>NC_132914.1:39271520-40674853 GCF_047675955.1 Chlorocebus sabaeus | reverse complement strand
AATGTACTACACGTGCTGGTCTCTGAGAAACCCCAGTGAAGTCGGAAAAACATGCTTTTAAAGAGAGAAAGATTTTGAATCTAGTCTTTGCTCTGCTAGTTACTAGCAGTCAGTCCTTAAAGAAAGCGATTATACTAAGTTTCAATGCACATGGGTCACCCAGGACAAAATTGAGGCTCAATGAATGGTAGTAGTTTTGATAATGATAATGATGGCAATGATTACTGGTGATGTACTCCTCTGTTTTATATCGTTTTCTTCAACAGAACTTTGTTAATTCTCTATAGATTCTTCTTTCCTCTTACTTTTCCCCCTTTCCCTTAAAAACACTTTAGACACACTCGTACTTAAATATCTGCAATATTCACTTACTTGGAAAAGACATCAAGTCCTGGCTTAATGAGATTTATTGAATTCATTACATGCTTAAGGTATAACATTCAAAAATATTTTCCTCCAGGCATCAGACTCTAACAAGACAAACTATCACCTGGTATCTAAAGGTTTTACTGACCTCTGTGATAGCACTTAACATTGCCTCTTTACCTATATCTCATCCCTCTAAACAAAAACTCCTTTGGTTAAGGACTGATGTCTAGTTTATATTGTCTTGTATCCTTAGTGCTTGGCTCACAGTAAGCTATTATTTCCAAAAGGATAAATAGATTAACATTATCTGGGATGTAAGATAGGTAGAAATAAGGGATCTATTTCCCAGTCATTATAATTTGGGTACAATAAATATTTAAAATAATTTAGACAAAGAGCTGGAAGTTACTTAGTTTAACAGTGATTAATTTGAAGCTCTTTAATTAACCCTTTTCCCTTTGAAATACAAACACCTGATATAACATGTTCCTATTTGGATGCTGTCTTTGTTTGTTTCATGTTGCTATGACAGAACACCACAAGCTGGGTAATTTATAAAGAAAATAAATTTATTTCTTATAGTTCTGGAACCTGGAAAGTCCAAGACTGAGGGACCTGCATCTGGTGAGGGCCTTCTTGCTGTGTCATCCTATGGTGGAAGGGCATGAGAGTGAAAGAGCAAGCCAGCACAAGGTGGGCTAAATTGCTTTTATAACAACCCCATTTTAACAACTCCTGCAATAACAACATGAATTCATTTATAAACACAGAGCTCTCATGATCTAGACACCTCTTATTAGATACCACTTCCCAACACTGTTGCACTGGAGATTAAGTTACCAACACATGAACTTTGGGGGGACACATAGCAGATTTTCTTTTTTAAGTGAAAAGCTAAAGTATTGAATGATTCATATTTCTAGATAAATATTTCTATAGATATTTTCATCTCTGAATAAGCAATCATCTTCAAAAGTATGTTTTTAATAAGAAGGAAGACTAGTTTATTTATTTTATAATATTTCTTGGTGAAAGATCTCCAGAGGTTTTTAAAATACCTACAGGGCCCACTCTAGGCAAATGCGTGTCATAGTGAAAGTTTATCTGTACTTTTCTACACATAGGACTATACTTTTCTACTTTTCAGCAGCAGGAAAAGTAGATGGCATGATTGTAATGTGACTGAGGAGATTCCAGGAAGGGCTCCAGTCAACTTCCCTAGATAGTGAACTGGTAACAAAAATCTCATTAGACTGCTATCATTTTGACAAGCTATTTATCTGGCTGTTACAATGCAGACAGCTCTGTTCAGGGAGGCAAATATTTATTATGTTCCTTCTCAGGAAACAACATTTTTATTCAGGGAGAGTTAAAAATCATGTCAGAGTGAGAGAAGATATTTCGTGTGTGTGTGTGTGTGTGTATGTCTCTGTATTTTTGTGTGTGTATATCTATACATAGTATAGATATAATATAATATATATATTCCATAAGTGTCTACCTGTCCTAAAAATAAGTAAGAAAAACATAAACAACCTCAAAGATAAATGGACAAATTACTTGAATAGACATTTACAATACAGGTTGCTTTGGTCATGCTTAGCACAGTTTCATAGGAAACCCTCAAAATAATTAAATTTATTTCCAAGTAAAGAATTGAGCCCCAGAACACATTCCAAGAATAATTACATAAATACAAAAATACCTAGCATATAAGGTTTAATTAAAGTTAAAATTCACACTATCATTCAATTAAAAATGACCATGTGTGGCCGGGCGTGGTGGCTCACGCCTGTAATCCCAGCACTTTGGGAGGCTGAGGCAGGCGGATCACGAGGTCAGAAGATCAAGACCATCCTGGATAACACAGTGAAACCCCGTCTCTACTAAAATTTAAAAAAATACAAAAAATTAGCCCGGCGTGGTGGTGGGCAAGTGTAGTCCCAGCTACTTGGGAGGCTGAGGCAGGAGAATGGTGTGAACCCAGGAGGTGGAGCTTGCAGTAAGCTGATATTGCACCACTGCATTCCAGCCTGGGTGACAGAGCAAGACTACCTATCAAAAAAAAAAAAAAAAAAAAAAAGACCGTGTGCAAAGAGGTAGAAAAAATAATCCAAAATAAAGAGACAAATCAATCAATAAAAACAGATTGAAAAATTACTCATAGTAAAATTACAACATTAAAACTGGTATTACAACTATATTTTCCCTATTTAAAAAGGTAGAGGAAAACATGAACATGGTAAAGAAGAACATGAAAGATATCATAAAAATAACCAATATAGAAATTCTAAACTTCTAAAGATAAAATATAAAATTTCTAGTAGGAAAAATAAACCTGATTGCATTAATGGCAGATTAGATGTTGAAGAAGAAACAATTAGTAAGCTCAGAGACATAGAAATAAACTATTCAAAATAAAACACAGAAGTATGAATTTTAAAAAAGAGTATCAATAAGATGTGGCAGAAGTTCAAACAGCTTAACACACATGAAATTGAAGTTGCTGAAGGAAAGGAGAGAGAGGGAAGCCAGAAAAAATATATATAGTTAAAGAAATAATGGCCCAGAAAGTGTTCCAATTTGATTAATAATAAACCTACAGTTCCAGGAAATACAACAAACCCAACACAAGAAATATGAAGAAATCAACAAGACATATAATCAAATAACTTAAAATCAGTGACAAATTGAAAACTCTTAAAAGTAGCTAGAGGGAGGCTAAAACAAAAATAAAGAAAATTATGTACATGAGAACAAAGATATCAGTGGTTACCCTGGGGTGAGGGGAGAAAAAGAGGAAGAGGATGCAGCGATTACAAAAGGGCAGGAGGAAACTTTTAGGGGCTATGCATATGTTTCTTACCTTGATTATGTTGATGGTTTTACAAGTGTATACGTTTGTCACAACTCATCAGATTGTGCATTTTAAGTATGTACCTTAATAAAGCTGTTAAAAACTCCACAATAAAATACTACTGCACAGACACTCAAATGGATAAAGTTAAAAAGCTGATGGTTCTAGATATTGGACGCACTTTGATGACAGCATAAATCAATAAACCACTTTGAAAAATTCTTTGACAGTATCTCCTAAAGCTGGACAAGTGGATACACTATGAAACAACAACTATACACCTAGTAGATAGCTAGGAGAATTATTTACATGTGTTTACCAAATTAAATGCACAGGTAGCATTGGTAATAGCCACCTGGGAAACATTTCAACATCCAACAAGAATAAAATGGGTAAGTAAAGTATGGTATATCCATACTGTGGACAACTATGCAGAAATAATCAGATAAAACTACTGCTGAAACTAATCATCTGGATCAATCTCAGAGACAATGTTTAGCAGTCACAAAAGAGTATATATCATATGGTTCCATGTACACAGGGTTCAAAACTAATTTGGGTGTTTGAAGTCATGGTGACTGGATCCCCTTTGTGGGAGTGCCTGGGAGGGGCTTTAGGAGACAGCTGTGGTACTGAAAACATTACATTTCTTGATGTGGGTGCTGGTAACACAGGTGTGTTCAGTTTGCAACCATTCTTCAGTACACTTTGCATGCTTTCCTGTATGTATGTGATACTTCAATATACTTTAAAATTTGTAGTTTTGCTAAAAAATGTAAGAAACTAAGAGCTCCAAACCAAAAAGACATACATTGAACATTAAGAAGTTTTTGCATATGATGGGGAGAGGAAAGACAGTGGGGAATGGAGATACAAGGAGAAGAAAGAGAGAGAGACCGACTTAACTATGGCTGATGGCCTTGTGTAAAATAACTATGAATATTTATAGAATGCATTATTGAGTTTGAAGTGTATGCACCAGACATTCTTAGTTTTTCAGGCCCAAATCTATTCTTACCTAAACTTCTATGCCTGCTACACTTCTCTTATCCAACCCTTTCATTAACTGCCCCGTCACCACCATTAACAACAACTAGAAAGGTCAACATTAATTGATTGGTAATAAAATTAGATAAAAGGCAGAGTCTACACATCTTTTAAAGACACACTGTAAATTCTCCCAAGTTGGCAGTATCCCTAGCGTTCCCATGAATTTAATTGTGTAATTTGTCCTCAAAACCCATACTTTCATACCCTATTTTTATAAAATGTTCAAGCTGCACAATAGGTCTCTCAATTTAGTATTTCATTTAATAAGCAGCCCACGAATTATGTAGGAAATCCTAAAGAACATTCCAAATTCCTAAAGAAAGTTTAACTGTGAGCCATATAAAATCTGTAAAATTCACAACGAGAAAAAAGAAAACTCTTGAATCCAAAATCTAAATAAATATCTCCTAATGAAGAGAAAGAAAATATTTATAACCACCTAAGTTTCTAGAATACTCTCAAATGTTCAAATGTGGAGGGTCCTGCTTTAATTTCTACTCTATTCTCTCCTTTCCATACCCTTCACCTTTTAAAAATATTATCAATTATCAATGGGAACAGTGAAAAAGAACTAGAGTAAAATATTGGTTGAAATTTTGCCGCATAGAAATTCAGCTGTGGGCTGGGCACAGTGGTTCACACCTGTAATCCCAGCACTTTGGGAGACCAAAACGGGTGGATCACTTGAGGTCAGGAGTTTGAGACCAGCCTGACCAACATGGTGAAACCCTGTCTCTACTAAAAATTAAAAAAAAAAAAAAAATACCCAGGCATCATGGCAAACACGCCTGTAATCTCAGCTACTTGGAAGGCTGAAGCAGGAGAATCTCTTGAACCCAGAAGGTAGAGGCTGCTGAGATCACACTACTGAACTGGGTGAAAGAGTGAGACTCCATCTCAAAAAATGAAAATAAAAAGAGAAATTCAGCTGTGAATTTTTTTTATTATGAGTATCATATAGTTTAAAAAGCTTAAAAGAAGAAACTATTATATCAAAGTTTGAAACAATGAGGAAAGACTCATTTATTCTGACATAATCAGATTATGTATTATAGCGCCTTTAATCCTCTAAAGCAAGGCAAAAAGTGACACTTAAGAAAGATGTTTACACAATTCCATGGGAAATTTAGCTAAGTAATAGGTTTTTATAATGGGGAGACGCTATTAAATTACTCCAGTGTTCACCACTAGGTGTGTAATACATATTCAATATTATAAAATCAGTTTAAATGTGGGTACTATTAAGTTTCAGTCCTGAAAATATAGATGTCTCTACCTTTGAATCTACGCCCTCTGTATAGATGCCCACCATTCAGTCTGGCTGCAGATGTCAAATGAAAACACTTTAAATATGTCAAAATGAAAGATTACCTAGTGTTAAATGAGGTAATCTTGTCCCTATTCTTCTTTGTTATTGATAATTAAAAACTAAACATCTTGCAAGATGATACTTTTAAAATGACTTCTTTACACCCACACAGAACACCTATTAATTCAGCTCAGGACACTTCATGATTTTATGAGCTCAAATTGTAGCAGTAAAGATGTATAAACAGCATAAAACCTATGCTTTATGCAGTGTTTAGCAAACCACAATTGTTCTCTCCTGGCATTTACTTCCTACCTTATATATCTTCTAATCCTTGATGTTCACATTGAAAATGTCAACAAGTTCTCTAAAGTTAATCATGTCTTCGTGTTTGAATTAGATAAATCTTATTTATTTTCCTGAATCACACATAATTCAGGAAATTCCAAACTTCTCAAAGTTTCTCAAGTTCATATTAAGTATCTAGAAACATAAGGCAAAAACACATAAACTCAACCTAGTAGAAATAACTTTCTCTTTTTTGAGAAAGGCTTTCTGGCAGACTAGGATGAATTCTTCAAAGCAAACATGCTTTCCCACATACAACAGAATTATTATACTTTGGTTGGGCTGTTCTTTTGTTGGAGTGTGATAACTTATGAAAGAATTAAGAGCTCTCAATGAAGAGCAGTAAGAAGAAAGCCCACTAGTGAAGAAAGATCAAGACATGTGGACACTCTCCCATGAAGACAGTATGAGAAAGGAAGATAGAAAAACAAACTTAGGCTCTAACGACCATCAACCTTTCTCATCATTGCACACTTCGATCTGTCCAATGTGTCAAAGCAAAGGGATGTGTTCGTCCTGCCTTACTTCTGAAGTTATGAAGGCAGTCTGCTTTTAAGCTATTATTTAAGGGTGAATGCTAATTTCTTCCCTATCTAAAGAATCTAATTTACATCATGATTATTTTTTCTGCTCTAAAGATAGATAATTGTTTTCACCTTTTCCTGTCTTAACTCAGCTTTTTAACACATTTTCTGGTTTGTATAGATGATTTTGTCATTAAAAAATACTTTTCTAGGAAGTTATCTATCCAAATTGCAAGTTAACGTGTATAAAACATGTATTACTGTTAGAACTTAGAGAACTGTTTTATCTATATTTGACTGTCATAAATTTTGTCAACATTTATTGACTGAGTATAGACTATCCTAGACAAATGGTAGGTGCCCTGTCTTTGGAGCAGAAGATTGGAGATGATAGACACAGACACACACACACACCCATACACACACACATCTCCATTGAAAAAGTTGATCATAATTGTACAAAATTACTTTCCAGCATCAATTTCAATTCTCTGAAATTTTGAATTATCTATTAAATACGTTTCCTTTACAAACTGGTAATTAGGAAATATATATATATACACACACAATGTATCATACTTTCTATTTTTAACATTTGTTGAAAAATACAGCCAAACTCATTAATTTAGATGAAAGGAAAATGTCTATGCCATTGTTTATTTGTGAAAGAACTCGAAACCTTCATTTAAATGCAAAAGATATTGGCGACATAAAAAGAAGTTTCACTCATTAGATTCACATTTCTTTCTCCAATTGTATTGCATTGTTATCTATTTAGGACCATCTCTGTACTTTTTATTTTCTTATTACTGGCATGAAGCCATTTTTCATGGAATATAATTCTCCATAGTATTTGTTTTAAGAGAATGAGTAGCATGTGTTCCTGAGATTTAATAGGAGCAGTTTTCAATGTTTTGGGTGCATTGTATCATAATATTAAGAGCATAAACTCTGGAGTAAAAATATCAGAGTTTGAACTTTGGTTCTAATACTTAACAGCTGTGTAATTTTGGGTAATATATGTAATGTCTCTGGGCTTCTATTTCCTTATGTGTAAAATGGATAAAATAATAATACCTAGATCAAAGTACTTTTAAGAGGATTCAATCAGTTCATTTGTATAAATCACATAAAAAAGTTCTTAGCACATAGTAAGTTCTCAATAATTTTGAGTTATATTTTTATTGTTTATACATTACTTATATTTTTATTAAGTATAATATTCCTTTATGTTTACATTGGCAGCTGTAAACAGTGTTTAGAGAGTTAACTCTCTATTTGGGAAAATAAGTTGATGAACAAGAGATGCAGTGTAGGATATTGAGTGTGTACTCAGACAAAAATAAAAGAAAAAAATAGCTAAACAAAATCTGAGCCTGGCGCGGTGGCTCACGCCTGTAATTTCAGCACTTTGGGAGGCCAAGGCGGGCGGATCACGAGGTCAGGAGATCGAGACCATCCTGGCTAATATGGTGAAACCCCGTCTCTACTAAAAATACAAAAAATTAGCCGAGTGCCTGTAGTGCCAGCTACTCGGGAGAATGAGGCAGGAGAATCGCTTGAACCAGGGAGTCGGAGGTTGCAGTGAGCCATGATGGCGCCGCTGCATGGGTGACAGAGTGAGACTATGTCTCAAAAAAAAAAAAAAAAAATCTGAGGAAGAAATAAATGGAAATCAAGAGAAGTGGAGTGGGGAAGAGTGGAGGTAAGAAGGGAGAACTGCAAAAACATACAGGGTGGGAGATCGTGTTGCATAACAAGGGAATCTTGTACAAGGTGGCAGAAATAACAGTGAGACAGCGATGTTTACTATCCATTAATTGTTACTACAGAGTTGTGCCTCAAAGATTAAAGTCTTGAAAACACAGGTACACTTTGTTCTGTTATGAGACCCACAGAGTCCATGAATACTAGTTGACTTTGTGCTTGCACCAAAAAAATAAGTTGTGGCCAGAAAACAGTAATAATTCTTCATTTTTATATCACCTCAAAATTTTCCACATGCTTTCAAGTGCACCCATTGCCAGTCATTGACCAGGCATTTGATGCTTGCAGGGGCACACACAATAAGGTTCGCTTACATATAGCTTGCATTTTAGAATTTTCAAAGCACTTCTACCAGATCATCTCATTTAATCCTAAAAAAGCGCGCTCTGGAGGAGGCAGGGCAGAGTTTGTTCTCGTTTTACAAATGAGAAGTTTCAAGACCCAGAGACTTCCCTGAAGGTAAGGTAAGTTATGAGTAGAACTGGCACTGGCATCAGAAACCTAGGTTTCTGAACTCCTAATTGAGGTCTTTTTTCTTTTGATGGTATCCATACTAGAGATAGTATGCGAGATAACTTTAGGTGGCATGTAACTTTGGCTCCTTTGACATCCCAGACACCATTCAATACACTATCTGTTCATCATGTACACTAACCCAGCAGCATGCTGAAAGGCACCACTGGACAGACTTGGCAACCTTCTGGGTTTCACAAGTAGTGAGACATCCTTACCTAAACCTGCAGCTGTGAATAGTGTCACAGATGTTTGTGGATCATCACATATGGAACAGCAGGTGACACCACTTTTACATATGGCAGAAGCACGAAAGTTCTTCTTAAAATCAGTGTACTTAACAAAGAGAATGAGTAGATTTTAAATAAAATATTAAACATAGTTCAGAAATTATACATGGAAAAATCATAAAAGTGTTATTATAACAACTATGATTTAGAAAACATCATTCTATTCCATATTACCTTTGGATTAGGGTCCCTGGTTTAAGTTTCCCCAGCTTGTAAATTACTCTAGAATTAATTCCTGTCAACTATGTTATTATATTTCAGTTAGTCTATTGGGTGGATTTATTTCACATTTATGTTACATTTGAGGATTCATGTTTCAATCATCAGCTTCAGGATAAACCCTGGTAGGAAGAAATGCCAGTTACTAGGAATAAAATGAGATGGTCTCTACATGCTTACATCTAATACTTACAGATTCTGGCCTAGAATCAATTCCAGTGTCCACCTGCAGTGAATATTCCCCACACAACCACAAATTTGATGTCTGTATTATTATATCCATCACATTCTCATCTTTGCAGCTCATGGAAATGTGTGCACAATAAAAGAATAAATAATTCTCTTACCTTTTATACATATTTAATACCTGGATGTATAGTTTTACAGATAACACTGCTTGTGTGGTACAATACTGGTCAAACAGCAAATAATTCAGAGCTCCATGAACAAGTTCATCTCCAACTTCTCATTTTTTTAAAACACAAGTGTAACATCAAGATTTTACTTAAGGTGACTTTGATTCCCACAACTAATGTGAATATGTACCTACATTCTTTCTCAAAGTATAGGCTGGGATGCTTTGTGATTGCAAAGATGCCTTTTAGCTCAAGTGCATTTGGGGGTAGAGGGAAGAATCAATAAAATTCTCCAGGGCATATCCCATGACATAATGGAATTCAATTTCTGATTTAATTAAGTTTGGAGGCGGGGGTCTGAAGTTTTTACTGCTTTAAGTTTGTTGTTTACTAGTTTGCAGATCTTTGAGATCTATGCTAGAAAATAATTGCAGGAAAAATAGGAGGAACTCCCTATCATTCCAAAAAAAGAATTTAACAAGTCTGATAGGGTGACATGTCTTAAAAAAAAAGTTGTATGAATAGTTTGTGTATATCTTTGGTTCTGGGTTAAAGAATGAAACTCTCTTTACTCTACGTAATATAAAGACAACTCAGACAAAGGAAGGCCAGCAGAGACCAAAGCAAAAATCAAGAGCTTTGAAATAAGGAAGCCCTGGGCTCACATCTTTATTGGAATTTGGATTTCTCCTATGAGTCTTATTTTCTTTTTATAAAATAGCTCTTAAGCAAGATGAACTATGTTGCTGCTTATTCAGATCATTCTGTGGCATTTTTTCTCTTCTCTTATTATGGACAGGACAGATCTGAAAGGCTCTAGGTTTTATGTAAGGGGTTCAGTTCCAGTTTCTTCTGCCTTCACATGCTAGAGGAATCATCTTTTGTGTCCTTAAGAGTATTAGAACTCTAGTGTCCCCAACCTAGAACAGGATGCAACTCCCCCAGAAGTGGCCAGAATATAAATGTATTTAATCCTTCTGGCTTAGATGTTTCACTTTTTTTTCTTTTGACTTAACATATGTAATTAAAATGTTTTTATTTAAATATTTATCTTTCTCTTCTATTAATGTTTTTTTAATGTGTTTGTGGTAAGAAGCTGAATATCTAGTGAGCTTAGCTTGCCATAATGTCAGGCATACTCTGTTAGAGACATTTCGGGACCTCTGGAGTCATGGTTGTACATCTTTGTTTTTAAAATGTTATTGCTGTCTGTTTTGTGGTAAGCCTAAAATATTCAGTTTTTGGGAGAATGTGTATAAAAAGGTGGAATCTGTCTGGTTTTAAGGGAATGAATTCATTGGTAGGAAAAGAAATTAAAGCAGTATTTGGACTCCATTGTTTAACAAATCACTAAATATTATTGCATATATATTAAAGAACAATGAGCCTAAGAAATTTATTGTAGAATATTAATAAGGAAATGATATGTTTCTTAAATTAAGTATCTTCTGGTACAACAAATGATAATTCAAAAAATACATTCTAAAGATGAAGGATATTTTTAATTTTTTTAATAAATAATTCAATTTTTGGAAAAATCTATTTTATGATGGAAAACATAGACTAGAAAATGCAAAATCAAAAATATGCATATTTCTGACCAGGTGTGGTGGTTCACGCCTGTAATCCCAACACTTTGGGAGGCTGAGGTGGGAGGATCACTTGAGGTCAGGAGTTCGAGACCAGCCTGGCCAAACATGGTGAAACCCTGTCTCTACTGAAAACAAAAAAATTAGGTAGGCATGGTGGTGCACGCCTGGAATCCCAGCTACCTGGGGGGCTGAGGCAGGAGAATTGCTTGAACCCAGGAGGCAGAGGTTGCCGTGAGCTGAGATCGTGCCAGTGCACTGCAGCCTAGGTGACAGAGTGAGACTCCATCTCAAAAAAAAAAAAAAGCATATTTCTAATAACATTATTAAAATAATTGTGGTGTTACATTATATAATCTATTTAAAATTTAACAATTTTTTTCAGGAAAATGTCATTCAACACTATAGAAATATCAAATAAGCCTTTCTTTAAAGAACATTAGCCTCATAGCACATTTTTAGCTATATTTTCCTTGATTTTCTTCTGAGTAGATTCACTCTTACCTCTGTTTGATGCACACCATAACATCTGCTTGCGTTGAAAACTGAAAATCACTTCCATTTATAATATCTAAAATAGTGAGGCTGATTTAATAACAAATTGACTAATCATTTTGGCACTTATAGGAATAGCTATTTCTAATGGATCAATACACTGTATTAACTATCTTTGAGATTCAGTTCTCATTTTCTTGGTAATAATAGAGTTTAATAGAGTGAAATCTTTATATTTTATTTTTCAATGAAATTTCACAAATTATAGAGGCTGTTCTTTGCGTAACAAATGGCATTGTAATGATCCGATTATCTAAATGCAGCCATCCTTGGGTATATGTAGGGAACTGATTCTAGGGCACTGGCCTGAGTATACTAAAATACAGGCATACTCAAGTCTTGCAGTCAGCCCCATGGAACCAAAGTATAAGAAAAGTCAGCTTTCCACATAGGTAAGTTCCATATCCCACAAATACTGTATTTTTGATCTGTGTTTGGTTGAAAAACATCGTGTATAACTTGAACTGTGCAGTCCAAACCCATGTTGTTCAAGGGTCAGCTGTAGTATCATAGATTTAGGGAATTAGACTTGTACATTCACCACAGCCTGTGGCATCATTTAACGTAAAAGTCTGCAATTATCCTCTGAATTTTGAATGTATAGATATTTGTCGAGGCTCTCAAGTCTACATTGACATCTCTTTGCTCCAGGTTGTATGCACTGATCAAATAATTGAAAATATTTTGAAATATTCATAATATTTTACATTACAAAAACTCGACTTCGGAGTAACATGTATTATTTAAAAATAAGACACTAGTTAATACATCCACCATCTCACATATTTATCGTTTTTTGTGATGGACATATTTAAAATCTACTTTTTTTAAACAATTTTGAAATATACAATACATATTACTAACTATAATTCTCACGCTGTGCAATAGATTACTAAAATTTATTCCTCTTGTCAAACTAAAACTTTGTACCCTTTGATCAAAATCTCCCTTTTCCACACCCCACCCACTCAGTCTCTGGTAACCTAACATTCTACTCCCTACTTCCATGGTTTGACTTTAGATTTTACATATAAATGAGATCAATATTCCACAATGTATACATATATCAAAACATCATACTGTACCTCATAATATATAGATATAATTGTCAATTAAAAATTAAATTAAAATAACACACTGTGACTTGCATAGTAATCATTAGCAAAGGAGAATTTTACATTCAACTAACGAGATATATTTTCCTGTCAAAACTTTGTCTTTTTTAGCGTGTTGGCAGCTGGTGGTGTCTTGGTTATGATTGTGTTTTCATGGTAATGTCAATTGGTTGTGCTACTGCAATTATATTTCCTTGCTTTATTTGTGACCAGTGGTGCGCATTTGTGAAGCACAGCTGGAGTTCTAGTTAGTGACCGTGAAAGGGTGTTTGTTATTTTAAGACGCTAACTAGCTCTTAAGGCAATTTTATCCTGTTATGGAGACCTCATCAATACCACATTCACCAACTAAACCAACAGACACATGAATAATCCCCACGTCCTGTTAATGATGGAAGATACATGTTAAAATTTCTGTATTTAGCATTTCTATTTGCCCTATGCAGGAGTGGAAATGTAAAGGAAACAACATGGAAATTTATATTTTTGGCTGTGTCATTGATGGTTACCTTATTCAGTTTTATTTGAATTTATGCTTGTATAAAATGGGCATCTCATTTAGAAGATGGAGTAATGTTATTTAAGTGTTAAGATTTTGACCGTCCATGTTTTTAGTTAGAATTTGTGTGTGGTAGGTGTTGTTTTTGTTTTGTTTTGTTTCTTGAGACAGAGTCTCACTCTGTCACCCAGGCTGGAGTACAATGGCACAATCTCGGCTCACTGCAACATCCAACTCCTGGGTTCAAGCGATTCTTCTGCCTCCACCTCCTGAGTACCTGAGACTACAGGCATGCACCACCATGCCTGGCTAATTTTTGTATTTTTAGTAGAGTTGGGGTTTCACCATGTTGGTCAGGCTGGTCTCGAACTCCTGACCTCATATTCCGCCCACCTCGGCCTTCCAAAGTGCTGGGATTGCAGGTGTGAGCCACCGCGCCAGGCCACAGGTGTTTTATAGAGCAGTTTTCCCAATGCAGAAGGAGTCAGGTTAAAACAAACAAACAAAAACAAGTTAAAGGACAAAGGAGTTCACCCCTGAAGCCAGATTTCTGTACCAGAACATAGCCCACAAGAAGCCATGTTGAAATGGGAAACAATGGGAGAAAATGCTTCAAGTTAGAAATGGACCAGGAGAAAATTAAGAGTAACTCAAAAGCTAGCACAGGATCAATCTTAAGTTTTAATTCAGAACCCCTTGATTTGGGGGGAGGTGGTGGCCGGTGGTAGAGTGGGGGCATTATTTGAGCCAAAAGTATTAGTGGAAAACAGACATTTACTTCAAAATATTAAGTATTCAATAAATGAAATGGTGTTAGACTTCAAACTAAAAAGCTGAAGATATGACCTTCTGCTCTTGCCTTTTTAAAAATGACACTAGACCATATTTAAGAGCTGTTTGTTCCTCAATGTCTTTAATTCTAAAAATTGGAATAATAAACTAACTGCCTTAATATTGTGAGAACAAACTGGTGTATTAGTCTTTCTCACATTGCTATAAAAAACTACCTGAGACTGGGTAATTTATGAAGCAAAGAGGTTTAATTGACTCCCCATTCTGCAAGCTTAACAGGAATCATGACTCGGAGGCCTCAGGAAACTTACAATCATGGTGAGCGGCGAAGGAGAAGCAAGCACACCTTACCATGGTAGAGAAGGAGAAAGACAGAGCAAAGGGGGAAGCGCCACACACTTTCAAACAACCAGATCTCCTGAGAACTCACTCACTATCACGACAGTAAGGGAGAAGTTCGCCTCCATGATTCAATCACCTTTCACCACGCCCTCCCCCAACACGTGGGGATTACAATTCAAGGTGAGATTTGGGTGGGGACATAGAGCCAAACCATATCAACTGGAAAATGTACTTATTCTATAAGTACATTTATAAGTGCTCAGTAAATTACTTTGTCATATTTTCATTTCTCAAATTGATTGGGTATTTACATATGACAATAAATTTATTAAACCGATGTATTGGTTTCATCAATTATTGAAGCAACATTTTCTTGTAACATAGTGAGAATAGAATTTGACCCCAGTTATATTGACTCTTCCATCACTGTATTAGTTTTAGACAGTAATTCTTAATCTTGATGAACAGTAGAATTATTATATGAGCTTTTAAAAAGTGTCCATACCCAGCATCTATTCCAGAACAATGAATTCAGGTTTGGGAATAAGACCCAGGCACCAGCATTTTAAAAATTTCTCCAGGTTTTCAACGTACAATAAGAGTTAACAATTACATTTAGGGAAATTAACCTGGAAATAAGTTGATAATATATTTGTGTTTGCTGGGCTAGTATACCATAGTTTTCTCATTAATGTCTTATTCTGAGAAACTATCTATTGAAGGATGAGAATCAGGAGAAGAAAGCTCCAATCCCTTGAAATGCACTTTGGAAAATGTTATGCCAATCTCATTTGCCAAACCTCAGGAGGCATCCAAGATTGGCAAATTCTTCTGATATAAATTGAAACTGCATTATTTTCTCTTTCTTGGAAAAGGAGTTTGGAAAGTATCCATGTAGCATGTAGTCTACCACAAAACTCTAGCAAAAATTCAGTCGCTTTATTAAAAGAAAAATACTTCAGCTACACACATTTTTCTATAGACATGATATTTTTAGAATTTTCTTTTGGCAAATACAATATGGCATCAATGTACAACCACCTTCTACTTTCATCCCATACGGAATTCAAATAGATCCATTTTCTCTTTATCTTTTAATGCAGGCAGTGTGGGATGAAGGACAAGACTGACTATAAATTATGAGCATTGTGTGCATATGCCATTGCTTAAGTACCAGAAGACTTGTTCCAGGCCTGGAGTAACAGCTGAGGCTAAACAATGGGCAAGGCACCAACAAACCCCAGACAATGTGGAGCAATCCAACCTTTCTGCGTAAATCACTGAGTGAAAGCTGTATGCAAGTCTTGATAAAACAAACCAAAAAAACAAGCTGGAAAAATGACTGAGGTGGTCACCCAGAGTATATTGCAATTGTGTTTTGGGGTAAGAGATCAAGGTATGAAAAATGAGATTCTTTCTCCATAAATGTAATCCTCTAGAGCAGTGTTACTTAATGACTGGTCTGTAGATGACTGGTGGTTCATGAATCATTTGTTGCCAACCTGAGATAAATACGGAAATTAAAGGTAAACATTTAGAAACCATATAGCAATATGACATAGTAATTTTGCAACTGTTGAATCTAATAAAAAATTGGGCTTGTATTTTTATGTCTTTTTTCATTTCATTTTTCTTGTAATTTCTTATGTTTTGCAAAAAGTCTCAGTCAATGACACATTAAAAATAAAAAATAGAATGGCTTCTTCACCATGGAGTTCTACTCTAGTTTACCTCAATAAGCAATTTTGTAAAAGCTAGTGCTTAAATTACAATGTTAAAATGGAAGATAGAAAGATGGTGAAATGAAAGCTAGATAACAATTATGTAAATTACACTGCCTCAGTCCTTAGCAGGACACATATAGCCTTTCTGGTCCAGTCCCTCGTTGCCTGTCTTTGTATCTTCACCTTCTGCCCTACTCCCAATACACATGAAATTCAAACCACAATCACCTACAAATGGATTTTAGTTGTTTATATACACTTTGTCTTCTTTAAAAAACATTTTAAATAACAACTTATACCAATATTCAAAGTTCACCAAATTTGAAGGAGAAACTTCAAAGACTCAAGTGACTACAAAGTAAAAATATACCAATTTCTCAAAAAAAATTATTTTACCTGACAGTTACATCAGAAAGAAATTTCTCCCCTAGAAACCTATGGAGAAAATATGATAGTATAATAGATGAACATTTTGTAATGCAACAAATATAGCAATTAGAATAAATGGCGCCAAATCCTTTGACATCCCTGATATAGAGATAGGGTTTATGAGATCTCTCCTTCAACTGGAACTGTTCCAACAAATAGAATATGGGGAAAGTAACACTCTATGATATTTGAGGCTATTTCAGGAAAGACTATGCAGCTTCCATCTGGTTCTCTTGGAACTCTTGTTGTTTGTGATGTTTCCTCTAAGAGCACTCCCTCTTGAAATCCATCCTCCACGCTGGGAGACACCCAGACAACATAGAGGATTTCTGTGTAGGTACTCTGGTTGAACCCAGCCTTCAAATTATCTCAGCCTCGGTGCCACACATATGAGTGAAGGAGCTTCCAGATGATTTCAGTCTCCATGTATTTAAGCTACCTCTATCCATTTGAGTCACTCTCGGCTACTCTAATCTTCCTAGCAGCACACCCAGATACTATGAAGTTGAGATAAGCCCTCTCTACTCTTCTTTGTTCAAATTCCTAAACCACATAATTCATAAGCATAATTCATATGGTCTGGATTTTTGTCCCCACTGAAAACTCATGTCGAATAGTAATCCCCAATGTTGAAGGTGGGGCCTGGTGGGAGGTAACTGAATCGTAGAGGTGGCCCACGAATGGTTTAGTGCCATCCTCTTGCTGCTGTTCTCAGGACAGTGAGTGAGTGGGAATGTGAGATCTGGTTATTGGAATGTACGTGGCGCCTCCCCGCTTTCTTTTGCTTCTGCTCCTGCCATGTGATGTGCCTGCTCTTTTGCCCTTCTGCCATGATTGCAAGCTTCCTGAAGTCTCCCCAGAAGCAGAAACCATCATGCTTCTGTACAACCTGCAGAACTGTCAGTCAATTAAACCTCTTTCCTTTATAAATTACCCAGTCTCAGGTATTCCTTTATAGCAATGTGAGAATGGACTGATCCAATTATAAAAGGGTTGTTGCTTTATGCCTGTAAGTTTGGGATGAATTGTCTTGCAAAAACAGATAACCCAAATAGTGATGATATTTTCACAACATCCTTATACATAGAGATGGTGATCAACGTTTCTCCTTATTCAGCCTCTCAGTAGGTGTTGCCCCAGTGTGAAACAAAGAACAATCAGAGTTGATGAAAGTTTATTAATGGAGAGGTCCTATTTCCTGAAGAAAATATTCCTTTTCACAACTCTATTCCTTTGTAAATACAATCCTTCTGCCTAGAGTGCCCACAACTCTGCTCCACCTCCTGTCCATTTCCACGTATCTGAACTTTCAAGGCTCACCTTAGATGTTTCTTGCTCTGTGTTGCCCCTTGACCATTCCACCCTACCCTGGGGAGAATTAGGGACTGCTCCTGTCTGCCCCAGAACACTCTGTATTGCAGTACTCATAATATTATAGAGTTTATATATCTGCCTTGCTGCCTCCCCAACTAGGCTGAAGACTCCTTGAGGGCGATAATAGCCCTTTTCTTCTATGACTTGTTTTATCAGGATACATGGTATATAACTGGAACTCAAGAAATGCATGTTGTATTCACTGAACATGAACTGTGTTAGGTGGACATTCTGCCCTATGTTCTGATTCCTGGGTTATACACAAGCCAGCTGTGTCCTACACCACCAAAGAATTAGAAACCTTGATAAAAAAGACCAGTAAACACAGACTTACATCCACAGAACCTATTTAGTTAACAACTTTTTGCCATAAAGTCTCTTGAGAAGTTACCCTTTTCCAAACAACGTCTTTTAAAATATATATATTTATATATATATACACACACACACGCATAGATAGATAGATAGATAGATAGATAGATAGATAGATACTCTAAAACATATAAAGTAAATAAGCATAAGAAATGATATTTTGATACTGTAGCTTTTGGAAAAACATGCTATTTTTATTCTAACAGTTCTTAGTCATCAGTTCTTAATCATCAAATATCAGAACAAATTGGAACTGAGTGCCATGTTTGGATAAACTAAAAGTATTGCATTTTGTCTAAATATGACTAGAGAGAGGGATGATGAGGTAACATCTTTTGTAATTTTTCTGTCTCTGTGTACTAAATAAATGTTCACATCTTTCCAAGTGCTCTCATCTTCAGCTATTATTTTGACTGAAATTGTCTTTTCTGCTATAACTTTAAATGTTAAGTGTGCTGTAAGTGCAAGTTAACTATGATCTTCCAAATGGTTGAAAACATTAATAAACAAAATTGTTCAGAGAGCAGGATATACCTTACAAAGAACAACTGCCTTTAACACTCCCCCACCAACCAGCACTCACCATCACATAAACCTTCATGTCATTACATTTTATGAATAAACTCTATTTTATTCTCAATTTGATGTTCATTACTTACATAATGTCATGACAATTGAAAAGTATTTCTGTTATTGAATTAAAATATTTTCCTATCTGTAAAAATGATTTGGGTATCATGGGTTGGGATAAAATGCTTCCTAAATTTTTTAATTCAAATTCATAAAAATGCTTTTTCACATAGTGGCATTTTACTTTGTGGGAGGATTTTTAGGAACAAATTAAGATTCCCAAGTGAAGAATAAGTCCATTATGAAAGTGTCACTGACAAACTCTGGAATTACTGATGTGCAGAGCAGGAAAGGGAGAAGCAGGGAGACAGACTCATTAGGAGGCTTCTTCCATTATCCAGAGAAGAGACAATGGTGGTTTGGATGAAGGTGGGAGCAGTGGCGGTGGAGAATAGTGGTCAGGTTCTGGATATATTTTGAATATAGCACCACCAAGTTTTGCTGTTGGGCTAGATATGGACACACACCAGTGTGTGAGAAAAATAAGAGTCAAAAATAACTTCAAATCCAGAGATATCTAAAGCTTACCTCATACCATATAAAAGGTAAACTTGAGTTAGAACTAGGATCACAGTGTTTTTTAACATCCGTCCTGGAGTTCTATCCACTCTATTCTGCTGCTTCAAAGGAGATCATCTGACATTTGAAGTCTCAATAGTCACTTTGTGACAGGAGAGCTGGAAACTTTTTTAGTTACTGCAAAAAGAAGGTCGTTATTGGGATTTTTTATTTGGAGAACTTAAAATATCTATTCTGGAACATTGAGGACCTGCAGCTGCTTTGAGGATTTACTCTAAAGCATTCTAAACCTTTAACCAGTTATTACTGAGGTCAGAGGGAGAAAGAACATTATTTTGATGTCCTTGCAGATTTTCTGGTTGACTCAAAATAACTCCACATGCTATGATGGAAAGAACATTCAACTAGGAAGCAAACTGGCTTTTAGTTCTCAGTAATACCACCAGTTGGATAAGTCATAAATTTTCTAAGATTCAAATTCCTCATCTCTAAAGTAAGGAGAGTGGATAAGTAGGACTTTTCAACCTACAGTTGATATAAATCTTGTAGAACATTCCAAGCCATCCCTGACAGCTGCCTTCTTCAGTTTCTGGGCTTAAAGGAGTATCTCAGTCACCTTGTCCTCCTGGTAAACTCAAGGTTCTGAAGACATAAAAGGAAATTCCTGTTGTTCATAAAAACCAAAGAAACCTTTAAAATCAATGGTCCTCCAAGTTCTTCTAGCTCTCAAACTTTGATTTGATATTGCTAAATCACTGCTTTTACATATTAAAATACTTTCTGAAGTAGATGAGGTATGGGTTATAATTTTTTAAAAAAACATTTTAAAATAGGAAAACTAGTATTTTTGAGCTTATGCTATGCATCAGGCAATAGAATAGATATTTTAATAATGTCATTATATCCTTACAATAAGTAGGTTTCATTATCTCCTGTTTTACAGTATGGACATCAAGACTTAAAAAGGTTAAGTCATTTGTCTAAGACCATACAATGGTGGGGCTGGAGTTCAAACATAAGTTTTTTTGGCTCCAAAGCCTTTGGTATGACACCAAACTGTTATCAATAACAATAGCAATTGTCATTGATACATTATAAAATATTGAAAGAGAAAAGGAGAAGAATTTACATTTACATGCTTTTATTACTCACAAAGTGCCTTCAGACTACAGGTAGGTAGGTGGTAGGACATCTGGACTGTGAGTTAACTCTCAGGAGACAAGCAATTGCATTTACTATCCTGTTCTTTCCTCCAAGGCTCCTCCACCAGCAGTTTTTAAAGCCATACTCACCCTTCACCAAGGCATGGCAATGATTCCTTCCTAAAAGCCCCGATGTGTGACATTTTCCAGTATGAAACAACTGATTGAGTTGGAACAAGTTAATTTCATTAGTTTATAAAACCAAAAGAAAAAAATGGCATTGTTTTGTTTTAAAAGGTGTAGGCAAAATAAAAAAGTGAAAAGAGAAGAAGAAAAAAAGAAAACAACACAAAGGTGTAGGCAAATTTTATTCTTCCCCTGCCCCACTACTCTCTCTTTCCTTCCTTCCTTCCTTCCTTCCTTCCTTCCTTCCTTCCTTCCTTCCTTCCTTCCCTCTTTCCTTCCTTCCTTCCTTCCTTCCTTCCTTCCTTCCTTCCCTCTTTCCTTCCTTCCTTCCTTCCTTCCCTCTTTTCTTCCTTCCTTCCTTCCCTCTTTTCTTCCTTCCTTCCTTCCCTCTTTCCTTCCTTCCTTCCTTCCCTCTTTTCTTCCTTCCTTCCTTCCCTCTTTTCTTCCTTCCTTCCTTCCTTCCTTCCTTCCTTCCCTCTTTCCTTCCTTCCTTCCTTCCTTCCTTCCTTCCTTCCTTCCTTCCTTCCTTCCTTCCTTCCTTCTTTCCTTCCTTCCTTCCTCCCTCCCTCCCTTCCTCTCTCCCTTTCTTTCTTTCTCTCTCTCTTTCTTTTCTTTACCAACAATTTATAATTATTTCGTTGCTAATAGATGGTAAAGAGACATTTCCAAAACTTGAATAATAGTAATATGAAAAAGACTATAGTCAGCTAAAACCTCAATAAGACACAAAAAAATTTAAAACCAGAAAATTTAAATTTTTGGTTTTCAGAGGGGAAAAAAACAAGGTTAAAAAATGAAGCCAATGGGCACTAAAGAGAGGGAAACTTATAATGAAAATAAACGTAGGGTTGTTTATTTTGGCAGGAGTATTTGGTTCATTTTGAAATACAATATGACAAAGAATTTTTCCATGTTTTAGGAATAAAGAAACAAAACGTTAAAAGCTATTGCTAACACGAAAAGTGGCACAGAGCCTCATGAACTTTTGTCTAATATTTGACTAATATTGCAAGTCACATTAGTTTTATAATTTGCTACATAGTGACAGCTATGTTGTCTGTACAGAGACCCAGACCAGAGGCCTAGGAATATTGAATTAGAAAATAAGAATATCTTGATTAGAAAATATTTGAGAGGTAACTTAGTCACTGTCTTGGGCTTAAAATAACTTTTATATCACAAATAATAATTATTTTTTATATTGAGTAGGGGTAAAAAGAATAACTGAATGGTGTCAGCAGGCTTTGAGGTAAGATTAGATTAGGGAGATAAGGGAAGCCCAGAAACATGTTCATCAGGGCAAGGATGAAAATATCCCTCCTCTAAGAACACGCTACATATCTATCTGGGATGGTTTAGGGGACAGAATCAAAGACCCTAGCAAGACTTTCCACTGTGGAGCTACAGCCAACTGTTTAGAGGACTCAGTCATATTTGCCATTCCTCTTTAATTCCCCATTGTTCCATGCTGTTATTATTTCAATGTTTTTCCTGCCTTGGACTTTTGTCTCATATACTTACTTGTGGTCTTTCTTTGGCATTCACTGTTTTTCTTTTGTTTCCATCTTGTGTTAACTCTAGGTGGGGAGATGGAGGAGGATGAGAGGAGACAGAAACTACAGTCTGACATCAAGAAGTTTCTCCCATGCTAAGTGCAAAATCGGGAAGAGAAATGCTTAGACATGTTTCCCACAAGGTACGACATTTCCACCTCACCAAAGCAGGGGCTAGATGTCCAGTGAAGTATAATTTATTACTTATAAGGAAATAAGGTTAAAACCAGAATCAAAGACTCTAGCAGGACTTTCAGTTGTGGTGCTAGGAGCATTAAGACTGAACATAATGCTGGGCTTGGTGGCTGAGGCCCATAATCACAGCACGTTGGGAGGTCAAGGTGGAAGGATCACTTGAACCCAGGAGCTCAAGACCAGCCTGGGCAATATAATGAGACCCTTATCTCTAAAAAATAGAAATTTAGGCTGGGCATGGTGGCTCATGCTTATAATCCCAGCACTTTGGGGTACTGAGGCGGGTGGATCACCTGAGGTCAGGAGTTCGAGACCAGCCTGGCCAACATGGCGAAACCCCATCTCTATTAAAAATACAAAAAAATTAGCTGGGCATGGTGGCGGGCGCATGTAATCCCAGCTACTCAGGAGGCTGAGGCAAGAGAATCGCTTGAACCTGGGGGCAGAGGTTGCAGTGAGCTAAGATCATGCCACTTCACTCCAGCTTTGGCAAAAGAGCAAAACTCCATCTCAAGAAAAAAAAAAAGAAAAAAGAAATTTAAAATTTAAAAATTAGCCAGGTGTGGTGGGGCAGCCCTGTAGTCCCAGCTACTTGGGAGGCTGAGGTAGGAGGATTGCCTGAGCCTGGGAGATAGAGGCTGCAGTGAGCCATGGTCATGCCAGTGCATTCCAGCCTGGGTGACAGAATGAGACCCTGCCTCAAAAAAAAAAAAAAAAAAAAAAAAAAAAAAAAAAAAAAAAAAAAAAAAAAAAAAAAGACTGAACTTAAAAGTAATAGATCAACAGTACAAGATTGTATTAGAGCATATTTCAACATAAAAAGATTCTGAGGGTCTTCATCACTTTGAGGTTTGAAAAAAAAAAACCCTGAACATTGATGTTTTCCAATGACTTAAGTAACAAAAGGATGAACTTAAATTGTTGTGGAAAGAGATGTTAAACATGAAGCAGATTTCCAGCTTTCTAAGGGCTATAAAAGCCATTTTAGATGAAATGCAAACCAGACCCCACCCCTTCAAGTATGCAGTTCCACAAGAAGAATGCAATAGTGCAGTCAACAAAATAACACCAACACTACTGGCTTTTAGTTAGTTATGCAAGTTGATTTAGAATTTTAACTATCTTTTTTATTACTTGGCAGCTTTTGGGTATCTGAGTTAGGCCATGAATAATCCCCTTTGAAAACAAAACATCTCCTTCAGTGGGATAATTAGACTATTACTAAGGATAAACTATCCGACATCAAAAGCACAGTCCGTAAGAAGTCACGCAACAGGCAGTATTCTCCCGAAATTAAAACCACGCTCAGCAGAAAGAGGTCACTGCAATAAATAAAGTGATGTGAAATAATTATTCACAAGTTTCAGTCAAGAAGTGACAGCACAGACTATAGTGACTGGCTTCTAAAAGTGAATATGCTAATTATATTTAGTGCTTAGACTAAGGCTTGGCAACCTCTCCCCCATTTTTTGATTGAGTCATTAGTCATTCCTGTGAGGTCACTATTATTCCAAGGCATCCTCAGTAACAGAATCAAGAACGTTGCTGTTAGCAGTACTAGAAATGCAGGGAGAAAGTCTATGGAAGGCCCAGATGGTAATAATTACATTAAGACTACCCTCAAAATTACAACTATTTTCCCTCAAGGTCAAGATGTACAATTTTCTTTGTACACAGAATGTATAACTGAGTGAGCTATTATTAGTCATAACACCAAGCCCACCCATTTTATTTGTCAATTGAATGCCAATAAAATAATTGGCATTGCTCGTGGCATTTGGTTTTTAGCTGGCTGCTAAGTTATCCAGGGTGTTCCATACTTTCAAAAGCCCCTAAGAAATGGTCAGAATGTAGTAATTTTCAGTTGAGTATTTCTAAGCTGGCCCCACCCAAGGACTCTCAACACTAAATTATTTGTGATAATGGAAGATGATAGGCAGATGAAGATTTCAGATTTCCTAAAAATTTTATTTAAACCACCTTTTACAATCAGCCATTTTGGGGCTATGATAATAAATGAATGCTTACTAAATTTCTTTCCTCTCTTCCTTTTTTTTTCTGGAAATGCTAAATTGCAGTGAAATCATCAAAAAGAAGACATTTGGAAAGAGAAGCAAATATAAAAGAGGAGACACTGATTGTAAAACTGCCTAAAAAGCTATTCAGCTGGAAATTGTTCTTATAAATCAATTGTTATACAAGAAGTTGTTATGAATTCTGAAATAATGAGTCCACCATTGAAAAGTAAGAAAATTAAAATATATTCCTCATTGAGTGGGTTTCATTGGCTCTGTCAAACTTTGGCATAGTAAGGCCCAGAAGTTCTGTGATCAAGATTTATTGGGTTGCTTGCCCAACTCCACCTTGCACCCTCCATGTCTCAGCTCATGTATCTGTAAAATAGAAATAACATTAGTATTTTTCTTACATGTGTTTGAACATTAGAAAATATAATTTAAGTAGAATGTTAAGATAATGAAGGCTGGGATATAGTAAGCAGTAAATATATGTAAGCAGTAAATAAATGGTATTACTGATGGAAGTTATGCAAGAGTAGAGATTATCTGCAGTGTGTAAAACGACCTCAATTTCTGCACCACCTAAGATCAGCTTGGTTCTGTCTTCTCCCCGGCAACAATGATTCTAGAAATGGTTCAGGTCATCCCCTGCTGTCATAAAGTCCCTGCTATCTCCGCTGCCCTCCACTGAGAAGCTCCTCACATGCTCACCAGGGGTTTCCCAGAGCTGCCCAGTAACACGAAGCAAAGGTTCAGGGGTAATATTACATCATGCGGCAGACACACGAGAGAGACAAAACTGGAAAGAAACAGCGGGTGAAAGGTTTGTCCTTTCTCCCCCTCCCATGGACTCTAGAAGTAGATGGCCTCCAGAAGCCATCCCACCAGACAAAGCAGTCAGCTGTGCCTCTGTGAAGCTGTGGTCAACCTGGTCATGGACTCCTTGTTATTCTTCTCCCTCCCTCTTCACTACCTCACTCTGCTTTTTTCTCTCACTCTGGATTTCTTGGGATAATGCCCTGCCAACAGAAGGTTAATATATAAATTTTTGCCACAGGCTTTACCTGGGGTAAGAGTTCTCTCTGTCTCAGTCTCTCTCTCTGTGTGTTTCTTTCTCTGTGTCTCTGGCTGTGACACAAACACATACCTACCTCCTTCCAGAAATATATGCAGTGCCCTACTGTCCAGCACCCCTCCCCACCCCATTTCTCCAGGACCTTACCTTTTGGGAGCTATCATGAACCTTTCTGAACACCCACCCTCATCTCATGAGTGGCATTTACCATAATGCCAACAGGGTTAACATAGGGAGATATTAACTTGATTTCATTTTCTGTTCAATATAGACACAGATAAGAGTCATTGCTATGTAAGATTTTACTCCTTTTACAAATTTTATATTTTTAAAATTATTTCTGTTTCCTTGTTTTTACTTGTTTAAATGTAGTTTGAAATATAGCTAAGGCAGTACTAACTTCTCTACTAAGTAGTGTTGAGTTCAATGTTTGATAAATAGATGAAAGTTTATGTATTTTGCAATTCTCCTCTAATGTAGTTCTATGTCTGTCATACTGTAAAAAGATAACTATAAATAAGGTTTTAGATTTTAGAGTTTTCTAAAGAAATATAAATGCCAAATACAAAGCAGAAAAATACCTTTACTAAGTAACTACAAATAGGATCCTTTTCAATATTAATTATCCTTCCTCTCTGGTGTTAAATGCAGACATAGCCTATGTTAATTTGCTCCTCCCATAAATCATATTTGATCTAAGTACAAATATAGGCAAAGAAAGTCTCCAGCTCATGAATAAATTCTGCTCAAAAAGTTTAGTAGTAAAACTACATGGTATACATTTGTTAATAGAAATGATGTTGAAAATTATGATTAGATATTCATAGAAGCTCAACAATTACACTTTATATGTGTCTAATATACATGTGCTATATATAATATATACATCAAACTACCAATATATATGTGTACACATACACACACACATACATATAAAACTACTATATGGTAGTACTATTTTCAGCATACATAACTACAAGTTAGAGCACTGTTTCTGTGGCAGTTAAAGTTCCTGTGCCAGGAATCCATTGCCTCAGGCCTAGGGGGCAGAAGCAGACACTCCTTCTGCAAGCCCAGCAATTGCATAGTAAGGTTTGGGCCTTGGGAATGGGGTGGGGTATCCTCCCTGTTCCCCAAACTTGCAAACTCTCTGTGGCTGTATAATTGCATGACAGAGGGGTATATCTCTTTATGAGTCATCTATAGGCATTGCTATTTCTATTTCAAAAGAATAAAGCTATTCTACTAGAGGTTTTAAATTAAAATCTACAAGCAGCTACCTATCCCAGGGCAGGTAAAAAAAAAAAAAAAAGGCCAATAATTTTGTTATTTTCCCAGCACTTGTCTATTTGAATATTTATTAATTTGTATTCCATTCTTGTTCTCAAAGACATTTAAAGCAAGCCACAGATTCACTTAAAATATAGCAAGATAATCTGTGTTTTTAAAATTAAGATATATTGGGTAAAAGGAAACTAGGGATAGGGAAGTT
This sequence comes from Chlorocebus sabaeus, assembly GCF_047675955.1. Lineage (NCBI taxonomy): Eukaryota > Metazoa > Chordata > Mammalia > Primates > Cercopithecidae > Chlorocebus > Chlorocebus sabaeus. The sequence goes on along the minus strand of NC_132914.1, from coordinate 40,647,650 downwards.
TGGAGAGATCAGGAATTACATCAATACAGATTCTCTAATGCCGTGAAGACTCTTATGCTATACTTGCTAGAGTTGGGACTCTTGTCTGAAAACTTGTTAATACCCTCAGAAAAAAAGAAATTTGGTCGGTTAGGATTCAGGGTGTCCGTCCACAATACAAAAACACACCACCAGTGTACTCAATCACCAGAGTACAACTAATCTTGATACTGGAACCAGAAAGAAATTCATTTGATATTCATAGCGCAAACTTTGCGTCACATGATCAACATTCTTATTTTGTTGCAAGTAATTTTGTAAGATTGTCTCTTACGATAGGCAGATCTGTCAGAATTCGGTCTCATGCATCCTAGGACCTGTAAATTCCAGGATTGTCTTGCCTAACTTTGGGTAGAGAGAGTCTCTAGATGATAAGATGAGTGTTTTCCAGGATGTTCTCCACAAATATTATTTCCCAGCTGAGCTTTTAAAGGTATTGAGTAACAGGGATTATACTTCCTCGCAAGTATCTGGAATACAACTGCATTCTGTCCAGTTAAGTTCAGGGTTTAGCAGCTGAGCTGTGGGCAGGATTAACATTTTCCCCTAAAATCTGAGAAACAAACAAGTATAAACCCCTGACTAGAAGACCACCACAGAGCCACTTGAAGGTAAGTTCAAGGAGTACATATGTAGGTGGGCCAAGATTACCCTCAGAAAGTCATATTTGAACCATTTTAACAGAAACAAATAAACAAACGAGAGCACACACTTGACTCTGTAAAGCATTGCTGCAATATTTTTAGCCAGGAAATATGTAAAAATGAAATATTCCCAAAAGTACACCTTAAAATTCCTGTGTATAGGCAGCAAGAGATTATCTTTGACATTTTCTCTTGAATTTTAATGAAACTATTTATGAAATGTGCTATGTATCTCCAGCATTACTTAGCAGAATGCACAAAACATATTTTAAACTCTTAGGTTAGTTATCAAAAAAACTACAAAGAAAACTTATAATGCTGAAATTGCCTTCAATGATTTCTAAGATTCCTTTCCTTATTAGTACTTTAAATTTTACAACTATGCAGCTATAGATACAGATGTAGATGATTAGGGACACTTGGATGAAAAGGTGCCAATCTTAGTAGAAGTCATGAAACATAAACTTTCCTAATGTCAATTTATTTATCTATTTACCTAAACTCTTTCTGGAAAAATACAGGGTGTTTGCAAATATCTGGGTAGATTAAAGATGGCCAAAAATTTCTTGCTCTTCCGCTTACTGAGAAGTAGAGTCTAATTCCACTCCTACATTTCAGCCAGCCTTAGCTATTTGCTTGACCAATAAAATGCAGTGGAAGTCAGACTTGCAGCTTCTGCCCTTGGCCTTTTGCAGCACTTACTCTTAAAGCCATAAGCTTCCATGCGAGAGGTCCACCTACCCTGAGACCACCCTGCTGCGAGGAAGCCCAGGCTAGTTTTGCAGAAAGGCCATGTTGATAGAGGAGGCAATGCTGGCCAAACCCAGCACAGACGCCAGGCATGTCAGCAAAGCCTTTATGGACCTCCCCATACCAAATTAGCTACCTGTTGGCCCCAGGTGATGCCATGTGAAACCAAAGCACAATCCAGCTGCATCCTGACTGAATTCTTAGCCCCCCAAATCATATGATATAGTAAAATGGCTCTTGTTTTAAAACACTAAGTTTTGGGGTAACAAAACAAGATAATCAAAGCAACATCTCAATCATGTGCTACACATTATAAAATAGCTACTTTCCAAAGAACTATTGCATCAATCAAGTGCATTTGCCTGTACTATTCACTCCTGCATTAATCACATCTTCAGCACTACCAATATGCCAGGAAGTTTGCTAGTCACAGAGATGTAAGTTGAACATGACATGATTCTTGTTGTTAAGTAGCTTTCTCTTGGTGGGCACACAGACAACTTAATAGTTTTAGTTTAATTCTATGTGCAGGGCAACCATGTTGCACAATTCTGGGGAAACATTCACATTGCAGTCTATCTGAATGATGCCCATTGGAGTTGAGCATACAGAGCCATTCAGAAGGCTGTAGTGTGAATGTCCCCCAAAGCTGGACTGCATAGAGGCCTTGGTGATAAGCATTAGGCTAGAAGTATGCATCCAGTGTTACAGAGGAGAGACAGTAAAGAATGTATTTTACCTGTAGCTTTTTAAAATCTTCACTGTTATAACACAGGGAATTCATGAGCCCAGTGAAACATTGTTATTGATAATGTAGTTTAGAAATGGTAACATTTATCCTAATGTGTGTAATACAGCTGGGCTTGAGTAATTAGTTTAAATTCTTACTAAACACATTTTCCAATCCACTTTAGCACACATGTAAAACTATATCAAGAAATAAAATCAAAGTCAACTCAAAAATGTGTTGAAGAAAATCCTTTTAAAAATAAAGCATACTTTTTCTAGTATTCTGGTGTATATACATAGACATATTGATATACATCTACATGTATAACATGAATGACATTGCTGTCGTTTTTTATCTATATTATTTCTGCCCAAAATAAAAGCAGTTTTTAGATTAAAAATAAATAAATAAGTAAATAAATAAAAGCATACTTTTTCTAGTATTTGTATTTCAATTTTGGATGATCATTCTTTGTAAAAAAATATATTGACCACAGGTAAAATATTATATCATACTAACCTGTAAGAAAAAACACTAAAAGTTCAAGAGATTGATTCAGTTTCAAATTGAACAATTTAAATTTTAAGCAGTTTGAATTCTATCCAGTTTGAACTCAGTTTGAATTCCAATGGATGAAAATAAGAGAACTCAACTGACTCGGTAAGGAAAATTTACTGTCTCACGTGACAAGAAATCCAGACGTGAGGCAACTGTCAGGTTTGCTACATTAAGCAACCGCAATGACCCAAATTATTTTATCCTTCAGCTCCGCAAGTGTGAACTTTGTCTTTGGCTAGGTCCCTTCATGGTTAGAAGATGGTTGTTGAAGTTTCAGAGCTCACATTCTACCTTAGTATTTAACTAAAGAGAGAGACAGCATTTCTTCTTTACATCTTATCTTTAAGAACAAGAAAACCTTTCCCAGAAGACTGCCAGGTCTCCCTGTGTGTCTCATTGGCTAGGACTGTGGCTGCCATGGCAGGGGCCACACCAACATCTACAAGGTCATTTCCTAGTGACGAATATAGACCTGCTAACTAGATACGTAGCTGTATCAATACCTGGTTGGTCAGGACCTTATTTCCCCCCAGTTCATATATTACTTTTCATCAGCTTATTCATTCAATAAATATCAGGACAAGGGGAAGAGGTAAAAAGATAGATGCCCTTCATATCTATTTCAGCACCTAAAGGCTTCCTAATTGAAGAATCTGCTCTCACTGGACAAACTACAGATCCACCCTATCTGATTTCTGACTCTTTAGTAGAGTAGGGTAGAGTAGGTCTTATTATAGAGTCTTTTATTTTTTTAGTTGGTTTAGCAATAAATGTGAAACAGAAAAATTCTCCAATCCAACATTCAGTTTCTCAGTATAACCAAAAATGCAGAATTCTAGTGCTAGGGATATAATCTTATTCAAATATCTTAACACACCCTTAAAGTAAAAATATTTGGAAGTGAGTTGCAGTATTTTTTCTTGTAATTATCTTCATTATAGTGTTTCTTTAATTCTAAACAGTTAAACAAAGCATATTTGTAAAATTGAAAGAAGCCTGCAGGTCACATACCAAAGAAACAAAGAAATTCCTGTCTTTCCTATTTTGAGTAAAGCAACTTTCGTTTAAATCTTTTCCGGTAAAGCGAGTTGGTAATATTCATTACCTATGGAAGAGAAGTTGTCCATCATATGCTACTGCTTAATTATATAAAGTTACCAACAGTTCAGACTAAAATGTGTCTGTGTGTCGAACAATGCCGAAACATTGATATTTTTCTCCAATTACTTCTCCCTTCATCTCAGAGTACTAGAGACAGATTATTACAGGAGGAAATGAGTTAGGATTAATGGTTATTAATTTATACTCAAAGATGACACAGAAATCTACATTTGCTAGCTCTTCAGTCACGTAATGCTCCATGTGGAAGAGAAGGGCGAAGACCATCTAGTTCAAAACAACTAAATGTGCATAATCACTTCTCATTTACACCAGTGAAGTTGAAGAATGGTTCAAATAAGTAAATAATCTTTTCAGTACAATTGGATGAACTACCACATACATTAGACATTTCCCAAATCTTCGTCATACTCCATTCTTAATTTAAGGCCAATAATTCTAAGAGCTCATGATCTATTTACTTACAATGCTCCAGGGTCATCTCAAAACTCAACTTGCTTGTTCTTATCCTCCCAGCTGCTTGAGACAGAAATTTTCTAGTTTCTCTTGACTTGTTCCTTTTCCTCATTTCCTACAGTTAATTTACCTCAATGACCTGTGTTCTGTCTCTGAAGTCAGTGGGTTCTAAACCTGTTGGCATATGAGAAAACATAGGAAGACAGCTATTAAAATTCTTATTCCTGATACTCAAACCTGAAAATTCAGTGGGGATTGGCTCTAATTTTTGTTTAAAGTTCCCCAGATAATTCCAATGCATAGTCAGGTTTCAGAAACATTGCCTTTAAATATTTATTTAATTTCTCTTATTCTCTCCATATGTGTTGGAATTACATGAAATTCCTATCTCCTACCTAAACTATTCCAATAGTTTCCTAATTTTTTTTATCTTACTCCATTAATCCCCTTTGGATTTCAGTCGATTCTCTACACTGATTATGTCATTCTCTTTTTAAAACTTTTAATAGAATTGTGGTTCACTTTGCAGGATGGTAGTATCTGGAAGATCAGAGGAGAACTTGTGGGATGTTGGTAATGTTCTGTTTCTTATTCTGTCTGTTGGCTACATGGGCCTGCTCTCTTTTTAAACATTTGCCAGGGGCTACCTTTAGATGTATTCCTTTTTCTATTTTTATATTATGTTTCAGTTAAAAAAAAAAAAGTGAAAACAAAACTGATATCTCCTCTTCAGGTACTTCTCTACTCTCCTCCCCTGTATCGCATTTCTGGCTATTTTCTACCATGACTATGTTCTTTTGCACAGACTCTGTTCCTTCTCCTTAGAACACCTTTCCTGCTTTCTCCACTTGGTAACTTTCTTAGGAACAGTCTTACCTGTAAATAAAGTTAGTTGCCTCCTATTCTATGTTTCCATATTACTTTACTCTTTTTGTTGTTATTATATTATTGTGTGGTATCTGTATCTCAGGTGGTACAGTAACTATTTTATTCATCTTTATGGTCCCATGCAGAGAACAACAACTGCATATCACTGCAATTGGCAAATACTATGAGCTCAACAATGCCTTTTAAAATAAAATAAATGAGTTCTTGAATATGTGTTATGGTTTAATTGACAAGACAGGTGTCTTAGACAGTTTAGGCTGCCATAACAAAGTACCATAGACTGGTGGCTTATAAACAACAGAAATTTATTTCTCTCAGTTCTAGAGGATGGAAGTTTGAGATGAGGGTGTCAGCTTGGTCAGGTTCTGGTGAGGGCCTTCTTTCAGGCTGTAGCCTGTTGACTTTTTGTTGTATCCTCACATGGTGAAAACAAAGTGAGAGAGCTCTATAGGATGCTTTTTATAAGGCCACTAATCCCATTCGTGAGGACTCCATCCTCATTACCTAATTGCTTCTTAAAGGCCCCACCTGCTAGTACCACCATATTGGAGGTTAGGACTTCAACATATGAATTTGAAGGAAACAGAAACATTCCATAACAATAGGAAATCCTGTATCAGAAAATAAAGGAATGGAGACTAAATCCTGTTTTTAGGGAGGAAGTTATGGTTGTTAGACACACGTACCTTGAATTTGGATGTACACAAGCACAACTGAATCATTGAATGTGATTAATCATGACTATAGTAATAATCTGAACTGATAAAGAAGCCCCAGCCTAGGAAGCAAAAGCTCTGGGTTACAGTTCAGTCTCCAAAATCCTGGAGCTTTGGATAAGTCACTTCATCTTGTAAGGCCTCCGACTTTCTATATTCATAAAAAGGGGTGAGGGGAGGGATTAAATAGATTTCCAAGGTCCCCTGCTTAAGATGCATCCCATTGTGTCTGCATAATCATCATCAAGAGGAAGGAGCTATCAGTGTTTCACAATTCATCTGTGAACTGCCAGTTAAGATGCATAACTATGATTCTTTTGATCTGTGTTTCTTTTCATTTCTACTCTATTAGAGTATATCAGTCATGAGATGAATAAATTCTATCAATGTATGTTCAACAGAGAAAAAAGTTATGCAATTATTTAAAAATGCAATGTATCCTTTAGCAGCCAACTTTCCTAAGGATTGTAAAAACAACTTTATTAAAATATAAGTCATATGCTATACAAATCGCTCATTTAAAATTTACAATTCAATAGTTTTCAGTATATTCAGAGTTGTGCAAATACCATTGCAATGAATTAGACATTTCATTACTCTCCCCACCAAAAAATCGTATACCATCATCAGTCAATCCCTCAACTCCACCTCCTCGACTCTCAGACTTAGTCAACCCAGGTCTACTTTCTGTTTCAGTAGAGTTGCCAATTCTGGATATTTCATATAAAGAGAATCACAAAATATGTGGTTCTTTGAGAAGGGCTTCTTTCACTGAGCATATTTTCAAAGTTCACCAGTCTTATAACTTTATTTCTTTTTATTGGAAAACAATACTCCATTGTGTAGATAACCACATTTATCCACTCATCAATTGAAGGAATTATCAACTGGCTATTAAAAATGATGTTTCTATGAACTTTCATGTACAAGATTTTCTATGGATGTGTTTTCACTTCTCTTGAGTATATGCTGACAGATGTTCTCTCCTTGGGCAAACTTTTCATGCTTTTCTGAGCCTTCTTGGCCTGCCACTCTGCCCTTGCCTAGTTCAGTTTTAGCAAAGAATACATGTAAGTCAGTTTAGCAAGAAGCTTTCTCGCCCTTCATATCTAACCAAGTTTCTCATTCTTCATCCTTGGTATCTAAGTTTTTGACCAATCTTTAGCAATCCTGTTAAGTTACTTTGCAGGAATTCCCTTCCTGATACCTCTCATCAAATTCCTCTTAGTAATTTTCTGTCTACTGATCCCTTTGCTCTGCTCATTTGGTGACCTTTGCTGTAGTTGGAGTTTAGCTCAGTTCTGTACTGAAGTCTTTATCCCTACTTGTATTAGTCCATTCTTACCCTGCTAATAAAGACACACCAAGTAATTTATAAAGAGGTTTAATTGACTCACAGTTCCACATGGCTGGAGAGGCCTCACAATCAAGGCCGAAGGCAAATGAGAAGCAAAGTTACATTTTACATGGCAGCAGGCAAGAGAGCTTGTGTAGGGGAACTCCCCTTTATAAAACCATCAAATCTCGTGAGATTTATTCACTATCACAAGAACAGCATGGGAAAGACCCGCTCCCATGATTCAATTACCTCCCACCTGGTCCCTCCCACAACATGTGAGAATTATGGGAGCTACAATTAAATATGACATTTGGGCTGGGACACAGTTAAACCATATCACTATTGTTATAGCTCAAATAAAACCTGTCTTGCCACTTTTAACAAACATCCAGTGCATTTGTAGCCATCATTGTTTTAATTTTAGCCATCATTGTTTTAATTTTAACCATCATTGTTGGTATCAGAGGTATCTCATGGTGGTTTCAGTTTGCCTAATGGCTAACAATGTTTAGTATCAGCTCTATACATACATAGTGTATATTGGTCAATGATCTTTGGGAAAATACCTTCTTAGATCTTAGATTCTTTGCCCATATTTATATTGAGTTATTTGTACTTTTTTTTTTTTTGAGACAGAGTCTCACTCTGTCACCCAGGCTGGACTGCAGTAGTATGATCTCGGCTCACTGTGAGCACTGCCTCCCAGGTTCATGCCATTCTCCTGTCTCAGCCTCCCTATTAGCTGGGACTACAGTCACCTGCCACCACGCCCAGCTAATTTTTTGTATTTTTTTAGTAGAGACGGGATTTCACCATGTGAGCCAGGATGGTCTCGATCTCCTGAACTTATGATCCACCCACCACAGCCTCCCAAAGTGCTGGGATTACAGGCATGAGCCACTGCTCCTGACCTGAGTTATTTGTACTTTTATTATTGAGTTGTAAGAGTTCCTTATATAATCTGTTTGAAAACTCCTGTCAGATACAGAAGAAAAATGCTGGCCACATAGAATGAGTTGAAAAGTGTTCCTTCTTTAGTTAGTTTATTTGGGCAGCTATAACAAAATACCATAGACTAGGTGGCTTATAAACAATAGAAATTTATTTCTGAGAGTTCAGGAGGCTAGAAAGTTCAAGATTTTTTAAAAATGGCATATTTGGTGCCTGTTGAGGGCCTACCTCCTGATTCTCATATGCAGCTGCCTTCCCACTATAACTTTCACACAGTGGAAGGAATGAGGGAGTCCTCTGGCACTTCTTTTATGAGGGCACTAATCCATTCATGAGAGTTTTACTTTCACCACCTAATCACCTCTCAATGGCCCTACCACCTAAGACTATCACATCAGGTATTAGGATTTAACACAGGAATTTTGTTAGTATTTAACATACAAATTTTAGTCTACAGCACTCCATTACTATTTTTTGGAAACATTTGTGAAGAACTGGTATTATTTATTTAGTGGAATTCACCAGTAAAGCCATCTGAGCCAGAGCTTTTGTTGTCGGAAGTTTAAAAAATACTAACTCGGGGACGGAGCAAGATGGCCGAATAGGAACAGCTCCAGTCTCCAACTCCCAGCGCCAGTGACACAGAAGACAGGTGATTTCTGCATTTTCAACTGAGGTACTGGGTTTATCTCACTAGGGAGTGCCTGACAATCAGTGCTGGTCAGCTGCTGCAGCCCGACCAGCAAGAGCTGAAGCAGGGCAAGGCATCGCCTTCCCTGGGAAGCACAAGGGGGAAGGGAATCCCTTTTCCTAGCCAGGGGAACTGAGACACACAACACCTGGAAAATCAGGTGACTCCCACCCCAATACTGCATCTACCAAAGATCTTAGCAAACGGGCACACAAGGAGACTATATCCCACACCTGGCTGGGAGGGACCCACGCCCACGGAGCCTCTCTCATTGCTAGCACAGCAGTCTGCCATCTCCCAGCAAGGCAGCAGCGAGGCTGGGGGAGGGGCACCTGCCATTGCTGAGGCTTAAGTAGATAAACAAAGCAGCTGGGAAGCTCAAACTGGGTGGAGCTCACAGCAGCTCAAGGAGTCCTGCCTATCTCTGTAGACTCCACCTCTGGGGACAGGGCACAGCTAAACAACAACAACAACAACAAAAAGCAGCTGAAACCTCTGCAGACGCAGACGACTCTGTCTGACAGCTTTGAAGTGAGCAGTGGATCTCCCAACACGGAGGTTGAGATCTGAGAACAGACAGACCACCTGCTCAAGTGGGTCCCTGACCCCTGAGTAGCCTAACTGGGAGACATCCCCCCATGGGGGCAGACCGACACCCCACACCTCACACAGTGGAGTACACCCCTGAGAGGAAGCTTCCATAGCAAGAATCAGACAGGTACACTTGCTGTTCAGCAATATTCTATCTTCTGCAGCCTCTGCTGCTGATACCCAGGCAAACAGGGTCTGGAGTGGACCTCAAGCAATCTCCAACAGACCTACAGCTGAGGGTCCTGACTGTTAGAAGGAAAACTAACAAACAGGAAGGACACCCACACCAAAACCCCATCAGTACGTCACCATCATCAAAGACCAGAGGCAGATAAAACTACAAAGATGGGGAAAAAGCAGGGCAGAAAAGCTGGGAATTCAAAAAATAAGAGCGCATCTCTCCCTGCAAAGGAGCGCAGCTCATCGCCAGCAATGGATCAAAGCTGGACGGAGAATGACTTTGACAAGATGAGAGAAGAAGGCTCCAGTCCATCAAACTTCTCAGAGCTAAAGGAGGAATTACATACCCAGCACAAAGACACTAAAAATCTTGAAAAAAAAGTGGAAGAATTGATAACTGGAATAATTAATGCAGAGAAGGCCATAAATGAATGGACAGAGATGAAAACCATGACACAAGAAATACGTGACAAATGCACAGGCTTCAGTAACCGACTCGATCAACTGGAGGAAAGAGTATCAGCGATTGAGGATATAATGAATGAAATGAACTGAGAAGAGAAATCTAAAGAAAAAAGAAGAAAAAGAAATGAACAAAGCCTGCAAAAAGTATGGGATTATGTAAAAAGACCAAATCTGCGTCAGATTGGGGTGCCTGAAAGTGAGGGAGAAAATGGAACCAAGCTGGAAAACACTCTTCAGGGTATCACCCAGGAGAACTTCCCCAACCTAGTAGGGCACACCAACATTCAAATTCAGGAAATACAGAGAGTGCCACAAAGATACTCCTCGAGAAGAGCAACTCCAAGACACATAATTGCCAGATTCACCAAAGTTGAAATGAAGGAAAAGATCTTAAGGGAAGCCAGAGAGAAAGGTCGGCTTACCCACAAAGGGAAGCCCATCAGACTAACAGCAGATCTCTCGGCAGAAACTCTCCAAGCCAGAAGAGAGTGGGGGCCAATATTCAACATTCTTAAAGAAAAGAATTTTAAACCCAGAATTTCATATCCAGCCAAACTAAGTTTCAAAAGTGAAGGAGAAATAAAATCCTTTGCAGATAAGCAAATGCTTAGAGATTTTGTCACCACCAGGCCTGCCTTACAAGAGACCCTGAAGGAAGCACTAAACATGGAAAGGAACAACCGGTACCAGCCATTGCAAAAACATGCAAAATGTAAAGATCATGTAGTCTAGGAAGAAACTGCATCAACTAACGAGCAAAATAACCAGTTAATATCAAAATGGCAGGATCATGTTCACACATAACAATATTAACCTTAAATGTAAATGGACTAAATGCTCCAATTAAAAGACACAGACTGGCAAACTGGATAAAGAGTCAAGATCCATCAGTCTGCTGTATTCAGGAGACCCATCTCACATGCAGAGACATACATAGACTCAAAATAAAGGGATGGAGGAAGATCTACCAAGCAAATGGAGGACAAAAAAAAGCAGGGGTTGCAACACTAGTCTCTGATAAAACAGACTTTGAACCATCAAAGATCAAAAGAGACAAAGAAGGCCACTACATAATGGTAAAGAGATCAATTCAACAGGAAGAGCTAACTATCCTAAATATATATGCACCCAATACAGGAGCACCCAGATTCATAAAGCAAGTCCTTAGAGACTTACAAAGAGACTTAGACTCCCATACAATAATAATGGGAGACTTCAACACCCCACTGTCAACATTAGACAAATCAACGAGACAGAAAGTTAACAAGGATATCCAGGAATTGAACTCATCTCTGCAGCAAGCAGACCTAATAGACATCTATAGAACTCTCCACCCCAAATCAACAGAATAAACATTCTTCTCAGCACCACATCACACTTATTCCAAAATTGACCACATAATTGGAAGTAAAGCACTCCTTAGCAAATGTGCAAGAACAGAAATAATAACAACTGTCTCTCAGACCACAGTGCAATCAAACTAGAATTCAGGACTAAGAAACTCAATCAAAACCGCTCAACTACATGGAAACTGAACAACCTACTCCTGAATGACTACTGGGTACATAATGAAACGAAGGCAGAAATAAAGATGTTCTTTGAAACCAATGAGAACAAAGATACAACATACCAGAATTTCTGGGACACATTTAAAGCAGTGTGTAGAGGGAAATTTATAGCACTAAATGCACACAAGAGAAAGCTGGAAAGATCTACAATTGACACTCTAGCATCACAATTAAAAAAACTAGAGAAACAAGAACAAACACATTCAAAAGCTAGCAGAAGGCAAGAAATAACTAAGATCAGAGCAGAACTGAAGGAGATAGAGACACAAAAAACCCTCCAAAAAATCAATGAATCCAGGAGTTGGTTTTTTGAAAAGACCAACAAAATTGACAGACCGCTAGCAAGACTAATAAAGAAGAAAAGAGAGAAGAATCAAATAGACGAAATAAAAAATGATAAAGGGGATATCACCACCGACCCCACAGAAATACAAACTACCATCAGAGAATACTATAAACACCTCTACGCAAATAAACTGGAAAATCTAGAAGAAATGGATAATTTCCTGGACACTTACACTCTTCCAAGACTAAACCTAATACCTAATACCATAAAAACCCTAGAGGAAAACCTAGGTAGTACCATTCATGGCATAGGCATGGGCAAAGACTTCATGTCTAAAACACCAAAAGCAACGGCAGCAAAAGCCAAAATTGACAAATGGGATCTCATTAAACTAAAGAGCTTCTGCACAGCAAAAGAAACTACCATCAGAGTGAACAGTCAACCTACAGCATGGGAGAAAATTTTTGCAATCTACTCATCTGACAAAGGGCTAATATCCAGAACCTACAAAAAACTCAAAGAAATTTACAAGAAAAAAACAAACAACCCCATCAAAAAGTGGGCAAAGGATATGAACAGACATTTCTCAAAAGAAGACATTCATACAGCCAACAGACACATGAAAAAATGCTCATCATCACTGGCCATCAGAGAAATGCAAATCAAAACCACAATGAGATACCATCTCACACCAGTTAGAATGGCGATCATTCAAAAGTCAGGAAACAACAGGTGCTGGAGAGGATGTGGAGAAATAGGAACACTTTTACACTGTTGGTGGGATTGTACACTAGTTCAACCATTATGGAAAACAGTATGGCGATTCCTCAAGGATCTAGAACTAGAAGTACCATATGACCCAGCCATCCCATTACTGGGGATATACCCAAAGGATTATAAATCATGCTGCTATAAAGACACATGCACACGTATGTTTATTGTGGCACTATTCACAATAGCAAAGACTTGGAATCAACCCAAATGTCCATCAGTGACAGACTGGATTAAGAAAAATGTGGCACATATACACCATGGAATACTATGCAGCCATAAAAAAGGATGATTTTGTGTCTTTTGTAGGGACATGGATGCAGTTGGAAACCATCATTCTCAGCAATCTATCACAAGAACAGAAAACCAAAAACCGCATGTTCTCACTCATAGGTGGGAACTGAACAATGAGATCACTTGGACTCGGGAAGGGGAACATCACACACCGGGGCCTATCATGGGGAGGGGGGAGGGGGGAGGGATTGTATTGGGGGTTATACCTGATGTAAATGACCCGTTGATGGGTGCTGACGAGTTGATGGGTGCAGCAGGCCAACATGGCACAGGTATACATATGTAACAAACCTGCATGTTATGCACATGTACCCTAGAACTTAAAGTATAATAAAAAATATATATAATTTAAAAAAAAAAAGAAAATGAGGCGCAAAAACAACAACAACAACAACAACAAAATTACTATTTCAACCTCTTTACTTGTTATAGATCTACGTAGAGCTTTCTTTCTTCTTGAGTCGGTTTTCATAGTTTGTGCCTTGCTAGGAATTTGGTCATTTTAGCTAAATTACCTAACTTAGTGGCATACAGTTAGTTCTTCATAGTATTCTCTTTTAATCATTTTTATTTCAGTAAGATCAGTAGTGATTGCCTTTCATTCATTCTAGATTTTAGTATAATAATTTGAGTCCTCTCTGTTATTTTCTTAGTCTGTCAATTTTGTTGGTCTTTGCAAAAACTGGCATTTTGTTTCATTGATTGTATTTCCTATACTTCCACTGTCTATTTAACTAATTTGTGTTCTAATCTTTATAATTTACCTCCTTTTGATTGAAGTTAGGTTTAGTTTGCTCTTCTTTTCTGGTGTGTCTAAAGATGGAAGTTTAGGTTGTTGATTTGAAATCTTTCTTTTCAAATAGGCATTTACAGCTATAAATTTCCCTCTAAGCACTGCATTCCCTGAGTTTGGACATATTTTCACTTTTATTCATCTTAAAGCATTTTCTAATTTCCCTTGTTACTTTCTTTTTGATACATTGGTTATTATTTAGAAGTACATTGTTTAATTTCAATGTAATTTTGAATTTCCCAAATTTCCTTCTATTATAGATTTCTCATTTATTTTATTGTGGTTGGAGACATACTTTGTATGATTTCAACCTTTCAAATTGATCAGTCTTGTTTTATGTACTGGTATATGATCTGTCTTAGAGAAATTTCCATGTGTGCTTGAGAAGAATGTGTATTCTGCTATTGTTGAAAGAAATGTTCCAGAGATTTCTATTAGGTTTACTTCATTTGTACTGTTGTTCAAGTCATCTATAGGCTTATTGATCTTCTGCCTAATTGTTCTATCCAGTATTGAAAGTGGAATATTTAACTATTTTTGTTCGATATCCTATTTCTGTCTTCAATTTCATCAGATTTTTAAACGAATTTTGGGACACTGTTTTTATGTGTATATACGTTAAAAATTATTATATATGCCTGATGGATTAACAATTTTATTATAAAATGTTCTTCTATCTCTAGTAACATTTTTTATATGAGTTTGCTTGTCCAATAAAAGTATAGTCACTCCAGCTCTTTTATGGTTTCTACTTGTATGGTGTATCTTTTCCCAAGTTTTTACTTTCAATCTGTTTGTATTTTTGAATCCAAAATGTGATGTTTGTTTATTTTATTTTATTTTTTGAGACACAGTCTGGCTCTATCACCAAGGCTGGAGTGCAATGGTGTAATCTCAACTCACTGCAGCCTCCACCTCTGGGTTCAAGCGATTCTCCTGCCTTAGCCTCCAGAGCTGCTGTTACTACAGACATGTGCCACCATATCCAGCTAATTATTTTTGTATTTTTGATAAAGATGGGGTTTCACTATGTTGGCCAGATTGGTCTCAAACTCCTGGCCTCAAGTGATCCACCCACCTCAGCCTCCCAAAGTGCTAGGATTACAAGCATGAACCACCACAACTGGCCTAAAATGTGACTTTTGTAGACAACATATAATTGGATTTTTTTACTTGTTAGTTTTAACCTAGTCTCATAATCTTTGACTTTTGATTGGATTGTTTAATCCATTCATACCTGATGTTAATATTGGTATGTTTAAATTTATATTTGCTATTTTATCTACTTTTCATATCTTTTTTATTCTTCTATTCTTTCTTTGCTTTTTTCATTAATTGTATTAATATTTTTGGTATATCTTTTAATCATTTTATTATTGCACTGTGTTTTTAGTACATGTGCTGGCAAAGCAAACACACTCTTTTTTTTAAAGTATTTTTCTTAGTAGTTGTTGTAGGTTTTACAATATACAAATTAACTTGCCAGAATATATTTCGGATTTATGTTAAATTCTAGTGAGATAAAAAATGTATTCATATATAGCCCTATTTTTTCCTCCCTCTTTTCATGCTCTTATTACTATACATACTACAGCTATGCTACAAACCCAATGATATATTGTTATAATTATTACTTTATATAGTTTTATGTCATGGAAGAAACTGAGAGAAGAAAGGAGAGCAAGTGTATTTTTAATTTTTATAAACTGCTTTTACTATATTTTTGTTGGGTTATTTTCTTATTGATTGCTCTTGGACTTACAATATAGATTTTAACTTATCAGAATACACCTCAGATTTATACTACTTAATTACAGTGAGATATAACAATGTTAATCTTTTAAACCTGTTTTATTTTATTTTGTTTTTGAGACAGGGCCTCACTCCACTGCCCAGGCTGGAGTGCAGTGGCGCAATCATGGCTTACTGCATCCTAGGCCACCTGGGCTCAAGCAATCCTTCCACCTCAGCCTCCCAAGTAGCTGGGATCATACCTGGCTGAGTTTTTTTTTTTTGTATTTTGTAAAACAGAGACAAAGTTTTGCCATGTTGCCTAGGCTGGTCTTGAACTTCTGGGCTCAAGTGATCCTTGACCTCCCAAAGTGCCAGGATTACAGATGTGATCCACCATGCCTGGCCACAAAATGCTTTAAATAAAATATAAATGCTTCTTCTTTTGTGCTACTATTGTTGTGCATATCAAGTACATAAAATGTATTGTGATAATTATTACTTTGTATAATTTTATGTCATCTAAAGAAGCTAAAGAAGAAAGGGGAGCAACTATATATTTATAGAGTTTGTTATATTAAACTTCTCATTTCCATTTCTGGTTTTCTTCATTTCTTCCTGTAGATTTGAGTTACTCTCTGTTGTCATTTTCTTACTCTAATACAACTTTGTGCTGTTATTGCAAATATGTTATATGTATATATATTGTAGATTCAACAAAATAGTTACAAACATATTGTTTTATGCAACTTTTTAAATCTATTCAGAGAATAAGGGAGAAAAAAAGTCTAATTATAGTGTCTTTACAGTTACCTACATAATTACCTTTCCCAACGCTTTTTTAAATGTGGATTAAAATTATAATAACCAAAATAAAAACTTACTAGAGAGGTTAAATTCAAGCTTTCAATTGACAGAATGACAGACATCAGACAGAATTACTCTCTGATGTCACTTGCCTTCAGCCTGAAGAACTTCCTTTTGCATACCTTGTAAAGTAGGTTCAGATAACCAAGAATTACCTCAGTTTCCTTGTATATGGAAATGTCTTTGACTTCATTTTTGAAAGGATGTTTCTTAAGATAGGATTTTTGGTTTATAATATTTTTCTTTTAGCCCTTTGAATATGTCATCCCACTGCCTTCTGGCATTCATTGGTTCTGATGATGAATCAGCTATTTGTCTTATTGCTAATGTGGTGTGTCATTTTTCTCTTGCTGTTTTTAGGATTTTTCTCTTTGTCTTTCAACCTTTTAACTATGATGTATCTGAATGTGGATCTCTTTGTATTCATCATCATTTGGATGATGATGATTCAACTACACTTCATTCAACCACACTTGATGGTGTTCCACATTTCTCTGAGGCTGTTTTATGTCTTTTCATTCTTCTCTCTTCTTCAGATTGCATACACTCTATTGATCTGTCTTCAAGTTCATTGATAATTTCTTCTGTCAACTGGAAGTTTGAATTTAACCTGCCTAGTAAGTTTTTATTTTGGTTATTACACTTTCAATCCCCTAAACTTCCATTTACCTCTTTAAAAAATAATTTCTATCTATTTATGATAGTCTCTGTTTGATGAGGCAGTGTAATTATATCTTCCTTTAATTCTTTAAGCATGGTTTGCTTAAATTCCTTGAACATATTTGTAATAACTGCTCCGGAGTTTAGTTAAGTCCAATATTTGGGCCCTTTCAAATGTAGTCTCTGTTGCCTGTTTTTCTTCCTGTGTATGAGTCATGCTTCCCTGTTTCTTTGTATGCCTCACCATTTTTCATTGAAAACTCAGCCTGAAAACTCGATACTGATCTTCCTCCCACCAACTTTGAATTTATTCTAATTGTTTGCTGGTTTAGTTGCTTAATGAGCCTGCTGAACTATTTTAGCTAATTCTATTTTCACTTCAGTCTTCAGCCTCTGATTTTGTTCCTCGGATGGCACAGCCCTGGGCATGTGCACAGTCACTCTACATCCTACATGCTGAGGGATTACAGTGGTTTTAGCTGGAATCTCTTTGACTTTCTCTTTCCTTGTCCATGCAAAGCTTCTAAGTGGTCTTCCTGTACTGTTATAATTTTCTAGCTATTGAACTTTCGTAACTGCTAACTGGTTGTTCTTTTCTGATAATGTTCAGGGGCATAAATTACTTCACAGCCTGAACCAAGGAATACCATCTCTTTTATAAAGATGGTCTTTGAGGCCAGCCTTCACAGCTTGGTAAGACCCCAGGAGGACTCTTCTAGGCTCTCTTTCCCTGATTATCTGTTAAACTTCTAGCTAACCTACCATTTCACTTGTTCTCATGGAGCTACGTGCCTTTCCTTAATTGTTTACACCAAAATCTTCTCTCTGTCTCTTTTTTTTTTTTTTTTTTAATTCACAGCACCCTTAGGCTTGAACTTCCCCAAACTCTGTTGCAAATAAAGCCAGTCACCATGACGTGAGCTATGGATCTCTCTGTGCTTATAGTCTGCTTCTCTTCCTGTGCAGGACCTATGTAATGGCAGCTTGTCTCAGGGTAACATCCCTGATCTCTAAGTAGGGTACTGTGTAGGGCAGTATCCCCTTGGTCTTCTTGGCTTTCTTTTCCCGGTGTGGAACCTCTGCTCTGTGAACAAACTCATAGAATTCCTCACCTTATGAATGAGAGTTAAAGAGTCCTAGACCTCAGTGGTTGCCTGGATAGAGTTTCTGCAACACAGAACAGAGGATGATGAGACACACTGGTGGCTCTTTAAGCATTGAGAGAAAATGTAAGCCTAGACTAGGAGCAGAGGGAACAGAGAGTCACACCTTGGTTGCAGAAACCCAGAGTAGAACTTCCATCGCACTGTCCTGGGGTTGGGGTGGAAAAGAATGGGTGATGGCTCAAATGGCACAGAATCTTACTCCTCTAACTGGGATTTAACAGCTTTTCCTAAGTCAATGTTTCCCCATTTACTGTAAGTCCTTAGGACAACTTCCAGAGACTTTAAATGGTTGGTTTTTAAATGATTTTCACCAGTTACAGTTGTTTCACTGGAGAGAGCATCACAAGAGCCCCTTATTCTGTCACTCCAGAAATCTCCTCCTGGCTTGTTTTATTAAGGAATCACAGAAAATTTTAGTATCATATTCCCACGAAATAGAATTGGAAAGTAGAAGATCAATCAATATGAAAGGAGGGAAAAAGCTTTTAAAACAAGCCACTATTTGAATTACTATGAACATTATTTTTTTCAAACTAACATGCAAAGTGTTGATTTAATTAAAGTTCAAAGTTAAAGAGGCTTCATTTTTTGGCAAAATGGTGATTAGACACTCTGACATCTTCAAGCATAAAACACCCAAGATGCTGGATGAAGTATAAAAATCGTGTTTTAAAAAACACCAATAACCTGCCAAGGAAGTAAGAGAAATAGTCAGAGTGGTAATTGTTTTCTTAATAAATGTTTGCATATAATGATTTCTATTGAATAAGAGTTTCCTCATCTCATTAAGCAGAATTACAGAGATTGGCTGTCCTTAGCCAATGAAGCAGCTCCATCTGCATCCCTGGATCCTTTTATGTTCTGTTACATCTTTCATATTGTAGGTCTTTCACCCTCAAACTGATATCCCATGGATTCAAAATCACTGTTCTATCTCTAACTTCATGTCTGCACTCCATGATAGTCTAAAATGAAGAAAGCAGCAAAGGAAGGGCCAAGACCTATATGAGTGATGAAAAACTTTTTGTAAATCTCCAACAGATTCTGATCATATCTTCTTGGCAAGGACTGTGTCACATAGCTACATCTAGTTACCAAAAGAGATTGGTAAATATATTTTTTTGAAGTTGGATATGTAACTACTGAGGGGAAAGAAAGTCAAGCTTCTAAGAAAAGAATGAAAAATGGGTATTGGATAGGCAACTAGCAGTGTGTTGCCACAGCAAGAGTATGGAAAAAAGGAGATGCTTATACATTGGTATTCGGAGTATAATTTGGCACAATGGCTTTGAAGAATGATTTAGCTATAGCTACTAAACTTAGAGAAAAAAATGAATGAACTAGGGCTACTGATATCAGCATGGACAAATCGCAAAGCAGATCCCATCTTTGGAAAAACCAAACACTTGTTCAGGAGCACAACTTTCCTAATTATAAGGAAGCAGCCTGGGGTAGTGGCAAGAACATTAATTTGGGAGCCAGCAGACTAAGTCTCAAATCCCCGCTTTGAAATCTGAGGACTCTGTAACCATAAGCCAGTTGTTTTACCTCTCTACCTGCTTCTCCATCTATAAAATCAGAGCAAACATCGCTATGTTCTAGGATTGTTGTGCGGATGACAGATACTCTGTTTTAATGTGGTTAATCTTGGGTCTGATCCTTATTAGGTGCATAGTAAGTTGATGCTCTGATGCATAAATTAGTTTCTTAGTTTCAGTGCCCTGAATGATTTCATACACAAACTGTGGTATCACTTGAAACTGCTATTGAAACCCTAAAATTGTTTGAATCAGCTTTTTGGATTCCCATTGTCATTAAGTTCTAATCTATCCTTTCCAATGACACACCCAGGACAAAATAAACAGAAAATGGAAACTGTAGTTTTTTAAATAAATTTAAACCCAAGAGGCCATGATTCTTAAGGCATTCTAACAACACTAAAAAGTGTATCTTTTTACAAGATAGGGAAAATACTGTAAGTATTTGAATGTCTAGTACAATTCTTACCTTTTATTTTGTATATAGTCCATGTTCTTAAGTTTATAAGATTTTTTGTAAATCTAAGACTCTAAACACTTACAAGAAAGTGTTTTTATATGTATCATAAGCAATATTATTATGTTGCTTACCTCTTTTAGAAGACGTTAAAAGCAAAGTTATAATGAGTTGGCAGTGTTTACAAAAAAATTCTAAAGAGATGCCAATATAAACACACATGTTGAACAAGAGCCACTTGGTGCAAGAGCTAATGCTAAGATCTTATACATTATAAGATAAAATGCCAGACTTCAAACAGTATTCCTCACTCCTTCCTTAATGTTTGGACAGCATATTTCTCCATGGTTACTTTAGGGCCATACTTTTGCTTGAAATGTTTCATCTTTTGCGCAAAAAAACATTTTAGGGGCATTAATAGATGACATGTGATAATAGATTCTTCAGAGTTGATTTGATCTTTTCTAGCTTAAAAAAAAAAAAGAAGAAGAAAAATCCAATATAGAAACATGAAGAAAGTGATGAGTACCTTATAGTCTTAAAGGAGAAACTGAAGGAAGTAATTTACAGGTCAGGTGTTTGATTGGCAGGACTACGCCCACCGTGTTCCAGAGAAGGCCATCACCTGAATCAAGTACATAAATGTTCACAGTGCCGAATGACTCTTTCTTAAAAGATCCTGTCACCTGTGTAAAAGTGTCCCAATTTCATACATTTACTACTTTAGGAAGAGTAAGTGATTTTAATATATGATTATCAGTTATCGATAATGTAGTTTAACTATTTTACAGATGAACTTCCCTTGAACTTGAGAAAGTGAGATTACTGGCCAAGTGGCATCAGATGATGTCGATGGGGAGCGAAAGATCAAAAATCTCAGAAGTTGTCAGAGTGGGGACATTCTGGAGGAAGAGAGGATAAAGGAAGAAAGAAAGCAGGAGGGAGCTGGCAACAGAATTGACTTACTTTCTAGTCATGTCTGAACTTTCGAAGAAGGAAGACAGATAGAAGAAGGAATACTAATGCTTCAAGAAGGTAGGAACCTGTCAGACTGTGTGCCGTCTTGGGCTTGAAACTAGAGACCCAAACCTGAATATTGGGGAAAAAAGAAAAGATGGATACTCGTGAGAAGACTAAAAGATGCACATGCCCTCCACCCTGCCACTAGTCTTATGGGAAGTGTGGGTCTCCTGTTGAGGCTCTGAAACTTGGATCTGTGTTTCTCTGCAAAGGAATGCCAAGAATGTCCAAGTGAAAAAAATAGACAAAGGGACAAGAATTACTTCTGGAAAGGTAGGAAAACTTAAGGGTGGGCAAATGGGAGTAAATCATTCTTTAGCTAACATAGTGGGAAAATCATTAAAGAGAAAGAACATTTTTAACTGGCAGGTTACCAAATAAATTTTTATTTTTATTTACAACCCTTTACTCAAACATTTTAGTGGAAGAAAGGTTCAAAATTGGATCTATGTTGAGCCATATGCAAAGAGATCAGAGTGATTTTTTAAATCTTTTTCAGCAAAAATAAGACTTAGAAATGATAAATAACCCAAAACGTGATTATGATTGCCCTCCATGCTTTTTCTCCAAATATAAATCTCATTTGGCTGCCATTATTTTCCTGTCTTGATGAGATATCTTCCATTTATTCTTTGATTCATTTCTGTTTAGAATAGACATCGGATGTATTGCTATAGTCATTGAAGCCCAGTAGCAAACTGTACACTATAATCTTTCACATTGCAGTCCCAGGCAGGGAGGAAGTTCTGACAACCTGAATGCTGCTATTCAGAAGTCTCTCTGGAAGGAAAAAATGCCAAGAACATGTCTAACCACAAAAAGAACAGAAGCCTTCTAAAAGCTACAGAAGAAGAGACAAGGTTCCCTCTCTCAACTCAAGTTAAAGACACTTCCATCAAAAAGGTATTTCTAAAGGATTTTGCAGTGATTTATTAACATTTTCCCCTGAGAAACCCCAAATCAGAAGGTCTTGATCTATTAAAGCAATATAAAACATGGTATCAGTAAAGTTTCTGGTGAAATATTTCCTGAAACTAGTTAATCAAAATTCAACTATCACCAAATGGAGTCGGGGGGGAAATAGTCTACCTGTGCACCTCTTGCACTAATTTAACTGGAGGTTCTTCCCAGTTTATTTGTGTACCCAGCTCTAGAAGTGCTATTTGGAATGCTAGGTGTTTGATGCCCACAGAACAAAGTTCAAACTCCGCCTCTGTGTATAATAACTAAACATGGGCAAGTTATTTCACATCTTTGACACTTTTCCATCTATAAAATAAAGATGACAAAATTCGTTTAATGAGATGGTTACATGGATTACATAATATACATTGCCAAGTTATAGCACAGGATTTAGCATACCACTCAATCAAGTGCAGGTGGTTACCTTTTATTAATCAATTTGTGTTGCCTAAATATTTTTTGTTCTGTAAGACTTGAAACACCATGAATAGTTATGCTTGAAATTATTTTATATTTTCAAAATTTTCAGCCAATTTTACCTGATTAATTGACCTGTGATATCTATAAAAGAAAACTGTCTCTTTGTTTAAAACAACAACAATAAAATAAAAAGAACTAGAAGTCGAGAATAAGACTAGGAAATCTTCATTAAGCATTTATTCAATGGTAGGCTTGTGCTATGCTTGGGTGCTAGAAAGATAATTAAGAAAGGTTGCTCTCTCTATAATCTGGTGAAATATGTTTAGATTAGTATCTTTGTTTGTTTTCTGTTGCTTATAGTAGAATATCTGAAACTGGGAAATTTATAAAGAAAATGAATTTTTTTTCTTGCAGTTATGGAGACTGGAAATTTCATGATCCCTGGGGCACATCTGGTGGGAGTCTTCCTGCTCATGGGGACTCTCTGTGGTATCCTTAGGCAGTGGCAGGCATCACATGGCAAGGGGACACACAAGCTAATATGGTATCTCAGACCTCTCTTCTTATAAAGCCATGGTTTCCCCTCCCACGATAAGCCATTAATCCATAAATGAATTGACCTAGTTAGAAGGGCAGACCCCTCATGATCCAATCACCTCTTAAAGGCCTCCCCACCCAATACTGCCACACTGGGGACTAAGCATCAACATGAGTTCTGGAGAGTACATTCAAAACCACAGCAGTTAGGAATCATATAGGACTTGATGACACCTGTGGTCCTCCATGACCAGGTGCTTGCTTCCCTCTTCATTTTCATCAATCCCTCAATGTTCTTGCCTCACTCTTTACTCCAGCACACCAGAAGCTTGTTCTCTGGCACCAATGTGCATTTTTATGAATTCCTTTGCTCAAGCTATCATCTAGGTCTAGCTACCTCCTAGTTATTATTGAAAATTTAACCCAAGCATCACGACCTCCTCAATTCATCTTCCCTTCCCCTCCTCTTCCACTCCATGCCTCCCATCCCCACTAAAATAGGTTAGGTGTTACTCCTTGGGGTTTTCATAATACCCATGCATATTCCTATAACTATGGTTATGACAACCATAAGCTCTTTAAACTGTAACTTATTCATCTCTGAACTTTTTCTTCCAAGCACAGAGCCTGGCACCTAATACAAACTCAAAAATAATTAGTGGGATGAATAGACTAATGACTTCTTGTTAGAAAATAATTCAATCATAATGGTAGAAACAAAGACAAGATCTCTGATGTGGGATTAAAATCTCCACTCACCAGATCACCCAGCATTGTCATTCCTTGGAGAATTCTGGGCAATACTAACATATCATCTTGTTTTTTAAATGGAGGATTTAGGAATACAATACATGACTCTATTATGAGTCAAGAATCTGGCTTGAAATAGAGTCCATGTCTCTAATTATCCCACCTGAGTTTCTGTGCCTCTACTGTGCACACTACTCCAGAATAAAGGTTCTAACAAATGTTCTATAGCATGATTATTCAGTAGCAGGAAATTGTGACATGATACCTTAAGATAAATGAATCTAAGCACACCAGTTGAGTCTGGATGAGTTTAACAGAAAACCAAATTTCTTCAAACTCTTTTTCTGTGACCTTGCAGGCTACCTCAAGTCTGGGGATATATATGACCAGAGATTTGACAGGGCTGTTTACAAATTCATAAGATTTTATTGATTACATGATAGAAAAAATTTGGAGTTGGTCTTACATTGTCATTTGCATTAGTGAGGTTGAGAGTTTTTGTTTGATCTCCATTCAAGCTTTTAAGAAGCTTGGAAATTGCAGGCTGAAGCAATTCAAATTTATGCAGAGTTTGACAGTGAGTTAATTACCAGAACTATGCAAAATTGAATTTTCAGAAAACAATTCTGGCATTTTTGAATAGTTGTATGTTATGAATGTACTTATACATAAGCATATGCAAGCTATCTGTCAAGTAGCTGGCACAATTTGAAGACATGTCCACTTAAGAGAAAATATTATATTTCAAAGAGTCTTACGAAGCATAGAGAAAAGACTACAAGTACTTTGCCCTTTACCCTTGAAATGTATGCAGAACCCCAAACTGGAGTTGAACTAATAATAACTGAATTCCCAGGCACCATACTTGTTAAAATAGATACAGACACTAATCCAAACATGCAGGGTGGTCTCTTCTTAAATATTCACATTCCACACACTGTCACAGACATACCTCAAATCAGAGCAAGCCTTAACATGGAAACAGAGAAGACAACCATCTCTGCAGTGTGATTTCAAACATGTTCAAGTGGCCTAGCCTCCAAAATACCACATCTTTGCACCAGCTAAAGTTTCTGAATTTGAGATTCATTTTGTGTCTTAACATTTTGAACACTGCTAAAATGAAAATTTTCTGACATATATACATAGATAATGAAAGAGAGTAAGAAACAGCTTTAAAATTATTTTTCTCTTTGCAAAAACAAATTTATCAGATGTTTTTCTAAAATTGATTATAAGAGGAGAAAGAGGAGAGCATGAATCCCTAGGTACCAAAAAAAAAAGACGGTAGCACCTCTATTAATTAGGCAATGGATGAAAGTCGAGAAGGAGAGCATCAAAAGCAGACTTCCTACATTGATATTTTCCTAGTATGGGGCTTGGGCCCTATAATTTATAAAAAAAAAATATCAAAAGCAGGGGTGGAGTTGGAGAGGGTGATGTTTTTCTTGCTCTTCACTCTGTCTCTTCAATGAGTCACATTTTTTCCATCTGAAACTTTACTTATTTGTTTTCAAATTCTCAACATGGTCCAAAGAATGAGCCAGGAATCATTTGGTTGCAAGAAACTGACACCCCCATAAACTATACAAACTGGCAAGTTTATTGAAAAGATTAGGGAATCTCAAGGAAATAAAGCGCTGGCAATATACTGGGTTTTCAGTTAATCCAAAAGTTATGAGGCAATCACATCCCATCTCTGCTTATCTCTGCATGGCTGCCTTGTTCCTAACCTGTCTTCTTGGAAAGGCTCTTGAGATTTGGCTTTTCCATAAATGTGGCTATCATTGGCCTGAACCCCAACTCTAGCTCTAGGTAACTGTCTAGTTCAATATCTACAACAAACTAACTCAATATTCTAACTCCTAATTCCTGAGAGCCCAACTTGAAAAAGATTTCCAAGTCAGATCCTAAAACTGGCCAGCAAAGGGGAGTTCCTTGGTGATATCTGCATAACAACATTAATTTTTTCAGCAGACATTTAGTGGGAGATAAATTATCTTGGAGCAATGTTTCAGAAGGAGACACTGACTAGGGTTTTCTAATAAGTTAATAATGAAGAGACAGGCGGATTATTTTTAAAAAGTATTGCGGGGTATTGTAAATTCCTCCATCACTTTGGCAGGTTTTCCCCAACACTTTGGCAGATGACTTGAGTTCTGAACCCTCCAAATTAAATATGCATGACCCCTACTAGTAATCGTGGAATAAATAAATTCCAAAGATTAGTCCCAAAATGTGTAGACCAAATATTTTTTCAAACAGAAAATATATACCATAGTATAAGTATATAAATTTGTTTATTTGACATGTATCAGTAGAATGGTTATGTGGTGGTTTGCCAATAAGTAAAGAAACAAACGGTGAGAAAAAGAAATCAGTTATAAAAATCAGAACCTTCTAAATAATGTTTCTAAATAGAACATTTTGGAACACCCAAGGTCAAGATTAACCAGGAGATAGGAGAAACTTGCAGGAGCAATTAGGTTCACAAAATCTTTTTTGGTATATTGTGGAATTTTCTGAGCCTTATTAATATCAAGAAAAGGAAAAGTCCTCCTCATATGATTTCTTCTCCTCCCTTTGGTATACTACATATTTCCCAGCTCCATGGACCTAAAATCCAGGCTATAATAATGTAGTATTAGGTTACTTTCCATGTGAATGAGGACTTTTGCCAAGTCTTGCAGTCTTAACCATTTCTTATTTTTCATGACAAAATGTTTTAAGATTCAAATCATTAAACTTACAAATAAATTTCCACAACCAGTTCTCCATTGTGAACTGTTTATGTATCTAATAGAAACTCTACTGTAGTAGAAACACCACTTAACCAACTTACAAATGAACAAATGTTGCCCATCGCTGTGCCTGTGGCTAGTACTATTTCTGTTCTCATGGGTTCAGCTATATTCCTAAAGAGTCAGGGTTTTCATTCCTAAATGTCTTTATGCCAGTTGTACTTGTTTTTGTAATTATGTGATTAAATTAAATATTATATAGACTGATGATATGTAAATGGAAAGTTTTGAATACTTTGGAAAGGCTAAATAAATGTGAGTTGTTAAAAATTACAGTGTGCTTAGAAATTAGTCGCACCTGTCATTTTATTCCATAATAAGTAAATACTTAATGAGTACTTACTGAATATAAAAACAAATAAAGAAATGCATGGTCTCTCTATTTGCATATAGCCCTTCGAGTGAGACAGACAAGTGAAGAAGGGACTGAATAATTTCTCACAGTCCTCCCATAGGTACATGTCTCCGTAGCACACATATTTGGAGTTAGGACAAGCTTCCAGGAGAAAATTACATCTGAGCAGACAGTTGAAGAACAAGGAGAGTTATCCAGAGTTTAGGAAACAGGAACAAGGAAATTTTAGTTACAGGAAATAATGGAGGCAGATGCAGGGGAAGAGTGAATCTAACATTCTGGGCATTGAAATAAAATGACAGAAAGGTAAGTAATGTAGTTTTAGGAATGATAAAGACACTCATGGCTCATATGTTGTGTAAGGAGTTTTGTACTTTATCTTGAGACTAATGCAAAGTTGTTGAAGGGTTTTCAGAGAAGTTGATTAGAATTAAAAATTTGGAGAGATCATGCTGACAGTACAAGGAAAAAAATTGACTTGGAATTAAGTGAGACCAGTTAGAAATCCATTGTAAACAATCCAGTGGAAAACTGATGGTAACCTAAACTAGGATAACATGAATTACCAGAAGTGACTCAAAATAAGCACAAAACCTTAATGGGCATAACCAGAAATAATTGACAAAATTGTCAAAGAAATGCATGCCACCAAAATCCCAAAGCTCAAATGGTTTTATGGAATGCTATTTGAAAATTTTTTATAAGGGTGATGCTGTTTCCAAATGTTTTTTAATGAAAAAATTCTAGTTGGTTTTATCAAGTTAGCATAACTTTAGTAATAACATGTCTGACAATCACACCAAATAAAACAAGCAAAAAAACCCCAAAAAACCTCTTAAAATGTATTAATGTATTTACAAAATTCCTAAGAGGTTATAAGACAATTAAATATAAACATATTTAAAACACATATCACAGTCAATTAAGATTTATTTTTGGAATGAAAGGATAGTTGAATATTAGAAAACTTGTTTACACAGTTTGTCATACAGATAAGTAAAAGAAGAAAATCCATATGATCATTTCAATATATAACTGTAGGGCCTATTAATATAATTTTAATTTTTTTCATAATTTTAAAAGCTCAACTTAGTAAACTAAGCATAAAAGTTGATTTTTATATGAAAGACTCTGTGATCTCACTCCTTGCCTGTTAACTGTTCCCAGCAGCCCCTGTGCTTTGTGGGTCAGTATCATCGAAAATTATATTCTGAGTTAACTTTTAATATAAGCACTTAGTGTATACTCAATATCCTTTGCATTGTACAAAATAATCTCAATCTGTAATCTCATTTCATGTTTTTCATTAATTAACACCCCACTCACTCCCTTTATTCATCCTACCCTGACACCTTTACCTGATTTTTCAACGATTCTGACTCACCTTTATATCTTAAATGTTACTTTTTCAGAGGAAAATTATTTGGCCCTCTGATTTAACTTAGAACTTGCATTTTTTTCACTCATAGCACCCTTTTTCCCCATTCATAAGTCTTGTCACAAGTTACAATTATGAGGTCATATCTTTGTAAACTTTTAAAATCTTTACCTCTCCATTAGAATTTATATTAGGTCAGAAATGGTGTCAAATTATTTCACCACAGTAGATAGAACCAGTACCTTAACACAATAACTACATATGATAGGTGCTCAATAAATATTTATGGAATAAATACATGTTAATAACTGGCAAAGAACCAGCAGCATCCCCATTAATGTCAGAAACAGATTTCTGTAGCTATTGTTGTTCATCATTATTGGGAAGTCATAATCACCGAATAAAAGAGGAAAAGAATGGGAAAAATGCTTTAGAAAGGACAGATGAAATAGTCATTATTTGCAGAAGTATTTTTTATCTGAACAACCAAGATAACAAACCGGAAAATGACTAGAATCAATACCAGATTTCAGCATGATGGCCAGGAATTAATACAGAAATTTGAAATAGATTTATTTATATTGGCAATAACTAGTTCGAAAATATTATAAAAAAGAAACCTCCCGATAGAAATAAAAATATAAAATACCTAGGAATAAGTTGACAAGAAATATGAAAGCTTGCAAATGTTAAAAGGCAGAAGGAGGAAAAGGAGAAGTCTGCAGTGATTTACTGGGGTCTTGAGCTCTGTGATCTCACTCCTTGCTTGTTAACTGTTCCCAGCACCCCCTGTGCTTTGTGGGTCAGTATTCCCACACCTTCTCTAGAGTCCTTTCGAACTGCTCCACGCTTCTTAAACCTCTCCTTTCTCTCAGCAGATGAGCTTGACTGCTACTTCACAGAGGAAATAATACCATTGTATGGGAACTTCCTTAAATTCCTATTATTTACAAATAACTGGAACTGCTTCTAAGTCTTTTCCTTCCCTCCTATTGCAATGACTTAGATGTCATTTCTTCTGTCTAAAAGTCATCAGTAGAACTGTGCAATAGCCCTGGAGAACGTTGCTGTATTGACCGTCTCCTCCTTTGCTTCTGTGTCCTCCTTTCTTTCTCCTTTTCACTACAAACTTTATGAAAAAGTAATCTGCACATACTGTCTCAATTTCCTTAACTTTTCCACACTTTTTTTTTTTTTTTGAGAGTCTTGCTCTGTCACCCAGGCTGGAGTGCAGTGGCACAATCTCAGCTCACTGAAACCTCTGCCTCCTGAGTTGAAACGATTCTCATTCTTCAGCCTCCCAAGCAGCTGAGATCACAGGTGCGTACCACCAACCCAGCTAATTTCTGTATTTTTAGCAGAGACAGGATTTTACCATGTTGGCCAGGCTGGTCTCAAACTCCTGACCTCAAGTGATCTGCCCTCCTTGGCCTCCCAAAGTGCTGGGATTACAGGCATAAGCCACTGTGACCAGCCTCTTTATATACTTTTAATCTCACTGTTTTCTTGTTTTTCACTAACAGTTCACAGAACTGCTCTCTTCAAGGCCATTGAGAACTTCACTGGCACCAAGTCATATCGTTTTAGTTCTCTTCGACTTGTCTCCTCAGTGTCACTTAACGGTATTAACCATTCCTCTTTCCTTGAAACTCTTAGTTTGGCTTGAATTATCCCAAGCTCTCCTGGCTTTCCTCCTGTCTTTCTGTTTACTACTTAGTTCTTCTTTCTTTCCCCACCTTTAAAAGTAGCTGTTTCTCAGTAGCAGAGTACTAGTCTTTCTTCCCAGGTAAACTTACCAATTCCAATTATTTCAGTTACTATCTATAATACCAGCTGCTCACGCATCTACATACTTCTAGCCCAGATCAATTGACTGAACTCAAGTCCTGAATATCCAGAAATTGCCTCTTGGAATTTTCTCTTGATTCTTCTACACATACCTGAATTTTAACAAAAGTGGAAGCTGTTAAATCATTTTCTCCATGTGTTCAGTTTTTCCTCATGTTGTTGTTTATTTGAGAATGGTACCACCCTCCAATTTGTCACTTCAATTTACTTATTGACTCCCCAATCTTTCTCATCATTCACATCCTGTCAATCACTGTGTCGTATTGAATCTATCTTAAATACCTTACAAATGTTCCTGGCCCATGGCACTGTTATTATTTCTTATGTGGATTTCTGTAACTATCTCATAACTGGTTACCCATACTCCCTTTTGCCACCCAATATTTACTCTCCCCTTCTGCATAGAATGATGATTTTATTCAGGACTGAAAAGCATCCAGCTAAGAGAGAACATGTCCCAGGTTACTTCAGTGTTAAGATTGGCCAAGCTATCTGACCAAAGATTCATAGGTAGAAGTGTTGAGTGGAAGTGCTTGAGGGGTCTTCAGTAAATGCTGTTTGAAGACAGCTAACTATACAGAGGGAGGTTTTTGTCTTTGCTCCCTCCTCCTTCCTTATTTTTGGAAAACAGACACAGTACATCAAGAACTGATCTCAAGAAGGGCAGCCATGAGCTAAAATGATACAGTGGAAATCTAGAAAGAATCTGGATCATTAAGTTACCACAGCTTCTGGAGCACCTATCCCATGACTTCTTTTATATAGGAGAAATACATTTCTGTTTTGTGCAAGCCACTATGACTGCAGAGAATATCTGCATATTCTTCATATGCAGAGAAATAAAATTCTGAGATACCATGTTAAATTATAGTAGTAGTGTAGATAATTACTTATTCACTGAGGCTTCAGTCATCAATTGCACACCCTCCAATAATACAAGAGAAAACCGTCACCAGTATTTGATGTTAGCAAATGGAATTTTATCTGGTGCCCTCTATCTCCAGTCACAAAGCACTTGTGGGTCTAGCCTTAGATGTAACTTAGGCAATTCAATTAGAGTTTTCCTTTAGAACTAGATACAGTTTTAAAGTGGAAGGTGATCTTTGTTATTGTCTAAACCCTCTCATTTGATATAAGAAGAAACTGAGGTCAAGAGAAGACCACAGGGTTAATTATTGTCACTATGATAGCATAGTGACAAAATATATAGAATCTAGACCCAAAGCCCATGGACTGGAATCCTGGTTCTCCCACTTGCTAGCTGTGTAACTTTAGACAAGTGATTTAACCCCATGGTGCCTGCTTTCATAGGACTGCTTTTGAGGATGAACATGTTACCACACACTAGGCATTTAGAATAGTGCCCAGCACAGAAGGGCACACCACAGGTATTGACCAGAACTTTGACTCAAGGCTTTTTCTAGTCCTACCATGCTAACTGCCTAAGCACTGGCTGGTTAGGAGCAGAAAGCCAAGAGAATGAGAAACAAGACGGTTAAGGTTTGATGGGTTCAACAAAAGACAGATAACTTTGGAGACAAGAGTAATGCTGGGAAAGGAAGGTCTAGATTTAGTGCATAAGACAATAATAAGTAGTTCAGGACAACCAGGAGTGATACAAAAGTCTTCAGCTCCTGGAAAGTGAGCACCGAAAGAGATCTGAAACAGATATGAGAAGAAGTGGCAGAAAAGCTTCTCCTACTTCAAAAATTTCTGAAGGCTCACCATACCTTAATCATTACAAAAGATAATCGCTTTTGCTTTTTTAAACTAAAAGTCAGGAGACAGTGGAAGATTACAAATTGTCCTTAATTCTAAATTCAAATGAACATAGAATATTTCTCTCAATATTCTTAAGACAGTTTGCAAAACAGGATTAAGAACCCAACCTATCAAATGTGGAGAAAGGAGAGAAAAGGTTAATACTTTAAGAAACAAAATATATACAGGATTTAGGCATGCAAATTTCTTGTGAGACCTAGATTCTGCGTTTTCATCTTGCCTGTAAACATCCCTTAAGAAGTATATAAATATGACTTTTATCTCATTAAGGGTTTGTTTAAAGATTTAGATCTGTACCTAATCCATTTCCACATAATAGCTTTGAGGTGCATTTCTCTAGTTTTTGTTAGGAATTTGAAACACTGAGAGAGATTTGCATGAGCCAGGATCAGACAAAGGATGACAATGCTGTGTTATTGTAGAATGTTAATGCTTAGGAGATTCTATTATGCTTCTGTCATTCAGAATAAGCTAAAGCACCAAGTGCTTTCACATGTGGATTATCTTTCTGTCATCACAGATAAAAGAATGTTGATGCTGTTGCTTTCACAAAACCTTTCCATAGAGGATTTTCTATCTTTTTCTGTGGATAAGCAAGGCACATATGAGAAGGAACAGAATGCTGACACAGGAAAATAGCCCTTTTCTGAGTTTAAACTATGAACAGATGAATGAGTAATGGTTCAAAACATACATTTTCTATCATTGAGGAGATGCCTTGAAATTGTACAAAGAAAGCCCATAAAATCATAAATATAAAACTGTTGGTTTTTCTACCTACAGGTGCAACATTAAGTCTATGTATGACTTTGCCTGCATACGCAAGTGGATAGTCATTCCACTCAGGGATTGGGATTGTCCAAATAGTTACTTTTCTTTAAAAAAGGAAATAATTTTTTTGAAAATTTTTATTGGGGAAGAACTTCTCAAATTCCCCTACAATTCTCTGACTTCGTTTGTCATTATACCATTATCTCACGAAAGGCATGATTTAAAAGGCCAATGGTAACATAAATGTTTAGCTTAGTAGGCTGGGCGCGGTGGCTCACGCCTGTAATCCCAGCACTTCGGAGGCTGAGGCAGGTGGATCACTTGACGTCAGGAGTTCAGACCAGTCTGACCAACATGGTGAAACCCCATCTCTACTAAAAATACAAAAATTAGCTGGGTGTGGTGGTGTGGGCCTGTAGTCCCAGCTACATAGGAGACTGATACTGGAGAATCACTGGAACCTGGGAGGCAGAGGTTGCAGTGAGCCAAGATCACACCACTTCACCCCAGCCTGGGTGACAGAGAGATTACATCTCAAAAAAATATAAATAAATAAATAAATAAATAAATAAATAAATAAATAAAGTAATTAAATAGATATATATTTAGCTTAGTAACATTTCCAAGGGATTCTTATTAATAAAAATAATAATAATTGTTGCCATCTACTGTGCTAAATTCCTTACATAAGTCTTCAGATTTATTCAACAATCTTACAACGTCAATATTATTATCTGTGATAGATAATTTTATGTGCCAACTTGACTGGGCTAAGGGATGCCCAGATAGCTGGTAAAATGTTATCACTGGGTGTGTCTGTGTGGGTGTTTCTGGAAAAGATTTGAATCAGTAGACTTAGCAGAGAATATCACCCTCACCAACATGTGTAGGAATTATCTAATCCACTGAAGACCCAAATAGAACAAAAAGACAGAGGAAGGGTAAATTTGCTTTCTCTTCTTGAAGAAGACAATCCATCTTCTCCTGCCCTCAGATGTCAGTGCTCTTGGTTTCGGCCTTTAACTCAGACCAGAACCTATACCAATGACCCCTGTGGTTCTGAGGCTTTCAGAGTTGAACTGCAACTATGCCACCAACTTTCCTGGGCCTCAACTTGCAGGTGGTAGATTGTGGGACTTCTCAGCCAATCCCTTATTAAAAAGTCTCTTTCTATATATCTCTACATATATATATATACCCTATTGGTTCTGTTTTTCTGGAGAACCCTGACTAGTCTAGATTTTGGTATTTAGAATAGTTTTAGAAGAACAAAATTTTAAGGATGAGTTTTTAAATTAGTTCTAGGATTTCTAGAATTGTCTCTCCAATCTGACTACATTTGATATCTTGTAAACGAGGTTATTACTTATAGTAAAGAGAGCTCTGATAGTCCTTGGCATTAACTCTTTATATAGATACATAAAATATCAGCATTCGATACTCCTTATCAACCACTTATAAGAAGCAAGGGACTAAGTGACTCTGTATATGACACTTTTGAACATTTTTAGAAAACTAAAGAATATAATAACAGTAGTGAGTTGTTCCTAATTTCACTGGACAAAGTAATGAAAGAAAAGGATAAGCTCAGGAACTTGAATTTCCAGCTCAAGCACTGCATAAATAACCCAAGAACTTCTAGTTGTGCCCTGAGAGAGAGCCTTGTTTCCTGTAAGCCACAGGGCTAAAATTGCTGAAAATCAAATGCAGAACCTCATTCTAAAATTAGCTGAATTACAATGCAAATTGAACTCCTAGCCTCACAGGGTATCTACTGTTAAAGTGAGGTCATTGATTGGAAAAGAATGGGATTCTCTACATTGGGATGGGGACATGTGGAAAGACCCTGATGAATCTGGGGACATTGAGGTCCTAAATTCTGATAAGTCTTTTTCACCAGAGGAAGAAGTCTTACTACCAGCAAAAGTGGCCCCTTCACCACAGTGATATGAGCTTTTGCACCTCTATCTGAGGGGATTATCTCTGCATTTTGCCAGTGGAGATGTTAATGGCCTCCACTGAGGCATTCAATTTAATACTTATTCTCTCAGGACTTACCTCCACCAGCCTTCTTTGCTTCTAGAACTATAACTAGACTCAAGTCCCAGCAGTCCCCTTTAGGGGCTTTTAGGTAAAGTACAAAGTGTGACCCATAAGAGGTGTGCTACTCCAGAAGAACTGCTCAAGCTTTCTAATTTATAGAAGCAGAAATCCAGGGAACATACATGGGAATGGATGTTAAGGGGTGGGATAATGGCAGAAGGAGTATAAATTTGGATCAGATTGAATTAATTCACATGAGCTCACCAAGCAGAGAGTCTACATTTAATGTTGCAGCTTGAGGATGTTAGAAAAGTCTCTCTCTAGCTGATCGGCCAAAACAGGAATCAAAAAATGGCCACCATGAGTGAATTGGAAATATCCAACCTCCCTTGCCTTAATGTAAAGAAGAAATTGAATTCTTGGGGAGATTGCAGTGTTAGACAAGATTTGCTCTCTAAGAACTACTCACACACAGAGGGACAGTCCCAAAGATGTACCTTTCACCAACCACTTTGAGAAATAAGTTTGTGAGCTTCCTTAAAGAGCTCTGTGATTGTTCTCCTCTGTAGGCTAGACCTTACAGTGGGAACTGCATCTACTTAATTGAAAAACCTGTATGGGGACAAGGCCAAGTGGTGGCATTCAACCACCAAGGACAAGGTGGATGTAGTTATGGTAGTGGATGGCAGAATCAAAGGAGTTAGAATAATCTGACTAGTGCAGACCTGTGGCATTTCCTTGATAACTATCATCTAATTTGAAGTGAAATAGAGTAAGGTGGCTCCTAAGTTATTACTTTATCTGTGTAAGCAGAAAAGTTCTAGGTCAAATGAACAAAACTCTAATTCAAATCATAAAAACATAGTCAGAACCCTGCAGTCAATTTCCAGACTTGAGCTAGTTTACAGCCCCAGAACCCCTTGAATCACAGGAAGCATGGGTCCCCTCAAGGAAGGAATCTAGTTCACCACCAAAAATTTATCCGTTAATCTTTCTCCCAGCCTTCTCCAAAAGAACCTACAACTTTTTACCAAGATAACTGTGCACTGGGGAAAAGGAAATAACCAGATCTTTTGGAGACTACTGGATGCAGCTTTTAAATTCCAGGAGAACCCAAACATTACTATGGCCCTTCAGTCAGAGTAGTTGCTTATGGAGGCCAGTTAAACAATAGAGTTTTAGCTCAGATCCATCTTACAATGGGACAGTGGTCCCCAAGCCCATCCCATGGTTATTTTCCCAGTTCAGGAATGCATAAATAAAGTAGATGTATTGAGCAGTTGATAGAATCCTCACATTGGTTCTTTGACCTGTGGATTGAGGTCTGCTTTGATGGGGAAGATCTAGTGGAAGCCATTAGAAGTGGCTCTACCTGGCCGGGTGTGGTGACTCACACCTGTAATCCCAGCACTTTGAGAGGGCAAGGTGGGCAGATCACCTGAGGTCAGGAGTTCAAGACCAGCCTGACTAAGATGGTGAAACCCTGTCTCTACTAAAAATACAAAAATTAGCCAGGCGTAGTGGCAGGCTCCTGTAATCCCAGCTACTCAGGAGGCTGAGGCAGGAGAATTGCCTGAACTCGGGAGGCAGAGGTTGCAGTGAGCCAAGGTCGCGCCATTGCATTCCGGCCTGGGTGACAGAGCAAGACTCCATCTCAAAAGCAAAAAAAAGTATTTAAAGAATTTGCTCTACCTAGGAAAAGAGTAAATGAAAAGCACTACTGCCTCCCTGGAGGGATTGGAGAGATTAGGGCCATTGTCAAGGACTTGAAAGATGAAGGTGTAGTAATTCTCACCACATCCCCATTCAACTATGCTTCAGCTGATTCATCCATCTTCTGATCTCAGATATTGGCACACTTGGTTCTCTGGGTCTTCAGACTTGGACCAAGACATACATCATTGGCTCTCCTAGGTCATAAGCCTTTGGACATAGGCTGGAACTACACCACCAGCTTTCCAGGGCCTTCAGCTTAAAGACAATATATTGTGTGACTTCTCAGCTTCCATAATCATGTGAGCTAATCCCTCATAATAAATCCCTTCCTATGTATCTACATATGTTCTTTTGGTTCTGTTTCTCTGGAGAACCCTGACTAATACATTATCCCATTAAACTTGAGGTAACTGAAACAGAGAGAGGCTCAGTAACTAACACACAGTCACCCAGAAAATAAGTAAGCAGGTTCAGGATTTGAATGCAGATATGTCCAAAGCTTGTTGGAATAATAGTACCCTTTCCTGTTCTCCCCACTCCTCACTCTAAAACCCTTTTCCTTACTACAATGATACAAATGATGATGATCCCAAAGTACATTATCTATAACTTTTTCTTTATGTTCTGGTCTAGAACATTTTCGTTTATTTTCCTACGTTAGAAAATCAGTCAAGCTCAATAAATGGAGAACCTGTCAGCACATGTATGGGCACGCTATGCCAGACTCTGCATTGCACTATCCTATTCAGTATTTCCCTAAGCCTATCATTTTCCCTGCTTTACAGATTCAACATTTGAAGTTCTAAGTGAAATATTTGCTCCAAGCTACACATAGTAAGCATATATATTTTACTTAATTAAAATAGTCTATAATAAGCATTCAATGAAAAATTATTGATAGTTGAATGAGTACAAATAGTGTCATATTTGAAATTTTT
This sequence comes from Chlorocebus sabaeus, assembly GCF_047675955.1. Lineage (NCBI taxonomy): Eukaryota > Metazoa > Chordata > Mammalia > Primates > Cercopithecidae > Chlorocebus > Chlorocebus sabaeus. The sequence continues at coordinate 40,610,080 of NC_132914.1, read as the reverse complement.
AACCTAGATCAGAATGAAAATCTTGGCTCTTTTCCTTATATCCTACTGACTTAAGCTTGGAGTAAACTGAATAGGCTATTGGGTACTAGTAAAAATTTAACTGCCTACTTCCCTAATTGTCCTTTTCTGGAGCCCTCATTATTACCATTTTGCTAGATACAGCAGATCTCTCCAGAAAAGACTATATATGTAAGTGTGTGTGCTACACAGTTGTACACACAACACTCAGAGAGATAGACACACACACACAAACATTCAGGTAGATAGAGAGATACACATACACACAAGAAAAGGCATGGGCTGAGTCTATTATTATTCCCATAAAAATATTGAACAATTCTCTAGGAAATCTTTTTAAAACTCTAGGAATCTTCCTAGATTTATGAAATATGTGGGTTAATTCATGAAAGCATCATGAGCTAAACAGTTGATTTACTAAAGTTCTTGGACCGAAAGTAAAAAAATCACAAACACAAAATGTAAATGACTATTTGGCATCTCTATTCTTCACAAAGAATATTCTCAAAGTTAATAACTAAATAATCATGCAAAGATTTTTGTTAGAGATTGGGAAAATTTACAATGAGGAATATACAATATGTGTAATAATCAAATGATGGAATGGACATATTATTTAAAACCTTAAAATGTCTGTTATTTTATTAGGGATGCCGAAATTGTCACTAAAGTTTGAGTTCTGTAACGAGGAGTCTATTTAGAAAGAAATGACAGAATCTCATCTGTAGTACAAAAAGTATTTTGTTTTTTAATTTTTGTCAGTTTCATTGTATATTTGACTCAAGGATAAATTTCAGCATTGCACTTGTGACCTTCATCTCTGACCCTCATTACTTCTCCAGCCCCATCATTTGCAATAACCCTCCATCCAGCCCTTGCATTCAGAATGCACCTGGCTTCTCACAGTTCCTTAGCCTGCCATGTGTACTTGTATTTCAATGCCTTTACACATGCTCTTTGTTCTTTCTGGAATGCCTTTTGTCATATTTTTCACCTTGCAAATTTCTGTCCTTAATAGACAAATACTTGTCGTTAATTATACCATTTAAATAATATTTCTCCATAAAGTCTTCACAAGAAGGTTTAGCATTTTGCTCCTCTGTTCCTGCGACATTTTGTTCATACCTTTATTATAGCACTTACATTGTATTGTAATAGTTTCCCTGTATATTTCACTTGTTTATTCATTCTTTTACTTACTAATTTAGGCAATAAATAAAATTATCTGCTATATGAAAAATCTTGGAAAACAACAATAACCAGTTGCTCTGTCACACTATTCCCACATATTGCTTATTTAAACTTTACCACCTCCTTTGAGATAGAAATTATCACTATGTTCCTTTTAAAAATGAAGAAATTAAGTTTTGGAGAAGGTAAGTGTATGCTGGATGATATTCAGCTAGTAAATGGTGGGCCACAATTTTTCTTATTCTATTCTATTCTGTATTTTACTTTTAGAAACTATGTCTCATTCTGTTGCCCAGGCTGGAGTACAGTAGCACAATCATAGCTAACTGTAGCCTCAGACTCCTGGGCCCAACCAATCCTCCTTGTGAGCCACAATTTTAACACAGACCTGATTGATATCAAAATACTTAGACACTGTCTCTCTGGGCTACACGCTGTTCAAGGTAAGTAGCCACGAGAACCAAGTTAAGGTATTCAGTTTTGTATCTCCAGGGCCTACCAGAGTATACTGGGAATTTGACCAATGTTCTTGAATGAATAAAAGAATGAGTAGGTGAATGAATGGATGAACATTATGTAATATAATTTCAGAGGACATGATAGATGTCCTCTGAAAAGTTATACACACATAGATATTAGAAAACAAATAATATTTTAAATATATCAGACAATTTTTCTAGAGGTTCTCCTATGGTGAATCTTCTTGTAAAGTTAAGTTATATCTGGATTTTCACATAGTGAGGTTGCATAAAATGAGGTGTAGCCACGTGGGAAAAAAGAGATCCAGCTCATGCTGTGTGTTTCCAATGAAGTAACTTCCCATTTAGTCAGCACTGTACCACAACACTGTGACCACTTGGGGCCCACCCAATGAAAGAGAGTTTGAAACAAGTCCAAAGAAGAGCAATGAAAATGATTAAATGGTTGGAAAATTGTCTGTCTAAATAAAGGTCACAGATACTGGGCCGGTTTAGTGTAGAAATATGAAGGGACAAACCTATCCACATTCTTCAAGGATGTGAAAAGAAATAGGCAGAGGTAAGCAGCTGTTTTTAATGTTTATTTATGATGGTAAAAGTACAGAACAATGAATTTCAAATGCAGCATAAAAAGTTTAGGTTAGTACTTATAAAGTTCTTATAAAACAATACATTTAATTAACCCCAAAATTATGGTATTTATTTCCTTGGAAACTTTTGGAAAATGAATCAACTTCCATAGACGAGAAATATACTATGCCCAGACCCAACTAGAAGCAGGGGATGGATATTTAAGAATGTGGTTAGAAAAAAAATCCTAGGTCTAGTTAAGATTCATGTATATGTGTTGTTCACTTTGGAAATAAAATTATATCCAGCCAACTTGGCTTTTAGAAAAAGCCTTAAGTTTTTTCTCTTTTGTAAATGTGAAATCCAAGTCTCTTATGAGTAAATTATTTTGGAAAATCTATCAAATATTTGGTGAAATACTTTTTGGCAAGAAATGTTATGGAGTCCTGAGCAATTTCAGCAATGATTTATGAACAATTATCCAAAGGATGACAAACCAATAATGCAAAGGAGAAGGGTATCGGGGGTTATAAAAAGCACAGGGCCCACAGAGTAGCTCGTCTGACTGTCTGCTTTCCTTATCTCTGGACAGCAGTGTTGGTGTTGATAACGAGATCGTTTATACTACTCAAAACACCCAACACTCTGTCTGTTTTGCCTTTTCACAGACCTAAGGTCTGTGAGCTGGAACTGACTGTGATGGTTTTCATCTAACAGAGCCATGTGAAAGCTTTAGGGGCTTAGCAATGTTTCTACTGTATCATGTTACCGTTGTGTGGCTCTAATGTAGTATTAATATGATACAGATGTATTAATTTATTGTGGCATCAGAGATATTGAAATATATTGGCACAAAGAAGTATGTGGGAAGAGTTATCCAGGTCTGCTGAGACTTCCTCCATGATCCAAAAGAAATCAGTTCCCAGAAAGCAGCCCACTTCCCAGAGAGCAACCACACTGTCTAGACTGCCTAAGTTGGTGGTATGGGAAAAATGCTGAAGGTCGATAATTGAATCAAAATGACATATACCTGACATTTGGATAACCAGAGAAAATAAAAGTCATATTAATTGTAAATGCCAGCAATCCAAAGTGTGGTTAATTTTTTTAAACTGTTTTCTCTTCAGAGACCATTTTCTTCAGTTTTTCAATGGAAAAAAAAATACATTCAAAAGGCGTCTTCACCATACAAGGAATTCTTTGTTCAGACTGGCTACTGACATTCCAAACAAACCTACACTCAAGATAAAGTTATCCTCTCAGAACACTCAGACATTTTTTTTTCTTCCCTATCATCAACTTGCCAACATTAAAGGCAGTTCTCACTTTTAGACACAATATGTTTGATGCAAATGCAACTTAAAGAAGATTACTGTAAGGCCTCGCCTGGCTGGTCTTGTGTTACATCCTGATTATGCATGTGCTGTCACATGAGAATGGAAGCCACCAAATAAGTAGCTATGGTTGGTGAAAAGTGAAATATGAGTCTTTATTATTAAGTGTCCAGTAAAGAGGTGTGGTGAAAAGCAGGACTCCCAAATTGAACTGGTGAAAAATATGAACTATCTGCACCTTACAACAAAATAAGCAAAAACCTTTCTTCTGGACATTTTAAGTAGTTTTTTTTTTTTTTTTTTTTTTTTTTTTTTTTGTAGTTGATAATTAAACTGTGAAAGAGACAGCATCGATATACTATCTTCAATTCCTGAGCAGGCCCACTTCTCCACTTTCTTCTAAGTTTCTCACTCTCATTAGAAATATATATTGCATTTAGGTTCATTCCTAGAGAGACCATTTGTGAAGCTATTGAATTATTAAAAGCAGGTAGCTTTTCATTGAGCCTCAATTTAAGACTTGAACTTAGAGCTGTTTTGCTGAATTGGCAAGAGGGGAGAAAAGGAAAGTAACAAGACTTTCAAGTAAATTACTCCCTAGAAAGTTTTTTAAAAGTATTGTTGGTCAAATCAAATATAGGGAGCACCAAATTCCTAGAAAGAAAGATTCCCTTGAATGTATATTTTTCACAAATTTTGTGAGTCAGCTGTCTATATTTTTCATGAAAGCCTAAAAAACTTCAAAACACTTTCTGTATATTTATATCACTGTGTGGGTAAGAAGATGAATATAGGTGGCATGAAGATTTTTAGGTGAACATTTTGCTATGTTCCTTTATTTTATAGTAAATTCCCCATGGTTCTTGGCTAGAAGAAAAAAGATGCTTTTTACCTTTGTGTTATACTGGTCCCTTCTGCTACCAAAAAACTGGAAAAGAAATGTCACTCTGGATCCGTGAACATTGGTTGAGTGGTTCAGTTCTATCTATCTATCAATCATCTATCTGCCTATATCTATCCTTCTCTTTATGAATTGACCTATGTAAATAATTTCTGATGAAGTGCCTACTTTGGACCTCATGGTAACATATATGATATACCTCTTATATATCCTTTTCTTCCAGGAATGTTCAATATTTTTAGGATGGCACCCAAATTCACAAACAGAGTGGAGTCCTCAATGCTGAGAAAGCTAAACTCGGCACCGAGATGCTTTTGTAGTTCACAGAAGAAATGTTAAAAGGGGAATAGAGTGGAGGGTCTAGAATGGAGAGATACTTTCTGGCATAAAAGTAATCAAATTAGGTGAGCTATTGTTTGGGATTCTTGGTGAGTGAGGTAGAGGAGTATGTATTGACTTTTTTACTAATTTAGAAGATTGGATAAAATGATAGTTAATGTAGAAGGAGGTATATGTTTGGGGAATAAGTTGATAAAAAATAAATCATGAGTTCAGTTTTAGCCAATTATTTAGGTAAGGTATGATGGGAGAAAATGCTAAAAGCCCAGAAAGGGGCCAGATTGTGAAGGTTCTAAGAGTTGTATTAAAAAAACTTGTTGATGTAATTAATAAACAGTGAGGAAGTATGGCAAGTTTATAAGCATGAAAATGGCCTGGCCAGATTTGTGTTTCAGATGCAGCACCCAGGATGCAGAAGGGCAATGCCATTCTAAGAAGCCAACTGGCAATCAGGAAGAGCAGGGGTTTGGTTAGTGAAATATTCCAGGTACACAATTATGATGAACAGAACCAAAAGAGTAAAGGAAGAAATCGAGAAATAATTATGAGATTAAATTGGTAGGATTGGCTAGTTGATTGTATGTGGGGGATGAGGGAGAGGAAGTGGTTTAGGATGACTACACATTTCTGGCTCCAGTGAGTAAATGAATAATGTTGCAATTAATTAACATAGGAAACATGAGAAGGAAGAGTGGGTTTGGAGAAAGGAAAAAATTTAGATCCACTTTGAACATGCTGTCTTTGAACATGATGAAGCAGACATCCAAATGGATTTAACTAGGAGGTGGTGAAATATATGAATCCGAAGGCCAAAGGAGATACCAGACTGTAGACCTACAATAAAAATGGACAGAATATAGTTAGTGGGAGTCAAAAGCAAGTGAACGGGTTCACTTAGACTAAAAGTAGAGTGTCATACTTAGGCAACAAGTAGAGTGTCATCAATAGTTAGGCAAGTCCGGGTGATGTGGCTCATGCCTGTAATCCCAACATTTTGGGAGGCCGAGGTGGGTGGATAACCTGAGGCTTAGGAGTTCAAGACCAGCCTGACCAATATGGTGAAACCTCATCTCTACTAAGAATACAAAAATTAGCCAGGTGTGGTGGTGCACACCTGTAATCCCAGCTACTCAGGAGGCTAAGGCAGGAGGATTGCTTGAACCTGGGAGGCAGAGGTTGCAGTGAGCCAAGATAGCACCACTGCACTCCCACTCCAGCCTGGGCAACAGAGCGAGACGCCATCTCAAAAAACAAACAAATGAACAAAAACAGGGAAAGCCATTGGTGGAGGTTACCTAGGGTTGACATTTGGTGAGTGTGCCAGGGAAAAGGATCAGAGAGGCTAAGAGTAAAAGGCCAGGTCAGAAAGGAGAGACAAGTCACCATTTGAGGATGGGAAGGTGCTAAAGAGGACAGTGGATAAATGTTGGGTTAAATGGGGAAGGGTACAAGTAAAAACTTGTGATGGAGGCAGGGAAACACAGAGTTAAAGATCTCAGAACAAGTATTGACTTATGAAGACAAAGTTCAGGCTGCCTGGCTTGGGAAGCAATGAGCTGTAGGTCCTTGGGGTCAGGAGTGGAAAGGAACCAGTTCAAGGAATCTTCAGGGTCAAAAGTGTAAGCCTTGAAGTTACTGAGGAAGATTGTAAGAAACACAATGGAAAGAAAGGTTTTTCGCCAAGCCCTTTATGTAAGCTGAAATGAATTCCAGGGTGTGGTAGACAATAGCTGTGATGTTTCAAGGTCACATAGAGAGAGGCAATGGCCTTAAAGTGATGAAAATGGGAGGTGCTTCAGAAGGCAAGGTCTCTTCACCCCACCTATTAACATGTGAACATAAAATGAAGTAAAATAAAAAAAAATAATGTCTGTCTTTTTGGTGTACACCATACTTACTCACACAGCTAGTTCACTGATCAAGAAATAGTGTACAAAGATAAGCCAGTTCTCACTGGAACCCCACTTAATCAGGGTCAATGGGAGGTGAGATGTCTATAGGAAAGGATAGTGAATGTTCAGATTCTTTGTGGGAGAGCAGTGTTTGCATTCATGAGAAAACTTTTTTTAAAAGATGATAATGCTGTCTTAAAGAGAGAGGAGGTAGAACTCCTCTCTATTTATGGAACAGTGGAACAGAATTGTGGAACAGAATTATGGAACAATGGAACAGAATTGTTAAAGGGAGAACAATTCAAGTTCACAGATGCAGAAAAATAGACACAGATGTAGACATGAAAGCATATTGCACAACGCCAAGCCCAACTCCACCATGCCAGGGGTATGTCTTTGTGGCAGAATTTCCATAAACTATCTCATTTAGTCCAGTATTTAGAGGATGACTGGTATTGATATTTGTCCAGCTATGGCCTGCCTGTGAAGTGCTGAGGAACAGGACCTGGTGGAGAAAGAAATGGCTCTCTTGCCAGTACTTTTTTCAGCTTTGTGCAGGTCTGCACTACTGAATTTGAACAAGAGTTATGGTAATAATAGTGCTTGAAGGCATTCTACTATCAAGCATTTAGAAAAAGTTCTAATTTTCTCCAAAGAGAAATGAATGATTTTTAAAATCTGGCCAAATAGGTTGTAATCTTAGAAGATACTGTGTGGAGTTTATATCCCTAACTAGAAAAATTAAACATGAAAAAAAATCACTCTTTACTGTATGCTTAATTCCAAGCTAATTTGATAAACTATGAAAATAGAGAAAAAAATTTTAAAACTGGGTCCTGCTGCATATGTAATCATATTTAACTGAATTGTTCTCTTGTTTGCCTAAATTAATCAGAAGAGTTAAACTGGTTGTTTCACTGTTCTAACACAACAGAACATGGTGTGAACATGCCTCTTCCATTTGAAGGCTTAGTGGTGGAGGTGGTTTTCTGTTTGGACTTTGAAGGAAAAGAGGGGACTAATTCAGCAGATGGGGACTGGAAGATTTTTCTTTCATGTTTCAAATACAATATGAAGTGAACTATGAAGTTAAGCAGCCACAATTCTTTGCAAAGGTCAGCTGGTCTCAACTGATTTCATGTTCTCTCCACAAAGCACTCTTGATCTAAAATGGGTTATGTGGAAAAAATCAGATGCTGCTCTATCCATTATTGACTTATTTCAAATATTTGCTTCAATTCCAGGATAATAAACATAACCTTAACTGAGGAATTCTTTCCCAGCTGTAATCTATGCTCTAATTATCTGTGTTAAATTCATACATTGTTTTTATTTTAATTCATTTCACAAGTGTTTGCACTTTTTGCTGTTTTTTTGTTTGTTTGTTTGTTTGTTTTTTGGTTTTTTTTATTATTGTCTTTTTTCTTTTGGAGACTTTTCTTTATTCATTTGTTTCCATTTGTTTTGGCCAGAACAGCGATTTTATCAGGGCAGGATAGAAATAACGGTGTTCCAAGTAAATTGTGAACATTAACAAATCTTTTTTTTCCTTTTCTTCAGAATACAGTAACATATATGTGCTTTTCTGATCATACAAAGGGAAGACAGTGAAACAACCAGTAATTATTAAATACCTATGATTTAGTCAATAAACATTTATTTAGGACCTACTATATATATTGAACATTGTTCTAATTACTATGGTGAATACGGAGAAACAAGGCTATGGTTTCAGCTTTCAAGTATTTGTCACTTTATTCATTTGACAAGATTAAATAATAATTGGAGTAACAAGGAACAATTTAAGACAGTGTGCAACTAGATATTAATCCCCAGATAGGAGGTCAATGCAGGTTAGGATTAGCCAGAGAAAGCTTAATGAAGGAGGTAGAACTCACATACTAATGAAGTTACATGAATGGCTGGGTAGGATCTCTGTTGTCAGGATGGGAAGTAAAGGAAGGAGAAATAATGAAAATAAGTAACAACAACAGCCGTAAGAAGGAAAAGGAGAAGAAGAGGAAGAAGAAAGGAAAGAAAAAGAAGAAGGAAGGGGCAGAAGAGAGAGGGGGGAAAAGGAGAGGAAGGAGAAGTGAAACTTACATTGAGTGTTTTTGATGCTCTAGGAACAATGCTGAGTGCATTCTATGATCTGAAATATTTGTGATCTGCTCTGAATAATTTCACTTGAGTTCCTTCACCTACACTATGGCACCTTTCAGTATTTTTCTACTCGTGGGGTCTTTTAGACATCCGTAATCTCTTCGCAGGTCCCCCTTACAACCAATGCCACCCTTTTACAAGAATAACAGAGAGGCAGAGTGAGCAAAATTGAGAAGCAGATCTCTTTCTCCTGGGGACTCTTCTGTGCTTCTTCTTTCTTTTGTTATTGGTACCTTCCTGCCATCAGATACCAAGGTCCAGCTTGCTTCTCTGGGCCACATAAGGTAACCACAGTTTCTTTCTTTAGAAACTGTGCTGTATTTCTTTCATCTTGGCCTTTTTCCTTTATCACAACTTGCATCTCTAGAGTTCCATTTCCTCACATTTCTGCATAATGGGGGAAAATCCTGTAGACAAGTTTGAGCATTGATGGTCCATTAATACTTGATAACTTCCAAATTATGTTTACATTTTAAGAGGAACTTTATTACTTAAACCCAAATAAAAGAGTAAGGAGAGAATGTAAAAAACAAGGATGAATACAATGTTGTCTATACATATTGTGGGAAGAAATAGAAGGAGAGATCATTACTGTGTCAAACCATCTAAACAGAAGCATGCAATTTATTTCATCATAAAGCTAACTCAAAATAGGCCATATGGAAAAGCTTATCTCCACATTATTAAAGATAACGGGACATCAGTGGGGACTGAACTTATGACCCAGACCTCCTTAACACTCAATTTTAACAGCAAAAGCACTGCAGGAGGTGTCAGCTAAACCCTGTGTCTGTACACTGACTCTGCAACTCTCTGTAAAGGGAAGTAGACCTGATTATCACTTGGATTATCTCTCTTTCTCTTTTTGAACAGAATGTGAAGGTAGGAGCTGGAAGTAAAAGAGTGAGTTATGTAGGACAATATTATGGCTCTATTTTACCCACAGATTCAGGACTGTTTTATCTGTGACTTATGTCGCATAGAACTACGTTGGCCTATGTGGGGATTCTTACCAGGTATAGAGATATAGAAAATAAATCTAACAAATTCCCTGTAGAAGAGAAAGCCAGTCTATATGAACTTCCATATTTTCTTTTGAAAGACATGCTGACCTCCAGGTTAAAATTTATCAATAGCTACTGAAATACCTTAAAAACATTTTGGAGGGAAAGAAAATAATATTCTTTCCACCAATGAATCATATATAATACAAAATAACTTTTGAGAGCCCAAGATAGAACTGCAGAGACTGTTAAAGTCACTGCTTGTGTTTAGAATCTGGGAAACTAAAGACAAATCTTTAGGGAACAGATGATACATCCTAAGGGATACATGCTGGGGACCCCATCTGAGAGGCATCCTTCAGAATCGCTGGTATCCACTGCTGTGGATGTGTAATGATTGGTTAGAGATATTTCACTGGTGTTTTTTGTAACATTTCTGGTTCTTTTTATCTTTTGTTTTTGTGTCTCCTGGCCTTTCCAAATTCAGCTGCTCTCATTCCAGAACAGGTGTGTGACGATAGCTTGGTCTCTCACGGCAGCACCCTTGAGGATCCGCACTGCTTCTGCCACACCAGTAATATCATTAAAAAGTCAGACAGAAAGGAAATGGAAAGAAGGAGATTTTATCCCTCTGTAGCTATTGTTGCTCTTGGCAGGGTGCTACCAGGAGGCCTAGATATGTACCACTTAAAGCTTAAATACTACAGCTCATTCTACCAGAGAGCCCTTTCAACACAAAAGCTGAAGTCAACTATGCTCCTTTATGAGGTGACTCATCTCAAATGATAAATACAGTGTGCCTCCCACACACAAAAACAGATGTGACAGATATGTCCCCTATAGACAGTGCTTTGCAAAAGCTTTGGGACTGCAGAGATTTTGTTCCGAAAATAATGTTTTGCATTTCTCCACCATTTTCCTCCAAAGTAGTCACAGCATTTGGGATGTTGGGGAGAGGAGGCCATATCATGCCAAGTGACGTGAGGCTCAGCTGAAGGAAAAGTGTCCACCCGGTGTTGAGCCAGCAATGACTGCAAGGGGTTGTTGACACAATCTGGAAACTCCTCCCCTGGAGACCCTTAAGACCCATCCACCCAAGGTGGCTTCTCTCAAGCCTGCCAACAATCCACAGCATGCATTCAGTGATTTTTTAGGCTATTTTCCTCCATCGGATGAAAGGAGATGCATGTAACATACCCACAAACAATACTTTTGCCCACTTAGTTCCATCAAATCTTACAAAATCTCTAGAATATGAGCAAAAGAAAAATTATATTCATTATCTTTTTCTGTCTACACTATTTATTTTTGTATTTGTGTTTAGACTGTTTCATAGAAAAGTAATGCTTATCTGACTGCCTAAGCCTAATTAAGCCTTTGCAACGTGGTTTTCGAGAAGCTGGCTTCTTCCCAAGATGTTCCACCTGCCACCTGGCGCAACTGCTTCCACTGGTTGATTTGCTGCCACAGTTAAAGACAGGGTTAAATACTCCCAGGGACCCAGAAATCCCACATTGCAATGTGAGATCTACCATTCTCAGGAGGCATATTCCATTCTCAGAAATCAGTCCTTACCCAAGAACATGAGCATATTTTAAGACAGGTTTTATGGAACAATAGAGAGTTCAGAACAATGAATTCTCACTTACAGTCCTATCGGAATTCTGTTCCAGGCATCTCCACTCCCACACACGCACTGTGAGATGCGCTGTGATGCTTTTCAAATAGCCAGACCTTAACTAAAGTGGAAAATGTACTTCGTGAATTTCCATTTCAAAAGTTGTCTGAAGCTTTGTGTTGCATGGTAATGCTTCTATTTAGTGGTACATTCATAGTTTTAAATTTTCTAGAGAAGTGCATTAAACTATTTTGGTTATGGCTTCAATAGATGTAGATTATTTATAAATTATATGTTTCATGTACAAAAACTAGAAAATTTTAAAGAATGAGATAAAGATGAAATAAACATATTTAATATTGTACTAATCATGGTGGCTTTATGCTTTAACTAATACATCAAAGAAAAATATGTTAGGACAAGGTTCATTGTTCACTAAAATAGACATAAATCTTAAATTTAAATAGCTTTTCTGATAAATTTTTTTACTAACTTGTCAGATATTAGGCTGTCATTTTCTTTAATTAACTGAGGAATAGCTCTTATTTGGAAAAGAGCTATCAGGGCAACCATTTTCTTACAGTGTTCAAGTGCCTGTTCTATTAAGATTGCCTTAAACTTAGGTTTACTTTGCAAAAACATTTTGAAGTCACTTGCCCATTTTGTGAAGACTAGTAAAATCTGGGTAATAAATAATTCTGTCCATTTAATCATGCATATATAAAACTATAACTCACAGCAATATCTTGAAAACAAAAATTCAAATGATTACACCACAGTTAAGCACACCATCCAGCTCCCGGTTTCCCACCACACACTTTTAGGATGTGGTGATTGACATGCATAGGTGGTGAGGATGCCAATGTCATTCCATATGGCAAATTAGTAGTGTTTTATCATTAGGAAAGTGAAAATACAAGCCACAGAAAGGGAGAAGATATTTTTAAATACATATATCAGCAAAACCTGTGTCTTAGTCCATTTTGTGTTGCTATAAACGAATACCTGGGGCTGGGTAATTCATAAAGAAAAGGGGTTTATTTGGCTCATGGTTCTGCAGCTTTTACGAGAAGCGTAGCACCAGCATCTGCTAAGCTGCTGGTAAGGGCTTCAGGAAGCAAGAGAGACGGGGCCAGTGTCAGGCTCTTTCTAACAACTAACGCTCACAGGAACTTAAAAGAATGAGAACTCACTTCTGAGAGAACGCATTAATCTATTCATGAGGGATCTGTTCCCATGACTCAAAAACTTCCCACTATTCCTCACCTCCAACATTGTGGATCAAATTTCAACATGAGATTTGGAAGATAGAAACACGCAAACTATAGTGGACTGGTACAAATAATTCTTTCAGATCAATAAGGAGAGAGAACAACAATCTAATCAAGAAAACAAGCAAAATACTTAAGCAAAAAAAGAAAGTTTAGATGGCCATGAAACATCTTTTAAAAATTGCAGAAATCATTAGTCATGAGGAAAGTAGAAAGTAAAACTACAATGCACTATCACTACACACATAAAAGAATTATAATAAAAAAATTGACTATATCATGTGTTGGTGAGGATGTGGAGCCACTAGAACTTTCATATAATGGCTTTGGGAGTATAAATTGGTACAATCGCTTTGGAAAACTATTTGCCACTACCAACTAAAGCTTGATATATGCATACTTTATAACTCAGTAATTCCACTCCTACAGATTCATCCAACAGAAATGTTGATAACAATACTTTCATAGAGGCACTATTTGTGAGAGCCAAAAATTGGCAACACCAAGACAATTTAAATGCTCATCAATAGCAGAATGAACACACTTATGGTACAGCCACACATTAGAGTAATATGCAACATTAAAAATGAATGAACTACAACAATATGTGACAATAGAGATAAATTCACTAACATACTGATGAGCAGAAAAATGCCAAATACACTATCATACACACAAAAGATTCTATTTATGTAAAAATTCACAAAAAGACAAAACTAGCGTATGGTATTAGAAGTCAAAATAGTGATTTCTCTTGAGGGGTAATCATGGGAAGAAGATATGAGGGAGGAGGGTCTTCTGTGGTGTTGATAATACCTCTCTCTTGATCTGGGTTAGCAATGTATGCATGTTCATGTTGAGAAAATTAATCTAATTGTATACCTTTCATTTGTATACTTTTCTGTATGTATGTTATACTTAACAATGTACCTTAAAAAACTGAGTAAAGCTCAATTTATTTCCTAACTTTTAGAGAAAAATTAAAATAAATGACAATATTAGTTGTTTCCTTTCGCACTCTCTTGGCTGATTTGGTGAGTCACTGTGGAGCAGGCACCACCTGTTTGACACCCTTGGTCCAGAGTGAGAGTACAGTAAGTAGAACAAATTTCCTCCCAGACAATAGTTCTACAAAGTTTACTAATTCTAGTCCAAAAGAAAAATAAATGCTGATGATCCAGGAATACAAAAACTGTTTTTCCAAATAGTTTAGCTGTTGCCCCTTCCCCAGAGACCACAGTTGTGTTGGTCACCTTAGGAACACTGGGACAAGGAAAAGGGTGAGCACTTCTCATCTTCCCATGCCACCTTTCTCTAAACTCAGTACTGGCTGATCGGAAACTCTTGCCATTTTAATTGAATCTTTGCTTTGTTCTATCCCAGTAAGAACAACCATCCTATTTTTACTACATTGGGACAAAATATGCATTGCATACAAGTCACTGTTTCTCCCTCTGTGGACCTCCCACAGTAGCTGAAATTCCTTACTTACATGCCTCAAATATGAAAATGACCTCTGTATTTCTTTCTTCCAACTAAATCAAAAAACAAAAAAGTTATATTATCCCATTACATTTGTCAGTACATTTATCGATTAATCCATATTCTATATTTATTGAGTTTCTGGTTTCTTCCAAGTATTCTGCAAAAACCTAATAATCTAACCATGAATAAGAAATTAGGCTTCCTGTTCTTAAGGTTCTGTAAGTGTTCAGGTTGCAATTTTAGGTGTTGTTTAATTTTAAATATATTTGTTTATAAAGACAATAATATAACCTATTACATAGAAATCATTTACTAAGGATAGTGAATGATTTCTTTTCCATTTATTAAGCTAAAATAGGTACTGGAGACAATTGTTCTGTTGTCAGACCATCTCACTGGCTAAGTTTGTTGAATGTTAGAACAAAAAAAAAATATTTTAGGGGTTTAAAATAATAAAGAGTAAAGTCAACAAAGAGGCCCTTCTTATCCATTACCAAATATCTTTTTAATGACACTAGTATAAATGAATGAAATAGAACAATTACATTTTTCTTAAATACACAAAAGTTTACATGATAACAGGAAAAGTGGGGTGGAATGCATTTTCATTTTTAATGAAACCAAAACATTTGTTCAAAAGATGAATTTAACACCCAGCAGGCTGTTCAGCTACCCTCCTACTTACTCAACAACAGTGAATGATAATCTTGGTTTTTGAACAGTGTGCCATTTAGCAACAAGCTTGCCTGATCACCTCAATGACTCAGCTTAACAAATGCTTTCCTTCTATTCCTAAGAATAAATTATAATTAAAACTATTTGTAAATATAAGTGAATGATAAAATTGTAACCATTAGTTGTCAAGTTTTATACATCAAACTAGACATCCTCTCTTTTTATAAAATGAGTGAATTACAATTGAAACATAAAACCACACCTGTAGATTCCAAGATTTGAACTCAGTATGATTTGCAATAAGTTGATAGTGCTTATGATCTAATTACAGTGCTGTGATAACTATTATGGAATTATGTAGTATGAGTTAAGTAGACTGTTAAGCAAGCTGAAGTTTTCCAGAAAAGGCTACATGACACTGAAGAAGTAGTAAGATGGGTGTTTCTTTTTTGCGTGCTATGATATGACTGCTAAATAAATCAGAGATGTCAATAATTTACATTCATTCATTAATCTCTTCTCCTTTTTCTTCTTTCAGTGTTTGTTGTATGCCTATCATGTGCCAGGCACTGCCAGGGTGTGAGTATACCAAGTGAATTAAGGGAAACGCTGTCTCAGCTCACAGTCTGGTGAGAGAGACAGACATGTAAACAAATAATTACAGTGCAATTGGAAAAGTGCTGTAAGAGAGGAGGAATGCACTGTTAGCAGAGATGTTAGCAGAGATGGAGGAGATGATAATCTTACTGGAGTGGGAAGATTGGGGTGGGTCGGAAGAAAAGTCAAAGAAAGCTACAAAGAGTGTATGTTTGTATCTGAAACTTAGTCTTGAGAAAAATTAGATTTAATGATTCAGATATTTAAAACAAAAGATTAAATGTAATATAGTACACATAACATTAATAAGAAACAAAGTTTCTTTTCTTCTATTGCAGGACCATGTTCCTTCATGAGGCTGTCCCAAGCAATATGACATTTTATTGTCCTTCATTGAATATTGTGCATCAGCTGAATTCCTTTTCAAAGGGTGCCTAGTAAATACCACAGATAATTCTTTCATCCACCATTTTCAGTTTAGAAAACCCTATCTACTGCAATATTGTTGGACTGAACCAATTGTTCCCAACTCTTTTTCCGAGACCAATAAATATCTCTAATCCCAAGTGTTACAGGCAAATAAAAATGTAATTATCTTATTGATGACAAGAAAGCTACAAACATGAGCCCAAAAGGGCAAGCTGCTTATTTCATACTAACATGTAAATTGTTCATGTAGCCTTGCACCTTTCCAGGCTACACAGGATCTAGAAATCTTTTAACACAAAAAGCAACAAGGGATTATTACTTTATACCAATGTTTTCACATTGTGTTATTACTATTGTCACCAACAAGAGATTCTCATTACTTTTTTCTCTTCATATTTGAAAGCTGATTTTAAATCTCTCTCTAAACTCTCCCCTAAGTCATCATCCTAAAGGAGTTAGCAGCCATTTATTCATGCACCAAAAACAGCACAAAGGAAATAGCAGTTAGTCATCCTTTAGTAGTTCATGCTAAAAGAAAATGCAAGGATTTATAACTCAGATTTCAAATATGTGATCAGCAATCGCAAATTGATATAGACCTTTTCTAATAAATCAAGCTGTCAATATTTCCTAAGTGTCAGTTTTGTGCTGAAAACTATACCAGCTATGTTGGGAAGTACCTAGAAGTGTTTACAATCAAATGGGAGGCTCACGTTATATAATATGCTTAAGAGAAGCATAAAGTGAAAGACAGGTAAACCCTTAGGACACAACGACTAATGATATGAACACATGGTTCCCTCACCAACTAATTGAAACAAAAGACCTAGCCAGATCTATCACTTAGATCAAATTTATAGATAACCTTCTGTGAACCTAAATATGTTACTCACCATTATCTCCAAGTTCCTCCACCCTTATTCCTGAACTTACCTATACAAAAGAAGCTAGATTTCATTTATACTTTTGTGTCATTGTAATGAAATCAAAAGTATCACTATAAAGCTTTCAGATCATATATGGTCTGGGTGGAAATATTTAAAACAAGCCTTAAAGCAACCAACAATTTTTTTAAAGGAAGGCAGGAGAGGGGGTGCCTTGGGAGAATGGGGGCTGTAACCAATTCTGTGAGGCAGGTGAAGTCTTGTTATAATTAAGCTTGTAAAGTCCCAATTCCACTTCAATAAAACAGTATGAGGCTCCAGCTGGTGGCCAGCTGCTCCACAGACCTTTTCCACACCAAAAAAAAAAATTTTTTTAAATAGCCCCATAGCATAAGCCTTATAGGTTTGTTTTAACCAAATGTCACTTGTCTAGGTAAACTAAACAACGCCAGATATTGAGTTATCTGAATATTCAGAAAACTAATGACTCCTCAATCGGTGAGTATACCTACATTGTTTATAAACATCTTTCTCTATTCAGAATTATCAGTATAAAGAGGAACATATGGCAAAATTTTATATAGCTCATTTGCAGAAAACTTGGACATAGTTCAAGGTAGATAACCTTTAAGAGGCTTTTATTCTTTTGGATTACACAGTTCCTACCAAAGTATGCCCAACCTCTCAAAGCTGCATATCAGGACTGAAAAACTGAACAAAAAAAAATTGCAAGAAGGCATTACCAAATTTATGAATGGAAAAGTCTCAGGGAAATTTAGCAAGGTCTAAGATTGCAAAATGTTTAGACCAAGAATTAAAATATTATTTTCTGCATAATGAGAAACATCTATAATTTTCATTTTTGTTGTTATTTTGACCTGTGAGTTAGTTCTGCGTAGGTAACAAACGGTTCACAGAGAATTTCTGAAAATCTTGATGGATGGGCTAAAAATAGAGCTGAAAAGTAGGTGGTGGGAAAAAAGTGGAATCAGAAAAGCAACAAAACGGGATTTGTTTTATTTTTTATTCTATTTCCTCGCAGAAAGTGACAGCCAGCCCACACTGCTCTCAGAAGGACACCGTGACTAGAGACACTTTATATTTATAAATACAGGACACGCCCTTAAATCAAATGAACTGTTATTCTTATTTTGCTAAATCATTTAAGAAAATAATAAGGGATACTTGGAAACTGGTTGGAAAAAAAAAGGGTACGTTTCAACAAGGAATATTCGTTCATTCATTTATCCTTTCAGTAAAAGAATAAATATGGAGCACCCACTCTGAGCCAGATACTGTGAACACAGAGGTGATCTGCTGTTCTCAAGTGGTTTACAAACCAATAGGGGGCATAATTATGACACATTAATCACCACAAATCCAAAGATACAGGGTAAGCAAGACACCATGAGGGTACTAAAGAGGGCAGGAAACCCAGAAAGGAAGCCAGAGCACTGGTCAGTACGGGTTCCCTGGAAGTGATGACGCACATGGTAAAATGTGAAGGTTGACTAAGAGGGAAGCAGACAAAATGGTGGACAGAGTTTTAAAGGCAAAAGCAGAGGGCACGAGCAAATACTCAGAAGTGAGAACGGCTGCAGCAAAATTGAGAAACTAAGATATTCACTACGACTGAATAACAGATTGTAAAATGAGAAAGTGAGAAGATACAAGACTCGAGAAGGAAAGAAGAGGCAGATCATGAAGAGACTTGGAAGCTCGTGAACAACATACCTTATGAATCAGACATGAGATTTAGAAACAAATGACCCACGCTTCAGACTTACTAGTTGTAAGACATTCAAAATATACCATAAGGCCTTAGCTTCCTTATTTATAAACCGATGAGATCAATCCTGTTTCACCTACTTCACATGACTATTGTAAGGACAAAATAAGATAACACATGAGAAATTATATATAAAAAGGTATATTATGCACATGGAAGCATGACAGGACAGGTCAAAGAGAGTGCAGTTGACAGAGGGAAAAGCAAGAGGAGAAAGAAAACCTGATTGTTATCTTTGGGGTCTAAAAAAGGAAAATTTATTTTGAATGAGCTAATTTTTTACCCTTGCCTGCAATAGCTGCAGAGTCTATCTCCCTCTATAAATCTCTTCCTCTTATAAATAGCCAATTCTTGTACATTTGTTTCTGTACTCTTCTTCCAGTACAGCGGGACTGTTGCCCATCTCCCTTCATTTTTCATCTAGGACTCCTTGGCCTATGTGCAGCCACCACATGGTGGCAGGTAACTGGAAGGACAGTGAGAGGAGTACAGGGACTTCCTGACAGCCCCCCAGGAGGAGTCTCCAGAGGGAGACCTCTGTGAGAAAACTGCCCCTGGTCTATTTTCACTTACTCCCTGAGATTTAGTCAGATCTCAATTTCCATTCACCTAATTAGGAATCTATTCCTCAGGGTTAAAATTTTCTAAAGCGTTTGAAAGGAAGTCAATTTGTTACTTTATGTCTTATTCTAACATAACCAACACATGTTCTCACAAGGGACTGTAACAGTAACATCCGTATGAGGAAAATGTGCTAAAAGATTTAAAATGAATCTTGCGTATACAGATGCCCTGAAAAGTGGCTACAGAACCTAAAATATGTCATAAGCATCCCCCACTGCCTAGTACAAGAGACAGTAGATAAGTTCTTCAAGGCAACATATCTGGCCTTGGTGGAAAATGCTGACATCAAGACCTTTACACAAAGTGGGTAGTTTT
Organism: Chlorocebus sabaeus; assembly: GCF_047675955.1. Taxonomy (NCBI): domain Eukaryota; kingdom Metazoa; phylum Chordata; class Mammalia; order Primates; family Cercopithecidae; genus Chlorocebus; species Chlorocebus sabaeus. The sequence goes on along the minus strand of NC_132914.1, from coordinate 40,590,502 downwards.
GACCTTGGAAAGTAAAAGTTCATTTTAATAATGTGCTCATAATAGGATAAAAATGTATTAGCCTTTTTTCAATGATTCAATTTAAGTATTTTTAAAATCAGTACCTTGGAGGCCAATCAAGTGATTGCTTTAATTGCATTAAGCCTGTCAAATCGTATCTTTTAATTTTTTTAACTTTTATTTAATTTAAAAAATATAAATCTGGAAAGATATGTAATCCCTGTCCTCAATTAGCTTAAAATCAAATCTTCCAAATTTTCTTCCACCCCTCTAATGAAAACAGTACAATCTTTGCACATAATTAAAGGGTAATGGTTATAGCAGTAGTAGCAACATGGAGCCCAAATTTATCAAGTGAGAGAGAAAGACACCACTCCCCCACTCCACGTCCCCACCAAATGTCACATGAGCCATATGGAAGACATACACATGGGAAGATATTTTGGCCAGATGGAAAATAGAGAGGGAGGGTGAGGTAACAATTTGAAAGTGGGACAGGGCGTCAGTATTAGCTCAGAATAGGGATAGCTACTGTAAAAACAAAAACAAGCTATCAGTGATTGAACAGAAAAACTTATCATAAAGTCTAACACAGATGTTCCTGGCCAGAAGTTCTCTAGGAAGGTCTCTCCTCAACCTTCTTTTCTTGTCATGAAGTTGAAAAAGAGAGAAAATCACTTATGACCAGGCTCAGAAATTGTTTATAACACTCTGCCAACATTCCATCAACCTGAATTCCAAGATCAGACCTATATGCCAGGATACCAGGAAATATAATATAGCTGTATGCCCAGAAAGAAGTGGTACCAGCAAACAATGGCAGTCTCTTCTAGGCCTGCGATAAGTGAAGGCTCTGCAAGGCCAAAGAGAGATGGAAAGGAAACAGAGCACAGAAACAAAGGAAGGGGGAGGCTCTCTAAGGGAATCCTGGAGAAGCAAATATATGGAAATGACTTCTTTCTCTCTCCTTTTCTTCCTTCTAGTGACCCTCAACCTAGACTTTTCTTTCACTTTTTGTCTTATTCTCTCATTCTCTCAGACCCTTGAGGTGCACCCCAAATATCCACTACTCAATAGTTGCCCTTCAAATTTCAGGCAGGAAACTTCATTTCTTAATATTTTGCTTTATGTTAAAATAAAAATGTGTTATGTAATTCAGACATTAGATAGAATCACTCAGTTTCCTAAGCTCAAAATAAAATTAGCTCAAGCTCCCAGCTTTCCCATCTTGTCACAAGTACCTCCCTATGTTTCTGGGAATTCTGGTCAGGGAATGGCGAGTTCCATGGTAACCTCCAGCTTCCACTGAATTCTTGTTTTTTACTCAAGACTTGTAGCATTGTTTTATTTCTGCCCTTGCATAGATAGGTCTAAACCCAGCCCCTTTACTTGATTTTCATAGAAAAATAGACACGCATATACGCAACAAGTAAATCAACAGACAACACTTCCAGGAGGTCTCCTTGTGAGCAGACCAGGAGTCACTGATAATCTGGGTGTCAGAGGAGCTTTGCATTGCAGAAATGTGTTCAAGTTAAAACTGAGTATGAGGCATCCCGTTGGCCATTCCAGCATACTGCTTATCCAACGACAATATCTTCTTTCACTGTATCCCTCTCTTGTCTACTGTGTTACCTCCCTCTCTAGACAGATAACCATGTAACCATTGACATTAACATGAGTAAAGACCAAAGATTCAAAGACACAGTAAAGTACCATCTTCCTTCCCAAGTCCCTGTGCATGGCGTGAGCAGCAGGGTGAAAGGAAGAAGTTTCAGGAAGGATAATACAACATTCCAAAAAGGAGAAGAAAGTGTTTGGTCCTTCCAGTGTTACTTCAGAGCAGTAACAGTTTAAATTGAATATCGGTCATTTACAATTCAATATTCAGGATTCCAAATCCCTCAAATGGAGTAAGATTCAAAGTCTCTTCTCTGAAACCGTCCTGTAACAATCTCTTCTTACTCCTTATGCTCTAGCTCATTACCTCTGCCTAGAACACCTTTACCCACCTCTTCACAAGCCTGGTTACTTCTTCTACTTTTTAGTCCTAGCTCAAATGTCTGTCCTCAGAAATGCCTTCCCTGACCTAAAGTATCCCCTCTCCATTTATCACATTATATTGTTTTACGGGCATACCTCGGAGATATTGTGGGTTTGGTTGTAGACCACTGCAATAAAGTATTATAATAGCGTCAGTCAAACAGTGGTTTCCCAGTGCATATGCAAGTTATGATTACACTATACTGTAGTCTATGAAGTGTGTAACATTTTATCTAAAAACAATGTACATACCTTAATTTGAAAATGCTTTATTGTAAAAAAAAAAAATGCTAAAAATTATCTGAGCCTTCACCCAGTCATCAACTTTTTGCTGGTGGAGGGTCTTGCCTTCATGCTGATGACTGTTGACTGATCAGGGTGGTGGTTGCTGAAAGCTGAGGTTTTCAGCTCAAAATTAGACAACAACAAAGGTTGCTGCACCAATTGACTCTTCCTTTCACAGAAGGTTTCTCTGCAGCATGTGATACTGTTTGATAACATTTTACCTCCAGTAGGACTTCTTTCAAAATTAGATCCAGTCCTCTCAAATGTTGCCACTGCTTTATCATCTAAGTTTATGTAATCTTCTCAATCCTTTGTTGTCATTTCCACAATGTTCACAGCATCTTTACCAAGAGTAGATTCCATCTCAAGAAAACCTTCTCTCTGCTCATTCATAAGAAGTAACTACCTATTCATTAAAATTTTGTCATGAGATTTCAGCAATTCAATCACATCTTCCAGGCTTTACTTCTAATTCTAGTTATCTTGCTATTTCTACCACATCTGCAGTTACTTCTTCGAATGAAGTCTTGAACCCCTCAAAGTCATCCACAAGTGTTGGAATCAACTTTTTCAAACTTCTGTTAATGTTAACATCTTGACCTCTTCCTGTGAATCACAAATGTTCTTAATGGCATCTATAATGGTGAATCCTTTCCAAAAGGTTTATGATTTACTTTGTCCTGATCCATTAGAGGAATCACAATCTATGGCAGCTATAGTCTTACAAAATGCACTTCTTAAATAAGAAGATTTGAAAGTCAAAATTACTCCTTGATCCATGGGCTGCAGAATGGATGCTATATTAGCAGACATGAAAACAACACTTATCTCTTTGTACATTTCCATCAGACCTCTTGGGTGACTAGGTGCATCGTCAACGAGTGGTAATATTTTGAAATGAATCTTATTTGCCAGCAGTAGGTTTCAACAGTTGGTTGAAAATATTTATTAAACCATGCAGTAAACAAATGTGCTGTCATCAAGACTTTGTTGTTATATTTACAGAGCACAGGCAGAGTAGATTTAGCATGATTCTCTCATAGTGCTAGATTTTTCAAAATAGCCAGTGAGCATTGGCTTCAACTTAGACTCACCAGCTGTTTTAGTTCCTAACAAGAGTCAACTTTTCCTTTAAATTTTTGAAGCCAGGCATTGACTTCTTCCCTCTAGCTATGAAAGTCCTAGATGGTATTTTCTTCCAATAGAAGGCTGTTTCATCTACACTGAGTCTGTTGTTTAGTGCAGCTACCTGTATCAGTGACCTTAGGTATATCACTTGGATAACTTGTTGCATCTTCCAAATCAGGACTTGATGCTTCATCTTGTACTTTTATGTTGTGGAAATGGCTTTTTTCCTTAAACCTCATGAACCAACCTCTGCTAGCTTCAAACTTTTCTTCTGCAGCTTTCTCATCTCTCTCAGCCTTCATAAAATTGAAGAGCTAGGGGCTTGCTCTGGATTAGGCTTTGGTTTAGGGTAGGTTGGGCCTAGTTTGATCTTTTACACAGACATCAAAAACTTCCTTTATATCAGCAATAAAGCTGCTTGTTTTCTTATCATTCATGTATTCATTGAAGTATCTCTTTTAATTTCCTTCAAGAACTTTTTCTTTGGATTGACAGTTTGCCTGTTTGATGCAAGAGGCCTAGCTTACTGCCTATGCCAGCTTTTGACGTGCCTTCCTCACTAAGCTTAAAATTTCCAGCTTTTGATCTAAAGTGAGAGATATGTGGTTGCCTCCTTTCATTTGAACACTTAGAAGACACTATAGGGTTATTAATTGGCCTAATTTTAATATTGTGTCTGTCAAGGAATAAGGAGCATTAGGAGAGGGAGAAAGATGGGATGGCTAGTCAGTGAAGCAGTCAGAACACAGGCAACATTTATTCATTAAGTTTGCTATCTTATATGAGCATAGTTGTGGCACCCCAAAACAATTACAATAGTAACACAAAAGATTACTGATCATAGATCACTATAACAGATACTATAATGACGAAAAATTTGAAATATTGCAAGAATTACAGAAATGTGACACACAGACACAAAGTGAGCACATGCTGTTGGAAAAATGGCACCAATAGACTTGCTCAAGGTAGGCTTACCACAAACCTTGAATTTCAAAATAAGAATAATAATAATAAAGAATAAATAAATAAAAATAAATAAAAACAGAAAACAAAACACAATATGGCCAGGCACAGTGGCTGGCTCACACCTGTAATCCCAGTACTCTGGGAGGTAGAGGCACATAGCTTGAACTCAGGAGTTCAAAACCAGCCTGGGCAACATGGTGAAACTCCATCTCCACGAAAAATGACAATAAAAAAAAATTAACTGGGCATGGTGGAATGTGCCTATAGTCCCAACTACTCAGGAGACTGAGGCCAGAGGATCGTTTGAGCCTGGGAGGTGGAAGTTGCAATGAGCTGAGATTGCACCACTTCACTCCAGTCTGAGTGACAGAGACGCTGAAAAAAAGAAGCAAGCAAGCAAGCAAGAAAAAGGGAGAGAAAGAAAGAAAACAAAAACGTATATTTGAGAAGTACAGTAAAAGATGCACTAAAACAAGATATGCCTGTATTTTCTTCACAGTTTTTATCAATCTTTAAAAGTAACTTCATTGTTTTCATTTCTTGTTCATTTTTTGTCTTTTTACTTCTATAGGATATGTTCTTTGAGGGAAGAGTCATGTTTGTAAGTATTTCTAGCACTTAAACTAGTTTCATGTTCTATAACTGTAGCTAATAAATATTTGAACATAAACATAATCCCTGTTTTCTAGAAACTCAAATTAGTGAGTGCAGATAGACACATCAACCAACAATCACTAAACTAGGAATTAAGTACAGTGATAGAGGTAGATTTTAGAATTAATAGAGATAAGAAAGGATACCTAATACGTGAAGGAGAGAATAAAGAGAACAAGAGACTCTGAGATAAAGGGGTACCTGAACAAAGACATAAGAAGTTATTAAGTTGGTTATTTCAAATAAGAAGGAGGCCAAATACATAAAAATTTTAAAATGAAATGCAAAACAGCATGCAATGGAACTGTTGATTCAATGTCAAGTTTGAGATAGGGAGTGACTAGAGGAAAAGCTGAATAGTTTTACAGGGAGAAGATAAGAGAGAGCATTATATGCATCTTAAGGAGTTTAGATTTAATTCTAGAATAGTTGAGGAGCACTAAAAAAGTTTAGGCTCAACCAACCAATGGATTAAAGAACAAATCACCAGGAAAATCAGAAAATACTTAGAGATGAATAAAAATGAAAACACAACATGCTAAAACTTATGGAACACAGTGAAAGAAGTAATAAGGGGGAAATTTATGCTATAAACAATTACATTAACAAACAAGAAAGATCACAAATGAACAACTTTACCTTGCCTCTTAATTAGAGGAAATAAAACAATCTATACTTAAAGCTACTAGAAGGATGAAAATGGTAAATACTACAGCACAGATTTAACAAAATAGGTAAGATAAAAAAAATAGAGGGAAAAAACAAAATTTGGTTCTTTGAAAAGATAGACAAAACTGACAAACCTTTAAGCTAAATGAATCGAGAAAAAAGAGAGAAGATGCAAACTATGAAAGTCATAAACGAAAGTGAGCATATCACTACTGATTCTCCAAAAATAAAAAAATTATGGCCGGGCGCGGTGGCTCAAGCCTGTAATCCCAGCACTTTGGGAGGCCGAGACGGGCGGATCACAAGGTCAGAAGATCGAGACCATCCTGGCTAACATGGTGAAACCCCGTCTCTACTAAAAAATACAAAAAACTAGCCGGGCGAGGTGGCGGGCGCCTGTAGTCCCAGCTACTCGGGAGGCTGAGGCAGGAGAATGACGTGAACGTGAACCCGGGAGGCGGAGCTTGCAGTGAGCTGAGATCCGGCCACTGCACTCCAACCCGGGCAACAGAGCGAGACTCTGTCTCAAAAAAAAAAAAAAAAAATTATAAGCAGTACTGGGAACAATTGTTCTCCGTTAAATTAGATAACCTACATAAAATAGACAAATTATTAAAAATACAAAACTTACCAAGAATAAATCACAAAGGAATAGAAAATCTGAATAGACCTAGAAAATATGACTAGTAAGAAGATTAAATTAACAATTAAAAATCTCCCAGTGAAGAAAATCTCTGGACCTGATATCTTCACTGATGAATTCTACAAAAGAGTGAAACAAATACTAATTCTCAAATTTTTCAAAAAAATTTAAGAGGAACTCCCTAACTCTGTGAGGTCATTATCACACTGATGCCACAGCTAAAGATACTCCAAAAAAGAAAAAGAAAACTACAGAACAATGTTCCTTATGAACATGGATGTGAAGATTGTTAATAAAATAATAGCAAATTGTATTTAGTAGCATATTAAAAGAATAATTTATCATAATCAAGTGCAGTTTATTCCTGGAATGCAAAGATGGTTCAACATAGGAAAATCGATCAATGTAATACATCACATTAACAGAATGAAGGACAAAAACACATGCTTATACCAATTGACTCAGAAAAAAAATTTGACAAAATTCAATACCTTTTGATGATAAAAACACTCAACAATCCATAAATAAGAGGAAAGTATCTCAACATAATAAAACCCATATATCAAAAACCCACAGAGAACATCATACTCAATGGTAAAAGATGGAAGGCTTTTCCTCTAAGATAGGAACAAAGCAAGGATGCCTACCTTCCCTACTTACTCAAAGTTCTAACCACAGCAAGTAGGCAATTAAACAAAAGGCATTTAAATTGGAAAAGAAAAAGTGAAATTGTTTCTATTCACAAATTATGTAATCTTACATGTAGATAACTCTAAAAATTCCACAAAGAAACTAAATGAATTTAGGCAAGTAGCAAGATCCAAAATCAACACTCAAAATCAGTTGCCTTTCTGTATACCAATGACAAACTACCTGAAAAGGAAATTACAAAAACAATTCAGTTTACAATAGCATAAAAAAGAACAAAATACTTAGGAATTAACTTAACCAAGAAGGTGAAAGACTTGTGCAATGAAAACTAAATATTGATGAAATTAATTAAAGATACAAATAAATAAAAACATACCCCATATTCATGGATTGGAAGACTTAACAATATATAAAAGTCTTAGAAGAAAACCAATGGCAAAAGCTTTATTACATTGAATTTGGCAATGGTCTCTTGAATGTCTCATCAAAGGCACAGGCAACAAAAGAAAAAATAAACTGGACTTCATAAAAATAAAAAAATCTTGTGCATTAAAAGACAATATCAACAGAGTAAAGAGGCAGCATGTACAATCAGATAAAGTATTTGCAAATCATATATCCAACAACAGTATCAGATACATGAATCAATTGGGATGAGCAATTAATATCTACACTATATGGAAACTTCTTAAAATTCAGCAACAAAAACCTGATTGATAAATGAGCAAAGAATATGACATATCTCCAAAGAAGATATACAAATGGCCAATAAGCACATGAAAAGATGTGGAACATCACTAATAATCAAAGTAAATCAAAACAACAATGTAATATCATGTAACACTCACTAGGATAACAATTATTGAAAAAGAGAGAGAGAGAGAAAATAGCAACTGTTGGTGAAAGTGTGAAGAAGTTAGAATGTTTGCACACTGTTGATGGGAACGTAAAATAGTACAGCCACTGTAGAAAAGAGTATGTCACTTCCCCAAAACATTAAAAATAGAATAGCCATAAGATCCAGAGGTTTCACTTCTGAGTATCTGTCCAAAAGAATTGAAAATAGGATTTTAAAGAGATATTTATGCACCCATGTTCATAGTAGCATTATTCACAATAGCCAAAATATGGAAGCAATTCCAATGTCCATTGACAGATGAGTGGATACACGAAATGTAGTATACACATACAATGAAATACCAGTCAGCCTTAAAAATAAGGGATATTCCAATATATGCTACCACATGGATGAAACATGGGGACATTATGTTAGGTGAAATAACCCAGTCAAAAAAAGACAAATACCGTATGATTCCACTTTTATGAAATATTTACAAGAGTCAAAATTATACATAGACAAGAGAATGATGGTTTTAAGGGGCTAGGTACATAGGAAATGGGAAGTTATTTTTTAATGGCTATGGAGGATCAGTTTATAAAATACAAAGAGTTATGGAGATGAGTGGTGGTAATTGCACATTATGAATATATTGGTTTAATACCACTGAATTGTACACTTAAAAATGGTTATGATGGTGAATTTTATGTACATATATTTTAATACAGTTTTAAAAGTTGTAAAAAACAGTTTTAGGCAGTAGAATTCTGTAATCTGGTCCATGTTTTAGATAGATCACTAATCAGCTTTGTGAAGAAAGTATTTAAGACAAGTAGACTGGGTTAGGAGCCAGCATACCATTCAGGAGATTATTAGGGTAATTAGAGGAAGAGGCCTATTACATTAGGTCATGGAAGCTGAGATAAATAAGAGGGATCTATATTGTTCTTACAGTTCCTGACTCAACCTTGGGGAGATTTTTTCTTGTCATTTGTCCTCCATGGTCATATCTGAAATCCTTTTTTGGAATATATCTCCTTTTAGAGGCTGCACAGCTTTAGCAACTTCTTCCTTCTGGTGACTGTTTGGTGGCACAATAATCTCACAGTAACAAGATTTGGTTATTTTGACACCCTAATTCCTCCCAAAATTTAAAAAAAAAAAATCTTATTTGTCTCACATCAGTTTAATTGTGGCAATAGTTATACCCAAACATTTTTTCTAGACATATCCTGCCTTCTTCATTTCTGTGTTTCCTTTGCCCTTATCACAATTTTTCTTGACTTTAAAGGTAGGTATTTTGAGGCCATCTAAACTGCAGGAATGGGTGGGAAGGCAATGACTGTAATGCTGAGTTTCTTTATTTTACTAAAAAGTTTTGATAGGACTATTTCCCTCAGAGTCTTTCTCTTTAAATCATGACTAGTTTTATTTATAATCATTTTAAAGACTATTTTAGAGCACTTTTAGGCTTACAGCAACATTGAGAAGAAAATACAGTTCCCCTATAATCCCTACACCCACACATGCACAGCCTCCCTAACTATCAACACCCACCACCAGAATGGTACGTTTGTTACAACTGATGAAAGCTACATTCATATATCATTATCACTCAAAGTCCACACTTTACATTAGGATTTACTCTTGGTATACCTTTATGGGTTTTGATAAAGGTGTAATGCCATGTTTCCACCATCATAGTATCACACGGAGTAGTTTCACTGCCCTAAAAGTCTTCTGTGTTCCACCTATTCCTCCCACCCTTCTTCCTAACCTCTGATATTCTCTGATCTTTTTATTCTCTCCATAGTTGTTTTTTGTTTTTGTTTTTGCCTTTTCCAGAATGTCATATAGTTGGAATCATACAGTATGTAGTTGAATTAGTCCATTTTCACACTGCTATGAAGAAATACCTGATACTGGGTAATTTATAAAGAAAAAAACTTTAATGGACTCACAGTTCCACGTGGCTGGGAAGACCTCACGGTTATGGCAGAAGGCAAAAAAGGAGCAAAGGGACAGCTTACATGGCAGCAGGCAAGAGAGCATGTGCAGGGGAACTGCTCCTTGTAAAACCATCAGATCTTGTGAGACTTATTCACTATTACAAGACAAGCATAGGGGGAAATCCTGCCCCCATGATTCAATTACCTCCCACCAGGCCCTTCCCACAACATGTGGAGATTGTGGGAATTGCAATTCAAGATGAACTATGGGTAGGGATACAGACAAAAAATATCATTCTGCCCCTGGTCCCTCCCAAGTCTCATGTCCTCACATTTCAAAACTAGTCATGCCTTCCCAACAGTCCCCCAAAATCTTAACTCATTTCAGCATTAACTCAGAAGTCCACAATCCAAAGTCTCATCTGAGACAAGGCAAATCCCTTCTGCCTATGAACCTATAAAATCAAAAGCAAGTTAGTTACTTTCTAGATACAATAGGGGCACAGGCATTGGGTAAATATGCCCATTCCGAATCGGAGAAATTGGCCAAAACAAAGGGTCTACAGGCACCAAGAAAGTCTAAAATCCAGGAAGGCAGTCAAATGTTAAAGCTTCAGAATGATCTCCTTTGACTTCAGGTCTCACATCCAAGTGACACTGATGCAAGATGTGGGTTCCCATGGTCTTGTGCAGCTCTGCCCCTGTAACTTTGCAGGGTATAGCTCCCCTCCTGGCTGCCTTCACAAGCTGTTGGTGGATCTACCATTCTGGGGTCTGGAGGACAGTGGCCTTCCTCTCACAGCTCCACTAGGCAGTACCCCAGTTGGGACTCTGTGGGGGCTCCCACTCCACATTTCCCTTCTGCACTGCCCTAGCAGAGGTTCTCCATGAGGGCCCCACCCCTGCAACAAACTTCTGCCTGGACATCTGGGTATCTCCATACATCATCTGAAATCTAGGCAGAGGTTTCCAAACATCAATTCTTGACTTTTGTGAACATGCAGGCCCAATAGCATGTGTAAACTGCCAAGGTGTGGGGCTGGCACCCGCTGAAGCAATGGCCTTAGCTATACCTTGGCTCCTTTTAGCCACAGCTGGAGTGACTGAGATCCAAGGCACCAAGTACCTAGGCTGCATACAGCAAGGGGGCCCTGGGTCTAGCCCACAAAACCATTTTTTTTCTTCCTAGGCCTCTGACCTGTGATGGGAGGGGCTGCTGTGAAGGTCTCTGACATGCCCTGGAGATATTTTCCTCATCATCTTGGTGATTAACATTTGACTTCTTGTTACTTATGCAAATTTCTGTAGCCTGCTTGAAGTTTTTCTCAGAAAATGGGTTTTTCTTTTCAATTGCATTGTCAGACAGCAAATTTTCTGAACTTTTACTCTCTGCTTCCCTTTAAAATGCAAGTTCCAATTCAAAGCATGTATTTGTTAATGAATAAAACTGAATGCTTTTAAGAGCACCCAAGTCACCTCTTGAATGCTTTGCTGCCCAGAAATTTCTTCTGCCAGATACCCTAAATCATCTCTCTTGAGTTCGAAATCTCACAGATCCCTAGGGCAGGGGCAAAATGCTATCCATCTCTTTGCTAAAGCATAGCAAGAATCACCTTTGCTCAAGTTACCAATAAGTTCCTCTTCTCCATCTGACACCCTGCTTAGCCTGCACTTTTTTGTCAAACCCATTCAACTAGTCTCTAGGAAGCTCCAAACCCTTCCACATTTTCCCATCTTCTTCTGAGACCTCCAAACAGTTCCAACTTCTGCCTGTTACCCAGTTCCAAAACTGCTTCCACATTTTCAGGTATCTTAGTAGCAGTACCCCACTCTACTGGTACCAGTTTACTGTATTAGTCTTTTCTCATGCTGCTAATAAAGACATACCTGAGAATGGGTAATTTACAAAGAAAAAAAAAAGCTTTAATGGACTTACAGTTCCACATTGCTGGGAGGCCTCACAATCATGGTGGAAGGTGGGAGAGCAAAGTTGCATCTTGCATCTTACATGGTGGCAGGCAAGAGAGCGTGTGCAAGGAAACTGCCCTTTATAAAGATCTTGTGGGACTTATTCACTATCACAAGAACAGCATGAGAAAAACCTGTCCCCATAATTCAGTTACCTCCCACCAGGTCCCTCCCATGACACGTGAGAATTATGAGAACGTCAATTCAAGATGAGATTTGTGTTGGGACACAGCCAAACCATATCAGTAGCCTTCTAGATTGGTGTCTTTCATTGACTAATGTACTTTTAAGCCTCCACGTGTTTTCATGATTTGATAGCATTTATTTTCAGTGAATAATATTCCACTGTCTCAATGCATCACAGTTTATTTATCCACTCACCTAGTGAAGAACAGACATCCTGATTGCTTCCAAGTTTTGACAATTATGAATAAAGCTGCACTAACATCTGTGTGTATGTGTTTTTGTGGGCATAAGTTTTCAACTTATTTCAAGCAGCATGATTGCTGAATTGTATGGTGTGTTTAGTTTAATAAGAAAGTTTCAAATTGTCTTCCAAAGTTTCTGTGCTATTTTTCATTCCTGCCAGCAGTGAATAAGAGTTCTTATTGCTTCACATCCTTGCCAACATTTGATGTTGTCAGTATTTTGGGTTTTCTTCATTCTGATAAGTGTCCAGAGGTGTCTTATTGATTTAATTTGCAGTTCCTTAATAATGTATGATGTTGAGCATGTTTTCATATGCTTATTTGCCATCTATATATTTTTTTGGTGAAGTGCCTGTTCTTTTGCCCATTTTGAAATCAGGTTATTTATTTACATAGTGTTGGTTTTTAAGTGTTCTTTTTATATTTGGGGTAAAAGTCCTTTATCATATATGTCTTCTGCAAATATTTTCTAAGTCTGTGGGTTGTTTTCTCATTCTCTTGACAGTGGTTTCCAAAAACTCAACTGTTTTATTTTGAACTCCAACATATCAATTATTTCTTTCATGGGTTGTGCCTTTGTATTGTATATTCTCAAAGCCTTTTTAAGTCTTATTTTTTGTATTTATTTGGGTCTAGAAGTAGCAAAGTTTTCTTACCTTGAAAGGTTCCATATTTCAGAGCTAGTGCTCTCTCTCTCTTTCTTGCTCACCCTCTCTTCATTTATTGCTTAAGAAATGGTTTTCTGTAGTCTGCCTTCATTTCATTCTTCTCATGTCATGTTAAACTCAGTAACAATGAACAAATAGTACCACTAATCCTATTTCAAGTTTTTTACTCTTACACAATACCTCTTAAGTTACTAATTTCTATTTTAGAATATTAGGCACTGTTATAAATATTCAAATCTCAGTGGCTTAATATAAATTTATTTTGATTCACATACTAGTCAATTATGAGGATTCCTGGTTGGTGTTTAGTCACATGAGAAACATAGATCCCAGTCTACTTTCATTTTGTGATTCTCAAACAGATGGGGAAAGTCAGAAGAGTTTGTTTAAAAGTCCCTTGGCCCAGAAGTGACTGGTCATTTCTCATTATATTACATTGCCATAAATTATTCTTGTGTTCTCTTCTGGATCCAAGAGAACTTTGTCTTGGAAATATAGTCCTTGGTTGGGAAGTCTTTCTACATTATGACAGAGAGAATACAAATATTTTGTAGGAAACATAAGTTATTTGTAGAAAAAAACCATAAGAATGGAGAATTTCATCCAGGAGTAATATGATGAGAGAAAGAATTGAAAGGGCCAAAGAAGAATCCTTAGATCATACCAATCTTTAAGGGACTGGCTGAGAATGAGAACCATGGGAAGAAGACTTAGAAGGAATTGATCAGTCAGAGGGCAAAATCTAGGATGCTCGAGGAAGAAACAGTTTAAATTAAGGAAAAAAAAAAATAACCGAGAGCTAAATACAGATATGTGTGTCAATAAAGGGGCTCAAAATAGTTTGTTGTATTTGGAACTGATAACATATAAAGTGCAATGAGGGATGTGATAGCCAGTTTGCAGAGGGTTGTGAAGTGGACAGGATTTTGATAAGGATGTGGAAAAAGGAACTACAGACTATTTCTGCTATAGTTTAAATATGTTCCCCAAAGTTCATGTATTGGGAACTTAATTCCCAATGTGTTGAGAGGTGGGGCTTTTAGGAGATAATTAGGTCATGAGGGTTCTGCCCTCACGAATGAATTAATGTCATTATCATGGGAGAAGATTTGCTATAAAATTGAGTTTGCCCACAATACTCTTTCATGCTCTCAAGACCTTTCTGCCTTCCACCATGGGATGATGCAGCAAGAAGGTCCTGACCACATGCCAACCCCTTCTTGCACTTCCCAGCCTCTAGGATTGTAATAAATAAATCTCTATTCTTTATAAATTATCAAGTCTGTGGTATCCTCTTATAGTAGTACAAAATAGACTAAGACACTTTCTCGTAAGAACTTTGCATCAGCAGAGGAGAAATGATACAAAGAAATATCTAGAAGGGGACACAGGCTTAACGTAAGGGATTTATTATTGCTTTTGTTGCAAAAACAAATTTTTTTTTAAAAAAGACTACTTTTTGTTGCAAAATATCATTACGTTTTAGAATTTGAAGAGACTTAACCATGTGTATACACTGAAAAGGGCACATATTTCCTGCCAATATAAAACTATAAGGAAGATAACTTTCCTCCTCAGAACTCCTATAGTGTTTAGCTGAACCGTAAGTGTGGTGTAAGTATCCATATTCTTGACAGGTTTCCTACTAGATGTAAGATCTCTGAGGCAGAATCTAGGTCCAATTTATATTTGCATCTGCAGAGCATGTTAGGAACATTAATGTGTTTACCTTCTGTATATAGAATAGTAACCAAAAATGTTTATTGTTTATTGTATAAATATAAGAAATCTTTCACTCTCAAGACTGTATATTTGCTAAAGTGAATATTGTTTCTTGAAAAGATGGGTGATGATTTTAAAGCCTACCAACCTTCTTTCTGCTCCATAATTTTCTCCTCTTCTTTTTACATTCCCACTCATTTTTTTCTGTTGTACTGCTAGACAATAGACACAGCCATCATAATTATAATAAATGCAACATGATCTACTTCACAAGGAAACATTATTTGTGGTTAATGTAATGAGATTAAAGACTCAAAAACAACCCCATGGAGCTATCCAACCTTTTTTGCTGTGATAGTTAACGTAGTATATCAATCATATCTGTAATACATTGTTCTCTTTAGCGGGTGAAATCTCTATTTGCCTTTGTTAAATTGTTAATGGCTTCAAAGGTTTGCCACTTGCTTTTTCCTTAATTTTTTTTTGCAGTTTATTTAGAACTTTTTATTTTCCTAAATTGACCAATTTATATAAATTTTACTTATGAACAATAATCCTCCTTAAAAGCAATTCACATCTAGACATCTAGTACATTCCTAGATTTAACGTACTCTTTAGGCCTAATCTTACCTACTCATTCAATAGTTACAAATTAAAATATAATACAGCTTTGAATTCTAGACTAAATCTGACAGTTGAGATTTAATTTGCCATTATGACCTCTTAGTTGTAAAACAGAAACTAGATCTATAGCTCACCTTATTAAAACACGGCCATCTATCAGTGCCTAATGTAATCCCTACTTTTTCCAAGAAAAAAAAAGACCCACTTTTTTTCTATAAATGCATAGCTTTTACTTTCATTATCCCTTTTATCATTTAACTTTTCATATGGGTCTTTCTCTTGAAGATCAGTGACTGTATACTTCTTTGAATGTTTGAACATAATAGATTTTCAATAGAGAATGAAATGTATTAATGATAAATCATTTCATCTAGAGGGCAAAATGTCTTCATAATAAGTGACTGAGATAACAAAGGAATCACAGGGTTCATTATGCCAGATCACGAATGAGGGAGAAATTATGTAGAATGCTTATTAACAACAGCACATTCCCAGAAACGTAAATTAGGAGACTGAGCATTGCTGTAGGGTAGAAGAGAGTCTCCTTCACAAATGCCTGAGAAGAAAGTGTGTTAAGAGGACAAATTGACCAACTGTGGCATGTGCTGGTGAGCAGTCAAACGATAATTACGTTTGACAAGACAAGAATCACCGCGCAACTGGATGAGAGCTATTTCAGTCAAGAGTTGCATCCCAGGATCTGCATGTTTGACAAGAACTGCGGATAATTTGTATGCAGAATGACTTTAAATCACACCAAGACACTAATATTATCTTAAACTATTTCTACAAACCTGAGTGGGGGAAAACTTGAAACTAAACAAAAAGTCAATTGACCTGATTCTTCTCTCTAAATAGATTGTTTATTTAGATTATTAAAGATTATTATGTTAAAATACTCTTATTGTAGTTGAAAGTAACCAAATATCTAGGTATTTTCTGTTTTAATAACAGGAGCTTCAAATAAAACATTAGTAATAAATATTCTAAGTTCGAGAATGTTGCTCTCTGTACTATTTCGTGAACACAAGATATAAGGAAATGTTTATTTCTGTTGAACAAAAGAATTGTACTAAGGTGAAACCTTCCCATTATGTTTTCCAGATAAGACAGAAAATCAAATATTTGAAGCATGACAATAGAAGGAAGTGCTGAGTTTATGCGTGAGAATGGCTCTCCAAAGGATAAATGTTATATCAGAGAAACATTATAGGAAGAAAATTTTATATGGATCTCACAGCACTGAAATTACGAATATTTCCCACTAGAAATTATGTTGGAAAGGTTATGTTTTACAAAGACTTAATTCGAACATAAGGAAATTAAAATAATTTAACCTGAAGAAATGTTTGTAATATTTATTTGATATTTTCCACAGGAAATGAAGTCTCAGTAATAATTAAATGCAAACAACATCTACTGAAAGAGGCTTATGAATGGTTGTGTGGAAAAACAAATTCAGAATTGGAAACTTCCTGCTCTCAGTTCTATTTTTGAGAATAATAGAATAAAAGCACAACATGAGACTATTACTTAGAAAAGATAATTGTGTTTGTAAGTGTGTGCATTCACACAGATCACAGAGAGACATACTGTGTAGGAATAATTTTCATTATGGTAATGAAAGGTAATGGGTTCAAGAGAGTTGGTTGGCAATTAATAACCCTCAGGGGGTTCTAATTGTTATTTTCCATTTTTATGAACCTCTTTCTGAAGCCCAATAAATAGTTGATGAATCATTCAGTAGCTAAGGAAAAAAAACTGTATTAATCAGTGTATTTTGTGCAGAGTTAGGCTTTTATTATGACACTGAATGTTGCCTGGTGTCCAGAAAGCAGTCCCTGAAGCAGTTTTAATAAATGCTACAGCTGGAAGTATATATATTTTCAACAGACTGAAGTGTGATTTCTAAACACTTAAAAGGAAAGCAGACATGAAAACAGAAGATTGAGAAAGACATACTAATATACTTGAAAACTACTAAATTGATAAATAAAGAGTTCATGAAAATGTAAGGAATGGAATTATTTAACAATATATACTGATAATTTGATATCTAAATTAATTTAAAGAGCTGAACATCACAATTCCCAAATCAAGCATTGTGTAGTTTCCAAAAGGTAGCACACATTCACTCATCTTCTTCCTTCTCAATATTCAAAATCTCACATATTGGTTGTAATATATTTTCCAATAATTTGTTATATTATTTCCCAGAAACCCAAGTCAATTTAACAGGGTAAAAAATTGTACTTCCTGATTTGCCACTTGAACATCTCATGAACATTCTCGATCTCAAAGCCTCCCCAATAGACAAAAGTGGTTCTCCATGGCAACAATCAACCTGTAAGGAAGAATTTATAGAGGAAGGGAAACACTATCCATAAGTCATGTGGTTGGAGATAAGAACTAGGATCAGTTGTAAAAGGGACAATAAATTTTCTCACCTCACCAAGTCCACTCCTCTTCAGAGAAACCTCAGGCAAAACAAGAACTTCATGAATTAATACAGCAAATATATTGTGTCAAGATTCTTGTGTTAAATCTTGCCAAGATTATTGTGTTAAAATACTCTTATTGTAGTTGAAAGTAACCAAATATCTAGGTGTTTTCTGTTTTAATAACAGGAGCTTCAAATAAAACATTAGTAATAAATATTCTAAGTTCGAGAATGTAGCTCTCTGTATTCATTTGGTGAACACAAGATATAAGGAAATGATCTAAGTCATAATCTCTGAGTTCCCTGGAGCCAAGGCAACCAGGCCTTGAAAGTCTCCCCAATTTATGTAGATAGAGTCACCATAATTGGTGAGAATATCCCACCAAGTAACCCAGGAACCGAACTTTTCAAGGTTCACATAAGGGTTTCCCATTCATGAAGGCCCAGTTTGTCTTGTGTCTTGTGTTTGGATTTAGATGTTTGGATCTTTGTAATGAAATTTTGTTACCTGGGTGAAATTCTTTCAGAACCCTCAAACATAATCCTATCAGACTTCTCTCAAAAGTATATTTTCATTTATGAGAGCAAAATAACATTTTGATATGGGAGTATAGCTCAGAGAAGGAGTGATTAGACGAGGGAGGAAGTCACAAAAGGAAGAAGATGTTGTTAGTATGTTCAGACTTCCCCGATTTGTGTGAGGCCATTAATATGTATTTGGTAATTAATGAATACCTAATCCCTGCAAACTGCAATATCCCAGCTGTGCACACAGATATTTTTTAAACCTTATCCATTTTTTAAAAGCCACTTTATTTTTTAGAGCAGTTTTAGATTCAGATCAATATTGAGAAGAATGCACTGAGAGTTCCCATGTGCCTCTTACCCCTACACAGGCACAGCCTCCCCAAATATCAATGCCCCCTACCAGAGTGGTACATTTGTTACAAATGAGAAACACTGGCACATCATCGTCACCCAAAGCTCATACTTATATTAGGGTTTACTCTTGGTGCTGAACATGTGTGGGTTTTGACAAAGGTGTAATTCCATGTATTCACCATTAGAGTACCGTACAGAATAGTTTCACTGCCCTAAAAATCCTCTGTGCTCCACCCTCCTTCTTAACCTCCGGCAACCTCTGGTCTTTCTGCTGTCCCCAGAGTTTTGCTTTTTCCCAGAATGTCACACAGTTGGAATTATACAGAATGTAGCCTTCCAGATTGGCTTCTTTCACTTACTATAATAACATACTTTTAAGGTTCCTTCATGTCTTTCCACGGCTTGATAGTGCTTTTCAGTGCTGAATAGCATTCCATTTTCTGGATGTACCACAATTTATCCACTCACTTAGTGAAGAACGGATAGCTTGGTTGCTTCCAAATTTTGGCAATTATGAAGAAAGCTGCTGTAAATATTGGTGTGCAAGTGTTTTTGTGGACAAAAGTTTTCAGCTCATTTCAAACAACATGGTTGCTGAATTGCATGGTGTGTTTAGTTTTCTAAGAAACTTGCTCAGTATCATGTAATATTAAGCTACTTTTTCATATACTTATTTGCCATCTGCACATCTTCTTTGGTAAGGTATCTGTTCAGATCTTTGGCCCATTTTTTAATCAAGTTGTTCATTCTCTTACTGTTGAGTATTGCATAGATTTTCAGCCTCTTATAATATGCACATCCTCAAGTTTTGGGAGGGCTCACAAAGTGTCTAATGTACATCCATAAAATTTTCTTGGGCACAGCTGGTTGTCACTGTTAAGTCAGGAATCTCTAGCAACAGATATCAAACCCCTAGTATAATCAAATTCATGTTTGGTTGCTCACCACTCAAAATGCTGAATACATAACAGGGGAGATATGGTGAAAGGAAAGCAGCTTTATTTAAATGCCAGTAGTTGAGGAGATGGTCAGCCTCAAGCAGCAAAGAAACAATCTCAAATTTTTAGGCTGAGCGAAGGGGCTTAAAAAAGGAAACTCGGCATAGGAAACATGTGAGAGTGGTGCAGGATACAGGTCTGCATGCCTTATTATGATGGCTATCTGGAGATACTGCCCACCTGGAGAGCAGGCTGGCACCATCTTGACAATGACTAGGTTGTAGATTACCCGCCTTGAGCTGGGTCTCCATGCCTGGTTTGATTCAAGATTAGTCCCTGGAATTTCTAAGCAAGCACATAATTCGATAAGCAAGCACAGTGCATGGGAGTGTCTGCTGGGAAAGAGAAGGAAACGAAGAGTTTCAAAGCACATTTTAAGGTTACATTCTGAAATTAGAGAAGAAAAGTCCAAAATGCCTTTTAAAGCTAAGCTACTCTGTTACACAAAGAGGGGTCCCTCAGTATCAAATCACCATCTACCATAGAGAAAGAACTGGGGATTTACCAGTTTTAGTCCTACCTGGCATCTGGCATCTTGCAGAGACACTACTCCCAGTCCAGCCAAGGCTTGCCAATTGGCCTGAGTCACCATCGAGACTTCCACAGTCTCAGTGCTGTAGAGTTGCCTGTGGTGCCACCTAAAAGTGAGTGAAAGCAGTGATCTTTCCTCCAGGTGATGTGCAGTTAGAGGGAGTGCCACTGTTGGGAAGTTTAGACCCCAAAGTCAAGAGTTTAGCAAAGCACCGTAATCAATGCACACACATGACACTATTTTCCCCTGTCCTGTGCCTAGGTGGTTGTGCTATCGGCTTCCAGGTTCAAATTGTTGTTTCATCCCATACAGCCTCTGGTGTCAAATGTGCCTTTTCTCCTTTTGATAATTCACCCTTAATGGTCCCATCATCATTCCCTGTAATCCAGCCTCCATCTACCAAATATGTTTAATATGTCAGAAATCGAGTCATGGACAGGGTTCAAGTTATTTTCCCCATAAGAGACTACTGAGTGTGTCTGTGTCAAAAAGTCTGAAAATGTTCATACATAGTTTTTCTCCATTCTTAAGGAAGCATAATTTTCTCCAAATTCAAGATGATACAAAATTGATTTTTTTATACCTGGGCCAGGAAATGTCAAAGTGCTGATGCTGCTAGAGGTAAATGATTGATTCAAATATCCACAGGTGAAAAGATTGCCAGCAAACAGTCAGATGCCATATTTCTAGAGAAACAAAAAAATGACTAGAATAATACTATCAATTTCAAATGGATGAGTGCTTCTCTGTCAATGCCAGGCCAAAGAGCAAGAGTGGTAGCAAACCTGGTTCAATGGGTTGTGCTGTTCCACATCTGCCTGTCCGGATGGAGAAGGGGTCCCCTTCTTTACCCCTCACGAAGGTGCTCTATGGGATAGTGTAACCCCCCCCAACCAGGCTCATTAGATAAACATCCAAAGCAACTCTCATCCTGCTAGGAATAGTGAAACTTGTGCTAGAAATAAAAACAAAAGCCAAATATCACTCACAAGATGGCCGAATAGGAACAGCTCTAGTCTCCAAATCCTAGCACGAGTGACACAGAAGACAGGTGCTTTCTGCATTTTCAACTGAGGTACTGGGTTCAACTCACTAGGGAGTGCGGGACAATCGGTGCTGGTCAGCTGCTGCAGCCCGTCCAGCAAGAGCTGAAGCAGGGCGAGGCATCGCCTCACTTGGGAAGCTCAAGGGGGAAGGGAATCCCTTTTCCTAACCAGGGGAACTGAGACACAAAACACCCGGAAAATCGGTTAACTCCCACCTCAATACTGCGCTTTACCAAGGATCTTAGCAAATGGGCACACCAGGAGATTATATCCCACACCTGGCCAGGAGGGTCCCATGCCCAGGGAGCCTCCCTCATTGCTAGCACAGCAGTCTGCAATCTACCGGCAAGGGAGCAGCGAGGCTGGGGGAGGGGCGCCCACCATTGCTGAGGCTTAAATAGATAAATGAAGCAGCTGGGAAGCTCAAACTGGGTGGAGCTCACAGCTGCGCAAGGAGTCCTGCCTGTCTCTGTAGACTCCACCTCTGGGGACAGGGCACAGCTAAACAACAACAACAAAAGCAGCTGAAACCTCTGCAGATGCAAATGACTCTGTCTGACAGCTTTGAAGAGAGCAGTGGATCTCCCAACACAGAGGTTGAGATCCAAGAAGGGACAGACTGCCTGCTCAAGTGGGTCACTGAACCCTGAGAAGCCTAACAGGGAGACATCCCCCACTAGGGGCAGACTGACACCGCTCACCTCACACAGTGGAGTACACCCCTGAGAGGAAGCTTCCAAAGCAAGAATCAGACAGGTACACTCGCTGTTCAGCAATATTCTATCTTCTGCAGCCTCTGCTGCTGATACCCAGGCAAACAGGGTCTGGAGTGGACCTCAAGCAATCTCCAACAGACCTACAGCTGAGGGTCCTGACTGTTAGAAGGAAAACTAACAAACAGGAAGGACACCCACACCAAAACCCCATCAGTACATCACCATCATCAAAGACCAGAGGCAGACAAAACTACAAAGATGGGGAAAAAGCAGGGCAGAAAAGCTGGAAATTCAAAAAATAAGAGTGCATCTCCCCCTGCAAAGGAACGCAGCTCATTGCCAGCAATGTATCAAAGCTGGACGGAGAACGACTTTGACGAGATGAGACAAGAAGCCTCCAGTCCATCAAACTTCTCAGAGCTAAAGGAGGAATTACATACCAGCACAAAGAAACTAAAAAGCTTGAACAAAGAGTGCAAGAATTGATAACCAGAATAATTAATGCAGAGAAGGCCATAAAAAAACTGACAGAGATGAAAACCATGACACAAGAAATATGTGACAAATGCACAAGCTTCAGTAACCGACTTGATCAACTGGAAGAAAGAGTATCAGCAATTGAAGATCAAATGAATGAAATGAAGCAAGAAGATAAATCTAAAGAAAAAAGAAGAAAAAAAAATGAACAAAGCCTGCAAGAAGTATGGGATTATGTAAAAAGACCAAATCTACGTCTGATTGGGGTGCCTGAAAGAGAGGGGGAAAATGGAACCAAGTTGGAAAACACTCTTCAGGATATCATCCAGGAGAACATCCCCAACCTAGCAGGGCACGCCAACATTCAAATTCAGGAAATACAGAGAGTGCCACAAAGATACTCCTCGAGAAGAGCAACTCCAAGACACGTAATTGCCAGATTCACCAAAGTTGAAATGAAAGAAAAAATCTTAAGGGCAGCCAGAAAGAAAGGTCGGCTTACCCACAAAGGGAAGCCCATCAGACTAACAGCAGATCTCTCGGCAGAAACTCTACAAGCCAGAAGAGAGTGGGGGTCAATATTCAACATTTTTAAAGAAAAGAATTTTCAACCCAGAATTTCATATCCAGCCAAACTAAGTTTCATAAGTGAAGGAGAAATAAAATCCTTTACAGATAAGCAAATGCTTAGAGATTTTGTCACCACCAGGCCTGCCTTACAAGAGACCCTGAAGGAAGCACTAAACATGGAAAGGAACAACCGGTACCAGCCATTGCAAAAACATGCCAAAATGTAAAGACCATCAAGGCTAGGAAGAAACTGCATCAACTAACGAGCAAAATAACCAGTTAATATCATAATGGCAGAATCAAGTTCACACATAACAATATTAACCTTAAATGTAAATGGACTAAATGCTCCAATTAAAAGACACAGACTGGCAAACTGGATAAAGAGTCAAGACCCATCAGTTTGCTGTATTCAGGAGACCGATCTCACATGCAGAGACATACATAGACTCAAAATAAAGGGATGGAGGAAGATCTACCAAGCAAATGGAGGACAAAAAAAAGCAGGGGTTGCAACACTAGTCTCTAATAAAACAGACTTTAAACCATCAAAGATCAAAAGAGACAAAGAAGGCCATTACATAATGGTAAAGGGGTCAATTCAACAGGAAGAGCTAACTATCCTAAATATATATGCACCCAATACAGGAGCACCCAGATTCATAAAGCAAGTCCTTAAAGATTTACAAAGAGACTTAGACTCCCATACAATAATAATGGGAGACATCAACACCCGACTGTCAACATTAGACAGATCAATGAGACAGAAAGTTAACAAGGATATCCAGGAATTGAACTCATCTCTGCAGCAAGCAGACCTAATAGACATCTACAGAACTCTCCACTCCAAATCAACAGAAGAAACATTCTTCTCAGCACCACATCACTCTTATTCCAAAATTGACCACATAATTGGAAGTAAAGCACTCCTCAGCAAATGTACAAGAACAGAAATTATAACAAACTGTCTCTCAGACCACAGTGCAATCAAACTAGAACTCAGGACTAAGAAACTCAATCAAAACGGCTCAACAACATGGAAACTGAATAACCTGCTCCTGAATGACTACTGGGTACATATGAAATGAAGGCAGAAATAAAGATGTTCTTTGAAACCAATGAGACCAAAGATACAACATACCAGAATCTCTAGGACACATTTAAAGCAGTGTGTAGAGGGAAATTTATAGCACTAAATGCCCACGTGAGAAAGCTGGAAAGATCTAAAATTGACACTCTAGCATCACAATTAAAAGAACTAGAGAAGCAAGAGCAACCACATTCAAAAGCTAGCAGAAGGCAAGAAATAACTAAGATCAGAGCAGAACTGAAGGAGATAGACACAAAAAACCCTCCAAAAAATCAATGAATCCAGGAGTTGGTTTTTTGAAAAGATCAACTAAATTGATAGACTGTTAGGAAGACTAATAAAGAAGAAAAGAGAGAAGAATCAAATAGACACAATAAAAAATGATAAAGGGGATATCACCACCGACCCCACAGAAATACAAACTACCATCAGAGAACATTATAAATACCTCTATGCAAATAAACTAGAAAATCACGCTACCTGACTTCAAACTATACTATAAGGCTACAGTAACCAAAACAGCATGGTACTGGTACCAAAACAGAGATATAGACCAATGAAACAGAACAGAGTCCTCAGAAATAATACCACACATCTACAGCCATCTGATCTTAGACAAACCTCAGAAAAACAAGAAATGGGGAAAGGATTCCCTATTTAATAAATGGTGCTGGGAAAATTGGCTAGCCATAAGTAGAAAGCTGAAACTAGATCCTTTCCTTACTCCTTATATGAAAATTAATTCAAGATGGATTAGAGACTTAAATGTTAGACCTAATACCATAAAAACCCTAGAAGAAAACCTAGGTAATACCATTCAGGACATAGGCATGGGCAAGGACTTCATGTCTAAAACACCAAAAGCAATGGCAACAAAAGCCAAAATTGACAAATGGGATCTAATTAAACTAAAGAGCTTCTGCACAGCAAAAAAAAACTACCATCAGAGTGAACAGGCAACCTACAGAATGGGAGAAAATTTTTGCAATCTACTCATCTGACAAAGGGCTAATATCCAGAACCTACAAAGAACTCATACAAATTTACAAGAAGAAAACAAACAACCCCATCAAAAAGTGGGCAAAGGATATGAACAGACACTTCTCAAAAGAAGACATTCATACAGCCAACAGACACATGAAAAAATGCTCATCATCACTGGCCATCAGAGAAATGCAAATCAAAGCCACAGTGAGATACCATCTCACACCAGTTAGAATGGCAATCATTAAAAAGTCAGGAAACAACAGGTGCTGGAGAGGATGTGGAGAAATAGGAACACTTTTACACTGTTGGTGGGATTGTAAACTAGTTCAACCATTATGGAAAACAGTATGGCAATTCCTCAAGGATCTAGAACTAGAAATACCATATGACTCAGCCATCTCATTACTGGGGATATACCCAAAGGATTATAAATCATGCTGCTATAAAGACACATGCACATGTATGTTTATTGTGGCACTATTCACAATAGCAAAGACTTGGAATCAACCCAAATGTCCATCAGTGACAGACTGGATTAAGAAAATGTGGCACATATACACCATGGAATACTATGCAGCCATAAAAAAGGATGAGTTTGTGTCCTTTGTAGGGACATGGATGCAGTTGGAAACCATCATTCTCAGCAAACTATGGCAAGAACAGAAAACCAAACACCACATGTTCTCACTCATAGGTGGGAACTGAACAATGAGATCACTTGGACTCGGGAAGGGGAACATCACACACCGGGGCCTATCATGGGAAGTGGGGAGGGGGAGGGAGGGATTGTATTGGGAGTTATACCTGATGTAAATGATGAGTTGATGGGTGCTGACGAGTTGATGGGTGCAGCACAGCAACCTGGCACAAGTATACATATGTAACAAACCTGCACGTTATGCACATGTACCCTAGAACTTAAAGTATAATAATAAAAATTTAAAAATAAAGCCAGAGTCAGAGAGATTTTTGTCTTTCTGCTAAAGGCAAATCAATTCCTGTGATAGATTTTCATCTAATATGTTATTTGAAACAAAATAATTTATATGCAAAGAATAGAAACAGAAGAATAAAGTATCCTTTCCAATTAAATAAGATTGTGCTGCCTGATTTATTTTTTCAAAGTGAGAGATATACAATGAGTTTTAACAAGCTTTATTATAACTTCAAATATAACCATCAAGCTAAAATGACTTTGATTTTGTGTGACTGTGATTTTCTTCAGAAAGTTCAAATAGACATGGCATGTTCTAAGGTTACCATGTTAGCTTTTAATGCAGTATTTTACACCGCATCAATACAAATTTTTTTAGATCAACAATATATCAGATGCAGCATTTTCTTCTTCAAAGTTTTTGAAATCTAAAGTGTTGGCAGAAATCTTGTAACTCTGATGTTAGAACAAATCTTACTAAAATAGTTTTCTATACACAATGGGAAGCTACTGAAGGGTTTTAAGTAAAATCAGATCTGTGTTTGAAAAGCTCTCTCTGGGTCAAGTACAGTGGCTCACACCTATAATCCCAGCACTTTGGGAGGCTGAAGTGGGTGAATTGCTTGAGCCCAGGAGTTTGAGACCAACCTGGGAAAGATGGCAAAACCCACCACCACAAAAAACACAAAAATTAGCAGGTGTGGTGGTGTGTGCCTGTAGTTCCAGCTACTCAGGAGGCTGAGTTGGGTGGATCGCTTGAGTCCAGGAGCTGGAGGTTGCAGTGAGCTGAGATGGCACCACTGCACTCCAGGCTGGGTGACAGAGTGAGACCGCATCTCAAAAAAACAAAAAAACAAAAAAAAGAAAAAAAGAAAGAAAGAAAAGAAAAGCTCTCTCTGGATGTGAGATCCCTTTGGAGGGAGCTTTTGGAGGGAGTGTAGGCTCCCTCTGTAATGACGCGGAGCACAGTGTAAACTGGGGCTATATCTCTTGCCAGTGGCTGAGTTAGGAGGCTACAACAGTAGTCAGATTATTGTGAAGTCTTGGAGATGGAAGCATGTGGACAGCTTTGAGAATGAATAGGAGGTAACATTGAGAAGATTTCATGAATGGTTAGATATAGGGGCCAAGGGAGGGAGATGTCAAGGGTGACTCCTAGATTTCTGGCTTGCCCAACTTGGTATTACTGGTACCTTCAGTAACAGAGGGAGGAATACAGGGTCAAGACCACACCAGGAGTTGGGGAGAGCATGCTTACTTCTGGATGTAGCAATTTTGAAAAGGCTTTGAGACTTCCAAGATGTGATGTCAAGCAGACCATTGAACATATAGGTTGGGAACACAGAGCTGGAGGTGTCAAAGTGTGCAGAGGTGTTAGATGAGACAATTGACACCATGGTTGGGGATGAGTTGGCCTAAGGAGGGAGCATAAAGTGGAAGAGGAGAGGCCCTAGGGCAAATATTTATGTGGCTGGGTCAGCAAAGGAGATAGAAAAAGAGTCATAAGCTAGATAGGACACGGAGAACCAATAAAGGGACAAGTTATGGAAAATGAGTGATTCAAGATGTGTGGAATGGGCAACGATGTGCAGAGGTGCTGAGAAGTCAATGAGAGTAGATTACCTCCAAGTGTTCGAATGATGAAGTCTGGCTGTACAACCTTGTATACAGATTATTATTATTATTTGTCCACAAGCCTTAAGTTAAAGTCCCAGGAACTGATTTGATAGGTCAAAAAGGGAAAATATTTGCTAATCAACATTTTAAAGGGCAAAAGATAATAGATGATTAGTCCCTGACCCCCAAGCTTAAGTGAGCCGCAGGGCATGACATCTAACATGTCATTCCAAACAAATTCTAATCAGGCAGGTCTTCTTTGTCTACCATATATGTACCTTCATTTCCCTCTTTCTTTTTCTGTCTCTCTCCTTTCTATTTTTAAATCATTTCTATTCACTTGAGGACTGCTTTTATTTCAATGTTTTAGAAGTTTCAACTTATTTAAATGATAGGTTTTGACAGCATGATGAAATGTTACATATCCCTTAGCCTTGCTTTTATAAGCAACTTTTCTTCAATCTAATAAGTGCAGAGAATTATAGATAAGTTAGCTCAGGATATAGAAAGTGCCTATTAATCTGCTGCTTCCAAACAAAAATGACTAGCCAAGAATAAAGTACAATTGATATATGTCTCTGATCTTTAAATTGCCTAATGAAAAATTATATTAATGTATTTGAAGTGTCAGAATTCCACTTGAGGCCTAGCTGGTTCTTATGGTTCCTTATATGATCAAAAGGAGAGAGTCACCCTATCTGGCATTTCAAAAACCCATCTATGCACAGTTACTCCTCAGCAGAAGCAATTTGCATATGAATCTTCTCCTGCCCTCATACATTGTGGTATCTGAGAGGAAGAGGGAAGGGAGATGGTGAATCTTTTTCTTGTGATTGTTTGCAATGGCTTTTGGCTGTGAGTTGCATGCATTTCACTCTTTTGAATGACCTCCCTGCTCTCTGATTCTTATGGCATTGACTAATACTACACACCAAGCAAGGCTGCCAACTGATTGGCACAATTTGCAATTTTCATGGCTCACTTGGTAGACTTGCATAGATGTAACTGGCTTGCCTCTTTCTTCTGCCAATTAAACTGTGCACTCGAGTGTCATCACCCAACATCACTGACAAGGGCAAATGGTACCAGGTTAGCTCTGTGCAAAGACATTCACCATAGAATGATTAGTTTGTACCTTTTATTCCCTGAGGGGCCAAAATCAAAATAGCAAAAAGATAAAGAGGACTATTTCTCCACTGTCTAGGAAAAACACAATGAAAGTCTAAATCTGCCAAATGCTAATCACATAACTTACGCCTGAACTACCTGCGTAACAGCTCAAATCTGTGCTCCTCCTTTTTCCTCTCTGCCTTCTCGCCTATTCAGACATCACCTCCTTCATGTGGCCTGTTCTGATCTTTTAAGAGTTGTAGAGAGGACTGAATAAAATAAAACTGAAACACACAGCACAGCATCTAGCAAATGGTACAAGTTTAATTAATGGAAGTAGCTCCAGTAGCAGTAGCAAACCTGCCCACTGGATTTTTATTGTTGTTGTTTGTCTTTGTCACTCAGCCTGCCACCACCCATTGGTACAGAATTCCACATTCCATTTCCATGATCCCCTCATAAGCAACCCAGGTGAATTTTTTTACTGGTCGCTTCTTCCTCAGTCATTAATTCATTTATATATATACTCATTCATTTCATCTCTAGGTATTTCTTAAGTACCACGATGTGCCAGGCATTGAACCACAATCTCCGAGGAAACGGTGGTAAACAAGACAGATGTGATATCCCTCTCCTGACAGAGCTTTCATTCTTGTGGAGGAAATCACAAGCCAAAATAAATAAATAAAATAATTGCCAGAGCAGGAAGACAAGAAGCTACTTTTCACAAGACAGTCAAGAAAAGACTTCTTTAGGAGTACGGTTTCAATCCTACACACCTGCAGAAGAGCTGAAATTAGAAAGGACCTTTCGACCTAAGTACATGACAGGAGAGAAAGCTATGTATTTTCATGTAGAACAGTTTAGGAGCAGGGGGATCCCAGTTTCTTATAATCAGATTGTCTCTCAGTTTATTTTAATATGCACTAATAACAGAAACTGTTATTTAAATGATATGGTTTAGGAAATCTGACCTCCCCCCAACAAAAGTATACATTTCAAATGATGAAAAGGGACAGTTTTAGATATTGCTTTGTTAAAGAAACTGGAAAATTCCCTTTACTTTTCTGGGCCTCAAATCTTTCTGAAGATAGTCAAGGTCATAAAAATATTGACCACATCAAGTCCTGGAGTTATTATAAGTGTGACCATGGCACATTAATACAAAATGTGTAATAATAAACTTTTAAAACATTTCATGAGAAATATTTAGTCTGGCGGTGATGGCAATAAACTTTAAAATATAAAAGTGTCAATGACCAAAAGAGTCTCAGTGAGATTTTAGTTTATTGTTTCTTCTGATTCAATCAGACCGGAAACGTGAGTTATGCTGTAATCGTATATCAATGCAGTCTTACGCTCTGCCCCGGTGAAGAGGAAGCAGAAAGAAGGAAATGAGTTGGTACCTGTTTATTGGCCACCAAAGCTTTCTTCAAGAACACATTTTGGGAAGCTTTGGATGTACAGCAAAATTAAGACATACATGTAGAAAAAAATATGTAGTTGTTAATATACATATTGTTTCAATGCTATTCACATCACTTGTAATCATTGATACTAGGGAGAAGTGAAGCAAAGAAAGAGCAAACACAGTTCCTGACTGCTTGCTGATCATTGTCAACCACCTTAATGAGTTTTCTGGCTTGCCTTTCTTTCACCATGGTCATATGTGGCTGGTCAAGAGGTTAACCTCCAGCACAAGGTTTAATTAAGATCTAGTAATTAGGTTTTTCTTTCCTATGATAAGGAATACTTTTAATGCAATTACCTAATGAGAACAGGCAAATGCTGCTGAATTCTAATTGATAAATGCCCAGGAGTACATGCAAACACTAAAGACCATCTGCCCTGAATTTTGAGTGACTACCAATTTTAAGGCTACACTACAACCAAATCAATTCAGAGCATTCCAGTTTCTTATTTAAAGAACTTCCATCTCCACTATCCAGGTACCTTATTTATTTCAGCTGTATAAGCTGATACTATCACAAGAATTCAAATGCTGTAATAGTCTGCTTTTAAAAGCTGGTAAAATATTAAATGTGTCCTAGCACTGATCAGTATAATTTGTCAATTTTTTTAATGGAGCAAGTCGCTAAGAAGTGTGTACATAAGCCCAAAAAGTACAAGACTGGATTCAGTAACTAAAATAACAACAAAGGTAAAACAAAGCAGTTTTGGGAAACAGCCAGATTCCAGTCTTAGGTCTGGAGTTATGATGTCTTGGGCAGATAACTCAAACTATCTCTATTATTTGTAAAATAGAAATAACAAGCCCAACTTTTAGATTTGTTGGGAGCTTTGCTGAAAGTTTGTTGTCCTGTGGTATGGCATATGATAAAAAAGTGCAATCAAAATCAGTCAATATCTATCTCCTCAGGCTGGCCAGCCAGACCTCATTGTGCAATCTGCCCTGGATTCTGAATCCTCTATTAATCACGTTGGCTGATTCCCTGTGCTGCAGCCATGGTTCCGAGATGAGAGTGGTCACAGGAAGGCAATGGATTGGAGCACTTTGTTCCCTGTTCTAAATTTAAAATTGTGAAAGGAAAGAAAAGCCCCGTCTTTATAATCACAGCAAAACAGAGAATTGAAGACTAAATGAGCCAAAGACTAACAGCACATTTTATGCCTGATTTACCAAAGTAATTACTCACATCTATCCTTACTTTGGCCGTGACTTTTTTTTTTTTAATACTTTAAGTTCTAGGATACATGTGCACAACGTGCAGGTTTGTTACATATGTATACATGTGCCATGTTGGTGTGCTGCACCCATTAACCCATCATATACATTAGGTATATCTCCTAATGCTATCCCTCCTCTCTCCGCCCTCCCCACAATAGGACCCGGTGTGTGATGTTCCCCTTCATGTCTCCAAGTGATTTCATTGTTCAATTCCCACCTATGAGTGAGAACATGCGGTGTTTGGTTTTCTGTACTTGCGATAGTTTGCTGAGAATGATGGTTTCCAGCTGCATCCATGTCCCTACAAAGGACACAAACTCATCCTTTTTTATGGCTGCATAGTATTCCATGGCGTATATGTGCCACATTTTCTTAATCCAGTCTGTCACTGATGGACATTTGGGTTGATTCCAAGTCTTTGCTATTGTGAATAGTGCCACAATAAACATATGTGTGCATGTGTCTTTATAGCAGCATGATTTATAATCCTTTGGGTATATCCCCAATAATGGGATGGCTGGGTCAAATGGTATTTCTAGTTCTAGATCCTTGAGGAATCACCACACTGTTTTCCACAATGGTTGAATTAGTTTACAGTCCCACCAACAGTGTAAAAGTGTTCCTATTTCTCCACATCCTCTCCAGCACCTGTTGTTTCCTGATTTTTTAATGATTGCCACTCTAACTGGTGTGAGATGGTATCTCATTGTGGTTTTGATTTGCATTTCTCTGATGGTCAGTGATGATGAGCATTTTTTCATGTGTCTGTTGGCTGTATGAATGTCTTCTTTTGAGAAGTGTCTGTTCATATCCTTTGCCCACTTTTTGATGGGGTTGTTTTTTTCTTGTAAATTTGTTTGAGTTCTTTGTAGGTTCTGGATATTAGCCCTTTGTCAGATGAGTAGATTGCAAAAATTTTCTCCCATTCTGTAGGTTGCCTGTTCACTCTGATGGTAGTTTCTTTTGCTGTGCAGAAGCTTTTCAGTTTAATTAGACCTCATTTGTCATTTTTGGCTTTTATGTCATTGCTTTTGGTGTTTTAGACATGAAGTCCTTGCCCATGCCTATGTCCTGAATGGTATTACCTAGGTTTTCTTCTAGGAGTTTTATGGTTTTAGGTCTAACATTTAAGTCTCTAATCCATCTTGAATTAATTTTCATATAAGGAGTAAGGAAAGGATCCAGTTTCAGCTTTCTACTTATGGCTAGCCAATTTTCCCAGCACCATTTATTAAATAGGGAATCCTTTCCCCATTTCTTGTTTTTCTGAGGTTTGTCAAAGATCAGATGTCTGTAGATATGTGGCATTATTTCTGAGGGCTCTGTTCTGTTCCATTGGTCCATATCTCTGTTTTGGTGCCAGTACCATGCTCTTTTGGTTACTGTAGCCTTATAGTATAGTTTGAAGTCAACTAGCGTGATGCCTCCAGCTTTGTTCTTTTGGCTTAAGATTGTCTTGGCAATGTGGGCTCTTTTTTGTTTCCATATGAAATTTAAAGCAGTTTTTTCCAATTCTATGAAGAAAGTCATTGGTAGCTTAATGGGGATGGCATTGAATCTATAAATTACCTTGGGCAATATGGCCATTTTCACTATATTGATTCTTCCTATCCATGAGCATGGTATGTTCTTCCATTTGTTTGTGTCCTCTTTTATTTCACTGAGTAGTGGTTTGTAGTTGTCCTTGAAGAGGTCCTTTGCATCCCTTGTAAGTTGGATTCCTAGGTATTTTTTTCTCTTTGAAGCAATTGTGAATGGAAGTTCACTCATGATTTGGCTCTCTGTCTGTTACTGATGTATAAGAATGCTTGTGATTTGTGCACATTGATTTTGTATCCTGAGACTTTGCCAAAGTTGCTTATCAGCTTAAGGAGATTTTGGGCTGAGACAATGGGGTTTTCTAAATATACATTCATGTCATCTGCAAACAGGGAAAATTTGACTTCTTCTTTTCCTAACTGAATACCCTTGATTTCTTTGTCTTGCCTGATTTCCCTAGCCAGAACTTCCAACACTATGTTGAATAGGAGTGGTGAGAGAGGGCATCCCTGTCTTGTGCCAGTTTTCAAAGGAAATGTTTCCATTTGTTGTCCATTCAGTATGATATTGGCTGTGGGTTTTTCATAAATAGCTCTTATGATTTTGAGATATGTTCCATCAATACCAAATTTATTGAGAGTTTTAGCATGAAGGGCTGTTGAATTTTGTCAAAGACCTTTTCTGCGTCTATGGAGATAATCATGTGGTTTTTGTCTTTGGTTCTGTTTATATGCTGGATTACGTTTATTGATTTGCGTATGTTGAACCAGCCTTGCATCTCAGGGATGAAGCCCACTTGATCATGGTGGATAAGCTTTTTGATGTGCTGCTGGATTTGGCTTGCCAGTATTTTATTGAGGATTTTTGCATCGATGTTCATCAGGGATATTGGTCTGAAATTATCTTTTTTCCTTGTATTTCTGTCAGGCTTTGGTATCAGGATGATGTTGGCCTCATAAAATGAGTTAGGGAGGATTCCCTCTTTTTCTATTGATTGGAATAGTTTCAGAAGGAATGGTACCAACTCCTCCTTGTACGTCTGGTAGAATTCGGCTGTGAATCCATCTGGTCCTGGACTTTTTTTGGTTGGTAGGCTATTAATTATTGCCTCAATTTCAGAGCCTACTATTGGTCTATTCAGGGATTCAACTTCTTCCTGGTGTAGTCTTGGGAGAGTGTAAGTGTCCAGGAAATTATCCATTTCTTCTAGGTTTTCTAATTTATTTGCATAGAGGTGTTCTCTGATGGTAGTTTATATTTCTGTGGGGTCAGTGGTGATATCTTCTTTATCATGTTTTATTGCGTCTATTTGACTCTTCTCTCTTTTCTTCTTTGTTAGTCTTGCTAGTGGTCTATCAATTTTGTTGATCTTTTCAGAAAACCAGTGCCTTGATTCACTGATTTTTTTGGAGGGTTTTTTGTGTCTCTATCTCCTTCATTTCTGCTCTGATCTTAGTTATTTCTCTCCTTCTGCTAGCTTTTGAATGTGTTTGCTCTTGTTTCTCTAGTTCTTTTAATTGTGACGTTAGAGTGTCAATTTTAGATCTTTCCAGCTTTCTCTTGTGGGCATTTAGTGCTATAAATTTCCCTCTACACACCGCTTTAAGTGTGTCCCAGAGATTCTGGTATGTTGTATCTTTGTTCTCATTGGTTTCAAAGAACATCTTTATTTCTGCCTTCATTTTCTTATGTACCCAGTAGTCACTCAGGAGCAGGTTGTTCAGTTTCCACGTAGTTGAGCGGTTTTGAGTGAGTTTCCTAATCCTGAGTTCTAGTTTGATTGCACTGTGGTCTGAGAGATAGTTTGTTTTAATTTCTGTTCTTTTACGTTTCCTGAGGAGTGCTTTACTTCCAACTATGTGGTCAATTTTGGAATAAGTGTGATGTGGTGCTGAGAAGAATGTATATTCTGTTGATTTGGGGTGGAGAGTCTGTAGATGTCTATTAGGTCCACTTGGTGCAGAGTTGAGTTCAATTCCTGGATATGCTTGTTAACTTTCTGTCTCATTGATCTGTCTAATGTCCAAAGCCTTCTTCTGTCAACTCGTCAAAGTCATTCTCCATCCAGCTTTGATGGTGATGATCTGCGTTCCTTTGCAGGGGGAGATGCGCTCTTATTTTTTGAATTTCCAGCTTTTCTGCCCTGCTTTTTCCCCATGTTTGTGGTTTGTCTGCCTTTGGTCTTTGATGATGGTGATGTATTGACGAGGTTTTTGTTTGGGTGTCCTTTCTGTTTGTTAGTTTTCCTTCTAACAGTCAGGACCCTCAGCTGCAGGTCTGTTGGAGTTTGCTTGAGATCCACTCCATATCCTGTTTGCCTGGGTATCAGTAGCAGAGGCTGCAAAAGATATAATATTGCTGAACAGCAAGTGTTGCTGTCTGATTCTTGCTCTGGAAGCTTCGTCACAGGGATATAGCCTCCCGTGTGAGGTGTGAGGTGTCAGTCTGTACCTAGTGGGGGATGTCTCCCAGTTAGGCTACCCAGGGGTCAGGGACCCACTTGAGCAGGCAGTCTGTCCATTCTCAGATCTCAACCTCTGTGCTGGGAGATCCACTGCTCTCTTCAAAACTGTCAGACAGGGACATTTACCTCTGCCGAGGTTTCTGCTGCTTTTTGTTTAGCTATGCCCTGTCCCCAGAGGCGGAGTCTACAGAGGCAGGCAGGCCTCCTTGAGCTGTGGTGGGCTCCACCCAATTCGAGCTTTCCAGCGGCTTTGTTTACCTTCTTAAGCCTCAGCAATGGCGGGTGCCCCTCCCCCAGCCTCGCTGCCACATTGCAGTTAGATCTCAGACTGCTGTGCCAGCAATGAGGAAGGCTCTGTGGGCGTGGCACCCTCCGGGCCAGGTGTGGGATATAATCTCCTGGTGTGCCATTTGCTAAGACCCTTGGTAAAGCACAGTATTAGGGTTAGAGTTACCTGATTTTCCAGGTGTTGTGTGTCTCAATTTCCTTTGGCTAGGAAAAGGAATTCCCTTCCCCCTTGCACTTCCCAGGTGAGGTGATACCTTGCCCTGCTTCAGCTCTCGCTGGTTGGGCTGCACTCACAGACCAGCACCAACTGTCCGACATGCCCCAGTGGGATGAACCTGGTACCTCAGCTGAAAATGCAGAAATCACCCATCTTCTGTGTCGCTCATGCTAGGGAGTTGGAGGCTGGAGCTGTTCCTATTCGGCCATCTTGGGCGTGCCCCCATTTGGCCATGACTCTTAAATTTACCTCTACCATCTAAGAATCACAACTCTTCAGCTTGTTCAGTAGACACAAGTTCCAGGCTTAGGGGAGTTCAGGAATTAGCATTAAGGTTCTGAGTGAAAGTTCTCCATAGAAATCGTTTCTTGACATAATTGTCCTCCACTCAAACACTGTAATTTTACACACATGAAATTTCTCTGCTTTCAAAATAATAATACCTAGCATCTGTAGGAGAGTAAATTGATACCAACATCAAAATGTAAACACGGAAGGTAAGAGGATTTTATAAGACCTGCTTTTTACATTTTCTTTTTCATATTCTATAAAAAGAGTATAACATAAGCAAAATGGTTGTGTAAATCTAACTGCAGACATAGTTTTAAGTCTTTCAACTGCAGTAATACTCCAAGATCCTCTCTCATAGTTTATAACAGCATTCAAATTCTACTCCAGACATTTACCCTTTCCATATGTTCTTAGCAGGAAACGTGCTTGAAAACAGAAATTCAGAGAGACATATGATACTCAATAATATAAAACATTTTCTAGGGGAACAAAAGGGACACTCTAATGAAAATACTTGTTGGATATTGGTTTTACTCAAATATTATCCAAGTATCATTCCTTTGGTAACCATTGTTTTGCATCTTATAATGTTTTTTTCTGAGATTTTTTGAATGCTCTTGTATTAAGATGTTTTTATAGCAAAGGTTATTGTTTTAAGTCTTATTTCAAATCTTCTCTAACTAAAATGTATAGCTGAAGCCACTCCTTAAATGAAACTTCCCTCTTCCTTTTATAAAACTGTAGGCATTCTTTGATACAATAGCACGATTGTTTGAGCTCCAGTGCAACAAATTTGAGACACTGATGAAGTCAACAGAAATTTACAACGTGTCACCTCACTTAAAAGATCAAAATATAATAGACTGAAGAATATCCACTAAATGATTATTAAATATTTTTGACAGTTTGAATTTTAATTTGGGGACTATCAGTGACAGTTTCTGAAAAATCCTGACACCAATTTCTCTAAGAGTATAGAAGAATTGCCACTGAAGATCTTTCTATAGCATAGATGGGTGAGTGAGGGATGCACAGTGAATGTGGGCTGAAACTTTGGGTTATATAATCAGATAAGAATTTCAAATGCCTGTATCAGAAAATAGTGCAACAGCAAAGAAAAGTGTAGTTCATTGAAAACTCTCTTCATGAGATATAAGGTCTTTCTCTTCCTGCCTTTCACATGAAAAAAAAATCTTTTAGATATAAGTTATTTCATTTTCTACAATATTCTTGAAGTTTTGCCAATGAAAGAGATTTTCTTATACCGAAGAAGCATTTCAGTACAACCAGAATAAGGATTGCAAGCACATGGCAGGCATAATGCCCCTCATCAATACACCACGGGCAGTCATTGCAATAGATGTTGGTACTCTTGGTCAGTGCAATGGTAAATCTTGTGTGTCAACTTGACTGAACCAGGGTGCCCAGTTGTTTAGTAAAACAACACCCAAGATGTTGTGAAGACAGTATTAGATGTGATTGACATTTACAATCAGTAAATCAGTTTGAGCAAAGCAGATTACCCTCCATAGTATGAGTGGGTATCATCCAGTCAGCTGAAAGCTTTAAGAACAAAGAATGAGGTTTCTGGAAAAGAAGGATTTCTACCTCAAGACTGAAATATAGAAGCTCAGCCTGAGTCTCTCACCTGCCAGCCTGCCTTGTAGATTTCAGACTCAAGACTGCATGCAATTAACTTTTACCTGAATTTCCAGCCTGCCAGCTTGTCCTAAAGGTCTCAAACTTGACAGGCACCACAATCATATGAGCCAATTCCCTAAAAAAAAAAATCTATTTGTACTTATATATTATTTACACATACAAATGATATCCTATTGGTTCTAGAGAACTCTGACCTCTCACTAACATACCCAGCAGGCCCAGGCATGGCTCTTTCTCCACACTTATTCCAGGCAGCCACTACTGGTCAATTAGAGATGACACACCCAGTTACATCTATTTTCCATTTCCATAGACTATCTGGATGTTTAAGAAAATAGCATATGGAATACATATATAAAGTAAAAATTCCTTTTGTAATGTGTTTAATTACCTTTGTCTTTTTTTTTTTTTTTTTTTTTTTTTGAGATGGAGTTTCACCCTTGTTACCCAGGCTGGAGTGCAATGGCACGATCTCAGTTCACTGCAACCTCCGCCTCCTGGGTTCAAGCGATTCTCCTGCCTGAGCCTCCTGAGTAGCTGGGATTACAGGCATGCACCACCATACCCAGCTAATTTTTGTAATTTTATTAGAGACGGGGTTTCACCACTTTGGCCAGGCTGGTCTCAAACTCCTGACCTCAGGTGATCTGACCACCTCGGCCTCTCAAAGTGCTGAAATTACAGGCATGAGCCACCACGCCAGTCACCATTGTCTTTTATATTTTAGTTGTTACATAATCAGCTTGCTTAAATCAATATATACTTCATTTCACAGCTCTTCATTATTCATATTGTAGAACAGTTTCCCACAGCCTACCAAATATAATAAAAAGCACAGAGATGTGTTAACATCAAACTTTACATTATCTTAAGATGAGGTTTCACCTTTCTCAACTATTTCTCCCTAAATAATCTTACCCATTTTCTTATATTTCAAGTCAGAGTTAAAATGAAGATACAAAAATTGTCAAAGGGCCTTAGTCATAGGACCTACCCCACCTCCAAAGGTGTTCACCAGCCTCTCCTGCCCACCCATTTTCTCTGAGTCCTAGATCCATTGTATCCAACTATTCATCCCTGCTGCTACCCGCTTCCCCACCTGTCTGTCTCCTACATCCCTGTAAATATACACTACTTCATTGCTTGTGTCAGGTATTTAAGTCATCCTTGATTTCTCTTTTCTTTTACTCCCATATCCGAATACCACCAAGTAACATGTGTCCTACCTCAAAGACACATCCCATTTTGTCCTCTACTCCCCATTTCCTCTGGTATCATTCAAGTCCTCGATGCCAGTATTTCTGACTTGGACTCTTGTAACTGCTTCTTTGTGATCTCCTCTTCCATTCTTGCCCTCACAATTCATCCCTCACATTGCATGAAAAGTTCCTATTGTGAAAATTGGATTATGTTACAAAGTCGATTAACCATTCAAAGACTTCTCATTACACTCAGAATATAGAGCCCATGTGACTCATCCCCTCCCTCACCATCATCACTTCATGCCATTTGCCCTCTGCTCAGTGTCTGAGGCACACTGTTCCCCCATTGCCACATCCAGTTTTTAAAATAAGTTCTTCCTCACCTCACAGCTTTATTTCATGCTGATCCCACTTCCTGAAAGCCTTCTCCATGCATACATCCTGAGTCCTTTACTGTTACTTGACCCAAGGGTCAACATACTGTTCACCAACATCCATCTCAATCAGTCTTTTTCTGAGATGGTGTTTTCTAACAAATTTCCTTGCTTGGTGTATTACAATTTGTAAGTATCTTGTTTATTTGTCTGCTTATTGGTCTTTTGTTTCTTACCTCCACTAGTATGTATGTGCTGGTAGTTAATGGTCATGTCTATGATGTTTATTTTTGTAATTACAGAAAAATCCTGACTCCTTAAACTTAGTAAGCATTCAGTAAATATGTTTCAAAGAAAATAGTTCATGTATTCTTAAAAAGAATTCCTTAGCTACAAGCTCTGCTTTTACTACTCTACATGTCACTAGACCATTAACCCTTTGCTCTGACAAAAACAGTCTAAATTTTATCACAGAACTCTGGGAAAATTAAACAAAATTATTGGAAGAAAACAGAATTTTATATTATATTTAGGAGAGTGAAAGATTTATTTTAGATTTTTAATAGGTGGATAGACTTATAGATTTAAATTTACATAAAAATAAACATAATTTATATATAAAATGGCATATATTATTGCATATATACATTATATATGGTACATACATATATTTATATATATATAAATTGGCATATATATTAATACATATATAATGGCACAATAGAAGAAATATATAGCTCTTACAACTATAATAATTAATAATTAAGACCATGCTGAAACATGAGGAAATATTATGATATGATGTTCAGGTAAAAAGCATAATGCAAAATGAATGGCAACTTTGATATAATCACATGTATATAAAATGAATATACATGTATAAAAGTGAAGGTCATGAATAAAAATGAAAATGGTTACACTAGGATTTATTATTATGAAGAAAAACCCCTTCATGTTTTACATCATTATCCTTTATATCAAAAGTACAAATAGCGACAAACTGCACAATGAAAACCTTTGACATAATTTTTACAAAGTTGATCTTAAAAGCTAAATTACATCAGGCTGCAGGTTAACAGACATCTCAGCGTTGCTACATTTGCTTTAAGCAGCAGTGCATCTGGAGCCATGTAACAAGAGATCATTCTTAAACAAAATTGGAGACAATAGAGCCTTTTTGGGCAAATTAAATTGGTATTTTTTCTATAAATGTTTCAGATATTTAGACTTTGGTCTTTTATCTATTCCCAAAGCCAGTATAGCAAGAGAAACAAAATAAAATATAAGACTTTAAGCCTGGATCCCATCACTCAGGACATGAAGATAATAATGTTTATTTCTCTGAAATAAAATTTTTATTTCCCTGAGTTAAAAGGAAAATAATGGTATTTTAATTTGAAATGTATCCAAAGACAATGAACTTATTTTAAGATTCATTATTTAAGTCAATAAACATTACCCTGTGGCAGGCACTGCGCCACCCAGTGGGCCACAAATATGTTAAAGTGCCATGTCCACCTTCATTCAAGACCACAGCAGACAGCGAATATTTATCATGGGTGCCACCCAGGCCTATGGCCCAGGGCAAAGGGGGCACAGGGGAAGGTAATTTGATTCCTTCTGTGAAGAGACTTTCTGCGGAAGATGACCTGGTAACTGGCCCTTGAAGGATGGTGAGAGTTTCATCAAGTATAGAAGAGAGAAGAAAAGCAGTCAATACTGAAAACAGGTTAACTAAGGTCATGTGAAGAACAGTTTTTAAAATTACCTCATTTTTCTTGACTGGAGAGGAAGGCAAAAGATGAGAAAGTGTATATTTCCTTTTATTTTATAGACATGACTGACTTGTCCTTTAATAGAAAGAGAGTGGTTCATTTGTTTAGTTATATACACTTCATAATAGACAATGGATCTAACTTATTAACTTTGTTATAAAATTCATATTCTTTGATTAAAAACCTCCAGGCAAAAATATTAATGGAAGAAGTCATAATATACTTACGCAGAAAGAAAAAATGTACTGGTTATATAATAAAAAAATGTATTTATATATACATGGCAATTCATATTCCACCTGCAGGGTGGCAGAAAATTGTG
This sequence comes from Chlorocebus sabaeus, assembly GCF_047675955.1. Classification (NCBI taxonomy): domain Eukaryota; kingdom Metazoa; phylum Chordata; class Mammalia; order Primates; family Cercopithecidae; genus Chlorocebus; species Chlorocebus sabaeus. The sequence goes on along the minus strand of NC_132914.1, from coordinate 40,549,041 downwards.
TTTAGATTTACTTTTGAAATTTAATTTCAGATTAATTTTCATATGGGCAACTGATTTGTTTTCCTTTTTAAATGTCAGTGCTGTTGTTACATAAGACAATAAATGTTAGTTGACAATGTAAGTAATTGTAATACAAAATAGCATCTGCTACAAGGCATTCAAAGCCACCTGCAACAAATATTCTATATCTAAATTGTAAATACATACCTTTTATTATGCAAGCCTTCCCTTATATAAAATGGAAACCAACGGCCTTTTAATTTGATGTCTTGAAATGGACAAAATGAAAGACACATGTGAACTTAGCAGCTATTAACAAATTCACAGAACACTTCAGACATGTACATGTGATTAAAAAATGTTTACCTTTTGGAGAAAATATAGAAGAAATGTTACTGCCCAAGTCATGCTCTCTTTTTCACTGTGCCTATTGCACGTGGATAGTCTAACGTCAGACATTCCTCTGAGTCAGGCCAAACTGTGCAAGGGCAAACACCACCACATTCCTAGTTAGTGTTCCATGCTTTAATTCCACAGAGAGATCCCATTTCATGTGTTTTTCATTTTAAGTTCTGCCTTCTTGAATGCTATTTCCTTTCTTTTGGTTTTCACCAAGGTCAAAGGAATCTCCAGCAAATAAAAAATGCAAATGTCCAGCGGTGTACTGGAAACCTGCCTATCCAGTGTCCAAACAACCCTAGGCTTAAAGTTATTTAGCTCACTCAGGACACTACCAACATCAAAATTCTAATGGTCAAGAGCAAGCACATATTTATTAAAGACATTAACTGTGATGACTTTAGCCAGTGTCTCCTTTTTCATGCTGTCTCCTGGGGGGTATCTACAGGGGTGATCACCACAGGCATGATCAATCACTAAACAACATCCAGGTAAAAGGGTCTCTAATTATTCCCCCTACACACCCTATCATTCCCTGACTATAGAGGATCTCAACATACTAATACTCAGTAAGAGTGTCAAAATAGAACCTCCAAGATTCTCATGCTAAGAGAATGCCAGATAAAACCTATACAGAACTGTAGTGTGAGCACAAACCCAAAAAGCAATTCCATCCTTCCACATATGGTGCCCTCATAAGTAATCTTTTCCTCTTCTCATTTCTTATAAAGCCTTGTAGCATTTGATGATCAGAGACTGAATATCAGATATGAATGAATATTGCTTTGCAGAAGCCTTCAGCAAAGTTGGTCAAAATATGCCTTGGGAAAACAAAGCAACTGGTTACCAATTACCAGATGAATGAAGTATTAGGATTCAATTTTCAAAAGAGCTACTCAATTATGCACACTCTTCACTGCCTCGTTATGCACACATATATGTTGAACAATTAGAATTTTATCAGTATATTAAAGCTGGACTTACTTTGGTAATTACAATACATTAAAGAGCCTCTCTCACCATGTATTTTATAAGTAGGTTTCAAACATATTCAGAAAAGTGATTCTTGCAATCTTAAAAGCAAACAATTTATGAAATTTCATTGTAGCAACCTTCAATTTATATAATGATTCTTCATTTTGGTGTTTTCTTATGTTAAATCTCAGCCAAATGCTCATGTGACTAAATTACTTGCTGTATAGCATTTTCCCACATAAAATGTGGAGAAACGGCCTCCTGGAAGTCATTAAAAATGCATTTCTAAGTATATGTTTTTATATAGATGTTCCAGAAAACAATTCAATGTGAAAAATATTGGACTCATTTGACTTGTTAAAATAAATTGTGTGCTAATAACATGAAGGTTTAAAAAAATCCATATTCCACTTCCGTTATCTCTTAATGTTTCTCGATTTTCTAAAATTAATGTATTCATTCAAGAAATATTTTTGAGCACTTATGTTACTGGCACTGTGCAAAGCACAGAAGACATTAATGTGAGTAAGAGATTACAGTCCCTGTCGGGGGGTGCGGGGCAGGATACAATGACAATGATTTAAGATGTGTTTAGTCAATATATCACTGGGATATGGTGATTGTTTAAATAGAGACAGGGAGAAAGAGAAGTTAAAGAAGACTTCCAGGTTTTTGGAGTTGATGAGAAGACATCTGGTGGTGTAATTCTCGAAGCTAGGAAAACGACACAAAGAACAGATACAGAGGAGAGGAACTAAGATGAAAAGTTGAAGAGTTTGAGGTGCCAGCAAGATATCCAGACATCAACATCTAACAGCAATTGATATCAGGAGAGTCACCAGGCTAGGGAAACACTTCAGTAAATGAAAGAGACTGCATAGGATGTGTACATTGAGTGGAAACAGGGGGTAGAAGGAGTGGGGCCAAACTCTGAGGAACACTAACATTTAAGGGAAAGATGGAGTCAGAGGAATCTGAAAAAGAAACTGAGAACAAGTGCCAGAAAGAGAGAGTAAGAAGAAATTCCAGCTGTGTATGGTGTCAGGATCTCCATGGGTACAGCATGCACTGAGAAAGAATAATTAAAAGCCAAGGAAGTCAAGGGCTGAGAAGTATCCACTGGGTTTACCATTAAGGAACTAAGTCCGACTTTAGGAGGACAGTTTCAGAGGGTTGGGAAGTGAAAGGGAAATAAAGGAGACAGTGACTACAGATGCTTCTTCCAACATGAACAATAAGAGACAGCAGAGAATGGAGGGGGTCTGGAGTTTTCATTTTAAAGCCCTAGAGGAAGGATTTTAGTTGTATAAGAAGGATGAGACTGTGACTATTTTGCCACCGTTGAAAGGGAGCCTGTGGAAGAGAGGAGATTAGAAATAAGAGCATGACCTCACACTTAAAAAGTAAGAAATACTTCCAGCAATAATGTAAATGGGATTTGGTTATAGATAGTTTTTCTCAAATCTAGTATTACAATATCTCTGCATAACAATCACTTCCTGATAAATTATTTACATATATATTATATATATACATACATATACATAAAACTTATATATATAAACTACTTCCTTCCACAAAGGTCTTGAGGTAGCTAACAAGAAAACAATAACAAAATCAAAATATAATAATAACAAAAATCAAAACTATATTACAAAATTGCAAAGTAAATATGGAAACTGGGGCTAAGAAGAATAAGGGTAGAAAAGTAATAAAACCAAGCATAATAAATACATAAAAAGCCTTGTATATTTGCTAGTACTGAGTTAAAATCTGGCTGTGAGCCACCTAGCAACCAAAGCAAAGAGAGAAATGCTAAATGGTACAAGGCTTTGGGTCCATAAAATGAAGACAAATGAATGGTCTAGAGGAGACATAGCTTCTTAAATCAAGACCACAGAGAATTTTTTTCATTGTCCTTACAAAGATGACACAGTGAGGAAAAAAAAATGTCTTCCTTAAAATATGTCAACAATTGATAAAGCAACAAATTTCAAACACCTGTTTCTAAAAAATGTGCCCCAATACGTCCTAAAAGGAAATGATACCAGATGGCAATTAACTTGAGTTCCAAGAATGCAGAACTCTAACATCTGGTTTGATAGAGGGCCTAATTTAGAATATCTTAGAGGAATGGAAAAGCTGCATGCCCTGGGAGTATTCCTTCATCAATATTATTAAATAGCATTTTTCTCAACTAGCATGATAATAAGGTTTATACTGCAGAGAATTAGAGGTTGGACTTTATGGCAAGAACCTTGGTAGCCAATCAGTGTTGAGAGGTAGCAAAAAATGTCCCAACTGGTGGGCACAGCAGAGAGATAAAAAAATCCAGGAGTTGATACTAGTTGAATGTCTTTCTTTCTTTTCCTTGCCTACTTGCTGTGGCTAGGACTTCTAGTACTATGTTGAGTAGAAGTGGGGAGAGGCATGCTTACCTTGTTCCTAATCTTTCCGTTTTTCACCATTGAGTATGATGTTAGCTGTGGACTTTTCACACATAGCTTTTATTATGTTGAGAGGAATTTCTTCTATACCTAGTTTGTTGAGTTTCTGTCATAAAAGGATGTTGAATTCTGTCAAATGCTTTTCATCATTTATTGAGATGATTGGGTGATTTTCATCCCTTATTCTATCAATTTGATGTACCACATTTATTGATTTGCATATGTTGAACCATCTTTGGATCCCAAATATAAATCCCACTAGATCATGGTGTGTGAGTCTTACAATGAGCTGTTGAATTCAGGTTGCTAGTATTTGATTAAGGAGTTTTAAAATCTATGCTCATCAATGATATTGGTTTGTCGTTTTCTCTTCTTTTTGTTTCTTCGTATAGCTTTGTAAAATGAGTTTAAAAGTGTTCCCTCTTCTTCAAATTTTTGGAAGATTTGAAAGAAATTGTATTAATTCTTCTTTAAATGTTTGGTATAATTGACTAGTGAATTCATTTGGCCTATTTTGTGTTGAGAAGTTTTTAAATAGTTATTCAATCCCCTTCTTTATTAGCTTGTTCAGAGTTTCTATTATTTCATGATTCGGTTTTGGTATGTTGTATATTTCTAAGAATTTATTCATTTACTCTATGTTATCCAATTTATTGGTGTATAATCTTTTCAAACTGGACTCTTATGATCTTTCTTATTTCTGTGGCATCAGTTGTAATGTCTCTTCTTTCATTTATAATTTTATTTGAGTCTTCTCTTTTTAACTTATTAGTCTAGCTAAGAATCTGCAATTTTCTTTGTCCTTTAAAAAACTCAATTCTAAGTTTCATTTGATTGATTTTAAACACTCTAATTTTCTAGCTATATGAAAATTGTTATATTAGTTATAGTACATATAAATGATTGAATTAAATGATTGGAGAATTAAGAATCATGGTTTTGTGTTTTTACAAAACACACACTCTAGGCGTGGCGCAGTGGCTCATGTCTGTAATCCCAGCACTTTGGGAGGCCAAGGTGGGCAGATCATGACGTCAGGAGATCGAGACCATCCTGGCTAACATGGTGAAACCCCATCTCTACTAAAACTACAAAAAAATTGCCGGCTGTGGTGGCAGGCACCTGTAGTCCCAGCTACTCGGGAGCTGAGGCCAGAGAACGGCATGAACCCAGGAGGCGGAGCTTGCAGTGAGCCAAGATTGCACCTCTGTACTCCAGCCTGGGTGACAGAGCAAGACTCCATCTCAAAAAAAAAAAGAAGAAATAAAAAAAGAGCTGGAGTCTCCCTGTGTTGCTCAGGCAGGTCTTGAACTCCTGGACTCAAGCAATCCACCTACCTTGGCATCCCAAAGTACTGAGATTACAGGCGTTAGCCACCGCACCCAGCTTCATTGATTTTTTTTTCCTGCTGTCATTCTATTCTGAATTTCATTATTTTCTGCTCTAATGTGTATTATTTTCTTCCTTCTGCTTACTTTGGACTTAGTTTGTTCTTTTATTTATATTAATGGCAGAAAACGCAATGACTTTTGCACCAGTCTAATAGTTGCTTCAGGTATAAAGTTAGGTTGTTTATTTGACATCTTTCTTTTATGTTAATGTAGATATCAATTACTATAAACATCCCTCTTAGAACCTGTCTTGATGTTTACTAGCTATTCAATGAGATTTTCCCAATACTATACATATTAGTGCATCATTTAAACCGGATTTACAAGTCAGCATTTTTTGTTGTTGTTGTTGGTGGCAATTTTGCATTGGGAACATTGCTGTTGCATACAAAAGTCTAAGGTTATGATTTTCCTGGAACACTTTAGAAATAATATTCTAGATTTGTGGATGGAGTTGATTTATATGGCATTCTACTACTTACACACTACATTACCTGACATGTTTACATTTTTAGAGTAAGATAATTGTGTTAGGCTGTTCTTGCATTGCTATAAAGAAACACCTAGTGCTGAGTAATTTATAAAGAATAGAGGTTTAGTTGGCTCACAGTTCTGCAGGCTGTACAAACGTGATGCTGGCATCTCCTTGGCTTCTGGGAAGGCCTCAGGGAGCTTTTATTCATAGTGGAAGAGGAAGCATGAGCAGGCACATCACATGGCGAGAGTGGGAGCAATGGCAGGGGGCAGATGCCATACACTTTTAAACAGTCAGATCTCATGAGAACACACTCAACTATCACTGGAACAGTACCTAGAGGATGGCACTAAATCATTCATGAGAAATCCAACCCCATGAACCAATCACCTCCCACCAGGCCCCATCTCCAACAGTGGGGATTATAATTCAACATGAGACTTAGAGGGGACAATATCCAAACTATATCAATAATGATTGATAATTATAATAAAAACTTGCAGCAAGATTGTCAAATTATTCCTCTAAAGTAGTTTAAAAGGTTTTTCCTTGAGGCTCTGCTTATACATTTTTTGAGTAAGTCTAAATAATTAGCATATTTGGTTTTTGAGAGTTTCAGAATCCATGTTTTGTGAAACACTAAATTATTTTATTGTTTAAGCCATTTTCAATCAGATATGTAGTCACTTGGAACTGAAATTATCCTAACTGATACAGTAGGCAGATTTAGCAAAGCCAGTATTTTCTTGGTTGATTTGGGATAGGTTTGTGTTTGAGAACATATTTGTTTATGTTTTATTATCAACTTGTACCTAAATATGCTTTAGTTTGCAAAACTGCAATGGGAAATAATTTATGTTTAATTACATTTTAACTAGTTATTCTCTTGCCATGAAAATCCATGAAACTGGCATTAATCCAAAATAGTTTTGATGTGAGTCCAGGAACACAGCAAGAGTTTTTGATGAAATTGTCTGAAATATAGGACTACTGTTTAATTCAGGGCTCAGCATTTAGACTATTGAATTCAATTTCTTGTGCACTAGTATGGGAATTAAAACAAATGGCAGTTTAGGTTTTTCCTCGTTGACTGTAAGGCCACCATGACAAATATCTGCATAAAGAGTTAAAAGTTTAGTGAATTATTTTTGTCTTTTATCTAAAAAATATCAAACCTCTAAATATTAAAAGCATCAATATGTTCAATAATCTGTAATCAAACATTCAGATGATGGTTGATTTGTTCCGTATTCATCTAGATGTTTTGTGTCACCATGAGCGGGACTACTACCTACTGAACATCGTCTTACTGAGAAGCAAATTCTATGAGCATAAAATATTGGTATGAGCCCGTTATTATTTTTTCAACACAAGGAAAATATAACTCACTAAGAGCCATGAGAGGTTAAATATTAGCATCATTTGAATGAATCTGTTTCAAAATATTTCCAGGTCAATGTTCCAGCAACCAAAAATTGCATATGTCTACTTATTTACAAATATGACATCAATGCATCATAAGCATAATAATTATAATAAAATATTAAGCCCCATGATTTATGGGAATTAAAATAGAATCAAAAAAAGAAAAGAAAGATCACCTGATTACATACTGTCTTTGTCTGGGTTCAGTTAGGGAAACAGAGCTATCACATGTGTTGAGAATGAAGTGGTATAAATAATATAGTAATTACAGATTTTGTGAATGTGAGAAGAGAAAGGCAACAGAAAGATAGAACAGATAGAACATCAGAGAAACAGTGACTTGTGACATCAGCCAACAGCATTAGAGGAGGTGTTCAAACCACGGTCACTGAGAAAGTCAAGAAGCCACTACCTCTGAATGCCATGACTGAGGAAGAAGAGCTGATGGAGAGATCTGTGATGCTAGCATGCCTGGCAGTCACAGCTGCGAAGTGGGGCTCGTGGAGAGGTCTAAAGAGCTGCTACATCTGGCTACCATGTCCTTCCAAGAATAGTGGCTTCTGCTTTATTTCAAACTTCCAAATCTCTCAGTAGTTCTCATTGACAATCTTTATGCCAGAACCACCCATGGAAGAAACTTCAGAGAAATATAGTTACCAGCCTTAGAAGAATTGGTGGCTGAGTCAAGTCAACATCCACAAATATCCCTTTACTCATATTTGAATTTCACATAAACGAAGTAATATTATGTTTTCACCTAATATATTGCAACTATCCTTTATTTAACTGAAGATACATTGACTTCCACAAAAGATGAAACATGAAGCCCCATATCATTTTATGCATCTTGGGGTGAGGTTTATTTCTTTTCTAGATGATTCAGCCTCTGCATTTGATATCATATAGCCAAATACTGAGATACAAGGCGAATCATTATTAACACATAATAGTTTATATTATTTGAGAATTGAGCAGAAAAAAACGAATATACATAAATATATTCATAGCCAAACAGGGGAAAAATACATATACATGCCTTTTATTGTCCCTGTTCATGAAACAACTCACATGGGTGTAGATGCTATTTATAATATCTTTTTTTCCATTATTATTGTAAATGTTTTTGAAATTTACCAAGTACCTCAGCCAGTCCTAGTTCTTTGTCTGATATGGTGACCACATCTTTATTCCTGAAGGGTTTGTGACATTAGCAATTCTGCCTATATTGCTGTACCACAGAACATGGGAAAACTGAGAGGCCCATCAAGAGAATCTTCCAGATTTCTGCCATGTTCATCCCTGGTGCCACTGTGTCCAACTGACACAATTTTCCCTTGACAATCAGCATCAGTCTCTTCAGCCAAAGCATAACTATTTTTTGACATGCTGTTGCAGTGTCATGAGGAGCCCTGAGTAAGCAGGTGGCTCCTGGTTACTCCTTCCTTTTCCCCATCACAACTTCCTGGTCAATGGAACCACTGCTGTGTCTCCTGGTGGGAACATTCCTCCCTTATGACCTACAATCTCTCAACAAATGGAAATGAAAGAACAGGAACTGTGTTTTGACAGTCAGTTCTGGAGATAAATAGCAAGAGGCGTTTCACTATTTTTCCTCCATTTTTCCCTCCATTTTGTTCTCTGGTTATTGACACTTCACTCTAGTGATGCTTCCAATCTCAGTAGTGAGGGTCAGTTTGCATGAGTGAAGCCCTCATAGCCTAAGTGACCTAATGGCAACACTTTGGTCGCTTCAGCTTAGTTTCCCCACTACCTGTGCACTGCATTGACTCTGTGTCACCTCCTGAGCAACAAATGGCATGTTTTCTGTTGGCCCTCCTGCTCCACCATCCTTTATCCTACTTTTAGTCTTAAATGTTAAAATGAGAAACTAACCAAGTCAACAGCAACAAACAAAAAAACACTGATTACTATCCCCAAATTCCTTAAATTATTCTCCTGTAGTCTAACTTAAACAAGGAAACAAATATTGTCTTTAGAGGAAATCTTTCTAAAATAACAGCAGCAATGCATCACTTTATCTACGACCATTATCTGTACACACTTAATTACCGAGAACCAGCTAAGTGAAAATTCATATAAATGGGTTTTATGAAGTGATTATGAAGAAAATAGAGTAAAGGTCAAAGGATTTCTTAGTGCAGAGAAAAGAAAGCTATGAGTTGACAATAGTCTTCCAATATCTTTCCCATTCTCATCCAGAGTTATGAATGGGGAAAATTTAGGTTAGCTTAGGTAAAAACCTGCTAAGTAAAAACATCAAATAGGCTGGAATGGATTATTAAAGAGAAACTTAATGAAACTAGTCTGCGATTCCCAAAGAGTGGTCTGTGTTCCGAGAGCAATGAACTAAGTGACCCAAAAGGTCCTTATGATTTCTGGCTTTTTCATATTGTATCTTATTCACAGAGGGGAAATGTGGTCCGAAATGCCTGGAAATATAATATAAATGTATGGCAGAGCAAAGTGCAATCATTATCTTATGCCCATTCTAGGGGTGGGAGGAGGGTGTGGGGAGGAAGAACTCTGACATGCTTATGTTATGCAAAGCACTTTCTCCCATGCAGCCTTCTCTTAGGTCAGTAGCCCTATGAAATAGGTATCTTTAACTCCACATTGCAGGAATGTCTATTTAAGGTCACACAACCAGAAGAGAAGGAAGAGGGTGCATGGAATATGTATCAATCTCCTAGAATAAAATCTATTATTGTCTCTATAAATAAAAGCTCTCATGAATAAAGTTCATTCTATATACTTTAATCAATGTTAATATAATCTGACAAATAAACACCATTACAAGCATACATCTTAAATATGGACATTTGTGATTAATAGAAGTATCTCCAGCTTCTCAGGCATCATGATGAGTAGCAAAATGACAACTGCCAGCAGGATGGTACAAGTACTTAAGTCACATACTCCATTAATAAGGTTCCCTGACAGAGAGACCATTCTAAGCCCAACACATTAGAAGCTTTGAGATCAGCAGGACTATTAGCTCACTCCTCTTCAATTTCACAGATTCTAAGAAAAGCAAATCACCAGCTTTGCTTATATATCTGGGTCTGCCAGACACTGCCGAAATAATAAAAACACTACCTCAGAAGAAACTTGTGTCTCAAGAAGAAATCAGCTGTATCCAATGTGGACTGCTGTTTTTTCATAAGACAAAAAAGTCGACTTTATAATAAGCAACTTCCAAATGACAAATCAGAAATTGTACATGAAACCATATTAATAAATATTCTGCACAAATTATAGAAAATTTATTTTTTTTACATTAGAGCACTGTAAATCCTAATTTGCGTATTTTTGTCAGCTTCTCCACAGGTTTACTTGTTTATATATTTCATACTTATTAAAGTATACATTAAAAACAAAGAAAAGAACGTTCTCCAACATTGATTGCTACAGTTTAATTTTCTCAAATTTGTCAGTAACAGAGAGGCATTGAGATTTCAAGAAAGAGTTTCTGCTTTGGAGTTGTTAGGCCTCTTGAATCCTCTAATAGGTAAGAGCTGTATTACTTTTAGACAGTTACTTAACCTCTCTGAGCCATTGTTCCTCTCTGTAAAAACAGAGAAAATAATATATACTCTGAAGAGGTTTTTTGAGCAGAAATTTCCCAACACAGTGCATCTTTCCTTCCTTTCCCCCATCTGCATTTATTTGTCCATTCTATACCTAAATTGATCTGATCAGCTTTTATTAAGATAAAATGGAAGCCATCTTGCACCAGCATTACATTTCCAAGACAATTGCAAATTGTAGGACGAATGTAAATGCAAATGATATAATCAGATCCTATGAACAACAGGGTTATATGGCCAACCAATCACAGAGTGTTCAACAAAATGTTCCTGAATTACTGAATGTTTTTAACTTATTGGGAGAATCTGGGAAACTAAGTTCATCATTCTATTAAAATGGCCTTTCCGATAGATATACAATGTGAGCTATATGTAACTTGCAGTTGTTCAGTGGCCACAAACAAAAAAGTAAAAAGTAAACAGTAAAATTAATTTTAATAATATTTTAACCTACTATATCCAAAATGTTATCATTTCAAAATGCAATCAACATAACAAATATTAATGAGATTTTTTTTCCGTACTAAGTCTTTGAAATCTGGTGTGTATTTAACACCTACAGCACATCTCAATGTTAGTCCCATTTCAAATACTCAGCAGCCACTTTTGACTCATGGTTCCCATACTGAACAGTGCAACACTAGATGACAGAGCTCTGGGCAGAGATGAACATACAAAACAGAAGCCACTGGAAGGAAGCCAACTTATTGCCCTGTAGGTAATGACAGGTTGCTAAGAGTCACTCTAGCCCAGATCTCACTCAAACCTTAGGTCTGTCCTGAACTCCTGGGCCAGAGACCAAATGCCTTTTGGGCAGCCTCTGACCTCCTCATGAGCTTCTTTGTGAATTTTTAGAGGTTTCGGTCATTGACCTGTGAAGCAAACAACCAAAAAAAAGTTAGTCTTGGGGCCAATGGGATATATTCCCAAACTCCCAAAGCTCTCCGTGGGGGAACAAAGGACTTAAGGAATATCTTCAGAGCTGCAAAAACATTTTATGGTCCAGCTGTGGGGCCTTACCGCCTTGAGTCTTCTGGGAACACCCAGGTCAGTAACATAGCCTGGCTTTTAAAAAAAGAGGCATTTGGGGCAATTTATTGTCTTTCATTTGTTTGCAAAAATCAATGAGGCCTCATTAAGGAAAGGAAGGGGTTGGTCTTTCCTCTGGTTCATTTTATCTTTGTTGCTGTTTGAACAGGTGCAAAGGCTAGAATTATCTGGCGTATTTATAGGATTTTTGGACTGGAACGAACCATTACAAATTTGGTCATCAAACTTTTTTAAGCTAGCCCATTAGAAAAAAGAGACAAGCTTTAATTTTTGGACAATTAAAAAATGCACCTTTCACACTTTTTTTCTCACCTTTTAAAGGTTTTTAAAATATCTGACACCTGAAATTCCAACTGCTGGTACCCCAAGTTAGCCCCTCACTTGGACCCTTCCTTGCTAAGGCTCCAAACTTCTTTGAACTCCAACTTGACTCCCTCCTTTTAGGCATCCCCACCAGCCCCCAGTTTTCAGTCTATACCATCACAACCTTCCTAAAGCATGCCTGTGATCACGTCATTTCTACTACTAATAAGAATTAATTTTAGGTGCTACGTTCCACGCATGTGCACTTTACTCTTTTAAATCCTCACAACTCTTTGAAGTAGTAACTCTTATTATACTCATTTTATTGTTGAGAAACAGGGTTAGGTAAAGCCCAGCAGTAAACAATTTATAAATGGCAAAACTGCGGTTTGAACCCCGGCAGACTGAGTCTCATTGCATGAACAAGAAGTTAACTCAGTGGCTATTTCACTATGCATATCAAAATATTATGTTTCTCACCTTATATATATATGCAGAAAGAAATTAAGAGCATTTAGAAACTTGTCTAGCATTTTAACTGAGTACATTTATGTCTGCTGAATTTAATAATAAAAATTTGAGGCTTGTAAAAAGAATTACTCAGTGCCATCCTATTCTCTTACAAATCCAGTCCAAACATTTTTATCAATTATCCCCACAGTTTTCACAAATTAATGCTCTTGTTTCACACCATTTCCACTGGCTAAAATGCTAAATCTTTGCCATTTAAACCATTTTTAAGGCCCATCTTAAAGATCTCCATTTTAGCCTGAAGTGATCTTTCTTTCCTCAGGGTCCTCAGAGAAACTCTTTGTGACATTCTGAATTCACAGTAAGACACTGTGCCCTGTGGCATAAGTTTTACAAACATACCTATCTTCATGTTTGGATGTGAAACCACTTGAGGGCCAGGGATGGAAGGTGTGGTGGGACATTAGGTAGTGAACATAAGCTAGCCTGGACCCTGGAGCCCCAGGAACACTGGCTGTTTGACTTTGGGCAGGGCAATTATCCTCTCTGGTCTTGTTTCCTCCTCTGTGTCCAAGAATGATGCTCATGATGCCTGAGAGGTGTACTTCGCAGGGAGTTAAAAAGATCCAAATGAGTAACAAATATTACAGTGCACAGTAATGCCCAAATGCAATACAATGTAAGAAATTCCTTGCATTCACTGTTGTTTCCCCTAAGGTGCTTAGTGCCATGCCTCACATTACAGTGGATCTATTTCTTGAATTGATACGTTCATCCTTAAATTATAAAACAAAAAACAAACATTTCTTAATGATCGTTTAATTTGATAGGTTTAATTGTCATTTCAAAATCAAATGTTCCCTGGCTGGGTGCGGTGGCTCACACCTGGAATCCCAACACTTTGGGAGACCAAGACAGGCGGATTGCTTGAGCCCAGGAGTTCAAGACCAGCCTGGCCAACATGGCAAAACCCTGTCTCTACTAAAAGCACAAAAATTAGCTGAGTGTAGTGGTGCATACCTGTAGTCCCAGCTACTCAGCAGGCTGAGGCACGAGAATCATTTGAACACAGGAGGCTGGGGTTGCAGTGAGCTGAGACTGTACCACTGGTAAGACTGCATCTCAAAAAAAAAATCAAATATTCCTTGGAAAATTTCTCTTTCAAACAGCTTTTGCTTTGTATATGCTCCCAGGAAAATAATTACAATATTTTAGAACAGAGTGAAACACAGAGAACATTTTTTCATTTTTTTATCATTGAAAATGTAGAATACTAATTAATTATTGATCATTACATTCTTTCTTATTACAAACATTGAAGTGATTGCCATCTGACCGTCTATATCTAAACCTAATACTGCTCGTCCTATGCCATTTGGGTTTCTTATTTTAAGCAAAATGCATCTCAAGTTGTGATTGCTATGTTTGTTTGTTTGTTTTCCTTATGTCTGCATGAACATTTATAGAAGATAAAACTGGGGCCTAAGATTTTGATTTCAGCTGTGGTAAAGACTGGGAGAAATTATCGTCTTTTATCTTCTCACTCATCCAATTGCAAAAGTTAATTTATAATTACGACAAAGTCCTGCCAAACACCCCACCTTCAGCTAAGTAACCAGGGAGGTTTTTATACATACCAGAGAATTTAGTTTCACCAGTGAGCAATTTGTGGGGCAATCAGAGTGTTCTAGGAGTATTTTCTTAGCCTAACGGAGAACATATGTGTCCCTGGTCATTCCTCCATTCCCTTCGAGAAGGGCACAAATTTTAAAAATAGAATATAATTATGCAACTATGTATTGCTTGTATATTCTTCTTGCACTCACAGGACTTTGTATGGTTGGGAAGAAGGCAGGATACACAGGAAAAACTGACCTGCTAAAGAAGCCCAAGTGATGCCCCACCCAAGACTTTCCAGAAAGAGCCAGAAAGAAACTTTGGGCCTAATCCATAGCACAAAAATCCCACATCTCATTCCTTCCTGAGAAATGGGATGATTGGGGAACAGCTGTGCCTTAGATTTATAGAACTCATTTTTTCCCAAAGTGTTTAATTTTTTTGTACAGATTTCAAATGTATGCCTATAAATATTTAAATAATGGTAGGATTAAATAAAGTTAATTTTTGACTGGTTTTAATATTTTTCTAGACATTCACACATTCGACCTGGAGTCAACCTGTGAGATAGAAACCAAGCCCACAGATAGGAAACTGACAGCAGAGAGTACACATGTTCCCTTTTAAGGGACAATTAATGCAAATTTGCACCTGAAGCCTAGAGTTCATGTATCTTTGTCCTTTGGATTCCTTTAACTTGACCTTTCAGCTTTCCATGACTTACTCTATCCTGTTCACATTGAGTTTCACAAGTCCAAAGTCACTAAAATATATATCTATGTACATATATGTATATATATGTGTGTGTGTATATGTGTGTGTGTGTGTGTATATATAATCATTGTCAAATATATATATATATAGTCATTTAAAAATCAAATGTTCCTTGCCTGGGTGCAGTGGCTCATGCCTGTAATCCCAGCACTTTTTTTATTACTACCATTATTTAAATATTTAATTTATAGGCATACATTTAATATCTTTACAAAAAATTAAACACTTTGGGAAAAATGAGTTCTGTAAATCAGTCTATAAGATTGCCTCTTTGAAAAAAGTGTAAAGATAAAAGGAGCCCAAGTCACAGTCCACATTCTTTCTGCTCATTACACATTCCTAAAAACAGAATGAGAGAGAACGCTAGTGTATTTTACATTATCTTGATTTCACTAGTTCATTTTACGGGATTGTTTTATTGGTTATCATTCTAATAAGTGATGGATGTATGCCATCAGCAAGAGACAATTTTAAAAGAAAAGTAGAAACAGTATAAAAACTAGAATACAATTTTTATGATTATTGATTGCATGTTATTTTCTAAGCATTGCTATTCTAAATAACAAATATATTGGGAAGAATTCCACAGCTTAAAATTTCATTTTAGAGCTCAATATTTTTCTTTAAAAAAAGTATAATGATGTGCAGAATCAAGTAATAAGAGAACTATGCTGATGGTTTCAGTATTCAGCCCTTCTGATTACATTTGCATATACCCAGGCATTTTTAGAAAAAAAGCAAAAGAAAAATACAGTCCTAGTATTACCAGAACAGAATGTAATGCCATTGTCCCAAATAAGCTGTCTGTCCCTAGAACAGTTTTCTTGGTGACGGTAGACATTTACATGCAAAATTGCAAATTGAGCAGGGATTCTGAACTGTAGAAATAATGTAATCACTTTTAATGACAATATTTTGAAAAGTTAATTTTTCCCTCTTAATGTATAAAGAGCTCTGGATAAGCAATAATCAATAAGTATAGAGATTAAAAAACTGAACAGATTTAGAAAAAACAACACAAAAAATTTAAAATGACTGATAAATATGTTGCAAGCTTTTTGATCTCACTAGCGATCTCATGGACGGTAAGAGAACACGAGACATCTGCACAGCCTAACTCTTCTAATTACTTAGTGATAAAGAGAAAATCATTGACATGACACAGATGAATAAATTCTGCAGCACAAGTTCAGGGGAGCAAATAGACTTACATAGTAATAAAGAAACTGAAAGTAGATTGCCTGTTCTATTTCTCACTGAAAAATCAGAGGACACCCCATCTAAGACAGAAGCAGCATTCTGTTAAAAATCTATTAGTGAGTCAATACATTTACGACACACTTTAGCATGCAGTACAGCCCCTCCACTTCATCCTCACCTCACCAGCTTGATTTCCCACTGTTCTCCCCATCCTAACACAGCAGCACACTCCATGTTTTAGCGATTTTTCATCATTTGGAGTTCACTAAATACATCATACTGCTTTATTCTTTATGTCTGGGAAATGCTTTACTCTTTACGTTATCTTAGTTGTTCAATTACTTTTGTCCATTTATTCAATCATTCAACAGGTTATTTTCATAGAGTACCAGCTGGGTGACTGGTGTGCTGGGCAATGAACTTGTAAAGATAAATAGGACATAGTTCCTACATAGTTCCTGTTGTTTAGAAGCTTGCCTTCTAACCCAGGAAGGAACGTAAGAAAACCGGTTCATTCAATTCAGTAATGGAACAAAGTATAGAGTGCTAGAGCAGAGTGTGCCTGGAGGAAGTGATGCTCACACTGACGATAATACAACTGTAGATGTCAGCCTGGCAAGAGGTGAAAGAGCGTTCTAGAAAAATCAATCAGTGCATGCAGAGGGCCAAAAGTGATTTTGCTATATTATGACAGAAGACTCTGTAGAGTTTGTCAATGAACTGCGTTTGTAGAGCAAGGGGAAAGGAGATGTGTGGAAATCCTCTTGGACTTCTTGAGATAATTTAGAAATGACCATCTATAGATGGTATTTGATGTCACAGGCAGGACTGGATGAAATTATTGCCAAACATTTTATTAGACTGACTCTTACCTACTCTTCTAGTTTCAGTTCATACGTTACTTCCTACAGAGAAAAGGCCCAGGACCATGTGCTTAGGAGCTATACCCCTTTGAGGTTCTATAGAGGGAAAGGAACTGACAAAGGAAATTAAAATGTAATGGGCAGAGGGATAGGAGGAGCGTCAGAAGGGCCCGATGCTCTGGAATTTGAGAATGATGAATTTGGAGTAAGAAAATTGCCTAATGCTGAGTGTTCAAATAGTTCTACAGGCAGTTTTATATTACTTGTAAATGATCATGAAATTGAATCTTAAACTTTATCTGAATTGAATGCTAAAGACTTTTTATTCTCAAAATTCAATTGCCATAGTTTTAAGAATCAAAAATATACTGAAATAGTTTAAAACGAATGATGTCTGCTTTGCAAATTATCAAAGGTAAAATTCAATAAAACAAATTCCAAATATTAAAGGATAAATAAAAAATTGAAGAAATAAAAATTGAAAGATAAAAAGTTAAAGGATTAGCAAATACATATAAGAAGATGTATAAACTATATATTAATACAAAAAAGTAAGTGGCTAGAGAAATACTGGGCAAAATGGAATTTACAAGGGAAAATATTAAGTGGGATAAATAAGATATTTTTTTATTTTTATTTTTATTATTATACTTTAAGTTCTAGGGTACATGTGCATAACGTGCAGGTTTGTTACATATGTATACTTGTGCCATGTTGGCGTGCTGCACCCATCAACTTGTCAGCACCCATCAACTCGTCATTTACATCAGGTATAATTCCCAATGCAATCCCTCCTCACTCCCCACTCCCCATGATAGGCCCTGGTGTATGATGTTTCCCAAGTCCAAGTGATCTCATTGTTCAGTTCCCACCTATGAGTGAGAACATGCGGTGTTTGGTTTTCTGTTCTTGCGACAGTTTGCTGAGAATGATGGTTTCCAGCTGCATGCACGTCCCTACAAAGGACACAAACTCATCCTTTTTTATGGCTGCATAGTATTCCATGGTGTATATGTGCCACATTTTCTTAATCCAGTCTGTCACTGATGGACATTTGGGTTGATTCCAAGTCTTTGCTATTGTGAATAGTGCTGCAATAAACATACGTGTGCATATGTCTTTATAGCAGCATGATTTATAATCCTTTGGGTATATACCCAGTAATGGGATGGCTGAGTCATATGGTACTTCTAGTTCTAGATCTTTGAGGAATCGCCATACTGTTTTCCATAATGGTTGAACTAGTTTACAATCCCACCAACAGTGTAAAAATATTCCTATTTCTCCACATCCTCTCCAGCACCTGTTGTTTCCTGACTTTTTAATGATTGCCATTCTAACTGGTGTGAGATGGTATCTCATTGTGGTTTTGATTTGCATTTCTCTGATGGCCAGTGATGATGAGCATTTTTTCATGTGTCTGTTGGCTGTATGAATGTCTTCTCATGATTGTATATTTAGAAAACCCCATTGTCTCAGCCCCAAATCTCCTTAAGCTGATAAGAAACTTCAGCAAAGTCTCAGGATACAAAATTAATGTGCAAAAATCACAAGCATTCTTATACACCAGTAACAGAAAAACCGAGAGCCAAATCATGAATGAACTTCCTTTCACAATTGCTTCAAAGAGAATGAAATACCTAGGAATCCAACTTACAAGGGATGTAAAGGACCTCTTCAAGGAGAACTACAAACCACTGCTCAGTGAAATAAAAGAGGACACAAACAAATGGAAGAATATTCTATGCTCATGGATAGGAAGAATCAATATCATGAAAATGGCCATACTGCCCAAGGTTATTTATAGATTCAATGCCACCCCCATCAAGCTACCAATGAGTTTCTTCACAGAATTGGAAACAACTGCTTTAAATTTCATATGGAAACAAAAAAGAGCCTGCATTGCCAAGACAATCCTAAGTCAAAAGAACAAAGCTGGAGGCATCACACTACTTGACTTCAAACTATACTACAAGGCTACGGTAACCAAAACAGCATGGTACTGGTACCAAAACAGAGATATAGACTAATGGAACAGAACAGAGTCCTCAGAAATAATACCACACATCTACAGCCATCTGATCTTTGACAAACCTGAGAGAAACAAGAAATGGGGAAAGGATTCCCTATTTAATAAATGGTGCTGGGAAAATTGGCTAGCCATAAGTAGAAAGCTGAAACTGGATCCTTTCCTTACTCCTTATATGAAAATCTAATTCAAGATGGATTAGAGACTTAAATGTTATACGTAATACCATAAAAACCCTAGAAGAAAACCTAGGTAATACCATTCAGGACATAGGCATGGACAAGGACTTCATGTCTAAAACACCAAAAGCAACGGCAACAAAAGCCAAAATTGACAAATGGGATCTAATTCAACTAAAGAGCTTCTGCACAGCAAAAGAAACTACCATCAGAGTGAACAGGCAACCTACAGAATGGGAGAAAATTTTTGCAATCTACTCATCTGACAAAGGGCTAATATCCAGAACCTACAAAAAACTCAATCAAATTTACAAGAAAAAAACAAACAACCCCATCAAAAAAATAAGATCATTTTATAGTGGCAAAATGCACAAATGAGTTTCAAAGGCAATACAAAATTAATGAAATGGAATTGCTTAACATTTGACTCAATCTTATTAGTCAGCTTATGATAGAATAAGAGGTGACATAAATGACTTAATAAAGATATAGAAAATCTTTAAAACTTATGTACTCCAACATTAATATAAAATATGTATCAAACATTATAAATTGAAAAAAGAAAGTATACTATCTTCCTCACTATTGCTTTAACATTTACAATCAAGCTTGTATTTTGAGCAACCAAAAACTAATTCCAAAAAGGGAGAAATTTGTACTCTATATTTTCTCTTTTTCTTTCCTTCCAACTTTTATTTTAGGTTCATGTGGTACATGTGAGGGTTGTTACATGGGTAAATTGCGTGTCACATGGGTTTGGTGTACAGGTTATTTTGTCACCCAAGTAATGCACATAGTACTTGATAGGTAGTTTTTTGATCTTCACCCTCCTCCTGCCCTCTACTCTCAAGTAGGCCCCAGTGTCTACCATTCCCTTGTGTGCTCCCACTTATAAGGGAGAACTTACACTCAGTTCTCCATTCTTATATTAATTCACTTAGAATAATGGCCTCCAGCTGTATCCATATTGCTGCAAAGGACAAGATTTCACTGTTTATTATGACTGCGTGGTATTCCATATTGTGTATGTACCATATTTTCTTTATCCAGTTCACCTTTGTTGGACATCTAGGTTGACTCCATGCCTTTGCTATTGTGAATAGTGCTGTGATGAACGTACATGCACGTGTGTCTTTATGGCAGAATGATTTATATTCCTTTGGATATATACCCAATAAGGGGATTGCTGGGTTGAACGGTAGTTCTGTTTTAAGTTCTTTGAGAAAGACCCTGTCTAAAAAAAAAAAAAAAAAAAAAAAAAAGTTCCCTTTTCTCTGCAACCTCACCAGCATCTATTATTTTTTGACTTTTTAATAATATCCATTCTGACGGATGTGAGATGGTATCTCATTGTGGCATTGGTTTGTATTTCTCTAATGGTTAGTGATGTTGAGAATTTTTTTACATGCTTGTGGGTTGCATATGTCTTCTTTTGAGAAGTGTTTGTTCATGTTCTTTGCCCATTTTTTAATGTTTTTTTATTTTGCTTGTTGATTTAAGTTTCTTATAAATTCTGGATATTAAACCTTTGTTGGTTGCATAGTTGCAAATATATTCTTCCATTCTGTAGGTTGTCTGTTAAATCTGTTGATAGTTTCTTTTGCTGTGCAGAAGTTCTTTATTTTAATTAGATCCCCCTTCTCAATATTTACTTTTGTTGCAATTGCTTTTAGAGTCCTCATCATGAAGTCTTTGCCAGGATCTATGTTCAAAATAGTATTTCCTAGGTTTTCCTCTAGAGTTTTTACAGTTTTAAGTTTTACATTTAAGTCTTAAATTCATCTTGAGGTGTTTTTGTTGTTGTTGTTTGTTTGTTTGTTTGTTTAATATGGTGAAAGGAAGGGGTCCAGTATCAATCTGCATATGGCCAGCCAGTTATCCCAGCACAATTTATTGAATAAGGGGTCCTTTCTTCATTGCTTGTTTTTGTTGGCCTTGTCAAAGATTAGATTGTTGTAGGTGTTCAGCTTTATTTCTGAGTTTTCTATTCTGTTCCATTGGTCTATGTGTCTGTTTTTGTAACAGTATTATGCTGTTTCGGTTACTGTGGCATTATAGTATAGGTTGAAGTCCAGTAGAGTGATGTCTCTAGCTTTGTTCTTTTTGCTCAGGATTGCATAGTTATTTGGGCTCCTTTTTGGTTCCATATGAATTTTAGAATAGTTTTTTTTAAATAATTCTGTAAATAATGATGTTGGTAATTGGATTGGAATAAGCACTGAATCTGTAAATTGCTTTGATAGCATGGCCATTTAATGATATTGATTCTTCCTATCCATGAGCGTGGAATGTTTTTCCATTTGTTTGTGTTATCTCTAATTTCTTTCAGCAGTGTTTTGTAATTCTCATTGTAGAGATCTTTCACCTCCCTGGTTAGCTGTATTCCTGGGTATTTTATCCTTTTTCTGGCTATTTTGAATGGGATTGTGTTCTTGATTTGGCTCTCAGCTTGGATGTTATCGGTGTATATGCCACTGATTTTTGTACATTTATTTTGTATTCTGAAACTTAGCTGAAGTTGTTTATCAGATCTAAGAGCCTTTGGGCAAAGACTATGGGGTTTTCTAGGTATAGAATTATCATCTTTGACGAAATAGTTTGACTTCTTCTCTTCGTATTTGGATGACTTTTATTTCTTTCTCTTGCCTGATTTCTCTGGCAAGGACTTGAAAAACTATGTTGAATAGCAGTGGTAAGATTGGGCAACTTTGTCTTGTCCCAGTTTTCAAAAGGAATGCTTCCAGCTCTTGCCCGTTCAGTATGATGTTGGCTGTGGGTAAGTCATAGATGGCTCTTACTATTTTGAGGTATATTCATTTGATGTATAGTTTGGTATGGGTTTTTAACATGAAGGGATGTTAATTTTATTGAAAATTTTCTCTGCTTCTATTGAGATTATCATGTGGTGTTTGTTTTTCTGTTTATTTGATGCATCATATTTATTAATTTGTATATGTGGAACTAACCTTGTATCCCAGGAAAAAACCTTACTTGATCGTGGTGGATTAGCTTTTTGATGTAATGCTGGATTCAGTTTACTGGTATTTTGTTGCAGATTTTTGCATCTATGTTCATCAAGGATTTCAGCCTAAAGTTTTCTTTCTTTCTTGTATCTCTGACAGGTTTTAGTATCAGAATTATACTGGCCTCATATAATGTGTTAGGGAGGAGTCTTGCTTCCTCAGTTTTTTGGAACAATTTCAGTAGGATTGGCACCAGCTCTTTATACATCTGGTATAATTTGGCTGTAAATCTATCTGGTCCAGTACTTTTTCTGGTTGATAGGTTTTTTATTACTGATTCAATTTTGGAACTCATTATTGGTCTGTTCAGGGTTTCAATTTCTTCCTGGTTCAATCTAGGGAAGTTGTATATTTCCAGGAGTTTATCCAATGTATCCATTTCTTCTAGGTTTTCTAGTTCGCGTGCCCATAGAGGTGCTCATAATAGTCTTTGAGGGCTTTTTTGTATTTCTGCAGGGTTGGTGGTAATTTCCCCTTTGTCATTTCTGATTGTGTTTATTTTGATCTTTTCTCTTTTTTTGTTTATTAGTCTAGCTAGTGTAGTTTCTAACCGCAATACAAGAAATAGTGGAAATTATAAATTAAAATTCAAACCAATAATAACAAAAATGTTGATCACAACTACAGAAAAGACAATCATTGATTCAAGTAAGGAGCAAAAATAAAATAGTATTCTACTTAGACAACAATTAAAATACAAATGCAGTTTTTTATCTCAAAAGAGATAAAGAAGAAATAAAATAAGCATTAACTCAAGCTGTTAGAATCAAGAATCCTAAGGAAAATAGATAGAAATAAATGGCTGTATAAAATAGAAATGACTATATTGAAATAAGTAAACACGGAATAACTAAATAAAATAAATATTTTTCAAATAAATTATTAGCGGGCCTATGAGGAAAATAAGGAAAAAGAAATATAAATAAAAAGCAAATAAATGAAGTTGAAGTCAATATAAATAAGCTAAAGCACACAGCAAATAAAATGTTAAACAAATAAACAATCTCTATAAATACTATTATTTAATAAAATTTAAAACAGTCTGTGATTTTTGAGGAAATAAAATTCACAACGAAAAAGAAAACATCGTGACTCCATGGCTGTGTGGTTTTAAGGATAAAGTGATCTAAAATTGCCAGAGAAGATATAAATTCTAAGCTACATAAATATTTTGTGGAATCATAGATGAATGAAATTATTCCCAAGCCGATATTTTTGTGAAATTTTACCAAGCCGATATTTTTGTGAAATCTACCAAAAATAAACACCAAATAATATTATAAGTCAATAGCAGTTGTTAATAGAGAAGTAAACATCCTTAACAAAATTTTCAGCATAATGTTACAAGTATAGTCTGTCATAAGTAAGAAATACTTATTTTAGACATTCAAGAGGTTGAAAATCAGGGTATATGATATGTTACTTTATATAAGTGGTTGAATTTCTTAAATAAGGCCATTTTTAAAGATTTATGAAAAAGATCTGGCATTTAGAAAAAATATTTTAATAAATATCTCCAAATCTATACTTCAAAAACTCTTTTAAAAATTAAAATAGATTAATATTATCTCAAATAAAAAGCAATTTTAAATTCAAGCCAGTAATCAATAAAATATTAGCAGCAAACTATTATAGCCATTAATATGGTTTGGCTCTGTCCCCACCCAAATCTCATCTTGTAGCTCCCATAATTCCCACGTGTTGTGGTAGGGACCCAGATGTAGATGATTAAATTAAGGGGGTGGGTCTTCCCTGTGCTGTTCTTATAGTGAATAAGTCTCACAACATCTGATAACTTTAGAAACGGGAGTTTGCCTGCACAATCTCTTTCTTTGCCTGCCACCATCCTCGTAAGGTGTTACTTGTGCCTCCTTGCCTTCCACCATGATTGTGAGGCTTCCCCAGCCATGTGGAACTGTGAGTTCTCCATTAAACCTCTTTCCTTTGTAAATTGCCCAGTCTCAGGTATGTCTTTATCAGTAGCATGAAAACAGACTAATAGAGTCATTTTATTAAAATTACAAAGTAATGCTGACCACTATTGTTGTTTTTAATATGAAAGGTTTGAAAAATGCTTTAGATGCAAAAAAAATAAAAAATATTGGTATAGAGAGACAAAATTATTATTATGTGGTAAGATCATATATCAGAAACAGGAATCATTAGAAACAACTTTTAAAATTAATTTTTTGAAGTGGGGCTATGATACTATGAAATATACATTTAGTCTTTGTCCAGTCTCCTGGCATCCAACTCCTAAAATATTTGGAATGCTTAGAGTGATGTGTCTTTTTGTACACTAATGAGTTGCTGGAGGTTGACAGATCCTAAGTAGCTTCAGGATGGGGGCTGAACTTTCAGTCATACCCCTAACCTTCAAGGATGGAAGAGGACCTGAAGGTTGGATTGATCATCAATGGACAATGATTTAATTAATCATGTATCTGTAATAAAGCTTCCATAGAAACCCAAAAAGAATGGGTTCAGGGAGCTCTGGACAGTAGGAGTGTGGAGGTTCCTGGAGGGTGGTTCACCCCAACTCCATGGGGACAGAAGCTCTTGCACTCAGGATACTTCCATACCTCACCCTATGCATCCTTTCATCTGTATCCTTTGTAACACCTATTGTAATCAACCAGTAACCATAAATGTTTCTCTGCATTCTGTGAGCCTCACTCTAGTAAATTCATCAAACCCAAGGAGAAGGTTGTGGGAACTCCAATTTACAGCAGGTCAGTCAGAAGCACAGGTAAAACAACCTGGGGCCTGTGACTGATTTTAGAAGTGGAGGGCAATCTTGCGGGATCAAGCCCTCAACCAATGGAATCTGATGTTATCTCCAGGTGCATAGTGTCAAAATTGAATGAGAGAACAGCCAGCTGGTGTCCACTGCAGAACTGATTTTTTGCTTGGTGGTAGGGAGAAACTCCCACACATTTGGTCACAGAGTCTTCTGTGTTGATTGTTATTGAATGAAAGAATAGAAAACACTGAATTTTTTTTTTTTAATGGAGGGGCCAACTCAAAATAAATACATAAATTTTACAGTATTTTTATAGAACTGAAATAAAGTTTTAACATATAATGGAAAAAGAAACTAGATTAGTAGTATCCACAAAAAAATAGTAAAAATTCAGGAATAATATGAACAGACATATAACTCAGAAGACTTTTTGTGCTCTGGAAGGAAAGACAAAATTTTTAAGTATGGCAACTCTCTCATACCCAATAAATACACAGATTTAATCTAGTTCAAAATTAAAGGGCACTTTATGAAAAAAAAACTCTGTAAAATAAGTACAAACTTTATCAGAAGTCTTAAACATATTATAAAGTTTAAATGTATTAAATACTGACTATCGGTACAAAAATAGCTACAGATAATGGAACATAATAGATTGCCCAACAATAAATCCCAACATATTTGAGAAATGAAAATATGATTAATGAAAGATTACAAATCAATGGATAAGAGAAAGAATGTTCTAGGAATGGTTTGGGTTAATTTGATTAGAAAATTTGGGGAAAAAATAAATACAGATTCTCACCGTACTTCATATACCAGCATAAATCTCATGTGTGTTAAAGAGTTATATGTGAAAACCGTTAAACCTAAAATTTTAGAAGATAACATGGAAGTGCCTCTTATTAAATGTTTAAGGGGAGTAATGAGGGAAGGGCAGACCGATAATGAGAAGTAAATAATTTTAAGCTAAAACATAATTACAAATAAAAAAATAGTTTTAATTACATTAAAAAATTTAAAATCTATGGGTAATACACTGAAAACAAATGCCCAAAGCAGAACATATTTGCAGCAAATACGAGTTAAATTATTTATTAAATAAAGAGCTATGCAAGAGGTAAAAGAAGTAAAAAGTATCAAATACATGAATGATCAAAGGACATTAAAAGAAATTCACAGAAGAAAATACAATTAATATACTACCATTTATGAAAATATTCAGCTTCTCTAGGAATCAAAGAAAATGATTTAATAATTGACCTGTGAGATTAGGGAGAAAGAGAAATGTACAAGCACAGCCTGGCAAGGATGGATGAAATAGAGACTCTCATACATAGTCTGTTGCAGTACAAATTTGTACATGTTTGGAAAGCAATTTGAGGAAGTAGTTATTCCCTTTTACTTGGTAATTTCACTTCTGGATATAAATCTTATATATCCAAGAGAGAGATAAATTATATTTTAGATATAAATCTAATACCATTAGAGACAAGGTATTAGGCACAAAGAGTTTTTCTCAGGCTTATCGGTTGGTTGATTGGTTTTCCTATATGTGAATCAGATTCATTCTTTTATTTTTCATAGTTACAATGGAAACAACTTAAAAGTATAACCCAAGAAGATTAATTATTTTCTGGTATAACCCCCCCCCCACTCAATGACGTATTATGCAAAATAGGCTATAATATTAAGTGAAAATAAAAGATGTAAATTATGTATGTAATAGGATAAGTGTTCAAATTAAAGTTTCACATCAATAAAAGGACTAAAAGGAAATATATCAAAATATTAATGGCAGTGGTGATTGGTTGATGAAACTATATGCTATGAAGTTTTTCCTAATTTTCTCTATTGTCAAATTTTTCTTTAGTGAATATGAATAATTTTTATTTTTGATGAAACAATGACAAAAAAAAACACTGAACGAAGACATCTAATTTGCATCAACTACTAGGTCAGCAGCTTTCTGAGACCTGGAAGGGAAAGAAAGTTTTCTGGAGAGAGTGGGGCTCAGGCACCCCCCTTCTCCCCAACATAGCCTCTCTTTTGAGAGTCAAGCACAGCTCTGAGACAGGGGTGGGCTGGGAAGGAAGGAATTAGGAACAGCTGGAGCAGATTCAGAACCATGACATGCATTCCTCTTCAAAGGCAGCTCAGAGGCTGGGAAGGTGAGTGAGAGTTCAGAAGAGAGTCAGAGCTTACAAATGGGTGGATTAAGCTGAAAATGAGCAGGAGGCATCTTGAGGGCACCACTCGTGCTCAGAGTGAGTAAAGAGAAGAATGCGGCATTTGACACCTGCAGACTAACCAGCAGCTGAGTATAAGCTGCGAGAGAAAGTTAAAAGCTGTAAAAAGTGGTTGTGTTCACCCGTGGAAAAGCCAAGGAAGTAAGGAAGTGGTTAGAAGAAAGAGCTCATTTCAAATTGGTAATGAATTGTATCATTTATACCTAAGCCTCTCTTAGTTTCATCATTTGGTCTAAATTGTGGGTGTGGTCATGTAGAAGTGATGTTTTCCATCAATTATGCTTTAATTTTACATAAGGAAAGTTTTTTTTTAAAAAATAAAGGAAATATTTAAGAATGAAAAAAGTACTAGAAAAATCTGACCCTGGGCTGCATTTGCTTAGCCAAATGGCTTAAATATTATGAGCCTTGGTTTTCTCGTTTATGGGGATTCAGTAATCCATTGAGCCTCTCTACTCCAGGCACTGTACTCGGCACCAGAGATTCATGGTAAGTAAGATGGACACGTTTCTCACTCTTCAGGGGACCAATGGGAAAGCAGAAAGCTAAAGACAGTGGGATGAGTGCCATGGAAGGGGACAAAGGAGGGTTGGGGTTATTGAGGTTTCGCAGTAGTGACATCTCATCCAAGTTCAAAGACTACATGGCCTGCTTGAAAGACAAGGGAAAGGCTTTCCATTTGGCTTGACAAAAAGGGACATGTCATACTAAGCTTTTGCAAACACTCTGGACTTTATCCTACAAGGTTTGGGAAGATATTGCAAATTTTAAGCACAAGGGTCACATAAGCAAATGTACATTTCTCAAAGAACACTCCTGGGTGTGTGAAGAAAGAACATGAGGGAGGAGGCCACACAGTACACTCTTGCAGAAAGTGAGGGGAAAGAGAGCGACAGACGGGCCTATAGATGTGTGTGTAAGAATGAAAACAGAGACAGAATTCAGGTTATGAGCAGAATAGAGAAGCAAAGATGTCACCCAAGTTTCTGATCTTACAACTGGGAAGAAGCTGGTGCTACAGTCTGGGACACAGACAAGAAAGGAGGAGCAGTCCTGAGAGAGAAAATGTTGATTCCAGTTTTGAACACATTGATTCTGAGGGACTGTGAGGCATTTAATTAGTGAAGTCCCCCCAACCCCCTAAACTTAACTTGTGGAGTTGATGAGAAGTCTGAAGCTCCAGAGGAAGAGCTTGTCTTAGGACAGATTTAGAAAACATCAGCAAATAGAAACCATCCAGGCAGAGTACTCAGAGGGAGAAGAGGTTCATGGAAGAATCCTGACAAACCCCAATACTGAAGGTGCAATACAGGAAGAGGAGCTTAAACAATCCCTAAGATGGAGTGGCCATGAGGACAGAAATAAATTTTATGGCTGTGGAGTCACAGAGGTCAGGGAGGAAGTGGTAAAGGGTGCCCAATGTCATGGAGAATAAAATAATACAAAGGCCAAGAGGTATCCACTGGAGTCGGCTATAAGGTGTTATTGGTATGCTTGGCCAAAGAATTAATGTGGCATGATGAGGGTAGAACCCAGATCACAGTGGTTGAGGAGTGAATGTCATATGATAAAGAAGAAACAGCAGATGGAGGCAATTCCACAATTCCTTTAACAAAATTCAACTGTGATATGGAGAAGATATGGAAAGAGCTTGAGAAATTGTATTAGTTTCCTAGAACCGCCATAGTAAATTACCATAAAGAAGATGGCTTAAAAAAACATTTATCACATCCCAGTTCTCGGGGGCTAGAAGTCTGAAATCAAGATGTTGGCAAGGCCAGCATCCCACTGAAGGTTCTAGGGAAGATTCCCTCCTTGCCTTCTCATAGCGTCTGGGGCCTCCTGACAGTCCTGGTGTTCCTTGGTTTGTAGCTGAACCACACAGTCTCTGCCTCCTCCTTCACAGGACGTTCTTCCCTTCAGGTCTGTGTCTCTGTGTCTGCCTATTCCTCTTCCTTCTCTTATCAACACACCCATCCTTGGGTTTACGGCCTGTGCTAATCCAGTATGACCTCATTTTAACCTAACTTACATCTGCAAAGACCTTTTTTCCAAATGAGGTCACATTCTGAGATTCTGGTGGATATGAATTTTGACACAATTCAACCCAGTACAGAAATATATAGGGAAAGTAATTTTTGTTTGTTTCTGTGGTTGCTTGTTTTATTTAATAATGTTACACCTGGAAAATTAAATGATTGAGTCCTTTGTGATACATACATGACGCCAATTCGAAAACCTATGTTTCCTAGAGATAGTGGGATAAAAATGGTAATGCTGTAGTAACTTAGCATCATTTCTTATGGCTTTCAACAACTGTTTTAACTCTTGAAATTATACAAATGTAGACAAGACTTATGGGATAGAACTGAATGAGATTTTGTATCTTATTCAGTTTCAGATTTTCTCTAGGATAGCATGATTTTAGAATAATCTGATTCCATGAGGAACAATTTAGACCTTTTGTTTACAACTTGCCAAAGGGGGAAAAAAATCTAGTTTATATAGTGTTTAAATAAATTGACTAGTTGGGGAGGGTATCATGTAGTTACAATTTGTTATCATTTTATTGGGATTAAAATAATTAACTTATATACCTCATTTCCTCATGGCATGACTAAAATAAAATAAACAGAACAAAAACAGATCCCTTACCTTGAAAAAGAAAACAGACAAAATTTCAAGACCAGCTACACCAGAGGTATTTGAAATAGTGAAGTCCATTCTCTCTTCACTGAGGTTTTATTACAAGAATTAAAATTCTGAATATTAAACCCACATTGGAGATAGCTATTAAAATAAGCAGGAAACGCAGAAAAGATAGTTCTCTTATATAATATTTTCATTTCTACTCTCATCCTGTATAGCTTTAACTAAAATGCAGCAATCTAAAAATGCATACATATTACTCTGGTGCCAGTGGAATAACCATAATTTTTATTTACCTTTCATTTCTTCCTGAAGGCAAAAATCTGAAAGGAAACACCTGCAGATTTTGCCTTATAGTCCTTGACTTTTCCAGCAATATGATCCACAGACTAGAGTTTGGACACTGTTTCATTTCAGATGGGATGAAGGGAAAATTGTAAAGTGCTTTTTACATACCCACCTGTTCTTTTCCCCTAGTGGCAACAACAGCTCCCCACTGGCTGGGTATACCAGCACATTTCCTATTCGAAGCCCACCGCTGGAAGCTCTGTACACGTGTCCCTCACAGCCAGCACCTGGGGACCATTACAACTACTACCTTACAGTGATGGGTGGTAGAGCTGGGAGCTGAACACTGTCCACTCCACCCAAGTTCTTCATCACTCACACTACACCCACTGCCCTTCCTCATCATATGTTGATTTTATAGATCGCAGAAAAGTAGCAATAATAAAAGCACCAGTCAGTTTCTCACAGACTCTGGAAAAATGTACTTGTATCTCAGAGGAATGTCTAGGTTGGATGCTATCTAGGTTTAATGCCTTTTTGCTTCATTGGGTAAAGCTATTTTAGTGTATTCCGTAACAAGCTCATGTTTGACAAATTGGTGTATATATAAAGATTTGTGGTATAATAAAATTAACTTTTTTCTTTTGCATGAATCAGAAACCAAAATAGAAAATAGCCTCTCCACTGATCGAATAAGTAAATATTGGGTGCCAAATATGTGCCAGGCAGGACTATTAGCACTAGGTATGCCAAAATCAGTAGAATAAAAGTGGTCTCTGCACTGAGCTTGTAGACAAACAATAAGCAAATAACTCTATAATTAGAAAGTGATAAATCTGATTAATTCTACAAAGGTAAAAAAAATGTTTAAAGGGATTTATGAGAGTAAATTATAAATTTGTAGTGTAGGCAACATGGAGGTTTCTGTGAGACCATGGCAGTAGAGATGAAATCTGATGAGTAGAAACTTACTAAGTGAAATCCAGAGGCTGGAAGCACTCCAGGTAGAGATAAATACACACAAAGATGTTAAGTGAGAAAAGAACAAGATGCATTCAAGGGTTCTGACCAGGAGATTGATGTGATATAGTTATCTGTGAACAATATGGTATCACTGTGGTAGGGAGCACTAAAAGAGGTTGCAGATGAAATCATAAGTTAAGTTCTGGCCAGGTTGTATTTAGGGTACTTGTGAGGCCTCCAGGAGAGATACCAAGCACACCAGATATACAGGTCTGAGACTCTGAAGAGACTCAATACGTTTGAGAGC
This sequence comes from Chlorocebus sabaeus, assembly GCF_047675955.1. Classification (NCBI taxonomy): domain Eukaryota; kingdom Metazoa; phylum Chordata; class Mammalia; order Primates; family Cercopithecidae; genus Chlorocebus; species Chlorocebus sabaeus. Next base: position 40,517,613 of record NC_132914.1, on the reverse strand, counting down.
CATTGACTTATTGAAGACAATTGCAGCTATGAGACAGAAAAGAGGAAAGGAGAAAGGAGTCCAGAAGCAAGCCTTCGCAGCTCCAATATTTACAGTTCAGATAGAGTCAAATGAGCCCGAAAAAGGACTCTCAAAGGGGAGGAGAGGAGAAAGCCTAGAACGGCTTTGTTCCAGAAGACAAGGGAAAAGATTGTTTTAAGGACAGAATGATTGGCTGTTGTGAAATCTGTTGAGAAATCAAGTAATATGAAAGCTGAACAGTATCCTTTAAGTTTGGGGCCTTAAGAATGATTGGTGACCTTAGCAGGAACCATTTCAGGAATGACGGGGGTGGAAGTTGAATTGAAGGGGGTTGAGGAGAGTGTAGGAAGTATGATGTTTGATGAAAATTTGCTATTTTGTGAGGCTGTATATGTTCATCATCTAACAGGATGAAAAATAATAACTCTCAATTTCTGGTTATGCTGTAGATTTCTTGGAGAGAGAAGGAGAGACAGAGAAAGAGAGGAGAAAAGAAAAGAAAGGAAGAAAAGAAAGAGAGAAAAAAATTATTTAACCCAAGGGCAAAAAATGAACCACAAACAAAGATGCTGACAAGTGATCTAAAAGTATTAGCATTACCTTCCATTTAAGACTTGGGGTAAGTTTTCACCTGGAATATGAAATGTTCACTAGTAAGATAAAATATTTCACTGCATTTTAAGAGCAGACTTTTATCTGATACAAATTCGGTTTAGTAAAACAATTTATGGTTTGTTAAATATCTTGTTTTAAGGTCTTTCACTTTAGCATGGCCAATGAAAGAAAGGTAGAAAAGGCCTCTTACAATGAAGAAATAGGCTTGCCATCCTGAATTACTATGTTTTTATCATAGTAACTTAATAAACACTATACTACTTACAATCTCCTAGTAAAAGGTCTTTGGGGACATAATTTTAATTATTGATACAGGTATACCTCATTGTATTCACTTCATTGCACTTCAGAGATACTGTGTTTTTCACAAATTGAAGGTTTGTGGCAACCTTGTATCAAGTAAGTCTGTTGGTGCCATTTTTCCAACAGCAAGTGCTCTCTTTGTGTCTCTGTATCAGTTACATTTTGGTAATCCTTGCAATATTCCAAACCTTTTCATCATTATTATATCTGTTATGGTGATCTGTGATCAGTAATCTTTGATGTTACTATTATAATCGTTTTTTGGGTGCTACAAACCATGCTCATATAAGGTGACAATCAAGCAATATATGTTGTGTGTGTTCTAACTGCTCCACCAACTGGCAATTCCCCATGCTCTGCCTCTCCTTGAGCTTCTCCATTCCCTGAGACACAACCATATTGGAATTAGGTCAATTAATAACCCTACAATGGCCTCTAAGTGTTCAAATGAAAATAAGAGTTGCACATCTCTCACTTTAAAACAAAAGCTAGATATGATTAAACTTAGTGAGGAAAGCGTGTCAAAAATTGACACAGGCTGAAAACTGGGCCTTTTGTAACAAACAGCTGCTAAGCTGTGACTGCAAAGGAAAAGTTCTTGAAGGTAATTAAAAGTATTACTCCAGTAAACACATGAATGATAGGAAAATGAAACAGCCTTATTGCTAATATGGAGATAGTTTTAGTAGTTCTGGATAAAAGATCCAACCAGCCACAACATTTCCTTAAGTCAAAGCCTAAACCAGAGCAAGCCTCTAATGCTCATCAATTCTACAAAGGCTGACAGAACTCAGGAAGCTCCAGAATAAAAGTTTGAAGCTAGCAGAGATAGGTTTATGAGGTTTAAGAAAAGAAGCCATCTCCATAACATAAAAGTGCAAGGTGAAGCAGCAAGTGCTGATGGAGAAGCCGCAGCAGGGTATCCAGAAGATCTAGCTAAGGTAATGGATGAAGGTGGCTGCACTAAACAGCAGATATTCCACGTAGATGAAATGGTTTTAAATTGGAGGAAGATAGCATCTAGGACTTTCATAGCTACAGAGGAGAAGTCAATGCCTGGCGTCAAAGCTTCAAAGAACAACAGGCTGACTCTCTTGTTAGGGGCTAAGGCAGCTGGTCACTATAAGATGAAGCCAAGGCTTATTGAACATTCTGAAAATTCTAGGGCCCTTAAGAGTGATGCTAAATCTACTTTGCCTGTGCTCTATTAATGGAACAACAATGCCTTGATGACACATCTGTTTATAGCATGGTTTATTGAATATTTTAAGCCCACTGTTGAGACTTACTGCTCAGAAAAAAAATTATTTTCAAAATATTACTGCTCACTGACAATGAACCTAGTCATCCAAGAACTCTGATAGAGGTTAGTGTTGTTTTTATGCCCACTAACACACCATCCATTCTGCAGCCCATAAATCAAGGAGTAATTTCATCTTTCAGATCTTATTACTTAAATATATTTTGTAAGTCTATAGCCTCCATAGATAATGATTCTTCTGATGAACAAGAGAAAAGTAAATTGAAAACCTTGGGGAAAGGATTCATCCTTCTAGATGGCATTAAGAACATTTGTATTTCAAGGAAGAGGGTCAAAAGATCAACAGTAATAGGAGTGTGGAAGAAATCATTCTAACCCCCACGAATGACCTGGAGGGCTTTAAGACTTCAGTGGAGGAGGTAACTGCAGATGTGATGAAAATAGCAAGAGAACTAGAATTAGATATGGAGCCTGAAGATGTGACTGAATTGTTGCAATCACATGATAAAACTTTAATGAATGACTAGTCGTTTCTTACGAATGAGCAAAGAAAGTGATTTGTTGAGATGGAATCTACTTCTGATGATGATGCTGTGAACATTGTTAAAATAACAACACAGAATATTACATAAACTTAGTTGATAAAGCAGCAGCAGAGTTTGAAAGACTTGACCCCAAAATTGAAAGACGCTCTACTGTGGGTAAAATGCTATCAAATACCATGTGCTGCAGATAAATCTTTCATGGAAAGAAGAGTCAATTGATAATGCAAACTTCTTGTTGTTGGGGCTGTTGTCTTTTTTAAGAAATTCTCACAGCCACCTCAACCTTCACCTGATTAGTCAACAGCCATCAACATCAAGGCAAGATCCTCCACCAGGAAAAGATTATAACTTGTTGAAAGTTCAGGTGATCGTTAGCAATTTTTAGCAACACAGTATTTTTAAAATTAAAGTATGCACATTATTTTTATAGACATAATGCTATGAACACTTACTAGACTACAGTATAGTATAAACATAATTTTAATATGCACTGGGAAACCAGAAAATTCTCACTTTCTTGCCATATTCACTTCATTGCATTGGTCTGGAACTGAACCAACAATATCTCCAAAGTATGCCTGCATACTGAACATCATACATTACTATAGCAAGTAGTTTCAAATAAAATAATTCACATTTTTTAAACCTACATTTTGTTCATCCTAACTTCTCCATCTGTTTTCTACATTACCTTAATCCTTCCAACCCCAATTCAGCCGCTCTCATTTGATCCCTTCCATTGACTTAATTCTATTGTCAACCATTAGACCTTTTGTTACACTTGAGGTTCTTCTAGGTCCCTCTCCAACTTTGAATATTCTCCTTTTCCCTTTCTCTCACTGCCTAGCACAAATGGAAAAATCACTCACACTTTCCACACACCCTCAAAGCCATAGAATAGAAAATGAGTTTATTAGTAATATGTTTTATCAAAAAAAAAAAAAAGAGAGAGAGAGAGAGAGAGAGAGAGGAACATTCTTGCAGGGAAGCTCTGTGACAAGGATCTCTCCTGAGTCTCACACACACACACACACACACACACACACACAGAGAGAGAGAGAGAGAGACACATATGTCCAGATAAACCAATCCAGCTAAAAATGTATATATAGTTTGTTTATTTCCTCCCACATTCTGTTAGAAGTTTTCTCTTTTACACTTTGTAGAACCCTTATCAAGGCCCACTTGAGCAAAGCCTATCAAACCAAACTGACCAAAATATAAACATAAGTACCAACAGAGGAATTTAGTTCCAATGATCCTGACCTTTATAAATGTTAAACTTTTAGAACCTCTTACAATGGAACACAGAACTTCCATAAAACTATTTTCTTCCACCAGGAGTGCTAAGAAATAGTGATGCTGGGAGAGGAGAAAAACAGAATAGAAAGAATGAGAACACACCATGCTATCCAACCCAATTCTCCTGTTCCGTCCCCCAGAATGGTCCTCATCGAAGCAGAACAATCAAAAGAGGATGAGAAGACCAATTTGTTTCTACAATAAAAAATAATGATAATCCACATTTTATTTGAGCATTGACTGTGTGTCAAAATGGCTATATATGATTTGTTGCATATAGGTCACTTACAAAAATTCCAACGTCAGTTCATGTATAGGCCACTTTTTGGAGCCAACAATTACAAGGAAAGAATAAAACTTGTGACTCACTCTCAAGACTTTCATTAGTGTTCCTTCAACCACAAGGATCTAGTTTCTATACATAATCTGTTTCCTGATCCTCAGGACCCCCTACTAGTTAACATTATAAATATGCAGCACTTTATATTTATGTACTCATTACTCTCAACTATTCCATGTTCCAGAACTCATCAGCCCTCTTGTTTTCATAGCACCATATCTTTACTGCAAACAGTCTCATCTTGCTGATGTCTATATTTTTAATAAATGTGCCCTCATTCTCCCATATTATTCAGGTCAAAATCTTGGCATGTTCTGTGATTCTGCCCTCTCTCAGCCTCCCAAATCCAATCGGTTATCAAGTTCTATAATAATAGCAACCATTTTTAAATGCCTATTCTGTACCAAACTGTGGATTTATAAAATGTTTACATTTACTCACACTGCATTCTGGTTGTGCAAAGAAAATGCAGTTTTTTTCTCTAATACTGCTCTTTTACTCCTGGGTTCTACTTAGGAGGGTAGCAGAAAAAAAAAAGAAAAAAAAAAAGAAAAAAAAAGATTGGTTCAATCTAGTTAATGGAACAATTTAAATGGTTCGTTTAGGTAACATGCAGTCTCTTGGGGCAAAAATGTTAAATCTTTCGTGTATCCTTCTTTCTCCCTCTGCTTTCTCCCAGATGGCATTTTGGTGACACCTCATGATGGCAAAACTGGATGGCATCCTTGGACAGAAGTGTATATCTTCACTTCTCCCTGGGCTGCCTCCTGAACTGGTGACAATGGGCATCACTGGCCTTGTCTCTGGGAATTTTTGTTGCATCTACTGCTGAAGTCTGTGCTTCTCACTCTGGCCCAGTCCTCTTCCCTGCTGCTTTGTTCCACTTCGAATGCTTCTAGTTCCTCCCACTGTCCACTGCCAGCTTCTGGTATAGGGTAAGCATGGCCCTTTCTGCAACTGTACCAGTGGCAGGGCCACACCGGCTCTCTACTTAGCTGTTCTCTGTGACCCTTCTGTGGGCCTCTAGAACATTCTGGTTCTAGTTCACAGCACACAGGAATTGAAAACAGCTCAGAAATTGTAAACTCTGGCTCTCTGTTTAAAGAAACTAAAGAGATGGAGTTACTCTGGTTGAGCTCCTTCTACCCTCTTAGACTCCTGCAGGAGAGCCCTGAGTCACTCAGTCTCAAGAATCTTCACCCCTGGCTGTTTTGCCTCTCCCATCTTCCTGTGCCCACAGCCCCTGAAATTGAAGTGGTCAAGACCCCTCCCCCTTTTTCTTCCTGGCTAGATATGACCTCCTCTATGTAAATCTCCATTTGTCTCCTTCTCAATGATAATCTTCATTGCCAACTGATTATTAGTTCCTCTGGAAGCAGGCTCCATTATGTCCCATACATTTGACCATAATACTTGTGAAATTGTATGTCCCCACTCTGCTTTCACAGTTTTGTCTCCCATCAGCTCTTCCATATACAAACTTTCATCACATGGTGCTTTTTCAGTTGACAATTTTATATCATATAGGCTTTTGAAAATATCTATGACTTTTGTTTCCCAGTTTAATAATATCTGAACCACCCTCCACACCCGCCCCCCAACAAAATATGCTCTGCAAAGTAACATACCAACATCGCTCTTAAGGGAAAGGTACTCTCAACAATGTTCTTGATGCAACACCTTCTGGTTTGAGACTACTGAGGGAGCACATTAGAATATGTACCATATTTGGATGAACTCAGAGCATTTTGTTTTGTGAATGGAATTGAAAGTCAGCAACTTTCCCACCTCTTCATTCTCTTGTACTCATTGTACTATTTCCATATGTCCTGAAACACTCATTTTTAACCTTTATTTTCCTTGAAGATGTTTTTCTGTACTATTACCTGATTTTTAAATGAGTCACAAAGAAGTTGCCTGCTGAAAGTAGATCATCTGACTCTTTATGCCTTCCAAGGAATGACCTTCCTCATCCCCACCACCAATGCACCTATCACACTTCTCTTCCCACTTTGTTGAGTACAAAAAAAAACCTTCCTTATGTTGAATTGTATGTCCTAAAGTAAAACAAGAGAGTTAAATGTATATATTTTTCTGTGAATATTATTTGGATACATATCTCAGTTTGAGATGGAATGCATCACAATTTTCCCATTAAAATTAATGAAAAAAATAATTCATTGGCTTTTAACTTAGTAACAGTTTTCAGGAAAAAAAAAAAAAAGGAATATATATCATCCTTTTATGTTCTTTCTTCTCTCCTTTCTCCCATCCTTTTCTTCCTTCTTAATTCTTAACAAGCACTTAGGAGTGACTAATATATACACAGTGACCAAGACCCTTCCTTGACGATTCTCTCATGGTCTGATGCAGTGGTTCTCAAGGGCATGGGGGAGCAATTTTGCCCCTCTGTCCCCTCGGGGACATTTGACGATATCTGGAGATAGTTTTGGCTGTCACAAATCCAATATGGCAGGGAGAAAGGTATACGACTGGCATATAGTGGATAGAATTTAGGGATACTGCTAAGCATTCTAGAATGCACAGAACATACCCCCCAGAAAGGAATTATCTGCTCCCAAAGGTCAGTGATGCTGAGGATAAGAAACCTTGCTCTGATGGGTCCTATCTTTTCTGCTACAAGGCCATTCACAATAGAATTCTTCCCTTTTGTCATTTCTCTACCCTCATCTCAACTTTGAAAATTCTAAATTCTTTTTTGAAGGCCATATAGAATGTCACTCTCTTTTTGATGCCTTTCTTAATTCCTGCTACTGAATGTGATGCCTTCTTTCTCTTGAACCCCACAGTATGTTTAATGTAACTCTTTCAAAGATTTTGCCAAGCTACTGTTCTCTAATCAAATTATTAATATTTTTCTCCATGAATTTAGTGCTTCCTATTGGCATTTTGAGAAAGTTGCTATCTTAGTCCATTTGTGTTGCTCTAACAAGGTACCTAAGACTGGGCAGTTTACAGCAACAGAAATGTGTTTCTCACAGGTCTGGAGGCTGGAGTCCAGATGAAGGCACTGGCAGTTTCAGTGTCTAGTGAGGGTTGCTCTCTGCTTCAAGATGGTCTCTTCAACAGTGTGTCATCACATAGCACAAGACAGTGAACACCCTCTTCAAGCCCTTTGTATGAGGTCCCTAGTTTCATTCATGAGCACTCCACCCTTATGACTGAATCACATTCCAAAGGCCCTACCTCCTAATAGTTTCACATTGGCCATTAAGTTTCAACACATGATTTTTGGAGGACACATTTCAGACCACAGCAATTGCTTAATCTCATTGGACCTTAATTTTATTATTTGCACAATAAACAGGGACAAGGTGATGCCTCAGTACTCTTTCCAGCTCCCCATATTTGATCTCTTCCTTATCAATAGTGTGCAATTCTTACCCCCACATACCAGTATTCAAATGAAGTCCTACCTCTGCAGAATTCTTGTTCTAACTTGTCACACTAGCACCCACCATCATCCATTACAATTCTTTTCATAATAATTATACAGTTTTAGATCAGTTTTCTGGGGAATTGAAAAAAATCAAAGAGGTGACTACGAATTTATTGATAGACACATAAAGATTATGGTGATTTAAATACGAGTGTCCAAAGTGGTTATAAATATCAAGGGGAGAGGGCTACCTCTCTATTTCATTCTATGTTTTTGAATCCTTTAATCCAAGTGGAATTTAAAGCACTGTCCTACCACTTATCCCTGTAATCTGTCTGCTTAGTGTGGTTTCTGTGAACCTTGGAAACAACTTATGTATTATGTAAATAATGAGGTGTAATATCATAAAAAATGAGATAATTACATAGCATTTTGAAGATACAACTAAATTGTTTACATTTTTTAAATCAAAGTAGTAACATATTTCAACTTTATGTTTAGTCAAAATAGAGATTTGAAACATAGGGGTTTTTATAACATGTCAGTCTATTTTTAATTTTTTAATAAATCATTCCACAATTAACCATGTGGTCTCTTTGAATTAACTCTACCTCATAGTGTTCTTCAGAAACTCTAATTATACCTTAGATTATCATTTAGAACACCTGCTCTTGTGGGTTTCAGTAATGTTAGCCTTGAATATTTTGACATAAAGAACTATAATCATTGGGAATTTTATGATGTTTAAAAAGTATTCTATGTGCCACCTTTCTAGCTAACTTTACCCTGTTTTATATGCCATGACTCTTTGCTTATTGAAGCTATTGTCCATCATCTTTCATCTTGAGTTACTAATCTAAGGAAATATGGATAGTTAGCCTGAGAGCCAAGAGCATCCAGAAGTCCAGTGTCCTTATTCTCAGCTTATATGACTTATACCAATCATCACTATATTGGAAAAAAACAGGGAGGCTCTGAGCATGGTTCCGAGAAAGCCCATCCTCCTACCTAATGATATTCATAGGCAAAATGTGTCAAGCTCTGAATGAGGTAAAGAATAACATATGCATGATGACATTTTTATTTCAACATACTAATTTAAATGTCCATAGGTACTTTGTGTCCATACCCTGCAGATTTGCCCAGACTAAAGACCAGTGGCCACAAGTGGAAGCCAATTGCACAAACTATTCCCTATTATTTTTCAAACTTCTGTTGTCAATCTCATTCTTAACTGACATATGATAAATTTCAATTTTTAACTCTGTTGACATGCCAAGGACAGATTAGAAATGTGATATCTAGCTTTAAGAAGTTCCTTTGGTGGCTTTGAACAAGTTTGAGAGACATATTATCTTAAGCAACCTCATTTCTCCCAGGATGCTATACTTATAGTTTAGGGTTCTAAGCAAATAGGCCTTACTCCAAATGCACTATCGACTCAGCATATTGATGATTCATTGCTTCTTTGTAACCAATCAAATGTGACTATATTTTATCATATCACTCCCACTTATCCCACCCCATCCAACTTTCTTATCCCAAGTGTTTTATGAAAAAGTTTGATACATATCTAACCATTAACAATTCTAGTTGATAAACTAGGATACTTTACTGTGATAGTCTTAAAACTGAAGTTATACAATTAGTATAATTAAAGGAAGAGGTTTCAAATTATATGTGCCAGGTGCAATATGAAAAACAGCCAACCCTAGAAGTGATAGCAGGTGAGAAATTATGCAGGCACCCCCATGAATCCAAAATTTGGAATTTATATATTACAGCTACTCCTATATAAGTAGACTACATCTTGTAAAACTGCTTGGTATGGTCTAACAGCACATTAGATGTATAGAGCTGTTTTTACCACTTGACCTAGTTTTTACTGCCCAGGGAGGCAAATGTTAAATGAAACGCCTCTCCTTTCCTGCACTCACTCTCCTCCCCTGCCATAGATATCATCAAAATAGATTTAGATTTTATTTTAGTTTTCTATGACTAGTTCTATGTCCCTTTGGCCCAATCAGTAACTATCTACTCAAATTTTTTTAAAGATAGCAAGCTATATCCCATCCCCAGGGCATAAAACCCAGAGGCCATCCATTTCAGTGTTTTATAAATAAGGTTTTGCCAAAGCAGCATTAGTGGAATCTTGTCACAATTAAATCCCAATAGTGCTCAAGCTTTGCATTAAGCTGCTGCCCTTGACCTGTGGGAGAGGTGATTTGCCATTAGGTTTATTAGAGTATCTCTGGAGCATGTTAGAGAAGCATTTTTTCCTAAATTCAAGATGGATGGGAGTTCACACATAATCAAAGATAGGTTCATTTAGCCCAGCTGTACAACTAAGATTTTGACAGAAGACTGATATTTGAGTCACAGAATCATCAAACTTAAGGGCCAGAAGGAATGTTGAGAGGATCTGTTCCTCTCTGAATGGATGAGTAAATAAAGAAATCTCCATTAAGGAGCAAATGCATAAGTTTATTATTGCTAAGGAAACATAACAAGGATTGGTCATCTAATTTGCCACCTCCCGCTGCACCCCTCTCCTGCCCTCCCCAAAGAAGAGACCAAGGACTCTAATAGCTATGTATAAGCGTTCACAACAAGTCACAAGGAAAATATTAGCATTATCCACATTTTGAATATTCCAGAAGCAAGAGAGCCTACCTGGCTTACAGTTTTTGCCTGTAAGTCACTGATTTATACGAGGAAGTCAACAATGTCCAATTTGGCTGTCACAAAAATGGTTAGCAAGAAATACACAAATGGCTTTTGGGGCTCAGAGAGAAAACAACACAAGCCACTGCTTTCTATGCTACACTTGCTTCTATCAAAGACAATAATCTAACCAAAGAAATTATTTGTGCCTAGGAGATATTTTCTATGCAAACCAAATGTCTATGGTGTTTCAGCTTCAAGATCTCTGTGATACTTCATCACATCTCCCCTTCATCCGCAATAGTCACTTCTTAGAAGGGGACCAACTTGCCAAAGGGAAGCAGCCATTGGATAATGGCGACCAGCAGACTGGGAATGGGATGTGTACCACCTGGCAGAAACCAGTGGAATCATCACCAGGTCTCACATCATCTGGGGAGCTGTCCCAGAAGACAGATGAGGATAGAGAAGTAACTATCTGTGGCTATCTCCGCAGAGCACATTTTCCAGTCCAAGAGTAGTGAAAACTGACCCATGTCCTCACAGACAGATAACCAGGTCTTATCCTTTCTTTCCCCTCCAAGTATACCTCAAAAATGGATAGCCAGTCCACTGATGACTAGACTAGCGTTAGGCGCTGTTGGTAGAAAAAGGAAGAAGAAACAGGTGACTTTGATATATCCCCCAAATCAGCTGCAGGCAGGCTGTACACCTGAAAGTAGAGGATGGAAATTTTTTTAAAGGAACTGAGGGAAGTTGAATCCTCCTGCTCTTAGTTCTATTCTCCATCAAAAATTCTCAGTGTTTTGCTGACCAAGACCACTTTTTGTTCATATGCCTATTTTAAATTTCAAAAAGAAATGAATGCTAAAGAAAACAAATCTCTATGTAATTTTGGAATTCCTTCAAAATTTGAAATCCAACTTGGTATATTTCAACATACATCTATCTGGTACCTCCAGTGGGCATGGAGGCAGGATGTTGCAGTTGAAAGGGCATGAAACTTGTAATCAACAACTTGAATCTTAGTTTAGCCAATTACAGGCTATTTAAACTTGTATTGGCACATAAACCTTTGACCTTTTCTTTCATCATCTGTAAAATAAAAACAATAACCTGAATTTCACAATGTTCTCAGTATTAAATAAGGTGATATATGTGCAAAAGGTCATAGGAATGCAGTTAATACCATTTTAGTTACAACACCTTTTCACCCTTCCAAAAGAGTGAAAGGTACAGTTTGGGAAGGTGCAGTTTGATAGAAGCAGCAGCTTAAATGCATATGGTTTGTTTCCCAATAATTTCAGAGAAGGGACTATGTGAAGCCTTTTTTAAAGTTAGCCACCCTGTTGTCCAATAGTCCTTCATTTTATATATTGTATGTTTCTTATCTCTAATCCTCTTTTATAAGCAGCTTGTACTCCAATCATGGATATTACCTCTTGAATTCTTTTTGACCTGGAACGAAAATGTAAATGTGCATTAAGGAGAAAAAGTCCAACCCGTATATCATATTTATGATTGACTCTGCTAGCAGAGACATGGAATAATTTTTATTTTCTCAATGAATTCAACTTCTCCATGTTACTCATTAATTTTTTTGTGAGTAGAAAGCTGACATTTAAATACATTCTGCCTCATACTAACTGAACATTATTCTAGGGTTTTCAACAGACTGAAGCCTAGACTTCCTTCTTTAATTACATGCTTATGTTCTTGCTCCAAAATGCTCCAAAATGTGTTGCTGAATCATAAATTGTTCTGAGACCATTGTTGGTGGGGTGAGTAGGGAGGGGGTTAAGATAAAATGGCTACACTGTAGGTATTGCTCCTGGGTGCTTGGATCAGCATGCATGTTCTTGTTAAAAATAATAACAATAATTTCTTAAAAAATATATCTTTCTGAGCACAAAGACCAAAGTGGAAATCTCCTTTATCCTTAAGGACAAAGGTGTCAGGTTCTGGGCCTTTGTGCTTCCCATAGAGTCATTGGCTTAGTTCTGATCCTTCTTTGCTTTCACATCTTTTACTATAGTAAAACACAAATGTAAATCTTTTGGAACTTAATCATTAATTTTTCAATTAAAAATTTCTTTAAAAGAAAATTAGTTCTGGAAAGGTGTTTATTTTGAAATCTGCTATGCATATTCTAGAGTGCATTTTCACTGATATATTTATCTTTTGTTGCTATAGGTTCTAAATGAGCAATGTATTGAGTTCCATTTCGCACTGATTATAACTTCCATGTATGAATATGAAGAGAAACAAAGAGAGCGTATATTAGTCATGTTTTTATTTTCTATATTTTATGATGCTCTGACATCTTGGGGCCTGAGGAGCTAGGAGAGATTGTTCTTTCCCAGGGTTAGCTATTTCCTAGATATAGGAAAAAAGTTGACTGGAGTAAGACTTTGATATGCAAATCAGCAATCCTGAGTTCATACCCTCCCACACCCGCCTCCTTTTATCATCAGTCTCCTGGAATCCAGAACACCACCCCCTGCCCTAAATCACCTGAAGGCCAAGGTACTAAACAACTAGAGACCACCCCTATAGCCCAAAGCCCACTGAAATTCAAACTAGCCAATCCTAACTAAGCCTGTTTACCTTTCTTGTCCTGTTGCTTCCTAAAGAAACCACAATAAAGGCTTTTGGCCATGCTTTCTCCTTCTTTGCTCCTGACTCCAGACCATGCCTGGTGTTTCCCCATGTCGCCTTGTATGGCACAGCGTGCCCCCTCCTCTTAGGAACTGTGAATTGTTTCCTGATCGGTTGCCCTCACCATATCTGAATAATGATAAAACCTACATTTATGAGATGTTGAGAGAGATGAAGAAGAAAGCAGATAAAGAAGAGGAGGAGGAGAAGAAAAAGAGGAAGAGGAGGGGGAAGAGGAGGGAAGAAAAAAGGAGAAACAGAAAGTGAGGAGGAGAAAAAAAGATAAAACAAGGGAATGAAAAAGAGAGATAAGCTCTGCTTTTGTGGAGTTTTTTGTTTTTTTGTTTTTTTTGAGATGGAGTGTCACTCTGTCGCCAGGCTGGAGTGCAGTGGCGCCATCTCAGCTCACTGCAACCTCCGTCTCCGGGTTCAAGTGATTCTCCTGCCTCAGCCTCCTGAGTAACTGGGATTACGGATGCACTCCACCACACCCAGTTAATTTTTGTATTTTAGTAGAGAAGAGTTTCACCATGTTGGCCAAGATGGTCTCGATCTCTTGACCTCATGATCCACCCACCTCGGCCTCCCAAAGTGCTGGGATTACAGGCGTGAGCCACCACACCTGGCCGCCTTTGTGGAGCTTTTAATCCAAGTGTCAGAGGCGTTTGAACCAGGGCAACTCCATCTTGAAAGGGACTGGGTAAAATGGGGCTGAGACTTACTGGCTGCATTCCCAGATAGCTAGGCATTCTAAGTCATAAGATGAGATAGGAGGTCAGCACAAGATACAGGTCATAAAGTCCTTGCCCATAAAACAGGTTGCAGTAAAGAAGCTGGCCAAACCCAACCAGAACCAAGATGGCAACAAGAGTGATCTCTGGTCGTCCTCACTGCTACATGCCCACCAGTGCCATGACAGTTTACAAATGCCATGGCAAAGTCAGCAAGTTACCCTATATGGTCTGAAAGGGGGAGGCATGAATAATTCACCCTTTATTTAGCATACAATCAAGAAAATAACCATAAAAATGGGCAACCAGCAGCCCTATGGAGCAGCCATTCTTTTATCCCTCTACTTTTTAAATAAACTTGTTTTCACTTTACTGACTCGCCCCAAGACTTGCAAGAGATATAAGAATCATCTCTCAGGGTCTGGATCAGGACCCCTTTTCAGTAACATGAATGGGAAGGCTAGGACCTAGCTTAGTACATGAAGCATAATAGAAATAAATCAACTATTCACTAAAGAAAAACCATGTAGAAGAATTAAGAATCTTCAAAGGATATCAAAAGTAAAACTAGTTATAGTTGTACGTAATTTTATGAAGTGGAAGTTGAAATCAATGGAATAATGATATTAATATTTAACTTGAAATACGAAGGTTCAATTTTCCGTTATTTAAATAAAGAAACATAAAAGCACTTGCTTTGCAGGGTCATTGTGAAGACTTAATACAATAATCTGTCTAAGCAACAAGGAAAGTGCCTGGCACATAGAAGATGCTCAATCAATGTGACTTCTCATCCTTTTCTGTTCATAGCTGTCACATTAATTTAAATATATAAAATAAAGAAATTTCTGTCTATGTCATTTAACAGTGGGGTGAAGGATGGGACACTGAAGGATTTTCAAGGAAGTAGACTGCATGTTCTCTAGTAGTAGTGAACACTGAGAACAGTAGAGCCTTATCAAAAGGTATCCCAGAGATTATAAATTAGAAGGTCTGGGTTGTAGCTAGAGACTTTTTTTTTTAAGTTCCACAGTTTATTCTGATACGAACTTTCTGTTGAGGACTCTTAAAAACTCCTTCTCAGGTGGAATGTTTGTTGTATGAAATTATGATGCTGCTATGTTTCTCTTTTTATTGAAACTTCTATTTTTAACTGACAAATAATAATTGTATATATTTACAGGATGCAATGTGATCTTTTGATATATGCATACAGTGGGGGATGATTATATCAAGCTAATAACACATTCATCACCTCTCATACTTATCATTTTTTGTAGTAAGAACATTTAATATCCACTCTCTTAGCAATTTTGAAATATATAAGACATTAACTATGGTCGCTATGTTGTACAATAGATCTCAAAAAATTATTCCTCTTGTTTAACTGAAACTTTATACATTTGATATACATTTGACCAACATCTCTTCATTCCAATTTCTCACCCTTGCTTCCAGTAACCATCATTCTACTCTCTGCTTCTGTTAATTCAACTTTGTAAAATTCCACATAAAAGTGAGATCGTGTAGTATTTGTTCTTCTGTGCCTGGCTTATTTCAGTTAGCATAATGCCCTCCAGGTTCATCCATGTTGTTACAAATGACAGAATTCTCTTCTTTCTTAAGGCTGAATAGTATTCTATTGTATAGAGATACTACGTATTATTTATCTATTCATACATTAATCAACACTTAGATTGATTCCATATGTTGGCTATGGTGAATAATGCTGAATGAACCTGGGAGTGCAGATACCTCTTCAACATACTGATTTCAATTCTTTGGATATATACCCAGTAGTGAGATTGCTGAATTACATGGTAATTTTATTTTTAATTTTTTGAGGGACCTCCATGGCTTTTCTCATAATGGCTCTACTAATTTGTATACCCACCCACAGTGTACAAGGGTTTCCTTTTCTCCACGTTTTCACCAACGTATGTTATATTTTGTCTTTTTATTAATAGCAATTCTAACAAGTATAAGGCGATAGCTCATTGTGACTTTAATATGCCTTTCCTTGATGAGGAGTGAAATAGAGGATCTTTTAACATATCTGTTGGCCATTTTTATGTCATCTTTGAGAAATATCTATTCAGGTCCTTTGCCCATTTTTTAATTGGGTTATTTATTTTTTTTGCTATTGAGTTGAGTTCCTTATGTGTTTTAGATTTTAACCCCTTCTCAGATACATGGTTTGCAAATATTTTCTCTCAGTCTCTGAGTTGTCTCCTCACTCTGTCATTGCCTTTGGTGTGTAGAAGATTTTTAGTTTGATGCAATCCAATTAGTCTATTTATGCTTTTGTTGACTGTGCTTTTGCAATCACATCTAAAACAATTTTCTCCCAGTAGTTTCGTGGTTTGGAGTCTTATACTTAAGTCTTCAATCCCTTTTGAGTTTATTGTTGTATGTGGTATAAGATAAGGGTCCAATTTCATTCTTTTTTTTTTTTTCTGTGACACAGCCTCAGGAGTTCCTGAGGACATGTGTCCCCCAATTTCATTCTTCTGCATACAGATATTTAGTTTTCCCAACATTTATTTAAGAGATTGTCATTTCCATTGCATGTTCTTGGCATCTATTGATAATCAATTGACTGTAAACACATGAGTTGATTTCTGGACTTTCTATTCTGTTCCATTAGTCAAAGTGTCTGTTTTTATGCCAATATCATGCTGTTTTGATTACTATAGCTTTGTAATATATTTTGAAGTCAGATAGTGTGACACATCTACCACATTTCTAATTATTTATCTTTTTGTACATTCAATGAGATTTCATTTAATACTTACAGTGTACCAAGAACTAAGCTAGACACCAAAGATACAAAAAATAAGGTGTAATTGATGATCCCAGGGACATCTTTAGTGAGGAACACAAACTTCAGAACTAACCATTATAGGAAAGAGGTACTATTATATAAATATATTTAATGTGTAATGAAAGCACAGAGGAGGGAACTCTGCCATGGCCTTATTATGGATTCAATTGCAACTCACATTTATATTGCCAAACATAAAGAGTATTTCAGTACAAACTACAAATTTTTTTGCTTTCAAACAGCTGTTTTTCAGTAGGTTTCAATTTCTAATAGTTCTCATTGCCTGATGCCATTGCCGAAAGACCTGGTCCAAATCTCTGAGCATAGGCACTCAGACCAGAGGATGCCTGAGTTTTAATTATGAATTCCTTTATACCCTTAGCTAAATTGTCCCTGGTGGGTAATTTACTTATTACTTAATATCTATGACCCAGTTCCTTGGTCCATAAACCTGAGATAATAATATTTATCTGCTTTTTATGATTTGGTATTCAACTTTTAAATAACATTTTTATTTTAAAGGGACCTTATAATTGTTAGTTAGTTTTTCCTAACTAGCTATACCTGCCTCACAGTGATGGCATGAAGGTTAATGAATTAATTTTGACAAATGCTTTTGAACATGAGAAGACTTTTATTCCATTATTTGGTAGTTTATTTTGGCATTATGAGGCTTCCCATGTTTGCTTGCACCCGGGGCAGCCCTGGGGGCACAATGCTTTCTTACAATAGTGTCTCCCTTAAATGGTTTAGCAGGAGAACATATCATTGATTCAGAGAAAACATTTTTAATACATATACTAGGTCATGTAAGAGAAATTCTTCTGCTGCTAAGTATAAACCTGGTGACTGAAGCAGAAACATACTCCCGAGTACCCAGTGTGTTACCTCCAAGTTCTTCCGAACAACAGTGAAATTATTGATTGAAGCCAAGGATGTTGGACACTAATCAAGTTAATAGGAAACATAAAATTAAGAACACCTGTATTATAAAGTGGGAAAAGTGTATTTTTATAATTATGTAACTGGTAAAAATGTTCATCTTTATTTACTAATTTACTTACTGAGCAAATTGGTACAACCTGTTTTAGAAGATGTGTACTATATAGCAGTGTGTATTTTTGGCTTTGAACATAATCATAGCTCTACTTAAGATAATTTTATGAAATCCATACTAAGGAAATTATAGGAAAGTAGATAGTATTTGTACGCATCTGTTCTTGCATTGCTATAAAGAACTAATGAAACTGAGTAATTTATAAAGAAAAGGGGACTAATTGGCTTACAGTTCCACAGGCTGTAAGGGAGTATGGCTGGAGAGGCCTCAGGAAACTTACAACCATGGCAGAAAGCGAGGGGTTACAGGGATGTCCTGCATGGCTGGAGCAGCAGGAAGAGAGAGCAGGGTGATGTGCTACACATTTTAAACAACCAGATCTCATGAGATTTGGCCCCTCCAAAATCTCATATCCTTCTTATATTTTAAAATACAATCATGCCTTTCCAACAGTCTACCAAAATCTTAACTCTCTCCAGCATTAACTCAAAAGTCCACAGTCCAAAGTCTCATCTGAGACTAGGCAAGTCCCTTCTGCCTATGAGCCTGTAAAATCAAAACCAGTTAGTTATTTCCAGGATACAATGAGGGCACAGGCATTGGCTAAATACTCCCATTCCAAAAGGGAGAAATTGGCCAAAACAAAGGGGCTATAGGCCCCATGCAAGTCTGAAACCCAGCAGGGTCATCATTAAATCTTAAAGCTCTGAAAGAATCTCCCTTGTCTCCATGTTTCACATCCAGGCAACACTGAAGCAAGGAGTGAGCCCCCAAGGCCTTGGGCAGCTCTGCCCCTGTGGATCTGCAGGGTATAGCCATCATGACTGCTTTCATTGAGTGCCTATGGCTTTTCCAGGCACACAGAGCAAGCTGTTGGTGAATCTGTCATTCTGCGGTCTGGAGAACAGTAGCCCTCTTCTCACAACTCCACTAGGCAGTACCCCAGTGCAGACTCCGTGTGGGGGCTCCAATCCCACATTTCCCCTCCACACTGCCCTAGTAGAAGTTCTCCATGAGGGCTTTGCCTCTGCAGCAAACTTTTGCCTGGACATCCAGCCATTTCCATACATCATCTGAAATCTAGGCAGAGACTCCCAAGCCTCAACTCTAACACATGCACATGCAGGCTTAACACCACATGAAAGCTGCCAAGACTTACGGCTTGCACCCTCTGAAGCAACAACCCAAGCTGTAACTTGACTGCTTTTAGCCATGGCTGGAGCTGAAGTGACCACAATGCAGGGCACCATGTCCTGAGGCTGCACAGAGCAGTGCAGCCCTGGGCCTGGCCCACAAAACCATTCTTGCCTCCTAGGCCTCCAGGCCTATGGTGGGAGGGGCTGTCAAGAAGGTCTCTAAAATGTCCTGAAGATGTTTTCCCTATTGTCTTGCCTATTAACATTTAGCTCCTTTTTACTTATGCAAATTTCTGCAGCCTTGAATTTCTCCCCAGAAAGTGAATTTTATTTTCTACCACATGGCCATGCTGCAAATTTTCCAAATGTTCATGATCTGCTTCCCTTTTAAATATAAGTTCCAGTTTCAGATCCAGTTCAGATAATCTTCTTGCTCATGCATAACAAAAGTGACCTTGGCTCATTCCGAATAAGTTCCTCATCTCCATCTGAGACATCTTCCGCCCGGATTTTATTGTCCATATTACTATCAGCATTTTGGTCACAACAATTTAACAAGTCTTTGGGAAGTTCCAAATTTTCCCTGCTCTTCCTGTCTTCTTCTGAGCTCTCCATACTCTTCCAACCTCTGCCCATTACCCAATTCCAAAGCTGCTTCCACATTTTCAGGTATCTTTATAACAATGCCCCACTCCTTAGTACCAATTTTCTGAGTTAGTTTGTTTATGCACTGCTATAAAGAAATACCGGAGACTGAGTACTTTATAAAGAAAAGGGGTTAAATTGGTTTCCTAGTTCTGCAGGCAGTACAGGGAGCATGGCTTGGAGGCCTTAGGAACTTACAGTCATGGCAGAAGGCAAAAGGGAAGCAGACACATCTTATGTGACTGGAACAGGAGGAAGAGAGAACAGGAAAAGGTGGGACACACTTTAATCAACCAGATCTTGTGAGATCTCACTCACTATCACGAGAACAACCAGAGGGAAATCTGCTCCCATTATCCAATCACCTCCCACCAGGCCCCTCCCCCAAAATTAGGAGTTACAATTTCACATGAGATTTGGGGAGGGACACAAATCCAAACCATATCAGGATTATTTATTATTTTTAAAAAATGGTACAAATATCCAACCATTAGAGAATAATTAAAGCATACAACATACATAAAATGAAACATTTTGTGAACAGTAAAAATTATGTTTAAAAGACGTTTGTTGACAAAAATAAAATGTTCTGGAAAAAATAAACAATAATAAAGTACAAGACAGACTATACCATATGATCTCCTCTATATATATGCATAGAAATTGGTTAACTCTGGATAGTAAAATTATTAGTGATTTTCAATTTCTTCATTTAATATTATTGACATTTCTTAACCTCCTAATTTTATGTAGTAAGCAGTATTGCTTAACTGATCAGAAAA
This sequence comes from Chlorocebus sabaeus, assembly GCF_047675955.1. Classification (NCBI taxonomy): domain Eukaryota; kingdom Metazoa; phylum Chordata; class Mammalia; order Primates; family Cercopithecidae; genus Chlorocebus; species Chlorocebus sabaeus. Next base: position 40,497,329 of record NC_132914.1, on the reverse strand, counting down.
ATTATGGTAATGTAATGCCAGTTCTTAGACAGGCATTGTTTCATTCAACTCCTCTTCTAATGGCATTATTAAAGAGACATGCTATTACTTATAATGGTTACCAATTACTAAATTGGACTGTGTATTTACAGGTATCATCTTATTTAACAAGGCTTTAAAAGTGACTTCTCAATTGCAGTATGTCCATGTGAACCTAGAAACTAACTACTTTCTTATAGCACATACTTAGATGGCCCCACCCACCAACATCCACTTTGTATTACACTTATTCACAGTAATGTTTTCCTTCCTAATTTAAGTTACAATTTTTAGAAGCAGAGATTATGTTCTATACATTTTATATCCTACATTTCCTAGTACTGAATAATTTTTACTGAAAAGGAATATTCCCAATCAGTGCCATCTTATTTTATTCCCATCTGATCTACTAGACCAGAATACTCCTATTTAATGACTATATCTGCCTGATAGGCCTGAAGTCTTCTTGGGCAGTGGATCTAAAACTAACCCATCTTCTCTTCTGTTGATTCATTCATTCAACAAATACTCGGTGAGTGCCTACTATGTGCCAGACACATTTCTAGGCACTACGAGTAAAGCTATAAACAAAACAAACAAAATCTCTCCCTCATGGAGCTCATACCCTAATGAGAAAAAGACCAGATAATATACAAAACAGATGAAAGGTATAGTATGGTAGACGGTAATAAGTACAGGGAAAAATACCTACAGCAGAGAAGGGAAATGAGAAAAAGTCAGAAGGGATTGAATTTTAGAAAGGATGGCCAGCAAAGACCTTACTGAGAAAATGGGATATTTGAGTAACACTTAAACGCACTGTGGCAGCAACTTATGTCGACATCTTGGGGGCGGGGGGTGGGGACATTCCGTACTTAGGAAATAGCCAAAGCAAACACCCTGAGGTAAGTCCATGACTGGGATGTTTAAGAAAGAGCAAGGCCAGTCTAGCTGAAAGTGTAGAGGATCAAAGTCATATAAAATAAAGCTAAACATTGAAAAATGCCAAAATTGTATAGGCCTTTGCAAGCCATTATGCAGACTTCAGCTTTTACTCCAAGAGAAAAGGAGAATCACTGATATATTTTGGGCAAAGGAATGACCTAAACAATATGTTTTATCAGCAAAACTTAGGCTGCTATGCTGCCGAAAGACAATGAGGACAAGGACAGAAGTTTTGGAAGGCTTATAATCCAAAGATGATGGTGGTATAGACCAGAATGAGGGCAGTAAAGGTGGTGAGAATCAGATTTTGAAGAGAATTTGCTGATGAATTGGATGTGCCTTGCAGAAGTATTCCAAATGTCTCCAAGGTTTGGATGTGAGCAGCTTAAATAATGGAACTGTCATTAACTAGGAGGAGAAAGATTATGGCCAGACCAGGCTTGGGGAAAATAGCATGAGATCAGTTTTGTTTGTGTTAAATCTAAAATAGCAATGACACTTCCAAGCAGAGATGTTGAATTGGCAGTTGGATATAAAAAATCTGGAGATCTAGGATGAGTTCTGGGATAGATATGGATATGTGGGAATCAACATGTGGGATAGGTGGGACTTGAAGCTAGGAGATCATCTAACATTGCCAATCATAATTAGAAGATCATGAAATAACAAAATTAGGTAAGAAATTCTTTTTCTCTCAAGGTAGAGAGAAAATAAGTCCACTTGACCTTTTTGCAGCATAACGTTCACCTCAATACAACCCCATGAACATTAAGTCTCGTCAGAGTTCCAACTGGAATTACCACCACCTGTATTAGGCTTTACTAGTTAGGATTCTTGTTTATCTACTACTCTGGCCTCAGCACTGATGTCAAAAGCAGCAATGTTGAAAACAGGTAGAGGCCTGTATCAATTAGACCAGAGGCTTTCCTGTTACCTGGGAGCTTGTTGGAAATGCAGAATCCCAGGCCCCAATTCTAAACCTACTTCATTTGTACATTGAAGTTTGAGAAGTGCTCTACTAAAGGCTATTAGGTAACTCATAGAACCTTCAGGAGTCCAGGAATCATCTTGGAGACTCTGCATCCAGGAATCTTGCGTAATCTCAACCTCAGGATGCTTGTAACTGTGCCTACGACATCTCTGAACCTATTAGAACAGGCACCATGTCTCTTCCTGGGGATGCTCAGCAAAGAATATACCTACTGAGACTTCCGCTATTGCTGCCTCCAAAATCTTAATACCAGTCTCGTCATGGTGAGTTCTAGTCATAGAACCTAGATCACTGAAGGCTGAGAAAGTGAGTTGTTGCCTATATTTTGGAATGGAAATCTCATAATGTGGAAAATGTGCTCAAAATATGCTGGCAGCCACAAGTGTAACAAATATCCCCCAAGGGCTGAAGATAAACACTAGGGAGAATATAGATAGAAAAGGAAAGCCTGGGTGTTTGGAGGTGAAGTCAGAAATAAGGACAAAACTAAATCAGATACATAAACAAACAGTAGACTAATTTCAGATATATGGCAGTAACAGGTACAGCATAAATAATACTAGACAGGTCTCAAGTGTGAATGAGAAAATCTGCATCTACAGGATACATTCTGAGTCAGCAATTGAAGCCAGGAACTGAAAATACAGTGTGGTTGTTTTGTTTTCTATTGATTCTGCTAAGCTGGAACTGTACTTCCCAGAATCTTCTTTGCTATGTGGTTCTAGGCTTGAATTGGCAAAAAGAGAGAAACTGGTACAAGATTTAGATGGCAGACATGACAACAGCCATTTCTCTTTGAGAGTCATAGTGGTTAGGCATGGTAGAAGACAGATGTGGCAGCAGCCAGCTTGTTCTTCCTCTTCCCCATTCCATATCCAGCTCTGCCTGTCACCTGGCCTGATTTCCAATGGTGACTGCAGGATCACCCACAGATGCAGAGATTCTGCCCTTCCCTATTCTTCTCCACTACTCTCCTGTGTACTCACATCCAGCAGCTGGATATGCCTGGTTTTAGGAGGGTTACTTAGTGAATAGTCTTTGATCCTCCAATTCCCTTTTTTGGGCCCTTGTGTCCCCAGCTGCTCCTACAATCACGTAGGCCAAATTCCTATGTAAACCTCTTACTCCATAACATTCATAGTGCTTCTGCTTCCTCAATTGAATCCTGACTAATAGTTATAGTTACTAGAATTGGCTCCAGGGAACAGAACCAGAAGGATGGGAATCTGGCCATCCTACTTTGGTAAAATTATATGTAAAGGCATTAGTGACTCTATGCCCAGTGGTTTAGGAGACACTAGTTGTCCATGGAATGCTATGGCAAAATAGTTATTTTAATCATCATCTGTCATCACTTATCATCAAATTCTTATAGAATATAAGGCTTCAAACAAACAAGAAGTTGCTACCATACAATATTATGGTAGAAATAAATAATACATTAAGTTGGTTTGTTGCTTCTGAATGCACTTCTGAACATGGAGAAAGAAAATCATTAAATTTTCAACTCCAGGTCTGGGTGAAGAATTAGAAAACTTTTAGTTCTAGATCAACTTTGCTAAGTTGTAACTATGTTTTCTAAAAGGTAAGCATTGATGCAGAGGAAAGTCACTAACAAAACCTCCTGAAGCACTGGTGCAGGTGGACAAGTTGGAAACTTCAAGTTCAATGGCTCCAGGAAAGTCCAGGCTACCAGTGTGAGACCACAAAGGGGAGTTGTTAGAAAAGGCCAAGGAAAGCTGTTGCTTCTGGACAACCAGTGTCTGAAGCCTCAGATCTAAAAAACAACCCCAAAGTATAATCCTGTAAGTGGCTGAATTTCAACACAAATTGAATTCACAACCTCATAGGGTCTCCAATGCTCAATGTGCTTTTGTTATTTGCTTTTAGTATGAGAGTTGTATCCTATAAGTATATATCAATAGAAAAATTAATGAGAAGAAATCAAGAAGTTACATCCCTAGGAATATAATTTTTTCATTTTTAAAACTTCCAAGAGTAATTTACTCAATTGACATAAAAATATAAAGAATAGGAATAAATGCAAATCAATGAGAAAATGAGAAAAATTTGGTTGATTTCAAAATTGTTCTTGGATTTCATAAAAAAAAATTAGCTGAATTACTGCATTTTCCACATTTCATAGAGTCACAGAATTTGAGAGTGGGAAGAAGCTCTAAGGCTCTCTATTTTGCAGCAAAATACACACAGTCTGTATGTATTCTGTTCTGTTGCTACATGTGCTTTGACTTCTTTGACTTTGGTCATTAAATTTGTTTTGAGGATTTAGCATATGAAAAACATAAAGTCACAGCAGGAATGATCAACCCTGAATTTTGGACAATAGTTAACTCTGGGCTAGGTGTAAAATGGAAAGAAATGCAGCAGGCAAGGGTACAAGGAGGCTTCCAGTGCATTTACAATGTTTTATTTCTTAAGGGAGTGTTAGAAACACAGTCCTGTGTTATATTACTTTCTAGCATGTTGCATGACTGAAACATTTTATCAAAATAAAATGGTAAAAACAGATTTAGCATGGGACTTATACATAGGTTTTTCTCTATTTTATCTTTGGTACGAAGATTTTAATAAAAGACATTTTATGTTGGATAAAAGGTTTTCTGCACAGCCAGGCAATGAATTATACAAAGCAACTGTCAGGAAACCTGGTTCCTGCAGAAAGGATTTTTCAAGATTTACATAAAGTTTTATAGATAGAGAATTTTCGAAAAGATCTTATTCAGGCAGATACAAAATAACGACTTACTTTGGCAGTAAGCAATGCATAAAATTGTCTTCTCTTTCCTATCCCCTACAGAGAGGAAACAACAGTGACTTTGAATGATAAGAACTGGATTCTGGCCAGAACTCTGGCCTCTGCTAGCTGTAAGGGCCCAGCTCAGGGAGGGCTTTGAAAGGCTTTTGCTGACTCAAGAAGTGCCAAAGGAAAGAGGTAGGTAGTGGCACTAGCCAAAAAAATAAAAAATAAAAAACAAAAGTCACCATTGTTCCTTCTTGCCATGAAGTGCACTTAAAGAAAAGATAACGAGAGGAAAAGATGGGCTCTCAGGAACAGTTAGAGCATCACATTTTTATGATGAAATAATTCTAGTTTTTAGAAATGATGATATCTGGGTCACTTTTTAGCTCTGCCTGTGGAAAGACTTATAAAGACAGCATATCCTAATCATGTCTCACACAGCTCACTCACATACACATGGCTTTTGTTTATTCTTGTTCAACTTGGTTTTCACATTTTTATACATGGCCTTAAGGGATGGCTTTGATGCTGAATTTTTCTGGGAATAAATGAATAAGTAAATACAAAAGTCATATATACATAAAATGCAAAAGTACAAATGAAGGGGACCCTCAAGTGTTTTTCAAAAACCTATGTCCCCAATAGTTTTTCCAAGAAAGATTCTATTTCGACAGCAGTTTCACGTCTCTTGACTACTGAATCATGCTAATTTCTGGACTCTTGAATTATCCAGGTGTTTAGTTACGCAGTGAAATGTTATAACTATAGAGACAAAATGCCTCAGAAGCATAAAACTATTTTTATTTAATATTTTCCATGAGGAATATGAAATGAAGTCCTGATCAGTTAAATGGTCCATCTTTTCAAGGGTGACTAATTCATTACCTGCTGTCCTGCAATATGAAATTGTCCAAGAATTTTGTTTTGTTTTGTTTTGTTTTGTTTTTCAGCTAGGGAGTTTTCTTTCACTTTGCAATTTATTTCATTTCTTCATAGAATTTTGCTCTGACCTTTTTTTTTTTTTTCTGTTTGAGTCTCTTGTACATCACGGTGGGTGGCATTCAGTTTTAATATATTCTTTCAAAACACACACACACACAGAGGTGTAGAAGTAGGATTTCATTTTAGTTGCAAATCTTAAAGCTATAAGCAAAGTGAGTAAATATTATTCATATGACTTACAGTCATCTAAGAGCTACTCAAATGAATAAATCCAGTCTACTTGAAAAATATAGAAAAACTTCTAACAAAAAAAGACCGTAATAAATGCAGAATACGGTCTGTCCTGATACTTCTTTTTGCCTGTCCTCATGTTCACCTCTTTTTCCATTAAACTCCCTGAATGGCTTACATCAAACAAAAAGCTGATTAACGTTTACCAAAAGTTTCAGTGTTTGGGAATCAAATACGTATCTCACCAAAAAGCACAAGCAAAATAAAAACAAAATTCTGGATTTTTAGTTCCATTTAAGCTTGATCTTCATGGATAAGAATAATAACGGTTATGATGTATGGAGAGAGACAGCGATGAGAGAGACAGCAACTTTGATCAAGTCTGACCAGCTAAGACTCAGAAATACCTGCTTCTTCTCCTGCCTTTTCCTCTTTACACTGGTGCATGTTTTCTTCAACTTATAATTTGATTAGGATTCCTCAGCCACTAACACGTGTTCAGTAGGAAAACTAGTAAACTTTAATGTTAATCTCTTTGAAGGAATTTTTTCAGTAAAGAAAAAAGATAAAGCAGTATATGCAGGAGAAAGCAGATTCAAGAAGGTTTTGTTGTTGTTGTTTGTTTCTATTTTTGTTTTGACATGAAGTCTCATTGTCGCTCAGGCTGGAGTGCAATGGTGCTATCTCAGCTCACCGCAACCTCCACCTCCTGGGTTCAAGTGATTCTCCCACCTCAGCTTCCTGAGTATCTGGGACTACAGGCACATGCCACCATGCCTGGCTAATTTTTCTATTTTTAGTAGAGACAGGCTTTCACCATGTTGGACAGGCTGGTCACAAACTCCTGACCTCAGGTGATCCTCCTGCCTCGGTCTCCCAAAGTGCTGGAATTACAGGCGTGAGCCACTGCGCCAGGCCCAAGAAGGTATTTTGTATTGCTTCAGCTGGGGACATTATGGTATGTTTATATATTTATGGGATTCTGTTCCCATGGAGAGGAAAATATATAGATTCCAGCAAAAGAGAGGAAAAATTTGCTGAAGTGGTAACCTTGAGAAAAGGAAAGGAGAAGGCATCTAAATCTCAATCAGAGGATTAAGCAGACACAAGCATGGCCATTTCTTCCACAGTAGTAGGTGAATTCTAAAGCCTGTGGATACAGTTGCTAGTGGGTTGGTTGATGTGGTGTTGGGAACATATGACACAATTTTCAGTGATATAGGAAGCAAGGTTATCAACTGAGAATGAAGATGAGGGAGGGGGTTTTCGAGTTTTAAGGAAAGGGAGAAGGAATAAAATAATTATCTAGAAGAACGATGGAGCGAATTGACTAGGGATTTGGGGTGGGATTGCCTGGCAACTTCGAGAACCCAGTTGAGGATGGCAGTCATGAATTTAAAGTGAGACCAGGTTTTGTGATGGGTTGTGTTTTAGTTTTATTTCTTCCAGCCACATTTAACTGTGTGGATGCAGGGTTTAATTCAAGAAGTTAGGATTTTCTAGGTGCATGCAATGAAGATATAATAAGGCAATGGAGATAATGATTGTGATGATGATGGTAACGATGATGAAAGACCTTGGAATCTATGTTGAGTAAAGAGAGAAATAAGGATGACAAGGGGATGAAAACTAATGAGACTCTAGTAGGATCAATTATGTTTATCACCACTGGGGACACCGTTATTGGTGATATAAAGGCTTATTGTATGTATGACCAAAGGAGTTGATTACTAAAGTGGGGTGGAGAAGAAAAAAAATTACAAGAGAGGAAATTAAGGGCAGCTTATCAGAAAGATCATCTATGTGGATATTGAAATACTCCTGAAGTTTGAATGGAGAGCCGGTAAACAGAAGCTAAAAATGTTAAGTAATGAGAAAAAGTGGCCAAGGCTATGCGGTCAACACGGAGGAGATGAGGGTGGTATAGTCTGAAGATGTGAGTAGCAAGTCTGGGAGTTGTAGGCAAGAAGTAGAAACAGTGAGCTGAAGTTGTAATGAAAGCAAGAAAGACACCTATTGTAGCCCTAGGTTCAGTGGCACTGGGGAGTGGGAGAAAACAGTCACTACATTTAGAATCTTCCTTGAGTTTCTGGAGGAATTTCTATATTCACATTGTTAGTATAGTCTTCTACATGCATCTTTATGATTTTTTCCTTTTCTAAAGCTTAACACGTTTTCCCTCTTTCCATAATTATGCTATGCCTACAGTGGCATCATCTCCTAGGTATCTGTCAGGCTATGAGAGTTGGGGATGGGAAATTAGAGACCTGAGTGAACCAACCAGTTCACCTGGTCAACATTTTGTTTTATTTTGGGCTCAAGTTCTCTTAAATTGCTTTAACTCTCACAGCCTTGGCATTAAGGCGTTGCTTGAATGTGGGGAGGGAACTTGAATACCCCATACAAATGTTATCCATCGATCCCTAATGACACCAAGTAAAATGAAATATTTTCCATTATAGACCCTTGACATTTCTCTATGTTAATAAGGTGTGAAGGAAAGCATCTGGAAGTAGAAAGCTGTTACTTTAATTAATCTGTAACATACATTCTACATAAAAAATGTGCTTGCCATACAAATGCCATTTCCCTCCACCACACACTCCAGTTTTCCACCCCAAACCTTGCTGTGAAAAAATTCTGTAGTCACTATTGATTGCCTGCATGCTTTCACTAGTATGTGGCATGGGTGTAGGCATAGCTTCCATTTGTGGATATAACAATTCAATTTCTGACTATGTAATTGATCTTCCTTGAATTTCATCAAAGTAAATTTAATACAAAAAGTACTGGAAAACTTTGTATGATTTGAACTTGTGTGATTTGAACCCTAAAATGAGTTACAGTGAGGCTTCAGAACATTATGTGTTTCTAAAAATACTGCAAATTAAGTCCTTTTGATACTTTTCCCCCTAAAACCATGCACAAGCTCACATTAAATGGAAAGCAACATAGATAGGATTCTAAGAAGTAACGGAGTCGCCAGAACCAGAATCTACTAAAAGCATGTCTCCTTCTGACACTCACTGAAATGCATGTTAATTCATAGGAAGACCCAGGTTAGTTCAAAGCAAGCGAAAATACACTGCCCTAACCTATTTGACTTGGCTTTGGAAACGGGAAATTTTAGGAAAACTGGTGGCCACCCTGCTCCTGTTTTATTGTGTGTGTTGTGTGTGTGTGTATGTGTGTGTGCGTGTGTGTATGTGTCAGGTGTGGTAGAAATGTGGAATTGTGGAAGGAGATGAGATACAGAAACAAAACAGAGAAAGAAGGGTGGGAGGGGCAACTCACTGCAAGATCCGCTCCTTGCAGTGCACTGCAGTGGCAGACTTCCTGAGCTCTAGGCATGAGACTTGCTCCAGCCTGTGTTTGGAAGTGACAGTTCAGATACAGACAACGTAGGATTCCATGGTAAATGAATACGATAGACTGCCCTGAAAGTGTCATTTAGGAATTTAGAGAAGGAAGTCATTTGATTTCTTTGTAGACCATGAGGTGGGTCATTAAGTCATTTATAGTTTAATTTCCATGTCAAAACCTCAATTTTAAACACATACACCCCCACAAGTACACAGATTACAGAACAGATTTAATTTTTTACAGGTGCTATAGCCAAAAAACTTCCTAAGTGGTTAAAACACTGAGAATATACATAAAACCAGCTTTAGAATATATTGTGAAGGTAAAGAATTGCTTTTTAATTCATTTTGTAGGTCTCGAAAGTCGGGTATGTAAAGTAAAAGGAATATAAGTAACATACCACCAACAAGCTAATGACTGTTGAACTAATTTAACAAAATATAATATTGAAATATATATATAGCATGTAAATTCCATATTTATAATCCTAATAAACTTATAATAAAATCCCAGTGCATGCTTGTAATATTATTATTAAGTTTCATTTCCATCTTCAACTGCCTACTTTTAGAAATATGTAATACTACCTCGAGCCATTTGGGTTTTATGTGGCAATTGCATTTACCTTAACTCTTCCCTGGAGGTAGATTGACTCATTTATTTCATTCTGAAGAAAATGGATTTCTGCATCAGAATGAAATAAAAATGATTAAATATGAATTGAATCATTTAATCCTTTTTCTGGGTCAAAGGGCATAATTATCTCCCCTGCTAAGTGCTACATGTGTGATCATGTACCAGAACTTAGACTTATAAGTAGCTCTAAAATGGTGGGTTATGAGAAAAAGGCAGCAAGACCCCAAGTGTATAACCAGTGGCAAAGGCCTCAGGGGGTGTGTGGGAGGTAGAGGCCCCCCAAGCCTGTGTTACTTCACTAGGCATGTGTGCACAATCCACCCAGGTTTTTATTAAAAAATTATCTTTGCTACTATGTAAACTAGCTTAACAAAATGTTTCAGGACAGCATTTTTCTTTTAAACTTTTCTTTTCGGTTTGGGGGTACATGCAAGGTTTGTTACATAGGTAAACACACGTCACAGGGGTTTATTGAGCAGATTATTTCATCACCTGGTATTAAGCTCAGTATCCAGTAGTTATCTTTTCTGCTCCTCTCCCTCTTCCCATCCACTTCAAGTAGACCCCAGTGTCTATTGTTTCCTTCATTGTGTTCTTACGTTCTTTTTTTTTTTTTTTTTAATTTATTTATTATTATTATACTTTAAGTTGTAGGGTACATGTGCACAACGTGCAGGTTTGCTACATATTTATACTTGTGCCATGTTGGTGTGCTGCACCCATCAACTCGTCATTTACATCAGGTATAACTCCCAATGCAATCCCTCCCCCCTCCCCCCTCCCCATGATAGGCCCCGGTGTGTGATGTTCCCCTTCCCGAGTCCAAGTGATCTCATTGTTCAGTTCCCGCCTATGAGTGAGAACATGCAGTGTTTGGTTTTCTGTTCTTGTGATAGTCTGCTAAGAATGATGGTTTCCAGCTGCATCCATGTCCCTACAAAGGACACAAACTCATCCTTTTTTATGGCTGCATAGTATTCCATGGTGTATATGTGCCACATTTTCTTAATCCAGTCTGTCACTGATGGACATTTGGGTTGATTCCAAGTCTTTGCTATTGTGAATAGTGCCGCAATAAACATACATGTGCATGTGTCTTTATAGCAGCATAATTTATAATCCTTTGGGTATATACCCAGTAATGGGATGGCTGGGTCATATGGTACATCTAGTTCTAGATCCTTGAGGAATCGCCATACTGTTTTCCATAATGGTTGAACTAGTTTACAATCCTACCAACAGTGTAAAAGTGTTCCTATTTCTCCACATCCTCTCCAGCACCTGTTGTTTCCTGACTTTTGAATGATGGCCATTCTAACTGGTGTGAGATGGTATCTCATTGTGGTTTTGATTTGCATTTCTCTGATGGCCAGTGATGATGAGCATTTTTTCATGTGTCTGTTGGCTGTATGAATGTCTTCTTTTGAGAAATGTCTGTTCATATCCTTTGCCCACTTTTTGATGGGGTTGTTTGTTTTTTTCTTGTAAATTTGTTTGAGTTCTTTGTAGGTTGTGGATATTAGCCCTTTGTCAGATGAGTAGATTGCAAAAATTTTCTCCCATTCTGTAGGTTGCCTGTTCACTCTGATGGTAGTTTCTTTTGCTGTGCAGAAGCTCTTTAGTTTAATGAGATCCCATTTGTCAATTTTGGCTTTTGCTGCTGTTGCTTTTGGTGTTTTAGACATGAAGTCAGCTCCCACTTATCAATGAGAACATGCAGTATTTGGTTTTCTGTTCCTGCATTAGTTTGCTAAGGATAATGGCCTCCTACTCCACCCATGTTCCCACAAAAGACATGATCTTGTTCTTTTTATGGCTGTATAGTAGTCCACGGTTGTATGTACCATATTTTCTTTATTCAGTATGTCATTGGCGGGCATTTAGGTTGATTCCGTGTCTTTGCTATTGTGAATAATGCTGCAATGAACATTCGTGTGCATGTGTTTTTATGGTAGAATGATTAATATTCCTCTGAGCATATACCCAGTAGTGGGATTGTGGACAGGACTTTTCTATACTAGGAATGCTTTGGACAATTGTAGTTATAGAACCAACACAAGACCCACAGCCCTTTCACAAGGCATGTTTATTGCATTCATCTTTTGTTTGCAGTAGTTGCAAATTCAGACTCAAAAAAGTCCCTCCACACCAATTTCCTGCATTCCAGGATGGCTGGTGTACAATGCGCGTGAGAGGAAAACAAAATGGCTCCGCAAAATGTTAAAAGAGAGTGAGGAAGACAGAAGCTTGATAACTGGGTAACCTGGATGGGAATCCGGGCTTTTCTTTTTAATGTCTATGAGACCTCCATTGAATTGTTGACCCTCTCTGGGTCTTGTTTTACTCATCAGTGAAATGGAAAGAAGACTTATCCTTGCAGAATATTACAAAGATTCAATGAGACAACATCCAGAGAGGAATTGCACACACTTGATGTTCAGAAACCAGGACTATAGCTGTCATTATGCTCCATGCTGCACAAAGGCTCTCAGGTACTTGGAGGTGGCCACACAATGGTGGGAATGCAGGCATTCTAAACGGAGGGTTCTCAAAATGGCATACATCTGTTTAGAGTAGGGTGACCATCCTGGGATGTACCTGTGGCCCAGCATGTCTTCTAGTTAGCCCTTTTTGACTCTCAAGTGTCCCCATTTGGATAACAAATCATGCAGTCACCCCTGCACTAGAAATGTGCTGCTCTTTTTCCTGGGGGGATTTTTGAACAACCAGATTCTCAAGCATCTGGAGGGCTTCATGTCCCTTTCCCAATCCATAACTGTGGTTCTTCTGAGCAGACGCTTGAGTCGAAGCTCATGATGGAGTGTGTTATGGGTAAAATTGTACCCCCAAATCCCGGAGTTGGAGTCCTCACCACCCAGTACCTCAGAACGTGGACTTATTTGGAAATTGGATCTTTACAGAGGTCATCACATTAAAATGAGGTCTGTAGGCTCTGATCCAATACGACTGATGTCCTTATTAGAAAGGGAAATTTGGAGACAGCAGGAAAGGAAGACGATGTAAAGAGACACAGGGAAAAGACGACCATCTATGGCCAGGGAGAGAGGCCTGGAACAGATCCTTCCTCACAGCCCTGAGAGGAACCAACAGCTGGCTCCTTGATTTCTGACTTCTTGCTTCAGAACTACAAAATGATAACTTTTCTATGGTTTAAGTCACCCAGTTTGTGGCACTTTGTTATAGCAGCCCTTGCAAAATGACACAGTCTAAAGGAGGGAGCACAGCCCTTGCCTTCTCTTGGATTCTGAGCTTTCCTGCCTAGAAAAACACCACTTCCTCCCAGATTCTGAAATTATAATGCTTTTTATGGACCATCCTATATGTCAGCTGCTTGTAGCTCCGTGGGAGCTCTAGAGAAGAGACATTAAAATCAAACTGTGAATAATAACACGAATGCTCAATTAGCAATAATGACATATATCAGAGTCAAGGTTCCATTCTCTGAAAGCATCTCAGGATCACCACTCCAACTGCCTGAGAATTATAAATTACTAACACATTTATCTAGAAAGCAAAACAGCGCACTATTATGAGGAATCTCTGTCTGTGGAATTTACTGGTCATTCAGAGGCCTAATAATTTACTCTTTCTTCTCTAAAGTAAATATATGCAAGTTACATAAATCAAATCTATTTTTAAAGCAATACTTTTCCTCATGGAAAAGCAACGTGTTTCTTCCAGTAACTTTGTCCACTTCATACCCCCTCCCACATACACGCATGCACGTGTGCGCGCACACACACACACACACACAGGCACAAGAATCTAGAACCAGACACTTAGCATTTGTATACATTTTGTAAAATATCTTCTACCCTTTCAGCTAACTCTGGGTCACAGTAATGTACAAACGTTTACAGATACAAACACAGGCTTTTGTCTATTTATGCTTTTCCTTTGAAAACAAAATACCTTAAAATTCTATCTAATACATTACAAATGCTTCAACAAGTTGTTTTTAATTAATGTCAGAGAAGCAGCAGAGGGTGTATTGGAAAATTTTGGAAAAAGGAATGTAGTTAAAAACATTTTTTTTGTTACAACATGTCTGCCACATATTGTTAACATTTTCAGAGAATCTATTGTTCGATGACTATTAAAAAAAAGTTACAGACATTGTTCCTTCCCTCACAAAACTTTTGACCACACCAATAATGCCTAAGTAGTACATAAACTAAATTCAGGAAGTCTACATTCGTGGTTACATCATATTTTTAACTCATGCCAGAGTAGAACAACAACAAAAATTAATAAGAAAGGAAAATAACTTGTATTGTGTGGGGACTTGCTCATTCCCCAAACACGAACATATATTTGTTTCAGTTTAAATAATCCCTTATAAATTGCTAATTACCAGAGCAAGTTAAAATTAGTTCTATTAAATACAATTTTCCCTTTTCCCCATATATTCAAATATAAAAATATCTCATGATGAAAGGAGTGTGGGCTTTTAAGTAACATAGACCTGGGTCCAATCCTGGCTCTTTCTCTCAGGGGCTGTGTGGTCCGGAGCAAGTTTCTAGGCTTTGTTGCACCTTAGTTTCTTTAGCTTAGAAACGAGGATAATGCTTACTCTGCAGGGTAGTGGGGAGGATTTAAGACTCTGAATCAAGCGTGGGCTACACTAATAAGGGACAAGGCTGTGAAGTGCTGTGGCACTTTCTAAACATAACCACACCATTAACTCTCATCCCACACATGCTTCCACAGAAGAGTCCCATCACCCACAAGGGGTGGTATCTCCTTCCTTTCCGCTTGAATCTGGGCTGGTCAAGCAGCTCCCTTGTTACCAAAAGGATGCGGCAGAAATCATGCCTCATGACTTCCAGGGGAGGTGAGAGAACTCATGCAGCTTCCCCTGGTTCTCCTGGAACATTTGCTTCCCTGACACTCCTTCTGGGGACCCAGATACCGTGTTATGACGATCCAAACCCATGCAGAGAGGAGACATGGAGGTTTCCCAGGAAACGATCCCAAAGGAGCCCAGCCTTAGAGTATTTCAGCCCAGATGCCGACATATGAGTGGAGAAGCCCCCAAGTGCTTCCATTCCCAGTCTCTTGAGTTACTCCTAGTCTTATATAATTATAAGAGATTATTTAAACATTTGCATCTTCCCAGCTGAGGCCCCAGACATCACAGTGCTATGCTGTATGTGAATCCTCACCCACAGAATACTGAGCATGGTGACATGGATAATCTTTTATACCTCTACATTTCAGTGTTTTGTTTTTTGAGACGGAGTTTTGCTCTTGTTGCCAAGGCTGGAGTGCAATGGTGCAATCTCAGCTCACCACAACCTACGCCTCCCGGGTTCAAGCGATTCTCCTGCCTCAGCCTCCCAAGTAGCTGGAATTACAGGCGTGCACCACCACGCCTGTCTAATTTTTGTATTTTTAGTAGAGATGGGGGTTTCACCATGTTGGTCAGGCTGGTCTCGAACTCCCAACCTCAGGTGATCTGCCCACCTCAGCCTCCCAAAGTGCTGGGATTACAGGCGTAAACCACTGTGCCCAGTCATTTTCAGTGTTTTTTATGCAACAATAGGTAACTGGAGCAAGGCCAATAATGTGCTTAGAACTGTGCTGCCAGAAAGTTGAGAGGTCCACATATTTGGGAGCCTAGATTTCACATACGTGTGATGTAGATAGTCTGTCAACACACACTCTCTAACTAAGTAGCAGTTCTTTCTTCTCTGAGCCCCTGGGATGCAGTGTCTCTGCAAAAGTGGGAGAAAGTCAGTCTATGATCTGCAACTGCAGCACTGATTCCACACATTTTAGTCCTTTGACAAAGTAAGGCAGAGCAAATGTGAGAGAAGATCAGGCAAGGATCTCCCATCCCAGAACTATGCACTCCACTAGCATCACCCAACACCTCACTCTAGCTAGATAATCACTTGATCAACGCATTTGTCTTTAAAATGCAAACACCTCCTAGGAGCCTGGGACTCCTTCATTACAGAGCAGAAATAATCCAAATAACCTCCTTAGAGTAGAAGAAGGTAGTGCATTTTGGAGATCAAGCTTAAGTGTGGGAGGGCCTTGGGTTAGCTTAAGGCCATCAGAGAATACAGACTATCTGAAAAGCATGATAGTGGGGATTATGCCAAAGAAAGGAGAAAAAGAAAGGTTCTTGAAAAGTAGGTGGGAGAGTGATAGTGAGATTAGTCCTGCCCACTCATGGCTTAAATCAATAGGGTTGGTGCTGGGTACTTGCTGGGCACTGGCAGTAGATGGATGAATTGGACCCATTCTCTGGCCTAAAGGAATTTTGTAGGCTTCCCTCGGGCCTGGTTCTCCTCTAAGCCACTGACACCTCCATCATTAGAACATATTTGCAAGCTAAACTGCTCCCAAACCAGCCTTGACACCCTAGTCTGCATTTATTCATTCAGTTTACCAGTGCATGGAGAGGGACGGGGGGGAGGGGAAAGAGGAAAGGAAATTTGACGGAGAAGTAGAAGGGAAGAAAAAGCATCTAAGCCATTTGGTTCTTCCTCCCTACTTTTTATCTCTCTGGATGCAAAATCCTCAATTATAAAACTTGGTCTTATGCTAACATGATTACTGTACCTAACTCACAGCTAATAAAGTGTTTAATAAGTAGAATTGTACTAAAACTGGGCAGTATTTGCAGAATTTACTATTCACAAGAATTTATAGAATATGACACAAGAATGACAAAGGCTAGATAAGAAGTCATGCTCTCAGAAGTTTACATTCTAATGAACCTTTTTTATACTTGAGAAAAGATGAGACTGTTAAAAATATTTAGTTTGGAGACACACGTATTTTAGAAAGCTTTTACAAGTAAAAGCCTTCAAAAAGAGGCAGAAAATCTATTGGAGCAAAAGAAAATAAAATACTAAGTTGTCACCAAAGTCATTTTCGAGGCTACAAAAACCTACTTTCCCTTCCTCAAACCTATTCACAAATAAACTTTCACACTTAGGTATTCAAAACCCACATTGTTTCAGTTAGATCCATCATGGAATTACTCTCAAGTCTGCAATTCTCATAGACTGTAAGATTCTTAGCCTCCCACATAACAAGAACAACTAGGCATGGGCAATTTCCCTCAGTATCTTATCTAAGAAGGACACTTCTCCCGCAGGGGAACATCAGTCCAGTAAAGAAGACCCTTCTATCTTTCAAGGCCACCATTCCCATTTCCAAAGAGCTCTTGACTGTTCAAACATTCTTTGTATTGAACTGAAATAGATTTCCTTCTGGTCAAAATGTTTTATAAAGTTGTCATTAATAAAATCATTCAAAATTTGACTATTCCAATACAAATTTGTAACAGATTTAGGGACATAGTAAGTAAAACTAGATCTTACGTAGTTCAATAGGTGCTAGATACTATGACTTTTTAAAGAAAGAGGAAGGGGTAGGGAGGGTTTAACACTTAATAAATATTATTCTTACATTGATTATTAGAAGCTGCAGTGGCTCATGCTTGTAATCCCAGCACTTTGGGAGGCTGAAGCAGGCGGATCATCTGAAGTCAGGAGTTCGAGACCAGCCTGGCCAACATGGTGAAACCCCGTCTTTACTAAAAATACAAAAATGAGCTGGGTATGGTGGCAGGTGCCTGTAGTCCCAGCTACTCGGGAGGCTAAGGCAGGAGAATCACTTGAACGCAGGAGACGGAGGTTGCAGTGAGCCAGGATTGTGCCACTGCACGGAGCAAGACCCCATCTCAAAAAAAAAAAAAAAAAAAAAGGAAAAAAAAAAAAGAAAAAAAAAAAAGCTCTGAGTATATAATATAAAAATGCGGCTGACAAAAGCAAACATCAGTATGGATTTTAAAAGAAACATAATTCCAAGCACAGAACTTTGATTTACATACAAGTACAAAATAAAACATCTCCAAGACAGCTTTATATAAAATCTTATAATGCAAGATGTTTTAAAAATAAGTTGCAAAGAAAAAAATCAGAACAAAGCAATATCTTTTGTATTCTGTTAGTAATACAGAATAAAGTGGCTGCCATTTTTATGCTCTGAGCATGTTTAGAGGTTGTATAAGTTTAATTTGTAAATATTTTTGAAACATTAAAGAGACATGGGGAAGTTTGTTCTGTAAGTTAAACAGTAATGTGATATCAACATCATTAAAAATAAACTTTCACCTGTTACTAATTTTCTTCTTAGTTACAAAGTCATTGTTTGTTTGAATGACTAGAAAAAGCATCTTGATATTGTTTATACAGTCCAAATAGGAGAACAAGTTGCAAAGATTCATGTATGCTAAAAAGCAAATAAAATAACTTTTCTAAGAATACGTTGAAAACTCAACCAGGTCTATTGTAAGTCCTATATTGTGAACCTCAAACAAAGCTCCAGATAGTGCATATTTGAGTTACAAAAAGTAAATTTTGTATTCTCAGAATTACATCTGAGAATAATTCTTTTGTATGTACTATCGTTAATTGTGGACTTGTAATAAACTCTGAAAATTGAGCCCTATAGTACAAAATCTCTTCCACAAATTCTGCCAGCAAAGCAAAAAAGTATTTTGTGTGGTGCCTTTGGTTTCAGTTTTATTATTATAGGGGGTGTGTCAGATTGTGTGTGTATAATCGTGTGTTTGTTTATAGTTTATGAATATGCGTGTAATTTTGGCACTGGCTCCCATTTTCAGCAGCAGCCTAAACCCATGCCCAGAAACGAACAGAAATAGCCCTTGAAAGGTACAAAATGACTAGATCGAGCCATTGTAATCTGGGCCATTCACATGAATAAGCAGATCATGACCACACCTCCAATATTAAGTTTCTGTACTTTGGAACCAAAAGCCTAGGTCTGGCCAGGCGCGGTGGCTCACGCCTGTAGTCCCAGCACTTTGGGAGGTCGAGGTGGGCGGATCACCTGAGGCTGGGAGTTCCGAGACCAGCCTGGCCAACATGGCGAAACCCGCTCTATATTAAAGATACAAAAATTAGCCGGGCATGGTTGCGGGCGCCTGTAATCCCAGTTACTCGGGAGGCTGAGGCAGGAGAATCACTTGAACCCGGGAGACGGAGCTTGCAGTGAGCCGAGATCGCACCACTGCACTCCAGCCTGGTGACACAGCAAGACTCCATCTCAAAAAAAAAAAAGCCTAAGTCTGTGTTTCCAAACTGGCGACTAGAAGCACTCAGGGACACTCCACTCAACAAACGATAAGAAAATAATAAGAAAAAAAGATCTTCTGCAAAAACATAATTTAGGCCTTAGCAAAAAGCAGAATTCAGGTAAACATTCCATACACAATAGACTATCAAATGTCTGTTTCCCGAACCCCTTTTCTGTGCTCTACGGGAAAGAATCAAAGATAAAAATGTCTAACAATTCTAGGATATTCCCAAGTACTCCCTCCAGTTTTGCATTTCTCTCTCTTTCTCTCTTTCTCTCTTTCACTCACTCACACACACACACACGAACTGAAGCAGTAAAGTCCCTTTAATCTCCAGCTTTTGTCTGCATTGTTTACACACTATGTTAGGAGATTTCAGAATATTTTTAATTTTAACAATCTAAGTACATTTATTCTTCCTATTACCTACAGCATCAAATATTCTCTCTCTCTTTCCCTCAATGCCCACCTCTCCCTCCCTCCCTGTCTTCCTCTCTCTTCTTCTCCCACTTTCCCTGATTTTCTTCCTCCTCTCTCCTCTCCTTCATCAAACAAGCAGAACAAGCCTGTCCTATTCTGAAGTTTTTTCCCCAATTCTTTCAGCACCCCATCAAGACCCTACTCTCTCTCTTTACTCTTAATCTCCAAACCTTCCTGAATTAGTGGATTGTATGGCTGCCAGATTTTCTCACTGTCAGTGATGCAATATCACCTTCAATCCATCTCTCTCATGTACTCTCTCTTAAGTGTCTCTGGTGAACATTTTGTTGACAGAGCCTTTTCCTCAGTTTACATTCTTCACCACACTAGACACTATTGAACTCTCGAAATTCTTTCCCTGTGATTTCCTTAATGTATACTCCTCATTCTCTTATGTCTCTGACAATCCCTTCTCTGCATTCTTCTCCAGTCCTTCCTCTTTATTTGTCTCCGTAAATTCAGGTGTCCTTAAAGGATCTTTCCTTCTCTGCTTATTCTACTCTTCACTCATTTGGTGCCTGGTTCAATTTTTACAGCTTCAACTCACAGCTCTGTCCAAATGGCTTCCAAATCTTTTTCTGATCCGGATTTCTCTCCCGAGCCTCAGCTTCACATCTCCAGCTCTGCGTCAAACACTTGGCACTAAGGGTCCCTCTCTCTGGGGCATCTCTCACAT
This sequence comes from Chlorocebus sabaeus, assembly GCF_047675955.1. Taxonomy (NCBI): domain Eukaryota; kingdom Metazoa; phylum Chordata; class Mammalia; order Primates; family Cercopithecidae; genus Chlorocebus; species Chlorocebus sabaeus. The sequence goes on along the minus strand of NC_132914.1, from coordinate 40,477,144 downwards.
TTGCCTCCACGTTTCATGCTCATAGCCCCTACCCTGGTCCAAATGCTTGTGGCCTTTTGCCTGACCCCCATGAAGGGCTCCCTAGCTGCCTCCAGCCTCATGCTCCTCTAATTTATCACCTATTCTGCTGCCAAATGCACTTCCCGAAAGTTCAACCATGACCATATTTCTCTTTTTCCAAAACTTGCAATATCTCTCCATGATTCCTATGGAATAATGTCCCCATTTTCTTTTCTGTGGCATTCCAGAGCCTTTAACCATTTATCTTGATTCACATTCCCCACCTCACTTCTCATGATCACCATCAAGTAGCTTTCACTTTAGCTGACAAGAGCTATGCAGAGTCCCTTACACTCTCTAAAATCTCCTTATTTATGGATTTCCTTTGGCCTGGAACATCTTTTTGTCCATCTCTGCCATTTCTAAGCCCCACATCAACCTGCGAAGTTAACACTAAACGTAAGTGACCATACAGGGTCTTCCCTTTTCTATCCCCACTTCCCACCCATGAGGGAAACTCCACCCTCACCATAAACTCATTAAATATAGTCTCCTCTGAACCACTTTCTACCTTGCTTATGTTATTTGTGGGTATGTCCTAAATTCCCTATAAACCCTTCAAGGCCAGAGCTGTGTGTGTCCATAGCATCTGGCACAGTACCTGGTGCATGAGAGTCTCATTTCTGTTTTATTCATTTAAGAGGCATTTACTGGATACTGTCCTATGCATTGGGAATGCCATGGTGAATGAAACGCAGTTCTTGCTTTTATAAGGTATATATTGTAAATTTAAATGTTTATGCGTAAAATTTTTGAGAAAATATTTGGTTCTTCTAATTGTCAATATTTTATGGAATGGATGTTCTTTTCTATGTAAATCCAAAGTATTATCCTATCATAGAAGGCATAAGTCAGCTTTCCTCAGGAAGTGGAGAAGAAAGGCTTTGATGTGGCTTCTCTAGCATCCCGCCCTGGGATTCTCTCTTCCGTCTTTCTTCACTGCCAACTCCAACCTTGATTTATCCATGTTTTATCTTATTCCCACTCTGCCTTTTGCTACACGGAACCTGGCATTATACGGAAGCCTGGCCTTTGTCTTCAAAGCCTTGACCTTGTTCCCTCATAACTTTTAGGATGCTTATCTGGACTTGATACAAGTCCTAACCTTTTTACAAGTTTGACTATGCTTTGTTTTTAAACGACAGATAAATGGATGACCCTAGTCCACCAAAGCCATATGGAGGACAATTCTGCAGCCATCTGGTCAGAAACCTTGGACACTCATATTGACTTAAGTGACTATGTTGAAAAAACACAAAAACAAAAAACTCCCAAAACCTCCATTTCTGAATGCAACGTGGTGACAACCGTTGAAAAAAATCTGGCTGCTTAGGACACACTAAGTGCTGGGTTCCAGCTGCTGCCTTCTGCCTTAGGAGCCAAGGAAACCACGTCTCCAGTTTGAGGTTTGCTCTACTTGCTTCTTTCCTGCGGATAAATGTAATTTCTCTGGAAACAAGGACCATATTCAACAACTGAGAATTAGGACCATTCTTCAGTCCAACCAAGCTTCGTTTTCTCAGGCCCTCTGTTCCTCTTCCCTCAAAATATGTCTTTGCTTCTCAAGTTCATTTAGGGACTTACTACCAAATGTATAGACTTATATGCTATTTGCAACATTTCAAGATGCTAATTAAGAACATCTGCCTTTCACCATAAATTTTTACATCACATCCCAATAAGAAAAAGCAGAAGCATCTTCTAGGAATTCTGAAATGCAGAAGATATATGGTGCGCCCTTGATTTCATTTGCTCTCTAGGATCAACAGAAAGCTCTTGTACCTATTTTAAGCAAACTGTCTTTGTAGCTCAGATGCAATTTAGTGAACGATGCTGCACACAGAAGGAATCTGCCTCAAATAACTAACCCTGTTACCTCCTTGTTTCCTGCACAAATTCCTCTGTGAGGGACAAAAACAGGGCTTCTTGTTCCTTTTAAGGAAATAAGGTTTTTTAAAAGGCTTGCAAGCTCAAAATGGAATTCAAAGTCAGCAGTCTTAGAAGTATTATACCAGGATGTAGAAGATTAATTAAACTGGAGCTAAAATCATGGCCAAATTAAATAATTTTATAATATCTCCAAATCTTTTACCACATATATTGTCTTGTGTTCATAAACTAAATTTGGAAAAAGCTTAACCTGGGACTATCTTAGCCCTTAGGACTATGTAAAGGATTTTTGGAAGTTACATTAACTCTTTCTAACTGTAATAAGACCTATTTGACATTTGAAAATCATCATCATAATAATTTACTAAATGGTCTCTGAAAATAACAATGCAGTTTCCAAGAGAACTCATCTCGTTATCCTGTAAGCCATCTCCTATGGCATGAAGCTCAGCATAAATACTTAAGTATACTACATTTTCTCAGGCCATAAGTACCTGGGGCAATAATGGGATGAGAGGTAAAGAAACATTAATCTCCAGTTTAGTCCTACCGTGGAAAATCACTGCTCCTCAGTCCCCAAATTCCTTCCACCTAATTCAGGATAATCCTGAGAATGTCTCACAAATGTTCACAAATAAGGGGTCTCTTGGTCCCCTATAACACAGCCTGTTATTCACATCTTATATAGCATAATTGATATTTTGGCAAAAACAGTTTCATGACAGCTTCTAAGCACTCTTCATTCAACAACTAGATTTTGAGTACCTTGTGTCAAGCAAATTGCTGGGTACTAGGAATTAAAAGAGTGAGCAAGTGAGACTTAGCCTCTACCCTTGTCAAGCTTGTTGTCTTGACCTTCTTGCTACCCTCCTTCCCTGGTTGCCAAAGCCACATGACTCCTCTGTTACCCCAGTGGTCTCTTCAGCTGCCTGCTGCTGTTCTTGCACTGAGCTCACTCACGTTGTTAGCAGGCAGAGCACCCTGAGGCACCTTTTGTGTTGCAGCTTTTTATATTAATCTCAACAGGTTTCCCTGAAATGGACCACTGACAATTCCAGGGACATTATACTAAACAGAACTTGGAACGATCTCCTTTCTAGAAACAGTGACTCCAGACAAAATGTGTGTACACTCTTTGCTCTCAGGATGACCCAGAGTTCAATATCCACTTAATCTGTTATGAGATCAAAAAAAATCAGAAGACTAGGTCTCTTACTTGCTATTGGTATTTTTAATCAACGAATTGCTCCCCAAAACTCCTTAATTCATTCATATTAAAAGTACAATAAAAGGGTAGGGATAAATTTAAGGACTTTGGGTTAAATAGATCATTTCTTCGTCATTTTACTCTACCACTGGAACCTATAATGCAAAAAATGACATGGAATCAATGAATCCCAGTGTCTAATTCAAGATTTAATCTTCTTTCTTTAATGCCATTTTCAACTATTTCAGAATATAATGTCTACAAAGCCAAATGCCACATGACTGGTTAAGATACTAATTAAATCAACAAAGATCTAACAGTTCCTACAGAGAATAAAAATTAGTTCCAATCCCTGCCCTAAGAGTATCAGCATAAGGAGGTGGGAAAGAGCTTAGGTTTTGCGGTCATACACACCTAAGTGCAAATCCCCATTCCACCCCTTACCAACATGGGACCTGTGCGAGTCCCTCAAACTTTCTGAGCCTCAGTTTCTTCACTTTAAAAAGGAAGGCAATAATGCCTAGACTGGAAAGATTTCACCACGAGTAAAGGAGATCAGGTACAGCTAGTATGTAACCCACTGCCTGGCACATGTGAATTTTCTCTCAGCTAAGTGATTGTAAATCCAATAAAGGATTTGGATAAATACAAATAACCTCAATGGAAGGCAATAGGAGGGAAATGCAATAATAGCATTACAATCAACCCATATAAACTTCTAAAGGAGATAGCAGTCCTTGCTGCAATCAAAGAAAACTTCAGGAAATGACATCTGAACTAAGCCACACAGAATGGTTAGGCCTAGGTAGGTGAAATTGAGGGAGGACTTTAGAAACAGAGAAGATGAAAGATTCAAGTCTCAGAGGTAGGAAACAGCAGGGCAGAGCACTGTCTGAAGGAGAGCGCTCATCCTGTTGGCATGACAGGACTCAGTGTCATGGTAACAACTTCAGATCTTCTCACAACCTATAGGTAAAAAGAACTGTAAGACTCAAGCCCAACTTGTCATATTCTTTTTTTTTTTTTTTTTTTTTTTTTGGACATGGAGTCTCACTTTGTCACCCAGGATGGAGTGCAATGGCGTGATCTCAGCTCACTGTCACCTTCACCTCCCAGGTTCAAGTGATTCTCCTGCCTCAGCCTCCACAGTAGCTGGGATTACAGACTCCCACCACCATGCCTGGAAATTTTTTTGTATTTTCAGTAGGGACAGGGTTTCACCACATTGGCCAGGCTGATTTCAAACTCCTGACTTCAAGTGATCCGTCAGCCTCGAGCTCCCGAAGTACTGGGGAATACAGACATGAGCCACCATGCCTGGCCTAGCCATATTATTGATGAACCAATGATCACAGAATGCTCTTTTCCCTGACTGGCTCAGCTTTTCTGAAAGCGGAACTACTAAGTTATCCCTGCCTCCATCCCTTCTTCCATCACTGCATCTTGTGCCCCTTTTCTTGAGACCTAAATACCTGTGTCACATCTAAAACCTCTGCTAACAAGCAGAAGGTAGGGTCAGTCTTGCTCTCCTACTGACCTACCTACTATGAGCAATAACGTTTTTCCTTTTCTCACCTGTTTTCTGGTGGTCGTCTTCTAGCATGTTTGACACCTTTGAGAGAAAAATAATAATCCTATAATATTTTTTCTTTGCCAAAAGCCTTTCCAGGGCCCTAGACGAAGAGGAGACTTTTTGTCCTGGGCCATTTGCCTCTAGAGCCACTGATGGCTCCTTCTGAACTTTTCACTACACTTTTTCAGGGAAGGTTCTCAGCGAAAGGCCCTATGCTGGGTTCACACTACAAATTCAAGCACATCAAGGGGCCCAGGGGTGTCGGCTCCATTTACAGGGAGGTTGCAGAACCCTCATGGGTAATAACCAGAGGTTATTACTGGGATTTTTTTTTTTTCCTATCACTAAGAGAAATAGGAAGAGATGATCAAGAAAGGGTGGGTTCAAGAGAAACAGAATGAAACTTTTAAGTGGCTACCAAGTAAAAGATACCTTCCCAGCAAGAGCGGCCTAGTAAATGAGGGCAATATTCATGCCAGAGTCTAGATTCATCATCCAGGCATAGAAAATGTAAAATAAAAGTAGACAAATTATTAAAATTGGCGAAGTTGTAAATATCATGTGAAATGGTCTACTCCGGGTCCCCATTTAAATTGCTTTGTAAAAAATAAAAGCTTCTTGCTTGGCACACTTGCACAGTGAAAGGTTATTATTATCTTTGTAATAAGAAGGAGGACCATTTTATACATATACATGTATTCTTGTAGAAGAAATTAACTTAAACTGTAGAAAGATGAGTTTATTAAAATGCATTGGAATTTTCATGCCATTATATTTTTTAATAACCATCTTGCTTTATGCTGTGTGCCCCTGTTGGTGTACAGACACATCTGGGCTTCACCCAGGTCAATAGTGATGCTTCAGTGCCTCCTCGGGAATTAGCTCTATATTCCAACACAATTCATTTTTAGTGTAAAATTTGTTTGAGCCATATGACTACAACTACATTTAAATTTTTACATATAAAACCTTCGAGCATATTCCTGAATTGCAAATATGTGAAATAAGGTCAAAAAGAGAAGAAGGACCCAAATACTTGTGAAAAAATGGATGGTTGATGGTCTAAACTGCAGTGCTCTAAAATATAATTGTCTTCCTGTGCCCCAAGGGCACACTGTACATGCCAACCAGTGGATAGAATGAAATAAGTTTTCTGAAGACCAAGGATCAATTTGTTAAAAATAACAGAGTAATAAAAAATTTAATAAACATGAAATTATTCCTATTGTTTGATGACTTTTTTGTCAGAATTTAAAAAGTATAAAAATACTTTTATCAAAGTATACAATAATATATAAATATATACATATATTTATATATGTTTCTTTTGAGGATGTTTTCAGTCAACTACTATCTAAAGGTAAAATAGGTTAGATGAGTTATTGTACATATTTATCTTGCATGCCATATTTTAATAAAGTCTTATTATTTACTTCCAATTAAAAAAATATGTTCCCTCTCTCTCCATGAATTCTAGAGATACCGTGGGGAGAAAAACTGTAAATAGATACAAAATGTCCATAGCATTTATTTTTATTTACAAGATTTTATTCTTTTTATAGCAAACCAGATATTGAATTTTTGACAACTCCTAAATCTGTCTATATCAAAGAATGTAAAGGACATCAGAATTTATATTGATTATTGTTGGAACAAGATTTTTAATAATGAAATACGATATGTTATTTTTAAGCTTTTGTGATTATTTTCCCTAGCTTAGAAAAGCAGGTGGTTAAGGAAACTGCTTCAACGTTCTTATTTCTAGGTGTTGTCATTCAGGCAAGAACACCTTATATTTTCACTCTGTTTGCATGGGAATTAAATTATCAAACACTAAATTGTGGATACCAAAAATCTTTAAAAATGGCATTAGAAATCCAACCAGTTAAACAAAAAGAAAGCCATGTACTTTGTTTAAAGTGTCACACAGAGGAGAAAAAACTGCCTTTCAAAAAAGTAGCAATAGCCCTAGCAGTACACAACTTAACCCACATGGAGAAAACACACTTCTCAGCTGCCTTTTCATGGGCTTTCCCTAAACTCCATTTTATACGTGCACCTTATTAAATCTCCCTCATGTGGCAGTTTGTCTGGAGACTGGGCCCTAACGGAGTCAACCTAGAGTGAAGTAGGTAACAGTAACTGCTGGCACCAGCCTTCTGAGGAGTTATCGTGTTTGAGAAAGAAAACATTGTCAGGGTGGTAGCATAACCCCAAGAGTAATAAAGTGGCCAGACACCTGGAAGCAATTATGTGCATGGCCGAGATTATCCATCATGCTTTGCTCACTGTCTCTCTTGCAAAGACCTTTGTTTTTACACTCTTAGTAGCTAAATTCTGGACTGAAAAGCTTATTTCACAAACAGTGTTTTCCACCGAGGCCCTTCCACTTACTGCCATTCCCACATGATGTTGATCATTTGTTTGCACAGCCCAGCGACAAACCTCAGAGCTGCTGTAATAATAAGTTGGTTACTAGGCTTGCAGAAGCAGCCGCATCAATCACACTTCTGCCAGGGCAGAAACAAATGCCCTTTGCCCACCGACACCACTTAGCAAAGCACAATCTGGGTCCGTCAAATGGAAATGTTTAAACACCGCTTTCCATTTAGATCCTAATTTAATATTTTTCTAAATCAGATTATTGCTTGTAAGTCATGATTGTTCAGTTCTTTCTGACATTTATTTATCGCGCAGATACCATTATTCATTAGGCTACTGGGTTTCAGGCTACCAATTTAGCCTATGTCCCAGAATTGAGTGCTTTTTTGCTCAGGTCGGGGCGTAACAGAACTGCAGAAAATTACTAGATCTCCCAAGAATATTCTAGTGCCTTGAAAACTTAGTCAGCTTTTCAGATATTTTCTCAAATACTTGTTAACCAAGTTGAATAGCATTCTCGTAATGAATAAAAATCCATGAGATTTAGATTCATGCCCTTTGCCAAAAGCCCAAAGACATTTCCTGTGAGAGAATTTAAGTTCTATTAAATTGGTTTCAAATTGACTTTTTCAGGGTGATATTGATTGTTGATCATTTTGCATATCAACTCTGCATAAATACCCCCTATAAGGAAGCCTGGGTTGTTTACCAAAGTTTTTTTTTTTTTTTTTTTTTTCATTCTTATGTCAAAATGTCTTAGAAGTTTCTCTGAAACTTGCTAGATTCTCTTTGAAGAAATTTTATAAAATTGAATGTGTTTTAAAGCACAAGTTTAGGGTGGTGAATGTAAACTTTTGAGGTTGTTAGTATTTACTCAAAGTTCCCACTATCTTGGGAAACATACATAACAACATTCAAATGAAACATCCTTATTCCTTCAGGATCTTACATTTGAAAGTTGGTAGTATTAAAAGCAAACAAGCAGCCATAAATCATTTGGAGAATAGGAGAATGGGTATGAGTGGGGGAACCCAAATTAGGGCTGTTTGCCAGAAAGAAAATAGCGCAGGCCCTGCTGCTGTTTGTCTCCTATCACCACTGATCTCCTCTGTCAGTGGCATAACTTTAAAGGGACTTAGAGTGAGGCTCCCAGAGCAAGACTTTAGCTCCTTCTGTTACTGCCTGTGCTGTTTGGAAAACTAGTTTCAGTTACCGCCTATCCAATTTCTGCAAAAGTTGCAACTACTCCTGTAACCCCAGTTTTGCTATTAGTGGGCCACTTCTGATATAAATGTTTTCATAAAAGTTCAGCTCCATTTCTGCCAGTTTTCAGTTTCAAAGGAGATTTGTGGAACCAAGGAATTCATAGGGGTACACCTATTCTTTCTAAAATGAAAATTTTACATTTTAATGTTAACTCAGTTAATAGATTGTCATTCTCAGAAAACTAGAAACAAAAAAGGACCTGCCCCTTTTCCATACAAACATCTATTCTCCTCAACTTTTATCAGACCCCACAGTGATTTCCAGCCCTCCATTTCCTCTCAAATCTTTCAGCTTCTTCGTGCATCTCCTCCACACCCCCCTCACCCCCCCACCAACCAGCACCCACACCTAACATAGCACTCTGCTAATCTCGTGGCTGAGGTGACTGCCTTTGTATTTAAATCGCATTCAGCTGCAGTCTTTCTCAAGTCAATGTCATCACAAGCAGCTCAACGCAAGAATGCCGAAAAGAGCTTTGCAGCTGGGTCTGTATTTTTCCTTGTTTATTCACACAACAGCCCACAAGTTGGATAAGCTAGTTCTTCATCAATTCTGTTTTTCTTGTTCTAGGAGCCTTTCCCTTAGACTCATTTCTGAATTAAAAGCCATTTCTCAGCTTCCCTACTCCAGGGTTCAGAAGCATGTATATGCTTCCATTGCCACTATTAATACTATAAATATTTCCAGTTGGCAAAAAAAAAAAAAAAAAAGAAAGAAAAATAGAAAAAAAAAATCCAACTTAGATGAGCTGATTGTGTAAGTGGAATGCTGATCTAAAGAAAATAGCCATCACCAGATCTCAGCTTGACACCCTCCATGAATCTCTCCCTTGGTGCTAGGTGGCCTTTTCATCATTAAAAATGCTGTTCTCATTCATTAATGTTGTCTGTCATCTGGAGGAGTGGGCCTTCAACCTGACAGGGAGTCAGAATCACCTGGGGAGATCTTTCCAAACATCCCGGTCCTGCCCCACCACCATCCCCACAAGATTCTGAGTGTTTATGCTGGAGTGGGGGCTGGATATTTATGTGTTGATAAAGCTTGCCAGGCGATTGTGGTGGGCTGAGATTTTAGGCAACACTGACCTACCCAAACCACTGATTTTTGACCAGCAGGACAGCTGCTAATGACATGCCCAGACCTTGTGGGCCCGGCACTTACCCAGCCCGGTCTCAGGTCTCTGGTTTGGCGGCACTGAAGTTGTGAGAGCCAGGCTGGTGCAGTTTGCAAAATTTATCCAGATAATTTTGACGTGAACCACCAATGGGAATCAGGTATAGTGAGATATAATAAAAAATAAATATTTCCTAAATATATCATCGTATTTTTTATATATATATATACACACACACACATACACTTTTATCATGTATATATACTTTTAAAGTTCAGGGGTACATGTGCAGGTTTGTTGTACAGGTATACTTGTATCATGGGGGTTTGTTGTAGAGATTATTTCATCACTCAGGTATTAAGCCTAGTGCCCATTAGTTATTTTTCCTAATCCTCTCCCTCCTCCCACCTTCTACCTTCCACACTCAAGTGGGCCCCAGTGTCTATTGTTCCCCTCTTTATGTCCATCTTTCTCCTCATTTATCTCCCACTTACAAGTGAGAACATGCAGTATTCGGTTCTCTGTTCCTGCGTCAGTTTGCTAAGGATAATGGCTTCCAGCTCCATCTTTGTTCCTGCAAAAGACATGATCTTGCTTTAATGGCTCCATAGTATTCCATGGTGTATATGTACCATGTTTTCTTTATCCAGTCAACCATTCATGGGCATTTAGATTGATTCCATGTCTTTGCTATTCTGAATAGTGCTGCAATAAATATATGCATGCATGTGTCTTTATGATAGGATGATTTACATTCCTTTGGGTATATAGCCAGTAATGGGATTGCTGGGTCGGATGGTATTTCCGTGTTTAGGTCTTTAAGGAATTGCCACACTGTTTTCCATAATGGTTGAACCAATTTACACTCCCATCAACAGTATATAAGCATTTCTTTTTCTCTGCAATCTCGCCAGCATCTGTTTTTTTTTTTTGACTTCTTATAATAATAGCTATTCTGACTGGTGTGAGATGGCATCTCATTATGGTTTTGACTTGAATTTCTCTAATGATCAGTGAGCTGGAACTTTTCTTCATATGAGTGCTGGCCGCGTGTCTTTTTTTGAAAAGTATCTGTTCATGTCCTTTGCCCATTTTTCGTGTAAATTTGTTTAAGTTCCTTATGGAGCTGAATATTAGACCTTTGTCAGATGCATAGTTTGCAAAATGTTTCTCCCATTCTGTAGGCTGTCTGTTCACTCTGCTGATAGTTTCTTTTGCTGTGCAAAACGTCTTTAGTTGCATCATATATTCTAAACTCTGTAATCTAGCCTGCCTATCCACACATTTCAGTCATTTGGAAGTGAGGACAATGAAGAATCCAAATCATGAAACAATCACTGAAAGGCCGTTTTGCGTCTTCACCTGTCTTCCAACAACAATGTTTAATAAACTAGTCCCCAGACAGTAGCGTTTCCAGTTTATATTTAAAACCGTACAGCATAAGGAGGGCCCATAAACACCCTCAGGTGTCTAGTTCAGGATTTAACAGCCTTGATTTCCCAGAGAGCCTTTCCTCTGCATCAAAGCCTGCATGCTTCTTGTTGCAGGTTAGGCCTTTTGTTCCTACCTTCAGCAGAGATGGGGAACAACAGATGGTGGCAAATGCAGAAATCTGGTAATGGATGTAGGATCAGTTTGTGCCTTGTATCACTGTGATCAACACCACGACTAAATCCCCTTTTCGCTCTCTATGGTAGGATCATAATGACAGCCCAATTTATCAACTGTGAATATTGGTATAAACAACTTCAAGGCTGGATATTTTTCCTACTCCCTTGAAAACTGTCATCAGCTCTGTAGAGTAGTAAGGAAACCATTGATCCATTTAAGAAACTGTCAGCAGGTGTACAAAGAAGTGAAAGATGGATGCTTTCAAAAGGTCTTAGGAAGGGAGGCTCCAGCTGTCTGAATACATGACTTCTCATCTGCAGTCTGACTAGCCATGGAGCAAGGGAAATTGCGAGGCGGAGTGGAACTCTCAGCACTGCATTTATCAGCATCAGGAACAATTCACTTCAGAAGGAAATTTCCAGACACACATTCCTTAGTTGTGAAGTATTTGAATTATAGCAATGTCGTCTGTGCCACAATTTTCCAAAGTGCCAACTTTTGGATTATAAACTTGTGTCTCAGAAACTTCAAACTGAGTCCTCCAACCCCCACTTTCCAAAAATGATTAAAACCCACTACTTGGCATCATGCTATCCATCTTAAACACCAGCAGATCATCTGGAGTTTCAGACGTCATGTATGTCATTTTTATGCCACTTTCTTAGGGAAAAATATGCAGGTTTTCCTTTTTTATATAGAGAGATTCTGGTGATCTAGCAGCTTTGCTTTAACATGGCACTGACCAAAAATCTCATTCCCACCAAGTGGCTATAATATCAAGTGATTTGATTAAAAATCAGTCTTAGCCATTAGCCATTAGCCATCAGGAATTCTGGTAGAGAGAACCAAGCGTACATTACCTCCAAAACATCATAACATCATTTGGTCTTTTTCATACAGGCTTGTTCTGGAAGATGTTTTTAAGTAGTAGATAGAAAACAATTTCAAAAAATTTAAAGTACTGCACAACTATAATATTAGTATTGTGCATTGTAGGTTTATTTTTTTAAGTAGTATGCTGTTACAAACAAAAGCAGATCAATTTGGGACTTATTTTAGTAGTATCTTAGTAATGTCACATGTTATTAAAATTAGGATTGAGTTTTTTCACTACAACGCCCTTTTGTGTTGTCTGTGTTTTTATTGGAGGCTATAATTAAATTCTATATAAAATGATGTAATATGAGCAAAAGAATATAAATCCATTCATGGGATAAAATAGAAAATGACTGAAAATAATATGTTAAGTGGTGTAAGATGTTAAGCCCATTCATCAAACCATGAGCAATTCAAGATTACTCTCAAAATTTGCATTCAATTCAATCAGCTATATACAAACTATTTTTTCTTTTAAATCACTTGATCAACATAGCACTAACTTACGCTAAGAGCAAACAAATTCAGTCTTTCCTCATAAATGGTAGATTTCATGAGAACAAACCAAAAAGAACAAAGCAAAAAAAAAAAGGAAGGACTATATTAAATAACTGTAAGTTCTGTAGTCTAGTCCTGATTTTTCTGGGTGTGCAGAGCACTGCTTATTTTCATAACTGCCCTAAATGACGCCCAAAGCCTTAGAATAGAATTAATTTGGATGTTGGGAGTAAACAGTTCATTCAAAACCATTTTGCCAGTGTAGTTTACCATAGACTGGAGTCATTGCTTTGGCTCAGTGTGAGTCTCAGACAGGTTCATTTATTTACATACAACTAATAGACATCCTGTGACATCTCATACATGTCCTGGTTTTGTTATTTTGTTTATAATTTGGAGGTTTCGTTATTTAGTTTCGGCTAGCCACAGCCATTGCACAAACAATGAAACACATGACTAATAGTCCACTTCAAATCACAGCGTTACCAGCAAGAATAACTGTCTCTTCAACATTTGGGTTCAGATGACACATCGAAGTTGAATCCAGTGTGTCTTCTTCATCATTCCTTCTCTTAAGCATGAGAAAACACCACTTGGAAAGCTGTCTGAATGGAGAGGTGCCACTACATTCTATTCACTCAACCTAAAGAATATTCTGTCTGCTCTTATAATCTGTGGGCTTATTTTTAAATGACAGATTACAGTTTTTATAATAAAAAAATACCCATTTTGAAAAGTTCCTGAATTAGTACTCATGCTGAAGACTTTGTGTCAGGAAAAGGAAGCATTATCACGTATTACAGATGGTCAAGACTGCAATATGCATTAGCTAAAGACAAGGAAGGAAATGGCCCCCCACCAAAGCCTCAGTGTGATAATCATGATAATCTAGCATTGCTGTCAGAGCTCTCAAAATTGTCTGTGTTGGTTTCTTTAAACAGACCTACAATGATGTAGAAAGAAGGTTATTCCTTTGCTTAATTAGTAATGAATCTTCAACTTATCATATTTATATACCATTTTCCTCAAGCAGTTATCAACATCATTTTGTTGAGCTCTAAAATATCCTTAGATGGAAAATCGGAACACCAGACCAAACTCATCCAAATCTCCAATCTCCCCATGTATTAGTGATGTGCTCTAGAAGCAGAACGTTTAGAATGCCATTGTTTTCCTGCTGCTACTTCACGAACCAAACACAGCATAAAAAGTGTACCCGCCTCTAAACCTAGGTTAGTCAATGTTTCAGAGAAAAGGGGAATGATCAGGATCAGAACTGATGCCTATCTTCCCTATTATAAAACATTACCTCTTTTAAGTAGAAACTCAAGTTCTCATACTATAAATATAGTTTTTACATAATAGGGTAAGAGTCTGAGTAGAATACGAATCTGCTTAGATTTGTATAACTGGTTCCCTTCCTGGCCACAGAGACTTACAGTTCATCAAGCCGAAATGAAGAGAGTTCTTCTATCCACAGATGGGTGCTTCAGCTTCCTACTCTAGAGAAAGTCAGTTCTGAAACAGCTAATATTAAGTTGAAGATATAAAATACAAGGGGAAATCTAAGAACATGTTATTTTAAGGCCATAAAGAGGGGTAGGAATAACAGTTATTTGAAAATGTTTAAATGTCCATTTTATTGTCACCTAAGCCAACCCCAGTGAGGGGCAAGCATCGAGAAGGTAACCCAGCCCACATTCTCTCAGGTCTAGAGGCTTCCTGTGCAGAACCTGAGTCAACCCTGACAGCCCTGAGTCACCGCAGAGTGGCTCTCACTGGAAGTCACACTGTGCATTTACAGGTATTCACTCTTCCTGGTTGAAAGGATGCTCAGAGAATCCTCAGGCTTTGTTCCCCGTGCTGTTCCAAACACTGGTTTGGTCAAACCCCCAGTGAAAAGAGTAGTTAGGGCAATGCCAAGTGTCACTGTTGGGGTGTTGAGATTGGAGGCACTTTTTTTCCAGATTCTTAAGATTTTCATGTTGAGAATGGGGGCGGACATGGGAGTTGAGTAGGGCCTCTGAGTCAGTTGCCTTCCAGTTTAATTATGTGAAATGGCAGATGTCTCTTTTTATAGAAGCATATTTTTTCAGGTGTCTCACTGCCTTTTGGTTTGCCACAGCTGTGTCTTGGAAAGGGCTGTTAGTACTTTTGGCTTAAACAAACCTGAGCTATCCTGATATAGAAGACCAACCTTCCCCATCATGTGTGGTTTATGCTATATATTACATCATAGCTTTCTGCTGAAATTGTTGCTAAATAACCTTAATCTTTAATACTTTATTCTGTTTTCCAGGGAGAATCAAGATCACATGGTAGTGCTTCTAAAACCTTCCTAGTTCTAATGGCACAAGCTAGGATACTCTCCTGTGTTTCTTCAGCTGTAAGCTTAGTATGTTTATTTTCAGGCCAAGGTACTTTGTGTTTACATTCTTATAGGAATTGTTTTTCCCACTTTATCTTTTTCATGTTTTCCTTTAGAGTAAAATACCATATGGCAGATACACATGTACACTGGTAGATGAATGAGTTTCCATTGAGATCACATACTCTCCTCCTCTGGGAGTTTTTCTGCCTGTACCCCATATTTCAGATTTTATACATCTCTTTCTTGGTAATATGACTTACAAATTGCATATTTACATCTCTTTCTAGGGTGCATGCAACAGGAATCCTTGAAGTCCATGCTGACATCACCTACTGTGGAAATCATTCAGTGCCATTATCGTCACTACCTTCCATACTCTGGACCCAGCAAACAAGCAAGACCTATGTGTACACTGTAAGGGTTGGGATAAAACTATGTATGGTTGAACATTGCCCCACATTTTTGTTTCTCAACATAAATATTTTTCATATGAATGAACCAATATTTTTTCCCTAGGTACAAAGGGTTATTTTTAAATTCCCCTTTTAAAAGGGTAGGGAGGGATTTAATGCACATAGACAGCACTACTATGAATGCAGGCTTTGCACATTGCAGACTCACTGACCTTTTAGCCTTCTGGAGTTTAACCATTTCCTGATGTCTTTTAACAGTAATTTTCTTGTTGGAAAGTCCTCTCTAAACTGATAGCATCTAAACAAGCCTCTAGCTTAATTGGAAAAATTCTCCCATAAATATTTATGCTGCAGTGATTAGGCCATTTACTGAACTCAACCGCCCATTATGGGTTAAAACAGGGAGCATTGTTTTGGGTTGCCTAAAGCCTGACATGGTTTATTGGAGGGGACCCGAAGCTGTAATTTATTTAATCAAGCCTCTGACCCCAGCCCTCTGGAGTAGCCAGTAATTGTGAGGGAGAACTAACCCAAGACCACATTGACTAGAGTCAGTATTCCGGGTTGTAAATTCTGAAAGTCTAATTTGAAAGAAAAAAATAAAAAGAGTAAAGTATGTAGAAATGAGAGTCCCATGTCTTTGTATGTCATACCATGGTATATGCAGAAAATTAGATAGACAGATGACAGATAAATATAATTTTTTAAAAAAAAAAAACTTCAAAGCAATGAGGAAGAACCCAGTTTACCACAGGGTTAACCTCCTACTGGTTCGATGTCCCTCTATGGCTATTTGCCCTCTTTATAGTTCTAAAAGCTCTGTCACATAAAAACTCACATGGCATTTAGTTTACTTTTTGCTTTCTAAAATATACCAGATTTTGTGTTCAAATAGGGGTTAAGGAAGCCTTTTGTATTAAAATCTGTTGAGAAGACTTCTGCTTAAACCCAAATTCTATAAATAAATAAATAATATAAATAAATCAAGCCCTAGGTGAAAATATGAATGTGGTTTTTCTTCTCAGGTGTTGAATTGGTGTTACTTATACACTTACATGTGGTCAAAGATTTTCAGGAGCTAGATGGTGGGTATGAGCACATATGTGTACCATGTGTGTATATAGATACATATGTGTGTGTTTATACAAATAAATAATTTTTTCTTATTTTATTTCCATTTCCAGCTGCAGACAGTCTCTTGACTCCATTTTTGAGTCATGATTAATTCATATGTTTACAATAGAAAAGAACCTCTTCTCCCTTGGCCTTTTGACCTCCCAGCTGCAGACTCAAACATCCATTCCTTATTTTGAGGCATGATTTAAAAGAGATACTAAAACTGAAAACATCTTTTCATCTTTAAACTTTTTAGTACCACTACCTGGCTACTGCACTCCAGATTTCTAGTTCAAAAAGAAATTCTAAAGTCAAAAATTATAATGGTTTATTAAACTATAAATCATCTTTCCTCTTTGTTTAAACTTGCATTTCATTGAGGCCTCCACATTTTCCTCAACTTCTATGGAGCTTGACAATACTGATGTCTTTTAATGGCTTCTCCTGTCCTATTTTTCATTAGGAAGCACTTGTAAATACTGTCAGTACATAAGAAAAACGCATGACAAAACTGGCTTCTGGCCCATGCTAACATTAAGAGCATACAATGCTGAGGTCTCATCAGAGTCAGTTTCTGAACCTTGTGAAAGAAATCAAAGCAGTTTGGTTTTTCAATCAATAACAATCATAAGTGATGTGGCTTCAGAGCCCTATAGCTTTAGAAACCTATGCTGTGAACAACATTTTTAAAGACTATACACAGGGGCCTAGGTTAGACATCTAAGTTAGACAGGTTGTTACAATAACCATTCAAATGACTTTTTACATAATAAGAGTATCTTGTATGGATGCTTTTAGATACACAGATGATACCTAATTGTTTCAGCTTCATTCATGTAACGTGTGAACAATCCTCCAAGGAGCTTTGAACACAAAGAAAGGGTTAATTTCTTTTACACCAAACAGACTACCTCAACTTTAATTCAGAAAATCTCTCTGAAGAAACTTATACTAGGAATCTAATTTTTCCTGTTAAATTATTCATTCCTTCTTCTGGGCAAGAGATAATTCCTTATTAACTCTGTCAGAGTGATGGATATTACAGAAATAGTCATTATGCTGCAAACTATAGACATTTTTTAAAGGGTTAAAATTATGACCAAACAAGCAAGCAAACAAACAAACAATAGATATGATTGTACAGGTCTCCCTACAAGAGTAACTCAGGAGCAGGGGACAGATAGATTTCCTGTTAAAGAATGAAAATGTCCCTAGGAAAAACAAAAAAAAAAGTGGGGAGAAAGATCTGTCCCTGTGGTGACAAAGGGTGCCCATGGATAGTAGCATTTCTCAGTTGCTCTGATCACAGCACTCCTGAGCTACCCTGCATCCCACCAAGAGCTGTTTCCTTAACAGAGATCACAGTGTGCTCTATGGCCACAGATGGCCCTTTTCATCTTAGCCAGCAAATTCAAAAGTACATGCCATTGATTAAAAGCAAACTGGACAATGAAACTAGAACCAGCCCAGAAAATGTTCAGCACCTATCAGTAAATGAGGTTTTGTTTTGTTTTGTTTTGTTTTTTATCATTTTCATAACAATGACAGCTCATTATTGTTCACTTCCTAAGGGTTCATCACAGTTCTAAGTGTATTTCTTTACACCTCTCAACAACCACTTTTACTCTCTTTTTATATTTTTATGTATGGAAAAAACCTGAGAAAAAGACAGGTTAATTCAATCGTCCATGGTCACATAGTTGGTCAACGGAAGAGCCGGCGTTTGAACTTAGACAACATAGTTCCAGACTCTATGCTCTTGGTTCCAGGACCCATGATCTTAACAGCATACACTGTTGTCATCCTTCAAAATAATTGGGCTCTAACAATATTCAAAGAGGCATGCTGAGACACACTGTTCAAATCTAAGTTTAGGAAGGAAGTGTTCTGTTGGCTCTGACTATTCCTGAGTTCATAGAAGGCATCACTGTAGGAGGAAGAGTGCTATATCAGTACAATTTCCAGATGCTGTCTATGAACTCCATTGAAGGAGATCATAACATGTTATGCCCAACTATGCCACTTTGGCTCACAGATTATTTTGAGCTAAAGGCAACTTAACAGCAGATGCTCTCCTCCTTTCTACCTACCATTGGGTCATAAATTTCCCACAAGAAACGTGCTTTCTTTGTTCCAGGAGGAGAAGAAATTTATATCGCCAGAGATGGGGCACTGATGCAAAGATGCATCTGTATAAACAAAGCTAATTTTTTTTGGAGACAGGGTCTCACTCTGTCACCCAAGCTGGAGTACAGTGACACATTCACTGCTCACTACAGCCTTGATCACTTGGGCTACAGCCATTCTTCTACCTCAGCCTCCCAAGTAGCTGGGACTACAGGCATGCACCACCACACCAAGCTAATTTTTTTTTTTTTTTTTTTTTTTTTTTTTTTTTTTTTTTTTGAGGCAGAGTCTCGCTCTGTCGCCCAGGCTGGAGTGCAGTGGCCGGATCTCAGCTCACTGCAAGCTCCGCCTCCCGGGTTCAGGCCATTCTCCTGCCTCAAGACTCCCGAGTAGCTGGGACTACAGGCGCCCGCCACCTGGCCCGGCTAGATTTTTGTATTTTTTAGTAGAGACGGGGTTTCACCGGATTAGCCAGGATGGTCTTGATCTCCTGACCTCGTGATCCACCCGTCTCGGCCTCCCAAAGTGCTGGGATTACAGGCTTGAGCCACCGCGCCCGGCCCAAGCTAATTTTTTTAAATTTTATTTTAAATAGAGACAGGGTCTCATTATGTTGCCCAGACTGGTCATTAGCTCTTGCACTCAAGTGATAATCTCACTCTGGCCTTTCAAAGTGCTGGGATTACAGGCATGAACCATTGTGCCTAAACAAATCTTATTAAAACAAATATTATCTTCCATTAGTTGCCCTTCAAATATTTCTTAGTCACTTTCCCACAGTTTACTGCCCCTAAACCAAACCCCTTTTTCCTTCATCTTATCTCCACAATTTATCATTCTTTGTTAAAATAGTAAGCCCCCAAGTCTAACTGCTACTTTGGGGTTTTCACTTCTTTCAAGGAAGCCCTCCATGCCACATAAAAACATTAATATCAAATAAAATTTTCATGCTTTATTTCTTCTGTTAATTTGGTTTTTCTCAGCTTAATTTGTAGGCCCCAGCCATAGAACTGAAGAGGATACAGGAAAAGTCTTTGTTTCCCCACTATATCATCACTCATATTTCACTTTCCTTATTCCCTCATCCCAACTGAACTTGCTCTTCAAAGTCAGTGTGACATTTAGTTTCTTAATCTTTCCTGTTCTCTCAGGGTATTACTTCTCTCCACCACTCTGTGAACACCCAGTGAAATCTCCTTAGGCAACTGTTTACAATGCTTTCTCCTCCCAGGGCCCTGTGTGTCATACTCTTGACCTTAGGCTATACCCTATGTAGCAATGAATATCAATCTTCAAATCTGGTAAACCTAACCCTGTGCTTTCTTACTTTAGGTTCCATATTGTGAGCTCCCTGGGCAAATAATGCATTACTGCTTCAGACATCCCAACCTTGGCCAGGTCCTTGGTTCATTCTCCTTTAACTTGTCCACATCAGCTGGTTCTATTTGCTAGTAGTAGCTTGTCCCACTGTTTGCTTTTATGTTTTCTTATTTTCCACTAGCAATTGAGCATCTAATCTATGCCAGGAATTGAGACTCTGAAAGATTTGGTAAAGTTGCACACCATCACACAGCTAATAGGGTCAGGCCAGGATGCACACCCAGTCTGTTCACACAGGCCATGCTTCCAGAGAAGAATCTTATCGTGCATAGCTGTACACACACACACACACACACACACACAGGGTCCTAAAGCAAGCGAACTCATTCCACTGGAGCTCAACCAAAGAAACAGCTAGAAGAAAGCTGGCTCTGTCAGGTTAATAGAGAGACAACACAGTATACAAAAACCATATACACTGTACTTTATGGGATACTTAGGGGATTTTTAAAAGTAATTTTGATTGCATGTGACTTTTACTTTTTACCTTAGACTCTAACCCCGAGTAGTGTGCTACTTCACAGCACTGCTGCTATTTTAATTTCTGTGTTCCCAGCTTTTTCAAACCATAGCTATTTCTCAGTGCCATTAAGCCACTCTGGTCTACCTTTACCTCAAGAAATTATCTCAACTTACCAAACTGCAGGACCAAATCACCCAAAATGAACCCCACTACTTCCTGCCACCTAAACCTTGAATCACCTCCTTCACATTTTCCTTTTTCCTAATTCCAACGGAAAACATTTCCTTCTTCCCTACCTCTCCTTCTGGTGACTACCAACATCTCCTATTTTCTACTATATCTTGCCCTGTTTCTGCTTAACTCCTCTCATAATTCCACTCCTTTTATGCTACAAGCATTCTAAAATCTCACTACAGCCAGCCAAGAACTCTGCTGTTGCTGCCTTTTTTTTTTTTTTTTTTTTTTTTTTTTTTAAACAGCATGTCACTCTGTCACGCAGGCTGGAGTGAAGTGGCGCAAAATTGGCTAACCACAACCTCTGCCACCTGGGTTCAAGCGATTCTCCTTCCTCAGCCTCCCCAGTAGCTAGGATTACAGAATTGTGCCACCACGCCCAGCTAATTTTTGTATTTTTAGTAGAGATGGGATTTCACCATATTGGCCAGACTGGTCTCAAACTCCTGACCTCAAGTGATCCACCCACCTCAGCCTCCCAGAGTGCTGAGATTACAGGCATGAGCCACTATGCCCAGACTGCTATGTTTTAATGTAATGTTTGGAGAGTATATTTCAGTCAGACTGCTTATGTATACTTCCTGACTTCACCACTTTGCTGTGTGATCTTCATCTCTCTGTGCCTTAGTTTTTGTATCTATGAAATGCATGTAACACAAGTATCTATTTCAGGAAGTGGTGAGGATTAATTTAGGTAATCTATTTAAAGCTCTAATAAACACTCAGTAGATGTCAGCAATTTTTACCAGCTTGACTCCATTTTCCTCCAGTGTACTATTTTCTCTTTAACTTTACCTTCACTACTTTTTTTTTTTCTTTCTTGAAACAGGGTCTCACTCTGTCACCCAGGCTGGAGTGCAGTGGTGCAATCATGGCTCACTGCGACCTTGAACTCCTGGGCTCACATTATCCTCCCACTCAGCCTCCCCAAATGCTGGAATTATAGGTGTGAGCCAATGTACCTGGCCCCAGCTTCTTAAAAGATTAGCAGACACTAGGTATTTGCACTTTTTCATCCCCCTCTACTCTCACTTTTGCCATGTGGGATTAGGTCATGCTACTTTGAAGAAATTTCTCTCAGAAACTGCTGCTGATTTCTTATCACCAAAGTGAATTATGCCCAAGCTCTTATTTTGCTTCTGAGTCCAGCCCACATTTCCAGCATCAGCAATATATCCCCGGGTTCTTCTACCTCACAGGTAACTTGAAGTCAACATGTCTAACTCAGGGCTCAACCTTCCCTGCACACTTATTCTTTCATTTCCATTCCTTATCTTGGTTATTATGACATACTATTCCATTGTATGAATATAGCACATCTATCTATTGTTTTGATGATAAATATTTGGATTGTTTCTAGTTTGGACTATTATAATTATTGCTATGAATATTCATATGTATATGGTACCAACTGACTTTCCCACCAGGAGTATATACATTTTTTACTATTCCATATTCTTGCCAAATATGAACCTTTACATTTTTTGTCATCTGGAGGGTGTGTTAGTGGTATCACTATTTGCACCACCCTGATTATCAGAATTTGAGCATTTTTTTATGTTTATGGTCCCATCCTTTCACTTTCAATCTCTCTGAGTTATTTTGTTTTAGGTGTGTCATTTGAATTCAATATATAACTAGATTTAGTTCCTTAACCAGTCTGGCAATTTGTTCTTTTAACTAAAATATGTAGCCCATATGCATTTGTTATAATTAGTGATATATTTTGATTCATTTATACTTTCTTACTTTGTGTTTCCTAAACTTTCTCCCTCTTCTGTTTGTTTCTTTTTATCTTCTTTCTTGCATTTTTTCTGCTATTTTTTCTATTTTCTGGATTCTGCTATTTTTTCTCATTCTGGATTCTGCCCACAAGTCATTTAGAATTATAAACTTTTCCTTTATTATTTTAATCATGAACATAGGAATTTAACATGCACATTTAATTTTAAAAAGTCTAAAGCCAGTAAGATATATTTACAATATTTTAGTTACATCATTATTATAACAACAAAATTAGACATTGTTATTGTTTATACAAATTGTTCTTTTCCTCTTTCTCACATACTTAGGGTATATTATTGATCAAAATCCATCAGTATTGTTTGAAAAAAACTTCCATGTTATTTGCAAGCTTGAAAGATAATTTTGCTGTGCATACACTACTAGGTTGACAAGTATTTTCTCTATAGTCTGAAGACAGTTTTCTGTGTTCTTTTAGTTTATATTGTTGTTTCTGAAAAGCTGGATGGCAATTTGACTATTATTCTTCCATAGATAACAATGTGTTTTTCGCTCCAGCTATTTGGGGTTGGGGATGGAGGGGTCTTAGGTATTAAGAAATATTACTACAAAGCATCTTGATGTGGATTTCATTTTATTTGACTTGCTTGAAACTTTTGGATTTCCTGTTTCCAAGGATTCTGAGGCATTCATGTTCCTATATAATTTGTTGATTATTTTCAGATCTTAACACTTCAAAGAGTGTCTCTCTGCAATACCTTTGCTTTTCATCTAGAACCCAATTAGACATTTGTTACATTGCCTCACTGGCATTTTTCATATTTCTTAATTTCTCTTTTATATTAATTTTATCTCTTTTATAGTATTTTATCTGTTTCTCTTATTACATTCTAGATTTCTTCAGATATCTTCCTGTTCACTAATTTTCTCTTCAGCTTTGTCTGACCTGTTTAACCTATTCATTTTTTTATTTCAATTATATTTTTTATTTCTACAATTTCTATTTGAGTCTTTTAAAATCTGCCTATTCATTTAAAAAATCTTATTCTCTACTCACACCTTATTATTTCTTTAAACACATTAAATGTAATAATTTAATAATTACAATATATAATATCTTTGTGGGTCTGAATCTGCCATTTCTATTTTTTAATTTGTTGGTTGTTTGGGTTTCTTTGGCTTCATTTTTGCCGATTTGTGTTCATGGCTGCTTCTTTCCTTGTGTTATACAATTTTGTAATCATGAGTGCACGTTCAAAAAACTTTATGGGAATTTTTGAGTCCTAAGTTAAAGACATGTTATTCCAGAGAGATTTATATTTGCTTCTGCCAAGCATTTTGGGACACTGCCAACCAAGGGTCACTTTATAATAAATTCTATGTAAGGTATCTCAAACACAATAGTAGTATAAACTTGGGCTTCAGATCTCTGAGGTGGCCAGCACAGGGAAGAGTTTTTTCTTCCACTCTGAGTAGAGATCAAAGCAGGGATATTTTAGTTCACTGTTTCACCAAGAGTGTCATGTGGTGGGTCTAAGCTTTTTACCTCTGATATCTATGCTGACATGGTCTTAGTTTTTGCTTCTTGGCCCCAATTTAATAACAAAACTAAAGCTCTGAGTTATGGGCAAATGGCAGGTGACTTTAGGAAAATGGGTGATTTTCACCATTAGCTTACTTCTGTGAATTTTTACTTTTGCATTATTTTTAGCGTCGTACAAATTTATTTGTTTCCAGGTCAGCAATGCATTTAAAAATAAATATTAAATATTTTACTGAGCATTTTTAGGTAGACAAGGGCTTTAGGATTTCTAGTCTGCTGTAATGCTTGAAATAAAAGTCCCCTTTGAGCATGGAGTACTTTTTCACAGTGAGTGTATTCATTTCAAGAATGATACTGATTTCTGTGATTCAGATGGGCTAGGAAAAGCCTACCAATGCAGAGACAGAGGAAACTGAGTCAGGCTTCATAGACAGTCTCTGTTTTTATGCTTTCTGAGATTTTACTTTAGGGGCCAGACACCAAGGAAGAATGGAAAAAAGCAAACAAAAACTTCCTTGAACAAAAATCAAAATCTTTTTCTTCCTGCAGTAGTCTCCAATGAATTGCCTAAAAGGAAGATCTTATCCTTCTTCCTTCCACTCATTTTAGGGAAACATATGTTAAATACTTAGCATCTTTGATTATTTTAAGCTCTTTAAATGAGCTTAAGTTGGCAAAGTTGAAATAATAGAGTATGTGGTAGCATGGTGGTTTCCTATAAAACCCCATAAATAGGTATTCTAATCTGAGATCTTCCGTATATCCTGGAAAATCTTTCTAAATGAGGACTGTGAGCACCCTTCAAGTCCTCAGACTTCATCAGCTCTTATTTTTACCTGTTGGAGGTCATTTCAGTCCATGGACTCATGGCTAGGGCCTATTATGACAGAACCATCCTGATTCCTAATGAAGCTATCTTGAGTTTCACTTTGGGGAGTCCAGGCTGCTGGAACGGAGACCACTCCCTTTTCTGGAATGCTCCCTATGGGCATATCAGCTCCAGCATGTAGCCTGCGGCAGCCAAACATGTAACTTGCTGAAAATTTGGTAATACTTTCCTTGACCTGTTGGCTTTAAAGTTTGCTTTGATGCCCTTTGCCTTTTATTCCTTCATCTGTTCCAGAAGTTCCACCACATAGCCTGACTTCACTTTTGTTCTTTGTTCTGTCATTCTCTATCTCTGAAACAGAAATAACCATCTTTCCTGTGACCTGCCTCCAAGAGATAATGTGAAACAATGCTTTGAACACATCAGAAGAAGCTGTGCTAAATAATTTCAAAAGTAAAGAGATTAGTCATTTTTTTCTTAAAATTCTTATGGATTGTCATAAAACATACCGATATAGCCTAACAACCTCTGTTCTGTAAAGCCCAAAAACATGAGGTATGTAAGAACTTGATATCAAACTTCAATTCCAATGTCACTTCCTCCAGGAAAATTTTCTGACCCCTCTCACTCTCTAAATCTAATACCTGCTGTTTAAAAGTATAAATGTTGGCATTTATAAAACTCTTACTATAAGCCAGACACAGTGTCAATGCTTAATATGCAAAGCCATGTTTCCATTCATTTCCTATTAAATATAAATATTTAAAGTATATCCTCTGTGCCAAGTTTTGTGGTGAAATGAGTTTATGGTGATGAAAAAGATATGATCCTTACCCTCCTTGAGCTACAGTCTAGGGAGGAAGATAAATATTGTATATATAAAGAAGAAGATAGAACTAAAATTATGACAAGTACTGTGTAAGAAAACAACAGGCAGGTAGGAAAGAAAACAGAAACGTGAATAGAACTGATATACACTTTGAGATCAGGAGAAAAATGCTTGAGCTGTGTCCTGTAAAAAGATATTTAGGCTGAAATCTCAGAGATGAGTCACCACTAGTTGGGGGGAGTTGCGCTATTAGAACATTTCAGCAAAGGAGTCAGCATGTTCTAAGGCCCAAAGTAGGGAAAACTTGGTATATTCCAGGACGTTGAGAAAGTGTGGCTGGTATGCAGCAAGTAAAGGAGAGGCTGGGAAAGATGAGATTGATGAGAGGGCCACAGACTGGAATCTAGCATGATTGCAAGGAGTTTTTATTTTATTCTAAGTGATTTCATATTAAGTATGTGTCATTAAATCAAAACAACTTTTGAGATGAACACTACTGTTGTCTTCACTTTACAGATAAGGAAACTGAGACTCTGAGAGACAACATAATTTGAGCTAGTGAGGGGTATAGGTAGTATTGGAAACTAGACTTCAAATACCCATGTTTGAGCTCTTAAAAAAATTACACTGAACCACCTCTCTATACTGCCAGAGGATCTTGTGCAAATCACCATTATAACATGTATCGCCATTGTATTTCAGTACTTACATCACATAATAGCACTATGTTTTAACTGATTATTTATCGTTATCTTCCTGCGAACTGAAAACTCCTTGAAAACAGGAATCAGATCTTATTTGACACACTGCCTTGAACATAGTAGGGCCATGCTCTTATTGCATGAATGAACACTCAGGTATGTAAAGTAGGACAGACATTGAGCTAATCCAATCCATGTCTCTAAGGCTGATCCTTTAAAAAAATATTTAGGTGAACAAAGAAGATAAAGTCAGGCAAGACTTTTTAGCCAATCTGTTATGAATATCTGTAAAATATTAAATATAATTTGACCTGTTCTTTGTTTTCTTTAGGGAGGTCACGGAGAACGCTTTTCTTATTCTCATGAATAGAGTTTTAAAAAGTGATATGGTTTCAGGGCACTTTAATATGAAACCAACACGTTTTAAAGTGAATTTTTTGTGTTATTCTTTCAAGGTACTTTTTCACCCCATGGAAGGAGTCTGCCCATAATGGTTTCAACCAATACTAGAAAATAAAAACTCAAATTGTACCTTATAAAGCTAGGTTTTTCTAGCACTATTAATAGCTGATTAAGTAAACATATTATAACCATATTGCCATTTACTGGAGCCATACTAAATGCTCTCTAGATAATTCTGCATTCATTTATTTTATTAATAAATTTAATTAAATTTTTATTGCGTGATTATTATGTGCCAGGCACTCTTAGTCTCAATCATAGCTAACAAGCAGTTGACACACTCAGAAGATTTCATGCTATTCTTGAATAAAGGATTTTATTAAGCTGCAGGAATTAATCAATATGATATTCATTCATCAAGTCATGAAGACCTATGACAAAATGAGCTCAGAGTATCCCTGAATGGAAAAATTCCAGAAAGATTCTGCCACAAGTAACTTTCTATGTTCCTCAGCCAATATCTCAGGAGATTCTCTTCCAAAACTTCAAACTTGGCTCTGTGCTGCTTTCTTCCTTTCCTCCCCGGTGGCCCTGAGTAGGGGATGTTGAAAAAAGCCTAAGCTCAGAGAGGCAGTGAGGGCAGAAAATTTATTTTATTACATGTCATGAAATGTAAATATATACATTCATTACTCCTGTTAACTTGGAGCAACTTATTACGAGGTATTATATTTTCCTTCTATTTCTCACCTCATTCCTGTCCCCAGAATGAACTGGAGAACTGGAGATATATTCTCTCATTCTCTCTCATTCTCTCTCATTCTCTCTCTCTCTCTCTCTCTCTCTCACACACACACACACACACACACACACACACACACACACTCCTTCTATCAGTGAGCTGGCCAGGTCACCTCTTTGCAGTTTCTCCCTGTGTGGACCTCAAGGTTAAGTCTCACTACCCTTCAAAGAGCTTCCTAACTTCTTGAGCTGGAGTACCTTTCAGACTCTCCAAAACTCCTCCTTATAGATATGGCTCCCTTTCCTACATAATTTCTCTCTACTAAGGCATGTCTTTACACACCAATTTCTTTGATTTCCTTTGATCACATTTCTAGCTGATTTGCCTCTGGTCTGCTGTTGTATTCCTTTCTGAATCCTGCTTTGGTGACTCCAACACACAACAAACTATTTTGTTTGTTTGACAATTTTTTTTTCTGAGGCCTTGCTCTAAATCCCAGCCACCGATTCTGAGATAATGTAAAAATCATATTTACATGCCTGACCTCTACATGTACTAAGACCCCACATCTACATGTAATAAATAGTCATGCTTTCTTTATAAAAAAAATATACATACACAGTCTGTATATACAGTAACCTCCTCAATAGATTGGAGAGAGTTGTAAGTCTTCATCTGAACTTGAAAAACACATGACAGAAACTGCCAATTATCTGCTCATTTCATACACTTAGGGGTAGAATGTGCCCAAATAAAAATTACCTTTCCCAGCCTTTCCTATAGAGGGAAATATTGCTAATATGAAAACAGGAGCACTTACATGTCTTTCGGCAACACTTCCAGAAGAACATGTTTTGCTCTCCTGCTCCTTCCTATCTCCCTTCCTGCTATTCAAGCACCTGAAGCACAGATGGTGTGACTGAGCAGCCATCCTGTGACCTTGAGAGTGTCAATCTTCTACTAAGATTTTGGCAGGGCAGAAGAACAGGAAGAGTGTGAGTCCCTGGAGCTTCATGAGGCAACCACAAGGGCTCTGAACTGGCTACCACAGGACATTTATTTAAGCCAATGTAGTCAAAGCTTAAATGAAATTCCCAATGTGTGTGTGTGTGTGTGTGTGTGTGTGTGTGTGTGTGTGTGTGTGATTCCTAATTGATACGTGTATGGGTACGTGTCTCTTTACATGCAAACAAATATATTTATTGTTATATGGTCTGAGCACTTTACATACTTTTTAAGGATTACATGAAAAAACATAATACTTGGCACAGAATATGACACAGAGCAAGGAGTCCATAAACATTAACTACTATTTCCTTTCATCTTCTCAACACCCACAGGAGGCATGTAGCATCATTCTCATGTTACAGATGAGGAAATGGAGTCTTAAAGGGGGTAAGTTCTAAGACTTGATTCATGCAATCAGCAAGCAGCAGAGTCAGGATCTGAACCCAAGTCTACCTAATTCTAGAACTCAAAGTCCTAAAGGCAAGGTAAACTGCCTCATTCAGCACAGCATGGAATCCCAGTGAAGAGAAGCCAAGCAGTCATCCTGTGTGCTGAGGAGGAGGCTTCTGTAACAAGGAGTCAGAGGAGAGAACATGAGTTGAGCCTGAAGGTCCCCATGGCAAAGTCCCAGGTCTGCCACTTGCTGGCTTTGTCATCTTGGACAAGTCATCTCTGCTCCCTAGGCCACATTTCTTTCATCTTTACAGAGATTGACTTGCTTCTATCTATGGTTCTTTCCAAATCTAGAATGTCATCAACTAATGATTCTCTAGAGTCAGTTTATCGAAATAGTACTGCAAAACAAAACCTGACTTTGAGGTGTGAATAATATATTTTGGTCTGTGAAGTCCTTTTTTCTAGATGCTTTTTGATTCCCCTTTTGTCTTCTGATAACATAGGCATTTTATCAGTCTCCGATAAGCTTTTAGAAAGAATTGCCTGTATTCGTGTATAGTAGGAATAAGCAATGTGGGGATCAAAGGAAATGAGCAGACAGGCAAGAGGTAGAAAGGGCTTCACGTTTAGGAGATGGGGTAAAAACAGAGAAACAGCATGTTGCCACAGAGGTACACAGTGTTGCTGTGTCTTGAGTTCTGCCTTAGTGTCCTCTTGGTTACTTTTGTACTCTTGCAGGCAGTTGCCAAAAGATGAACCCTCAACTGCAGTAAGGCAGATAGAATTTTGAATTAGAGAGGCCTGGGTCTCAATTTCAACCCTGCCATTGCTAGCTCAGTGACCTTAGACTTTACCCATCCATTTGCTGTGTGACTTTAAATGAGTTATTCGACTTCCATTGCTCATTTACAACCTGAGGTTAGCAACAGTCTTCACTTCTAACGATTGTTGTCTAGTGTGTGTAGAAGCTTAGAACAGTGGACTCTACACAAAAGTTGAGTTATATGAGCATAAATCCTATTTGGGTGTTAAGCAAATCTACAAATTCAAAGTTTAAAGAGTATATTATGGCTGTCGTATTTTATGTGGCCAGAGGAGTCTTTGCTAGCATTTCATAAATGCCCCTTGCTACATTAGCTAAAACTTCTGAGACAGGCATCAGAAGCTTCATGATTTGTAGAGTCTAGTCTGGTAGCAGTTTTGTGGTTTTCTTTTTAATGATTATTTTGGTAGTAGCTTGTTGTTTGCTTAGTTCTGAAAAGCAAACTCCACTCAAAGACTCACTGTTATACCATTCAAATTTATTTTAACGTAATTTGTAGAAAGACATAAGTTGGGAATTTGTCAAAGAAACTTGCAGAGTCTAGGCAGGGGCACTTCACTTGGAAAGTGTTAGCCAAGAGCCAGATAAGCCAGCTGGCCTCAAGCTCAAATTATAACATTTTCTTCTCTTATCTAGCTTTGAAATATCTAAATATTTGGATTAAATACATCAGGATTACCATAAGCACAAAATACTGATCCATCATGCTAAATAGTGAGAATTGTTGCCATCTCTGTATGTCCCATATCACATAATTTAATGTAATTAAAGGTAAATTTTTAGAAACTGGACCTTTTAGGAAGGAATCTACAGGGTGCTTTCACCTAGGCTATTTCTTCTCATGGGCTACTGGGCAGCTGTTAGTTTCAAATAAACTCAATACTAGATTTGCAACAGATGTTCCTAAAACAGAACAAATAAGAGAATTACTGAATTTCTTACAAAGCCAGATTAAACCTGAAAAAATAATTGAGATCTAGCAAGACAGTCATTAACATGAGGAATGAAATTAAGCATGTTACAAAGAATAATGCAAATGTTTCTCAACTAAGAGGCAAGAGGAAGAGCTCTTTAGTCAGTTTTGTTTTTCCTTATTCATCCATTCAACAGACACTTATTACTGAGTTTCATTTGGTGCTATTCCAATTTGTTGCCATCTTCTTAAATTATATACATGGGAATGTTAAAACTACAGCTTGTCTGCACTAATGCATTTTATTAAGTAAAATTTCACCATGCCATGGAATCATCATTGCAGAAGTTCATAGATTCACAGCCACAGTTTCTTTAAGGTTTTCTCGTTTCCAAGTAGTGGATTTTTTTTTTTTTTTTTTTTTTTTTTTTTTTTTTTGTATAGTGTTTCAACATTAATAGCAAAATCTCAAAACAGTGAAATAGCAAAATTCACTAATAGCAATTCACAAATAGCAATTCACTAAGCAAAATGCACAAAATAGTGAAATAGCAAAATCTCAAAAAAATAGACACTAGGTATCTAAGAGTAGAAGAAACTGAGATTTCTCTTTTACTTTATCCAACTGTATTTAAATTTCTTATTTACTTGTCTATAACCTCCACCAGACTGTAAACCTCCATAGCCCAGTGACTTTGTTTGCCCTTTCAATATTTTCATCTCAGTTCTTAATATAGCAGCTGGCATTGAAGAAATATGTAAAAGAAGAAGAAATATTTGCTGAAAATTATAGAGGAACACCGGCAGATATAAAGGCAGACAATAACTCATTTTCTTCTCTGCTCATTTGCCAGTGATAGACACCAGTTGTATATAAATGATGTAAAGGGCTCTAAGGGTTATAGTTTAATTAATTTAATTTAGTTAACTCCATATCTAGTGTAGTTCCCAATTTTTTTGACATAAATGCAAAAAAGACACACCCATTCTTACCTACCACTTGCCTCTAAAACAAAAACCTAAACTATTAACTCACTAAACAAACATATAAAAAGGCCCAGATGTAACTAATCACCTATTGCTAATTTAAAACAAAACTGAAATTTGTCTTCTTTTTATCACTTTTCAGCCTTTTGGCTAAGATTAAGTGTGTCTTCTTTTAAATATTTCAGTGGATGGCTATGTGGCCATGGAGTTAGTCATCTCTAGTGATTCAGTGAGATGCATCATGAAGATTTAGAATATGAGGCTGATGCGTGGATCCTTCACTTTCTGCTTGGCTGACCTTAGGCAAGTTATATAAACAGTATAAAACAGAGATAATTATAGTCCCTACCTCATAGGATTGTTGTGAGCATTAAATGGTTTAAATACATAAAATGCATAAAACACTGCCTGGCAGATAGTAAGCACTAATATGTATTTGTTATCATTACCAGTCTCATCATCATTACTTCTGTATCTTAACTCACCCTTCCGGCTGTTTAGATCAAACCCCAATTCTGTCTGGAGCCCTAACAACAGTATATCAACCCACGTTCCACCATGAAACTCTCTTCCATGAAGCCAGGTTTATCAGATAAGACTGCATGCATAAAAAGACAAAAAAAAAAAACAGTCTGACTTTCTATTACTCTTTCAGGAGAGGACCAGGTCACATCTCTTATTTCCAAAAGAACCACTAAAATATCCTAGCTACTGGAAGTTGCTTTAGGGAGTGAAATGGGGGCTGAAAGTGGAAATGATGTTACAGAAAGTATAGACGACAATCTAATAGCATTCTATGTGTTTTCTAATAATATCAATGAACTGATTGCAATACCTGGTTTATTCATTGCAAAAAAAAAAGAGTGTTTCATGGCTAGAGCATGAGATAGCGCTGAAAAGAATGAGATAAAGTCATATTCATTTATTCCATTTCCTCTGAGTTTCTAGAGCAAACTTCAAATTTGAAAAGTATGGTAAACTAAATATTTTCAATAGCCCCTGAACAATAAGATCCTATTGCTGAATCAAATATAAAATTTTATTTTAAGTGCATTGCTGGGAATATATGAAAACAAGAAAAATCAAGCTCCTACCTTTCCCATGCCCAAAATACGGAGAAAACAAACCGAAAAAGTAAGGATACCCTGAGACACAATGCCTTTCCTAGAAAGGAGAGATGAGAGTCTTTATTCTGGGCCAGTACCTTTCAAATTAAAACTTAATTAGAAAATTCACAGATTATGAAAGACATCTCAGAATTAATAAAAATAAGAATCACTAGAATGCTTTCGCTTGTTTTATCTCTGCAAGTCTCTCAATATTTATTGCATCATCCAATACTCTGAAAATTGAGAGTATGTGTTGGGTAGATTCACTGTTTGTACAAAGCTTAATAGAATGCTAAAGGAACAAAGATGGTTCCTGCAGGTGTGGTTGATGACATATCACCAAGAAAATGTAGAGGTTAAGAACTCAAAATTCTTGGGAGCTTCTTTCTGCCAAGGAATGTGGGTGCAGTATTTGGAACTGCCAAGTTATGCAGCTGAGAGGTCTAAGGTTGACTTCTAGTTCAGTGTGATAATAACCTCATAAGAAAATCCCAAGTTTTATCTATGAGACTCAGAAACGCTTATGGATAACCAAACGCAAGCCACTTAAGGCTTCCCTTTACCTCTTAACAAGGTGAGCTTTCATACAATTTGCATACCTCTATTTGCACAATGTAAACAGCTTCACAAAATCTATTGCTTATTTTCATTCTATTTTTATTATACTTAATATGCTGTCCAGGTAAGGTGGCTCATGCCTGTAATCCCAGCACTCTGGGAGGCTGAGGTGGGTGGATCATTTGAGGTCGGGAGTTCAAGACCAACCTGGCCAACATGGTGAAACCCCATCTCGACTAAAAGTACAAAAATTAGCTGGGTGTGGTGGCACATGCCTGTAATCCCAGCTACTTGGAAGGCTGAAGCAAGAGAATCACTTGAACCCGGGAGGCGGAGGTTGCAAGTAGCCAAGATGGCACCACTGCACTCCAGCCTGGGTGACAGAGTGAGACTCTGTCTCAATAAATAAATAAATAAATAAATAAATAAATAAAATATATAGTTATATATCTATATGCTGGATTTGATTATTGATTAATTATGGATTTGATTGTTGTCTCACAATGTATTATGTAAAGGTAGCACCATTCCTTATTTCTCTTTGTACATATTTGGATCTACTGATCTTACTGATTTGCACATAAAAGGTATTCAAAAAGAGTTATTGAACTAGAAGACATTAAGATGTTCTTTCTGAAATAACAGTTTGAGTCAAGGTGTATCTTTAATCCAGAAATTTTCTTTCCTGTCTATCCACAGTTATCTCTTACTTTCTTAGTCACAGCACTTGATTGCATTGTGACAGTAAACACATTAAACTATATCTAAAGACAGAAAGTAAAATATGAAGTGCTGATAAAATTTCAAGAGTTTAGCGAGGCACAATGAACTCAATTCAAGAGAGAGGCTGAGCAAGTTAAAGACTTTGTTGGGAGCAAAGTGTTCATTCATATACCAAACTCCAGCCAAGGTAATTACCTGTTTTGGACAGGCACTCTATTCCCCGGAGGCTGCTTCACTCACCCTGACTTGACTCAACTTTGGATAAGTTCCAGTATAAATATTCCCACAAAAAATCAGGCAGAGGGAAACATCTCAGTTTCTTTTAGAATAAAGGGGTCTGACTCTGTTTTACATCTCTTTATTTTTGCTGATCAGCGCCCAGCACACTGACCTCTGCGTTACTCATCAGCATTACTGCATTACTCAGGTGCAACTGAAAGGAGACCACACTACTACTTCCATACCACCTTTCCCTGCCAAGATTTACTTCTTTTTTTACTTGGAAGTCTCAAATGTTCTTATTTAATGTGTTGATGACATCACACTTAAGGGTGGTATGGCTGGCAGGACATTAAATAAATTACGCTTTATAAGGTGCCTAATGTGCTAATACTGGGAGGGCTAAGTTGAGCCCCCTGCCCTCAAAGTTCCTACCTGGATGTCAAAAATGAACCAAGAACCTTAGAGAAAATTCCTTCCTGTTAACTTATTAAGCATATTTCACCATTGTTCTTCAGACAAAGAGAAAAATATTAGGTCACATGGTATTTATTGTGCATAAGACCACACACAAAAGTACACACATAATCTTACTTTCTAGAAGATGAGCCGAAGAAGAGAGGTTTTCGTTTGTGAATTTAAGGAGATGAGATTGATGTCTTCTATATCGAATCAGAAAGTTTAAAGTGACAATGCTGCATGTCTTAGTCCATTTAGACCGCCGTGACAAAATACCTTAGACTGGATGGTTATAAACAACAAAAATCCATTTCTCATAGTTCTGGAAAGTCTAAGATCAAGGCACAGCCAGATGAGGAGAGGGCCTCCTCTGGTTCAAAGATGGCACCATCTAGCTGTGTCCTCCCATGGTGGTGGAAGGGGCAAGGCAACTCTCTGGGGCCTGTTTCATAAGGGCACAAATCTCATTCACAAGGGTTCTGTCCTCATGACCTAATCACCTCCCAAACACCCCACGTCCTAATGCCATCACACCGATAATCAATCAGGTTTTAACATATTAATTTGGGGAGGACACAAACATTTAGACCATAGCATTGAATTAACTATAGATGTGTTAAGTAATTATAATAACTTGGTACAAACAACTTCAGTTTAACATCACTAGTGATTCCGTGTGGATATTATGTACCTTCTTACATCATGTGATAAGGAGGACATTTCACCTCTGTGGCATTCTTTCCAAAACCCCATAGCGCCATTCTAATCATGAGAAAAATATCAGAAACTTCTATATTGGGGGACATTACACCAGATAGTTGGCCAGTATGCCTCAAGGTCATCAAAAACAAGGAGAAACTAGGAAACAGTCACAAACCAAAAGAGACTGGAGAGACATAGCAACCAAATGTACTGTGGTATGCTGAAATGGATCCTAGAAATAAGAGACAACATTGATAGAAACACTGGTAAAATTCACATAGAATCAGATTAGTATTTTTAAAAACTCAGGATGGCCTTTAGTGGGGACTGTTTCAAAACAATTAGAAATAAAGAAGCATACATATAATAAGTTTTGAGGGCAGAAACATAGTATTCTTTTTTGGAATCTACTTAAGTGATCAATTCTAGCTATCATGAGAAACTTGGATCTTACCTACTCATTCATTCATCCATTCATTCACTTACTAAAATAAATAGTACCTGCCATGAGCCAGGCCCTCCCTTGGGTGCTAGGTAGAGTCATTAAACAAGACAAACCAGGTCCCTGCCCTCATCTATAATATGTCTCCTTTTTGGAGCCAATTTGTCTTCCTTTATCAGCAGTAGAAACAGAAATACTGTTTGTTATGCTTGGGCTGCCATACAAAATACCACAGACTGGTGACTTAAACAGTAGAAATGTATTTTCTCACAGTTCTGGAAGCTGGGAAATCCAAAGATCAAAGTTCCGGCCAATTCAGTTGCTGGTGAGGGCTCTCTTCCTGGCTTGCAGACAGCTGCCTTCTCACTATGTCCTTACATGGCTTTTCCTCAGTGCATACACACAGAGGCAGCAAGGGAGTGAGTTCTGTGGTGTCTCTTCTTATAAGGAAACTAATCCTATCGGATCAGCGCCCCACACTATGACTTTATTTAATTACTTCTTTACTCTAAATACAGCCACACTGGGGGAAAGAGCTTCAACATATGAATTGGGGAGGATACATACATTCAGTCCACAACCAATTAAAAAATATATATGATGAACTGTTGAACAATCCAAACCTCAGGCTGAGTAAGACTTGAGTAACTCAAAAAGCAGAAGGCAGGAAATTTTAGATCCCTTCTTCTTTCTGTTTCTTTTTTTTTTTTTTTTTTTTTAATATACCCTGGAGAGTGTTGAGAAGTACAGCAAAGTCTGCCTTTCACACAATTTATGGAAACTTCTGTTTCTGCTATAAGCTAGAGCCAGATAGCACAAAATTGCATAAAAATAGGAGACAAGTCACCTGAGCATTTTTTTATGCTCAACAATAATATAAAGTTGGAATTGTCTAATTTGAGGTTTGCTTTAATTACCTCACTTTAAACTACACACATATTCCATTTCGCAAAATTTAATTCTATTTCTAATGCTGCTTTCATTCACTGAGAGGAGAGAGAAGGAACGTAAATCTGGGTAGGGCAAATGCAACATAGATTTGGCTTATTAAAAACTTGGGACATGTCCAAATCCAGGAAAAATGAAAAGGAAAACAAAAATCAACATGAGAAAATTGAAATGCAGAGCTTACCTCTGAATCTAGAACATTCCCAGGCTGACACTGACATTATTGCCAGAAAGTCTGATCTTGAAGATATGCAAAAGTTTTTACAATGGCTGTGACAGTGACCAGCATTCACATTGTATTTGCTCTAAGGTGCTCTTGTATTTCCTGAGAAATACTTTTAATTTGATAATTAATTTAATGTGATATAGAATTTTGATGTGAATTAGTGCTGTAATCATAATAGTATTTACTAGACCTTTTAAAATATATAAAAGCACTGTTTATTTGCAGTAGGATTGCCATTTACCTCATTCTTATACATCGCTCTCCTTCTCCCTATTAAACAGGCGGGCACTGTTCCCAGACAGCAAATTGTGGCAGCTATCTTTTTTTTCCAGTAGCATCTGGTGTTTTGGCAGAAAACTCATTGGGATAATCTTAAATATGGTTAGTTTTCTTTCTCAAATCTTTTTTTTCCTTCAAACACTGAAAGAAGCTGAATTTTCATTATTTTCAGAACTGAGTAGAGAAGCGCTCAGGAAGCAATTTTTAAGGTAATATATCCTTAAACTCAGGAAAGAAAGTCATTCTGGGGACTAGCTAAATTAGATTTTTTAAATTCCTTTAAAAATATATAATTTTTCCAGGAGCACAAGAACGTGAATTCTACCTTGCTCATTCTCTCTGTCCCACTCTCTAATTTTCTGTGAGAACCGAAAGCGGAAACAAAATCAATTTGCTTTGACTTTTCCAGAATAGAACTAAGAATTCCTTCTTTTTTCCCTAAAATAATTCCAACTCCCAACCTCAAAATAAGCTCCAGGTGTCTTAGGGGTTCACATAAGTAATGCAGTAAACAAGGCTCAATGAAGGAGCAAACAAAGACCTCTTACTTGGGGGAGGGGGAAAAAAACTGCACGAAAGCCGGATTTTGCAGAGCTTCTTGGAGTTTGGTCTTTAAAATAAGCACAGAATGCTTTCATAGAATAGAATTGCATGACCAAAATTGTGTTCTCAAAAGATTAATCTGATTGCAGTGTGGGAAAAGATTGGAAGGGAACAGACTTAGGGCAGCAACCAATTCAAACCAATCCAAAGGTCATAGAGGCGATTCAGAAGGCCGAGGCAAGGGAGTCACAGAGGCAGTGGAAGATGGGAGAACAAGTGATACATACATATATATATATATACACACACACACATATATATATATATATATTTTTTTTTAATAGAAGGAGATGTTTCTGAGGCCAGGCCTGCTCCTGCAGCTGCCTGGGTTGACCCTTCTCCTGTGGACACCGTATGCAGAAGGCACAGTCAAAATGGCCTCTACCCAGCCTCTCTCACGGGGAACGTCACACTGCCCTGAGAATGTTGCCTTCTACTCTACTCCTCTAAATAGTTCTTTTGTTTTTCTGTTAATGTTTTTAGAAAATAATGGTTTCCCTAATCCACTTTATTCTTACAGTTTTAACTTAATTTTTATTTTTCTTCTGTTGCCTTTTTAGTTCTGACTTCCTGTTCCAAATCCTTAATCGCAAGGATTGGTCTGTTTTCTGCTTTTCATCTCACAGGCTTTAGCCTTTCAGCCTAAACCATTATAGCTTTTACTGATGTTTTAACCTTTTATCTCATTGGCTTACGATATTTTATCTTTTATTTTAAAATCTCATTTGTTTTGTATTTTTAACTCTTAACCTTTTATCTTCATGCAGATTTTAAATTTCTTATTTTAACTTTCATGTTATTCCCTTTTAGCTTAACTTTTCCCCTCTTTTTAATTTTTAACCTCCACTTAACCAACTTCCCTTTTTACTTTTCCTCATTTTTTTAAAATTGTATATTGTTTCCTGGCTTTAGCATATATTTATAAAGAACTTCAAGTTCATTATAAAAATGCTCAAGTCCTCAAACGTCACTAATTATGGTAGCATGGGAAGGACCAAAACCACCATAATTAGGGACAACTGAGCACTTCTGCCTCATCCTCCTTTTCATCCTCTAGCCAGCTTCCCACACCTCCATCTATACAAAAAATGCCTTTCTGGTGCCCCTAATGGATTTTCTAGCCTTTGTAAGACTGGATATTAAAAAATCAAAATAAACACATAGCTTAATTAATAAATGGAAAACTGTATTTTCAAATCTTTGACCACTGACATATACAACCTGTAAATTTGGGGCAAGTTAGTTGCCTAATGTTCCTGAGATTTGCCTTATGAGGAGGCAGGTGATTTTGAAACTCTGCACAGGAGAAAGCAAAGTAGATGGCCCTTGGTCATGCTATGTGCACCACTTACAAATCTCATCTTCTTCTAATATACTTCTTTCCAGGTTTATCGTCTTCTTCTCAGCAGATTCTTAAAGTACCCTTCTTCCTCTATTCTAAAAGATGAGGATAACCTGCCCAAAGTGGAAGTTATCACAAATAGAACTTCTAAAAACATAATGTAATGTGCTCGTACCAGCTACCTTTTTTTTCATGATCTACATTGGAAAACTTCAGGACAGTAAGAGGCGCATTTCTCCTACATATAATGGGTGTAAGCTTCTCTCAAAAAGCTTCAGGGGCACAGCTGAGATTGGTTTCTCTAAGCTTTTTCCTACCTTCTTAGGGAAGGACGGAGTCTCCAATGGCTACATCGTAAGAGCTTCACCTCTACTTCATGCACTGTCATCTCACGGAACTCCTGCTGGGTCCCCATCTAAGATTCTGCTAAGAGCCACTCTCTTCTGATAACAAATCCTGACCCATTGTTTTACAAGTGGATTACCTGTAACCCCTTTCCTGCCTCTCAGGAGGTAGCATGGCCTTCAACTCTTTCTACTTGCTGGGTAAGACAAGAGTCACTCTCCTCACAATTTCACTTGAGAATAGTCCTTATTTTGCTGAGTACCATGTCTCAACCTACCACAGTGACCTGGTAGAAAACAAGCAAACAAAAAACCCAACCGACTCAACTGCTGCAGGAACTGGCTAAACATGCTCTACCTCAAACAGGATACTTTTCAGTGAGTACAACCTTAAAGTTTCATGTACATAATTTCTGAAGAAGCTACTGAAGCAGATATGTCCCTGCCAAAACAAGAGAGGACACCACGAAAGGACTACACAGAATCCAATAAACAGGGAACCCAACCTAGGAGAATAGTGGGAGGAACCCTAGAATGGAGGCCCAGGGGAGATTTAATGGCAACCCCTGGGCAGCAGGCCTGGAGAGCAAAAGGCACAGATCAGAGCAGAAGAGGGCTCCAGGAGGGGCATCTTCCAAAAGGAGAAGCTGATGGGATTCCTGATATAGTGGATATATTAAGAGAATACTAACACTTCTGATAAAGATTTTGGGGAACAATTAGTGATGAGTACATAGATAAAGAAGCAGGTATCAGAGAAGATAAGTATAATGTCCAGAAAGGACAAAACCTTTTTACGAAAAAAGTAAAACTTTCCATAGAATCCTATATGCCTCATCTGTGAGTTATATTTGCATGATCCTAATAATGTGAATTCATAATACTGAATATCGATTAATCAAAAATAATTCTATATCTATACCATAGCAGTAATTCAATGGATAATATCAATAAATGGTGATGTAAGCATGTTATTTAGAAACATGGAAGAAAACACCTAAAGTAACAGTTAAAACAGTTTAAAATACTTGTCTCAGTGGAATAAGAATCAAGTACGTGATGCAGAGAGGGAAAGAAGACTGCTATATTTTGTTCAAAATAAGGGAATTGTATTAGCTCATTTTCATACTGCTGATAAAGACATACCAGAGACTGGGAAGAAAAAGAGATTTAATTGAACTTACAGTTCCACATGGCTGGCAAGGCCTTAAAATCATGGCAAGAGGCGAAAGGCACTTCTTACATGGGGGCAGCAAGAGAAAATGAGGCAGATGCAAAAGCAGAAACCCATGATAAAACCATCAGATCTTGTGAGACTTATTCACTACCACGAGAACAGTATGGGGGAAACTGCCACCATGATTCAAATTATCTCCCACCAGTTCCCTCCCAGAACATATGGGAATTATGGGAGTACAATTTAAGCTGAGATTTGGGTGGGGACACAGAGCCAAACCATATCATTCCGCCCATGGCCCCTCCAAATCTCACGTCCTCACATTTCAAAACCAATCATGCATTCCCAACAGTTCCCCAAAGTCTTAACTCATTTCAGCAGTAACCCAAAAGTCCACAATCCAAAGTCTCATCTGCGATAAGTCTCTTCCACATATGATCCTGTAAAATCAAGAGCAAGCTAGTTACTTCCTAGATACAATGGGGGTATAGGTATTGGATAAATACAGCCATTCCAAATGGGAGAAATTGGCCAAAACAAAGAGGTTACAGGGCCCATGCAAGTCCAAAATCCAGTGGGGCCGTCAAATTTTAAAGCTCCAAAATGATCTCCTTTGACTCCAAGTCACATATCCAGGTCACGCTGATGCAAGAGGTGGGTTCCCATGGTCTTGGGCAGCTACACCCCTTTGGCTTTGTAGGGTACAGCCTCCCTCTCAGCTGCTTTCAAGGGCTGGCATTGAGTGTCTGTGGCTTTTACAGGGGAATGGTGCCAGCTGTTGGTGGATCTACCATTCTGGGGCCTGGAGGACAGTGACCTTCTTCTCACAGCTCCACTAGGCACTGCCCCAGTAGGGACTCTGTGGAGGGGGGGCTCCAACACCACATATACCTTCCACACTGCCCAAGCAGAGGTTCTCCATGAGTGTCCCACCTCTGCAGCAAACTTCTGCCTGGGCATCCAGGTGTTTCCATTTGTCTTCTGAAATCTAGGCAGAGGTTCCCACACCCCAATTCTTGACTTCTTTGCACTCACAGGCTCAATACCATGTGGAAGCTGCCAAGGCTTGGAGCTTGCACCCTCTGAAACCACGGCCTGAGCTCTGCATTGGCCCCTTTGACTCATGGTTGAAGCAGCTGGGACACAGGGCACTAAGTCCCTAGGCGGCACACAGCACAGGGACCTGGGGCC
Source organism: Chlorocebus sabaeus (assembly GCF_047675955.1). NCBI lineage: Eukaryota > Metazoa > Chordata > Mammalia > Primates > Cercopithecidae > Chlorocebus > Chlorocebus sabaeus. The sequence goes on along the minus strand of NC_132914.1, from coordinate 40,435,325 downwards.
CAGCCCTTTAAACCATTTTCTCCTAGGTCTCTGAACCTGTTATCTGAACCTGTTATAGGAGGGGTTGCTGTGAAGACCTCTGACATGCCCTGGAGACATTTTCCTCATTGTCTTGGCAATTAATATTTGGCTCCTTGTTACTTATGCAAATTTCTGCAGCTGGCTTGAATTTCTCCTCAGCAAATGGGTTTTTCTTTTCTATCACATTGTCAGGCTGCAAATTTTCTGAACTTTTATGCCCTCCTTCCCTTATAAAACGTAATGCCTGTAACAGCACCCAAGTCACCTCTTGAATCCTGTGCTGCTTAGAAATTTCTTCCACCAGATACTCTAAATCATCTCTCTCAAGTTCAAAGTTCCACAAATCTCTAGGGCAGGGGCAAAATGCTACCAGTCTCTTTGCTAAAACATAACCAGAGTCACCTTTGCTCCAGTTCCCAACAGGTTCCTCATCTCCATCTGAGACCACCTCTCAGACTGGACCTTATTGTCCATATCGCTATTGGGCTTTTGGTCAAAACCATTCAACAAGCCTCTAGGAAGTTCCAAACTTTCCCACATTTTCCTGTCTTCTTCTGAGTCCCACAAACTGTTCCAATCTGTTACCAGTTCCAAATACACTTCCACAATTTTCAGTTATCTTTTCAGCAACTCCCCACTCTATAGGTACCAACTTACTGTATTAGTCTGTTTTCACACTGCTGATAGAGACATACAAGAGACTGAGAAGCAAAAGAGATTTAATTGAACTTACAGTTCCACGTGGCTGGGGAGGCCTCAGAATCGTGGCAGGAGGTGAAAGACTCTTCTTATATGGCAGCAGCAAGAGAAAATTAGGCAGATGCAAAAGTGGAAACCCCTGATAAAACCATCAGGTCCTGTTTTCACTACCACGAAAACAGTATGGGGGAAACCGCCCCCATGATTCAAATTATCTCCCACCGGGTCCCTCCCACAACACGTGGGAATTATAGGAGTACAATTCAAGATGAGATTTGGGTGGGGACACAGCCAAACCATATCAGGAATGTTGACAAAGTTTTTGGTAAAGTTAAACAGATAGGAAGAACAATCTTCATGTTTGACAAATGAATGAATGAATGAAGAAAATTGTGCAGTAAATATAAATTTACATATAATTTTTTTATTGAATTAAGACATTAATGTTAAAAGTTCACAGGAATAAACAGAATATGGTAAGAATGTCTTGAAGTTAGCTTTCCATGATCCGGAAACAGTCCACCTTGGTAGCATCATCTTCAGTCATTCCCTCTCCATATATATTACTCCCCTCCCTTTACAAAATACCTGCCTTTCTCCTGACATCCCATAAACCTTAACATTTGTGCACTCTGCCTATCCCACACCTACTGGCTGCAAAGTTCTCCTCAAGCCCCATCCCTTTTCCCATTGTGCACTCCCCACCCTTGACAAAATCCTGGACAACTCCTGTCTAAGGAGTTTATACAAATCAAAGATCATTTCAGTCCTGAAGCTTCCCCTCTCCTTCCCAAGTAGAATTAGTCACTTCACAGAGCTTGCTGAACTGTAATTATGTATATGTGTTTATATCCCCGTGAGCCTGGGCACTCCTCATAGGCAGCCTCTCCAATACAGGCAACTATTTATACCCAGGGGCTACAATGCAGTACATGGAACTTATGTGCTAAATATGAACAGTATTGAATGAATGAACCAGGAAGTCACCATAGAGGTAAAGTGACAAGAAATACACACAGGAAATAACAACAAATCACCAAGCTGGCCAAAAACAACCTCCCTCACACAGAACAGTGATGTTTTCTGAAAGATTTACCACTATCATGTCAACAAATTCTGGGATGATAAACATTTTCCTACATTTTTAGCAACTGACTTTTCTAAGTCTACTATGGATATAAATTTTTAAAAAATAGTATACTTACTTTTATAGAACTTAAAAATATTCTTCATATGGTAAGGGTAAGAGAAAAAATAAAAAATTAAAAAATTAAAAAGAACTTTAAAAAGTATCGTTGCCACAGACTAATTGTTACAGTTAATTTGTATGTGTGCATGTGTGCACATGTATAATATGTATTCTTTAACTAGCTTCCCAAAAAGTCTCATGAATTACACCACTGCACCTAGACTTGCAACTGGGAAAATGAGGTCAAGTGTATATAATGATAGCTGATTTTCAACACTTTTTAAATGAGGTTATCCATGTATGAATTGCAATCATGTAAATTTTGCCCTTGATTGTTACCAAGGGCAAGAAGGTGAGCGTTATTTCTCTGTCTATACAAACTTTACTCTGACTTTTTATTAGTCAAAGTCAAAATATTTTCTACTTAAATAATTGTCTTTGTCTTACATTTATAATTTGTTACTGGCAAAAGAAGATATACTAATTATCTCCTAGTTTCACTTCTCCTTTGCTATTATTTTAATTGGCAGAGGCCAGGACAATGCATACCCTTCATGTGTACTGTAGGTCTCAGCTGCATACCCCAGACCCTTCCCATTTCTAATGAAGCTGGACTGACTCCTTCATCCTTCATAAACAAATAGATAAGGATCTGAGTGGGAAGTAGGTGGGAATTTTTAGAAACTAAGTAGCTGGGTAGAAACAAATTCAAGGTTGTATTGATTAGGAAGAGTTTTGCCTGAGCAGATCTTCAAAATATTTGCAAATTGCCCAGTTCTGTATATTTATGTGGCTGAGTATTGACAATTATGTGTTTAGTCAACAAAGACCTCCTGAAAATTTCTGTGTTCAGACATTGTGTTAGAAACTAGGATTAAAAATAATAAGTTTTTCCCTCGTCCCTATGGAGTTCACAGTCTAGTGAGGAAGACAAACATAAAACATATCATCACAAATGCTTGTGGTAAGACTCATAATAGATGCATTCATGGGGCACTTAGAAGAGCAGTTGACCCAGTTTTGGAGAATAAACAAATTCTTCTAAAAGAGATAATGTTTAAGTTAGGGTCTAAAAGATGAACAGGAAGTTGAAGGTAGGAATGAGGAGGTACGCAGGAAGTTCTAGAAAAAGTGAGCATTATGTTTAAAAAACCTTAAGACAAGAGAAAAGTAATTTTTAGGGAAAATACAAGTAATTCAATATGGCTACAGCACTGAGGGGAAGGGACAGGGAGTCCAGCTCCCTGGAGAAGGAAGGAGGCACCTGATGGTGAAGGATGTGGGCATTCAGACTCAGTTCTGAGGGTGGTAAACCTCAGAGTCCTTTACATAGGACTCACGCATGATCAGATTTGCTTTTCAAAAAACCACCCACCTTCATTCTAAAGAGCAGATGAAGGGGGGAGACAAAACAAACCAGAACAATTTTCAGTAATCTGAAGAGAAAAGAATGGAGCCCCATGATAGGGGAGAGGAGGCATGAAACTGGAGCAAAAAGAACAGATTTGCAGTATTATAAAGAAAGGAGAATTAGCTGGACTTGGTGACTGTTGCATGTGGGAGAAGGGAGGGAAATGAGGTATTCCGGAATAATTTCCAGGTTGTAGTTTGCAGATCTAGGTCTTCTCTGAGGGAGGAGTCAAGAAGAGATTTAGGGGTTCTGGAAGGTATGCAAGCAGGCATGTTTAATAGGTACTCTGGTTCCCGGTCTGGGGTTCCATCCAAAGAGCTTTGGGAGCAGTAGTTAAAGATGGGAATCATCTGCATGTATTTGGCAGTTTAAGCTTCTGGTCCATTGAGGATCAGAGTTGGGGAACTGAATTACGCCCAATTGCAAGGCATTTTGTTAAATTTGTCAAGTTCCTTTCAGTAGCTCCCAGTTGTGCCTAAATGTCCCCCCTAAAGTCACAATACAGATACTCAATAAAATACTTTCCCAAAACACCAACAATATTTCCTGAAGCTTTCAGATGGCATTCAGGAAAAATGAACTCAAAAAAGTCTCCTTAAGTACCTCTTATCTGCCGAGCATTGTTCTAGGTTCTGGGGCTACAAAGATGAACATAACTCAGGCCCTGGCTTCCTAGTGCACACAATGCAGCAGAGTCGAATGGCAATTAATAAATAATTAGAGCAATATAATTAGGATAAACAAGATGCTAAGAGAGCAAGGGGGAAGCCTGAAACAATCAGGAAAGGCCTCATGCAAAGTGGAAAACTTTGAGCTGAGTCAGGATTGAGTTCATCAGGCAGGTTAAATAAAAGGCTTAGGCAAAAATTTTCTCCCATTCTGTAGGTTGCCTGTTCACTCTGATGGTAGTTTCTTTTGCTGTGCAGAAGCTCTTTAGTTTAATTACATCCCATTTGTCAATTTTGGCTTTTGCTGCCGTTGCTTTTGGTGTTTTAGACATGAAGTCTTTGCCCATGCCTATGTCCTGAATGGTACTACCTAGGTTTTCTTCTAGGGTTTTTATGGTATGAGGTCTAACATTTAAGTCTCTAATCCATCTTTTTTTTTTAATTTTTTTTTTTATTATTATACTTTAAGTTCTAGGGTACATGTGCATAACGTGCAGGTTTGTTACATATGTATACTTGTGCCATGTTGCTGTGCTGCACCCATCAACTCGTCAGCACCCATCAACTCGTCATTTACATCAGGTATAACTCCCAATTTTCGTATAAGGAGTAAGGAAAGGATCCAGTTTCAGCTTTCTACTTATGGCTAGCCAATTTTCCCAGCACCATTTATTAAATAGGGAATCCTTTCCCCATTTCTTGTTTCTCTCAGGTTTATCAAAGATCAGATGGCTGTAGATGTGTGGTATTATTTCTGAGGACTCTGTTCTGTTCCATTGGTCTATATCTCTGTTTTGGTACCAGTACTGTGCTGTTTTGGTTACTGTAGTGTTGTAGTATAGTTTGAAGTCAGGTAGCGTGATGCCTCCAGCTTTGTTCTTTTGACTTAGGATTGTCTTGGCAATGCGGGCTCTTTTTTGGTTCCATATGAACTTTAAAGCAGTTTTTTCCAATTCTGTGAAGAAAGTCATTGGTAGCTTGATGGGGATGGCATTGAATCTATAAATAACCTTGGGCAGTATGGCCATTTTCACGATATTGATTCTTCCTATCCAGGAGCATGGTATGTTCTTCCATTTGTTTGTGTCCTCTTTTATTTCACTGAGCAGTGGTTTGTAGTTGTCCTTGAAGAGGTCCTTTACATCCCTTGTAAACTGGATTCCTAGGTATTTTATTCTTTTTGAAGCAATTGTGAATGGAAGTTCATTCATGATTTGGCTCTCTGTTTGTCTGTTACTGGTGTATAAGAATGCTTGTGATTTTTGCACATTAATTTTGTATCCTGAGACTTTGCTGAAGTTGCTTATCAGCTTAAGGAGATTTGGGACTGAGATAATGGGGTTTTCTAAATATACAATCATGTCATCTGCAAACAGGGACAATTTGACTTCTTCTTTTCCTAACTGAATCCCCTTGATTTCTTTCTCTTGCCTGATTGCCCTAGTCAGAACTTCCAACACTATGTTGAATAGGAGTGGTGAGAGAGGGCATCCCTGTCTTGTGCCAGTTTTCAAAGGGAATTTTTCCAGTTTTTGCCCATTCAGTATGATATTGGCTGTGGGTTTGTCATAAATAGCTCTTATTATTTTGAGGTACGTTCCATCAATACCAAATTTATTGAGCGTTTTTAGCAAGAAGGGCTGTTGAACTTTGTCAAAAGCCTTTTCTGCATCTATTGAGATAATCTACTCATCTGACAAAGGGCTAATATCCAGAACCTACAAAGAACTCAAACAAATTTACAAGAAAAAAACAAACAACCCCATCAAAAAGTGGGCAAAGGATATGAACAGACACTTCTCAAAAGAAGACATTCATACAGCCAACAGACACATGAAAAAATGCTCATCATCACTGGCCATCGGAGAAATGCAAATCAAAACCACAAGGAGATACCATCTCACACCAGTTAGAATGTCAATCATTAAAAAGTCAGGAAACAACAGGTGCTGGAGAGGATATGGAGAAATAGGAACACTTTTACACTGTTGGTGGGATTGTAAACTAGTTCAACCATTATGGAAAACAGTATGGCAATTCCTCAAGGATCTAGAACTAGATGTACCATATGACCCAGCCATCCCATTACTAGGTATATACCCAAAGGATTATAAATCATGCTGCTATAAAGACACATGCACACGTATGTTTACTGCGGCACTATTCACAATAGCAAAGACTTGGAATCAACCCAAATGTCCATCAGTGACAGACTGGATTAAGAAAATGTGGCACATATACACCATGGAATACTATGCAGCCATAAAAAAGGATGAGTTTGTGTCCTTTGTAGGGACATGGATGCAGCTGGAAACCATCATTCTTAGCAAACTATCACAAGAACAGAAAACCAAACACCGCATGTTTTCGCTCGTAGGTGGGAACTGAACAATGAGATCACTTGGACTTGGGAAGGGGAACATCACACACTGGGGCCTATCATGGGGAGGGGGGAGGGGGGAGGGATTGCACTGGGAGTTATATCTGATGTAAATGACGAGTTGATGGGTGCTGACGAGTTGATGGATGCAGCACACCAACATGGTACAAGTATACATATGTAACAAACCTGCACGTTATGTACATGTACCCTAAAACTTAAAGTATAATAAAAAAGAAAAAATAACAAAAAAGAAAAACAATTAAAAAAATAAAAGGCTTAGGCAGAGAAAAGAGAAGCATCCAGGAACACAAAACAATCTAGTATATTTTACATTTAGTACAGACCAAAGGTAGTTCAGGATGCCTGGAAGGAAGAAAGATTTAAAAGGTCACATCAAAAACTGTCTTGTATATCACAGTAAGGAGTAGAAGGAGAAGAGCCTGTTGGTAAGTTGGGAAGTTCTCTGTGTAAAACTGTACATGCCTGAACTATGACAAGGCCAGTGAAAATGAATGCAGATTTGAGAGAGATGAGAGAGTAAACACAGAGAAATTAGAGATATAAATTTTAGATGTATACTAAAATTATAACTGCACAGCAGCTAGGAAAAATGATTTACATTTATGTTTATTACAATAAGTTTACACTTATAGAAAGTTGGAAATGCTCGGAATTGGGTCTGGACTTTTTAAATTGATGCCAGTAAGTCAATAAATTCTACTACAGGACCTCCTAGGGCAAGTTGGAACTAATGAACAACAATCTTACAAGGCTGCATGGTGGAGCATGAATGCATGCATGCATGCAGCATGGGCTATACGCATGGGGCTCGGCAGACCTGGGCTTGAAAATTGGCTCCACACTGACTATACAACTTTGAACTCAAATAAGGTCATAATTAAATGATACTGATGAAGATCTTTACTCCTTTGTACCACCAGTGAGAAGGAAAGGATGTGTGTTTGAGCTTGAGTGTGTGGGTGGGGGCATGAATATCTGTGTGTACATTTAAGCTGGATACAACAATTATTTTTGATTTCTGCAGGGAACTGTCACAGTAATGAACCAGCTTCAAGAGGCTATAATATAGAAATGGCTCACAATGCCACTCCCATAATCCCCAGGTGTTTTACGTTACTCAAAACCAATGTCCTTAAGTTCACCTAGGCTGGTTTCAACTAGTGGATATTTTGATCACCTGAAAAATTGGGGTGATATTGAATATTTCCTTAACAAATAGTTTCTTAACAAAAAATAAACCAAAATTAATTGTATTCTATCTGTATGCCGTAAGGAGAATTAAAAAATCTTTTCTGAACCTATGGCAAAGAATGAGCTTGAAAATCTCACCTCAGGCCTCCTTTAGACAACATAAATATATGCATGTTTTATAGTTCTTTCAACAAACAGCCTCAAATTCCTTTACCAGAACTTACATGTGGACTATCACCCGCAGGTTCTTTACCTTTCCCAGTGATATGATTTGGCTGCGTCCCCACCCAAATCTCATCTTGAATTGTAGCTCCCATAATTCCCATGTGTCATGGGAGGGACCTGGTGGGAGGTAATTGAATCACAGCAGTGGGTCTTTCCTGTGCTGTTCTCATGATAGTGAAGAAGTCTTATGAGATCTGATGGTTTTTATAAAGGACAGTTCCCCTGCACGTGCTCTCTTGCCTGCTGCCATGTAAGATGTGACTTTGCTCCTCCTTTGCCTTCTGACATGACTGTAAGGCCTCCTCAGCCATATGGAACTGTGAGTCAATTAAACCTCTTTCCTTTATAAGTTACCCAATCTTAGGTATGTCTTCATTAGCAGCATGAGAGCAGACTAATACACCTAGGAATTTAACCTCATCCTGTCATTAAGATTCTGAATTACTGATACTAAAAATAAATGCATGCATACATACACACATACATACATTCATACACACATACACACATTCTTCTGAAGTAAGAAATAGGTGTGCCTGTTTTGCTGCTACCAGCTTCTCCTTCTCTCCGGCGCTTGCTCTCTTGGTCTTTCATCACTGGAGCTGGTGTTTACCCTGGAGCTGACATTTTAATGTCCACCCACCAGGTGTTCACAGTCCTCTCTCCCATGACACTCCTGTAGCAGATGGTGCAAATGGCCTGGCACATATATTCTGATTCATTGCAAAAACCAAACTGCCAGACTGCTGACTAGCTTGGCAAGAAAAGGAGAAAGTTGTTGCTGAAAAAACTATTATGAATTATTCTTCATGTGGTGACTTTGGACTTGTCCCTGCTTAAAGATGATTAGAATTTACTTAACTAGATTAAATAAAAACTTTTAGAGGAGTGTCTTGTTTGCAAAGATAGCTGTAGGCAGTAGAAACTTGTCCTTACATAGCAAGAGGCAAACAATAGGAAGTCAAAACAAAATTACATCAAATGCAAGTTGCTTTTAAGCAAATTTTTTAAATTAATAAATTAAATGAAAATAGTAAAAGTTTTTTGGACTTTTTTACTTCCTGATACTATTCCAAAATCTCTAATACAAAACTACTTCTTAAAAACACTATTGCCTGTAATCCCAGCACTTTGGGAGGCCGAGACGGGTGGATCACGAGGTCAGGAGAACGAGACCATCCTGGCTAACACGGTGAAACCCCGTCTCTACTAAAAAATACAAAAAAAAAAAACTAGCCAGGTGTGGTGGCGGGCGCCTGTAGTCCCAGCTACTTGGGAGGCTGAGGCAGGAGAATGGCGTGGACCCGGGAGGCGGAGCTTGCAGTGAGCTGAGATCCGGCCACTGCACTCCAGCCTGGGAGACAGAGCGAGACTCCGTCTCAAAAAAAAAAAAAAAAAAAAAACACTATTAATAATCTGTACGATTAAATAATATTTTCCAAAAACATTCTATAAGTTAGTTACTTTATACAAAGTGCTTCTCACGCTTTGTACCCTTGGAAAGGGCAACTTTGAAAATGCTGGAATTCTACCAGGCAAATCTACACACACCCAGACATACATAGAGAGAAAAAAGATTGAAATCTAAATGTTTTCTTTGTATAGTTGGAAACTTAGAATTAGATCTTCAATTTCTCTTTAACACTTCCATTATTTTGCTTTGCTTTTTCTTTGGGTCATTTTGAGGTCTGCCATCTCCCGGCACTTCCAATAGGATCTCTGATGCCTCCTTCTTTAGGTTCAGCCATATGCTCCTCCCCCCTATGACTCAGTCATCAACCCCAGAGTCCTAGAACGAATCATCATGCCAGAACCAGAGATATCTTGATTCAGTGTTTGCTCCATTCTTGGTCATATGGCCCACTCTATACCACTAGACTCCCGACTTGAGGCCCCTGCCCTCCAGAGGAAACCCTGGCCAGTCACTTTCCAGAGCAGTCTAGATTCTACAACCCATATCCCAATATACAGAGCAATTGCATGTTTCCTCGGTCCAGAGTGACTAGTACATTAAGGTCCCAGCATGCTTCCCAGCTGAGCAGCAGTGGTAAAGAAAAAAAAACCTTAAAAGCAACCAATAAAAAGATAAATTAGCTAAGAAGGAACAAAGGTAAGGATGACAGATTTCTCATCAGAAGTAATACAGAGATAATAGTAAGAAAAGAATATGGCAACATCTTTAAAGTACTGAAAGAAAAAAAAAACCCTGCCCATTTGGAATTCTGTAAAAGTGTCTTTCAAAAACAAAGGTGCTTTTTCAGACAGGCTGAAAGAATGTGTCACCTGCCAACCTACACCACAAGAAATGTTAAAGGAAATCCATTTGGCATAAGAAAAATGATAACAGATGGAAATATGGATCTATATAAAGGAATGAAAAGCACTGGGTATAACTACAGGGTAAACATATAAGACTTTTTATTATTATTTAAATCTTTTTAAAAGATGAATGATAGTTAATAAAAAAAACATAAAATATAGAAAAATAAAATGTCTGACAACAATATCACAAAGGTTTGAAAGGGATAAATGAAAGCAAACTATTGAAAGGGTCATCTATAATTTATAAAGTGGTTTAATATCATTTGAAGGTAGACTGAGAAAAAAACCACAGAAATAATAAAGAGTTATAACTAAGCCAGTAAATGAGATTAAAAGATATATTCTAAAATATTTAATGTATTCAAAATAAGGTAGAAAAAGAGAACAAAAGTAGTAAAGAAAAGATGAGACAGGTAGCAAGGAGATAGATTTAAACCTAATCATATCAACAAACACATTAAATGTAAATGGTCTAAATACCCCAATTCAAGGTTAGAGATTGTCAGCTTAAACAAACAAACAAAAAAGACCCAGTTTTATGTGCCTACAAAGAAGTGCACTTTAAACTTAATGACACAGACAGATTAAGAATAAAAAACTGGAAGCTCCTGACACACAAAAAATGTTAGAGTTGCTATATTCATATTATTCAAAACAGATTTCAAAGTAAAGAATAATACTAGGGATAAATAAATTGTTTCATAATAATAAATAGGTCAGGCCAGTTGTGGTGGCCCACACCTGTAATTCCAGACCTTTGGGAGGCCAAGATGGGCTGGAACTAAAGACCAGCCTAAGGAACATGGCAAAACTCTGTCTCTGCAAAAAAAAATACAAATAAATTAGCCAGGTGTGGTGACACATTCCTACAGTACCAGCTACTCAGGAGGCCGAGGTGAAAGAATCATCTGAGTCTGGGAGTTCAAGGCCTCAGTGAGCTTGATTGCACCACTGCACTCTAGCCTGGGTGATGGAGTGAGATACTATCCCAAAAATAAAATAAAACATTAAATAAATAAATGAGTCAATTCATCAAGTGGTGTATAAACATTTATGTACCAATAACAGAGCTACAGCATGAAGCAAAAACTGATAGAACTGCAAGGATAAATAGACCAATTCATGATTAGAAAGATTTCAGTACACATTTCTCAACAATTGATAAAAACAAGTAGACAGAAAATCAGTAATGTTGTAGAAGACATAACACTATCAACACACTTGACCTAATTGATATTTATAGAACAATTCAGGCAACAATATCATTCTTATCAAGTGCACAGGAGCATTTTCCAAAATAGACCAAATTCTGGGCCATAAAACAAGTGTCAATAAATTTAAGAGGTTTTTAATTCACATAAAATATATTCTCTGACTACAGTGTAATTAAATTAGAAATCAATAGCATGAAAATTATGTGGGACAGCCAATATCATACTGAATGGGCAAAAACTGGAAAAATTCCCTTTGAAAACTGGCACAAGACAGGGATGCCCTCTCTCACCACTCCTATTCAACATAGTGTTGGAAGTTCTGGCTAGGGCAATCAGGCAAGAGAAAGAAATCAAGGGGATTCAGTTAGGAAAAGAAGAAGTCAAATTGTCCCTGTTTGCAGACGACATGATTCTATATTTAGAAAACCCCATTGTCTCAGCCCAAAATCTCCTTAAGCTGATAAGCAACTTCAGCCAAGTCTCAGGATACAAAATTAATGTGCAAAAATCACAAGCATTCTTATACACCAGTGACAGTCAAACAGAGAGCCAAATCATGAATGAACTTCCATTCACAATTGCTTCAAAGAGAAAAAAATACCTAGGAATCCAACTTACAAGGGATGTAAAGGACCTCTTCAAGGAGAACTACAAACCACTGCTCAGTGAAATAAAAGAGGACACAAACAAATGGAAGAACATACCATGCTCATGGATAGGAAGAATCAATATCATGAAAATGGCCATACTGCCCAAGGTAATTTATAGATTCAATGCCACCCCCATCAAGCTACCAATGAGCTTCTTCACAGAATTGGAAAAAAATGCTTTAAAGTTCATATGGAACCAAAAAAGAGCCCGCATCTCCAAGACAATCCTAAGTCAAAAGAACAAAGCTGGAGGCATCACGCTACCTGACTTCAAACTATACTACAACACTACAGTAACCAAAACAGCACAGTACTGGTACCAAAACAGAGATATAGACCAATGGAACAGAACAGAGTCCTCAGAAATAATACCACACATCTACAGCCATCTGATCTTTGACAAACCTGAGAGAAACAAGAAATGGGGAAAGGATTCCCTATTTAATAAATGGTGCTGGGAAAATTGGCTAGCCATAAGTAGAAAGCTGAAACTGGATCCTTTCCTTACTGCTTATACGAAAATTAATTCAAGATGGATTAGAGACTTAAATGTTAGACCTAATACCATAAAAATCCTAGAGGAAAACCTAGGTAGTACCATTCAGGACATAGGCATGGGCAAAGACTTCATGTCTAAAACACCAAAAGCAACGGCAGCAAAAGCCAAAATTGACAAATGGGATGTAATTAAACTAAAGAGCTTCTGCACAGCAAAAGAAACTACCATCAGAGTGAACAGGCAACCTACAGAATGGGAGAAAATTTTTGCAATCTACTCATCTGACAAAGGGCTAATATCCAGAACCTACAAAGAACTCAAACAAATTTACAAGAAAAAAACAAACAACCCCATCAAAAAGTGGGCAAAGGATATGAACAGACATTTCTCAAAAGAAGACATTCATACAGCCAACAGACACATGAAAAAATGCTCATCATCACTGGCCATCAGAGAAATGCAAATCAAAACCACAATGAGATACCATCTCACACCAGTTAGAATGGCGATCATTCAAAAGTCAGGAAACAACAGGTGCTGGAGAGGATGTGGAGAAATAGGAACACTTTTACACTGTTGGTGGGATTGTAAACTAGTTCAACCATTATGGAAAACAGTATGGCGATTCCTCAAGGATCTAGAACTAGATGTACCATATGACCCAGCCATCCCATTACTAGGTATATACCCAAAGGATTATAAATTATGCTGCTATAAAGACACATGCACACGTATGTTTATTGCGGCACTATTCACAATAGCAAAGACTTGGAATCAACCCAAATGTCCATCAGTGACAGATTGGATTAAGAAAATGTGGCACATATACACCATGGAATACTATGCAGCCATAAAAAAGGATGAGTTTGTGTCCTTTGTAGGGACATGGATGCAGCTGGAAACCATCATTCTTAGCAAACTATCACAAGAACAGAAAACCAAACACCGCATGTTCTCACTCATAGGCGGGAACTGAACAATGAGATCACTTGGACTCGGGAAGGGGAACATCACACACCGGGGCCTATCATGGGGAGGGGGTAGGGGGGAGGGATTGCATTGGGAGTTATACCTGATGTAAATGACGAGTTGATGGGTGCAGCACACCAACATGGCACAAGTATACATATGTAGCAAACCTGCACGTTGTGCACATGTACCCTACAACTTGAAGTTTAATAATAATAAATAAATTTAAAAAAAAATAAAAATAAAAATAAAAAATAAAAATAAAGTAAAAAAAAAAAAAAAAAAAAAAAAAAGAAAATTATGTGGGAAATCCCCAACTGTTAAGAAATTAGGGACAGAACTCTCATCTCCCTGAGATTGACCCCTGGGGTGGAGGGGCAGCTGTGGTCTTCACAGATCAGCAGACTTAGTCTTTTCCCCTACTGGCTCTGAGGAATTTAGGCACTCTACACAAGTGAGATTCCCCCCAGCACAACTCACTCCCTCTGCCAGGGGCAGCCAGAGAACTTCCTTAAGCAGGTCCCTGATCCTATGCCTCCTGACTGGAGGAGACACCCCAATAGGGGTCGCCACATACCTTATACAAGAGCTTTCCCACTGGCATAAGGTTGGTATCCCTCTTGGACAGAGCTCCCAGAGGAAGGAGCAGGCAGCTATCTTTGCTATTCTGCAGCCTCCACTGGTGACACTTCCAGGCGCAAAAGGGACCTAGGCAAATAGGGTCTGGAGTGGACATCCAGCAAACTGCAGCAGCCCTAAGGGAAAGGAGCCTGACTATTAAAAAACAAACAAACAGAAAGCAACAACAACAACATCAACAAAAAAGTCCCCACAAAAACCCCATCTGAAGGTCAGTAGCCTCAATTGAAGATTATCTATTGAAGCTAGATAATCTTACAAAGATGAGAAAGATTATAGAAAAAAAATGCAAAAACTCAAAAAGCCCAAGTTCTTCTTCTTCTCCAGATGATCACAAAACCTCTCCAGTAAGAGCACAGAACTGTGTGGAAACTGAGATGGTTAAATTGACAGAAGTAGGTTCAGAAGGTGGGTAATAATGAACTTTGCTGAGCTAAAGGAGCATGTTCTAACCCAATGCAAAGACACTAAGAACCATGATATAACATTACAAGAGTTGTTAACCAGAATAACCAGTTTATAGAGGAACATAAATGACCTCATGGGGCTGAAAAACAAAAAACAAGAAGTTCACAATGCAACCACAAGTATCAATAGCTGAATAGACCAAGCACAGCAAATGATTTCAGAGCTTGAAGACTACCTTGCTGAAATAAGACAAGGAGACAAGATTACGGGAAAAAGAATGAAAAGGAATGAACAAAACATTCAAGAACTATGGGATTACATAAAAAGACCATACCTACAACTGATCGGGGTACCTGAAAGAGACAAGGAGAATGGAACCAAGTTGAAAAACATACTTCAGTATATCATCCAGGAGAGCTTCCCCAAACTAGTAAGAAAAGTTGACATTCAAATTCAGGAAATTCAAAGAAGCCCAGTAAGACACTTCATGAGAAGATCAACCCAAGACACATAATTATCAGATTCTCCAAGGTTGAAATGAAGGAAAAACTGTTAAGGGCAGCTAGAGAGAAAGGCCAGATTACCTACAAAGGGAAGCCCTTCAGCAGACCTCTCAGCAGAAACCCTATAAGCCAGAAGAGAGTTGGCGCCAATATTCAGCATTCTTTAAAAAAAGAATTTCCAACCCAGAACTTCATATCCAGCCAAAATAAACTTCATAAGCAAAGAAGAAATAAAATCCTTTTCAGACAAGCAAATGGTGGGAATTTGTCACCATTAGGCCTGCCTTGCAAGAGATCCTGAGGGAAGCACTAAATATGGCAAGGAAAAACTATTACAAGCCACACAAAAACACACTGAAGTAGAAAGACCAATGACACTATGAAGCAACTACATCAGTAAGCCTGTGAAATAACCAGCTAAACACACATAGGCTCAAAAACACACATAGGCTCAAAATAAAGGGATGGAGGAAAATTTATCAAGAAAATGGAATGCAAAGAAAAAGCAGGAGTTGCCATCCTAGTTTCTGACAAAACATACTTTAAACCAACAAAGATCAAAAAAGACAAAGAAGGGCATTACGTAATGGTAAAGGGTTCAATTCAACAAGAAGAGCTAACTATCCTAAATATATATGCACCTAGTACAGGAGCACCTAGATTCATAAAACAAGTTCTTGAAGACCTACAAAAAGACTTGGACTCCCACACAATAATAGGAGACTTTAACACTCCACTGTCAATATTAGACAGATTATTGAGACAGAAAATTAACAAGGATGTTCAGGACTTGAATAATAACCCAGCTCTGGATCAAATGAACCTGATAGATATCTACAGAACTCTCCACTCCTGAAACAACAGATTATACATTTTTCTCAGTGCCACATGGCACTAGTCTAAAATCAATCACATAACTGGAAGTAAAACACTCCTCAGCAAATGTAAAACAACTGGAATCGTAACAAACAGCCTCTCAGACCACAGTGCAATCAAATTAGAACTCAGCATTAAAGAAACTCACTCAAAACCACACAACTACATGGAAATTGAAGAACCTGCTCCTGAATGACTCCTGAGTAAATAATGAAATTAAGGCAGAAATCAAGAAGTTCTTCGAAACCAATGAGAACGAAGAGACAATGTACCAGAATCTCTGGGATGCAGTGTTAAGAGGGAAACACTAAATATATATAGCACTAAATGCCCATATCAAAAAGCTACAAAAATCTCAAATTGACACCCTAACATCACAACTAAAAGAAACAAGAGCAAACAAACACCAAAGCTAGCAGAAGACAAGAAATAACCAAGATCAGAGCAGAACTAAAGGAGATAGAGACACAAAAAACCCTTCAAAAAAATCAACAAATCCAGGAGCTATTTTTTTAAATAAAATTAAGAAAATAGACTGCTAGCTAGATTAATAAAGAAGAAAAGAGAGAAGAATCAAACAGACAGACCAATACAATTCTTCTTGTATCCCAAGAAATACAACAACCATCAAAGAAAACTATAAACACTGCTATGCAAATAAACTAGAAAATCTAGAAGAATAAATTCCTGGACACATACACCCTCCCAAGACTGAACCAGGAAGAAGCTGAATCCCTGAATACACCAATAACAAATTCTGAAATTGAGTCAGTAATTAATAGCCTACCAACCAAAAAAGGCTCAGGATCAGATGGATTTACAGCTGAATTCCACCACAGGTACAAACAGGAGCTGGTATCATTTTTTTTTTCTGAAACTATTCCAAACACTTGAAAAGGAGGTACTCCTACCTAACTCACTTTATGAGGCCAACATCATCCTGATACCACAACTTGGCAGAGCTACAACAAAAAAAGAAAACTTTAGGCCAATATCCCTGATGAACATCAATGCAAAAATTCTCAATAAAATACCGGCAAACTGAATCCAGCAGGACATCAAAAAGCTTACCCACCACAATCAATTTAGCTTCATCCCTTGGATGCAAGTCTGGTTCAACATTCCCAAATCAATAAACATAATTCATCACATAAACAGAACAACAAAAACCACACGATTATTTCAATAGACACAGAAAAGACCTTCAATAAAAGTCAACATCCCTTCATGTTAGAAACTCTCAATAAACTAGGTGTTAACAGAAGATACCTCAAATGATAACAGCCATTTATGACAAACCCACAGCCCATATCATATTGAATAGCCAAAAGCTAAAAGTATTCCCCTTGAAAACCGGCACAAGACAAGGATACCCTCTCTCTAACCATTCCTAGTCAACATATTTCTTTCAAGAAGAAAGAAATAAGGGTATTCAAATAGGAAGAGAGGAAGTCAAACTGTCTCTGCAGATGACATGATCCTATATCTAGAAAACCCCATTGTCTCAGCCCAAAAACTTCTTATGCTAATAACCAACTTTGGCAAAGTCTCAAGATACAAAATCAATGTGAAAATATGACAAGTATTCCTATACACCAACAATAGTCAAGCAGAGAGCCAAATCTTAAATGAACTCCCATTCACAATTGCTACAAAGGAATAAAATACCTAGGATTACAGCTAACAAGAGAACTACAAATCACGCTTCAGGGAAATCAGAGAGGACACAAACAAATGGAAAAACATTTGATACTCATGGATAGGAAGAATCAATATTGTGAAAATGACCATACAGCCTGAAGTAATCTACAGATGCAATGCTATTCTCATTAAAATACCATTGACATTCTTCACAGAATTAGGAAAAACTAGGCTGAATTTCATATGGAACCAAAAAAGAGCCCAAATAGCTAAGACAATCCTAAGCAAAAGAACAAAGCTGGAGGCATCACGCTACCCAACTTCAAACTATACTACAAGGCAATAGTAATTAAAACAGCATGGTACTAGTACAAAAACAGACACATAGATTAATGGAACAGAATAGAGATCTCAGAAATAAGACTGCACACCTACGGTCATCTGATCTTTGACAAACCTGACAAAAACAAGCAATGGGGAAAAGATTCCCCATTTAATTAATGGTGCTGGAAGAACTGGCTAGCCAGATGCAGAAAACTGAAACTGAATGCCTTCCTTACACTTTACATGAAAATTAACTCCAGATGGATTAAAGACTTAAATGTAAGACCCAAAACTATAAAAACCCTAGAAGAAAATCTAGGCAATACCATTCAGGACATAGGCACAAGAAAAGATTTCATGACAAAACACCAAAAGCAATGGCAACAAAAGCAAAATTGACAAATTGGACTAAAGAGCTTCTGCACAGCAAAAAAAACTATCATCGAAGTAAACAGACAACCTACAGAATGGGAGAAAAATTTCACAATCTATCCATCTGACAAAGTTCTACTATCTAGAATCTATAAGGAACTTAAACAAATTTACAAGAAAAAAACAACCCCATCAGAAAGTGGGCAAAGGATGTGAACAGACACTTCTCAAAAGAAGTCATTTATGTGACCAACAAACATATGAAAAAAAAGCTCATCATCTCTGATCATTAGTGAAATGCAAATCAAAACCACAATGAGATATCATCTCATGACAGTCAAAATGGTGATTATTAGAAAGTCAAGAAACATATGCTGGTGAGGTTGTGGAAAAAATAGGAACACTTTTACACTGTTGGTGGAAATATAAATTATTTCAACCATGTGGAAGACAGTGTGGGGATTCCTCATAGACCAGAAATACTATTTGACCCAGCAACCCCATTACTGGCTATATACCCTAAGGAATAGAAATCATTCTATTATAAAGATGCATGCATATGTTCATTGCAACACTATTCACAACAGAAATATATGGAATCAACCCAAATGCCCATCAATGATAGACTGCATAAAGAAAACATGATACGTATATACCTTGGAATACTATGCAGCCATAAAAAGGAATGAGAGCCCGTCCTTTGCAGGGTCATGGATGGAGCTCAAAGCCATTGTCCTCAGCAAACTAATGCAGGAACAGAAAACCAAACATAACTGGGAGCTGAACAATGAGAATACTTGGACACAGGGAGGAGAAAAACACACACTGGGGCCTGTTGCGGGGAAGGGTGGGAGGAGGGAGAGCATTAGGATAAATAGCTAATGCACACTGGGTTTAATACCTAGGTGATGGGTTGATAGGTGCAGCAAACCACTGTTGCACACATTTCCCTCTGTAACAAACCTGCACATCCTGCAGGTTTGTTACATAGGTACATAGGGTTTTTTTAAATTAAAAAAAAAAAGAAATTAAATTGCACATTTCTAAATAACCCATGGGTCATAGAAGAAATTAAAAGAATGATGATGTATCCAGTTAAAAAGCCACAAAATGAAAGTTTACCCTTTTATATGAGTCAATACATTATCTTGGACAGTATAAATAACATTTTTCCAGGTATGTTATAAAGCTTTGTATTATAAATTAGGTGAAAAGAAATGCTAGAGTTATGTTTAGTTGTATTCCTTTGTTCATTTTTTTAAACTTAATGGAATGTTAAATGAATATTATTGAATACAGTCATGAAAAATATCAATGTCAACTTAAGTTGGTGGTTAAGAACAGAGACGTTGGAATTAGTTGTGTTCAAATTCAAGTTCTACAAATTCCAGCTCTTTTTGTCCATGGAAAATTCACTTAACTTGTGTCAGTCTATTTGATCATCTTTAAAACTGAGCTAAAAAGAACTTGTTGCAGAAGCACTTGTTGAAGCTAAGAGCACAGTTACCATGAGGGTTAGATACAACAGGAAAGGTGTTGCATTTAAAATAGTGACTAGAGTATGATGAGAGAAAGAGAGAGAAAGAGACATGAAATGGAGTTGAAATGTTAGACAGGGACATATCTCTTTTTGGTTCAAAATAGATGCTATCAACATTCTCCACTGCAAGAAGAAAAGGTAAAGAACAAGGCTAGGAACAGATTTTTGTCTTACCCATAATCACTGAGAAACTGAAATGGAAATTTAGGATATTTGGAATAACAGATATCTTAGAAACTAGAACCCTGCCAAGCTGAACTTCTGACAAGTAGGATCATTTGTTTCACTGAAACAAATAACATTTTCAGTGTATCTTTTTTCCAAGAACAAAATGCCTAGATGCGACAGTCCCTATGAAGCATGCCAACCTGACCATGGAGTCCAGATACTCATATCCCACCACCTACCAGACCCTCCACCTGCTGTCCCACGGGCACTCCTAATTCAGAGTGCTCAGCCTTGAATTCCTCACTCTTAACACTGCCATAATTAGCACCCCACCACATACACTCACGAATGCTGCTTGTCCTCAAGTATTCTCTACCTCACTTGTAGCTTTAATGTGGTAGTGACTCTTTTCCTGTGACAGAAAGCTAAGAATCAGCCAGACTCTTCCCTCATCCCCCACATTCAACCAGATCTACAGATTCTGTCTCTTTCCCATCTAACTCTGTCCTCTTTGCTCTGTTTCATCCTGTCTTCAATCTTCTTGACCATCTCTCACCCGAAATATGATGATAGCTTCCTAACTGGTCTCCCTCCATCCCATCTTCTCTTCTAAAGAAATCGCCTGCCCTGATGTTCACAAATGTCTAAAACACCAGGGCTACCCAGTCCCTCTGCTGATTAATGCCGCCACCAGTATCTACAGATAAACACCGGCTCCTAAACAATGGCATAAAAACTGCCTCATAATGTTTCCTCTATTTAGATCTCCAACCACTGATCTGTCCTACCTTCACTCTCCCATCTTTATCTTGCAACAATAATGAATTTCTAATTATTAAAATGGCCATATTTCTGTGCCTTGGGCATACAATTCTTACTGCCTAGAATGCTCCTTCTCACCTTCTCTTGTCTACCTTGTGAACTCAGTGAAGCCTTCCATGACACACACCTGACAATGGTGCCCCACAAAGTTAATCACTGTGATGTTTATATTTATACTGTTGCCTCTAGCAGGCTGTACTGTAAGCATTTATTTATATGACTCTCTACCACACTCAACTGACAACTCCTCAAGCTTAGGGATGGTGCCTTATTCATCTATGTATCTGCATATATGTTAGAGTGCCTGGCATATATGGTTAGAACTTCATCTGTCTTTTAATCCAGTGTGAGCTGTTTACTGACCTTTGATTCTCTTCATGTTTATACATATAATATTTTTGCAGGATCTATTCTGGCAATTTCTATATGCCCTGGTTACAATGCCTAATAGAAGTCAATGATGAAATACAACATATTCTTCAGCTGAAACCAAAAGAGGCCATATTGATGGACCGAGGATTTGGAAAGGGAGCACTGAATCAAATACCAGGGTGAAAGCATTCCAGTGCTGACAGTCATGGGATGGGACAAGATCGGGCTCATTCTGGCATTGTAAAGAGGCAGGCAATTTGAGGGAATCTGGAATTCATTTGGTGTTAATGGTTTTAGGGACTGTAAATCAATCTTTTGCACTCTCTCTGGCAGATGGTGTCCTTCATCAGGAAAAGAGGCTCTGTCATGATGAGTCAAATGTTTATTGTGTTGAGTCAGCAGTACCAGCTCTTCCATGTCAGTACTCAACTAACTGCTAGCAACACATCATTAACAATTTGCAAAACCCACGTGTCTCCTCATGACGTTCAGCATTAAACTGGAACATGTTTAAAGCCAACTCTACTCAATCCAACAGGATTGGAAAAGCAGTAATCAGCTCTTTAATCACCTTTATTATGCACCATGGTTATTTAGTTAATTGATTCTTTTAATAGCCCCCAAACTTAACTTCCTCATGCCAATCTAAATGTCTCTTATGCACCTGCTTTTTCTTTTACGTAAAACTTCTCCCTTTTTCTCACTATTAACTCTAAAGAAGATAAAGTTTTCTTTATGAGTTTACCAAACAAAGCAAAGAAACTAAAATTTACCAATATGAAACTGCCCTTTTTGGCAAAACAGAACCCAACACTCTTGGGTATGATGCCACATTAATGACACGCAACTTCCTCACTTAATGAAACCTGACTTCTGGAAATTTCCTTTGAATGAGAAGTTCTCTGTCCATGGAAAATCCAGTCCTGCAGCATAGAGAATCCAGCGTTCTATGGTTGAACAGAAAGCTGTCTTCACTAACAGACACTGTCCAACATTTACAGAATTCAATTGAACGGGATTCCCTTGTGACAATGAGGAAACTCCCAGAATGGGCAGAGTACTTCATAATAGAAAACCCAACTCTGTTCTGCCAAGAACAACGGTGCAATCTCATCCCTTCAGCCGTTGCTCGGGCAGAGTTGTTTATTTAGCTGATTTTCTGCCCCATATGGCACAAACCACCTTTCTATTTCTTCCACTTCAGCAGAATCCTAACTTGAAATTAAATACTTGTATCCAGACAATGGAATATTATTCAACACTAAAAACAAATCAGCTATCAAGCCATGAAAAGACACAGAGTTAACTTAAGTGCATATGACTAAGTGAAAGCAGCCAATCTGAAAAGGCTACATACTACGTGATTCCAACTATATGACATTCTAGAAAAGGCAAGACTATGGAGTAAAAAAAAATTAATTGTCACCAGGGGCTGGGGGAAGAGAGGGATGAATAGGTAGGGCATGAGGATTTTTAGGGCAGTGAAACTACTCGGTATGGTGCTATAATAGTGGATAGTGGTCGTTATACATTTATCAAAGCCTGCAGAATGTACACCACCAAGAGTGAAGACTAATGTAAACTATCAGTGTAAACTATGGACTTTAGTTGATAATGATGTGTCAGTGTAGGTTCATCAGTTATAACAAATGTACCACTCTGGTGGATAATAATATGGGAGGCTATGCATGCAGGGGGCAAGGATATAGGAAGTTCTGTACTTTCCACTCAATTTTGCTGTTAACTTAAACCTACTCTAAAAAAAAGTTAACTTTGTTAATTAAAAAATTAAATATCTGATAAAGAGGCCTTTCCACCTGCTTATACAGATGGCTATCCTTTCTGTTTTATTGAGCCATTCTGAAGTCTTTCCTGTATACAAAAATCTTAGACTATGTCTTTAGATTTCTATTTTCTAATTGCAATAATCTATCTCATACCTTATCCTATTTAGATGTAACAGCCTAGGCTGAACTAAGAATAGTTTAGACACATAACTAGGTTGATTCCCTCCTTTATCAGAGGATGCTGGATCTCCAAAGAGAATAAACATAATGAGATTCAATTTTAATCAGTGTAATTGTTGCTGCCTTGGTACTGAACTATTACATTTTATTCACAGATCTCAATTTCATGGAAAATAAATTGTAGTGGGTTGAAAATGCCTTAGAACCACATAATAGACTCTCATAGTTCACCACACACTATGCTATTAGTTGGCACAGACAACCTTACTGAGAACGTATGTGACTCTCTCAAACCCAGGCACCTTTCAGATCAAGGTAAAATTCATAAAGGCAAAAGGGTTTCTTCTACTCCTCTCCCCGTAACTTCCTGCAGCAGTCAGCCAGCTCTCTCCTTTCTCCAATACTGAATCCTGGCCCACACTCAGTTGTATCATAAAACCTTAGACTTTTAGTAAACTATAAAATCAACCAGAACATTAAGATAAATTGTGATTGCATGCAGTGGTTAAAAAAAAAAAAAAAATCTTTCAAATAGAGATGGGTGTAAGCAAATGCAAGCCAAATTCTCAAGATTTTACAAGGGTGTGCAAGATGTCTTGATGTTGCCTGTCTCTCAGAACTACAAATGGGGACTATTCCATGAAAGACAGCAGAGAGCACTTGTGCAAAGATTTCCTAATTATTTCTCCACTTGTCGTTTGCTTTTGTAACTTTCATTTGAGCAGGTAGGGTGGAGCCATTTCCTGTCTGGCAGTGGGTGATACAGTTCTCAGGCAATAAAACCTTGGACCTCCCTGACTGAAGTGTTTCCTCCATGTTTGTTGGCCCTCTCAGTTTTCCACTCTTAATCAGTCCCCTCTGGAGCACCTCCACATACGGTTTATATTACATGATCTTTATTGTAAAAACATATGCAAAGTACTGTCCTACAATGGATTAGACCAACCCTATCTCCTCCCTACCTCTATCCACAGGAATTTTCATAGCCTGGTAATCCATAAACAGAAAAACAAATCTTGTTCAGAAACGGGCCCTGGTATATTAGCTGCAGGCTGAACGTTTTGGTTTGAGTAGTTGTTTTATAATATTTTTGTTTCTCTGGCACTAACCCATGTGCTTGTGAAAAGTCAGCCATATTAACATTTTATCTTCATGTTGCTACTCTATCTGCTGCATCACTTGGCACCTTGGGGGAAGCCCATGCCCATTTTCATGCTGACAGGAAGCTTTCTGAGCTGGTACCGTAGGTGGTCTCACACCTGCTTCTTGAGCCAGAGTACCAGCAGCTGTTATTCTAAAGCCTCGTTTGAGTAGGCTGAATTTTGTTGATACATTTCCATTTATGAGGTAATGTTGGCAGCTTAAGACCATGTGAATTTCTATGTACCTGACTGAAGAAATGAAAATTGCGTAGCATCATCAAACAACTTTTTTTCACATAGAATATACATACACCCACAAGATCCTCCCACATTTAAATTTAGTCACAAAACCAAAGCAAAAATTTAAAAAATAGTGCATTAAAAAATGAAGCACAACAATGTCCTTGCCTCTGCCTCATATATTTTCAGCTTAAATATTCCCTGCAGTCAACAATCTGTGCCTGTGCCAGAGCCGTCTGTCAAAGATTTCATAAGTTCCAGGTCTTCTACCTTCTAAGAGTGGAGATACATACACATACATATACATACACACACACATATATATATGACACATACACACAGTGAGGATGGAGTAATAAGCCTCTCCAAAAGTGAAATGATTCCCCCAAAAATCAATAAATGAAAATTGTAACCATTTTGACTAATGTCTAAAGTTAGAAGCCTACTATTAATTGAAAGTACAATCATACAGAAAATCGGACAATGGGTTCCCAAACAAGCAGTAAAAAGTCTCTCAATGCCAGTTTTTAAAAATTCAAGCTATATAACATAAACTCCATTGTAAATTGTTTTACATGTTTGCAGGCCACCTGTGGCCTAATCAAGTGTGAATAGACCTAAAACTTCCTAAATTCTAAGCACATGAAGAATATATTGCTCAAAATGTATATTTCTCCACATTCAGTGATTTTGATTTTAATCCTGAAAAATTCTAAGGACAAAATTCCTTGGGACAGTTCATAGAATATTTGTCACGGTTCAAAGACTTTTTATAACATAACATCAAATAAGTCAAGAAAAGTGTTATAAAGATCAACATTTTTATTCCATCTCTCCAGGCTAAAGCACCAATTGATGGTCACCATTAAACTTTTCAGTTCATAACATCAAATCTCACATGCAGATACTGGCTATTTTATTTCTTTCCTTATGTTAGTGTGCATTTCTGTGAAGATTCATCCCTTCCTTTCTTCCTTCTCCCTTTCTCCTCCTCCTCACTAGCATTACAGCACATGTACATGTGGCTTATATTTTGTATACTAATAAGAATAAAGTGAAGCGTTTCATGGACACGGAAAAAAGCTAGTGAAACTACGAAGATTCACACATAGATGCCATTAGTCAAGTGCATTTTTATGTTAAATCTTTCACTTTCAGCAAAGACAGTTCATTAAGAACTTGGTTCACTACATCTTTCAGGGTTCTCTATATAATGTTCCACACATAAAAAGACAGAACTAAGTGCTTGGAAAAGCTTTTCTTTCTCTCAGGAACAGAAATGAGCTCCTTTAGAAACAGCCTAGTACAATGGTGAAAAGCAAAGACCCTGGGGTCAGGCTGCGTGGGTTCAAACTGTGGATCCACCAATTTTGAGCTGCATGCTCTTGGACAAACGACTTTGCCTCTCTTATTATTCATTTGAAAAATGAGTTGTTTGGGGGAGGGGGTCCATGTGGAAGATATATATAGACACACACACACACACACATATATACACACACATATATATTTGAGATATAGAGCTAAATATAAATGTAGATATGTACACACACATATACATGTACATATATACACACAAATAATATTTTCATATATAGTGTACATATATGTACACACACAAACCACTTAGAACTTAGTATTTACTGGTTAGTATTTATCTTATAGTAAGTGCTTATTTCTATTATTTGTGAACACTAAGAACCATGTGACTGCCCAGGTTCACCTTTTCATTTTGATCACCAGAAAATTTGGGTCAAATATTCAGCACAACTATAGTAACCAATAATATTTTGCAACCTAAATAGCTATGATCTATTTGTTTTTTCCTCAGTCTACCTTTTTTTTTGCAAATCTACATTTTTCATGTTCTTGACTTATTATTAAATCATTTATTTTAATAGCATGGTTTAAATTATTTGTAAACAAAGGAAGAGAAAAATATGTTAAAGTAATTCTAGAAATTATTGATAAATTTGCAGCTACAAATCTGTAGATTTGAAAGTGCCCAAGACAAATCTGAGTAACTGGAGTGATCAAATAATTTAAAAGAAGAAATTTAGGCCCTGTATTTATGATCTGCTGTAACGAAGCATGTGTTAATCGGAAAAGAGGGGTCTGCCTAGAAAAGAGAAACTAAAAATGTTTCTTCCCATTTACAGTAAATCAGAGGCGCCCACTTTATCTATCATGAGAGTGATGCTCTGAAAACCTAATAAACATTGAAAACATGGGTCGGGCGACTGAGCTTTTAAAATTACAAAGCTGGGAACAGATTATGGGACATGCTCACATGAAGTCAGAAAGATAAAAAAGATGTCAGGTTTGAAGCTTTTTTTTTTTTATTCTTAGAACCATGTCTTCACAATCCACAAAATTTTAGAATGTTAAAAAATGTATCACAAAGACATTGGTCATCTCAGAGAACTATTAATATAATAAGAACCGATCAATCTCCAAAATTATTGCACTGGAAACCATTTTCTCAGTGGCTGGGTGGCGTGCTCACTGGGAGAGCTGAGAGGTATGCTTCACAAATACACAGCAGTAACTTTGTTTTAGGATGACAAAAATCCTGGCTATCTTTTCTGAGACACATTTGGCAAGGTTTAGGGGTATATCACTAGGTACATTGCCAGTATAAGGGACACCATACAGTCCAATGCCATAAGCTTCATTTTCCCCAGCTGCCTCCCACCTGTGCTCCTGCTTGGGGCCCTGACATCTTTGCCAGGGAACTTAGTTACCATTGTCATCGAAAACATTGAATTCACGTTGCAGACGCTGATGAGCATAGGCCAACCAGGAAACACTATCTTCTTCGGGGTTGCAGATGACATGAAAAACACAGAAGCCTTTAATGGATTAATGAGCAAATGCAAGCTCTACGTCCATGCAAACAACTATCCTCACAGTTCTATGTTGAGAAGAGCTTTTGCATCTTGCCTCAACTCATTATGCAGAGTAGGTGATAAATAATTTCCTCAAAAACAGGCATGCCACATGGAAGCAAATTGGGTTGTACACTCAGATGAAAACAACTTTTGCAGGAAATCCCCATATTTGGAAGTTAACGATTATGAGGAAAATTTTACTTCTGTAACATGAGCAGAGTGGTCTCTATTCAAGCCTAAATAAATCCCTGATATCCCGCCTTAGTCCCAGACACCCTTACACTACACATTTTCTAACAATTAAAGGTTCATTTGGGTTACGTTTTGTAAAACATAACCTGAGATTAGCTAAACCTCTTTCAACAAGAAGATTCTTGGTGACCTATGCAAGAGTAGTTTCAGTAAGGGTGTAAGAGAAATCAGGCAAAAAAGCTTGAAGGGAAATTAATGGTGAAAAGAGGAGACTTCAAGAATAGAAGGTTTTTGGGGGTGTTTTTTAAAGACATTTGGCTGCAAAGGGGGAGGATGTTAATTCAAGTGTGACTTCCTCAAGCAATTACCAAATGAGAGCCCACGAGGTCAGCCAGAGAGTGTATTGCACATATGAGAGAAAATCTCAGTATGCAGGTCTCCCCAGGGAACCCTCAGAGAACTCAAAGTTGCCCCATTTTAGAGTGCCATATATAGGCACCTGCTAAGCAAGTAGCTAGATCTCAATAGCATCTCACCTAGGATAATCACCTTTTTCCTTTAACCTTCCATAAAAGGGTAACTTTCAGAGGGAGATCCCTGCCAAACTGAAAAGATATGCGGCCCAGGGCCCAGGTGAAAGAGATTAATTGTAATTGGAAGAAGAATCTTGATGATAGGGAAGATAGAGGGTGAACTTGTTTGCTGAGAGTCCCTCTGCCTGGTGGTCTCTGTGGTATAGAACTTCATGTATGCAAAAAATAGATAAATAAGTAAGGAGGCACCTTGAGGGGTAGGAAGTTGGGGTGAATGGCCAAGATCAGAAATAACAATTGTAGAAAATGGGAAACAGAGAGAACAGTTCCTAGAATTAGACTACATGGTTTCACATAAACACACTGCGTGTTTTGAAGAAAGTTATTTAGTTTTTAAGCCTCAGTTTCTTTGTTTGTAATAAAATCATAAGCAATCTACATCATAGGAGGAATAAATGAGATAATATGTGCATAGAATTTAGAACCATGCCTGGCACAGGGCTTTCTAGCTCAAAAATTCTAGCCATGATAAGACACTACCTGGAAATAGAAGGAGCTTTTCCTGGAAGTGTAGGAGGCCCTGCTAAACCATCACCTGGCTCACTTAGCACCTATACCTTTTGTTAATTTTCTCCATTACACTTATCACCCAGGAGAACACTAATACATATATATAGTTCCCATTCTACCCACTAGAATGTATGCTCTATGAATAAAAGGGTTTTTGTCTGTTTTGTTCATTAATTCATGCCCAGCTCTTAGAAGAATTCCTGGCACAGAACAGATTCTGAAAAAATACTCTTTTGAAGGAGCTGAATAAATTAATGACAGGAGGTAGGTGCTCTCTAGACTTGTAACTCCTTGAAGGCAAACACTGAGTCCTTTACTTCTCTATTCTCCACATCTGGAGAAGTGTGGATGCACAAAACAGACAGTAAGGTTTGAGAGTTACAGTAGACACACAGACAAAGTGACTGGACTCCTCTGAGCCCAGGCCTCCTCATCAATAAGTGCTGGGATTAATGATCTCTACCTCTCAAAGTGGATTTGAGGAGTAAAAGAGAAAACAGGTAAAGCACCAGCACAGTGTCTAGCACATGGTAGATGCCTCAGTGGTTATTGGTTGCTTGGTCTCCCAGATGCATTCTCAGCCTGTCTCTGTCTTGCTGTGTGCCCTAGAGAATGGCCTCAGTGGACTGCAAACCTGGGATCCTTTGCCCTCTGGTTAAGCCAGCAGGCTTGAGGTGGGAGAAGAGAAAGGAGGGGCTATTTATTTCCCAAATCCATACTGTCCATTTCTCCTCACCTCTCCACCCCCAGTTCTTTTTCTGCCCAGCCTTGGTTTATCAGCAGCTACATTCTGCTTCTGTCCTGTCACACCTATTACAAGGCCACAGCTCTCACCAGCTCCCAGTAATAACTCCCTCCCTTAATTACAGTAACCAGTTTGTCCAGAACTTTCTCAATTTTAGTACTAAAGTCTCATGTCTCAGAAAACCTCTCAGGTCCAGGAAAACAGAGATGCATGGTCACCCTATTTCCCTTGCGTCTTCAGTCCTAATGCAAAATTCTAACCACTAACCTCTGTAGGCCTGTGTCAGGTTATTTTCTAAAGTGATGGGATTATGAAAAATTTTTACTTTACACTTTTTAGTATTTTTTTCAAATTAGATACATGTATACATACATACATAAATTGGAGCAGGGCTCTGGAAGATGGAAATCTTGTGTTCTAGGCTGAACTGCAATCATATGACCTTGCACAAGTTACTTAACATTTCTGGTCCTCTGCTAAGTCACTTACGAACTGGTTTATCACACCTGTTGAATTCGTTATGTTACCTCCTTCTAGAGAAACACTAGACCATATCAATGCCTTCAGGTCTCTCAAGACATGAGCTGAGTAAATATCTTGAAGGAGTAATAATTTCCCCATTGGTTGTTTGACCTCTTAGTTTGACTTGTAGCACGTTATTACCTGAAACTTTTCTGATTCAAGGCATCAATAATCTCCTTACTGATTGTCTAATCCAATTGTATATCCAGTCGTTTCCTTGACATTTGCTATGACCTACAGTAGTGCTTTGAATTGTGTCCCACAAAAAGATATATCCAAGTCCTAACCCCTGGCACCTGTTTACATAACCTCATTTGGAAATAGTGTCTTTGCAGATACAATTAAGGATCTTAACATGAAATCATCCTACATTCAGGATGGGCTCTAAGTCCAATGACTGATTTCCTTATAAGGAAAACAAGAGGGAGATTCGAGACACAAAGACAAAGAGAAGCAGCTCATGTAAAGATGGAGGCAGAGGTTGGAGGTGCTCAACCACAAGCCAAGGAATACCAGAAGCCACCAAAAGCTGAAGAGGCAAGGAAAAATTCTCCCCTAGAGCCTTTGGAGAGAATGTGGCTTTGTTGGCCCTGTGATTTAGGATTTCTAGCATCCAGAACTGTAAAAGAATGCATTTCTGTTGTTTTAAGCCACCTGTTTGTGGTAATTTGTTATGGTAGCCCTGGAAGGCAAATATACCTGCTCTTCCTTGGTTTTCAAGAGAGTTTTCTTTTTTGTTTCTTTCCTATCCTTCTGTATATAAACAGTCATTCTTTCTCAGGACACTTCACTGACACATTATCTTTTGTCCCCTATAATGACATGTTTCTGCAAAGCTTCAATCATGGCCCTCTTCTAGGGCTTGTGCCATAGACAGCTTTCCTCAACTGAGTGGTTTCCCACCATGAAATCAAACACCCTAATGGATGATAATTCCCAGTACTCTATCTTCTACAATAAGCCAAGCACCTCTTCTTGGATATGCTACAGTCAATTCAAACTAAATATGCCCAAACTCGAACTAATGATCTTCTCCCACAAACTTATTCTTTCTCCCTATTTCCTAATTCAGTCAATGACATCATCATCTATCTAATCTTCCAAGCTTTGAAGAAATGATCCTCATCACATGAACTAGTCATTTCTGTCTCAGAAAGATTTCTTGAGCCCTCCTTACTTGTCCATCCACAAAGTCACTATCTAAGATCACAACTGCCACTGATTCAGGTCACAGGTACTGTAACAGCTCCCTGGGACAAACATATCTCAATTTTTGTCCATTCTCAACATTGCCTTAAAAGTTATCATCCTGAAAAGTCAAAATCATCTTCTTCCCACTGTTTGACTTCAAAGTTTCCTCTGGATCCCTATTGCCCAAAGCAGTGATTCTCAACCAGTTTCTGCCACGCTTAGAACAGATGTTCATATGCACTAATGGGTCATGTTCTACACAATTCACTGAATGTTTGCCATAACCCCGCCTTTTTCTTTTCCACTGAAGAAACACATCAAAATAAAAGTGAAGGAAGACTTATGTATCAAAATAACTTCAAGTGTTCTCTAGTTGAGAGTAAAACTAATCATTTTAGAAAACGTCAGCATTTTAGTATTCATAATAAATTACTTGCAATATATCTCCTGGGCACACTGCACTGTGCAATAAAAGTTAAGGACAAATAGCCTAGAGAAAAGTCCAATTCTCCTCAGTATACAATACAAAGTCTTCACAATTTTACTGAATTTTTTTTTTTTTTTTTTTGAGACACAGCCTTGCTTTCTAGCATAGCTAGAGTGGGCACAATCTCAGCTCACTGCAACCTCTGCCTCCAGGGCTCAAGTGATCCTCCCACCTCAGCCTCCCCAAGTAGCTGGGACCACAGGCATACGTTTCCATGCTGGCTAATTTTTTTCTTTTTGAGACGGAGTCTCACTCTGTCGTCCAGGCTGGAGTGCAGTGGCACAATCTCGGCTCACTGCAGCCTCAGTCTCCTGGGTTCAAGCGGTTCTTCTGCCTCAGCCTCTTGAGTAGCTAGGATTACAGGTGCATGCCACTACGCCCAGCTAATTTTTATATTTTTAGTAGAGATGGGGTCTCACCATGTTGGCCAGGCTGGTCTCAAACTCCTGACCTCAAATGATCTGCCTGCCTCAGCCTCCCAAAGTTCTGGGATTACAGGCATGAGCCACCATGCCTGACCACACCAGCTAATTTTTATGTGTGTGTGTGGTTTTTTGTTTGTTTTTTGTTTTTGTAGAGATGGGGCTTCGTCATGTTGCCCAGGCTGGTCTTGAACTCCTGGACTTAAATGATACTCCTGCCTTGGCCTCCCAAAATGCTGGGATTACAGGCATGAGCCATCGCACCCAGCCTACTGCAATTTTTAATTTTCTCTTACTCTCCATATCACATCCTGTACTCCCATGACACTGAACTACACAGCATTTCCTGAAGACATCTGCTTATTAACTTTGAATTTGCCATTATGTCCCTTCCGCCTGTATTGTCCTTCACACTTTTGTGCAACTGGCAAGCTGTTCTGTCAAGACCCTAAATAGCACCTTCTCTGGGACACTTTCCCTGAAACTTAGACACAGTTGCTCCTTGCTCCTTCTGGTATAGTATTTTATGTATACATATAATAATTGCCTGGGGCTCCTGTAGCAAATTAAAACAACAGAGATTAATACTTTCACAGTTCCGGAGGCCAGGAGTTCAAAATCAAGGGGGTGGTAGGGTTGGTTCCTCCTGGAGGCTCTGAGGGAGAATATTCCCTGCCAATTCCTAGCTTCTTGTGACCTCTGGCCACCTTAGCATTTCTTGGCTTGGGGCTGCATAATTCCAGTCTCTTCCCCCGATCATCACATAACCTTCTCTGTGTGTCTCTGTGTCTCAAATTTTCCTCTCCTTTCTTACATAAGGACAAAGATTTAGGACCTATCCTAAATCCAGGATGATCTCATCATCAGACCCCTCATTACATCTACAAATATTCTATTTCTAAATAGGTTTATATTTATGGGTACTTGGGGTTATGGCTTGGACATGTCTTTGTTTGGGACACAATTCAGCCGAGCACAGTATCTGTGTCAGACCTTATCATCGTAATTTGTTCATATGTATACCTCCTTCACCAGAGTGGGGTCTCCCTGAGGGCAAGAACCATCTCCTACTCTTTTTTCTTCGCTAATTGCTACAGCTTGTCATGTCACTCAGCATCTACTAAGTATTAAATAAATGTTAGTGAAGAAGAAGGGGAAAAGCAGACAGATCATAAATGAAATTGTCTCTTTTCCTCTGATGCAGCTTCTCTCTGCTTCCAAGAATCTTCCATGCACAACACCCTTAACGAGAACACTATGAACAACCAGTCCCAAAGGGCCACCAAAGTGACACTGAAGGTTTTCCTGTCTTTTCACAGAGCGGCAGATTTGAAAGCATTTGGAAGTCTTCAGTTCCTGCCTTGAGTCACTCTGTATGGTTAGGTTGATGTAGCATCTGATAAACTAGACTGAGGGGAATCCATCCTGCTTTTAAAGGCCAATAGAGAAATGCTTTTTAAAATGTCCCTTTGTGATGCCATTCCCTCTGTCACTTTGTTTTTTTTTAAATGCCCAATTTCTCCTTACACATAATGTTGCATGTCCCAGGCTTTCATCCCTCTGCCAACATAGAGGCTCACATTTTGAGACCTTAGGAAATCCTTTCCAATTGCTTCCCTCCTCTTGGAAACTGAACACAGCTCAAGAGGGAGATAATCTAGAGTTCTTGGCCTGAGACAGACCACTGAGATTTCCAAAGCTCCATCTGAGTAGCTCTAAAGTTCAAAGATAAGCACAGCACTAACTTTTAGAAAAAGAGTCATGGATCACCCAATTAATTACTTCAAAAATTTCCACTTACAACTGTATAACTAATAATTATTCATTTGTTTTCCTCTTAACCCTGGACTTTTAAGCTGCCTATAAAGCCAAAACTATTATATCTTGCTGTTTCAAGATTAAGTTTCATTTTAGTTCGAGAAAGAAGTCAAAACAAAAAGGAGAGGGGAAAAGGGAAACACCTCTAAGCCATGCATAGTTAAGGATTTGGTTTCAGATCAATGTTAAAAAGCAGGGATAATTAGAAACATCATATGATTTGTGTACAACACAAGAGCTGCATTGCTAAC
Organism: Chlorocebus sabaeus; assembly: GCF_047675955.1. Classification (NCBI taxonomy): domain Eukaryota; kingdom Metazoa; phylum Chordata; class Mammalia; order Primates; family Cercopithecidae; genus Chlorocebus; species Chlorocebus sabaeus. The sequence continues at coordinate 40,401,227 of NC_132914.1, read as the reverse complement.
TAAAACCATAACTGACCTAATTTTACTGAATGTTCCAGTGAAAATGACAGACATGCAAGAAAGAAATATAATACAAGCAGTGGATGATCCATATTTTCCCCTTGAGTTTCAAACACATTCCTCAGACGATGTACAATGCTGACATATTACTGACAACAGTACAGGCCTTCAGGTGGCCAGCAAAAGAGTGTCTGCACATCAGAAAACCCACAAGATTATAGCCACTTCGCCCCTACAAGTCTATACTTTTTTTCAAATTAAACCTCAGTGTATTCAGAGAATAGAACAGAAAGCTAATTTAAAAACTCAGTCCATCACAAAATCCTTCTTTTTCATTAAATATGCTAATAAATGTAAAGATCCTATCATGGGAATTTGTTTTTCTCTTTCAATATAAGACAATATTAACTAAATCTCTACCCTTCCCTAAATGATTCACAGATCCCTAACTTCACACTGAGGGATACCCACACAACACACAGAAAGTAACACCCCAAAGTCTAATCTCTCTTTCAGATAGTTGCTCATTCTTTATTGCAGCTATTCCTCCATGTAAACATTCTTGTGAAAAGGGCACATTTTGTAAGTTATCTCAGATCGTCTGGCAGGATTGAAGCTATAAACTGGCATTTTATTTAACTTGCTCTACTTGGAAATCCCTCACATCAGTTCTGCTTTTACAAAAGGAGTCAGGCTGTGCTGTTTTGTCCTACATATTCTATACTGAATCCTGGTAAGCAAATGCTTATGGAGTCCACCCAATAAAGTGTCAGAATATAATGTCAACAACAGCAAGATTGAGAGGATCCAGGGAAAATTCTTGTCAGTAATAAATGAGGATGAGAGCACCAGCAAATTGGAAAGTTCAGCCTCCGCAACATCTTATCTCCATCTAGGCTGTGCGGCATTATCTAATGCGGCTTATCTGTCTCCCTCCTTTCAAGTAAGGACCTGCCCTGCATTCTTGATTCCCATAGCTTTAGCAGTAAAAGATAGAAGAATACACTCGCCACAGAGGTGACTGAGTTCACTATTGTTTAGGAATTGGCTCATTTATTAAAGAGATGTTGTCTCACACCAACAGCAGATAACAATATTAGCTCCCTGTGAACCTGCTGAGGTATTGTCTGTTCAAGATTGAAGTAAAGATAGGCCAGTCCCTTGGCCAAACACCCAGTTGTTACCATTGCTGACATTCTCAGGATGGAGGAGGTAGGCATTGCCATGTGGATTTCAGAGGACTGCTGAGACTTATTATCTTTTCACTGGAAAGCAATTCTCTTTCTACGTGAATAGGGCCTTGTATTTGACTCTCTAAAAATTGTCCTGCAGGCCGTTTACTCATTCAATGAACATTTATTGAGCATGAGACACTATGCCAGATGCTGGGAAGCATTGTGGTGAATAGAAACTCTCCCTTGCACAGTGTAGTGTGGAAGAAAGATCTGTAAGCAGATAGTTATAATCTAGAAAGAAAGTGGTGGAATAAACACAGTGCACTGCTGTGGAAAGAGCCAGGCAGAACTGGGTCCAGATTCCAGCTCCACAGCTCACTGTTGTGTAACTTTCAACAATTATGAGTCCCAACTTTCTGATCAATATAATGAGAACATCTTTATAGATGTGTTTTGAGAAATCAGTGAGGAAATATATGCAGAAAAGCAAGTGCTATGCCTGAGATGTAGGAGATATTTAACAAAAGGAAGCCACTGCTGCTGCTTTGGACATAGGGACTTTGGAGAAAATAAGACAAAAAAATCATTCTACCCCCAAAACAGACCAATTACTGCTTGGGGGAAGTAATATGTGAACAAAGTCTTGAAGGATATTGTTTCAGATATTTATTTCTGTGTGACAAACAAAACTTACCACCTTAAAACACTCAGCTTATTTTGCTTCTGATGTGTTGGTCAGGAATTCAGGAAGGGCTCTGATGGGTGGTTCATCTCTGATCCACACAGTGTCCATTGAGGCAGTTGAGGCTGAAGGATCCACTTCCAAGAAGGTCCCTCACTTGCCTGTCCAGTATCTCAGTGTTCCTCGGACTCTCCTTCTCTTCACACAGCATCTCATCTCCAGGGCTTCTCCATGTGGCTTGGGCTTCACACCAGCATGGCAGTCTCAGGGTAGTCAGATCAATTCATGGCAGCTGGCTTCCTCCAGTGCATGCTTTCCACGTGGTAGGAAGTGGTAGCTGCAAGTCTCTGAGGCTTGGGCTTGTCCTGTTCTATTGGTTAAGCAGTCACAGAGCCTAGCCAGATTTGGTGTGAAGGAATACAGACCCCATCTCTCAGTGAAAGGGGTAGCAAAGATTTGCAGCCATCTTTAATCTATCACAGATGTGTGGGAAATCCTTAGAGAACTGGAGAGAAGTATTTCCAGCTAGAGAGAACAGATCGTGTGGACAGAGGCTAGAAGGCAGTTTGGACTATAAGGCACATAGTTGGAGGCAGGGTTGAGTGGGCTAGTGCCTGTTGTTCAATTTCTTAAATACTTTTTATGTTGCACCTGTGCAGGAACTACAGGGCCTCATCACTACCTTGAAAGTAAGAAAACTGACCTTCTAATTTGGCATTTCTCATCCTGGTGTTGTCATATCTTGTGATGATGGAAAAAGTCTAGTGCTTAGTGATTATTAAGCAAGCTCCTCTACAACCACCCCCTCTCATTCTTCCGTCCTTACAACCAAATCTTTTTTGACTCCTTATTGAACCCTGAACCACATTTACTACAGTATTTAACATCGCATACATTTTTATCCTGATTCCCCCACTCAACTGTAAGCACCTAAGGTTGGACCTGCATTTCCCATCTCCTGCCCCTAGCTCCATGTCTGGCCCATGCTGAGCTGGGAGCGGTTTTAGTTCTGGGAAAGCATAATAAATATGGTTTAATTTATGTCCTCGAGGGACTTCTCTTGTTGAAGGGCAGTGAAATAAAGACAAACCACCACAATGTACTGTAGCAAACACAGAGCTAAAGGAGACAGAGAGCCATGAAGGAGATGTGCCTAAGCTAGCAGGTGGGCTTATTTGGGACTGTATTGGTCTCCAGGTGGTTTTATAAGAGATAAACACACACACACACACACACACACAGTGAAAAAGTGGTTAGGATACAAATTTAAAAGAGATAAAATTCTCTGAGCAGCTTTTTAGGGAAAGGCATATGTTCTAGGGGTGTGATTATATATTAACCATATAAATGATATAATTAAACCTTGGTTGGTTGTTGATTCTGGTAAACTTTTGCATCAGCTGACCTTAAAGGTGAACTGTGGATGACCAGACACCTCTGCCTGTCTTCTCTACTGTCCCTCTGACCTACTGTTCCCTCATTTTAACTATTACTCAAGTAACTAATGAATTTCAGACTAAGCTTGGCATTCTCAACCAGTAAAATTCACCCCCTTGCTTTTCAGCCCACACCCAGATTTTCCTCTTGGTGTGAGATCATTCAGAGTGTATCATGGGGAAAGTTATCTGAAGCAGAGGGAGGAACAAGAGCCAGGCTGCCTGCCATGAGAAGCCAGCCCTCAGGTCTGCCCACACTTTCTCCATTTTTTGGTTTTTCTTCCTCCACTGTTTTGGTGCTTTTTCCTCTGTCATCTATTTCAAAGAACCCTCATAAATAAGCATTAAAAGTCAGCTTAATTAGCTCTTTACAATGTTTATGTAATTTAAAGGGAACTCAAAGAACATCTCACTGAACATCTTACTTTGCAGAATAAGAGTTGAGCCTCAAATATATTCAATATTTTCCCCCATGTCACAGAATCAGGGTTTTTGCACCCACTAAAGCAAGTTGCCTTTCCTAGCATGTCCAAGAAGTCAAGAGAAGAAAATTTGTAGTCTTAGCTATGAAGTGCTGTGAGCAAGAATCACAGGAGTGCTACTTTTTAAAAACATAACCTGTTCCGCCTATGAGATTACAGATGGCCTAAGAACATCTCAGATTTGCCCAGATTCAAGGCAATAGACCTTCCAAAACAGACAAAGTATTCTAAATCAATTCAGGGAATAAAGTCAGACATGCCTACTCCCTAAAGAAAAAATACATACATACAAGCATCTTTTCTAACTAAAAAGAATATTCATCAATTAATTTGAATATGAAAATAGGTTTTTAACAAAAATTTGCTCTAAGAATAAGGCAAACTTGTGTGGTTTCCTTCAAGGGTCAAATTCTTACCTTCCATAGAGAGGTAATAGTCATGTTGCTTAAAATTTTGTGAGTATAAAATGATGGGTAAATCCTGGATGATATAAATAGTGCTTTATTAACACACAAGTGACATAGTTGAACTGCTATAGAATAGTCTTTTATTTAACCAGCAGAAAGGAAATTGGTTTATATAATAGCAGTTATATAATTAGGAGGAACTACAATACGTTTGACTATTTTGCCTCAATAACTATACTATGATAGAAACAAAATACTATTTATGTTATCCTCTCATTGAAGCCAATAAAAATTATAAGGCAGCTGATTTTATTTAAAGATGTCTATATATTACAGATTCCTTTTAGATTTAGCTACCACAAAAAAACAACTTTTTGGCTTCAAATATGGATGGCTGGATAATTTAATAGCATACTATCTCAGCCAAATCAAATCAAAACATAGTGAACTTCTATCTTCTACCCAAGTGATTTTTCTTTAACTGTTTTTCTGCAAGCGTTCTTGATACGTTCTGACTCGCTGGTTGTCTGACTTCTTGTTAGTAACTGCAGACATCCAAAATGACACTGTGCAGAGCATTTAAGAGTCAGTCTTGCAGATAAGTGTAAGACTCAGCTGGATAATGAACCAAAGCACAGCTGGTTAGGAGCACCAGATGACAGAGCTCAGGGCGGCGGGGAGGAGGGTAAAAAAAAGAATAAAAGAAGTTGCTTATTTATCAGAGTCTATAGCTCATCTAGACAGGCTGAAGTAAATTCTCACTTGCTGAGAGCATAGGAAAAAGCATTATTTGACAAGGAGGCCTCTTTCTGCTAACATACAAACAGGCCCATGCACAGAGGCAACTCCCAAGTACAGAGTTCTAACACTTCTGTTGGGTCAAGGTTGACCGAGACTCTTGGTTGGACAGTTTTCTGATATGTAACAAGCATCAAGATGAAAAAAGCTCCACAGGATATTCCACCTGGGAGTCTGCTTTTCAGATAGCCAAATCATGGATGAAAACAAGTGAAATGTAAAAAATAAATGACTAGTCCAGAGGAAAAAAGTAATAATATTGCTAAACACAAAGGAAGGTAAATCCATGGGCCACTTGGGTGAAATTTTGAAGTTCTTGAATAGGGTACATGTTTTCTTTTTTGTTTGTTTTCCTTAAGAGGTCATTAAAATATCTAGCTCAAACTGATGACATTGTCTCATCAATTTCCTCTTTGTTTACAGCACATTGTTTTCCTAGGTTTTACTTTCTTCTGTATCTTCACAATGTTAAGATGAACGCCTGCCTCTTTTTTAATTTGATAGTTTATAACAAGAATATGAGTTGCCTGAGGACATGAAACAAATACATTACCTTTGTATCATCCAAGATGGCTTACCTAGTGCTGAGTGTTTAATTGGCTATTTCCTATATTCACATGTCTCATTCCCAGGAAATAATGAAGTACCTTACCTTAAAAAAAATACTTTATATGATATCACTCCAAGATAATATTCATACATTAGTGTTTTTAATTCAAAGGAGCGAGTAAAGGAAAATGTATAGTTCAACGGCTGGTTGAGGACAGGAGTCGAGCATGGAGATATTTTGGAGCATAGAGCATTTGGGTAAACCTTCCACCCAGAAGAGAGGTTTTTGCCACCTCTATGGCACCTAATGTTAGACCTGGCTCTGTCTCTGTAGGGACAGCAAGATGGCGTATTTTATGTAGGTCATATGCTTGACAGTTTTTTTTTTTTTATTGCATAATGTCATTTCATACCAAATGATACAATAGAAAGTCTGAAAAGCATAATTCTAAATAATGTTTAGTCAGTGAGTCGATACATTAAAATAGAAGTCATTTCTCAATAATAAAAAGGAACACTCAGAAGAGGAATCCTGTTTTCTCTCTAAGTAAAAGCATTTTCAAGTCAATCTGAGTTTATACATTATTCTATCCCAGTGAAACAATACTAGATTGATGATGTATTGAGACTTTTCTTCTTCCAGGGTAACAATCATTTGAGGATGCAAAATAACTGTTTTTGTTAATGGGACATTGTTGTATATGATCCTATATTTAATTTCACATTGTTGCTGTCTTCTAAATGTCAGGTGGTTTTGAACATAAAAAGACATTGAAATGCTAAATAGTTGGCAAGTGTATATTGCTTCCTCAATAAGACTAGCTTCTTTACTTGTTCTTGATGCATTATATTTGCTTGAATTATTTTAAAATACTACACAACTGATCATAACGTCTTTTTGCCCCTTTTCCTTTTCCTAAAGACTGATGCATCTGGCTATATCTAGTGTAGACCATAGCTAGATATTTTGTAGTCAAGTTAAAGTTAACACCAACTTATGATATTTGGTGACCAAAAAAAAAACAAAAAAAAAAACCGGACTTTTAAAAGCCACCGAGGTTCCCCAGAATTTTATTTCTATGCCATGAAGTATTTATTAGCACTAAGGAGTAACCAGAAAAACTAGCACTTTTGCTATAACTTTCTTTCCTTATTCCTGGCTCATTTCTGATAAAAGTGTTAGAAGCAGAGAAATGACAAAAATAAAAGACTAGAAGAAATGAGGAAGAAACAGCTAACATGGATAATTTACAACCAGTTCCTGACTCAACTCAGGAAAGTTATGTCAAAGAGGTAAATTTGTTGGAGTCTTAATAGTCTTTACAGTCTCCGTTTTCAAATGTTACCTGGCACAGGAAAAAAAAAAAAAAAAAAAGTTCACTGATTGTTTAATTAATGACTCCATGATCTGTTAATCTATAATTTATCTCTTACAATTTTTCTTTTATCAAAAGTCTCTTTCCCAACACTGGATTTTTTTCAGTATGTCTCCTATTTATAGCTTATTAATTCTCCTTCACAACTTAATTATTATCTAGCCATGGGGCCCTCTTGTCTATTCACTCAATGCTCTCTCTAGGAGCTTTGGACACTATCCACAGTGTTAGTTACCTGTATACAGATGACTCACAAATGCATATCTCTAGACCAGATGTCTCCCTGAGTTCTAGCCATACATCTAATAGTTTACACTTGACCTCTCCGACTGGACATATAAAGAATCCATAATCTTAATGTTCCCACCTCACCCCAACCAAATATGGTTTTCTTCCAGTGTTCCCTATCTCAGTAAGTGACACTACCACCTACACATTATACTTGGCAACTTCTACACCTTCCCCTTATCTTGAAACCACTATCTTTTCACTCTTCTCTGGTATCACCTACTTCAAGATGCCGTCATCTCTCACCCCTAGTATTATTTTGCCTTTACTATATCCACTGACATACTAAGAAAAGTCAAGTTAAAATAGGGCTATGCCCTACAAGTTCAAGGCCATTGCAATTACTCAATACCCCAGGACATCAGGGTAAGAAAACATTTTCGATTTGTATAGCTTCCAACCATTTACACCTATACCTTAGACCAACATACAGATATACACATACACATGCTATTTACATCACAGCATAGTTGCCACCTATAGCAAGTTCAGTATTGTTTACTATTTATCTTTCTGCTCTTCTCATCCACCTCGCCTTGCAAACTTCCCAGTACAAATTTTAATCACAAGGTCAAGATCTATAGCTGTCTTATTTTAATGGGATATTTATTCAGGACTTGCTCAAGGTGAATGCCGATGACTGCCAAAGTCAAGACCTGAATAGATTTAGTCATAGATAGTGAGGTATAGATTTCACATCTTTATTTTTGCCACCTCCTCAGAACAGGCCTAAAACAATGACATTCATCAGGTTGATTTACATGTTGCAGTATTTTAGAAGGCAAACTGGTGTAATGGACTTATGGGCTGTGAAAAACTAGGGTCTAAGCCCAGATCCCCCACTTACTAGCTGGGTAATGTCAGGCAAACTACTTAACCTAAGAGGACTGTTGGGAGTTTTGAATCTGAAAATACAGAATGACAACAAGGACGGTGCTGTGATTTCAGATTTCAGAGGACTGGCTTTGGAGTCAGAAAAACCTGACTTCAAAGTTAAGTCTATCACTTACAAGATCTTAGGACACTTTCTTAACCTTCTCTGGACCCCAATTTCCTCATGTGTAAAATGGAGATAATTCTACCTATCCCACAGGGTTGTATTAAAGATCAAATTAATTCAGGGACAAGTGTTTGGCACAGCAACTGGCAGTGGGTGGGATACAGTGGCACTCATGATGGGGAAAAGAAACTAGGAGAAAATGAGACACATGCCATGCAGTCCTTGGCCAGGGAAAAGTGAGAGGGATGCTGAGTGAGCTGTTGCCAGCCATATCGAAAAGCAGAGAGGGAAGAGAATAAGGAAACCAGGAAACAGAGTGACCTGCAGCCAGAAATCTATCACCAGTCAGTAAAAAGTGAGAAGAGATAATGAAGAAAACACCCAAAGTAAAGGAAATGAGAGACTACACAGTCCCAAAGAGAGAATATTGGAGACGAGGACTTCCTGATGATTTTCAGTTCCTGTGGAGCCATCTATAATTCATAGTGTGTGATTTCTCTGCATTATAACAACAACAAAAAATTTTTTCAGGTAACTTTATAGTGGAAAAACCTAACAAACCCTACCTCAGCCAGGTGACCAAGGTCAACATCAACAGTGATAAGTCATGTTTATTGTAGGTGGGTAACTTGGATATGATGTGATGACTGTGGCACTTTACCTCTGTGGTCCTCCTCCCAAAAACACAGAACCCCAGTCCCAGTCCAATTATAAGTAAAACATCAGACAAACCTCAACTGAGGGACATTCTACAAACATTTGACCTGTACTCCTCAACACTGTCAAGGTCATTAAAATCAAGGAAAATCTGAGACACTATCACAACCAAGAGAGGCCCAAGAAGACATGCTAGGTTCAACGTGGTATCTTTGCTAGGATCCTGGATGGAAAAAGGACTTAAGATAAAAACCAAGGAAATCTGATCAGACTATGGACTTTAAGAATGTATGAATATTAGTTTATTAATTATAAAAATAAGCTATACTAATTTAATATGTTAACAATGGCCAACATTGGGTGTTCTTTGTACTATTTTTAAAATGTTTCTCAAAATCTAAAACTGTTCTAAAATAAAAATATTCAAAAAATGTTTTTTCTTTGAGCTAGACTTAGACAAGATCTGACCATACAACCAAACAATATCCATGGCTAGACCAGGTTGAAGCCTGGCTCCGGCACTAACTGGCTGTGTGACCTTAAGCAGGTTACTTGTAATCTTAGAGCTTCTTGACTCATCTGTAACATGGAGAGAACACATTATAAGATTTACCAAAAGGATTGAATGGCTCAATGCGTGAACAGAATCAGCACTCAATCATAATAATAACTGTTATCATTTTTACTACTACTATTATTATTTAAAGGCTCATTGCCCAGTACATGGCAATACTCAACAAATATTTCCTTTGTCCATTCCTCCTGAGTATTGGTTCTTTATGACACATATTTACACTACCTAGAATATCAATAGATTTCAAATGTCTGTGCGAACTCTATTAAGACAAGCACAGTATATATTCTACTACACAAAATGTTACCCTGTACTAGAGTCATGTGCCTACTCAAAGCGTCTACTGTGGAGAGGTATTCACTACATTCTGCCAGGCATTTATCCAGGGTGCCAGGCATTTATCCAGGGTGCACAGGCTGACAGTTTGTCATGGGCTGCCTTGGTCTCTTTCATCTTTTTCAAACCCTAGGTTGAGTTGGCCTCAGTCTTGTCTACTCATAAAATTTGCTAGTATTTCCATGTGGTCAAAACTTCTACTCCCCCACTAAATAAGGAGGATCTCTTTAAAAATGGAGGGGGTGGTAAATGCACTATTAAGCCCATACATGAAATTCTAATATAAATATAGTGTCTTTTTTTTTTTTTTTTTTTTTTTTTTTTGAGACAGTGTCTTGCTCTGTCACCCAGGCTGGAGTACAGTGGCACAATCTTGGCTCACTGCAACCTCTGCCTCCCAGGTTCAAGCGATTCACTTGCCTCAGCCTCCTGAGTAGCTAAGATTACAGATGCCTGCCACCATGCCTGGCTAATTTTTGTATTTTTAGTAGAGACAGTATTTCACCATCTTGGCCAGGCTGGTCTCGAACTCCTGACCTCAGGTGATCTGCCCACCTTGGCCTCCCAAAGTGCTGGGATTACAGGCATGAACCACTGAGCTTGGCCAAAATATAGCATTTTTGATAAATTTTTTTAAAAAGCCAACTTTCTAAAACAAATCAGGAATGTGACCTCTGTGTTATTCAGGATGGTATAAGCAAAGAAAAGGAGAAAAGTGATATTTCATAGTCATTGTACTGTTTTCACAAGAAAAGATACTTTCTTGAAAACACAAAATATCATAAACTCATTTTTGGTAATATATATAAATATCATATAAAATACACAAGCACAAAAAAGAAAAATATTTCTAAGTTTGAAAAGTACATGTCCCCCATCTTAACTCTGATGTTTAAAAAATTCTCTACATTCCTTTGGTTTATTTTATGTCAATAGACAATGTTTTTCAGGCTTTGTCCCAGCTCTGGCCCTATCCATTCAAATGTGATTCCATTTCATTTCACTGCATCAATATATGGAGCACGTGGAATACATCCTTGGCACAGTGCTAGGCCTTCTGAGGACACAAAGGAGGAATGTCACAATCCCTGTCCTCAGGTGACTTACTCTAGAACAGAGGAAATGAAACATGAAGATTATTATTATATGCGCTTGGCTAGAATATAAGAGTTATAAAAGAAACTTAATCAAAGTGTCATGAGATCGCTGAGGAGAGAGATGTTAATTCCAACCAGAGGGATCAAGAAACTCATGAGCAAGGGTTGATCCTAAAAAATTGGTATTTTGACAGCTAGAGAAGGGCAGGAGGGGGAAGGACCCAAGAAGTGGGAGGACATTCATAGAAGCCGGAAAGTGGAGTTCATAATCCAGCTTAGTCTTAACTGTTCCACATCAACAGCATTCTGTTGCTTCTTAAGCATAATATCTCAGTTTTGTAAAGTTCACCAGATGTGAGTTTTTTCTTTGTTTGCTTTGTTTTGTTTTGTTTTTGAGACAGGGTCTGGTTCTCTCACCCCAGCTGGGGTACAGTGGTACAATGGCTCAATCTTGGCTCACTACAGCCTCCAACTTCCAGGCTCAAGCAATCCTCCCACCTTAGCCTCTGGAGTAGCTGGGGCTACAGGCACATGCCATCACGCTCAGTTAATTTTTGTATTTTTTATAGAGACTAGGGTTCTCCATGTTGCTGAGACTGGTCTCGAACTCCTGAGCTCAAGTGATCCACCCACCTCAGCCTCTCAAAATTGCTGAAGGGCTGAGATTACAGGCGTGAGACACTATACCTGGTTCTCTTTTTTGTTGGATTCTTTCCTCTCTATCAGAGTAACTGGGTGTTGGGGCTCAGAAAATAATACCCAAGAGTGAAGGCCTCAGAAGCAGCCTCAAAAGCAAAGCTTCCCTCTGCTCTTCTCCTGACCTTTTGTCTCTCACTCCTCCTTCTCTCCCACCATACCCCCCGCCCCATGGCAAGCCATAGCAACTAAGAATTCCTCTTCCCCAAGTAGGTAATAGATATCTGAATCCATTTTCCCCAAAGCCAGCCATAAAACCTAAAAATATGATTTCAATCTTAGCCCACCTCTGTGTGTAAGAGCTGGCCATTAAGAAATTCGCTACCTGGTCTGATTATAGGTCATAAGACCCCCATTCCAGAAAGGGTCCTGCCCCATGTCCCAAAGGAAGGAATGCTGCTCAGAGAGGCCAACAAGAATCTAGACAGACGGGCCTTGCTGGCTTTCCCTACTCCGCCTAACAGCATTCGATCATACCTCTATGTGTGTGTGTCCAGTCACAGTTCTACACAGCTGTTCATTCGCTAAACCTAAGCATAAAAATGGATTGTTTTCCCTGTATCTTTGGGTCTTTGTTCTGAAGGATCCCAAGTAACATACAACTATGATTAAATACATTTGTTATGCTTTTCTCTTATTAACCGGTCTTTAGATGTCGGCAGTGGTCCTTAAGATGGGAAGGAAAGGGGTTATCTGCTTTCCATCCCTGTGTGGGTGATGCACAGCATTTAATTTTGTCCTGATTCCTGGAGAAACTTCCCCTCTGGGTCACTCCAGCCTTTTATAGAAGAGACTTGTGATGCCACTGTGATTGTCCCTGAGATTCAATTTGCCACGTTAAGGTTTTCTTTATGTGAATAACTCAACGCAACTTAGAAATCTGACTTTTAAAGAACCGATACTATTATAAGGCCAGCGCAGTGGCTCATGCTTGTAATCCCAGCACTTTGGGAGGCCAAGGTGGGTGGATCACCTGAGCTTAGGATTTTGAGACAAGCCTTGGCAACATGGCAAGACTCTCTCTCTACCAAAAATAAAACATTCACCAGGTGTGTTGGCGTGCGTCTGTGGTCCCAGCTACTTGGGAGGCTGAGTTTGAGCCTGGCAGGTGGAGGTTGCAGTGAGCCAAGGTCACTGCCACTGCACTCCAACCTGGGTGACATCTCAAAAAATAAAGAACCAATACTACCATAAAACAGGGAATATATGCTCAAGGGAATTACCTTAACAGGACACTTATAAAATGAAAAATCTAAAAAGAGATGTATGTTTTCACAAATGCAGAGCTCAGAAAAAATGTAGTCATTCTTGTCATCAACTGTCCCTAATGGATTACAGTTCATATGTAAGATCAACCTTTATGAATTGTAGGGTGTTTCAATCAACCAAGTATGTGAGCTTTAGGCAAATTGCTGAACTGAACTTCAGTTTTTCACAGGTAAAATAAAAATCTGAGTTGTCTACATGGAATCAGAAAATTAAAGGATCAGAGCTCTAGAACCTACTGAGAAATGTGCTTGGACATAAAACTAAGCCTTGATAATTTTAAGAGATATGTCTGGAAACCTTAGAAAATTCTCAAATGTCCCCAAAACACAAGGTAAGACATGGTGGTTAAAATGGTCACTAACCTGGACTCAGTGACTCATGCCCATAATCCAAGCTATTTATGAGGCTAGGGTAGGAGGCTCACTTGAACCCAGGAGTTAGAGACAAGCCTGGGCAACATAGTAAGACCTCATTTCAAAAGAAAAAAAAATAAGGCTAACCTAGGAGCCAAGTGACTCTCTGTGAGGCTGTGGTGCCATGGCCTACAGGATAGCCTGGGATAGGCAAGTACATGGCTAAGAATGCCTGTGGTCTGCCTGAGATGGATTCTAAGAAATCCCTGCTGATAGCAATCCTGTCTAATTAGCTCCTCTAGATAGAAATAGTCTTCCGTAAACTGTGACTAGGTTTACTCCTCCATTCAATAAAGGATCACTAAGAAAAATCTAATTGTAATTGTATAATCGTATTTCAGAAAACTGGATCACAAGAGCCATGATATCCCCAAATCTATCTTCACAATTACAAAGTATACAGCATAGGAGGGGGAAGGAAGGAGTCAAACCAGTCTGGTAGGAATCAAACCTTCTCCACCTGATGTGGGAATGGCTTCCTGGAGGAAGCAGTCATTACTGCAATAACTATTGGGGTTCCATCTGCTGCTGGCATGTCTGGTCAGGACTTGAAATCAGAGAGGCCCAAGTGGGCTATAACACAGGAATTCCAAGTAGCAAGGACTTGATGTATTCTACCTCATCTAGAAATAGATTCACATGTCTTGCTCTTCTATTTAAGTGAAAGCTGTTTGAAGACAAGGACCTTGACATTTTGTAATCCTTCCCGGCTCCCATGCAGTGCCTGGTACCAGGTACTGATAGATGTCAGTGAACGGTATGAATTCACATCACGCAGCCCCAGAGCTGGAAGAATCAGAGAGTTACTATTCACTGCTCCTGCTAGGATAGCTGGACTCTTCCCAGTCACGACCCTCTCAAAGGAGAATGATAATCCTTATAGATGAGGAAGGAAATCCAGCACTGAAGCTTTTCTTGTCTCTCCCAGGTGTAAATGTGCCCAAACAGAAAACAGAAAGATGAGCATACATATTGGCTCTGCAAAGATTATACACAATAGTGAGCTCTCTTCCCCATCCCATAGCCACCTCATCCTACCTCACCCCACCTTCATGGCAGAAAAGTCTGGGCTATGGAGCTAAATAATAATGCTAAGTTTAATTTCATTCACATTTACTAGGTACTATGGTAGATTTTTTACTCCTGTTCAAAAATATTTTCTCCTCTTCCCTGTGGGAGAATTATTTTTCCTTTCCTCGCAGGAGGCAGACTTGGCAGTATGGTTTCCTTTGGCAATGAAATGCAAGTGGAAGTAACTCTCTCTTCTGAGAGAAGCTTGAAGAGACAGTTCATGGCTTAATATTATCCCATTCTCCTCTGCCATGAGATCTGTACCATTCCAGATAAAAACCACTCTATCAGGCCAGGCACGGTGGCTCATGCCTGTAATCCCAGCACCTTGGGAGGCCAAGGTGGACGGATCACCTGCAGTCAGGAGTTTGAGACCAGCCTTGCCAACATGGCAAAACCCCCTCTCTACCAAAAATACAAAAATTAGCTGGGGGTGGTGGTACACCTCTGTAATCCCAGCTACTCAGAGGCTGAGACAGGAGAATCGATCGAACCCAGGAGGTGGAGTTTGCAGTGAGCCAAGATCACACCACTGCACTCCAGCCTGGGCAACAGAGTGAGACTCCGCCTCAAAACAAACAAACAAAACCCACCCCATCAGCCTGGGTCCCACATTAAATAGGATGTAGAGCAGAGGCCAAGCTGGCCAATGGTGGACACCTGGTATAGGCAAGAAAATAACCCTTTTTTCTCATAAGCTACCAATATTTTATGGTAGTTTGCTACTGCAGCATAACATAACCTATTAGATTGATACAAGCATACTCTCTAAGCATAGAGAAGTGTGCTCGGTGCTAGGAATACAAAGGCAAATGGCACAGATCCTTATTTTAAGAGATTTTGATTGAGTGATGGAGGCAAAAATATACTCAGCAAAATATGATATGAATCAGATTTGTGAGGCAAATTGCATAGAATCTCTCTTGATAACTTACCTTAAGGGAATGCAGTAGAAGGGCACACTGCAGCTGATTGGCTAACAAGGTCCCTGTATCCAAAGAGTGGCATTTGAAGATTATAGAATCCAGAGGATTCTAGAGTGTATTATTTGTTATTCGCAGAAATTAAGATGTAGAGTTTGCACAGTGGCTCACACCTGTAATCCCAGCACTTTGGGGGGCTAAAATGGGAGAATCATTTGAGCCTAGGAATTCAAGACCAGCCTAGGCAACACAGGAAACCCCATCTCTAAAAATGATTTTAAAATTAGCCAGGGATGGTGGCAAAATTAGCCAGGCATGGGGGAAAAATTAGTCAGGCATGGTGGTGTGTGCCTGTAATCCCAATTACTTGAGAGGCTGAGGTGGGAGGGCCGCTTGAGCCCAGGAGTTTGAGGTTGTAGTGACCTATGATCACATCACTGCACGCCAGCCTGGGCAACAGAACCAGATCCAGTCTCTAAAACCGAAAAAAAAAAAAAAGAAAAAAATGTAAGATGTCCATATGTCCCAGTTTACCCAGAATAGCTCAGGTTTATATTGGTTGTTCTGGTGGCATTATCAATAGAATCTCCTTTTCTGCATCAAGGTATCCCAGTTTAGATGACAAATTATGCTATCACTCTAACAACAATAGAACTTATGGGCTGCTAATAGCTAAGGATGGCCTACTGGACAGGCCATGTTTATCACATGGCTGTATGTACTGGTCAGACCATGTGTTCCAGATAGACCAGCATGTCCAAGATGGCCTGCACACCCAGCTCCCTATGAAGAAAGCAGCCCAAAAGGCTCAAAATAAAACAAAACAAAACAAAAAAAATCTATGCCTTTCCATCATGATTCCCTAGCCCCAACTGATTAGACCTAAGAATATGCAGTCAAAGTTGTCCATGGATAGTCTGGACATAAGGAGATTAACCATTGATATGGTTTGGTTGTGTCCCCACTCAAACCTCATCTTGAATTCCCATGTGTTGTGGGAGGTAATTGAATCACGGGGGCAGGTCTTTCCCGTGCTGTTCTCATGATAGTAAATCTCACGAGATCTGATGGTTTTAAAAAGGGGAGTTTCCCTGCACCAGCTTTTTTTGCATGCTGCCATCCATGTAAGACATGACTTGCTCCTCCTTGCCTTCCACCATGATTGTGAGGCCTCCCCAGCCATGTGAAACTAAGTACACTAAACGCTTTTTCCTGTATAAATTACCCAGTCTCGGGTATGTCTTTATCAGCAGCATGAAAACGGACTAATACAACCATTTACAAGATGACACATTTTGAAACTTGCTTATTCATTTAATAAGTATTTATTAAGTACCTATTCTGTGCCAGACCCTCCATATGGTAGGGTGACAAACTAACCCAACTAGATGTCCTCTCTTGGGAAGCATGATATGGGAAGACGCACAGGGGAAGGGGGCAGGAACAATGAACTTCGCATCTGAGATGATAACAAGAGGTCACCACAACTGCTGTTTATCTGGAACCCAGTGGGCTATCATCCCAGAACTCCTCGCTCCTTACTGAACATCCCAGTTGTGGCAATGCTGGAACGGTATGCATTAATAACCAGCTTTTGGTGCTGAGATGGTTTAAACTTCCTCCTGATTTCCACATGCATCTTTAAAACCAATCCATACCTTGAGTTGCTAAAGTTAGCAAATAAAAATATAAGATGCCAATTATATTTGAATTTCAGATAAACAGTGATATTGCATAGGACAAACTTATACTAAAAAATTATTTGTTGTTTATCTGAAATCCAAATTTAACTAGATCTGCTAGATTTCTTCTGGCAACCTTACCCCTCTTGCATATGCAGGGATAGGCAGGACAGGAGGGTGGGGCACAGGGAGTGTAGTAGCAGCAGCTAAGGGAGCTACTGTCAGCTCTGGTGCTGGTTCCATTTTCACCATTCACTCAACTTCAGTAAGATATTCCTTCTTGAAAAATCTCCACATTGAACTCCATTTCCAGAATCTGGAACCTCTCTTGGCCCATTATTCCTCAATTCTGATCTGGTCTCCTGAGCAGTGCGGCTTCATGGAAAGAGTTCAAATCATAGTGTTGCCATTAGTGGTCGTGTATGTCCTTGGACAAGCCTCTTAATCTCTCAGGGACTTGGTTTCATCAACAGGAATATGGAAATAAGAATTCCTTGCAGGGCTGTCAAAAGATGTAGGGCCATTCATTCATTTATTCAATCAATGATGGAACAAGTTCCCTCTTATGTTCCCTGCTGATGGTCATCAAGACATAGGCCCTTCCCTCAAGGAACTCACAATCCAGTGAGAGATATGAAAGAGTGAATTAGCAGATGAAATGCATTGTGATATAAACAGTTATGGGTATAGAGAACATTTCTAACCTAATGCCTAGCTCCTGACAGTTGCTCAAGAAATAACAACTAATATTATTTGTCTCTAGGGACAAAAATCTGGGTCTCTCCTTCTCCCTACCTCAATCTAGCATTCTTCCAAGTGCTTAAGGGCTGTTGTGGTTTTCAGACCCAGAGTGAGGCTCCCGATGCCAGGCTGACACCTTGGGCTACCTTGCCAGACCTCCATCTTGGCTGCTCAGCCCCACTAACCTGCCAGCACCTCCTCTTACCTCCCACTAGGCCACCTGGTTGCCCGCCTCCCACCCTGAAAGCTGGCCCTGACCCACTGTTTCCATCAATCTCTTTCAGGGCCCAGGCATCCACAGTAGAGATGGGCCAAGTGAGGACAATCCCTACTGTGCACCTTCACTTAGGCAAAAATATGCCTGTCTCGTATAACAGCTCCCTTTTTTTAGCAAGACCTTCAGCATGCAGGCAATCGCTATGCGACGAGCATAGTGTTGATGTTAAAGATTTATAACAGTGTCAGAGATGGAAATAGCATATGATCCAGGTTTTCCAACCAGGAAGTGGATTTATTCATGTAGCTACCTCTTTAATTCTGCTTCAACTTCCTAGTTTCTGGGTTGGCTTAAGCAATGTCAAAACCTGTGACTGCAGCGCCAGCAGCTTGAGAGTGGGAGTGTCAGTGCAGATCTATTTCTGTGGCAAGTTCTGTAGAGACTGAATTTAAAATATGAAAAGCAAAAGTGAGGCTCATGACGGTGCCATGAAAGGGGTGGGGGGAGGCACACAGGACTTCCACAGAAGCGCCATCAACCTCCTCCCAACTGCAAGTCATTACAAATGTTTCTCTATTCCAGCTTCTAACATGATGTGCCAAGCTGAAAAAGAGGCAAATCATTGTGGGGTTTTACTGTGCCTGCTTTTAGTAGCCAGCTCTGGTCGCGCCAACCCTCCTATCCTCTCGCCAGATATAGAGTTGCAACACAGAAGAGATTGTCTTTTGCTGAGTAGAGGAATGGCAAAGTCCCCACAAACCAGTCGTTGAAGAACTAGGCCTTACTGTGCGCTTAGGAGTCCAAAGGACTGAAGGAAGGAGAGCCGTTGATGCACTGCAGTCCTGCAGTGCATTCCAGGCACAACGGAAGGGAGGCTGGGGGCAGTTGTTTTTCAACTTCACTGTCCATAGGTATCTCCACCAACAGCTGGGGTCCAACATCAGTGAATCATAAGATTTAAATGTCCAATGACAAAATTAGCATTAGCAAAATTAACGTGGGGCAGTCTTGTGGCAGTTTGAGTTTTCTATCCTTCTTGATGGGGTACACATAGAGCCTCTCGCATGTCCTCAGTGGGAACAAAACTAGTGAAAAGGCTGTTTGTAGGGTGCTGTTTACTTGGCCTGCTCCCTCTACACATCCTCGCTTGCCAATTTCAGTTAGGCTTCCATACTGGCCTGGGAGCATTAAGAGGCCCTCGCTTACACCACAACTGGTTTTGAAAAGCATGAAGAAAACTGAGCACTCCTATTTATAATGAGCAAAGAGCTTAGGATGTGGCGGAGGGAGGAGGAAGACACAGGAACTCGCTCCCTTTTCTTCCCCTGAGGTATAAAGATGCTCTTGGCCCTGCAGCATCTTGTGTCTGGAACATCCTTCTGATCTTGCGAGTCTTCATTGTTCCAGTGGTGATTTGTGGTACATTGTCACTAATTTTCCTTTCTCTTTAAATGCCTGTGTCTGCTTTTTGGCATATCTTACCATTCCTTCTCCATGGAATAAGCTTCAACCAGAAATGGAAAAAAGTATTTCCAACAGATAAACTTTTTCATGTGTCTAGTTTTTGCAGTACAATTCATATTTTCAACATAAATTTTTTCATTACCAGATTGGAAAAGATTAAGTTTAAACTCCATGATGGCCATGTCATCATTTATTTGGATTACTTCCCATTTTTTAGTATAACTTCTTAGTGATACGGAGACTAAAAATTTCCAGAACTGAAAATACATTTTTTAAGCTATGAGGTATTATCTGTAGCCTATGGAGTTTTATTCATTTATTAATCGAACTAATAAAGCGTTCCTTGAGTACAAGATGCTATACCCAAAACTAGGTGTTACAAATTCAGCAAAATAAGCACAGCCCCTGCCTTCAAGGAGTCAGCATTAATTCTCACACCTTTTTTTTTTTTTTTTTTTTTTTTTTTTGAGATGGAGTCTTACTCCATTGCCCAGGCTGGAGTGCGGTAGCACGACCTTTGTTCACTGCAACCTCCACTTCCCAGGCTCAAGTGATTCTCTTGCCTTGACCTCCTGAGTAGCTGGGACTACAGGTGCTTGCCACCACGCCTGGCTAATTTTTGTATTTTTAGTAGAGACAAGGTTTCACCATATTGGCCAGGCTGGTCTTAAACTCCTGGCATCATGATCCACCCGCCTTGGCCTCCCAAAGTGCTGGGATTACAGGCGTGAGCCACCACACCCGGCTGCCCATTCTGTATTTTACAAATATTTATTGAGCACTACAATCTACTAGACAATTATGATCAGGCCTGAGAATACAGTAAGGAACAAAATAATGTCCTGGTCCTCATAGTATTTCTGTATTCTTAATTTTTTTTCTCTGTTCTAATGGCCTATTTTATATAAACTTTTGGTTCTACAACTGAAAAACAACTATGATGACAATTACCAGTGGTCTAAGAAAATGCCCTTTCAAAATTTTTAAACTTTTAATTAATTTCAGCTATTTTAGCCAGTTAAATGCAAGTCAGATTTATCCTGCTTGAGTCAATTCATTAAACTGAAGTCTTAGCTGTTTGAATGCTGTTTTGGGGGTTTTTTGTGTTTTTTGATTTTATTTGGAGACATAGTCTCACTCTGTCACTGAGGCTGGAGTGCAATGGCATTATGGTCTCAGCTCACTGCAACCTCCGCCTCCTGGATTCAAGCAATTCTTGTGCCTCAGCTTCTCAAGTAGCTGGGATTACAGGCACACACCACCACATGCCCGGCTAATTTTGCATTTTTAGCAGAGACAGGGTTTCGCCATGTTGGCCCGGCTGGTCTCGAACTCCTGACCTCAAGTGATCCGCCCGCCTCAGCCTCTCAAATTGCTGGCATTACAGTCATGAGCCACGGCACCCGGCCTGAATGCTGTTTTGTAAAAGAAAACACAATCAGAAAGACTCTATTTTCCAGGAGATTCTGCTGATCATGGCTATAAAATAAATACTTTTATATCCATCCTAATGGATTTCTTAAATTTTTATTTAGACAAGGAAAATAATTTGCTAAAAATAAATAAAATCAACTTATAATTCTACCCAAGAAGAACTAACAGGGGTCTGATATACCCTCCCATCAGAAACATTGAAAATAACAGGCCAAGAATATAAAAAAATAGGTTCTTAAAACATAGGACTTCAGGTAACAAATGACAGTGATCTTTGAGAGGTGGGCCCTATGTCTGCCCCAGCTTACTGCTTGGAGAGCATTTCCAGGCTTCAGGGCAGGGGCAGGGAAGGAAACCTGGCTGAGTCCAAGAGTCTCCTTGAGTTGAGGAGACATTGCTGAATGCCTGCAGGGCCCCAGGCACCTAGAGTTCACAGGGTAGGGGATGGGTAGAGAAGAGAGCTCTAATTTAGACTGAGAAGAAAGCCGCTTTCAGTTTGCTTTAAAGCTAAACTGTTACGCAAAAGTAGTAAGACCTGAAAATGTTTCCTTGACTGTTCAGAGGAAATTGACTCTAGGGCATTTTCTGTGAAAGAGCTCTATCATCCGTCTGACTGAACACCACAATTTTGCTACTTGATAGTTTGAAAGCAACCATAAGGCCTAGAGGCTCCCAAATTGGTTGTATTTGGAGAAATACTCCTTCCTGAGTTGGGCACTAACTTACAATAATTTCTGTTTTGGTCTGGCTAGCTAAATGATGTAGATGGTGAAGTAAAAAACACATCCTAATAACAAGAACCATTGCCAATCACCTGGCATCGGATGAATAGGAACACCAGCCTATATCATCCGAGATATGATCTACCACTTCCTCTGTAGGCCTTGGTGGTTAGGGATGAATCCTTAAAGGCCACCTCATGTCTCTGTCTCATCCAAGAGGCCCACTGTTATTCACCTGAATATAAGCAACTCATCTAGTTTCATGATAATTATCATGTTCTGACTTCCTTTCCTTATTGATCTACGGCAGCATTGATAATCCTCCATTTTAACATCTTTTTTTTTTTTTTTTTTTTTTTTTTTTGAGACAGAGTCTCACGCTGTCACCCAGGCTGGAGTGGAGTGCAGTGGCCGGATCTCAGCTCACTGCAATCTCCACCTCCCGGGTTTGCGCCATTCTCCTGCCTCAGCCTCCCGAGTTGCAGGGACTACAGGCGCCCGCCACTTCGCCCGGCTATTTTTTGTATTTTTTAGTAGAGACGGGGTTTCACTGTGTTAGCCAGGATGGTCTCGATCTCCTAACCTCGTGATCCGCCCGTCTCGGCCTCCCAAAGTGCTGGGATTACAGGCTTGAGCTACCGCGCCCGGCCCCATTTTAACATCTTTAAGATCTTTGTTGTTCATAATTCCTAGATTCACTGTGCTTTCATTTGCAAGGAGTATCAGTGTTGAGTGTCTTTCTTGATTCACCTCATGAATGTCATTCTATTCTGTACTCATTATATTAATAGTACTCATTGTACTACCCTTAATTGTTACATTAATACTACTCATTATACCAGCTCTACTCCTACACACCCTCTCTGTATAATTTAGTCTACTGCCATGTTTCCAACTTCCAGCTATAAAATTGAACTTCCCATTTGTCTCCAGAGCTGAACGCTTGATGTACATTTTCAGCTGCTTTCTGGACTTCTCTACCTATATATCCTGCAAGCACCAGAACATGTGACTTTTCCCTATTCCTGATTCCAATGAACAGCACCATGGTCCACTAAAAGACTCAAACCAAACTGCCATCACCACCACAAAATCTCACCAAGTGCTTAGTCTTGTGTCCCTTGAAGAAGCCTATTTATACAACATGAATATTACTCAAATCTGCACACACATCCCTATCTTTTTTCCAACTCTCATGTATCCTTTTAAACACAGATCTCGTTGGAAGACAAAATAGACCATCTTAAACCCGTGTTCAAAAAGTGTCCTGCTTTTTAAAAGATGCCATGATTAGGCAGCATAGAGGATAGAAGAGAGAACATCCTTCTCTTTACAAGCATGTACAAATAATAAATCAAATTCAACAAAATATTTTAATACATAGCTGAGCTCAAAAGAAAAAAAGGAAACCAGAAACAAAGCAGGATCCAAAGCCAGAACATTCAGCTAAAATAACAACATGGCCTGGTGGTACATTGGGACCATTTGGCCATAAGGAGTAGAAGGACAGAAAACATAGCCTTGAGGTCATGCAAGGTGAGGATCTGGAACTGAGATTTTTAACTGGTACTCAGAAGAGCCTGTCACCAGGTCTTGGGAATTGTCAAGGTAGATGAAATCTGCTCAAGGTTCTCTGTGGAGATATAAGTCTCCCAGGAGAAACTGAAATCTCAGGCCTTTAACACACACTGGAGTGGAACACAGTATTACAGAATCTGAAGCCTGAAGAAACCTGCAAGTTGATGGTATTTTGATTAAATATTACTTCTATATCAATGAAACCCTTGGAGCATCTAATAGAAGCAAAGATAAAATAACCCTATAGTCACCATTTCACCACTCAGCAAGCATGAGACCTCTCAAAAATAAATACTATGTTATGAAGATGAGCTTACAGCACAGGAGGACAGGATTTACTAAGAAAAGTTGTAGACATAACAGAGAGATTCACACTACCAAGAATATAGCATAAAATAACAATCTTGGAGTAACTACAAAATAAAACTGCTACCTTAAAACTATTAAGGAGGTGAAAGAAGAAAAAATATAAAGAAAATGGAAATATAAAATGATGGACAATTTGGAAAAGAACATTTATAACATCAAGATGAAAAATTTAGTCATTGAAGTTAAAAGCTCAATGAACTGAGGAAACAGTATGTTATATGTAGCTGAAGAAATCATTAGTGAATTAGAAAATGGCTCCAAGGAAATTATGCATAAAGGAGCACAAAGAAATGAAGAGACAGAAAACAGCACAGAAAGGTTAAAATAAGATCCATCTGGAGAACAGAATGAGAAGATTCAGCATATATAATAGGAATTACAAGAGGAGAGAATAAGCAGAATGACAGAGAAGTCATCTTTGAAAAGATAATAACTAAGAAACTTGTAAGATTGACAAAAGACATGAATCCTCAAATTTAAGACTGAGACTCAGAGAGTCTGTCACCAAACAAAATACATGAAATCTCGAATTTAGGAAGCATATCTAGTAGCATAAATAACAACCATTCTGCTTTTTATTGGTGAGACTCCAAAACACCAGTGACATAATAAAAAAAAAAATCATAATAGCAATCGGAGAGAAAAGACAGATAACCTAAAAAGGAATAATAGTTAGACTGCCAGCATGCTTCTCTCCAATAATAATAGAAGCCACAAAATAATGAACAAAGGTTTGTAAAATGCTAAAGGAAAAATAACAATGATAACCAGCAGGAAGAAGTTGGCTCACTCAAGCTCAATAATTGAGGCAAGTTCAATACAGGGACTAGCTGCAAAGGTAAGGGCAGGTTTTAGAAAAAGCAACAAGAATGATATGGTACCCCAGGGTTAATAACAGCTGGAAATGGTACAACTCCTAAGCCTAAAGAAACAAAAGGGGGTCACTTACTGGGACCTGCCGAAAGTTGATGGGGAAGGCCACCTATTTGGTAGCTTTAGCCTTTAGTTAAGGGATGCAACCAACCTAAAGTAACCCCTCAGAGAAAAGTAGAGGAAATAAATACCCCATTTTCACTCTCCCTCCAACCAATTTCTACCAGACTCTCCTATTGCTTTACCCAACCAGAAGCCAGGAGAAGGATGTGGAAGGGTAAAGAATGGGTCTAAGTGGGGCAAAAAGATAACATCCGATCATCCCCAAATCCTGCTCAAACCAAACGATTCTTTAAATCTGAGGTCAAATAAAGACTTTTCCAGACAAATACTTAGAAATTTTATTACACCAGATAGCTAAAATAAGTGCTTAAGAATACATACCCTTTGAAAGGAAGAAAATAAGTCCATAAGAAAATAGCAGGTTAAAGACAAATTGTCAAACAATAATATGTATACACCTGTAGTAAATCTACACAAGGATAGGCTATAAGTACAGTAATAGTAATAATGACTCATGGGAAGGACACTAAACACAATGCCAAACAACGATTTTAGATATGCAACGGAGTGGTGATTGAAATTATGGCATTAAAATATATGTATTGATTAGAAGGATAGCGATATTGATCAACTTTTTACTTAATACTTGATGTAATATCAAATATTTTAAAATGCAATAGTTGGCTGGGCGTGGTGGCTCACGCCTATAATCCCAGCACTTTGGGAGGCTGAGGCGGGTGGATCACTTGAGGCCAAGAGTTCAAGACCTGCCTGGCCAACATGGTGAAACCCCATCTCTACTAAAAATACAAAAAGCAGCAGGGCATTGTGGCAGGCACCTGTAATCTCAGCTATTCGGGAGGTTGAGGCAGGAGAATCGCTTGAACCCGGGAGGTGGATGTTGCAGTGAGCAGAGATCGTGCCACAACTGCACTCCAGCCTGGGTGACAGAACAAGACACCCTCAAAAAAAAAAAAAAAAAAAAAAAAAACAATAGTAATCACAAATAGAATAGAATATTTAACTTCCAAATAACTAAAGGGAAAATAGAGAATGATGAAAATATAATCAATCCAGTAAAACTCAGAGAAATTTTTAAAATGTAGTAAATAGAAAACACAAAATAAGATAGTAGAACTAAATTTAAGGGAGATAACTGAAAATATTCAAGAAGATATTTAAATACAAATGAAGTAATCTTTCTGGTTAAAAAACAAAACAAGTATCCTCCTATGGCTCCTAATTATCTCTCCAAATACTTTTGCTACAATGCATACAAGGCTCTATCTGCCTCTGAATCTTACAAGATTCTTTTGACTGTAAGTAACAGAAATTCAACCTAAACTTGTTTAGATAAAAACAGACGAGGCATTTTTTATTTGCTCACATAATCTAACACTGCAGAGTGAGAAGTAACTGGCAGTAGAGACTCAAACCCCCAAGACTAGTTGTCTTCCTCCAGGTAAGCCAAGCCTGACACCTTGTAGAGTTCAGTATTTCTTTCTCAGGGTTCTGAGAATTTCTTACATATAACTATGTAATAGAAGTCATTCCATTGTGACTACCATTATTTACATGTCTGTTCCCCTGCCCTAGTTACTAAATCCTTTGAAAACAAGTACTACGCACTTTTCATCTTCATGGCCTCATCTTCTAGTGTAATTCCCAACACACAGTAGTCAGTTAATCAATTTTAATGAAGAAAGAAAGAGTTGATGTTTTGGATCATTCTTATTTCTATACCTATTCTCTCTTTCCTATCGGAGAGTCAACTTTTTGAGGTGCTTTTATTCCATCCATTCTACATTCAGTTCCTGTTCCTTCAACACAGAAGGCACCAAATATATATTGAATAATATGTATTAAAAATACATAATAAATAAAAAGAACTCTCTTCCTTTTCTAATAGAACTGAGTTGTGCAAATTAAATGCTATAAATTCTGTATGTTCAGCTTTAAATTTTCAAATGTTATTTTGAAATTACTACAAATGTGCTTTGTACCAAACACTGTGGTCAGCAAGTGCTGACTCAGCTTCTGCTCAAGTGAATGGAGCAGTGTGCTCCTTCTACAAGTCTGTCTACACAAACATGAGCTCACCCCCCACTGCAGGCTTTCCCCCCTACATTTCAGTGGTGGTTCAGTATTCCCTACAATGATACTTTCAAGCTGCATCAGTAATTTTTAATACTTCCACATGTCAATCAACAAAAGATTATCCATTTACCCATAACACTACTCAAAAGAGGGTATTGATTGAACTTGACAACATTTAAGTAGAGCCTTAATTTGTGGAATTAGCAAAATAAGAGAATGAAAAGGCTTCAATTAGTAGAAATGTAGGTAATCATATAAAAGATTAGCCAAGGCACAGGTTGGGTAGGGCATAAAATTAGTGAGGGCAAGGCACAACTTGTCTGGTAAGCAAATTCTCACCCTCCTTGTTCCACTGCCTTCTTATTAGACATTAAAAGCACTTAATTAAAACCAGTAAAGAAATTATAGCAAGGAAAAAATGGAGTGTGCCAGATATAATTAGAATTGTACGTGTCTTGGAAAGTCTGCCTAGAATAGTTTTTCCAAGCTTGTCAAGTTTCAGAGCTCACAAATCTTGTCATGCAGCTCAGCTCAGTTCTTGGTCTCCCATCCCCCTCCAGCTGCTCTTCTCAGCCTCCGGAGAATGCATGTATTTCCATATGCTTATTGTGTGTCTCATAAAATGCATTGCCACTATATGAAAAATGTATGAGACACACCATACCGTGCAAAACAATGTCTCAAAATCGGCCAATTATATTTTGTGCAAGTTCAGAATTGTTCATGATGTTTCTAATACACTGTGCTTCTGGCTGTGAGGACTGCGTTCTGCACAGTTAAAACAGAGGGGTTGATAGCTTAATTGTGCTTAATAAATGAAAAGATGTTTAAAAATAACATGGAGAGTGATGCCAGTGTTTTTTAAAGGTCCACTTTAGCATTTACAAATTACATAAATAACCCTTTCAGAAAAAGGAGAAGTATATCATTTTTATACTGTTTCAAGTGACTAGTCATTTCTCCCCTCTGTCTTTCCACGATAGGAACTAAACCCCCTATCCAGTATTTCCATTCCTTCTTATCTGCTGCTGTATTTATCCCCGGATGACTAATTCTCTCTCCTGACCCATCTTTCTGTCTGGTTTCCATCTATTAATCGCAGCCATTCCCTATCTTATGAACCTGCTTCCTGTGTCTTTTTTTTTTTTCCTGTCTTCTTCTATTACTCAAATACATATTCCCT
Organism: Chlorocebus sabaeus; assembly: GCF_047675955.1. Taxonomy (NCBI): domain Eukaryota; kingdom Metazoa; phylum Chordata; class Mammalia; order Primates; family Cercopithecidae; genus Chlorocebus; species Chlorocebus sabaeus. The sequence continues at coordinate 40,373,575 of NC_132914.1, read as the reverse complement.
ATTAACTCTTTTCCTTCTGAAGCTTGCATTGAATTGCTTTTGTTAGATTTTATCCTACTTTTTGTTTATTTTTTATCATAACTCTCTTAGTTTTCCCAACTGCTTCCTGAAGTCATCTTATATTTCAAATGCTATCACTGAATTGCAGACATATATGCTGTTTACCTAAATGTTATGTAAAACCTTCTGGTAACAGAAAAGAATTGTAATGATGTCCCCATGAAGATATTCTCCCAGCAGTAGTGTTACTAATATATTGAGAGATGTCCTTTTTCCATTTCCACTGATATCCAAGGAAGACAATTTGTATGAACCACAACAAGAAGTAACTTTGTTAAATATAAGGGACTTTGAGACAGTTATTCTCCTGTAACACTGGTTACTAAGATAAATTAAAACACTCCTTTTTTAGGAGTCCTTAAAAATAGAAAACCTTCTCTAACTCCATTCACAAAGATAACTTGCTTCTCTTCACTCCAGGGTATTTATAACCTGAGCCACTCAACAACTAATTACATCCTGCCTTATATTATTATCTCACTATTTTGTGGATATATAGCTTGTCATTGTAGCTAAATTATAAGATTTTTGGCACTAGGAATTTGTCTCCATTTATATCACCTGCTTCTTAGTAATCTGTAAATACTTTAACCTAATCAGAACACATTCATGATGAATGATTGTTCAATAAATCTTGTTCTAATTAAAGCAAAAAGGGCATAGAGACAAAAATTCCTCAAGATTTCTTCCAGTTTATTTTCCCACCTTCTAGCTCCTTATTGAATTTCCCTCAGTATCACATGCCAGTACACTACTCTCATTTCCTCTATTCCTTAGGTTTCACTCAGATCCCCACTCAGGATTTTGTGACTAAATCCTCAGTAGAAACTGGAGTCAAGTTCAGGTGCTACTCAGTCTTCCTACGAGAACCACTTTTTATGAAATGGTTATACTCACATTGAAATGTTCAGAATAACCCAAAAGGAATCAGTATACTGAAGAGATATATACACTCCCATGTTTGTTGCAGCACGGTTCACAATAGCTAAGATTTGGAAGCAATCTGTGTCCACCAACAGATGAATGGATAAAGAAAATGTGGTATATACACACAATGGAGTACTATTCAGTCATAAAAAAACAATGAGATCCTGTCATTTGCAACAACATGGATGGAACTGGAGATCATTATGTTAAGTGAAACAAGCCAGGCACAGAAAGACAAACATACCATGTTCTCACTTATTTGTGGGCTCTAAAAATAAAAACAATTGAACTCATAGAGAGTAGAAGGATTGTACCAGAGGCAGGAAGGGTAGTGAAGGGGTGAAGGGGAAGTGGGAATAGTTAACGGGTACAAAAAAATAGAAAGAATGAATAAGACCTATTATTTGATAGCACAACAGGGTAAGTACAGTCAATAATAATTCTACATTTTAAAATAACTGAAAGAGTACAATTGGATCATTTGTAACACAAAAGATAAGTGCTTCAGGGGATGGACACCCCATTCTCCATGATATGATTATTATGCATTGCATGCCTATATCAAAACATCTCATGTACCCCATAAACATACACATCTACTATGTAACCACAAAAATTAAAAATAAAAATAAAAAATTGGCTGGGCACAGTTGCTTATGCCTGTAATCCCAGCACTGTGGGAGGCTGAGGTAGGTATATCACTTGAGGTCAGGAGTTTGAGACCAGCCTGGTCAACATGGTGAAACTCCATCTCTACTAAAAATACAACAATTAGCTGGGCATGGTGGCAAATGCCTGTAGTTCCAGCTGTTTTGGAGGTTGAGGCAGGAGAATCGCTTGAACCTGGGAGGCAGAGGCTGCAGTGAACCGAGATCACACCACTGCACCCCGGCCTAGGTGACAGAGTGAGACTCCATCTCAAAAAAAGAAAAGAAAAGAAAAAAGAGAAATGAGAAAAAGAAAAGAAAAGTTCAGAATAGAAAGTCCAGTCAATTCTGAGGTTGAATGTTCTAAGATAGTGTTTTCCAAGATGTGTTCCACAAGAAGTCAAAAATTTTACACACAAAATTTTTCATAGCAAACATTTTGTTTAAAAGTTTGGAATAGCTGATTTAAACAATATTAAAAGAATTTCTTTACTAAACAATTGGTCAGAAACCTTTACATGAAAATTATTGCAGTAAATCTTAAAAGAGCAATAGAATCTGCAGAGTTTACTTAACTGCAGAAAATTTTTCTTCAGTAGAGTGGTCCCCCCAAACATATCTTGAGAAATGTTTTAAGAATGAATGGATGAATAAAATCATTTTTTGAATGAATTAGTTAACTGGAATCTGTCTTTTTTTCTAATGGAATGTACATGCCTTAGAAAACACACGCTGCAACCAAACTTTCACTGACACTCAGAATTTACCAGACCATTTAATTTGGTCCTACCTGTTAGAATCCCTCTTTCGCAGTTGTTAATCTGTCATATCTGTTGGGCATAAAGGTACATGACATGCACTGGGAAAAAATCAATATATCATAGGTACTTTAATGGTAGTAAACACATTTTATATGTCTTTTTTATCTCTATTCTCGATAGATCTTGACAATTAGTTCTGCATCTAAAGAGATAATTGGGAATGCGAAGGGAAAGGAGCCATGCCATACGAGGAAGACTTATATGAATGCAGAGCTTTCTTCAAATACCTACAATGAGTAAGGCTTATTCTGTTTCACTCCAAAGAACTGAGCTGCAACGAATGAATAGAAAAGAGGCATAATTAGGTTCAGCATAAAAAAGAGTCTATAGCCCTACAACTGTCCAAAAATGGAATAGAAGTTGCAAGTTTTCAATGACTACATTTTGACAATGCTGTTCAGTAGATTCCCATTTTTTGGAGTCACACCAATATTCTGTGCCTAGAGAGAAAAGTATTCATGTCCCTAATAACTATATTACCAATCACATGTTATCTGCTTTATCAATAAAAAATAAGCAGGTTTATTTAAAGAAATACTGCATCTTAGTTATAGTTTATAAATACAGATGATTGACTTTTATATAGTGTGGGCTCAACGAATGGGGCTGTTATAATTTGCTTTTTTGTACAAATTTTCCCACCACATCCATAGTAAACTATTCTTGCCTGTTTAAACTGCTTTTATCTGTGAGACTTCACAATTCTTTTCAGCTTTAAGATTCTATGGGTAGAAAGATTTGTTTTCTTTTGGATATATACCCAGTAACAAGATTGCTGAGTCCAATGGTAGTTCTGAGTTCTTTGAGAAATCTCCAAACTGCTTTCCCCAATGGCTGAGCAAATTTACACTCTCACCAACAGTGTATGTGTTCCCTTTTCTCCACAGCCTCCCCAGCATCTGTTATTTTTTGACTTTTTAATAATGGCCATTCTGACTGGTGTGAGATGGTATCTCATTGTGGTTTGGATTTGCAGTTCTCTGATGATTAGTGATGTGGTACATTTTTTCATAAGTTTGTTGTCCACTTGTATGTCTTCTTTTGAAAAACGTCTGTTCATGTCTTTTTGTCCATTTTTAATAAGGCTATTTGTTTTCTGCTTGTTCAATTGTTTAAGTTCCTTGTAGATTCTGAATATGAGACCTTTATTGGTTGCACAGTTTGTGAATATTTTCTCCCATTCGGTAGGTTGTCTGTTCACTCTATTGATAGTCTCTTTTGCTGTGCAGAAGATCTTTAATCAGGTCCCACCTGTCAATTTTTGCTTTTGTTGTAATTGCTTTTAAGAACCTAGTCATAAATTCTTTCCCAAGGCCAGTGTCCAGAACGTCCTAGGTTTTCTTCTAGGACTCCTACAGTTTGAATTCTTACATTCAGATATTTAATCCATCTTGAGTTAATCCTCATTGTAATACTATTCACAATAGCAAAGACAGGGAATCAACCTAGGTGCTCATTGACAGTGGATTGGATAAATAAAATGTGGTACTTGTGCACCATGGAATGCTATGCAGCTATAAAAAAGAAAAAATAATGTCCTTTGATGCAAATGGATGCCTCTGGAGACTACTATCCAAAGCAAATTAATGCAGGAACAGAAAAACAAATACCACGTGTTCTCAATTACAGGTGGGTGCTAAATAGTAGATACTTATGTACATGAAGATGGCAACGATAGAAACTAGGGACTACAAGAGTGAGGAGGGACAGGGAAAGGTTTGAAAAACTATTGAGTGCTATGCTCAATACATGGGTAACAGGATCATGTATATCCCTAACCTCAGCATCACACAATATTCCCAGGTAACAAATCTACACATGTACCCCTAAAAGGGAAGATCTAAAAGTTTAAAAAAAAAAATCTAAAACTATTTTTAAAATAGAGCATAAATCCCATAAACCTGCATAGAAAACATGTTACAATACACACATCCATCTGAAATTAATAATTACACCTAGGCTTGTATCTGTCAGTAATTGTTTATGGAGCCTTGCTCAAATTACCCAAATTAACTTCAATCATTAGAGAGTGAAGTTAATAACATCCCAGTATACATCCTGTAGTTGATAAATATAAGATATTCAATAAATATTAACACAGTAATATTACCCAAAAAAAAGAATCTATTGGTTCTTTTTCTCCCAAATGTATTTCCAGGGAAAGCACTGACCCTGAGAAGTTAAGGGTCAAAGTTAACATTAACAAACTAATCCCAGTTTTGTATAGTTACCTTGCCTCCTCCATACAAATGTTATTCCTGCTTTACATGCCTGTTCTCCAGTCTTTTGCCCCTCCTCTAAACCATTTCACATCCTCCTCTTTGCTCACAACTCCCTGTCTCTTCATTCTTCCTTGCCCAGCATCCATTTTGAATGACAGCTCTAATACAGAATCAGGAATTAAAATGGAAAAACTACTAATAAAGAGTGAGAGAGATTAAAAGCCTCCACGTGGCCACGTGGCTCACTATTATCTCATCTTAAGTCAAATATTGACTGATGTAAAGAAATGCAATGTATCATCAATGCAAGGATCCAGTTGCTTACAAAATCAGTATCACTACTTTAGTTACCCTCAAATCATGCATGTCTCAAAATATAATTTGAGTAGGAAGAAATCACTTAATTTTTTAAGATTTATTGACTCATTACATTCCAGACCCTGTTATGAGCACTTTACATGTATAAATACAGAAGTACTTAAAATCAAGATGTTTTTAAACTAACATTTTTCTATAATTATTAATGCATAATTTATCACCTTAATTGATGTCTTATTTCTCATAAGTTTATTTATAAATTTTGTGTAAAACATATGAAAAGAAGTGTGAATTTTGCAACTCAAATAACTCATTATTAAATATCAAAATCAGGTTCATTATATATACATATGACAGGAAACAGGGAGTGCCTCGAATTACCATTTTGTATTTCACATATATCAAAAACCTACTGAAATATACTAAACTGATGTCAAATTAACGAATGTATTGGCTATCTAGTGTTATCAGCAGATATTATGAACCAAAAGCAATGTGTTAAAGAAAAGAATAAAAGAGATATTTCTAAAAGAGCTTGAAGTTCTAAAATGAGATTCTGGGAACATATCCAGGCTCCTTTTCTCTATTCAGGTATTTGACTCAAGTAAATTGTGACAAGAGTATAAGAGTATATACTCAAATAATGATCAGTTCATGTATTTCTCAGACTTCTACTGTCAGCACTATAATCACAGATCATTTTTACAAAAGCTAGAAAACCGTGTGAAGTCTATGTCTTCACAAAAGTAAATGTCTAGCAGCAAACCCACTTTAAAATAAGTTTGTATCCAGTCACAAAGTTGCATACTGGGTATGCAAAGGGTTGTCCTTTCTTGAATTTTTATTTTTTTAATTTTTCCATAAGTTATTGGAGTCCAGGTGGTATTTGATTACATAAGTTCTTTAGTGGTGATTTGTGAGATTTTGGTGCACCCATTACCCAAGCAGTATGCACTGCACCATATTTGTAGTCTTTTATCCTTTGCCACTCTCCCACTGTTTCCCCCAAGTCTCCAAAATCCATTGTATCATTTTTATTTAGGGTTGTCCTTTTTAACATACTTTCTAAAATTAAGACAAAATTTGTGAAACAGTGGTTGTCATGACACTGGACTTCAGGTAGAGATGGAAAACAAAGGAGGTGAGCACTATGATTGCTCCAGCTCACTGCCTTGAGGGAGTTTCCAAGCAGTGGCAGAAAAAAAATTGGAGACAACTAGGCAGAGCCAGTTAGAGTACTTGAGATGAGGAGACAGGGTTGATAGTCCACAGTGAGTGGAGTTCTGGAGAGGAGATAGTTGCACAGGAGGGAATTCCAGAAATCTTCAGAGGGTGCTTTGAATCAGCATCTCACTAATCAGAACATCTGTGTAAAAAACCATGTGGGGCTAGGGATTAGAAGAAACATTATCTGGCTCTCACAGGCAAGAAATGATACCTGCTTCCATTAGCCAGACAAAAAAACAAAACAAAACAAAACAAAAACCTTATTTTCATGGGGTACTGAGTACTCAGAAAGGACTTGCATCCGTAGTGGGGAATAATTAGCCCTAGATTGAACACTTTTCTTGTCCCACCTAATAAATCTTAAAGGCAGAACTCAAAAGGATGAACTGATTCCAAGTAACTTAATTGTATTCCAGAACAAAGTTCAGGAATACTTATAGGAGTACAAAAGTATCTAGCACCCAAAAAAAGGTAAAATGTACAATGTTTATCATCCAATCAAAGATTTCTAGGCATGCAAAAAGGCAGAAAAATATGACTCACGACGAGGGGTAAAAATCAATAAAAAACTGAGAACTGATGCATATGTTACAATTAGTACACAGAAACATTAAAACAGTTATTATGTTTAGAAAGTTAAACAGAGATGTAGAAGAGTTTTCCTTTTTAAGACCCAAATAGGAGTACAAAAACACCCAGCATCTACACCCGACAATGTACATTTTACAATGCCTGGCATCCAACCAAAAATGACTAGGCATGGAAAGAAGCAGAAAACTGCAACCATAATAAAGACATAATTCAATTAATTGATATCAACCAATAACAGAGATGTTGAGTTAGCGCACAAGAACAATATCATTATAACTCTACATATATTCAAAAGTTAGATTGAGACATGGAAGACATACAAAAGGCACAAATCAAACCTCTAGAGGTAAAAACTCCTATGTCTGAGATGCATACTACACTGGATAGGATGAGCAGGAGGACAGATATTGCAAAGAAAATTAGTGAATATGAACAGATAGTAATAAAAAGCAATTCAAAATAAAACAAAGAAAAAATATAATTGTTTTTTAAAAGGAACAGAGTATCAAGGATGTTGGGCAATTTTAAAGCAGTCAAATATACATGAAATGATGTTCTGCAAGGATAGGGATGATGGACACAGAAAACACATTTCAAAAAATAACAAAGAATTTTCCAAATTCTTTTGGAAAACTATAACAATTCTTTGGAAAAATATAAACAATTCTTTTGGAAAACTTTTGGAAAACTATGTTTATAGACGAAAACTATAAACCCACAGATCCAGGAAGCATAATGAAACTAAATCACCATTTCTTGAACAAATTGCAAGAATATTTATAAGAGTACAAAATTATCCATAAATAAAACTACACCAAAATACATCATAATCAAATTGCTCAAAACTAATTATAAAGAAAATACCTTAAAGGTGGTTAGACAAAAAAAAAATAAAAAACCCACGCATTATGTTCAGAGAAATGCAGATAAGGAATCCAGAAGATTGCTTATTGGAAAGAATGTAAGTGAGAAGAAAGGTAAGAAACGTCTTTAAAATACTGAAAGCAGGTAACTGTCAATCTAGCATTGCATACTTTACAAAAATGAAAAATCTAACCAAATAGACTTGATGACTAGCAGACCCTCATCATAAGAAATGTTAAAAGAAGTCCTTCAGACAGAATGGAAATTACACCAGCTGCAAATATGGATTTACAAAAAAGGAATGAAGAGCACTGTAAATGACAGCTAAATGGGCAAATAAATATTTGTAATAGCCAAAAACTGTAAACACCTCAAATGCCCACTAATACGTGAAACACTGTTGTATAACTAAGAACTACACAACATAGTTTTTCCATACAGTCATATAGATGTCATTTCTAAAGAATACTATAAATTCGGTGTGATTTTCCTCTTAACTGAATAAATTATGAATTTATTCATTTTTAAGTGTTTAATTTTTTTTTGTTTTGTTTTGTTTTTTTTTAATTTATTTATTATTATTAAACTTCAAGTTGTAGGGTACATGTGCACAACGTGCAGGTTTGCTACATATGTATACTTGTGCCATGTTGGTGTGCTGCACCCATCAACTCGTCATTTACATCAGGTATAACTCCCAATGCAATCCCTCCCCCCTCCCCCCTCCCCCCTCCCCATGATAGGCCCCGGTGTGTGATGTTCCCCTTCCCGAGTCCAAGTGATCTCATTGTTCAGTTCCCACCTACGAGTGAGAACATGCGGTGTTTGGTTTTCTGTTCTTGTGATAGTTTGCTGAGAATGATGGTTTCCAGCTGCATCCATGTCCCTACAAAGGACACAAACTCATCCTTTTTTATGGCTGCATAGTATTCCATGGTGTATATGTGCCACATTTTCTTAATCCAGTCTGTCACTGATGGACATTTGGGTTGATTCCAAGTCTTTGCTATTGTGAATAGTGCTGCAATAAACATACGTGTGCATGTGTCCTTATAGCAGCATAATTTGTAATCCTTTGGGTATATACCCAGTAATGGGATGGCTGGGTCATATGGTACATCTAGTTCTAGATCCTTGAGGAATCGCCATACTGTTTTCCATAATGGTTGAACTAGTTTATAATCCCACCAACAGTGTAAAAGTGTTCCTATTTCTCCACATCCTCTCCAGCACCTGTTGTTTCCTGACTTTTGAATGATCGCCATTCTAACTGGTGTGAGATGGTATCTCATTGTGGTTTTGATTTGCATTTCTCTGATGGCCAGTGATGATGAGCATTTTTTCATGTGTCTGTTGGCTGTATTAAGTGTTTAATTTTTTAAGATTTTTTTAAACATTTAATTTGTTATTAGTATTGCTTTCATTTTTATGTTATGTATTTGTCTAATACATCCACTTATTTTTTATAAACTCTTTTTATTACAATAGAAGTTTTTAGGCTGGGCATGGTGGTTCACACCTGTAATCCCAGCACTTTGGGAGGCCAAGGTGAGAAGATTGCTCAAGCCCAGCAGTTTGAGATTAGCTTCAGCAACATAGCAAGACCCTGTCCCTGCAAAAAAATTTAAAAATTAGCCAAATGTTATGGTGTGCGTTTGAAGTCCTAGCTACCTAGGAGGCCAAGGTGGGAAGGCTGCTTAAGTCCCAGAGTTTGAGGTTGCAGTGAGTCATGATCACCCCACTGCACTCCTGCCTGGGTGACACAGTGAGACCCTGTCTCAGAAAGAAAAAGAAGAAAAGAAAAAGAAAAAGAAAAGAAAAGATTTACAAAGTCAGTGTATAAAATAGCATCAAGTTAAAAGTAAAACTCTCTCCCCTTAGCACTTCCAGTCTCCCTCCCCTGAGGTAACCACTCAGTGATTTCCAGTGTTAAGTTATTCTGTAACGGTTCTTTTACTACTTCACATAAAATGCTTTTATCCCTGTTTCTTGATTTACAAAACTACATATATTTTCTTTTTTGATAATGTACTTAAACTAGGTTCTACTCCTCATACTCACTCTAAATCACTATTTTTGATTTTTATATTACCATTTTTAGCTCTTTGATTGTCCACTGGAGATGGCCTTTATATCTCTGAATAATAAATTTTAGGTTTTTTTGTGACACTTTATATAAGAATATATATCAACTCAATCTTGGCAAATGCACAACATTTATTGTAGTTACTTACAAGACATGCTTTAAAAACAGGTAAGGGTTATTTGGAAATAAATACACTCCTAACAGTGGTTTAAGTTATACTTTTTCCAATTTATGATGGGTTTATTGGGACATAACCTCATTGTAAATCCAGTAGTGTATCTTCTTCCTTTATGAGATACCCATCAAGATACAGTGCTTGGCTTGGCATGAAATGAATGTTAATTTCTATTCTTTTCCCTTTGAGAACTTCCAAGTCACTGAAAAGCTTGAGCTCAGAAGAATTAGAGCTAGCTGGGAATAGGGAAGAAAGAGATAAGTGAAGGGCTGCTAACAATGAAACCCATAAGGAAGATTGAAGAGGAGAGATGACAGGGTGATTGGGGTATAGTTTTGCACCATTCTTGGCTGAAATCTTGATAGGAAGACATAAAACTATCGTTGGTGGCACTCAGCTATCAGAATAGCATTCCACTTTCATCAGCAGACCCTACGGATTCCAAACAACAAACTACCAATAATAGTAGCTGTAATAATGATAATAATGTTTTCAATGCTAAGCAGAAAGTATACATTATGTTGATATTTTAAAATTAAATTATGACTGATCATCCACTTCATATTTTTACACATTTTCTGATCATTTTTACACATCCTCCTTTGTGTATTCACACCTTTCCTACAGCCCAGCACTAACATCCAGAGAGCTAGAGAATAGTCAACATGTGTTCATATGAATAATAATATTCAGCACATTTAGACAGAGCATAATACTGCTGGCATACATCCTAATCTCTAACTTAAGTATAAGAAAATAGTAGGAAAAAAATTATATTAGATACCTTGAAGAGTTGTAAAATCTTAAACCCATGAAAAATTATTGGGTTATTAATTATGGCACATGCAGTTTCTTTTAGTCTTTTAACTATGTCCCACGAAATGCATCAGATAAACTGGTGTCCGCTCACTGGTCATTATCAATGTTGTGACCCACTTGCCCCAACCCATCCTTGATTCACCTGGTTTCTGACCTTATTACACATGCATATGACCTACTGTTCATTCTCCTCACTGCTGGGATTTGACAGCCAGGACTGTCTTAGTTCCTCGCAAGTTCCTCCTTTCTACCTTTGGGTTGGCTTGGAGAAACACACCTCTTAGTTTTACTAGGTATAAGACCCCCTATTTCGATACCACTCCAAGTTCTACATTGAATAGCATATTTACTAGATTATTCCAGGCCTTTAAGGAGGATTCAGATTCTTTAAAATACAAAATTACCAAATACTTCTCTGCCTATTGTTGCAAGTTTCAGAGAGATCCTATTCTATATTAGGATAATGGTAATACCTTATATCTGCATAGAGCTTTCCAGTTTGCTCAATGCTTTCCCATATATGATCCAATTTGATTCTCACAATAACCTTAGGTATTAATATACCCATTTGCCTATATATAGTACAAAATCATTATCAATAATCATCTAGATTAAGAACTTCTTTCCATAATAAGGACTACCATGTTGCAGGACAGTCTTCCCAAGGTAAACAATAAGAAAAGCTGCACTAAGTGTATATATAGATATTGTTTCTTTGGAGATATTACAGAATTTCCAAAGCTTTGAGAACCAAGGGGTCAAGGTCTCAAAAATTAAGGAAACCCAGAGAAGTAACTCCAACATTTGGAACTGATTTTCTCCTTAAGTCATCTGTAGGTTCCCCAAGTGGCTGCTGAGATGCTGGGAAACTGAGCAAAGAGTGGCAGCTAAGAGGCTAAAAAGCTGAGCCAAACTTCTGACAGTTTACAAAACTGAGGGACAAGAGTTAATGTTCAAAAAGAAAATTCCATTTGAAGCTACTCGGGCCTTCAGTTCAGACCACAAAAGGCCTCCACCTTAGGAATAGAGAGAAAACAAAATTAAATCAGCTCTTGCAAAAACTGACTCACAGATTTGAATTAGCTCACACTCTAACTGGGTTAGGTGAATGGCACACACCTTAACTGCCTGACAGATGCAAAAGTATTTCCCTGGGGATGCAGAAAGCACCGCTCAGAGCCTCAATCTATCACTACAGTTGTTCATACCTGATGTCCTATAGTCAATCAAACACCGCTAGATGCATCAGAAAACAAGACCATGTGGCAAAAACCAAGATAAATATTACAGAAATAGACCCATAGAAGAAACAGATAATAAGTTATCAGACACACAATTTTAAATGTATCTTATTAATATGTTGAAGAAAATAGATGAAGAGATGGGATATTTTATCTAAAAAATGAATCAGGTGGAGATTCTAGAACTGAGAAATTTAGAAATGCATTCTCTAATAGTTGGGTTAACCACAGAAACAGACTCTCAAAGAAATGATGAGTGAACTGAAAGGTCAAAAGAAAACATTCAGACTGAAGCACAGGATACAAAAGGATGGAAAAATACAGGGAGTGGGGAAAGTGGGTGGAAGTCAAGGAACGGCAAAGACAGATGGTATTCCAGAAGAAGGTTTGCGGTCCCAAAGATGAAGGAAGAGAATAGTTCAAAAACGATTTTGAAAATACAATGGACTTAAAATTTTCTAACACCAAAGAAGACATCAAGCCACAAAACTGATAAGTGCTACTAATCACAGTGAGGATAAATTCAAAGATAACTGTACCTAAACAATGATAGCAAAACTACGGAAAACCAAAGACAAAGAGAATTTTGAAGCAACCAGAGGCTGAGGGGCCACATCATTTTCTTTAAAGGAAATCAGTAAGACTGAGTGAGAATTGACTACTTCGCAGAAAGCATGGAATCCAGGTGACAATAATGAAAACCTCAAGTGTTTAAAGAAAGTAACTAATCAATAAATATTAAGCTAGAATTCTATTTCCATCAAAAATATTCAGCAAAGGCCAGGAAAAGACATTTTCAGGCAAACAAAATGGATCCATGCTAAAGGAAATAAAAGAGCTTCAGGAAGAAGGAACATGATGAAAATATAAAAATTCAGGAAGGAATAAAGAGTAATAGGAAGGTTATAAATGTAGGTAAATCTAAGTGAATATTGACTGTACAAAATAATAATAACATCTAGGGACTTAAAAATATATAGGATTAAAACATCTGACTTCAATAACACAATATGGGAGGGAGTAAATGAAGTTAAAGTATTCTAAGACTCTTTCATTATCTAGAAAATGGTAAAAGTATGAATTTACATTAGATATTAATAAGTCAAGCCTGAATAGTATGAGCTCTAGTGTAACTTCTAAAAGAACAAAATTACATATAACAAATCAACGTAAAGGAGAAATAAAATAACATAAAATATTTTAATTAATTCCAAAGAAGATAAGAAAGGGTTAAAAATGAACATAGACAAGTTGGAATACATATAAAACAAATAAATTTAACTACAAATATATTTATAACATCTTATTAAAAATATAATAGGCCAGGTGTGGTGGCTCATGCCTGTAATCCCAGTGCTTTGGGAGGCCAAGGCAGGTGGATCACAAGGTCAGGAGTTCAAGACCAGCCTGGCCAAGATGGTGAAACCCCGTCTCTACTAAAAAATACAAAAATTAGTGGGGCATGGTGGCAGGCACCTGCAATCTCAGCTACTCAGGAAGCTGAGGCAGAGAATTGCTTGAATCCGGGAAGCAGAGGTTGCAACTGAGATCACGCCACTGCACTCCAGCCTGGGTGACAGAGCGAGACTCTATCTCAGATAAATAAATAAACAAATATATATATATATTTATAAACAAATATATAAACTCAAAAAGTATATATACTCAAATACATATATATGTTTATTTAGCATATATATTTATTTAGCATATATATATGCTACTCAAAAGAGTGAAAAGAGTGAAATAATTGGATTAAAAAATTAAACTTTATGCTATCTTATGAGACAGGACTTAATATTAGAAAATAGAAAGGTTGAAAGATACATCTAGATAAAGATAAATATAAATGAAATGTAAATACCAGTAAAAAGTATGCTAGTATAGTTATATTAATAGCAAATAAAATAGATTTTAAAGCAGGAAGGATTATAAGAAATAAAATGGAAATATCATAATGATAAATAGTTGCATATGCCAGGAAGATATATTAATTTCTAATTAGTATGCACCTAATAATATACCTTTAAAACACATAAAGCAAACGACAGAACTAAATGAGAAATGCATCAATCCAAATCCACAGTGATAGACCTTAATATATTGTTATCAGTAACTGAAAAACAAATACATAAAATCTTACTAAGAATATAGATTTGAGTAATACAAATAAACTTAACCTAATTGACCTAATTGACACATATAGAACACTGTACCTACCAATGACAAAATTCATGTTTTTTTCAGTGCACATGGAACAATGAAATCAAGAATGTTTTTAGCAAAAAACAAAAGCTTAATATATCTCAAACTCTGGAAACATGTAGAATATTATCTAATGTGGTAGAATAAATTAGAAATCATAACAAAAACATTATTTTTAAAACCTAAATAAGAAATTAAGCAATTTATTTTTCAATAACCTACAGCTCAAAGAAGAAATTATAGAATTAGAAAATAATAACAAAAACTATAATGGCTCAAAATGTGTAAGATACAGCAAATGCATGCTTACAGAGAAACTTATATAGGCTTAAATGCATTCGTTAGAAAAAAAGAAGGCAGAAATATCCAAGCATTTATTTTAAGACTCAGAAAAACAAATTCAAAATAGAGGAAAAGATAATAAAGATAAAAGCAAAAATGACATAATATAAAGCAATATACAATAGAAGGAATCAGTAAAGCCAAAAGTTAATGTATTCAAGACTAATGAAAAGAATAAACATCTAGTTAAACCATTCAAGAAAAAATTACAGTCATAACTAACATATTAAAAATTAAAATACAGACATTACTATAGATAGTACAGATATTAATAAAGGAATTACAAAGAATTTTATGTCAATCAATGTGATCATTGCAAAACAGAAAAATATCATTCAATTAAACACAGTCAGCCTTTTGTATCCACAGGAAACATGTATTCATGGATTCAACCAACTGCAGAGCAACAATATTTTTAAAAAATGGATAGTCGCATCTGTACTGAACATGAACGGACATTTTTCTTGTCACTGTTTCTTAAGTAATACTATATAACAAATATTTACATAGCATTTGTATTGTATTAGGTATTATCAGTAATCTAAAGATGATTTAAAGTATATGGTAGGATGTGCATAAATAATATGAAAATACTACATCATTTTATAGAAGGGACTTGAGCAGCTGTGGGTTTTGCTATCTGTGGGGGTTCCTGGAACCAATCCCTCATAGATACCAAGGGATCACTATACATAATGCAAAATCACACACACACACAAAACAATATCTCTGGGTCCAAATGAGTTCACCGGTAAATTAAATTTAAAAACTAAAGAAGCAATAATCTCCATTTTACTCAAATAGTCCATGTAATAGAGAGGGAAGAAATGTTTCCCAACACATTTTATGAAGATAGCACTGTCCTCATATCAAAATCAGACAAGGAAAATAAAGAAAAGAAAAATACAGAAAAATACCATTCATGAATGTATGCACCAAAATCCTTAACTAAATACTAGCATATCTAATCCAGGAATAAATGTAAAAGATAATACAATATGAGAAAGAAAAGTTTATCCCAGGAATGTAAGGTTAGATTAACATTCAAAAAACTATCAGTGTAATTTGCCACATTAACTAAAGAAAAGATAGCGATTATATGACTATTTCAATAAATGCAGGAAAAGCAGTTGAACATTCAACATGCATTTTGATTCAAAACTCTTAGAAAACTGGGAATAGATGGGAATTTACTTAACCTGATGAAGGCTATCTTCTTAAAAATCCACAGCAAACATTGTGTTAAATGTTTCAATATTAAAAGATTTCCCCTTGAGACAATAATGCTCGCTATTCAAAATTACACTGGGGTTCTAACCAGTGCAATAACACCAAATAAATAAATAGGCTAAAGATTGAGATAACAGAAATAAACCTGTTATAATTCACAACCAAAATATCTCTGTGGTCAAAAATTTATTTAAATCTACAGATGAACTATGAGAATTAAATTATTAGTAATAAAATATGAGAAATTAATTTAGCAAGTTTCTGGATACAAATCAGTATATTTAAAAATCAATTATATGTTTATATACAAGCAATGAACTACTAGAAAATGAAATTTAAGAATCAATAAATTTTGATGTTATTAAAATATCAAAAAACCAAGAATAAATTTAACAAAAGATATCAAAACCACTAGAAAAAATTACTGAGATAAATTAAAGTAGATATAAATAAATGTCAAGATAAACCATATTCATAAATTGGAAGGCTCAATATCATGAGAAAATTAATTCTATTCAAAAGTAAACTCTAAGTGTCATGTACTCCAATCAAAATCTCAACAACAAAAAAATAGAGAATCACACAAACTAGTATTTGATAAAGGGGCCAATGTAATTCAAGTGAGAAGAGTCTTCTCAACAAGTGGTGCTCAATCACTTGGGTGTCTGTATACAGAAAAGAAATCCAGACACATAGATTATACCTTGCACAAAAACTAATTCAAAATGAATCATAGAACTATATGTAAAACATAAAGTTCAAAACTTCTAGAAGAAAACAAAGGAGAAAGGCTGCATGACTTTGGTTTGGGTGATGTTGTTTTCTGTAAAATATCAAAAGCACAATCCACAAAAGTGAAAAATTTGACTTTATTAATATTAAAATTTTCCTGTGTTAAAAATGTTAAGAGAATCAAAAGACAAGCCACAAACTGGGAGGAAATATATTTAAATTATAATATCTGATGAAGCACTTGCACTCAGAATATGTAAAGAACTCTTAAAACTCAAAAAAAGGAAAGAAAAAAAGAAAAACAACTTTTAAAAATGGACAAAAGATGTCAACAGATATGTGAAATAAAAAAACATAAAAAGATGCTCACCATTATATGTCATTAGGGAAATGCAAATTAAAACCACAATGAGACATCACTACACACTTATTAGAAAGGCTTAAATTGAAAAAACTGACAATAACAAATGCTAACAAGGAGGCAGATCTACAGGTATCCTCATTCAGTGCTGCTGGGAATACAAAATGGTATAACCACTTTGAAGACAGTTTGGCTTCAACTGACAGTTCCTGTAATATTAAACACACCACTTAGTTACACACTCCTAGGTATTAATCAAAGTTACTTGAAAGCTTATGTTCACACAAAAGCCTGTAGTGAATGTTTCTGGCAGCTTTATTCCCAATGGATGAAAACTGGAAGCAACTGAGAATCTTTAACAAGAAGATACATTTTTTTAAAAAGAGAAAAAAAAGAACTGTGGCACATCCATTCCAAGAATATTAAATTCAGCTATAAAAAGGAATGAGCTATTGATTCACACAATGACATGGATGAATCTTAAGTATATTATACTAAGGGGAACAAGCCATACCCAAAAGGACTGCATATTGTGTGATTTTATTCATATGACATTTGAAGGAAGGCAAAATGTAAGGAATTAAAACAGATGAGTGGTTGCCAGAATGTGGGGGTGGGGTGGGGAAATGATTGACTCCATTGAAATGAGACGAACATACAATGAAAGGGACTCACAGAGCAGCTTTTAGGGTGAAGGGATAGTTCTGGGGTGATGGACACATGACTGAATTTGTCAGAAGTCATAGAACTGTATATTAGAAAAAGTTTACTAAGTGTACAAACTAAAATTTAAAATGAACTGACCTCCATAACTTTGAAAACTGATGTTTTGACTAAAAAATTATAAGGCTATCCACCAAATGAACTATGCATAAATACTGTACACTACTGGATGAATTTCTTTCTCATAGAGATACAGATTAACAAGTCTGAAGCTGCTTTATTTGTATACAGGGTTGAACAAATAAATAAGGAATGAATGAAGGGTGAATACCAGGTTTCTCACAGTCAGAGAGTTACAGATAAACAAGAAAGCAAAGCTTGAATGAATCATACTACTGGATTAGAGTCAGAGATATTAATATAAATTCATGTTTAGCTTAATATACAGTCATAATTCACTTAACAACGAGGCTACATTCTGAGAAATGGGTCATTAGGTGATTTCATCACTGTGCAAACATCATAGAGTGTACTTACCCAAAACTCGATGGTATAGCCTACTCCTTATCTAAACTAAATGGTAGAGCCTATTGTTCCTAGGCTACAAATCTGTACAGCATGATACTATACTGAATACTGTAGGCAATTGTAACACAATGGTATTTGTATATCTAAACATATCTAAATATAGAAAAGGTACAGCAAAAATATGGCATTAAAATCCTCTGGGTCCACCATCTTATATCAGTCCATTGTTGACCAAAACATCAGTATGCAGTGCATGACCTTATATACATGAAGATGGGTAGATCCAGAAATACATAGACATGTATATGTACATATGTTTACACGTACATATATGTGTATATATGTACATATGTTTATATGTATATATGTGTATATATGTACCTATGTTTATGCATACATATGTGTGTATATGTACATGTGTACACATATATGTACACATATATGTACATATGCATATGTACATATGTACACATATATATGCATATGTACATATATATGTACATATATGTATATATGACTCTTTCCAAAGAATAGAGTAAAAAGAAAAAAATTTGAAAATGGCTAAACTTGGCAAATACTACTTTAACCACATGCTGAAAGTTAGCATCACCCATAATTTCATGTGAATATCATACCCCCAATATAATGTGATAAGAAGGGCACTTCAACTCTCCTGTATTCTTTCCAAAAACCCATAACCTCAAGATAATCACAAGAAAAACAGCAGAAAACCCCAGACTGTGGACATTCTCCAAGATAACTGGCAGGTACTTCTTAAGACTTTCAAAGTCATAATGCAAATCACAGACAGACAGAAACTATCATGGACCAGTGGAGACTAGCAAGACATGACAACCAAATGCAATGTGGTATGCTGGATTTAATTCTGGCAAGAAAGAGGACATTAATGGAAAAACTGATGAAATCCAAATAAAGTCTGGAGTTCAGTTAATAGTAATATATCAATGTCAGTTTCTTAGTCTTGATAAATGTACCAGAGCAATATGTTAACAATGTGAGAAACTGGATGATATGAGAAACTGGGTATATGAGAACTCTCTGTGTTCTCTTTGAAACTTTTATGTAAGTATAAAATTATTCTAAAATTAAAAGTTTATTAAAACTATCCCAACAGATCGTTTTGCAGAAATTGACAAGATAATTCTAAAATTTACATTGGAATGCAGTAGATGAAGGATAGTCAAGGCAATCATGAAGAAAAAACAAAATTGGAGAACTTATGCCATAAGATATCAAGACGTCTTATATCTATAGCTATTAAGACATTGTGGTATCAATGCAAGAATACAATAATGGAATAGAATACAAAGTACAGAAATGACCTGTATATTTAATAAAAAATCCTGATCAATTAGATATATATTTTTTTAATAAACGTGGACCCTATCTCATATAATACACCAAAAAAAAATTAGTTCTAGGTGGAATATAGACATATATGTGAAAGGGGCAGGGGACCCCTCCAGAAAATAATATAGGAGTGTATCTTATGACCCAAGGTAGGCAACAATTTATTAAACTAAGATACAAAAAAAGCATTAATCATAAACACATTATAAATTGGACTATAAATAAGTATAAGTATAAATATAGTTAAGTTTTAAAAAATGAACATATATTTCACACAACAGAATACCAAATGGCCAAGAACCCTGTGATGAATATTTGCATAATTTTATTAATAGTCAGGAAAATGAAAAAAAAATTTTTTTTTTTTTTTTGAGACAGAATCTCCCTCTGTCGCCAGGCTGGAGTGCAGTGGTGCAATCTCAGTTCACTGCAATCTCCACTTCTCGGGTTCAAGAGATTCTCCTGCCTCAGCCTCCGGAGTATCCGGGACTACGGGCACACACCACCATACCCAGCTAATTTTTTGTATTTTAGTAGAGACGGGGTTTCACCATGTTGGCCAGGATGGTCTTGATCTCCAGACCTCATGATCCACCCACCTCAGCCTCCCAAAGTGCTGGGAATACAGGCGTGAGCCACTGCCCAGCCAGCATACGCAAATTTAAATCTTAAGATACCACTACACACTCAGCAGAGCAGCTAATATTAAGAAACCTGAGACTACCCAGTGTTGTTGACGATATGGAACAACTGAATTCTCTTACAGTGCTGGTGGGAATGTAAATTGGTACAACCACTTTAAAAACTGGTTTCGCATTATCTGCTAAAGCTAAACATACCCAGCAATCTCACTCCTAAGTATGCACACCAGAGAAATATGCAAAAAAGTACCAGAATCTTCATAGAAGTTGTATTAATAATAGCAAAATATCAGAAATAATCCAAGTGTAAGTAAGTAACCCACTTACTTCTATACAAAACGATGTAGATACATCTCATATACATCAACAGTAGAATGAATAAATAAATGGTGATCTACATGGAGAATGATACAGCAAATAAAAATGAACGCACTGGAAGGCCTATCCAGAGCAATCAATCAGGCAAGAAGAAAAATTAAGAGACATCCAAATAGGAAAAGAAGTCAAGCTATCTCTCTTCACTGATGATATGATTCTATACTTAGAAAACCCTAAAAAGTTCACCAAAAGGCTACTAGAATTGAAACTATTTTAGCAAGGTTTCAGGATACAAAATTGATGTACAAAAAGCAGTAGCATTTTTATACACCAATAATGTCCAGGTTGAGAGCCAAATAAAGAACACAATCCCATTTACAATATCCACACACAAAAAAATGAAATACCTAGGAATACAACTAGCCAAGGAGGTGAAAGATCTGTATAAGGAGAACTATAAAACACTGCTGGAATAGAAATCAGAGAAAACCAAATAAATGGAAAAACATGCCATATTCATCAGTTGGAAGAATTAACACTGTTAAAATGGCCATACTGCCCGAAGCAATTTACAGATTCAAAGCTATTCCTATCAAACTACCAACATTATTCTTCATAGAATTATTTTTTGAAAAAATATTCTAAAACTAACATGGAACCAAAAAAGAGCCCAAATAGCAAAAGCAATCCTAAGCAAAATGAACAAAGCTGGTGGTATCATTCTACCCAACTTCAGCCTATGCTATAATGCTACAGTAACCAGAACAGCGTAATACTGGTATAAAAGCAGATACGTAGACCAATTGAATAGAATAGAAAACTTACAAAGTTACACACCTACAACAATCTAATTTTTGACAAGGGCAACAAAAACAAGCAATGGGGAAGGAACTCTCTTTTCAAGAAATGGTGCTGGGACAACTGGCTAGCCATATGCAGAAGAAAGAAACTAGACCTTTACTTTTTAGCATATGCAAAAATTAACCCAAGATGGATTAAAAAATTAAATGTAAGCTCTCAAACTAAAAAATCCTAGAAGAAAAACTATGAAATCACCTTCTTGGCATTGGCCTTGGCAAAGAATTTTGGCTAAGACCCCAAAAGCAATTGCAACAAAAGCAAAAACTGACAAGTGGGGTCTAATTAATTAAACAGTTCGGCAATTTCCCAAAGAACTTAAAACAGAAAGACCATTTGACCCAGCAATCCCATTACTGGGTATATACCCAAAGAAAAATAGATCGTTATGCCAAAAAGACGCATGCACGCTGTATGTTCACTGCCGTGCTATTCACAATAGCAAAGACATGGAATCAACTTAGGTACCCAGCAGTGGTGAATTTGATAAAGAAATGTGGCACATATACACCATGGAATACTACACAGCCATAAAAAATAATGAAATCATGTCTTTGCGGCAACATGGATGGAGCTGGAGGCCATATCCTAAGCAAACAACGCAGGAACAGAAAGCCAAATACCACACGTTTTCACTTGGAGGTGGGACCTAACACTGAACACACAGGGACATAAACATGGGAACAATAGACACTGCAGACTACAAGAGAGGGGAGGGGAGGGAAGGAGCCAGGTGGGAGTTGAAAAACTACTATTAGGTACTATTCTCACTCTCTAAGTGAAATATACTCATGTAACAAACCTGCACATGTACCCTTGTACCTAAAATAAAAGTTGACATTTAAAAAAAAACCCACTTTACTTCTATACAAAACGATGTAGATACATCTCAAATACATAATGCTGAGGACAAGAAGACCCCCTACAGACACCTATTTCAAAAACAAGCAAAATTAATACAAGCAACAGCAACAAAGCTAATGGTTACCTCTGGAAGTGGACTCAGGAGGTTATTCTAGAATGCAGGTAATATTTTATTGCTTCACCTGGGTGATGATGACAGAAGGTGTGTTCGATTTGTTTTATTTCATCAAGCTGTATATTTACATTTTTATACTTTTCCATATGTATATTTATACTTCAAATTAAAAGTTATTCTTAAGTGTAAAAAACCAAAATTGCATAAACCTCCAAACTGTAAAGATCATATGTAAAGTAAGTATAACAATTCTGAAAAGAAATAGACGCTGAACCCAACATCTAATATTAATCAAACAAGTGAGATGTGTTTCCAGGTCAGTTCAGCAAACATCAAATGATGACCCACTGTATTAAAGCCCCATAGTTAGTGCTATGGAGAGCACTACGAAGAGAAAGACAGAGGTGCTCTCCTGCCTTTCCCTGCCCTGTACTACCCAACCCCTTCCGATGCTATTTCTAGGCCTTCACATAAATTTAAAAACATGTATTCCCAATTTCTACCTTACTTTACAGAAAAGTGTATAGCTAACACTAGTGCTTTTCCCCAGCCCCCTGCAGAAAAAGGAGAAACTTAACTGATTGATGAATTAGGGAGGAGCACCTAGCATTTTATGTTCATCAATCTCCTGTGTCTCTCTCTCTCTCTCTCTCTCTCTCTCTCTCTCTCTCTCTCTCTCTCTCTCTCTCGGTTTGGAACTTAGAAAGGGAAACAAGGTTATTTAGCACCCACCCCTCAACCCCAGCATGTATCATTACAGGTAATTTACAGATAAGGAGAATGAGAGTCAAGGAAGTTTAGTGACCACCAATGCCAAGATAGGACCTATGACCACCCAACTCCAAAATCCATGCTTTTTCCTTTGTATCACACAGCTTCCAAAACAAATAATGTGAAAGTAAATGATGGGTAGAGATTAATTCCAACTGGCAAGATCTGGATGGCTTCTTAGAAGAGCTGAGATTTGTTACCTGGGTTTTGAAAAATAAACATGTCTATACAAATGATGATAGGCAGCCACCTTTTTCCTTGCTAGAAAAATAGTCTCCCATTTTATTTAAAAACCACACAGTTTTCTAAATGTGTCTGTGGGCAAGAACATCTGTTTATGTGGAAATACACAAGATGAAGCATTCATTTACCCAGTTCTGGCCTAATCAGGGTAAAACTGAATGGTAGACACCATGGTGGTTTGGCAATTTGTGCAAACCAGGCTCCAGGTGGCCTTCTCCATCTCCCTCGGCAACCCAGAAAAAACAAACAAACAAACAAACAGACATAAACTAAAAGGCTATTTTCTTAAAGCTCTATCTGCCTTCGATAAGAATATTATCTGGTTGCCTTTAAGCAGGTCATGCAATTCCATGCCTTAGTTACATGTCTAACTCCCATGAACTCCAATGTGCAAGGCATAAAATTTAGTCTGGAAATGACCATCTATTCACTCATCTGCTCAGCAAATATTTCTGGAGGATCTTCTACATTTCAGGATGTGTACTGTGAACTGTGAAGAACACAGACGCTAGTAAGATTTTTGTCCCTGCTCTCCAGGAGCTTTAATCTCCCCCATTTCCATGTTTTTAATTTATATGTTAATTATTCCTAAACCCAAGCCTGATCTTCACACATGAACTCAAGATTCATAAAACCAAATCCCTACTAAAAATCTTCTTTTGAATGCACAATAGGTGCCTCAAACTCACTGTGTCTGGAATTAAAATCTGCATTTCCCCTCCTCAAACCTACACAAACATCCATACATCCATCTGAACATCCTGTCTGGAAACGTGGGATTCATGTATGTCTCTCTGTTCCTCACTGTCTACAACCACTCAATAACTCCTTCTTTTTTTGGTTACACAATCTCACTCTGTTGCCCAGGCTGGAATGCAGTGGCACAATCATGGATCACTGCAAACTTGACCTCCCCAGACTCAGGAGATCCTCCCTCCTCAGCCTCCTAAGTAGCTGGGACTACAGGCATATACCACCTCACCCAGATAATTTTTGTATTTTTTGTAGAAACAAGGTTTTGTCATGTTCCCCAGGCTAGTCTTGAACTTCTGGACCCAAGCGATGTACCCACCTCAGCCTCCCAAAGTGCTGGGATAACAAGCACGAGCCATTGCACCTGTCCTTCCATTCTAAATATTTGCCAAATAGATTCTTACTTCTCTATCCTTAAACTGCTATGCTGCTTCAAGCTATTACACTGATCTGCAAAAGGTCAATGACCATCTAAAACTTTTCTCTCATATTCCATTTGTTACATAGAATCTATTTTAAAATAAAATCTGATGCCTTATCCATCTTAAAACATTTCAGTGACTCCCTAACACGGCATAATAAAGAACAAGCTTTTTACTTGATACTTTAAGTCCCCCATAATCTAGCTACTACATATTTCTTCAGCCTCCATTGCCACTTCAGATTTCAATCTTAATGTCCTAGTAAAGTTCCTATAAATTTCCACACTATTACCTGTCTTCATGCCTTTGTTCATATTCTTCCCTCTCCTTGCTCTGTCTTTTCTCACCTTTCACTTTATACGAATTCTTATTCACTTGAGAGGCTCAACTGATTCCAATAATTCCTCCTCCAAACTTCTAAAACATACCTTCCTCTTCCCAACCATATTATATTAACATCAACTATTTATATACAAATCCCAGAAGGATCAGAACTGTGTCTTAGTCTTTTTGTCTCCAACACCCAAGTTTCCTAGTATATAGTAGGTACTCAACATATGTTCATAGGTAATTAGATTATTTGTAATCAAGAAAAAGAACACTAAACAAATCGTGATATATCCATAAAATGAAATACTAAAAACAAAAAAAAGATTGAAATTTGGACACATGTAATGACATGGATAACTTTTAAAAGTTCTACACTAAGATGCCGTGAGTGGTGGCTCACACCTATAATCCCAGCATGTTGGGAGGCCGAGGCAAGAGGATCATTCAAGCCCAGAAGTTCAAGACCAGCCTGGGCACCATGGCAAAACCCCATCTCTAGAAAAAATAAAAAATTAGCCAAGCATGGTGGCATGCACCTGTAGCCCCAGCTACTTGGGAGGCTGAAATGGAAGGATCACTTGAGCCTGGAAATTTGAGACTGCAGTGAGCCACGATGGTGCAGACACCACCATCTGGTGATGTCTAATGGTGCAGCCTAGACAACAAGGAGAGACCCTGTCTTTAAAAAAAGAAAATAATTAAGCTGAGGAAAAGAAACACACCTAAAATACTGCATACTGTATGATTCCATTTATTAAACATTATAGAAAAGACAAAACTATAGGGACAGAAACAAGAGCATCGGTGGCCAGCATCCTGGGGTAGAGGGAAGCAATTGACTGCAAAGGGGTTTGAGGGGACTTTGTGGGGTGATGGAGGTGTTCTATAATTTGATTGTAGTTATGGTTATGTGAATGCATTTTATCAAAATGCATGAGAACACATTCTTTCAAAGAGTGAATTTTATCATATGTAAAATTATACTTTATAAAATACCATAATTGATATAAAGCAACATATTGTGAGGAATAAAATAAAGGGACACAAAGCTCTGATTTGAGGAATCACAGAAGGCCTCACCAAGGAAAGAATGGACAGTATTTGCATAGTTGGATAATGGGAGGTAGGACACTCCATGCTGATATTCCAAATGCTATTGCCACTTGGTTGAGGAGCAGTTACAGGAATGATATCTGTGGCTTGGAAAGACTTTGTATATAATTTTCTGCTACTAATTGTTACAGATACTAAACATGCTAAGTTTTTCAGAGACCAAACATAGTGGCCTGATACACTCTTCATCCTTTTTAAGATAAATTAAAAAACATGTCTCCCCACTCCTCAAACCTCCTCACACCTCTACATACACCACTAGCTACAATTAACAGGTAATTTCTGAAGCCTTTTTTTTTGCTTCTACTCCTGACGAGGCAGGTGTTGGTTCTTTTCCAAAGCAATATTCTTAGATCATTTTTAAAGCTTTTCAGTAAACAGAGGACCAGTCAAGCAAGTCACAGCTTCACCATAGATCTTATTAGCTGATTAAAGAGATGCCTATAAAATCAGAAAAATTTGAGTGGAAACTTTTTGTACTTTTACAGAGAACAGGCTGTACAAGGTACACCTAAATATACCACAGATGGCCCCAAACCAGAACTCTGTAATTAACAAGTAAAATGCCTCATGGTGACTACATCTGTGTGGAATTAAAATCCTGGTATCCAAAATTTAAACAAAGCATTTGCGGAATATTGCCTGAACATACCAAAAGTCCTATATTTGAGGACATTTTCTTTTCTTTTTTTTTTTCTTTTATACTTTAAGTTCTAGGGTACATGTGCACAATGTGCAGGTTTGTTATATATGTATACACGTGCCATGTTGGTGTGCTGCACCCATTAACTCGTCATTTACATTAGGTATATCTCCTAATGCTATCCCTCCCCTTCCCCCTCCCCACAATAGGACCTGGTGTGTGATGATCCCCTTCCTGTGTCCAAGTGATTTCACTGTTCAATTCCCACCTATGAGTGAGAACATGCGGTATTTGGTTTTCTGTTCTTGAGATAGTTTGCTGAGAATGATGGTTTCCAGCTGCATCCATGTCCCTACAAAGGACACAAACTCATCCTTTTTTATGGCTGCGTAGTATATTCTATGGTGTATATGTGCCACATTTTCTTAATCCAGTCTGTCACTGATGGACATTTGGGTTGATTCCAAGTCTTTGCTATTGTGAATAGTGCTGCAATAAACATATGTGTGCATGTGTCTTTATAGTAGCATGACTTATAATCCTTTGGGTATATTCCCAGTAATGGGATGGCTGGGTCAAATGGCATTTCTAGTTCTAGATCCTAGAGGAATGGCCACACTGTTTTCCACAATGGCTGAACTAGTTTACAGTCCCACCAACAGTGTAAAAGTGTTCCTATTCCTCCACATCTTCTCCAGGACTTGTTGTTTCCTGATTTTTTAATGATGGATTGCCATTCTAACTAGTGTGAGATGGTATCTCATTTTGGTTTTGATTTGCATTTCTCTGATGGCGAGCAATGATGAGCATTTTTTCATGTGTCTGTTGGCTTATAAATGTCTTCTTTTGAGAAGTGTCTGTTCATTTCCTTTACCCACTTTTTGATGGAGTTGTTTGTTTTTTTCTTGTAAATTTGATTCAGTTCTTTATAGGTTCTAGATATTAGCCCTTTGTCAGATGAGTAGATTGCAGAAATTTTCTCCCATTCTGTAGGTTGCCTGTTCACTGATTGTAGTTTCTCTTGCTGTGCAGAAGCTCTTTAGTTTAATTAGATCCCATTTGTCAATTTTGGCTTTTGTTGCCATTGCTTTTGGTGTTTTAGACATGAAGTCCTTGCCCATGCCTATGTCCTGAATGGTATTACCTAGGTTTTCCTCTAGGGTTTTTATGGTTTTAGGTCTCATATTTAAGTCTCTAATCTGTCTTGAATTAATTTTTGTATAAGGAGTAAGGAAAGGATCCAGTTTCAGCTTTCAACTTATGGCTAGCCAATTTTCCCAGCACCATTTATTAAATAGGGAATCCTTTCCCCATTTCATGTTTTTGTCAAGTTTGTCAAAGATCAGATGGCTGTAGATGTGTGGTATTATTTCTGAGGACTCTGTTCTGTTCCATTGGTCTATATCTCTGTTTTGGTACCAGTACCATGCTGTTTTGGTTACTGTAGCCTTGTAGTATAGTTTGAAGTCAGGTAGTGTGATGCCTTTAGCTTTGTTCTTTTGGCTTAGGATTGTCTTGGCAATGCGGGGTCTTTTTTGGTTCCATATAAACTTTAAAGCAGTTTTTTCCAATTCTGTGAAGAAACTCATTGGTAGCTTAATGGGGATGGCATTGAATCTATAAATTACCTTGGGCAGTATGGCCATTTTCACAATATTGATTCTTCCTATTCATGAGCATGGTATGTTCTTCCATTTGTTTGTGTCCTCTTTTATTTCACTGAGCAGTGGTTTGTAATTCTCCTTGAAGAGGGAGGACATTTTCTAAAGTGAACACAAGGTTGAGAAATGTGTGATTGATCTTAGAATCTTTGAAGAAACTCATGCAGCTAGAATACTTCTAATAGGTGCTGGTCAGTACAGAATGTCACTCCTCAGGAACCAGCAATGTGTTGTTAGCCAATCAGAGTAAATCTAAACTCATAACCCTAGTATGCGTGGGGCACTTCATGAGGTGCCTACAGTGTACCCAATTTTATTGCTCTCTAATGGGTTACCTGAATTGTTCATAGCCACAATTAGGCATTATTTAATACATAAAACCCATCTCCACTTATCTTGGATCAAGTTTTGCTTAAATACGATTGTGTCAGCATCTCAGTGGCAAAACAACACAGGCCACCACTCTGGAGGCTGAACTTGAGAAGCCTTCCACTGGTGGCCTCATTACATGACCTCTATTTTAAATTAGACCATCCCAAACAAACCCATATTTGGTGAAAATGTGTCCAGCCATTTCAATATGAAACAATAGTGAAGTCCTTGATTTTATTTATATAGATTATTACTCAAAGTAGCCCCTCTAGGCCAGGGCAGTGGCTCATGTCTGTAATCCCAGCACTTTGGGAGGCCAAGGCATGCATATCACAAGGTCAAGAGATTGAGACCATCCTGGTCAACATGGTGAAACCCCATCTCTACTAAAAATACAAAAATTAGCTGGATGTGGTAGTACACGCCTGTAGCCCCAGCTACTCAGGAGGCTGAGGTAGGAGAATCGCTTGTACCTGGGAGGTGGAGGTTGCAGTGAGCCAAGATTGCTCCACTGCACTCCAGCCTGGTGATAGTGCAAGAGACTCCTTCTCAAAATAAATAAATAAATAGTAGCCCCTCTGCCCCAGCTACCTATTAGAATGTTTTACTCCTACATCTACCATTGTTTGCAAACAACTTCAACCTTTCTATCATATTCCCTTATGCTTTTCTTCATTATACCCAGACCTGAATTACTTTAAAATCTAGTAACCCCAAAAAAGGCATGAAAAACTGATGGAACAGTGTTATTTTTTTAAAGCATTAAATTTTTTATATTGCTATTAAAGAATAAGTAGATACTGCTTCATTCATGATATTGATCTATCAACATAGGTTGAGATATATTACCTAAATGTTAAAGATAGCTATTAGTTATATCAACATGGAGTTCATAACTTCCAAAGCAGTTAAGAAAAAATAAAAAACTAAGAAAATCTAGTCAATACAGCAAAAGAAGAAAATAACAAAAGAGAGGGCAGTATGCAGAAAACAAAATGAGATAGATGGCAGAAGTAAAGCCACGCATATCAGGTTTCATAAGAAAAGTGAATGAGTGAAACTCCTCTGTAAAAGCCAAACACCGTCTCTCTGATTAAGCCAAAAACAAAAAACCTCTATTGTATGCTGCTTATAAGAAACACACCTAAATTAAAATGGCATAAAATGTTCAAAGAAGATAAAAGAAAGAAGTACTCATATCAACATCAGACAGAGTAGAATTCAAAAGTATTAAATGAAGAAAAAGGAGCTATTTTATATCAATTAGAGGCTTAACTCCACAGTGAAGATATTACAGAACTAAATATTGACATGCTAAATATTGAAATATATAAAGCAAAAGCTATTCAAGACACAACAATGAATTTTCAAGAATGAAATTATAAGTGGGTTTATTTGTGACAGGTTAAATAGACAATAAATAAGAACATAGAAGTCAGATTACATTAAAAAGTCTTAATAATAGATGCCTGCTAAATTCTGCAAACTGAGAATATGCTTTCTTTCCTAATGTTCTTGGAATGTTTACCAAAACATGTAAAATAAAATGTTATAAAGAAAACTTCAAAACTTCCAATAAGTTACATAACATAGGCTTCATTACGTGACTCTATACAAAAAAGTTTAAACATTAATTATACAACCAATTAGCAATTTTCAAATATAAATAACTTGCGCTAAAAGAAAATCAAAATTCTTAGTATAAGCTATTTAGAAAATAGCAATGGGAACTATCCATCAAAATGGATGGCAAAAGCTGCCCTCAGAGAAAAATTTGTAGTTTTAAGGAGTTTTTTAATAAAGAATAAATAAAAATAAATAAAATATTCAACTCAAAACTCTAAGAAAATTAAATTAGGCATCTAATATTTCACCTCTCACATTGAAAAATATCAAAAAGAATTAAAATACCTATCACTGACAAGTATTTGAGGATAAAAATACTATTGGGAATTCTGCAAATTGGTACAACTCTCCTGAGGTTTGCCAATGAGCATCAAAATCCCTAGCACTTCTATTTCTACAAGTGTATTCTAATGATAGATTTGCTCAAAGATATATATAGCTTTGTTTGTTTGGTTTTGTTTTGAGACAGAGTCTCGCTCTGTCAACAAGGCTGGAGTGCAGTGGCATGATCGCTGCTCACTGCAACTTCAACCTCCCTGGGCTCAGGTCATCCTCCCACTTTAGACTTCCAAGTAACTGGAACTACAGGTGCATGCCACCACACCCAGCTAATTTTTGTATTTTTTGTAGAGACAGGGTTTTGCCTTGTTGCCCAGGCTGGTCTCAAACTCCTAGTCTCAAATGATCCGCCCACCTCAGCCTCCCAAAGTGCTGGGACTACAGGTGTGAACCTGGCCATAGCTTAGCATTAAAACCATAAAACCTATGCCTGTGAAAGTTAAATGTTTAACGAGGAAAAAAACTAATATTAAGAACAAAAGAAGAAGGCAATACTGTTTAATGATTCAGGGACCTATTATTATAGTTGTTATGTACCGTGGTTACACTGACATTTTTTCTAGAACCAGAATTGCAAAGAGGAAGTTTTTGCTACTTGTACCTGTAAGATTTTTTGAATTAGTCCTTTCCCCCTGACACCTTGCTCACTCCACCTCAGTCTCTCTAATGTTGACAGAAACAAAAGAAATGACATTGTTGCTTAATACAAACACCTACCCGTCTTAAAACCAAGGTTCCTCTCAGCAAAGAGGTCTCCAAAAACCACATCAATTTATAATAATTCATGTTCCACTGAAAGTAGTTCCTCGCACATCAGTAGGCACAAGGATGTACATGACATAATATATCACCAAACTTGTTTCTTTATCCTTCTAGTGGATAACAATGACATTAGTCATTGACAAGACTGTAAAGTGGAATTTTACAAGACCCCAGCTTCCATTTTACTTACTCCTTTCCCCCTTTGAACCTAGTAGCTCTTGCAGGCAACTGTCTACTCTTCTCATTTTCAATCCTGTTCTCCAGAAGGTTCTTAATAAATTTATTCAGACTATGACAATAGTAAGGAAATTTATCTCAGACATTGTTTGTATTAGAACAGTGATCAAAGTGATTACCAGCATTTTAAGATGGGGAGGGAAATTTTCTAGGGTACCTGAAAACCCAAAACACAGAATATGGCCTAATATAGTCCAGTCTGAAGAAACATCGTGTCAGTTACATAAAGTTACTGGAAAACTTTGAAAACTTCAAGTATTCTAACTTCACAGCAGAAACTGAATCAATAGATGAATGAATGGATAGATGATAGATTGATAGATAGCTCAGTCTTGTATAAGACAACAAGTTTGATCTCAGTCTTTATGTTCTCTTTTCAAATGTTCTGGCATGTCCTATTATCTTCCTGAAACATCCTATTGTCTTCCTGAAGTGGAAACGTGATTAAATAAACATGTCAATTCTAGATGAACTGTCAAAATGGTACAAAAGGGGCTCAGGTTTATTTATAGGGTTTCTGCCTGGGAATAGAGGCAGGTGCCTGAGGGACGCACTAAGACATATTCATTTTTGTCTTGTAAACCTCTCCTTTTACTTTGACATCACTTAATTCTACATCTCTTTCAGCTCCAGCAGTGGGTTCTTATTTCTCCCTAGCCATCTCCTCCTTTTGCCTGCTGCACTATTCTGGGTAACTGAGGCAACCCCTGAGATACTGCTGCACTACTGCAAGGAAAACTCTGGGTAAAAATTTTTAATCATTCATATAGCATACATTTATTTGAAAGCAGATGTTTTCACTCATTGAAGCTGCCCATAGCTGTATCTTTGATGCTTGCTACTTTTATTATCAAGTCTTCTCTCCCTAAAAAGTAGAAAAGAAAAAGAAGTCAGTTGCTTCCATGTTTTTTCCCTGACTAGCATCTTCCCTAGGGGAACCCATGATAAATCCAGATTCCTTGGAAGTTGTGACATAATCTACTACAAAGAATAGTTAAAATACCTCATAATAATAAATGCTGTGATAGTTAATATTGTCAACTTGCCTGGATTGAAGGATGCAAAGTATTGCTCCTGATGTATCTGTGAGGATGTTGCCAATAGAGATTAACATTTAAGTCAGTGGACTGGGAGAGACAGACCCACCTTCAATCCAGGTAGGCACCATGTAATCGGCTGTCAGCACATCTAGAATAAAGCAGGCAAAAGAACGTGGAAGGACTAGACTTGCTGAGTCTTCTGGCCTTAGTCTTTCTCCCGTTCTGGATGCTTCCTGTCCTTGAATATCAGACTCCAAGTTCTTCAGCTTTTGGACTCTTGAACTCACACCAGCGATCTGCGAGGAGCTCTCAGGCCTTCCGCCACAGACTGAAGGCTGCACTGTCGGCTTCCCTACTTTTGAGGTTTTGGAACTCAGCTTCCTTGCTCATCAGCTTGCAGGCAGCCTATTATGGGACTTCACCTTATGATCTTGTGAGTCAACAGTCCTTAATAAACTCCCCTTCATATATACCTCTATCCTATTAGTTCTGTCCTGCTAGAGAACCCTGACTAAACAAATGATTTGCATGTTTGGGGGCATATATAATAGGGACCATAATGCGTTTATTCTCACCCACTTGCATTGAAATATCTATTCCTGGGAGTGAGAGAAGGTGACAGAAAACCCAGTAGGGCTGATCATGTGACGTGAAGGAAAGTGTCTATTCATGCTAAAGACAGGGAAAAAAAACAGTCACTGCCTGGATTTTTCCTTTTTCTTTCTAAATCACCTAATCTGATTCAAGATTCCAGATCAATGAATTTTGTTTTAAAAATCACTATCATAAACCCTTTTTGAGGGAGGTGGAATAAGAGAGAGAGGAGCGAAGGAAAGGGAAGAAGAAAGGAATGAAGGGTTTGATCCCTTCTGGCACCCTTTCGCCAGGACTTAGCTCCATGTGGCCTGCTGGAAGTAACTAAGGGACTAACTCATGGGGGCAACTTTACAGTTCACAAAAGAGCAATTGCTGGAGTCAGGGGAAGAGGAAGTTGCTGAGTGAGAGAAATGGCCAAGCGTGGAAAGGCATTTTGGAACAAGGCGGGCTTTGTGGTGCCTCCTAAGTTATCGCCTCTTGGGGCACTGCCAGCTTGCCCACTCACTAGACAGCCGCTCCATCGCAAGGCTCTCTCTGCCTCCTGTCAAAGATCTCCACTAATTCCTTTAGCCAAACTAAACAATTATGCGAAGTTTACAAGAAAGACATAAGATATATTTCATACTCTCAAAGAGCTCAGAGTCCAATTTTCCACGGTGGAAATCTCTTACACTTTGTAAACTATCCGAGGCACCACAAAACTTTTTCAACAAAGGACAGATTGAAAACCAATTTGTAACTCTATTTGTACTAATATTTCATTTTCTCCTAGTTTCCAAGAAATTACCCAGCTGCCTGGTCCAAAGGTAATGATAAAGTGAGCCCTAAATCTTCAGACCAAAGTTTGGGAATTTTGCTTGTCCAGCTTTTATAGAAAGGAATGGAAGCAGAACCTCAAATCACACACCACGCTGCTAAAACCCCCTCCCCTGTCTTTAAACCAGCTATAACTAGTGCTTAGGTAAGAATCTGAACAGCAGAAGTTTCAAAACAATGGGTCTTTTAATTTCCAGTGTGTATGTTCTGTGATATGAAACCCTAACATTTAAAAAGTTACCATGTATTATAATATACAAGTCAGCTTTTTATGTTTAAAACATTCTCCACATTCCAGAGTGCTAATTTGAGGCTAAATGCCTGGAAAATGGCTCCCTTAACCCCTTCATTGACATATAAGCCCATTTCATATTTCTGTTGTCCTTAACTGCAAAGTTTTGATTGATGCATCACAAGTTCTGGGGTCCAAAGTCTTTAAAAATTTAAGTGGGAAGAGGAAAAATAGCACAGAATTGGGCAGTTTTATAGTCCTTGTTTCGGTCAGATGTGGTCCATTCAACTGCTGTTTAGCAAGGCTGACTGAGATGAGCGATGAGATGGAAAGGGGTTGAGGTATGGACAGGGAACATTAAGGGAACAGACCCAATTTAGTGGATTCCTACGGAACCAACAGAAAGGATCCTTGATAATTGAAAGCTATGGCAGCAGCCAACAAAATAAAGTTTTATCTTTATCTCATGTTCGAGGGGGATCGTCACAGTTGGGAAGAAACTTTAGCTAATTTGAAGTTAGTTGGTTAGATTTTCTGATTTTTCTTTATAAATTTAATGCTGGTTACCATTCGGTCTTTAACCAGCATTTTAAAATTATAACGTAGAGGTCACTGGAAGAAAATACGTGTTGCCATTTCCATTTTATGAAGCTCAAGAGGAGAGAAAAAGTCAATAAAGTACTCAAGGGAAATCTGCTTTTAAAAGCCGATGATTTCTTCTATACGACTGCTCCCTAAGTTAATTTAAGCAGCTTGAAATTTGAAAACTGTGCTATATTTTAGAAGGGGCAGTATTGCCTTTTTTTAGTCCTCTACTGAGAGAAGTTGAAGTGTACAGGCATAATTCCCCATTTTCTTCTGTCATCCTAAAGTAATGTTTCTTCACATGAGACAGGAAATCACAAAATACTCAAAACAATTTTAATATATTTTAGAATTCTACTATGTAAACTCCATGGTGCTTGCTTGCACATTGTCAACCGAGGGTAAATAATACTTAAATGAGTATCTACTTTCTCAGCCAAGAGGACTATTTTCCTACCAGAATCTCCTTCCAATTTGACTTAATTATGCTCTAAAATGCTATCAGCAACGTTAAGTGTGCTGTAAAATTAGAATTGTATTATAGTTTGTGTTCATTAGTATCCCCCTTTTGGTCTCTGAGAAGCTTTAGAAAGATTTCACACTCTTGTGGCTTAAAGAAATACCTCACTACAGCTTCTAGAATAGTTCTGAAGCTGGGAGTACACTGGGAGCCCGCATTCCCCTCAGTGTCGATGTTCTAACCTATTTCCAAAGCAGCTCATTAAATCACACTTTCCCTTTGTATTTTCACCTACTGTTAGTTATTCTCATATATTTCACCCAATAAACTGCTTTAACTATCCAAAAATATGATGTCCCCTAAGCTTTTTAAAAATAGATAAATTAGAAAATCATTAGCATATAAATCATATCACTGGAAAAAATATTGTAGGTTGATGGAGCTAAGTAGGCTTTCTAAGACAAAGACAAGTTAGAAGGCCCAATGGAGAATGAATGTTTATTCATAAATCCAAGTGAAATTAATTGAAACAATTTAGTGACAGTTTCAAAACAATGACACCCATCGAAGTGCTGCAATTGTCTTTCACAGTGGACCCATTAGCCAGCACTCTATTTTGACTACTCTTCTTCGGGGACCAGCTTTATTCAATTAAAAATGATTTATGACTCTGGTTCTATTTTATAATCATTTTGGGGAGAGTTCATGCATCCACATACATGTCCATCTAACTTTGGACTGAAAAAACTTTTCAAAAATTCCATATTCTGATTGGTTGACATTGAGAAGTGAAAGAGATTTAAGAGCTTGATATAATCAACATAAATGTTCTATTAATTCTCAAAACCAGGAGTACATTCCTTGCTGTCAGGCCTGTGGAACCACAACCCTGCTGCTCACTCCACACATTTGGGCTTCCCTCTGTGGGCCCAGAGCTGCTCCATCAATCTCTTGCTTGTTTGATATCAGGACATAGTGACAGACCATTCTGAAATTTCAATTAATCCTGTGCTTTTCAGTTAATGCTTGAGTGCTTATGAATTACAACATGTTCTACATATCCTACATCTTAAATCTGCCCTTTAAAATAAAATATGGAAGGAAAACATACATTTTTTCACTAAAAAGATGTTTTGAACTAAAAAAGAAAAGTTGCTCTAAAAGGAAAATAACTAAGGGGATAAATGAACTAAAAAAATTATTGTCTGAAATATTTAAGTTCTCTCCTTTCATAACTTTCAACCATTTATCCTTCATTTAATTCTTTCAGCCATTTATCCTTTACTTAATTCTCCCTTCATATCTACCTCTTGCTCTGTCCCCACTGCCTGTCATAGGCCTTTATCAGATCATGCTTGTGCCTCTGCAGTGACGTTGCAACTGGCTGCCATCTGACTACTCTCTCACTCTTTCTCTCCATCTCGAAGATCAAGGCTAAAGAAACCATTCAGCGTTACACTTCCCGAGTCAAAATAACTCCTGTATTCCCCTGCACACAGCCATTGTTGCCAACCTAGGCCCAGGGCAGAGAGAACAGCTGAGTAGATGGGGTTAATGACACCCTTCTCACTTCAAGACACATTTGCATTGCCCTGTTAATAGATTGCATCTCCTTGTTTAGTATATTGACACTGGCACTTTCATCTGTTTAATATATTGCCAAAATATCATTTGAAAAAGCATTCCAGAACCTTGAAAATGTCTCAACACCAATGACCTACATACAGAATGAAGGCTAAATAATCAAGTATAATGTTCGAGGCCCTCCATGACCTGATCTCCTAACATTAGAGGCAGCCCCACTGTGGAAGTTAAGTACAGCTCCTGGTCAGGTTGCTGGTGCTCAAATCCAGGGCCCATCCCTATTAACACTGTGAACTTTATTTAAATTGTCACCATCTCAGAGCCTCTAACAATTTCATGTGGAAAACAGGAATGCTGGTAGGTACCTAGCTAACAAGGTTGTCATATAGATTAAATGAAATTACAGGCTGCATGTGATGGCTCACGCCTGTAATCCCAAAACTTTTAGGAGGCTGAGGCGGACGAATCACTTGAGGCCAGGCATCCAACACCAGCCTGGCCAACATGGCAAAACCCCGTCTCTACTAAAAATACAAAACTTAAGTGCGTATGCTGGCACACATCTGTAATCCCAGCTACTTGGGAGGCTCAGGCAGGAGGATTGCTTGAACCCAGGGAGTGGAGGCTGCAGGGAGCTGAGATCACATCACCACACTCCAGCCTGGGCAACAGAGCGAGACTCTGTCTCAAAAAAAATAAAATAAAATTATATAAATGAAGCACTTAGAACAGAGTGGACACAAAATCATGGATCAATGGTAGCTCATCATGATTTCCTCTCAAGCTTATTAATCCCTCATGTAAACTCTGTTATGAATGAACAGCTTTATCATCATTCCTCAGATATTCCTTGGGTGTAGATAAAACCTCTTCCTGGACCTTTATATCCAAACTAGAAATGCCGGCATTTTCTGGAAGCTGATGGCTTTACAAGCAGGAGTGGAAGGGAAGGAAGAGAAGATATTGAAAAAATATCCATTAAAGCACCTTATAAGTAGTCTTATCTTTGAACTTCCTGCTCTCCAGCAGTCACTGTTCACTCAAGTGTAATATTGAGAAATTAGTGGTTTGCTAAAAGGGTGGAGTAGGGGGGAAACAAATAAAATTAGAAGATACTCTTATTTTCGGTGACAGAATCCCAGTTGCTTAAGAATCCCTAAGCATGTATTAACAGACACCATTCCAAAAACTAAGTGCTTACAAAGCCAATTTGATCTGGAAAATCATTTAGATTTTAAAGTGAATGTTCATTTTGACCTGTTTAAACACTAAAGATCCCTTGGCCCCTTTCGAAGAACAGGAGTCAGGTTTCACCTTCTAAGCCAACTCTCTTGCCCTTGCTTCATTCCACTCTGTGTTGGTTCCCTTCGCAAGGTAAGGTGTTTTAACATTTTATGCTCTTCCCAGAACAGTTTGAGTAGGAAGGTACCTTATGAGTATAAAATAATATATTCCAACACAGACATTCTGCTTATAACTAATGTAGCTTCCCCTACCCTAGGCAATAGTATCCTAAATTTTGATCACTAGGAGAAGCATAATGAAACACATGACATTCGGGAATTGCCTCCACTCTGGAATTACAGTAGGTGTGTTTGGGAGTGGGAGGATTTTAATCTTGTCAAGTCATAAGTACTACAGTTAATAAATACATTATGTTTCAGTATGTTGATCCGTTTAGTGGAAGTCTCAATCTCACTTGCCATGCCAACTTCCTTATTAGATTTTCAATTTTTGTACCATTTGTGGATAATCAGACAATTATGACCATAGATTTAATATTTTTCCAGATTTCCATTCTTTAGTAACCATGGACATGCCCTATTATGTGTCTGCCTATTCCAACATGTAGTGCTTTAAGAACAAGATATTTTGCTTTGGCTCCTAGAGCTGTAACAAGAGAACCACAGATTTCCTACAAATACACATCTGGCATCCTGCCTTTGTAGTCCAGGACAAATCAGTTCCAGGAAAACCACCACCACCTTCAAATCTGTAGCTGCGTGCAGAACACTAAGTGGGTTTGAGTCTACTTAGCTCATTCCATACTCAGATGAAAGATCAGGGTAGGACATATTGCTATATTTCTCTTTAGATCTTTCTTAGTGACACCATACAATTGTAAGAAGAAAAAAAGGGGTTATGCATCAGCTGCTGCTATGTGCCAGGCACTGTGCTACATTTTGGGGGATTCAGAAGTACAAAAGCCTTTGTACTTTGTGAGTTCCTTGAGGAACTCACCATCTACTGGGGGAGACACACTCATAAACAGACAAATAAATATGCCATGCTTAGTCACTAACTGAGGCAGAACAGACTGGAGGAGACATTTACTAAAAGGTCAGATATATTATCTGAAGAAGTTAGAGCGCTTCCAAGAACCATAGGAAGATCCTCTAGACACATTATTTTGGTTCCATAGATCTAGAGTAAAAATTAACATTGTTAATTTACCAGGTTATCTGAAACAGTCATACAGACAGCTCCAAGCCATTTATGCGTATGGAGTCTGAGATGTCCCACCCTAACACCAAATGAACCAATGATAAGAAGTGTTCCTTGTCACCAAGGTTTCTGTTCCAAAAGAAAGCACTCTGATTTCCACCTTGTGAAATGTACCATGTATGGTCCCAACACGGAAGACATGCCACAGCTGGTAATAAGAGACCACAGCTGAGGAAACCTTGCAACAGGCCTTAAACATCCCACATGCTGCAACCATGCAAAAAAATTCAGAATAAATAAAAGCCGGCTCTTCGCTGTTATGAATACTTGAGTTGTGATCCCCTCACACATGGGGTTAGAAATAAAGTCAAAAATACTTTAAACTTCAACTGAGAACCTATTTCCTCTATTTCAATTCTTTAAAATGTCTTATAACAGCATACTTATGATAAACATCATCAATTGCTGATAGAATTTCCCAGAGAAAGGAGAACTTCTCAGGGAGGGTCTCAATCTCACTCAGCTCTTACCGCTCTCTTTGTACAGGGCTCTGTAAGTTTGCTTAAAGATGTGTAAAATTTCATGTAGTTTGACAGTCCCCTGAGGGTTCTCATGTGTGCTGTTTATCCCACTCTGTATGTGATACAACATTCACTCACAATTTTCTTCTTGGACAGCCTTAGAGGTTTGTAAAGATGGTAAATATTTAGTTTTCAAAGTCAAAACTATCCACTTTTGTTCAAAATACCTCTCTTTCAGGAAGTCTCAAACATCTGTTTAGAAAATCTTATAGCCAGTTTCTAGCCTAACACAAACTATAAAACACACACACAAAGTGATATCATCTCTAAGGGAATAAGATGTGTGGAAGATATGGAAATGGGACAGGGTTTGGGACTCAGATGTATCAGAATGTTTTGAACTATCAAAATAATCAAAATGGCTTAATCAGTTGGAGACACTTATTTTCTCCAAAGTAAGAGGTTTAGCAACAGGATGTTTCCAGAATTAATACAGCAATTTAACAACATCCTTACGGATTCAACTTCTTTCTGCCTTGATCCTGCTATCCTCAGTGCAGTGCCTTTTTTCCCCCCTCAATATTATGTCCTCTTTGTTGCAAGATGGCTGCAGCTGCTTCAAGTTTCATACTCCACCCATCAGTGTTCCAAAGGGCAGGCCAGAATGCATCTCATTCTTACCCCTTTTTTCAGAACAAAGTACACTTTTCCAGAAGTCATTATGTAGAATTAACTTTATGTCTTTTTTTTTCTTTTGACTGAGAAGGTAGTTTTATTATTTTAATCCTATCACTTTTCTAGAAGAAAAATAAAGAAATCAACCTACTCCTGCTGCCCGTTTAGTCATCACCACCAAATTAACCTTTCCATGATCATACATAGAAATCATGTCTATTATATGTGTAGTTACATATATTTTAAGCAAAATGCAATTACCTTGTATTTTTCTGCAACTTGATTTTTTTATTTTTAGTTTACACATAATTGTACATGGGATATAGAATGATATTTTTCATGCATGTATACAATATGTAATAATCCAATTGAGGTAATTAGCATACACATCCCCTCAAACATCTATCATTTATTTGTGTTGCAAACATTCAAAATCCTCTCTTCTAGCTTTTTAAAAACATACAATAAATTATCATTAACTATGTTCACCTTGCAGTGCAATAGAGCAAGCCAATAGATATTAGCTGCCCAATATCTAAACAAAATTGGCAGAAAGTAGAAATGGCTATTTAATAAACAACCAAGTGTCTATCACATCAGAGAATATAAGTGCTTTGACTTTGCTTTTAATCCAGTCTCCCTAATGACTGCTTTATTGGGCAGGAAAGAAGGCACTATAGGGCAGTAGTTAAGGCCACAGTTCTAAAGTCAGGGGGGTCTAGATTCAAATTCCATCTCTGTCATTTATGATCTGTAAAACTTTAGGCAAGTTACTGAGCCTAAATTCCTTTCTGATACCTTTCTAAGCCTAAAATTCCACATGTACAACGTCAGGAAAAAAAAATAGTAAATAGTACCATAAAGCAGGTATGTATATTAAATTAAATAATGAGTATACAATGCTTAGCCAACCATCTAACTCCTGGTGTCAACAAAGATTAGTAGTTATTAACATAATCTTACTCTAGAAACTAGCTCTCAATTCCTAAAGGACTAAAGAATTCCCCCTTTCATATGGCATTAAAAACAACAACAACAAAACCCTCAAAAATGCAAGGCCACTGAAAAAAGTCTGGAGGTGGGAAGGGAAGATAACATAGTTTAATTGTATGCAGAAAAGCATATCAGTGCCTAAGCAACCACTGCAATAGGTTAGCAATCTCTTCAGAAAATATAGAAGGGCAATGTCATATGTTTAAAATCAAATATACTAGGTTCACAGTCCATCTCTCTCATCATACTCTCTCTGGCTATAATTCCTCTTCTTTATTCATTTGGTGACTACACCCTATAAAAATGCTTAAAATTAAAATCTTTGTTTTCTCTGTTTTCTTCTCAAAAACACATTTGCCAAAAGATTTAAGCAAGTGAGCAGGAATTTATAAACCCAGCTTTAAAATCAGTTACATCTAAGTAAGACACCAGATACTCAACTGGGCATTGTTTTTAAATTCCAGCTTTGTTCATTCTCAAAACTAAAGATTCTCTAAAATACATTTAGTTGCCTTTAGACCATCATCTTCTCAATCTTTAGCATATATTAGATACAATTATTCTTATAAAGAATGTCTGATTTACTTGGCTAGATGTTTTTGCTCTAATTTTAAATGGATTTGGCACCCTAGGAAAGAGTAAAATGGTCAGACAATCACAACAGAAAGATGAACAGGGACTGCTCACCAGTTTCTCTCTTTTAGCTATCTCATGTGTAATCAATGCAAATTAGAATTTTAAATACATTTGTAAATTGTATTTGTACCCTAATTTGAAATCTGCCCTGAGAAACTTTCAGTCCAGTGCTTAGCTAAT
Source organism: Chlorocebus sabaeus (assembly GCF_047675955.1). Classification (NCBI taxonomy): domain Eukaryota; kingdom Metazoa; phylum Chordata; class Mammalia; order Primates; family Cercopithecidae; genus Chlorocebus; species Chlorocebus sabaeus. The sequence continues at coordinate 40,331,313 of NC_132914.1, read as the reverse complement.
AGAACTTCAATATGTTGCTGGGTTTGAATATGACAAATGAAATAGCAAATCTCTCTTCACATTTTTATAAATCCATTAATTTTTGAAGCTTAAAAAATGATCTTGGAGTTTTTCATAAGCTCTTTATGAAACTTATTCTATGAGTTTCCTCAGCACCAAAAAGGGCTCTTAAGCCAGATGGATAGAAAGAAAATCTAGAAAGAAAGCATGCAAAATCTAAACTAAAACTATAAATCTCTGAATCATATAATACAACATCCAATTTTCTTTTTAGCTGTGAGTTTGCCATATGGGGATAATAAAGGGAAAATTCAAAATATAATCTCCATGATTCTTTGTTTCTGTGGGCCTAAGATATTAGTCCATCTTTACAAAAAGAAAAATCCCCAAACAACTACTGTCATACATAAAGTTAGTTGTTAATCAAACTCAGAAGAAGGCAAAATAATACTTTGTATATAAAGTACACAGTTAAGAAACATTAGTTATTCTATGTAAAGGTAATGTTCACCCAAAACACAAACAAAATGGGGCAAAAATTCAGGGCAATTTAAAAACAAAAAAAAATCATACAATACCAGTTAGGGCAAGAATTGAAAATGACACCATCTAGGCCTGTTCTTGTTTAGGAATGTCAAAAGAAAAGATCTATAATAATTCTTTGGCTTTTCTTTAAAAGAATTTTTTTCTTACTTCTTTGTTCTGCAAGAAAAAAAACAATAATTAGCAAACCACAGATGAGAGTGAGTGCTCTCATTTAACACACCAAATATGCCACCCAAGACCGCAATTGCTGCCATTGCCATTTTGCATGCCCGTTTTTTCCCTTGCTTTTTTAAAACTCCAAACCTCAAGGAAGGTGCAGTGAGTTGTCACTGGAAGTGCCTTAGGGAACCAACTAAATGAGAACTGAAAGAGTTTGAAGGATATTATCAAGTTACCCCTTCCAGAGAGGCAGTAAATATTTACTGAGCTTCAACTCTGTGCAAAAGTGTTGGCTATGCTCTGGACAGTGAAAAGTGTATGAGCTAAGCCTTTGCTCCTACAGGAATTTACGAAAAAGTAGGGGAAATAATGACTACATATAAAAGTGAATCATGTGCATAAATAATAAAACAAAGTTGAACAGAAGTACAAAGTTTCAGTCAGGTTTATTATTTCTTTTTAATAAAAATCTTTTTTATTTCATCTGGTTATAACTCCCCACTCTCCCAAACACTGACAGTGGAAGTGAAGGCAAATCTTGCATCGGGGATGGTAGAAGGACCTAAAGGCCTAAAGAATCCCAGCACTAGCAAGGACCCCTGGAAAAAGTGTGGAAGATTTCCCCTTCAGTATTGGACATTCCATAGAACGCGAGTTCCATGAGGATGGGTAGCATTCCTGCAATACTCACAACTCTTTTACCTAGAACTTCGCAGAATATCTAGAACATAGTATTTCTCAATGAAAAGTAAGTTACTATTATTTTTAAACAATTCCACGTAGGTACTTGGAAAAACCAAGTATGATAAAGTGGGGTTATTTATTTTCACTGTTCTAACCCAGTATGGGAGAGAGGGGGAAAGGAAGACAGCTCTGAAAAGCTGAAGCTGGTAGAGGGATCATCTCACACTTGAATCTGGAAGTACCTTGAAACCAAGAAAGTATTCAGAGGTGCAATTGGAATTTGGGTTCCTAATGGGTTACCTAAACAAGAGCAAGAGCCAGGGTATGGATAAGGCAAAAAAGCACGATCAGGTAAGCAGGAGAGAGACCTGGGAAAATGTCTGAGATAAAGCTGCTGCTGTCTGTGTAACAAATGGGTGTACCATCCTTTGTTAAAGAGTTGGAGACCAAGTGATAATTATTTTGTAATTTATCCCACATTGGGCCTAAAAGTATTCCTTAAGAATCAAAGAGCTCCAAAACCATCACCTGAAGAATGTTAAGGGAAATTAGGGAGTTCAGTAAAATGACATTGCAAGATAATATATAAAAATTAATAGTATTCATTGGAATAAACAATTCAAAAATATTTCTAACAAACACTTAGAAAGTATGTTTAAGGCATCCAATTCACAATAGCAACACAAATAATAAACCTCCCAAAAAATGATCAGTGTAAATAAGAAGTAAATTGTACTAACAGAAAGGACCAGAATAAAGGAGAGAGTTACCATGCTCCTGGGGTGGGGGGAAACTGCATGTTTGAAAACTATCAATTCCCAAATGGTAATCTAAATTTGGATAAATCCCAAAATTTAAATATAATTTTGATCCACATCCAACTGAGCATTTTTCATACCTGACAAACACTATTATTTATCTGGAAGACACAGTGCTAAGAAAGAGCCAACATGTAATTCTAAAGAGAAGAGTAAGTCGGAAATTTAATATACTTAAATTAGGAAAATACTTTGCTATTGGTTATAATAATAAATTGATACATAAACAAATAGAGTAGGCAAAATAGGAGATTTCAGTCCTCATACTCTCACAGAAACACTGATTTTTGACAACCATCCACAGACAGGAATACCCCTGTGGTAACCCAGGAGTCCAGGAGAGACATTCCAGCACTGCATTAGAGTAAAAAAAATTGAGAACAGATGCAGTGATTAAGTGGGAAGAACAGTTTCACTTTACCTGCATCATCTCTCTCTCAAGGCAGCACAGCTTAATGTCAAGAGAGACCTCCTCAGCCTGCAGTTTTTTCCCATGGGGGAAAATAAGGGTGAAGTAAGTGCCTGGTTTCTTCAGACTCACAAGACATTGCCCAAGAGGCCAATGCCTGCCTCATTCCCTCCAGATCACTAAGGGAATCAGCACAGCTGGATAGTCTGGGGAGAGACAGAAGCAGGAAAAAGGAGTCGGAAAGGCCTGCAAGAACCCCAAAATATCTGGCTGGGCTTTCTTGAGTTAAGGTCTTTCTCTCCTAAAGCAGTCTCAGTAAAGACTAGAGGAAGGAACTGTTTTTTCAAACGTGAAGATCGCATTCCAAGACATCAAGGAACATGAAAAATCAAGGAAACAAAACACCAAAGGAGCAAAACAAAACTCCAGCAGCTGACCCCAAATAAATGGAGATCTATGAAATCCCCTGTAAAGAATTCAAAGTAATAGTTGCAAAGAAGCTCAGTAAGCTACAAGAGAAGTCATATAGGCAAATAAACAATATCAGAAAAACAATACATGAACAAAATAAAAATTCAACCAAGAGATAGAAAACATAAAAAAGAACCAAAAATGAACTCTACAGTTAAAACATATAATAATTGGCCAGGCACAGTGGCTCATGCCTGTAACCCCAGCACTTTGGGAGGCAGAGGTGGGTGGATCACTGGAGGCCAGGAGTTCAAGACCAGACTGGCCAACAAAGCGAAACACCATTTCCACAAAAAATACAAAAATTAGCTGGGCATGGTGCCATATGCCTGTAATCCCAGCTACTTGGGAGGTTACGACATGAGAATCACTTGAAGCCAGGAGGCAGAGGTTGCAGTGAGCCACGATCATGCCACTGCACTCCAGCCTGGATGACAGAGTGAGACTCTGTCAAAAAATAAGGAAGTTAGGAAGTTAGAGAGGGAGGGAGGGAGGGAGGGAGGGAGGGAGGAAGGAAGGAAGGAAGGAAGGAAGGAAGGAAGGAAGGAAGGAAGGAAGGAAGGAAAAAAGGAAAAAAGGAAAGGAGAGGAGGGACAGAGGGATGGAGAGACAGAGAGAAGGAGGGAGGGAGGGAAAGAAAGAAAGGAAAGGAAAGAAAAGAAAGGGAAGGGAAAGGGAATGGAAAGGGAAGGAAAGGAAAGGAAAGGAAAAGAAAGGAAAGGAAAGGAAGAAAACAAAGAAAGAGAGAAAGAGAGAGAGAAAGAAAGAAAGAAAGAAAGAGAAAGAAAGAAAATAATTGATCTGAAAAATTCAATAGTTTTAATACCAGACTCTATCAAGGAGAAGAAAGAATCAGTGAACTCAAAGATAGATCATCTGAATTATTCAATTGGAAAACAAAAAGAAAAAAAAATAAAAAAGTAAAGAATGCCTATATGACATGGGACATCATCAAGAGAAATAATATACATATCATAGATGTTCCAGAAGTAACAGAAAGAGAATGGGTCAGAAAGATTACTTAAATAAATAATGAAGAATCAGGGGAGTGAAATGAGCATCCAGATGCATGGGGCCCAGAAAACATCAAATAGGTAGAACATAAAAAGATACTCACCAAGACACATTATAATCAAACTGTCAAAACTTAAAGCGAAAATTTTGAAAGCAACAAAAGAAAAGTGATGTGTCACATAAAAGGAAACCTTCACAAGACTATGAGCAGATTTCTCAGTAGAAATCCTGCATGCCAAGAGAGAACGCATGCTACATCCAAAGGCAGAAGGGAAAAAAAATCAATTAAGAATAACTTACCCAACAAAACTATCCTTCCCCAGTGAAGGAGAGAAAGACTTTCTCAGACAAACAAAATCTGAAGGAGTTCATCAGCACTAGAACTTCCCTATAAGAAATGCTAAAGGGATTTCTTCAGCTGCAGCAAATGGCCACTAAAGAGAAACATGAAAACACATGAAGGTATAAAACTTACTGGTAGGGGAGGCAGAGCAAGATGGCCGAATAGGAACAGCTCCAGTCTCCAGCTCCCACCGCGAGCGACACAGAAGACAGGTGATTTCTGCATTTTCAACTGAGGAATGCAGCTCATTGCCAGCAACGGATCAAAGCTGGATGGAGAATGACTTTGACAAGATGAGAGAAGAAGGCTTCAATCCATCAAACTTCTCAGAGCTAAAGGAGGAATTATGTACCCAGCGCAAAGAAACTAAAAAGCTTGAAAAAAGAGTGGAAGAATTGATAACCAGAATAATTAACGCAGAGAAGGCAATAAACGAACAAACAGAGATGAAAACCATGACACGAGAAATACGTCACAAATGCACAAGCTTCAGTAACCGACTCGATCAACTGGAAGAAAGAGTATTAGCGATTGAGGATCAAATGAATGAAATGAAGCAAGAAGAGAAATCTAAAGAAAAAAGAAGAAAAAGAAATGAACAAAACCTGCAAGAAGTATGGGATTATGTAAAAAGACCAAATCTACGTCTGATTGGGGTGCCTGAAAGTGAGGGGGAAAATGGAACCAAGTTGGAAAACACTCTGCAGGATATCATCCAGGAGAACTTCCCCAACCTAGTAGAGCAGGCCAACATTCAAATTCAGGAAGTACAGAGAACGCCACAAAGATACTCCTCGAGAAGAGCAACTCCAAGACACATAATTGCCAGATTCACCAAAGTTGAAATGAAGGAAAAAATCTTAAGGGCAGCCAGAGAGAAAGGTCGGGTTACCCAAAAAGGGAAGCCCATCAGACTAACAGCAGATCTCTCGGCAGAAACTCTCCAAGCCAGAAGAGAGTGAGGGCCAATATTCAACATTCTTAAAGAAAAGAATTTTCAACCCAGAATTTCATATCCAGCCAAATTAAGTTTTGAAAGTGAAGGAGAAATAAAATCCTTTACGGATAAGCAAATGCTTAGAGATTTTATCACCACCAGGCTTGCCTTACAAGAGACCCTGAAGGAAGCACTAAACATGGAAAGGAACAACCGGTACCAGCCATTGTAAAAACATGCCAAAATGTAAAGACCATCAAGGCTACGAAGAAATTGCATCAACTAACGAGCAAAATAACCAGTTAATATCATAATGGCAGGATCAAGTTCACACATAACAATCTTAACCTTAAATGTAAATGGACTAAATGCTCCAATTAAAAGACACAGACTGGCAAACTGGATCAAGAGTCAAGACCCATCAGTCTGCTGTATTCAGGAGACCCATCTCACATGCAGAGACATACATAGGCTCAAAATGAAGGGATGGAGGAAGATCTACCAAGCAAATGGAGAACAAAAAAAAGCAGGGGTTGCAATCCTAGTCTCCGATAAAACAGACTTTAAACCATCAAAGATCAAAAGAGACAAAGAAGGCCATTATCTAATGGTAAAGGGATCAATTCAACAGGAAGAGCTAACTATCCTAAATATATATGCACCCAATATAGGAGCACCCAGATTCATAAAGCAAGTCCTTAGAGACTTACAAAGAGACTTAGACTCCCATACAATAATAATGGGAGACTTCAACACCCCACTGTCAACATTAGACAGATCAACGAGACAGAAAGTTAACAAGGATATCCAGGAATTGAACTCATCTCTGCAGCAAGCAGACCTAATAGACATCTACAGAACTCTCCACCCCAAATCAACAGAATATACGTTCTTCTCAGCACCACATCGCACTTACTCCAAAATTGACCACATTATTGGAAGTAAAGCATTCCTCAGCAAATGTACAAGAACAGAAATTATAACAAACTGTCTCTCAGACCACAGTGCAATCAAACTAGAACTCAGGACTAAGAAACTCAATCAAAACCGCTCAACTACATGGAAACTGAATAACCTGCTCCTGAATGACTACGGGGTACATAACGAAATGAAGGCAGAAATAAAGATGTTCTTTGAAACCAATGAGACCAAAGATACAACATACAAGAATCTCTGGAACACATTTAAAGCAGTGTGTAGAGGGAAATTTATAGCACTAAATGCCCACAAGAGAAAGCAGGAAAGATCTAAAATTGACACTCTAACATCACAATTAAAAGAACTAGAGAAGCAAGAGCAAACACATTCAAAAGCTAGCAGAAGGGAAGAAATAACTAAGATCAGAGCAGAATTGAAGGAGATAGAGACACAAAAAACCCTCCAAAAAAATCAATGAATTCAGGAGTTGGTTTTTTGAAAAGATCAACAAAATTGATAGACCGCCAGCAAGACTAATAAAGAAGAAATGAGAAGAATCAAATAGACGCAATAAAAAATGATAAAGGGGATATCACCACCGACCCCACAGAAATACAAACTACCAACAGAGAATACTATAAACACCTCTACACAAATAAACTGGAAAATCTAGAAGAAATGGATAATTTCCTGGACACTTACACTCTCCCAAGACTAAACCAGGAAGAAGCTGAATCCCTGAATAGACCAATAGTAGGCTCTGAAATTGAGGCAATAATTAATAGCCTACCAACCAAAAAATGTCCAGGACCAGATGCATTCACAGCTGAATTCTACCAGAGGTACAAGGAGGAGCTGGTACCATTCCTTCTGAAACTATTCCAATCAATAGAAAAAGAGGGAATCCTCCCTAACTCATTTTATGAGGCCAACATCATCCTGATACCAAAGCCTGGCAGAGACACAACAAAAAAAGAGAATTTTAGACCAATATCCCTGATGAACATCGATGCAAAAATCCTCAATAAAATACCGGCAAACTGGATTCAGCACCACATCAAAAAGCGTATCCACCATGATCAAGTGGGCTTCATCCCTGGGATGCAAGGCTCGTTCAACATTCACAAATCAATAAACATAATCCAGCATATAAACAGAACCAAAGACAAAAACCACATGATTATCTCAATAGATGCAGAAAAGGCCTTTGACAAAATTCAACAGCCCTTCATGCTAAAAATGCTCAATAAATTTGGTATTGATGGAATGTATCTCAAAATCATAAGAGCTATTTATGACAAACCCACAGCCAATATCATACTGAATGGGCAAAAACTGGAAAAATTCCCTTTGAAAACTGGCACAAGACAGGGATGCCCTCTCTCACCACTCCTATTCAACATAGTGTTGGAAGTTCTGGCTAGGGCAATCAGGCAAGAGAAAGAAATCAAGGGGATTCAGTTAGGAAAAGAAGAAGTCAAATTGTCCCTCTTTGCAGATGACATGATTGTATATTTAGAAAACCCCATTGTCTCAGCCCAAAATCTCCTTAAGCTGATAAGCAACTTCAGCAAAGTCTCAGGATACAAAATTAATGTGCAAAAATCACAAGCATTCTTATACACCAGTAACAGACAAACAGAGAGCCAAATCAGGAATGAACTTCCATTCACAATTGCTTCAAAGAGAATAAAATACCTAGGAATCCAACTTACAAGGGATGTAAAGGACCTCTTCAAGGAGAACTACAAACCACTGCTCAGTGAAATAAAAGAGGACACAAACAAATGGAAGAACATACCATGCTCATGGAAAGGAAGAATCAATATCGTGAAAATGGCCATACTGCCCAAGGTAATTTATAGATTCAATGCCATCCCCATTAAGCTACCAATGAGTTTCTTCACAGAATTGGAAAAAACTGCTTTAAAGTTCATATGGAACCAATAAAGACCCCGCATTTCCAAGACAATCCTAAGTCAAAAGAACAAAGCTGGAGGCATCACGCTACCTGACTTCAAACTATACTACAAGGCTACAGTAACCAAAACAGCATGGTACTGGTACCAAAACAGAGATATAGACCAATGGAACAGAACAGAGTCCTCAGAAATAATACCACACATCTATAGCCATCTGATCTTTGATAAACCTGAGAAAAACAAGAAATGGGGAAAGGATTCCCTATTTAATAAATGGTGCTGGGAAAATTGGCTAGCCATAAGTAGAAAGCTGAAACTGGATCCTTTCCTCACTCCTTATACAAAAATTAATTCAAGATGGATTAGAGACTTAAATGTTACACCTAATACTATAAAAACCCTAGAAGAAAACCTAGGTAATACCATTCAGGACATAGGCCTGGGCAAGGACTTCATGTCTAAAACACCAAAAGCAATGGCAACAAAAGCCAAAATTGACAAATGGGATCTAATTAAACTAAAGAGCTTCTGTACAGCAAAAGAAACTACCATCAGAGTGAACAGGCAACCTACAGAATGGGAGAAAATTTCTGCAATCTACTCATCAGACAAAGGGCTAATATCCAGAACCTACAAAGAACTCAAACAAATTTACAAGAAAAAAACAAACAACCCCATCAAAAAGTGGGCAAAGGATATGAACAGACACTTCTCAAAAGAAGACATTCCTACAGCCAACAGACACATGAAAAAATTCTCATCATCACTGGCCATCAGAGAAATGCAAATCAAAACCACAATGAGATACCATCTCACACCAGTTAGAATGGTGATCATTAAAAAGTCAGGAAACAACAGGTGCTGGAGCGGATGTGGAGAAATAGGAACACTTTTACACTGTTGGTGGGATTGTAAACTAGTTCAACCATTATGGAAAACAGTATGGTGATTCCTCAAGGATCTAGAACTAGAAGTACCATATGACCCAGCCATCCCCTTACTGGGGATATACCCAAAGGATTATAAATCATGCTGCTATAAAGACACATGCACACGTATGTTTATTGCGGCACTATTCACAATAGCAAAGACTTGGAATCAACCCAAATGTCCATCAGTGACAGATTGGATTAAGAAAATGTGGCACATATACACCATGGAATACTATGCGGTCATAAAAAAGGATGAGTTTGTGTCCTTTGTAGGGACATGGATGCAGCTGGAAACCATCATTCTCAGCAAACTATCGCAAGAACAGAAAACCAAACACTGCATGTTCTCACTCATAGGTGGGAACTGAACAATGAGATCACTTAGACTCAGGAAGGGAAACATCACACATTGGGGCCTATCACGGGGAGGGGCGGGGGGAGGGATGGCATTGGGAGTTATACCTGATGTAAATGACGAATTGATGGGTGCTGACGAGTTGATGGGTGCAGCACACCAACATGGCACAAGTATACATATGTAACAAACCTGCACGTTATGCACATGTACCCTAGAACTTAAAGTATAATAATAAAAATAAATAAATAAAAAATAATTTAAAAATAAAAATAAATAAAAATAATTTTTAAAAAACTTACTGGTAAAAGTAAGTATATAATCAAATTCAGAATACTTTAATACTGAATGGTTGTGCATAGATCACTTTTAACACCAGTATAAAAGTTGGACGTATTAAAATACAGCTACAATAATTCAATAAAGGACACATTATTTTTAAAAATGTAAATATTAATATAAATTAAATAAAAGGTAGGGAAGTAAAAAAAATAAAGTTTTTATAATCAAAATTAAGTTGTTATCAGCTGAAGACAGAAAGTTGTAAGATCTTTTATGTAAGCCTCATGCTAATCACAAGAAAAAATCTATTATGGACAATAGATAAAGAAAAAAGAATCAAAACATAAAACTACAAATAAAAAACCATCAAATTACAAAGGAAGATGACAAAAGAAAATGAAAGGAAGAAATAATCTACAATACAGCCAGAAAACATTAACAAAATGGCAATAGTAACTCATTACCTATCAATAATTACTAAAGTGTAAGTGGATTAAATTCTGCACTCAAAAGACATAGACTGGTTGAATAGATAAAAAACAAGATCTAACTATACTCTGCCCACAAGAAACTCACGTTAGCTCTAAAGACACATAGGATGAAAGTAAAATGATGGAAAAAGATATCACATGCAAATGGGAACCAAATTGGGTGGCTACACTTAGATCAGATAAAATAGACTACAAGTCAAAAACCATAACAAGAGGTAAAGAAGGTCATTATACAATGAAAAAAGGGTCAATTCATCAAAAGTATATAACAATTATATATGTTCCCAACATTGAAGCATCTAAATATGTAAAGCAAATATTAATAGAGCTGAAAGGAGAAATAGCAATACAATAATAGCAGGGGATTTCAGTGCCCTACTTTCAGCATTGGATAGATCATTCAAGCAGAAAATCGATTTTTAAAAATGGTGGACTTGCCAGGTGTGGTAGCTGACACCTCTAATCCCAGTATTTCGAGAGGCTGAGGTGGGGAGATCTCTTGCTGTCAGGATTCTGAGACCAGCCTGGCCAACATGGTGAAACCCCATTTCTATTAAAAATACAAAATTAGCTGGGCGTGGTGGTGAGCACCTGTAATCCCAGCTACTCAGGAGGCTGAGACAGGAGAACAGTTTGAAACCAGGAGGCAGAGGCTGCAGTAAGCTGAGGTTGTGCCACTGCACTCCAGCCTGGGCAATAGAGACTCTGTCTCAAAAAGAATAAAAATTTTAAAAAAAAGTGGACTTGAACAATACTGTAGACCAAATGAACTTAACAGACACATACAGAACATTCAATCTAACAGCAACGGAATACACATTTTTCTCATGGGCACATAAAGCATTCTTCAGGATAAATCACATGTTAAGCCACAAAACAAGTATGACCAAATCTAAGAAGATTTAAATCATGTCAAATGTCTTTTCCAATCACAAGGGCATGAAACTAAAAATACAATAGAAATTTTGGAAATTTCACAAATATGTGGAATAAACAACACACTCTTGAATAAATAAATAATAAATAACTTTGTACCTCATGTAATGAGAAAAACATACTAACCCCAAAGTGAACAAAAGAGAAATAATAAAGATCAGAGTAGAAATAAATGAAACAAACTAGAAACATTACTGAAACTAAGAATTGGTTTCTGAAAAGATAAAAAACATTGACAAACCTTTAACTATACAAAGAAAAAGATGGGGCCTATTGGCAGGGTAGGGTACGGGGAGAGAGAATATTAGAAAGGATGGCTAATGCATTCTAGGCTTAATACGTAGGTGATGGGTTGACAGGTGCAGTAAACCACTGTGGCACATGATTACCTATGTAACAGACCTGCATATCCTGCATATGTATCCTAGAACTAAAAAGAAAAAAAGAGACAAGACTCAAATAAATAAAAGAATAAATGAAAGAGGAGACATTACAACTGATACCACAGAAATACAAAAGATCGTATGAGAACATATGGATAACTCTGCTGCAACGAATTTCACAAGCTAGAAAACACGGATAAATTCCTAAATTCATACAACCTACCATGAATCATGAAAAAATAGAAAAATATGAACAGACCAATAACAAGTAAGGAGAGTGAAGCAATAAACAAAAGCCTCCCAACAAAGAAAAGCCCAAGACCAAATCCTTAACAAAAATACTAGCAAACCATATTCAACAGCACATTAAAAGGATGATATACTATGTTTAAGATTTATCCCTGGGATGTAAGGATGGTTCAAAAAATAAATAAATCAATGTGACATACCACACTAATAGAATAAAGGATAAAATTATTTCATTAGAATAAGAAATCTCATTAGAAGGATCACCTCATTAAACAAAGAAAAAAAATTGACAAAATTTAGTATTTTTGTGTGATAAAAACTCTCAATAAATTAGATATACAAGGTAAGTTCCTTAACATAATAAAGGCCATAGATGACAAGTTCACAGATAACATATTCAATGGTGAAAGCTGAGATTTTCTTCTAAGATCAGGAATAAGACAAGGATGTCCACTCTCACCACTTCTATTCAATATAGTACTGAATATCCTTGCCAGAGCAATTAGGCAAAAAACTAAAAGAGGGGGCAGGGGAAAATAGCAGGTATCCAAATAGGAAAAGAAGACATAAAATTGTCTCTGTTTGCAGATGCCATGGTCTCACATACAGAAGACTTCATGGAAAAAAAAAAACTGTTAGAAATAATAAATGAATTCAGTAAAGTTGTATCATATAAAGTCAACATAAAAAATTAGTCATGTTTCTATACTATGATAACAAACTATCCAAAAAGAAAGCAATCCCATTTACAAGATCATCAAAAAGAAGAAAATGCTTAGGAGTATAATAACCAAGATGAAACTATACACTGAGAACTATAAAACATTGATAAAAGAAGTAAGACTTAATATTGTTCAAATGCTCATACTACCCGAAGCAATGTATAAATTCAATGCAAACCTTATCAAAATTTACATAGAATTTTTTTACAGAAATAGAAAAAACAATCCTAAAATGTGTATGGAACCACAAAGACCCTGAATAACCACAGCAATCTTGAGTAAGAAGAATAAAGCTGGAGGCATCACACTTCCTAATTTCAAAATCTATAATAATCAAAAGAGTATGTCACTATACTCTTTTGTCACTATACTCTATATAATACAAAGCTATCATAATCAAAAGAGTATGTCACTACCATAAAAACAGAAACATAGGTCAATGGAACAGAATCAAGGACCCAGAAATTAATCCACACATATAAGGCCAACTAATGTTCAACAAGAGTGCCAAGAATGCACAATGGAGTGAAGATAGTCTCTCCAATAAATTGTGTTGGGAAAGCTGGATATCCACACATAAAAGAATGAAATTGAACCCTTATCTTACACCATGCACACCAATCAAATCACAGCATATTAAGACCTGAAACAATAATACTCCCAGAAAAAAATATAAGGGAAACAACTTTTTGACATTGTTCTCAGCAACTATTTTTAGACTTTGACACCAAAAGCGTATGCAATAAAACCAAAAATAAACAAGTAGGATTACATAAAAATAAAAAGCTTCTTCTGCACAGCAAAGGAAACAATTAACAATGAAAAAGCAACCTAAACAATGAAAAAATATATTTGCAAACTGTGTATCTAATCAGGGGTTAATTTCCAAAATAAGTAAGGAATACATACAACTCAATAGCAAAAGAACAATCAATCTGATTTTTAAATGGGCAAAGAACATGAATAGACTTTTGTCCAAAGAAGACATACAAATAACCAATAGGCATATGAAAAGGTGCTCATATGAGTAACCATGAGGAAAATGCAAATCAAAATCACAGTGAGATATCATTTCACACCTGTTAAGATGGCTATTATTAAATATAAATAAATAAATAACAAGTGTTGGCTGGCAAAGATTTGGAGAAAAGGGAACCCTTACATATTATTAGTGAGAATGTAAATTAGTACAGCCATTATGGAAAACACTATGGAGTTTCTTTAAAAAATTAAAGTATAACTACCACATGACCCAGCTATCACCCTTTTACGATTTGAAAAGAATTGAAATCTGGATATTAAAGAGATACCTATGTTTGTTAACAGCATTATTCACAATAGCCAAGATAAGGAAACAATCTAAATGTTCATTGACAGATGAATGGATAAGAAAATACAGTATATACATATAGTGGAATATTTTTCAGCCTTTAAAATAGAAAATTCTGTCATTTGTGACATGAATGAACTCGTAGAACATTATGCTAAGTGAAATAGGCCACACATAGAAAAATAGTACACTTCACAAATTAGATTCAACAAATCTCACTTAAATGTGGAATCTAAAATAGTCAAATTCACAGAAGCAGAGAGGAGGATAGTGGTGATGTGGGGCTGCGAAAGGGGGAATATGAAGAGATGTTGGTCAATTTTTGCAAAGTTTCAGTTGTGCAAAATGAATACATTCTGGAAATCTAATGCATAGCATAATGACTGTAGGTAACAATACCTTAATGTATACTTGAAATTCGCTAAGAAGTAGATCCTGAGGGTTGTTATAAAAAAGTAACTATGTGAGTTGATGGATACATTCATTATCTTGATTGTGATGATTATTTCACAATGTATATGTTTATCACATCAAGTTGTATACTTCAAATACATACAATTAAAAACTGTATCAATATTAGTTCATTACTTGTGACAAATGACATAGTAAGATAAAACAATACGGAATATTGAGTGAGAGCTATACAAGAAGACTCTGCACCATTTTTGCAACTTTTCTGTAAAACTAAAACTATTCTAGCCAAGCAAAATACTGAGGTAGAAGAAGCAACAGGAAGAGCCCCTAGGCACTCTCAGTCCCCAGGGAAGCCATTTCTTACTTTGTCTCACAGGGGTCCTTGGGGAGGTCCTTGGGAAGAACAAGGAAAAGACCACAGGGAGAAGAAAACTTCCAGCTGAACTTTGTAACAATTTTGACCAAATGCAGTTTCCTGGACAGAACGTGGGAGAACTGGTGAATTAGAAGTGCAGACACAGCACCAAAGCCACAGCAGGCAAGGAGGCACAAAACCTGAAATCCCTGCTTGCTTTCTCAACTGGGAGGCTGGCAGCCTGGGGCAGTTCTCAGCTTTGCTCACTCCCTGCTTAGATATGAAGTCGGTGCTGTGGAGGGAGCATGGTAGGAGTGAGACTGGCCTTTTGGGCTGCATGGGTGAGGTCTGTAACTGCCGGCTTTCCTCCACTTCCCTGGTGACTTGCATGCCACAGCAGGGGCAGCCAGCCATAACCCACCTGGGAACATAACTCCATTGGTCTGAGAACACCCCTAACCCCCACAACAGCTGCAGCAAGCCCCGGCAAGGAGAGTTAAGCTCAGATACACCTAACTCTGCACCAACCTGATGGTCTTTCTCTACCTGCCCTGGTAGCGGAAAACAAAGGACATAATCTCTTGGGAGTTCTATGGCCCCACCCACTGTCTCATCCTCCCTATACTACTACAACGGATGCTCTCTTGAAAGCACCATCTCCTGGTTGGAGATCAACCAACACAAAACTAGCACAATAAACAAAACTACAAACAAGGACCTTCACAGAGTCCACTTCACCCCCCTGCCACTTCCTCTGGAGTAAGTGCTGATATCCACGACTGAGAGACCTGAAGACAGTTTACATCATAGAACTCTGTGCAGATAAGCCCAGTACCAGCCCAGAGCCTAGTAGCTCTACTGTGTAGCTAAATGCAGAGGAAAAATAACAATCACTGCAGTTAGGCTCTCAGGAAGCTACATCCCTAAGGGAACGGGGAGAGCACCACATCAAGGGAGCACTCCTTGGAAAAAAGAATCTGAACAGCAGCCCTTGAGCCCCAGATATTCCCTAACAGTCTATCCAAATGAGAAGGAACCAGAAAAACATTTCCGGTAATATGATAAAACAAGGTTCTTTAATACCCCTCAGAAATCACACTAGCTCACTAGCAGTGAATCTAAACCATGAAGAAATCACTGACTTGCCAGAAAAAGAATTCAGAAGGTCAATTATTAATCTAATCAAGGAGGCACCAAAGAAAGCTTAAGTCCAACTAAATGAAATTTAAAAATGATACAAGATATGAAAGGGAAACCTTCAGTGAAATAGTTAGCGTAAATGAAAAACAATCACAACTTCTGGAAATGAAAGACACACTTAGCGAACTGCAAAATATAATGGAAAGTCTTAGCAATAGAATCAAACAAGTAGAAGAAAGAACTCTGGAGCACAAAGACAAGACTTTTGAATTAACTCAATCCAACAAAGGCAAAGAAATAAGAATTTTTAAAAATGAACTAAGTCAGTCAGGCTTGGTGGCTCACACCTGTAATCCTAGCACTTTGGGAGGCCAAGACTGGCAGATCACCTGAGGTCAGGAGTTCTAGACCAGCCTGGTCAACGTGGTGAAACCCCATCTCTACTAAAAATACAAAAATTAGCCAGGCATAGTGGTGGTCATCAGTAATCTCAGCTACTTGGGAGGTGAATGTTGCAGTGAGCCAAGATCATGCCATTGCACTGCAGCCTGGGTGACAAAGGGAGACTCTGACTCAAAAAAAAAAAAAAAAAAAAAAAAAAGAACAAAGCCTCCAGGAAGTTTGAGATAATGTTAAACAACCGAACATAAGAATAATTGGTGTTCCTGAGGAAGAAGATAAATCTAAAAGCTTGGGAAACATATTTGATGGAATAATTCAGGAATATTTTCCCAGCCTTGCTAGAGACCTAGACATCTAAATACAAGAAACTCAAAGAACACCAGGGAAATTTATCACAAAAAGATCATCACCTAGGCACACAGGCATCCAGGTTATCTAAAGTTAAAGGAAAGAATCTTTTTTTTTTTTTTTTTTTTTTTTTATTTATTTTTTTGAGATGGAGTTTCACTCTTGTTGCCCAGGCTGGAATGAAATGGCATGGTCTCGGCTCACTGCAAGTTTCACCTCCCGGGTTCAAGCAATTCTCTTGCCTCAGCCTCCCAAGTAGCTGGGATTACAGGTGCATGCAACCATGCCTGGCTAATTTTTGTATTTTTAGTAGAGACAGGGTTTCACCATGTTGACCAGGCTGATCTCGAACTCCTGACATCAGGTGATCCGCCCATCTCGGCCTCCCAAAAGGCTGGGATTACAGGTGTGAGCCACTGTGCCCAGCAACAAAGGAAAGAATCTTAAGAGCCATGAGGCAAAAGCATCAGGTAACCTATAAAGGAAAACCTATCAGATTAACAGTAGATTTTTCAGCAGAAACTCTAAAAGCTAGAAGGGATTGGGGCCCTATCTTTAGCCTTCTTAAACAAAGTAATTATCAACCAAGAGTTTGGTATCCAGCAAAACTAAGCTTTGTAAATGGAAGAAAGATACTCTTTTTCAGACAAACAAATGCTGAGAGAAATCACCACTACCAAACCAGCACTACATGAATTGTTAAAAGGAACTCTAAATCTTGAAACAAATCCCCAAAACACACCAAAATAGAACTTCCTTAAGCATAAATCTCACAGGACCTATAAAACAAAAGCACAATGGAAAAAAAATAGGTTTTTCAGGCAACAAATAGCACAATAATAGAATGGTACCTCACATCTCAATACTAATGTTCAATGTAAATGGCCTAAATGCTACACTTAAAAGATGCAGAACAGCAGAACGGATAAGAATTCACCAACCAACTATCTTCTGTCTTCAAGAGACTCACCTAATACATAAGGACTCACATAAACTTAAGGTAAAGGGGTGGAAAAAGATATTCCATGCAAATGGACACTAAAAACCAGCAGAAGTAGCTATTCTTATATCAAACAAAACAAGCTTTAAAGCAACAGCAATTTAAAAAGACAAAGAGGAACATTATATAATGATAAAAGGACTTGTCCCACAGGAAAATATCACAATCCTAAATATATATCTATCTAACACCGGAGCTCCCAAATTCATAAAACAATTACTACCAGAGCTAAGAAATGAGATAGACAGCAACACAATAATTTGGGAGACTCCACTGACAGCACGAGACAGGTCATCAAGACAGAAAGTCAACAAAGAAACAATGGATTTAAACTATACCCTGGAAAAAATGGACTTAATAGATATTTACAGAATATTCTACCCAACAACTATAGACTGTACATTCTATTCATTAGCACACGGAACTTTCTCTAAGATAGACCATATGATAGGCCACAAAAGAAGTCTCAATAAATTTGAGAAAACTGAAATTATATCAAGTACTCTCTCAGACTATAGTTGAATAAAATTAGAAATCAACTCCAAAAGGAACCCTCAAAACCATGCAAATACATGGAAATTAAATAACCTGCTCCTGAATGATCACTGAGTCAACAATGAAATCAAGATGGAAATTTAAAAATTCTTTGAACTGAATAATAGCAACACAACCTATCAAAACCTCTGGGATACAGCAAAGACAGTGTAAAGAGGAAAGCTCATAACCTTAAACACCTACATCAAAAAGTCTGAAAGAGCACAGAATCTAAGGTCACACCTCAAGGAAATAGAGAAACAAAAACAAGCCAAACCCAAACCCAGTGGAAGAAAGGAAATAACCAAGATTGGAGCAGAATTAAATAAATTGAAAAAAAAAATTCAAAAAGTAAATGAAACCAAAAGCTGGTTCTCTGAAAAAAAATAAAATTGATAGACTGTTAGCAAGATTAACCAGAAAAGAAGAGAGAAGATCCAAATAAGCTCCATTAGAAATGTAATGGGAGATATTACAAATGATACCACAGAAATACAAAAGATCATTCAATGCTACTATGAACACCTTTATGCACATAAACTAGAAAACCTAGAGGAAATGGGTAAATTTCTGGAAATATACAACCCTCCCAGATTAAACCAGGAAGAAATAGAAACTGAACAGACCAATAGCCAGCAGTGAGATTGAAATGGCAATAAAAAAAAAAAAATTGCCAACAAAAAAAGTCCAGGACCAGATGGATTAACAGCTGAATTCTATCAGACATTCAAAGAATTGGTATCAATTCTATTGACACTATCTGATAAGACAGAAAAAGAGGAAATCCTCCTTAAATCATTATATGAAGCCAGTGTCACCCTAACACCAAAACCAGGAAAGGACATAATGAAAAAAGAAAACTAGAGACCAATATCCCTAATGAACATAGATGCAAAAATCCTCAACAAAATACTAGCAAACCAAATCAAATAGCATATCAAAAAGATAATCCACCATGATCAAGTGGGTTTCATACGAGGAATGTAGGGATGGTTTAACATACACAAGTCAATGAATGTGATACACCACATAAACAGAATTAAAAACAAAAATCACATGATCATCTCAATAGATGCAGAAAAAGCATTTAACAAAATCCGGCATCATGTTATGATTAAAACCCTCAGCAAAATCAGCATAGAAGGGACATACATACCTTAACATAATAAAAGTCATCTATGACAAACCCACAGCCAACACTATACTGAATGGGAAAAAGTTGAAAACATTCCCCCTAAGAACTGGAACACAACAAGGATGCTCACTCTCACCACTTCTATTCAACATAGTATTGGAAGTCCTAGCCAGAGCCATCAGACTAACAACAGAAATAAAGCCAATGCAGATTGGTAAAGAGGAAGTCAAACTGTCACTGTTTGCTGATGATATGATCATATAACTAGAAAACCCTAAGGACTCCTCCAAAAAACTCCTAGAACTTATAAACAAATTCAGCAAAGTTTCAGGATACAAAATTAATGTACATAAATCAGTAGCCCTGCTATACAACAACAGCAACCAAGCTGAGAATCAAATCAAAGACTCAACCCCTTACACAATAGCTGCAAAAAATAAAACAAAATAAAATACTTAGGAATATACCTAACTAAGGAAGTGAAAGAGATCTACAAGGAAAACTACAAAACACTGCTGAAAGAAATTACTGATGACACAAACAAATGGAAACACATCTCATGCTCACGGATAGGCAGACTCAATATTCCAAAAAATGACCATACTGCCAAAAGCAATCTACAAATTCAATGCAATTCCCATCAAAATATCACCATCATTCTTTACAGGACTAGAAAAAAAAATCCTAAAATTCACATGGAACGAAAAGAGTCCACATAGCCAAAGAAAGGCTAAGCAAAAAGAACAAATCTGGAGGTTTCACATTACCTGACTTTAAACTATATTATAAGGCCATAGTCACCAAAACAGTATGGTACTGGTATAAAAATAGGCAGATAGACCAATAGAACAGAATAGAAAACCCAGAAATAAAGCCCAGTACTTACAACCAAGTGATCTTTAACAAAGCAAGCAAAAACATAAAATGGGGAAAGGATACCCTATTCAACAAATGGTGCTGGGATAACTGGCTACCACATGTAGAAGAATGGAACTGGATCCTCATCTCTTACCTTATACAAAAGCAACTCAAGATAGATCAAATACTTAAATCTAAGACCTGAAACCACAAAAATTCTAGAAGATAACATTGGAAAAACCCTTTTAGACATTAGCTTAAGCAAAGACTTCATGACCAAGAACTCAAAAGCAAATATAACAAAACCAAAGATAAATAGATGGGACTTAATTAAACTAAAAAAGTGTCTGCACAGCAAAAGAAACAATTAACAGAGTAAACAGACAACCCACAGAGTGAGAGAAAAATCTTTGCAATTTATACTTCCAACAAAGGACTAATATCCAGAATGTACAAGGAACTCTAACAAATCAGCAAGAGAAAAACAGCCCCATCAAAAAGTAGGCTGACATGAACAGACAAGTCTCAAAAGAAGACATACAAATGGCCAACAAACATATGAAAAACTACTCAATATCACTTATGATCAGGGAAATGCAAATCAAAATCACAATGCAATGCCACCTTACTCTTGCAAGAATGGCCATAATCAAAAACTGAAACGATAACAGATGTTGGCACGGATGTGGTGAAAATGGAACACTTTTACACTGCTGGTGGAATGTAAACTAGCATAACCACTATGGGAAATAATGTGAAGATTCCTTAAGGAACTAAAAGTAGAACTACTATTTGATCCAGCAATCCCACTGCTGAGTATCTGCCCAGAGGAAAAGAAGTCATCATTCGAAAAAGATACTTGCACACCCATGTTTATACCAGCACAACTCGCAATTGCAAAAATATGAAACCAACCCAAATGGCCATCAATCAACGAGTGGATAAAGAAATTATGATACACACACACACATACACACACACACACACACACACACACACACCCCATGGAATACTACTGAGCCACAAAAAGGAATGAAATAATAGCATTCACAGTAACTTGGATGGAATTGGAGACCATTATTCTAAGTGAAGTAATTCAAGAATGGGAAACCAAACACCGTATGTTCTCACTCATAAGTGGGAGCTAAGCTACAAGGATGCAAAGGCATAAGAATGACACAATGGACCTTTGGGACTAGGGGAAAGGGCTGCGGGGAGGGATAAAAAACTACACATTGGATACAGTGTACACTGCACAGGTGACAGGTGCAGCAAAATCTTAGAAATCACCACTAAGGAACTTATCCATGTAACCAAACACCACCTGTTCCCCAAAAACGTACTGAAATAAATAAAAATAAAATCTATTGTGTTTGAGGCTAAAAAAAAAAAAAAAAAAACCTAATAAAACTATTGAATAAAATTTAAAAGTTTATTTTAAAAGTAAAAAAAATACAAAGTTCAGAATTTACCAATTATATGTAGAAATGTAAAAGATAAGAAATGTGGCATGTGAATTCAATAGGTGCTATAGTCTAAACATGCCCTCCAACATTCACATGTTGAATCTTTTTTTTTCTTTTGAGATGGGATTCACTCTGTCACTTAGGCTGAAGTGTAGTGGTGTGATCTCAGCTCACTGCAGCCTCCGCCTCCTGTGTCCAAGCAATTCTCCCACCTCGGCCTCCCAAGTAGCTGGGATTACAGGCAGGTGCCAACGCGCCTGGCTAATTTTTGAGTTTTTTGGGTAGAGATGAGGTTTCATTTTGTTGTCCAAGATGGTCTCAAACTCTTGATCTCAAGTTATCCACCTGCCTCAGCCTCCCAAAGTGCTGGGATTACAGGTGTGAGCCACCATACCCAGCCCACATGTTGAAATTTAATCATCAATATGAAAATATTAAGAAGTGAAGTCTTTAGGGGGTGATTAAGTAATGAGGGCTTAGTTCCTTATAAAAGGGCTTATGGGACTGAGTCTGTCTCATCTGCCGCGTGAGGACACAGCTTCCATTCATAGGAAGCAGTGTTCGAGGCACCATCCTGGAAGCAGAGACTGATTCCCTCCCCAGATACAAAACCTGCTGATGCTTTGCTCTTGGATTTCTCAGCCTCTAGACAGTGAGAAATAAATTTCAGTTCTTTATAAATTGTCCATCTCAGGTGTTTTGTTATAGCATCACTGACAGACTCAGAGAGTAAGGAAATAAAAATTATTTGAAAAGCAATCTAAAACACAGGCTATATTTTGAAGAACAGAGTCAGATTCGTGCCATGTGCAAAAATAATGTCTAAACAAAAAAAAAGCAATATAAAATACTATTTTAAAAGGATATTTTTGAAAGACTATAACCCAGAAGGCCTTCTAAGCAAAATACATCACTTTAAAATGAGATTTAAAAAATGAGAGATTTGAATACATACATACATCCTTACTACTAAACAGTTAAAGAAATGATAATCAAAGTGAGAAGGTGAGCGACAGACTATAATACAATATATACAATACAAGCAACTGGGGAAAAAAAGTATTTAGAAAACAGTTTCTGAAAATTAATATGAAATGTTAAGCAACCAAGCAGAAAAAATGAGCTAAGTATGTGGAAAAGTAACTCACAGAAGAAATATAAGTGACTAGTCAGTATTTTAAAAGGTAAAAATACTTCACTAATGATCAGGAAAACTAAACAAAAATAACAATGTTTTCACCCAATTGCTTAGTAAGAATTAAATTGATTATTAATAATCAGTTTTGCCTAGGGTATTGGTATAGAGAAAACTCATACTACCAGTATAATTTTAAATTAGATCCTTCTTTATTAGTGTAACTTGAAAGTCACTATGAAAAGTTTAAATGTACAGACCTTAGACTATTAAGCTCTGCTTCTCAGAATCTATCCTGAAAAAATACTTAGTATGTATGGGAAAAACTTTTGCTGCATTGTTTGAAATACAGCACTGAATACTTATCCATTGTGGTATCATATTATTGAATGTCACAAAATCATTTTATATGTTCTGACATGCAAAAATGACAATAAATTGATACACGAAAAAAGTTATGCTTAGAATATAAAGTACGATTACATTTTGTTTTCAAAATGCTTAGAAACTATTGAGTGTGCGTGGATACGCTCATGTGAATCAAAGCATGAAATAAAAAGCAAACCATGAATTCGAAAAATAAATATCAACAATGTGGCTGAGTCTGAGTGTTTTGCACAACTTAATGTTTTTTTAGCTATTGAATCTATTGTTCACATTAAATTTTATACAAAATTTTGAAAAGCAAAAGGAAAAAGAAAGCAGAGCTTCTGTTATCGAAACAAGCACTATCCTGTCCCAACAGCCTGAAGCTTCTCTGAGGAACTCCTTGGGCTCCTTGGGAAGAAGGTTTGAAAACCACTGTCTGGCTAATGCTGATATGCACTAGCAAAACCTTTCTTGCTTCCTTCTTTTCCACTGCTCCCAGGAAATAGTCAGTTACAAAACAATGGCACCCTATGTATTTAGCAACATATTTATATTCAACAACGACAGTGAAAGCAAAAGAAAGGAGAGAGAGAAACCACAGGAATCATTGTTCCATGTGACTCCATTCCTGCTTCTACTTGGAAACCAGGGCCCTACGTAAAGTTAGCGTAAGAGGCAAGAGGTGAAAATGCCATTAATTATTCAGTCTTAGTTCCCAAATGCTCTCATGGTATACATTTCTTGTCATAGTGAATATAATTCTATTATTTAAAAATCCTTTCATTTTGAATTAAATTACAGGAATGTGTCCCAATGCTGGAGAAGATTATAACCGGCTTGGACTTAGTGAAAGATGAAAATGTTGGTCTTCACTAGCTTTTTCATAGGCAATTTTCAAGAGAAAAATTAACTACACAAATTTTTGCCTTTCCCACGACTTGGAAATTTACCTGATTCTCCACTATATCAAAGGTGGAATTTCAAATATAGTCAAAGTGGAGAGTTCATTTGAACTAACTCTAGAGCAGCAGCCCTCAGAGAGACAAAGGCTGAATCAGAGCAGAGACTTAAGGCTCAGTCATCAATACCATAGAACAAATTAACTCAGACAAGACATGATGGAGCTGTAGAGGCAACCAGAGGGAGTCCATTCGGGCAGCTTAGCACAAATCTAACGAGGTGTCTCGCAAGAATTTATCATCAGGTTAGGTGCCTGCGGATAGGTGCCCCAGGGACAGATGCATGCTGATGAGGAGTCCAGAACCAGAAAATACGCAGTGATTCCAGCAAGTGGCTAGTGTCACAGAGGTGTGGTGCTAAGAGGGTCCAGGCACAGAACTGACATTCAGGACTAGCGTTTAGCAAGGCAGAGTCTCAGTCTGAGCAAGACAATGTAACCAGCAGTCAGGAATGTTGGTATAAGACAGGGGTTCCAAACCGAGGCTGACCACCTCCACTCCCCACCGCAGGGACACTTAGCAATGTCTGGAGACACTTCGGTTTTCATATCTGGGGGTACTACTGACATCTAGCAGATAAAGCCCAATTATGCTACTGAATGAGAATTGACAGAACAGCCCCACCCGCAAGCCCCCCACCAACACACACACACACATACACATACAAAAAAGAACTATGGAGCTCAAAAAAAAAGTCACTGTGAAGAAACCCTAGTATAGGGAATAAGATAGAACCACAGTTATGGGAACTATGACAAAAAAAATCTGGGAACAGGAGTTCTCATGAACAAGGCAGAAATGTGTAAAGGAAGCAAGAGTAACACAACAAACTTGAGTTGGAACTGAGTTACCTGAGCTGTCAAATAGGCTCTTTCATCTCCTTTTGACTAAGGACTATGCAGGTCTTAGGACCCCAAGGAAAAGGCATTCCAGTGGGTTGATCCCTGCTTTACCACTTACTAGTAGAGTGGTCTTGGGCCATTTATTTAATCCCTACACCTCAATTTTCTTTTCTATAAAATAAGAATAAATAATAGCATCTGCACCCAGAATTGCTATGCGACTAAAATAGGATAAGGCAATGATAAGTGCCTCTAACATTATGTCCAGCTCATATTACATGGTGGATAGTTGAGAGCTGGAGATGGGATTCAAATAGTCCAGCTTAGGAAAAGAGTTTTGAAAATGGAAAAGAGAGAAAAGCAGGGCATTTGCTCCAATCCCCCCAAAAATTACCTGGCAGAGAGTTTTCAGGAAAAAAATATTAATCAGGAATCAGATTTACTAAAATCCAGAATTGTATCATGGGTTAATTAAACTAACAACAATACCAGAAGGAAAGTGCTCTGATATACAAGGACCTTGTTTAAAGTGTTTCAGTCTTTAAACTCCTATAACAAGGCTAAACTCCTTTGTTCCTAGAGTGGCTAATTCCAGTACTCTGTTCTCAGCACTGTATCCTGAAATATTCTCGGCCTGACATTTTTTCTTACTAAATCAAAGATATTCTGGGATGTATTCAATACCCCTCTCCCCCCCCACACCCCCGGCTTCTCAAGACATTAGAATAGAACGCCAGACTATGGCCTTAGGCATCTAACACAGATGAATTAAGAACTCTGACCAAAACGGCTCTGCTTGTCCTGTTCTACTGCATGATTACTTTTCTGGAATTTACATAATGAGAAACAAAAGAGAAAACAAAATGAGAGGAAATGGAAAGTCTTTATATTGTGTATTTGTTCCTAAAAGTAGCTTGGCTGGGGTTTCCAACCCCATGCTGGATCCCCAGACAGATGGAAGGGAACCACCAACATATGCTGGAACTTCATCATCATAAAGATGCCAGTAGAGAAAAAGTCACATCAAGGCCTGTTACCTTGGATCCCATCTGAAAAAAAAAAAAAAAAAAGAGAGAGCAAAATTCTAAAAGGCCGTTCCTATAATATGTTTGGCCTCTGAAGCTCTCTTTCAGCATGAACCACAAAAATGTCATTCAAAATATTCCAAAATAGTGTCTCCTAGGTCAAAGAAAATGAATATTATCAATCACCGCAAATGGAAGTCTTTATATGGTTGAGTAGATGTGTGTATTTGGAAAAAGTGTACTGGTTCACCCAACTGGCATATATGTGTACACTTAAACAGTTTAAGATCCAGGATATGCTGATTAATATCATGTATCAACTTGACTGGATTGAAGGATACCTAGAGAGCTGATAAAGTGTTGTTTCTGGGTGTGTCTGTGAGGCTGTTGCCAGAGGAAATTAACACCTGAGTCAGTAGGAGAGGAAGACCCACCCTCAATCCGGGTGGGCACCATCCAAATGGCTGCCGAAGCGGCTTGAACAAAAGCAGGTGGAAGAAGGTGGGATAAGCTGCCTCCTGACTCTTCTGGATTTCATATCTCTCTCAAGCTAAGTGCTTCCTGCCCTTAAACATCAGACCCCAGGTTCTTTGGCTCTTAGACTCTTGAACATACTCCAGTGGTTTGTCAGGGGCTTTCAGGCCGTTAGACACAGGCTGAAGCCTGCACTGTCAGCTTCCCTACTTTTGAAGCTTTGGGACTTGGACTGAGCCACTACTGGCTTCCTTGCTCCTCAGCTTTAAGACGGCCTATTGTGGGGCTTCATCTTGTGATCATGTAAGTCAGTTCTCCTTAATAAACTCCATTTCATATATTAGTTCTGTCCCTCTGGAGAACCCTAATACAAAGGAACTTCATCATTATAAGATGCCAGTCTTTACAATGGGCAGTATCTGTACAGCATGATCACCTGACAAGTTTTTTTTGTTGGTGGTTTGTTTTTTTTGTTTTTGTTTTTGTTTTTGTTTTTGAGATGGAGTCTTGCTGTGTCACCCAAGCTGGATTCCAGTGGTGTGACCAGCTCACTGCAACTTCCACCTCCC
Organism: Chlorocebus sabaeus; assembly: GCF_047675955.1. Taxonomy (NCBI): domain Eukaryota; kingdom Metazoa; phylum Chordata; class Mammalia; order Primates; family Cercopithecidae; genus Chlorocebus; species Chlorocebus sabaeus. The sequence goes on along the minus strand of NC_132914.1, from coordinate 40,304,387 downwards.
AGGTTCAAGTGATTCTCCTGCCTCAGCCTCCCGGGTAGCTAGGAGTATAGGCGTGCCACCATGCCCTGCTAATTTTTGTATTTTTAGTAAAGATGAGGTTTCACCATGTTGGCCAGGCTGGTCTAGAGCTCCTAACCTCAAGTGATCCACCTGCCTTGGACTCCTAAAGTGCTGGGATTACAGGTGTGAGCCACCACGCCCGCCCAGCCTGACAAGTTCAGTTGGTTCAGGTGTTCTGCTTGCCTTCCTTTGAGTGTTAAGGATGAGAGAAAGGCAATAGGGACCTTGGATTACTAATTATTTTTTAGGAAATGGCCATAATTTTGGGTCATAACCATTAATAATAACAAATAACATTTCTACTGTTTTACAGTTTTACCACATTTTCCTACATACCATCTAATTTGAGCTTAATATGAGTCCATTTTATAACTTTCAGGAAACTGAGGCTCTGAGAAGTTAGGTGACTCACCCACTGTCACACAGCTAGAAAGTAATAAAAAGGGGCTCTCATGCAGATTTACCGGATTTCACACCTAATGCTTGTGATTCCATATATAATATTACTTTCCAGCATCTTCTCTTTCAGTCAAAAAATAAGAGGGACAGGGAAAAAGAAGCCTGTCTCACCTGAGAGGCTACCTACCCACAATGCTTTCTACTGTACCCTCAGGAAGAGAAAATTTTACAGCTTCCTCCCCACCTTTCATCATCACTATGGAAGGACTTTACAATGTAATACAAAATTCTCATTCCTGAATATTTTTCCCACTCTCATTCACACTGGGAATGCTGCTTTCTAAAGGTTATTGGTGAAATTCTTTTATATAACCATATTATATCTAGTTCATAATGTACTCCAGAATTAAACAACTTAGATCCTCCTGTTAGTCTTCATTTGTACTTAGGTCGAACTGGAAACTAAAAATTTTGAATTGTGTCCATGTTATTATTTGAAAAATAACTCTTTAATGTTACTCAGGATAAATGGATGGATGAATGGATGGACAGACAGACAGAATAGAATTCATCTTTGGAGAGAAATCTGTGTTGGTGTGTGGGTATGTGTTTCTGTATCTGTGTCTGAGAGACAGAAGAGCCTTTTACAACAAAGAGAGAGAAAGAGAGAATTCAAGCTACTTTTAAAATGCAAAAAGATTTCAGAATATAAATTCCAAAGTTGAAAGTGAAAATCACTTATTTTTAACCAGAGTAGTAACAACAAATCTTTGATATGCCAAATATCACAGGTAAATTGTTTAAGACTTTACTATTATACTGTATATTTATTTAGAATAATTTTTCTTTATTGAAGGTACATTTAAATCTTTAAGGTATGTTCACAGTTTCCTTTGGTGTTAAATTATAAAATAAATATGTGCAATTACAGGCAATAGCAGAGCTGTGTATTGTAATTGTCATGAGTAATGACTGATTCATTATGTTCGACATAATTGTAACTTTAATACTAACATTATCTTCAAAACATCTTGTAAACCATTTGACATTTTAAATATTCCTCAGAGACCATATCAACAATTAAACTCCTCAAGCCTTAGTGACACTTTATGTGTATTCTATTAGCTAATTAACTTCTATTTAAGTACCTTGAAAAAAATTGAGAAGTTATCTGTTATGAAAACAAAATCTGAAGAATATTTTTCGTGGCTTTAGGATGGCAAATTTTTTATTTGCTATTTTTTGTTTAAATCTCCTTTATTATTTGGGAGTGTACTATCTAGACCCTATCCTCATGGTTTGGCCTTATGTTATTTAAGGAGAAAATTAATAGCTTTCAATAGCCAAAGTGAGGGCTGAATTGCCATAATGTTGTAGGACATATGCTACCAGTACAGCTACATCAAAATCCACATTCCTGTAAAACAGGTTATGCGGGTTAAAAGGAATAAGAGATCTGAGTATATCTTAACAAATGAGAAATTCTTTTCCCATTTTTTCTTCTTCTCTATTTGTATTAATACAATAGTAATTATTTACTAAGCACTTACTATCTTCCAGACAATGTGCTAAGAGCTCTATATACATTCATTCACTTAATAAATATAAAACTCTATACAGTGGGTATTTTCATTATCTTGATCATTGTCATGATAGCATCATCATTATTAATATTCTCATTTTATAAATAAATAAATTAAGGTTCAGGGAGGTTAAATAATTTGCAAAAGATGAGACAGAGCCAAGAGAGAAAGCTAGGTCCAGCTGATCAGAAGGTCCATTATTCTAATCATTACAGGGATTCTTAAACATTGGCAGGCATCCTAAGGACCAATCCACTCAGCACCCCCATCCCCAGCAATGGCACTCCTGTGACCAGCAGAATGGCCACCCTTTGCATGCACCCTACAGGGCCTAAGGACTGGCCCACCCAGCAGCACTGACATCAGCAAAGCTGTACTACCACCTCCAAAAAGATCCACAGCCTAAGCCACTGAAGCACTGGCAGACACTGCTGATGTTTATTACACCTGAAGAAAGTCTTTCTTTACAAAAGCTACTTTATAAAATTGGAAGAGGTAGCTGTTCCACCAGATGTTCTGACATCAGTGTAGGGATACAGAAACATGAAAAAGCAAAGAAACATGACACCTCCAAAAGAATTCAATAACTCTCCAGTAACAGACTCCAAAGAAAAGGAAATGTATGAAATGCATGAAAAGGAATTTAAAATAATAATCTTAAGGAAATTCAGTGAAGTACAAGAAACTACAGAGAGACAATTCAATGAAATCAGGAAAACAATTCATGATATAAATGAGAAATTCAACAAGAGATGGATATTATAATAAAGAACCAAACAGAAATCTTAAAGCAGAATAATTCATTTAATGAAATTAAAAATACAATTGAGAACTTCAACAGACCAGACCAAGCAAAAGAAATAATTTCTGAACTTGAAGACAAGTCTTTTAAAATAATTTAGTATGACAAAAAAAAAAAGGAAGAATAAATTTAAAAGAATAAAGAAAGTCTAAGGGACTTATGGGACACCATTAAGTGAATGAATATACTCATTATGGGAATTCTAGAAGGAAAAGAGATGAGAAAAGGAATAGAAAACCTATTTAACAAATAACAGCTAAAAACTTTCCAAGTCTTGGAAGATATATAGACATCCAGAACCAGGAAGCTCAAAATCCCTAAATATATTCAACCCAAAAAGGTCTTCTCTGAGGCATGTCATAGTCAAACTGTCAAAAGTCAAAGACAGACAATTCCAAAAACACAAAGAAAAAAGTGTCAAGTCACACACAAGGGAATTCTGATTAGACTATCAGCAGATATTTCTGCAAAAACGTTACAGGCATGGAGAGAATGAAATGATATATCTGAAGTGTTGAAAGAAAAAAAACTGTTAACCAAGGATACTGTACCAGAAAAAAACTATCTTTCAGAAATGGAGAAATAAAGTCTTTCCCAGACAAGCAAAAGCTGAGGGAACTCACCACAACTAGACCAGCCTTACAAGAGAGTGCTACAATTGGAGGTGAGAGGATAATAACTACCATCATGAAAATAACTGAGAGTATAAAAATCAATGGTAGACATAAATTCAAACTCAAATTCAGAACTAGTAGAGGTACATTCACTATCAAATTCAGAATACTCCATTAATACAGTGACAGAATATACAAATCTTTAGTATGAATACTAAAAGACAAAATAGTCAATGATAACTACAGCTATAATAAGATGTTAAGGAACACACACTGTAAAAAATGTAAATTAAAGTAAGAAAATTATAAATTGTTGAGGGGAAGGTAAAAGTCTAGAGTATTTGTATGCAACCAAAGTTAAGTTGCTTTATTTATTTAACAAATAGTACCTGCCAATTAATACACCAAACACAAATTATATGCATGAATTTTACAGAAGAAAAGTACCTGAAAAGTTATTTATTTCAAATCCTTGATTTTACAGCTGAAGAGAAACCCCACGTTGTCAAATTATGTAATGATATTCTATTTGTTAGTACACACTGAGTACCCCAATCCAAAAATCTGAACTCCAAAATGTTGCAAAATTTGACACTTTTTGAGGCCAACTTGACACCACAAATGGCAAATTCCACACCTGGCTTCATGTGACAGATCACAGTCAAAACGCTGGTGCATAACACTTAATTTATTCAGTATCCTCAAGGGTACAAAGACCCTCCCATGCATGCCCAGATTTCCCCCACAAAAGCATGTCCACAAAGGGTAATAAAATTGGATGTGTGCAGGCACACTGGCAGATTTCCCACAATACCCCACATGGGGCAAAAACCCACATGCATTACTCATTGTGTTTTTTGTTTGTTTGTTTGTTTTGCTTATTTGGAGCTCTGTGGTGGAAAGATACTGTCTAAAATGTCTAAAACTATTCAAACTAACAAAGAAATTCAGTGAAGTTTCAGAATACAAAATCAACATACAAAAATCACTAGCATTTCTACACATCAATACTGAACTCTCTGAAAAAGAATTCAAGAAAGTAATCTCATTTACAATCACTATTAAAAAAAAACTAAGAATAAATTTAACCAAGGAGGTGAAAGATCTCTACAATGAAAACTAGAAAACATTAACGTAAAAATTTGAAGAGGACACGATTAAATGGAAATATATCCCACGTTCATGAATTGGAAGAATATTATTAATATATCCATGCTACCCAAAGCAGTCTACAGATTTAATGCAATCTCTATCAAAATATCAATGACATTCTATATGGAAATAGAAAAAACAATCCTAAAACTCATATGGAACCACAAAGTACCCCAAATAGCCAAAGCAACCTTGGGAAAAAAAAAAAAAAAAAAAGCTGGAAGCATCACACTACCTGCTTTCAAATTATACTACAAAGCTATTATAACCAAAACAGCATGGTACTGGCATAAAAATAGATATAAACCAATGGAACAGAATAGAGAAGCCAGAAATAAATTCATGCACCTACAACCAATTTTTGCACCTACAACCAGTTTTTAACAAAGGCACCAATAACACACATTGGGGAAATGAGTCTATTCAATAAGTGGCACTGTGAAAACTGGATATCCACATGCAGAAGAATTAAACTAAACCCCTATCTCTCACTACATGCAAAAATCAACTCAAAGTGGATTAAAGACTTAAATATAAGACCTGAAACTATAAATCTACTGGAAGAAAATAGGGAAAATGCTTGATGACATTGGTCTGGGCAAGGAACGTTTTGGATAAGCAACAAAGGCAAAAATAGACAAATGGAATGCCATCAAACTAAAAAGTTTCTGCACAAGGGAAATAATCAACAAAGTGAAGAGACAACCTACAGAATGGGAGGAAATATTCACAAACTATATCTGACAAGAAGCCAGTATCCTGATAATGTAAGGAGTTAAAACAAAACAACAAAACAGCAAAAAAAGCAAATAATCTGACTTTGAAAATAAGCAAAGAATAGGAATAGATGTTTCTCAAAAGAAGACATACAAATGGCCAATAGGTAAATGAAAAAAATATTCAACATTACTAATCATCAGGGAAATGCAAATCAAAACTACAATGAGATATTACCTCATCCCAACTAGAATGACTGTTATCAAACAGACAAAAAATAACAAATACTGGTATGGATATGGAGAAAAGGGAAACCTTATACACTGTTGGTGAGAATGTAAATGGGTACAGCTATTATTAAAACAAACAAACAAACAAACCAGCAAGGAGGCCAGGCACAGTGGCTCACACCTGTAATCCCAGCACTTTGGGAGGTCAAGGCAGGCAGATCATGAGGTCCGGAGATCAAGACCATCCTGGCTAACACAGTTAAACACTGTCTCTACTAAAAACACAAAAAATTAGCCAGGCATGGTGGCACGCACCCATAGTCTCAGCTACTTGGGAGGCTGAGGCAGGAGAATCGCTTGAACCTGGGAGGTGGAGGTTGCAGTGAGCCAAGATTGCGCCACTGTATTCCAGCCTGCGCAACAGAGTGAGATTCTGTCTCAAATTGGAAACAAAAACAAAAACAAAAACAAAACCACATCAGCATGGAGATTCCTCAAAAAATTAAAAATAAAATTATCATATGATCCAGCAATCCCACTACTGGGTATTTATCCACAGGAAATGAAATCAGTATGTCAAAAAAAAAAAAAAATACCCACACCCCCCTCACTCCCAGTTATTGCAGCACTAGTCACAATAGCCAAGATATGGAATCAACTTAAATGTCTATCAACAGACAAATGGATAAAGAAAATGTAACATATACAATGGACTACTACTCAGCCATAAGAGAATGAAATCCCATCATTTGCCACATGGATGAACCTGGAGTTCATTATGTTAAGTGAAATAAGCCAGGCACAGAAAGACAAATGCCCCATGATTGCACTCATTTGTGGATTCTTAAAAAGCTGGTCTTGTAGAAGTAGAGTGGAATAGTGGTTGCCAGAGTCTGTGGAGGGTGGGGTGAAGGGGATGATGGAGAAAGATTGGTCAGCAGGCACAAAATTACACTTAGATAGGAGGAATAAATTCTGGTGTTCTACAGCACAGCAGGGTGACTACAGTAAACATTATAGAGAATGCTTCAAAATAACTAGAAGAGAGGATTCTGAATGTTCTCACTACAAAGTAAAGATCAATGTTTGAGGTGATAGATATGCTAAATACCACAATTTGATCATTACACAATGTATACATATATGAAAATATTACACTGTACTCCATAAATATGTGTCAATTAAAAACAAAAGAAAAATAAATTATAAAAATTAAAAGTTAAAAGAAAGCTTTGATAGGCATCAGCATCACTGATAAAAATGCAGATTTCTGGGCCTCACCTCCTAATTCCCGATTCAGTAGGTCTGGAGAGGATCCCAAGAATTCACATTTCTAATGCATTCCCAGGTAACACAAATGCTATTTCATGGTATTTTGAAAGGGCTGCACTCACTATGGAGGGAAGAAGCTTAGTTTTAAAAAATGCTCAGGGACCACACTTTGAGAACCACTGCAGTGCAATATACTTCCTCCCATGGATCCACGGATGGCACTGTCAAATAAATAATTGGAAATAATTGGAATATTTATTTATTTTAGTGGATGTTGGCCAATGTCCTTTGGAGAAGTGGGTGGGAGAGCAGGGAAATAGGTGCTGCTACTCCTAACAAACAGGTTTTGTTACACAAAAAACTAGTCCTATGTAAGATATTTTTTCAGAGAGCCTCCTGTCCTCACTTACCAAATTCATAGGACAGACACTCCCCTAAATTTGTGTCATTCTTATTCTTTTCTCTGAGAAGCCTTTAACCACTTTTACTCCCCTAAGGATATCACTTACGTGTCCATTTTCCAAATCCCATCTTTGGACTTCCAAATCCAGGTCCATCATTGATGTTGTGTGCAGCATGTGTGCAAAATCGGCAACAGCAACGATGCTGCCATCCTTACAGAAACCTGCAGGGGCTTTTCCCTGTCAATTAACATGAGCTTGCTCTTCATCTTGTGGGTTTGAGAATTGAGCTCTTGATTTATTGCTATGATAAATTTGCTTATGCTAAAAACTACACCAAGGCTGAGCTTGGAAGGAGATTTTATGGGCCAAGTAGTAAACCTCATAAAATCAGGGTTTAAAATGGAAAATGTTATTCAGAATAATTATGAGTACGTGCAATTGGGCATTGCTATAGCAAACCTTATTTAAATGTTACCTCAAATGAGGCCATCAGAAGAACACATGTGCTACCAACAGCCCAAATACTTGACCAGTGAGTGAAGAAAGTCCACAGTGGCAAAGGGGTGTGACCGCCATCACCATCCCTGTGGCTATTTCCTCATTAGACAGCAATGTATAAGCCTTCTCAAGACGCAAACAAAAGACAAAGAATAATGATCTTTAGTGTAGGGGGAAACGCAGAAGAAATATCATCTAAATCAGAAAAAAAAAGGATGTCTGGTGGAAAATCTTTTCAAACCCATTTTGAACAAACATAAACTTCCTATGAATTCAAGAGCTGAAAGTATTTAATTTCTGGTATGCAAACAAATTAAATGTATGAAAACTGTTTACTGTAATGGCTACAATTTATATAATTATAATGATAGGCTATTTTTGTTCAACTTCATTTCAATTGAAATAATAGTTTTATGAACTAAAGCCCAAGATAACTGATTACTTTATTCTCTGGGAGATGAAATTAGTTCTAAATTTTAAATGTTCTTTCCTTTGCTTGAATTATGCAGGTGGGGGTCTTTGCTGATAATTCTTGGTATTCATAATAAATAGGTCTACATTTCTCAGGTTCATGGTATTTTGAGAGGGCTGCACTCACTACGGGAGAAGCAGCTTAGTTTAAAAAAAGCTTTAGGCCAGGTGCGGTGGCTCACCCCTGTAATCCCAGCACTTTGGGAGGCTGAGGGGGGTGTGGTGGATGACCTGAGGTCAGGAGTTCGAGACCAGCCTGATCAATATGGTGAAACTCCATCTCTACTGAAAATACAAAAATTAGCCAGGCATGGTGGCAGGCACCTGTAATCCCAGCTACTCGGGGGGCTAAGTCAGGATAATCACTTGACCCAAGTAAAATCCTGATATCCAAGGCAAACTATATGAAGAGACAAAGCTTTAAGGCATTTTACTCAACATGCATATATTATTCAATTGTATTTATTTCTGTATCTATTTTTTTACAAAAAGTTAGTGTAGACCTCAATCTTCATCTTCTCATTGCATACCTTAATAACAAAAGAATAAATGAAGTTAATATGCACTTAGAAAAAAAAGTTATCACAACATTCAATCTCAGTATATAGTAATATGTGCTTAATAGAAAATAAAGACCATATCTAGAACCACAGCACCAACACATTCAAGGTTCAAATAAAAATTCCAAATGGTGGTGGTAAGACATTTAGTATTTGGCTAAGGCCCTAAATTTGAACTTTAAAAAAATTAATTCTGATGTCATTAAATTTGTACCAAACTTAAACTTTTTTCTTAGGCGGGGGGGTACATTTTTTCATTTTTATATAAAAATATTGGTAATACAAAGGAAAGCACTCTGAAAATGCAGAAAGAATCTTAACCCAGGAGTTGTCATCAAATCAACCTTATACCTGACAGCAGTGGGTATGCCACAGTCTATTCACTCTTTTTTTCAACAAATTTGTTTGATCACTAAAGTGCCAGGCTCTATGCAAGATGAATAAGCAGCAATCCTTGCCCTTAAGAAATGTAAAGTCTAGTGAAGGGATAGAGTGACATACATGAATAGCAGTAATGACGTCACATCTAGGATAGTTGATGCAGTGAAATACAAAGGAGGGAATAGTTATTCTACCAGATGATGGATGAGGAAGATGAGGAAATGTTTCAGGAATTTTCACCTTCACAAAGAAGGAGATCCTTGAACTAAGCATGGAAAGATGTGTAGGTGTTCACCAGGGAAGCAAGCTATTCTGCAGGTAAGAAAAATGAGGATGGCTAATAGGGAGCAGGATGCATGAAATAGTATTCAATTTATTCAATTAATTACAAATAGTCCAGTGCAACTACATCACAGTACACAAAAAGAGATACAGAAAGGGTTGAGACTGGAGAGGTAAGTTGGGGTCAGATTGCAAAGTAGTCTTATGATAAGGGTTTGGGTCTTCATCTTAAGAACATTGAGTAGTCATTGAAAAGTTTTAAGCAAGGGAGAGACATAACCAGATCCAGGTTTTATAAAGATCCTTCTAGCATCTCTTTGAGAATAGATTGGAGAAATCAAACCTAGAGACAGGAGGATATTGGAACAATCCAGTTTGGAGACAATAAGATAACAAGTGCCAAACAAGGGCAATAAATTGAGAATAGGGACTGGAGGAAGGTAGAAGCAATTGACTTTAGCACTTGATTGGCTGAAGGAAATGGGGGATAAGGAAAAGCAAGGGTCATCAACAACTCCTAAATTCCTGAGAGGACAGTGCTTCTGTTTTCTAAGATACTGAATTCAGGAGGAGGAAGTACTTCTAAGATACGGAACTCAGGAGGAGTAAAATGCAATGCGCACTTAGGTTTGGACATCCTGACTTTGTGGAAACGGTGGAGCATCCAGATGATTATGGGAGAAGATTCATAATTCAGGGGCTGAGACTGGGCATCAGAACCTGTTCTCTACATCAAATGTCAGGTATAGTCATTCACAGTTTAGATGCCATAGCACAGTTGGTCAGTCCACTCCCAATAAAACCGAAGTTTCTTCTAAAGTTAATATTTAAAGAAAATGGATAAATTCAGTGAAGGTGAAAAGGTGGTCTTGCTCAATTGAAGGGGAAACAGAATGGGAAATATGGCACAAACATTCCAAGAACAGACCCACTATTCCCATATTCTTCCTATACCTGATGTAGCTGCTTGTGAGTTATTTGAATGCCAATGTCATCTTATACCATCAGACTAGACCAGGCCCTGGACCCTAGTTAAACAAGACTTTGCTTCAGTATTTGGTTCACACTATGACACTCTGATCAACAGAGCCTTGAATTACCTTATTCCTCCATCTGACTTCAGACCCTGTGCCTGCCTTCTCCTATGGGATGGCCCCTAATCCTCCAGGTAGACTACGAAATTTCTCACCCCCATGCTCTAGCTGGTTACCTGACTTTCCCAAACCAGTCATCTGCCCAGGAAGCCCTTCTCCAGCACCAACCACAAGCTTAACATAACCAGTATATTTTAGAATTTAAAATACCTATTAAACACCCTAGTAAAAGATAGTTTTGCTCCATCTATAGAAAAGCAAGCTAATTCATTAGAAGTTTGTAGACAGATGCAGCACACATAGGCAAATAAAGCAGCATTAATCAAATATACACATTAAATGTGTACAATAAAGTTGCCAAGGAGACCACCTATATCAAAGACCACCTTCCAAAATAGCTAAGGGCACTGAGAATATAATTTACTTCCCATCAGAGAAATGTATTTTGAACCTGCCTTAAGAGACCACCTGCCTAACATGAATGCAGGCCCTTTACCCAGTGCATTAGGCTATTATAGAGAAAAAAAAAAAAAAAAAAACTTTTAAGAAAAAATAGCCTAGCCAGCTCTGGCTTCACATATGCCTGTCTCCATAAGCAATGATTTTCTTAAAACCACCCCACATGAAGTTTTAAGTGTTCCTGCTGAGTTGTTAGACTCCTGAGTACTAAGACAACAGGCTTCCAGCTGTTCCCCAAACTGAAGTGATGCCCAACAGTGGTTCTATTCATGGTTAGGGGTTCACGGACAGCCTATGGCCAACCTTGCTATGGGTTTCCTGGGTTCAGCTGTGGAGACCCCACTCCATACAAGATAACTCCAGAAAATCCTTGAGCTAATTTGGGGGATGTTCAGAGCCAACTACATTGACTCTGGCATAATTATAGGTTATGAGGCCCCCAAAGAATCATTCTATGTGTGTTGGAAGCATAAACCATAGAAAGCACTGTTAAACCAAAGACCACCTGCCAGAAAGACCACTTAATTTTAAAACCCAGGGTGGTCTCCATATGCAGATTTCATAGTTTTACGTTATGAGCAACAAAAGGTTAAATACATTGTGCTGGGTGGTATGTTAAGAGTGAGCATGTTGAATAAAAGTGGAGTCAGAAAGAAAACTCCACTTAATTATTTAAAGAAACAAACTTCAAGCAACACACAGCAGCAAACAAGAGCAGTAAATGAGCCTACCTACCACCAGAAATCAGAGTTGCTGTAGAGGGAGTGAATTCGAAGGCAAAAGTTCAGGTACTAGAACAAGAAACACAGTAGGCCTTCCCTACTCAAAGGTTATGCATGAAGAGCCCACCTCCCTTTGCCAATTCTTTCTCAGATGTTACTGGCCAATGGGATGCCACAGAAATGCACAGGCAAATGCTTACCAAGTTGTAACATTTGAAGACTAAGATAAACATGACTACAGATACATACACATAATAATAAACCATTATAAGTAAATCTAAATTAGTGACAGGCAAATGGGCAAGGGGCGTCTGCAGGAGGTCTTTTTAAATCTGAAGTGTATACAGCTATTAACAAAAATTTAACAAAGAATCATGACCAGGCCCAGTGGCTCATACCCGAAATCCCAGCATTTTGGGAGGCTGAGGTGAGAGGATCACTTGAACCCAGGAGTTCAAAACCAGTCTGGGCAATATACAGAGACCTCATCTCTACAAAATATAAACAAAATTAGCCAGGTGTGGTGGTGACTGAGATGGGAGGATCGCTTGAGCCCAGGAGGTCCAGGCTTCAGTGAGCCATGATCGCGCCACTGCACTCTAGCCTGGATGACAGAGCAAGAAATTATCTCAAAAAAAGAAAAATCTCCCTGGGTTCTTAACAATGCTTCTTTTGTTAGTTTCTTTCTCCAGTTATCAAAGTTTACACAGTCTCCACCAAGGGAATGATAGAAACCATTCCTCCCAGGCTGCAAGCAAAAAAGGTACAAATTATCCACTACATGTTGCTAGAATGCTTATCACTGCTCTTTCTGCATGCTGCCTGTGGGCTCTGCAATGAGCATATGGTAAAAAAAACATTTCATTGTGGCCAGGATGTCCTACCTAAAGCAGCCCAACACATTAGGTTTTGTAACTGATCTTTGCACATTGTTAACAAATACTATGAAACCCAGGAACTCTGCCTTTAAACCGCTGTGAGAATTCACTAACTTGTAATATCTCATCCTAAAAGAGGAGCATGATTAATGAGATCCAATCTGAGCCCTTCTTAGAAACCTAATTTGGAAGTTATGAACCCTTATAAAGATATATTAGCACCTACTTGATACACTGTCTAAATTTTACTTTCAACTGTTGAAATTGCATATCTTACTTTCAACCTGACACCAGGTGGTTTATTTTGGTAAACTGATGGCTTTAAAGGGTTTTAAAATATACCATAAACTTTTTTGTTTCATTTGGGATGTTCTGGGTTCAACATTAATTGGCTAATAAAAGTCAATCTTTTGAATTTACCTTTTAAAAATGGCCCTAGGCCAGGCGCGGTGGCTCACGCCTGTAATCCCAGCACTTTGGGAGGCCGAGGTGGGCAGATCACGAGGTCAGGAGATCGAGACCATCCTGGCTAACATGGTGAAATCCCTGTCTCTATTAAAAAACACAAAAAATTAGCTGGGCATGGTGGTGGGCACTTGTAGTCCCAGCTACTCGGGAGGCTGAGGCAGGAGAATGGTGTGAACCCGGGAGGCAGAGCTTGCAGTGAGCCGAGATCGCACCACTGCACTCCAGCCTGAACGACAGAGCGAGACTCCGTCTCAAAAAAAAAAAAGGTTCTATTTTCTGCCCTATTTTCTGCAAGACACGTCGAGCCACTATTAACTGCATACTGAATAGTGTCCTATAGACATGAGATATTCTGAATTTTGTTCTTCCCAAAAACAATCACCAAAGGAAAAAATACTAAAATTGCCTGCAAGGTACATCTGAGTGATCAAAGTCCTGAATGTTGTAAGGCATATTGTAGGGTCCATGAAACCAGTGATGTTAATATTAGTGGTTCCTGTTTCTGAAATATCACACAATTTCCTTCTTGAAAACCCAGGTCCTAACAGTGATTTGGCTTTTTAGAAATCCCTGGACACTTCGAAACAAGTTTTAAGAGTTAATAAAAATTTAGCTCTAGTTTAACATTGTCATATTAGGGATGAAATAAGCAAAGTCTAGCTAGATTAAATGACTTGCCTGAAATCAAATTAATACTGTGAGTAAACACCACTTATTATGTTTATTATGTGCCAGGCACTGTGCTAAATACTTGACATGGATTGTGTCATTTCTGCCTCAAAACAACCCTAGGGAGAAAATGTCATTGTCATTCGGTATTAGTTTTCTATTGCTGCATAACGAATTACCACAAACTTAGCAGCTTAAAACAACACAGATTTATTATCTCACAGTGTCAGTGGTCAGGAATCCAGCATATTCTAACCGGATTCTCTGCTCAAGGTTGAAATCAAAAGGTGAAATCAGAGTGTAAGCTGGCTGCCTCCTCATCTGGAGGCTCACCTAGGGAAAGAGCTGCTTCCATGCTTGTGTAACTGAGTCTCCATTTTCTTGATATTTTTTTTCACATTGAGTAGAAACTGGGGCTTTTTCAAGACCTTAATTTTGTTTTCATCTTTTAAAAATGTGGGAAATGAGAGACCACACCAACTCCAGGTTAGAGCAACATCTATGAACATAAGTCTATTTTCTTCTTAAACATCTACTTCTCATGTGCAAAATGCTTCTATTTCCTGTTAATGCTGCTATTATTTAGGTACATATACTCGTTTTTAATATAATACAAAGTCATTATTCTCATTATTTAGTAATAACCTAATTTCACATTGCTCTGAAGAACTAGATCTGATAGACCCCAATCATTTGTATATTTATAGGACATACATTAAACAGCAGAACCAAGTTGTAAACTCATTATGTAGATTAATGCAATACATGCTTTTAATTATATAAGGAGCAAAGATACAAGAATTTTTAAGGATGAGAGGCAGAGAAAGTGCACAAGAGGATCAGGATATGCTATTTCCTTATCCTGGAACACACACTTGCCTAATCCTGACCTATCCACCTAACTCCTGCAGTCTAATTCTATTCATCTCTCAGATCCCAGTTTAATTATTACCCCTTCCATGAAGACATCCCGTATCCTAAGTCTAGGTTAAATGTCCCTCCTTAGTATCCATGCTTGTCCAATCAAAGCACTCATCACATTGTATTGTAATTACCTATTTTCAAATACATTTTTCCAAATTTCCAAATATAGAGACGACAAAAAAAGACCTCATGTGGGGCTTCTGTCTTGTTCTCCATTACATCCTCAGCACTTACTATGCTGTCTGGCAAATAGTAGACACAAATTAAATGTCTGTTAAATTATTGAATTAAGTTGGCCTGGTACCCAAGAGAAACCTGTGAGCTGATAAAGCAGAGAGGAAACAATCAGTTCTTTGATAAATTTTGAAACTCCTAAGGATAGAGACAGTGTTCTGTAAATTGTCACCATTGGCAGTGTTGTATTTAGTCAACACATTCAATTCAAATCATTTTGATAAACAATAATTGAGCACCTACATCTAATGGCAGGGACTATGTTAGGCAGTGGAGCTCCCAGAAGTGATCTGGGACCCGCAGTGCTGCTGATGAGATCAGACTTCCGTCTTACAGTCAGACAATCCCTTGCACTGTTTGTCTTGAGATCATCCCTCCCCAAGAAGAAAACAGTCACCCAGTGGCCTCCCACCTACTTAATGAGTACTCAGGACTACAGCCTGATTGCTTATCTATGTCCAAACAGTGTTCAGACAAAGCCCATTATGCCTCGCCGCTCTGTCATCACCAGAATTCAAAGTCTCCAAGTTATCTGCCCACCCCTGCCATCTTCTACCACCAGCCAATTCCACTTTAGCTGCTCAACTGCCAAGGTCATGGCCTTCATTTTTTCTCAAACTATTGCAACGCTGCTCAGATTACAGTTTCAAGCATCCCACTCTGACAACCATTTCCAAATCTCCCATTTGTCCATTTTTGATCATTTGTATTTGTCCTATTCCAGTAATTCTTCAAACACTTGGAGATCTCCAATCCATTACCCCTTTGTTACCATCTATTGTCCCATCTCTTAATCGTCCCAGCTATATATGAGCTAAAATTAAGGTTTAAAATTATGTACTGTCTTGACATCTAGGAACAATCTGAAGGGTCTTGAATGACCTAGCTACAAGCTCCCCTCCGTTTTCCACTCCCACAGATAAAGTCTTCTAGCCAAACAATCCTCCTAAGCAGAAACAGCTCCTGCTTATCCGTGAACAGCAAGTTTTAGTTCCCTGTGTGCCCACAGAAGTAGGCAAATAAGTTAATCACATCCTCCAGGGGAACCTGGGGATGTTGTTACCCTTTAGAAAACAAAATCTGCCTCTTACAATCCCACATTGCTCACTCTATTCCCAAGTGCAAACTCTGTGTGGCCCAGCATGGCATCTGGTGCCCTCCTCCCTCAGGCTGTAAGGATATTTGATTAATAAATGACTGTTAATCTCATCTGTCCAGTATTGGGTATCACATGTACAGTCCTTCCCATAACCCTAGGGCAGGAATCCCTCCTTCACCAATGGGGTGAAGAGGAGATGGTCCAAACACTTATTCTCGTAGCACATCCTAGATTCTGCGGTTCATCATTAAAATCATCACTTAAATACTTCTAGCTCTCTTGCCCCTTATTTCCACCATCATACTCTTCTAGAAAACACAGTTAATTAAACTCAACTATCAGTTCCACATCTGCAACAAGAGCACTTTACTGAAGAAAATAACCCTATTTTCTGATCTATTGTAAAGGTCATGAGGACAAATTTTAAATAAGCACTCACTTAGTTATTCACTTAGTAATTTCCTGCTCTCTGAGATCAATGTCTCACGCTCATCTCTTGGAGAATACAAGGTAGAAAAATAACATTAGTCCCAGACTCCTCCCACCCCCAACTCATTACACTCGACTTACTAACCTGTTTGTTCCTTGAACTCATAGAAAGCATTTTCTACTTGCTGTTCTCTCTACCAAGGATTCTCTTCCTCAAAATGTTTACATGACTAGTGGCAATAAAAACTTGTCTCAAATGTTACCTTCTTAGAGAGAAGACCTACCCTAACCACACCAGCTGTAAGGACCCCCTGAATACCAGTTCACTCTACCACATTACCTGGTTTATTGTTTGCAAATCACTATCTGAAATTATCTATCTGTTTATTTTTTAATAATCTGTCTTTATCCCACCAAAATGAAAGCTTTATGAAAGTCAGACTTTTTTCACCATTCTATTTCATGAGTCTAATTCCAAGTATATAATGCTCAATAATTATTGAATTAATGACTAGGAATTAATTTTCACATAGAAGAAAGAGAAAGTAGAAACATTAAGTATTTCACATCATATTATGGCAAAACATTTGTTCACCAGCACTCCAAATTTTTTTTAATGGACTTTCTTTTGTAATTTTTAATCATTTACAAACTAAGAGAACTTCAGTTAAACTCTCAGTCTGAACCACTAATCCTTTACATCTTCTTAAAATTCACAAATCTTTCAGAGCTACTATACATTATTGATGGCAAAAGTCTAATCAAGATTTGAATTCAGACCTTAATATCAGTAAAACCTGGTAAATCCTATACCTTCAATCATGTTTGCCATACTGGTCTGGCTTGATGATTGGCATCTTTGTACCAAAAGGAAGTAATTAAAGTTTTCTAAAATAAATTAGGTTTCCTTTAAGATCTTGGTCTAAATTGTTTTCTGAAACCAATATTCTCAACTCCCAAGTTTCCTTATATTTCTTTGAGCTGGTTAAACCTACATTCATACCACTGTATTCCATTACATTCCTTTCAAATTCATGACATGACACATGGTTAAATGTAAGGGAGATTTTGTGGCAGAAAACACTATTTAAAACCCATTTAATTCCATGAATATTTCATGGTGCCAGGCACTATGCCAGGCGCTGCAGGGGATTCGAAGAAGAGGAAAGCACAGCACCTGTTCTCAAAGCACTCACAGCCCTCAGCAGCATAGGTCTGAGAGACACAGGACATCACTGAACAAGCCCTTCCGCTGAGGTTATCAGACCGACTAAAAACACCAACCATTTCATTCAAGAGCTATGTATCTGATGACAGAAACTTGTAACAGCCAAAGGTTAAGTATAGCTTAACATCCATAATTTACCAACTGAAATTATCTTGTCTTTTTATATTTTCTTTTAAAGAACTTTAGGTAATAATAATATTTAGTTTGGGTTTAGACCCTGGCTGACTCTGGAAACTGCTCTGTAGTATTTATAGATTGTTCTAATGCTTTTTTTCTACCTTGTGTTCTCTGAGAGAGATGATTATTATACATTAATTTCTAGTATAACAATTTATATTATAATTCATATTATTCAATCATATACTTAGGTGGTTATAATATAAATATAACAAGTAAAATCAACTTATTCATTGAGATTCTGGCCTAAATATCAGTTGGATGTATCTAATAATTCAAGCCAGCTACCAGCAAACCTTAGTTGACAGGCTCACATCATGTCAAATTCCTCCTAAAACTCAGCAGCTATTAGGAGCTAAAAGTGTTTTGTAAACATTCTTTAAATATTTTGCTTCAATGATCTGGAGACTGTGGGCAACAGAAAAAGGCTTTGCAGAGTTAGGTCAGGGAACCAACAGTAAAGGAAGGAAAAATTCAGTGCTTTGACTCTGTGCTGCAATATCCTCCATAAATTTACACAAATGTGTCAGGAATGATTTATCACACATAACAACTTCGGCCAAATCCTTGGTCCATAGATTCTGCAAGCCAGTTGGTGTTGAACATGTAGTCCCACCTGTGGAAAGTAAGGAGAACGGGGGCCCCACTGGCCCACCAACAATGCAGATTTTAAGTTGCTTTAAGAATTAACATAAAAGGTATGTGTTACTTTGCACAGCACAGGTGTTTATTTAAATCTGGGTATAGTTCTCATTGCTTTTCCTTAATGGGAGTGGAGAGATCAAATAATCTAAGGATCAGTGAGACAGATATTTTTCAAAGAGAGAGGAGTTTTCTTCTTTTACTTCTCTATTTCATATGTGTATAAATCTCTACAGCTAGGGGGAAGTCTCCAAAAACTCAACAATTAGAATAGTAAATAGATTTCAATTCTGATGCTAAGAAATGGCGAGCGGCTGCTTGAAACAATGTGCTAAGAAACATGTTTGCCATATTTTTGCCATTGCAGACCTACATGATCCCTGAATCAAGTCAGCGTTTAATAAAGGAAAGTACTCTGGTCCCACCAGGTAAGAGGAATCTCTAGGCTCCATAGTCTCTTTCTGGGTCTTCCCTTCTCTCCTTTCTACCTATATATTTTCTGTTTACCTTTTAAGGCCCAACAAACTCTAACTTTCTCTAAAGCCTCCCTGATGTCACACATTATTCTGTCCTCAGAACATTTATTCTATAGAGTATATGTCACATGAGTCAGTGTTTTATCAGATATTTTATTGTTTTCTAGTAAAAATCTAACTTCAATCAAATGAACAAGGTCTTGTATTTCTTCCTTTATATATTACAGGGTTGGGTATGCTGTTAGCCACACAATATGTGCTTTGTAAATGTTTGATCTGTTGCTGAAGGGAAGGTCTTCAATGCCAAGCTGTTGGCAAGCTACTTTCAGAATTATCAAAATGTAGTTCATCTTAATATGGTCATTTACAGAGCAACCTAAAGACAAGTTGCAATAAAAAAAATAATATGGCTTATCTTCTCAGATGGTTTGATTTGGCAAAGTAATGACAGAGCAAAGTAATCTTACTTTTAAGTTAGGACCACATTTTCCCAATGACATCAAAGGCTTCCGTTACAGGCTCTTTTCCTTTTTCTCCTGCAACTTCTGGTCTCACAGAGATCCCCACAGTCTGCTGGTCATGTTGCTTGTGACAGGGTTCGCTCCTGCCATCCCCTGCTGTTACTGTTGGATGTAAACAAAGACTGGCCTTAGGGCTCATAGAATCCAGAAATTAGGACTCATATTTCTCTCCAATAGGGAGGAAGCAAGCCTTTCTCAGGACTGAAATTCACTGCAAAGTGTGGGTAGTAATATCTATGCCATAGTGCTTCTGGGAGGCGGGCCTCTAGTTGGGCCTCTAATACCATCAGGTAGTCACTCAGTAAGTGGAGATCATGTTGCCGTTATTATAGTCTTGATTTAATTGTCCTTTCTTGACCTCAGCGTGATGTTTTAGGAATCCCATTTGTTCTACTGGTTCTTATCACATTTTATACAGAAACTTTTCTTGTCATCACTATTCTCCAGCTACTATAAATCCCTCTCCAGAGGATTTGGTGCCCATTTTATCAGTCCTCCAAGGCTGAGATGCTGAAAATACAATTACCATGACTGACCCTTTCCTGATAAGCTAGTTCACACCTAACAGAGGCAACTCTCAGATCATGTAAAATGTTAATGTCCTTATTTGTCTTTCTTCCTGGTAAGTTGCTTTTGGGTGTCTTTGCACCTTTTAAAAGCCCACATCACTTTGAAAGAAAGGGCTCAAAACTGAAACCATGTTCATGAGCTGTTTGTTGCATTTCTAGTAAAAACCAGGTGGGATGAGATGGAGACTAAAAGGAATGGGTGAAACAAAGTAATGAGGCTTAGCAATTACTTGTTGATACCAATTATCTACATTCTTTCATGCTCTTCTCCCCACATATTTTCCTTTTCCCATTATCATGGATAATTCAGAAATGAAATATCCAAATTGTTATCTAATTTGGAAAAAACAAGAGAAGAATTGTACTAAATACTTATATTATGACAAGGAGAAAAAATTTCCTGAAGGCATTATATTATTTGGATCAGAATATCATCATTTCTTATCCAAATACTCAGTCAAGAAATAGATTTTTTTTTCCTGTGTCTGACTTCTGTCTCAATCTATGCGCCACTTAAGAATGAAGGGACATTTACTCAAGGCACAGTATATGTCTAATTTCAATATTAGTAACTTTTTCTGATGCCAAATGAAGGACAGAACTTCAACCTTAAAATCCTGAAAATCTTCTCTTGACAATCAAGTCAAATTGAATTTCAATTCTCAGGGTTTGTTCCACTTTCTAAGACTTGTGTAAGCCCCATATAACTTCCTAGATTGTCATACTTTATGTCTTCTTCCTTCTTCAATTTATCTAATAATTAAGGAACACAATATTCTGAATTTCAATTAAATATAGGTTATTGCCTCAATAAACTTTTTTGTTATGTTGAATTTGGACTTCTGCCGAGACTCAAATAACCAAGCACAATGAGTAAGCTGAAATTCACTAAGCTTAATTTATGCCTACTTCATGATTTCTCTTTAGTCCCTCCACCATTCAAACACATTCAGCAAGAATTTGATGACCACCTACTCCATGCCTTGGCATATATAAAGGAAAAGGAAACATAATTCCTAACCATCAGAAGCTGATCCTGTATCTGGGATTTATTTTCTTCTGCCATGGGAGAAAGCACTACACTGAGGTGTGTTCACATGATATTAACAATTACATAAAATTACACAACAGAATATTAGGGTTCAAAAGAAATGACTTTGAATCCAGTCCCATCTATGTTCAAAGACAGTCATCAGTCATTTTGTCTGCCATGCCCAATATCCTCTTTCAATTTTCTAATTTAACTGATTCCATCCATGTCCCATGAAAAGCATAGCCCTATTTACAGCATGACTCTACCTGCCCCTAACAAGAACTGACTGGATCAGTTGAGCGAACTTGACCAATAGAAGCAATTCATAAACTAGGAAAAGCAATCCATAATCTAGGGAAAGCCCCTCTCTCACTCTCATTCTCTCTCTCTCTCTCAATCACTCTCTGTCTGTCTTTCACTCACTAAAAGATAGACTATAGTCAAGTTGCGGTGGGCAGTGGGCACTGGAGCTGTGAGTTCACTTGTAGTCAAGACAAAGCCAAGTGAGAGAAGGAGGTGAAGAGAGAATGAGCATTGTGTTAGATTGCACAAATAGCCAAGATTCATCCCATCTCTGTAGGCAAGCCCCTTGGCAAAGTGACTTTACAGCTCTTCACATGAAGGCAAAACTTATTTCTCTATCCGTTGAGTCTAGACTTGCTTTGGCCATGTGACACAAGCAGAAACTTAAAAAGTGCTTGTGCATTGGGGCTTGCGCTCTCTCTCTTGCTGTTCTTTGGAACCTTGAAGCCACCATGTGAAGAAATCAAAGCTAGCCTACTGAAGGATGAGAAGCCGTGAAAAGCAAAGGTATGCTGCCCAACTGAGGCTCCCCCAGACCAAGCAGTCTGCCAACTGCCACATATGTCAGTGAGATCATCCCAGGCCATTCAAGCCTAGATCAGCCACCAGCTATCTGCAGTGATCAGCAGAGGAGCCTAGACCTGAAGAATCTCCTGCTGACCCACACAATCAAGAGAAATAATAAATGTTTGTTGTAAGTCATTTACTTTCAAAGTGGATCTTGTTTGTTTCTTTTGTTAAGATTATGTGAAATTACACTTTTCGTCACTCTACTTTTTTCCATCCAGGAATGGTGCTACTCCCATCTGGTGGACCTGTCAACCACATAACCCCCAGTATCCTACCACAAAGTTGCACATGTGACACGCAGTAGCCTATCACAGTACCCCATTTTACTAGAAACAAGAGTGGCCCGTGACCCAAGTAAAGACAATGAGAGGTGTTTTTGTTGTTGTTGTTGTTGTTGTTTTCTGAAATTGCTCTAGGCACTAGCAAAAAGAGGTTTTCTCTCCTGTGGTTCTTTCCTTCTGAGCTGCTGAATCCATATTTATTACTAATAAAAGCCTACCTAAGAATAAAATCAAAGCCGAGAGAGAAGGAAAAAAGACAAAAAGAGAGGAAAGAAAAAAGCAAAGCCAAGAGATCGGAAAAAAAAAAAATCAATTCTTTATAACATGATATGAATTCCTGGATCCAACCACACCTGAAGTTCCTGGACTTCATGGTTACCATTTTTCTTTGCACTGGCTTAAGTTGGGTTTCTGATCCTCAGAACTCAAAGAACCTTAATGCACTAGTCCCCTCAATCTGTTGAAAGTGTATGGTGTATATGATCTCTACTCCCTCCATTTCACAGAGGTTAAAGATGTGGTCTCTTGTGTTTCTTTCTCAAAAGATCAAGGCATCAAAGACAATGTCATGACAGCACTTAGGTATCCATGGAGAGAGAAGCCTCATGGTATGTTTAAGAAATGATAACAATATATAAAATCTCTGAAGAACAACATTAAGAAAAGGAATATATGGCGATGATTATAAAAGCAGTAACTACATTCTCTGACTCCTCAGAAATCTGTCATACTTTCAAAAACATACAATTTCCAATCTGATATCCATTATACTTGGTAAATGGTGATCTTCATGATGTGGAATTGGCTTTATTTTCCTTTCTTACCTTAAAATTAGCATCTTCTGTGAAAGTGGGGGAGTGAACATTGGCTGTTTTGGCTGCCTCAAATTCATCCCATTTTCTTTGGCTACTGAATGTGGGGTTTTTTTGTTTGTCTGTCTGTTTCTTTTTGGAGGAGTTACCTCTGGACACAATCTGTGGAACAAGCAAGTGACCCAAGGACCCAAGTTACATTAGTGAAATACTACTCCTGGGAATTCAAATATTGAACAAGGATACAAAAAGATTTTTTTAAGTGTTTCTTCATTTTGGCAGCCACATCTTGACAAATTCTTTAGGTGGTTTCTGCAACCTCACCCCAGAAATGTTCCTATTAGCTCTTAGATCCACCTAATATCCTCCTAATAAATTCATTTTACTACCAAAGTTCACCAGAATCAGTTTCAATTGCTTGCACTAAAGAATACCATAGCAGAGCAGTCTGACTCTCCGCAAATTATCCATGCTTGTCTTCCATAGTACAAAGTTGTTTCTGGGAGGTACTGCCACCCAGGACTCTACTTCTAAGTGCCCTGCCACCATGTGAGTTCATGTGACTAGTTCTCATTTACAGTATATGAATAGCAGTGATTCCTATCACCTCCGAAACCAGCTGGTTAAGAAGTAGGTATACCTTCTCCACCTTCTCTTTCTTCCTGCATGGGTAGACTAGATGTTGTCACCCATGATAATCTTAGATGTCACATGTTGAAAATGGTAGAGGCTTCTTCAGCTTGGGTTCCTGAACAAACATGTGGACCAGACTGCCTCCTCCTTACCAGCCCACCTCCTGTGACCCACATCTGCACCACCTCTTGGACTTTAAGAGAAACTTCCATTGTGAAAAGCCATGGAGACTTCAAATTTTATCTGTTACAGCAGCTGGCGGCACTTTAACACAAGCCACAGCCAATACAAATGAAAATGCAAACGTATTGTATTAGCATTTTGAAGACTCTGAAACAACTGGAGAAAGCCTGTCTGGCAGGGGCAAGAGTCATTCGACACTCCTCCCAGTGATCCAGCTGTCCAGATGCCAGACACTGGCCCTCTCACCCTCTACCCCCAACTCCATTCTCTCCTCACCAGCAGAAAATACATTTTCTCTCTCCTCAGCAAGAAGAGAAAGTGTTGCTTGATATGTACGATGCTCAAGATGAATTAGGTTCTGAGGTCAGTGTTGCCTTATTGATTACATCATGGAGAAATCTTCACACTTCTGCCTTCTGACTACTTTCAGAGCCTCTGAAGGCATGCTGAGCCAGAAAGATATAGTGAGGCCTAAACAAAGAAGCAAGTAATATGTCCTTTGAGACAAAGAGCTTGGAAAAAGGCAGGAGAGCTATGGTTTTTATTAGTATGGATAACTATGCCTTCACTAGGCTAAGAATTTTAAGATACATCCTTCCATAGTTCTAAATTTTCCACAGCTGCTTACATTAACTATATTAAGTGAAATGTTTGTCCTTTTTTCTTTTGTACCTAGACCTTTTGCATATCGCCTGGTCACCTTGTCAGTAACCCTTCCTAATCTGACCCTCAGGCCCTGGTCCCTGACACACCTGCATTCTTTGCAGGATTCTGTTTGAGGGAAGGGTGTGGGATCTGGATTAACAGGCTCCAGAAGAAAGAACACAATCTCATTCAAATCATGGCTCTGCAATTAACCACATATAAACCCATAACCTCCCTTTGACCACTTCTCTAGCTGGAAAATGGTTCTGTAATACTTTCACTGTCTTCCCTAATAGACATAAGGAAAGACTGCACTAAAATCCAGCAGTGAAAACTCACACTGCTCTGGAAGGCAGAGCTGGGCACGGCTTGGAGTGAGGGTTCTCTCGTTCCACTCACTCTATGTGACAATTGCCCTAAAGCTTACAAACTCTTACCAACTTTTAGCCAGGCAGTGAGTCTAAAAGTGACTCGACTTCTCCTCCTAGTTTTCTTAACTATAAAATAAGGAAAACAATATACCCTGGCAGGTTTGTTATGCTCAGTGAGTCTATAAGTCTACAGTGTGCATGCTCTCTCTCTCATACACACATATATACATGTATATGTATGTGTATATATGTATATGATAAACCAAAAGTAAAATTCTAAGTTCCCTAGCCAATTGAATGGACCTTCCTCTTGGCCAAGGGTATTCCTAAGTTAACCTGAAATACTAGTTCAGGCCATGATGGGAAGTGGGGTTGGACGTGCCTCATTATACTCTCCTCCCGTTGGAATTCAGGCACAGCTGACCAGCATTTAACATTAAAACAGAGCCCTTAAGACTGACAAAGCAAACTTACTGTAACAATAAGATACCAACATAACTGATAGCAAGCCCTCAAAGAAATCAAATCAAAGTATTTTACCCCAAAATACGTTTCTTTGATGTATTCTGAAATGGCCCTGCAAAGCTGTCTCTCGTGGGGAAAATCTATATTCTGTACACAATCCACTTCCCTTTCCAAGTATCTTTTCTGATCCAGGAGAGAATTAACTGAGTGTCTGGCACCTTTTTAATTCTGATAAGAAACACTTAAAATCTATTCTCTCTGAAGCCTGCTACCTGAAAGCTTCATCTGCATAATGAAAACCTTGGTCTCCACAGTCCTTCTTCTTAACCCAGACACTCCCATCTACTGATTCCAGGCCTTTAGATAAACTTTTTCAACCACTTGCCAATTGGGAAAACTTTGAATCCACCCAAGACCTGAAAGTCCATCCCCACCTCTACCTGCTGCCACCTTCAAGGTGTCCTGCTTTTCCGGACCAAATCAATGTACATCTTACATGTATTGATTGATGTCTTGTGTCTCTCTAAAACGTATAAAACCAAGCTGTAGCCTGAGCACCTGGGGCACACGCTTTCAGCATCTCCTTGGGCTACGTCACCAGCATGTCCTTAACCTTGGCAAAATAAACTTCCAAATTGATTGAGATCTGTCTCAAATACTTTTCAGTTTACAAAATATATATAAATAAGTATAGTGCTCCTGGAGCAATTGCAATATTATGCTTTGCCTAGGGCCAAGAAATATCTTTATGAAGTCCTAATGAAGAAGATGTCCATATTTCTAACAAGACTTTGTGCTTTTACACTCCAGTTTCATCTGTAAACTCTCATACTTCAAGATTTTTGGGGTTTCTTTTAGAACTGAGGTAATGGATTTTATTTCTCCTTCACTTATGAAACTTAGTTTGGCTGGATATGAAATTCTGGGTTGAAAATTCTTTTCTTTAAGAATGTTGAATATTGGCCCCCACTCTCTTCTGGCTTGTAGAGTTTCTGCCGGGAGATCTGCTGTTAGTCTGATGGGCTTCCCTTTGTGGGTAACCCGACCTTTCTCCCTGGCTGCCCTCAAGATTTTTTCCTTCATTTCAACTTTGGTGAATCTGGCGATTATGTGTCTTGGAGTTGCTCTTCTCGAGGAATATCTTTGTGGCGTTCTCTGTATTTCCTGGATTTGAATGTTGGCCTGCCCTACTAGGTTGGGGAAGTTCTCCTGGATGATATCCTGAAGAGTGTTTTCCAACTTGGTTCCAATTTCCCCCTCACTTTCAGGCACCCCAATCAGGCATAGATTTGGTCTTTTTACATAATCCCATACTTCTTGCAGGCTTTGTTCATTTCTTTTTCTTCTTTTTTCTTTTGGTTTCTCTTCTCGCTTCATTTCGTTCATTTGATCCTCAATCGCTGATACTCTTTCTTCCAGTTGATCAAGTCGGTTACTGAAGCTTGTGCATTTGTCACGTATTTCTCGTGTCATGGTTTTCATCTCTTTCATTTCGTTTATGACCTTCTCTGCATTAATTACTCTAGCCATCAATTTTTTCCACTTTTTTTTCAAGATTTTTAGTTTCTTTGCGCTGGGTATGTAATTCCTCCTTTAGCTCTGAGAAGTTTGATGGACTGAAGCCTTCTTCTCTCATCTCATCAAAGTCATTCTCCGTCCAGCTTTGATCCGTTGCTAGCGATGAGCTGCGCTCCTTTGCCGGGGGAGATGCGCTCTTATTTTTTGAATTTCCAGCTTTTCTGCCCTGCTTTTTCCCCATCTTTGTGGTTTTATCTGCCTCTGGACTTTGATGATGATGGTGACGTACTGATGGGGTTTTGGTGTAGGTGTCCTTCCTGTTTGATAGTTTTCCTTCTAACAGTCAGGACCCTCAGCTGTAGGTCTGTTGGAGATTGCTTGAGGTCCACTCCAGACCCTGTTTGCCTGGGTGTCAGCAGCAGAGGCTGCAAAAAATAGAATATTGCTGAACCGCGAGTGTACCTGTCTGATTCTTGCTTTGGAGGCTTCCTCTCAGGGGTGTACTCCACCCTGTGAGGTGTGGGGTGTCAGACTGCCCCTAGTGGGGGATGTCTCCCAGTTAGGCTACTCAGGGGTCAGGGACCCACTTGAGCAGGCAGTCTGTCCCTTCTCAGATCTCATCCTCTGTGTTGGGAGATCCACTGCTCTCTTCAAAGCTGTCAGACAGAGTTGTTTGCGTCTGCAGAGGTTTCTGCTGCTTTTGTTTACTGTGCCCTGTCCCCAGAGGTGGAGTCTACAGAGACAGGCAGGTTTCCTTGAGCTGCTGTGAGTTCCAACCAGTTCGAGCTTCCCAGGGGCTTTGTTTACCTACTTAAGCCTCAATGCTTAGAGATTTTGTCACCACTAGGCCTGCCTTACAAGAGACCCTGAAGGAAGCACTAAACATGGAAAGGAACAACCAGTACCAGCCATTGCAAAAACATGCCAAAATGTAAAGACCATTTAGGCTAGGAAGAAACTGCATCAACTAACGAGCAAAATAACCACTTAATATCATAATGGCAGGATCAAGTTCATACATAACAATATTAACCTTAAATGTCAATGGACTAAATGCTCCAATTAAAAGACACAGACTGGCAAACTGGATCAAGAGTCAAGACCCATCAGTCTGCTGTATTCAGGAGACCCATCTCACATGCAGAGACATACACAGGCTCAAAATAAAGGGATGGAGGAAGATCTACCAAGCAAATGGAGAAAAAAAAAAGCAGGGGTTGCAATACTAGTCTCTGATAAAACAGACTTTAAACCATCAAAGATCAAAAGAGACAAAGAAGGCCATTAAATAATGGTAAAAGGGTCAATTCAACAGGAAGAGCTAACTATCCTAAATATATATGCACCCAATACAGGAGCACCCAGATTCATAAAGCAAGTCCTTAGAGACTTACAAAGAGACTTAGACTCCCATACAATAATAATGGGAGACTTCAACACTCCACTGTCAACATTAGACAGATCAACGAGACAGAAAGTTAACAAGGATATCCAGGAATTGAACTCATCTCTGCAGCAAGCAGACCTAATAGACATCTATAGAACTCTCCACCCCAAATCAACAGAATATACATTCTTCTCAGCACCACATCGCACTTATTCCAAAATTGACCACATAATTGGAAGTAAAGCACTCCTCAGTAAATGTACAAGAATAGAAATCGTAACAAACTGTCTCTCAGACCACAGTGCAATCAAACTAGAACTCAGGACTAAGAAACTCAATCAAAACCGCTCAACTACATGGAAACTGAACAACCTGCTCCTGAATGACTACTGGGTACATAACGAAATGAAGGCAGAAATAAAGATGTTCTTTGAAACCAATGAGAACAAAGATACAACATACCAGAATCTCTGGGACACATTTAAAGCAGTGTGTAGAGGGAAATTTATTGCACTAAATGCCCACAAGAGAAAGCAGGAAAGATCTAAAATTGACACTCTAACATCACAATTAAAAGAACTAGAGAAGCAAGAGCAAACGCATTTAAAAGCTAGCAGAAGGCAAGAAATAACTAAGATCAGAGCAGAACTGAAGGAGATAGAGACACAAAAAACCCTCCAAAAAATCAATGAATCCAGGAGTTGGTTTTTTGAAAAAAATCAACAAAATTGACAGATCGCTAGAAAGACTAAAAAAGAAGAAAAGAGAGAAGAATCAAATTGATGCAATAAAAAATGATAAAGGGGATATCACCACTGACCCCACAGAAATACAAACTACCATCAGAGAATACTATAAACACCTCCACGCAAATAAACTAGAAAATCTAGAAGAAATGGATAATTTTCTGGACGCTTACACTCCTCCAAGACTAAACCAGGAAGAAGTTGAATCCCTGAATAGACCAATAGCAGGCTCTGAAATTGAGGCAATAATTAATAGCCTACCAACGAAAAAAAGTCTAGGACCAGATGTATACACAGCTGAATTCTACCAGAGGTACAAGGAGGAGCTGGTACCATTCCTTCTGAAACTATTCCAATCAATAGAAAAAGAGGGAATCCTCCCTAACTCATTTTATGAGGCCAACATCATCCTGATACCAAAGCCTGGCAGAGACACAACAAAAAAAGAGAATTTTAGACCAATATCCCTGATGAACATCGATGCAAAAATCCTCAATAAAATACCAGCAAACCGGATTCAGCACCACATCAAAAAGCGTATCCACCATGATCAAGTGGGCCTCATCCCTGGGATGCAAGGCTGGTTCAACATTCGCAAATCAATCTAGCATATAAACAGAACCAAAGACAAGAACCACATGATTATCTCAATAGATGCAGAAAAGGCTTTTGACAAAATTCAACAGCCCTTCATGCTAAAAACGCTCAATAAATTCGGTATTGATGGAACGTACCTCAAAATAATAAGAGCTATTTATGACAAACCCACAGCCAATATCATACTGAATGGGCAAAAACTGGAAAAATTCCCTTTGAAAACTGGCACAAGACAGGGATGCCCTCTCTCACCACTCCTATTCAACATAGTGTTGGAAGTTCTGGCTAGCACAATCAGGCAAGAGAAAGAAATCAAGGGGATTCAGTTAGGAAAAGAAGAAGTCAAATTGTCCCTCTTTGCAGATGACATGATTGTATATTTAGAAAACCCCATTGTCTCAGCCCAAAATCTCCTTAAGCTGATAAGCAACTTCAGCAAAGTCTCAGGATACAAAATTAATGTGCAAAAATCACAAGCATTTGTATACACCAGTGACAGTCAAACAGAGAGCCAAATCATGAATGAACTTCCATTCACAATTGCTTCAAAGAGAAAAAAATACCTAGGAATCCAACTTACAAGGGATGTAAAGGACCTCTTCAAGGAGAACTACAAACCACTGCTCAGTGAAATAAAAGAGGACACAAACAAATGGAAGAACATACCATGCTCATGGAAAGGAAGAATCAATATTGTGAAAATGGCCATACTGCCCAAGGTTATTTATAGATTCAATGCCATCCCCATCAAGCTACCAACGAGTTTCTTCACAGAATTGGAAAAAACTGCTTTAAAGTTCATATGGAACCAAAAAAGAGCCCGCATCTCCAAGACAATCCTAAGTCAAAAGAACAAAGCTGGAGGCATCACGCTACCTGACTTCAAACTATACTACAAGGCTACAGTAACTAAAACAGCATGGTACTGGTACCAAAACAGAGATATAGATCAATGGAACAGAACAGAGTCCTCAGAAATAATACCACACATCTACAGCCATCTGATCTTTGACAAACCTGAGAGAAACAAGAAATGGGGAAAGGATTCCCTATTTAATAAATGGTGCTGGGAAAATTGGCTAGCCATAAGCAGAAAGCTGAAACTGGATCCTTTCCTTACTCCTTATATGAAAATTAATTCAAGATGGATTAGAGACTTAAATGTTAGACCTAATACCATAAAAACCCTAGAGGAAAACCTAGGTAATACCATTCAGGACATAGGCATGGGCAAAGACTTCATGTCTAAAACACCAAAAGCAATGGCAACAAAAGCCAAAATTGACAAATGGGATCTCATTAAACTAAAGAGCTTCTGCACAGCAAAAGAAACTACCATCAGAGTGAACAGGCAACCTACAGAATGGGAGAAAATTTTTGCAATCTACTCATCTGACAAAGGGCTAATATCCAGAACCTACAAAGAACTCAAACAAATTTACAAGAAAAAAACAAACAACCCCATTAAAAAGTGGGCAAAGGATATGAACAGACATTTCTCAAAAGAAGACATTCATACAGCCAACAGACACATGAAAAAATGCTCATCATCTCTGGCCATCAGAGAAATGCAAATCAAAACCACAATGAGATACCATCTCACACCAGTTAGAATGGTAATCATTAAAAAGTCAGGAAACAACAGGTGCTGGAGAGGAGATGGACAAATAGGAACACTTTTACACTGTTGGTGGGATTGTAAACTAGTTCAACCATTATGGAAAACAGTATGGCGATTCCTCAAGGATCTAGAACTAGATGTACCATATGACCCAGCCATCCCATTACTGGGTATATACCCAAAGGATTATAAATCATGCTGCTATAAAGACACATGCACACGTATGTTTATTGCGGCACTATTCACAATAGCAAAGACTTGGAATCAACCCAAATGTCCATCAGTGACAGATTGGATTAAGAAAATGTGGCACATATACACCGTGGAATACTATGCAGCCATAAAAAAGGATGAGTTTGTGTCCTTTGTAGGGACATGGATGCAGCTGGAAATCATCATTCTTAGCAAACTATCACAAGAACAGAACACCAAACACCGCATGTTCTCACTCATAGGTGGGAACTGAACAATGAGATCACTTGGACTCGGGAAGAGGAACATCACACACCGGGGCCTATCATGGGGAGGGGGGACGGGGGAGGGATTGCATTGGGAGTTATACCTGATGTAAATGACGAGTTGATGGGTGCAGCACTGCAACATGGCACAAGTATACATATGTAACAAACCTGCACGTTATGCACATGTACCCTAGAACTTAAAGTATAAGAATAAAAAAATAAAATAAATTTTAAAAAAAGAGAATACAAATAAAACAATATAGTATAACAACTAAAAAAAAAAAAAAAAAAAAAAGGAACTGAGGTAATGGAATTACTAGCATGACCCATTTTCAGTCCTCAAAAGTACTGAAAAAGTACAGCCTGAAAAGTACACTCTTATAAGCCCACATTAACCAAGTCAAGCACTAGAATAATCACTTTTATAATCATAATGTTTTTCTTCCAAGCGTTGTTTACAAAGCTATCAGCAAATATCTTCCACTTCATCTTAAGGTAGTCTCTGGTGAACATTTTGCTTTTGCACTGTTTTTTTTTTTTTTTAATTTCTGCCTTTTCCATAATGTGAACCTGAACTACTTATAGTTAGGTTCCATATTCTAATACTAGGGATTTGCAAGTTTCTGAGTTTATTTCATAACATATTTCTCTCAGTGTGGAAAATGGTATTTGTGAAATTCCTTCTTCTGACGTTGATATTTCCAGTTATTTAAGATATCTTGAGAAAAGATTATTAACAACGTGTCAAAGTAAAGTGACTTACCTAAACTATGTGTGATTATGTATATAGATCTTAAGATATCAAGTTCTTAAGAGGCATTAAGAAATACTATCTGCTGATAACTTTGATGATTTTGAGGCAAATTACACATTCTCAGAACAAAAGGTTAACTCTCATCCCCTAGATGCCGTAATGTCTCCTTTTAAGCCACCTTGTCAAGATCCATTATAACCTTCATACTAGGTTCATAATTCTTTCTACTTAGAGATTTCTTAACCATTAGAGACCATAAATTAAAGCACACCAAGATAACCATTTGAAGAACATACTTCTATTAAGAAATCTTCTTGGATAATACCCAGTATCCTTGCTCCCAAGTTTTATAAAGGGTTATTTTCTTTTTCTAAAACCTCAAAGCCCCAGTTCACCTAATTGGTCAATGCGCTATATGTTTTCCATCTTCTAACACAAATCTCCTTTGAAGTGATAAAGTTTTAAAAAATCACATTTTTTTCTTCAGTTTCAAAAGTTAAAGTTCTATGTGAAGTTTAATATTATACAGAATAAGGTTTTAACACAAATCATCACCAGCCAGAGAGATTATGACCTTGAAGCGGCCAATAGTTAACCTTAAACAATTTACTTTGAATTTAAGTTGCAAATCTGAGAAGAAAAAATACATTGCAAAACTGCTGCAGCATATACACACACACACACATATACACACACACATATACATACATATACATATATACACACACATGCATGTACATATATACATATATACACACACATATGTATCTCCTGTTTTGTCTGACCATTTGTGTCTTATCTCTAGCAATAGTACGTGGAGAAGTGACTAGAGGAAGGGAGAATGGGAGGGGGAGAGACAGTTGGGAAAGAGAGAGAAAGATCAAGAAGGAGAGAAGAGAAAGGAGAGAAGAGAAAGAAGGGAGGAAAGAACGGGGGAAATGGAAGGAAGGGACAGAATAAAAAGTGACAGAAAGAGAGGGAGGGAGCAAGAAGAGAAGAGTATTGTCCAATTTGTTTCATTTTACAACAGGTGAGCAGGCAAGCTCATTGTCACTCCCATGGTTTCCAGTGCCACTCTGTGGCTCAGACCCTTGGAGTCCAGGGGGTAATATTACCACAGGGCAATTTCCCAGCAGCAGAGCAGATGCTTCTGAATCTGCACACTTTGGAGAAGAAAACTTGAAATTTTTTTGTTCTACAGGACAGACAGATACATAGAAAGAAAGACAGACAGACAGACAGGTAGGTATTGAGAGTCCACAAGTCTATTCTTTCCTCCATATATATGGAATATGATTCTCCCAACCAAGAGGGGAGATTTTAGCTGCTCTGATTCAACAATATAAAATGCAAGGCACTCACCACATCATGCTCTGTGGACAGTCACTTTTCTGCCATTTTTGGGCTTTTGTCTACATTCACTCTCTAGCTCTGAAATATACTCACAGAGTGTATTGAATTAGGCAAAATCTTCATTTGTTTGCATTGTGAAAATAATGTAATAAGCTCAATTTCCATAAACCAGGCAAGAAAATAGATCTTAGGACTTAGCCATTCTATGACATATAGATATTACTTAAGGGGTTGACTTTTTCACTTTTGAGCTTATAATTTAACCCTGGTAATTCTTCCCAGAGAACCTTTATTCCAATGTATAATCATACTGAGAACATCTACATTTCCTCATGGAAAAGACCGTTTGTGCCAGGCGCAGTGGTTCATGCCTGTAATCCTAGCACTTTGGGAGGCCACGGTGGGTAGATAACCTGAGCTCAGGAATTCGAGACCAGCCTGGCCAACATGATGAAACCCTGTCTCTACCAAAAATACAAAATTAGCCAGGCATGGTGGCATGTGCCTGTAATCCCAGCTACTTGGGAGGCTAAAGCAGGAGAATCACTTGAACCCAGGAGGCAGAGGTTGCAGTGAGCCAAGATCGCACCATTGCATTCCAGCCAGGGCGACAAGAGCGAGACTCCATCTCAAAACAAAACAAAACAAAACAAAAAGACCATTTGCTGTGCCACTGATTTCCATTCTGCACATCCCCAGAAGGGGGAATGAAGACCTTGCTAACCTGCTCATATGGTCATAAGGGTGTGTAGAAATGGATTTATTTGAGAGGTCACTGACTTTTCCATTCCTACTTGTCAGTGGGACTAACCCAATGAATTCCTCTCTTTCAAATGCATCTTCACTTTGAAAAGTCTGTGGATATTAATATGTCTGGCTCTATTTTTCTAACAAAGTAGACATCCTGAACTGAACCCCAGAAAAAAACTTTTTTTCTTGCCTTCTGGTAGCCTGTAAATAGGTTAAATCCTCATACTTTTGTTGTTGTTGTTGTTTTAGACAGAGTCTTGCTCTGTCGCCCCAGCTACAGTGCAGGGGTGAGATCTCTGCTCACTGCAAGCTCCCCCTCCCAAGTTCACACCATTCTCCTGCCTCAGCCTCCTGAGTAGCTGGGACTACAGGAACCCGCCACCACACCCGGCTAATTTTTTTTATATTTTTAGTAGAGACGGGGTTTCACCACATTAGCCAGGATGGTCTCCATCTCCTGACCTCATGATCTGCCCGCCTCGGCCTCCCAAAGTGCTGGGATTACAGGCATGAGCCACCATGCCCAGCCCCTCATACATTTTTTTAAAGTAAATGTTCAACTGAGATTCTGATTTTCAGAGCTGTAGTAGAATATATACTAATTTCTTAATTCAAAAAAGATAATTTTTATGTTTAAAAAAATACTTCCAAAATAAAGTTAAAGCATAATTTCAGCTATGCTACTTGAGCTTTCAGTTATATTACTTTAATGAGAAATGAAGTTTACGAATGTGGCTAGGCACCATGGCTCAGGCCTGTAATCCGAGCACTTTGGGAGGCCAAGATGGGAGGACTGCTTAAAAAGTGTTCAAGTCCAGCCTGGGCAACATAGTGAGACCCCTGTCTCTACAAAACATAAAAAAATTAGCCTGTCATGGTGGCATGTGACTGCAGTCTTAGCTACTCTGGAGACTGAGGTGAGAGGATTGCTTGAGCCTGGGAGATCATGGCTGCAGTGAGCTGTGATTGTGCCAATACACTCTAGCCTGGGTTACAGAATGAGACCCCATCTCTAAAAAAATAAAATAAAATAAAAAGCTTAAGAACATCACTGAGTAGAAAACAAATTTTAAATGGGAATAAAAGGTATATAAGAATCTCACTAATGAACTATAAATACAAAAACAAGTTTCTTTTAATCACTAAAAACAAGGGTATTCATGCAATTTCTTCAAAATTATCAACTTTTTTTCCTTCCTTTCCCATGTATACTCCAACATTACATCTACTCTTTTCCACTCCTAGCAGCTATTTTGCATCTGCTGTCTGGGTTATTGATGCCAATCTCTTCCAAACAGAAGATCTCTTACTAACATGTGACCTATTCTGAAGAATGTTTTGGGTGCCCTTGAGAAGAATGTACATTCTGTTGCTGTTGGATGGAATGTTCTGTACATGTTTTTTAGGTCCATTTGACTTACAGTGTACTCCAAAAGTCCAATTTTTTAATTAATTTTCTGTTTGGATAATCTGTCCATCTTTGAAAGTGAGTTCCCTACTATTGTTATAGCGCAATCTATCTCTCCCTTTGGGTCTTTCAATATTTACTTCATATATTTAAGTGTTTTGTGTTGGGTATATATATTTACAATTGCTATATCCTCTTCATGAATTAACCCCTTTATCATTACAGATATAAGAACATTTGTTCTTCTTTGTCTCTTTTTACAGTTTTAACTTAGTCTATTTTGTCCAATGTAAGTACAAGTACCTCTACTCTCTTTTGGTTTCCGTTGGTGTGGAATATCTTTTCTCATCCCTTCACTTTCAGTCCATATGTGTCCTTAAAAGTGAGGTGAGTCTCTTGTAGGCAGCACCTAACTGGAACCTTCACCTTCCTTAAGTCACAATTTTATATTACTTCCTGATTTTCCACAACTAGGCTAGGCACCCCATTTAGTACTTCCAAGACTTTTACTTCACTGTCTTTCAATTGCCTGCCTCTGGTATCCCTGAGGACTGAGATACTGATTGACATGAGGGTAGGGCTGGGGAGGAGCGCTCACTAGTCACTAAGTGAATAAGTAAATCATAACTTTACCTCCCCATTTTCTCCTACTCTTCTCTAATCACCCATTCTTTGTCATCCCCAACTACCTTCATAATTGGAAAGATAAGAGAGTT
Source organism: Chlorocebus sabaeus (assembly GCF_047675955.1). NCBI lineage: Eukaryota > Metazoa > Chordata > Mammalia > Primates > Cercopithecidae > Chlorocebus > Chlorocebus sabaeus. Next base: position 40,267,766 of record NC_132914.1, on the reverse strand, counting down.
GTTGAGAAAAAAACACTAGGTTTGGTTTCAGTGTCCCAGAAGTCCTAACTCTATTATTGTACTATTTGAGCTACCTTGGATTTTTTTTTTTTTTTTTTTTTTTTTTTTGAGATAGAGTTTCCCTCTGTCACCTAGGCTGGAGTGAAGTGGCATAATCTCAGCTCACTGCAACCTCCGCCTCCTGGATTCAAGCACTTCTCCTGCTTCGGCCTCCCAAACAGCTGAAATTACAGGCGCCTTCCACCATGGCCAGCTAGTTTTTATATTTTTAGTAGAGACAGGGTTTCACCATGTTGGCCAGGCTGGTCTCGAAGTGATCTGCCTGCCTCAGCCTCCCAAAAGTGCTTAGATTACAGGCGTGAGCCACTGCACACAGCAAAAAGTCATCACCAAAATCTTTTGTGGCAGTGACATACATCATATTGAATGTATTAGTCAATAACAGACATAGATGCAAGATAACCTGAGTTGGTGTCACAAATATCTGGATATTGGAAATACAATTCAAGAATCAAAAAGGTGGCTTACCTTCACTAGGTCCAAGGCCGTGTTCCTGTGCCTCATACTCAAAGTTTTCTGGATTCTAAACCTACCTGTTAGTCAACCTTATCCTTTTGTTGCTCTCCAGATAAATACATTGTGCTCTCTGGCCCATACATACTGTTCCTATGTCCTGCCACATGGCCTGCCCTTCCCTTTAGCCAATATTATTTATCCCAAGTACACATCTTCCTCCATGATGAGTTTTTTCCACTTGGTCACACACACTGTCCACTCACTGTGAAGAGTGTATTCATATATTCATTCATCTTATAAGCATTTATTGGCCTCCTGCTATGTGTCAAGCACGGCCTTGGATATTATGGAGAATACAAAAATGAGAACTGCTCCTCCTTCAGAGGAAGGAGCTTACAGTCGACAAAGGAAGAGACAGACTGAACAAATAGCTATTACTTGATATTGAAAAAATCAAATCTAAAGAGATTGGATCAGTGCACTATGACAGCATGAGAGAAGGGACAGTCAAACAGGCCTTAAGGAAGAGGAGCAAAGAGAGTTTAAGTTGTTCTGTGCATGGGAAAAATCTGAGCAAAGGAACAGGGCCCATATGGAAAGCCATAAGTGGCTTAATATAGGGTATGTGGAAGGATATAGTAGGACTTCAGCCTGACAAAGTTAAATAAAAGTCAAACAGAAATTTCTTATGGCCATAAAATGTATATAACTCTTTTACCGAGAGAAGACAAACATAGCCCTAAAGTAAACTGAAGGGGTAGCAAAATATTAGTAAACAATCATTCACTCAATACATATTTACAGGGAAACCATAATTGGGACTATGTCAAGGGCTGGACATAGAGCAGGAAGCAGGGAAGAGGCTCTGCCCTTAAGGAGCACAGCAGCCTGGTGAAGAGACTAAATGATAAACAGGTAATTACAATACAGTGTGGCAGTGGTAAATACTGAGTGTTAACCCAGTGGGAAGCCAGCGTGGAAGTGGAAGTACAGTCCAGCATGCTCTGTGAGGAAAAAGCTGGTGTCTTATCCCCAGTAATAAGAAAGGACCTGGTTCATAGTAGACATTGGATAAAGATGTTGATGGAATAAATGAGTGAATGAATGACTACAGCATGAAGTTTCACCTCATTTTAAACCATGAAAATGAATAGAAATGGCCAGATGAGACATTAAAAGAAGGTAGCCTATCTAAAACTTTCAGAAATACAGACAAATACAGAAAAGAATTTTTTTAGCCCAAATTCTTTAATTTTCTGTTTCCCCACAAAAATTTACTCTTGTAGTTTGCTAACCCTCCATTGTTGACAGTGGGGTTAATCCACTACTTTTTCTCCCATAAGATGCAAGTTTTTGTACTAGACTTGATATAAAGTAGGTAGGTAATAAAAATAAATGAATGATTGGCCAGGTGGGTCAGTGGATGGATAAATGAATGGATGGATGGGTGTACGTACGGATGGATGGATGCATGGAGAGAGGGATGGAAAGAGGCTGAAAGGATAAAGGAGGGAGGGAGGGAGGGAATGAATCAATTACCAGCAATAAGCCTGGATATATCATTATGTAAAGTACCTTTACATAATGTTACCCATTTAAATGTATTTTTCTGGTTCATTGAGATGACTGAGAAAATGTAGTCAACAAAATTTCAACACCATTTTAAACAATGATGTAGACCCTTGTCCAAGAATTACTGTTCTCATTAAAAGAAAAGGGCTATAATGCAAATAACACAATTACAATACAATCAAATCTATCACGTAATATTCCATAAATGAAAAGCGTTAAATAATTCATGCACCTTTAGGAAATAACATTCCACTAAAAATTAAGTATTGAAACTACATGAAGGATTTTTTCTTCCTTTAAGCATATGTTTTCTTGTTAAAAATATCCACATTTTCTCAAAGATATTAGCCTTATCCACATGGTTCAACATTCCAAATGCAAAACTTAACTGTTATCAATATAAGGCATCTGCTTTCCACACATGCCAATTTTTTGCAAGTTCTTCAAATAACAGATTTTAGTGATATCTAAGCTTACCACATGTTCAAAACTTATGCCAGCAGTCAATGAATTTGTATGACATTCATCCAGACCTCCAAAAGATCTTGGATTTCAATGGTAATAATTATATCAATAATAATATATAACGTTTTCACATCTAATATGTTTTATTCTAGGATAACCACACATAAAACCTTATTTTTAATATTCACAATCTGCAATGCAGTCATAATTGTCACCAAAATACTTCCTCAGAACTTTCAAGCTAACCTCGGCCCATATATACAAACAATCATAGTGTAAATTGATAAACCTCTCTGGAGGACACTACAGACTGTTTCAAAAGTCTCCAAATCTGTATTCCCTTTAATCCAGAAATTATAAAAATAGGAATTTAACCTAAGAAAATAATTAATGATAAATTCAAAGTTTTCTTAAAGGGAAAATTATCCCAATTTTCATAATAGCAAAGTATTTTTTAATCCCAAATATGCAAGTACAGCCATGAAAAATTATATCATATAAAAGCATTTATATATTAATATCATTATCACGGTATACAATTAAGTGGAAAAATCATGTACAAATAGCATGTAGAATGGTCTTAATGCATGTTTGCTTTTGTGTGCACACACATACACAGAGGACCTAGAAATACATGCCCCAGGGTATTAACAGTGGCTATCTCTAAGACTGTAAATGACTCTTAATTCTTCCTTTTCATTTATTTGTGTTTTCTGTTTTATTTTGTCATAAATAAGCACTGCTCTTACAACTTTTTAAAAAGGTTAATTTTTTTAAATTATAGTTGTAGCTTTTAAGAAATTTACTCATACTTCAAAAAGAGTAGCCCACAATTCATGTCTGCTGCCATCAGGTGGTGGGATGCTCTACCTATCTTGTCTGAATCAAGAGACCTTGGGTCTCCCACCCCAACATTGTCTATTCCTGCAAATTTATAATATATGTTTTTTTTACAAAAAAAAAAAAAAAGAAGAAGAATGAGTTCAAAATACTCATATCTTGAAAAATTATAATACGACCTTCATTTTTTCTATTTTTCTCAGTCCCCTCCTTCTTATATTTGTAATCATTTGATGAGATTTGGGTTAACAGAATTCTAAAAGCCACAAATGCTCCAAAGCCTCACACAAATACACATACACACATGTATGTGTGCTGTTTAAAATCGAGATTTTTCACACATATTTGTTTAATAAAATCATTTCCAACTACATTTTTTAACTCAATTTATAATATGTAACTGTAATTCCAGGGTGATATCTTGCCACCTAAAAAAATTCAATGTTTCCTAATATTTAAGTTATATTCTTCTTATTCATCTATAATTGTTGTCTCCCATTCAAAAGAAATGAATGATTTTCTAGTGCACCCACACACAAATCCATTTTAGGAACAAACTTTTCAAGTAACAAAAACTTTCACAGATGTTCATTCCACCATCTTTTTTGGTTGCCAGAAAATGAAGAGTATTAGAAGTTCACATTGTCACCACACATTATGGAACTTCGAATAGAGTTCCACTTCCAAATATTTCTATTTTCAACCTTTTAGTGTGGAAGATATTATTTTCTTTGATATATAACTAAGATCTTTCCAAAACAACACTGCAGTGAGAGAGGCACCTTTGAACTGTTTGCAGGTAGGTAGGACAATCAACCTTGCTGTTAAGATTTCCATTTTTTTGTTTTTAGTCAGACCATTTATTTGTTTAAGGCCAAGATAAAAATTACCTCTGCATGAAGTTTTAATCTATAACAATACTGAAATAATAGAAGCAGAGAAAAATAAAAATGTAGGTATGTGTGTACAAGAATTCTGAATAACATGGTGGTATAGAATGTGGCCTCTCTGTCAGACCAAACTAGGTTCATAATCCTTAATTGACCATTTTTCTAGCATTATCAACTTGGGCTAGGAACTTAACCCCTGAAAGGCCTCAGTATCCCAGGTGGTAAAACGGACTATAAATTGACCTACCCCACAAGGTCATCACGAGGATTAAATGAGATCATCCATGTAAAGCACTTGGAAGATGCCTGACACATAGTAAACACTTCATAAATGCAGGTGATCGTTTCCAAGACACTCCATCTATTGTACAGACTGGTTATTATGCATATGCCGCATGCAGACCAGAAGGCATGCAAAAGATGGCAGTTCCTACAAATTGCATGATGATTTTTGGTGGTAAATAAGTGCTATTCTGCCCTCTATATGACACAGTCTGACCTTGAAAGTGTTTTCCATTCTCCAGTGAAAGTCATAGGAACTCAGGTCTACAGTCACAAATGGAATGTGGTGCTTAAAAGTTTACGGCAGACCACAGATGTGGGGCAGTTAACTTATCTAGAGGAAATGAGCTCTGGTTTTCTTTGTAGTCCTCAGATCCAGGAGCTGCAAAGTTGAGTCACCAGCTTGCTATCTGACCCCAGGCCAGCCACTTAACCTCTCTCTGACCCCATTTCCTTACTTAAAATCAACTCTCTGCTCATGTTCCATGCAAGTCATTATCTCTTCCCACAAAAATTGGTGGTAAGGTGTCCTGTAGATTGCGGAAATTAATTATTCTGTGTGTTGGGTTTACAAAATAGAACTGTAAAAGGCTTGAAAATGAATAAGTCTAGCTACATTTGTTGGTATTTTGGTATTATTTTAGGAGCTCTCTTCCTGGAATAAAATCACCTACCTAGACAATAAGCTTTGTCTGACACTATGACCCTAGTTCCTGATGAAGCTTTCTTGCATTGGTATTTCTGGGAGTGACAGAATGGAAGAGAACAGGACCCCCTTTGTCAGAAGGTAGTCAAGAGAGAAATAAATTTCAGTTATTGAAAGAGGTTTAGGACAAGCTGGGCAGTGTCATTTGTTAGAGAACTAAACCAGGAGCTTGGAGTATTCCATTTTACACTCAGCCACTGTGTCTCTACTTGGCCTAGGACAATTTCCACAACTGTGAATAACCATAGGAGCATTCTCCTAAACTTAAGAACCCTTCCAACTACCCTCTTACACAAAATAACTGCACACACGCACTCCTAAGTCCTCACACAGGCCAATTTCTCACTGTCCTGGGCTCTGCTGTGAATGCCTTAAGTGCAGAGGTACACTATGCTTGTCCTCACTCACACAGTGCCTAGCTCCAGAAATGCTGACGACAAAGGCGGGAATGAAGAGTCTCATGTGTCAAGTCAAAAAGCACCTGAAGTTGAACAGAAAACCAAATACCACATGTTCTCACTTATAAGTGGGAGCTAAATGATAAAAACTTATGAACACAAAGAAGAAAACAACAGAGGCTGAGGTCCACTTAAGCCGTGAGAGAAGGGAGAGAAGCAGAAAAGATAACTATTATGTACTGGGTTTAATACCTGGGTGATGAAATAATCTGTACAACAGACCCCCGTGACATAAAACTTGCACATGTGCCCCCAAACCTAAAATAAAAGTTAAAAAACAAAATTTATCCTTATTTTAAAAAATAAATACATAATGAAAGTACCTGGGCTGGGCATGGTGGCTCAACACCTGTAATAGCAGCACTTTGTGGGGCGGAGGTAGGTCAGGGGTTGGAGACCAGCCTGGCCAACATGGCCAAAACCTAGTCTCTACTAAAAATACAGAAATTAGGCACGATGATGCTAGTAATCCCAGTCACTCAGGAGGCTGAGGCAGGAGAATCGCTTGAATCCGGAAGGTGAAGGTTGCAATGAGCCAAGATCGTACCACAGCACTCCAGTCTGGGTGACAGAACCGAGACCCCATCTTAAAAAAAAAAAAAAAAAAAAAAGCACCTGAAGTTTGCCTTATCTGTCAACTTCAACTATGTTCAATTAAAAAACAAAACAAAAAAAAACCATGAATATTCTACACCTACACCTTTTCCTGCCTTCTCACTGACTTGAAGTCAGCCACCTCACCATTAATTGATTTTCCGGTCTGTAATAATTTTTCTTTTTTCTCACTTGCAACCAGAAGCAGCCTTTCCCACTTCTAATTTGGTGCTTTGAAGCTACCGAAAATTCAGACTAACAAAGTGTATCAGTTAGGGTTAACTGTGAATAATAGAAACTCAACGGTAGTAGCTTAAACACAAAAGGTGTATTTGCCTATGTACAGGAAGTACAGAGGTAAGCAAACCAGGTAGGAAGACTCCACAAGGCTATTCAAGACCCTATGAGTTTGCTCTGCCATATGCAATTTTTCATAATCTAAGAAGGCTACTGGAGCTGTAACCACTGCAACCATGTTCTAAGTTGTAGAAACAGGGAAGGGAAGAATAATCAAGCACACTCCTTTTTTTCTACTACTGCCCTAGAAGTCCTACCAACATTTCTGTTACATCTTATGGGCCATAACTGAGCCACATGACCCCACTACTAAAATGAAAGCTGGGAAATAGAATGTCACCCTAATGGATGCATTGCCACCCTAAATAAAATTTGACTTTTATTTCTAAGGGGAAGGGGAAAATGGATATCGGGATAGGCCAGTTGTTTTTTGTCTGTTCGTTTGTTTTACTTCACTATTGCTGCCCAGGTTGGAGTACAGCTGCATGATCTCAGCTCACTGCAACCTCCACCTCCCAGGTTCAAGCAACTCTCCTGCCTCAGCCTTCCAAGTAGCTAGGATTACAGGCGTTGCCACCATGCTCAGCTAATTTTTTTTATTTTTATTTTTAGTAAAGACATGGTTTCACCATGTTGGCCAGGCTGGTCTCAAACTCCTGGCCTCAGGTGATCTGCCCATCTCGGACTCCCAAAGTGGTGGGATTACAAGCATGAGCCACCATACTGGGCCGGCCAGTTGTTCTTAAAACGCGATTCCCAGACCAGCATTATCTGAGAACTTGTTAGACATACAAATTACCAAGCCCCACCCCAGACACAAAATCTGAGAATCATGGGATAGATCACAACAGACTCTGCCTCACCAGGATGTTTGAATTTTGTATAATATGAGAGTTAATGGGTCTGAATGAACACATGCAGAGTATAGTGTGGCTTACTAGCTTTAGAACATATATTTCAAAGTCACTAAAGCCTTCTGTTTGTTTTTATTTTACTTCCTGTTCTCAAGATGCAGAGACTGCTGGAAATCTAAACTAATAAGAAGCAATTACTAAATTATCAGGAATGGAGCATTAAAAGTAGCATATTATCACTATGTAACAGTGTTAGGTGACATCTGGAACACAGGCAAGATTTCACTCTCTCTAAATTCTAAGGTTGTATTTTGCAATATGACCTTAAAATCTCTTTAAAATCCATGCCTTCTTTTATAAACAAAAAAGTCATATGCCTCCCTTTGCTGTTATATGAAAAAATTAAATATTGAGATTAGAAATAAGTCAGACAATAATTTTACCATATGCTTTTCAAAATATACAAACACACATGCCTCACACCACCACCACCTGCTTTCAACAATCACTATTCAACGACAGAGACTATACCAAGCAAAGGAATAGACTCAAAATGTTGGCAGACAGTTTCATACAAGGCTTAAAAGAGACTGAGGAGATAAATGGACTGATGTCTTGGATCCAGATTTGACTATTTGGCCTGCTGCTTCTTCATTCACCAGATTGAAGGGGTAAACTGGAGGTCTGATCCAAATTAACTAGTGTTTTAATTGATTCAGCCTGACTAAAACAGACATTAAGGCTAATGATCCAACATTAAATAGATAATGCATTTAAACCAAATGCAAGGAGACAGCATATTTAATGGAGAAGAGAGAGTTGTGGGAATGCATGTTTAGAGCTTCCAATTACATGTAGACAGCTCCTTGCACTTCAGGAAGCTTGTAATTTTGTTGAATGAATGAGTAAACTTGATACACTGGTAGGCAGAGACCAGGACATGATGAGCATGAGATGGTCAGATGAAGAGAACGTCAACTACTTCAGCGGTTTCCAATCTGTAGATATAAGATCTCAGAGGGAGACGCTGCAAAGTCTTCAACTCGTTATGTGCAATACGCATTCTGCTGTCGATTGAACAAGAAGTGCAACCACTATCATGACAAGGTGGTAAGGAGAGCCAGAAAAAAAAACCAAGATTTGATAATGCTACCACAAGAAATCTCACAAAAGAAAATCTTCACAGTCTTCCAGGCAAACACTTAAGATCTGGTAGGAAGGGGACAACTTGAGGTTTCTTGCCCTGAGGAGCATTTCTCCTGCACAATGCTTTCCAAAGGTTTCTGCCAAAGTAACCCTTTAAGACAGAGAAGAGAGATTGCCAGACCCTGGAATGTTTGCTAGCATATTCCAAAGCAGTGTCTGACTTCAAACTTGGAATTCCTTTGAAGTTTTCACTTAAACATGCATGCAAATTGCATTTTACCCCATAGATGGCATTTGTTTTTATTTTCTAATTTTTACCACCATGAAAATGTGATGGTCATATCCTCCATCTTCTTACATCCTCCATAGCTCGTAGTATGCTCGGAGTACACATAGCCCGATTTAAAACTGAAAATCTCACTCACAAATAACCCAGAGGGTTACTGTGCCTAACCTCGCTTGAATGTTTTCACTTAAAGAATTTTTAATGGGGTTAAAAAAAACACTCAGCCCTTTGGTATTTCTAAATTACACTCTGCTAACACACTTAGCTGGACGCCCCCTCACTTCAGGAGCTGAGGGTGGAATAAGCAAGATCATAACCTGTCAGATGACAGTTTTCACCAACACACAGGAAATGAAGAAAAGGGATTTTTCTCAAATAGCTTTTCTGAAAGATTACTGATGGGGAACCAGAACTATCTCAAACACAAGTAAAGCAGGAACTTCTTTTAAAGGAAAATTATCCTATAATTTTGAAGAAAAGTGCAAACCCCTCCCTCTTTTGATTTAAATGGCTTTTATCATAATGTTACTAAATATAAATAACGAAAGCGTAAAACTTGGATTAACTATTTCTGCTGATGTATTTATGTAACTGTGCAACCAAAACAAATTTACATATAAAATTTGCATACTAGATAACAAAAACTTACAATTAACAGCTTTAAAATAATGCAATCAATGATGTTGTAGTACAGAAAAAACATCTCTCAGTATGATTGTTTATTAAAACTGATTTTTTGAGTAAACATAAATGTACACTTGAGCACAGAAATGGTAGGATGTTACTCAGTTATAAAGTAGTTATCAAGATGACCAAGAATATACTTGAAAAAATTTAATTACCATCAAAGTGAATTTAAGCTTTTTAAATTACCATAGAAAATACGAACTTCAAAGAGTACGTCCATAGACTCCTACTTCCCTGCCCCAGTTTTAGACGCATTGATCTAGTGGGAGAAACAAAGAAATAGAAACACAATGAGAGTTCTTATGCTGTATTATTCTGTTTGTCTTCACCACTGAACAAAATGTCCCATAAATACATGCAGAATCTGGTTCGTTATCTTATTCCCAGGTCCTGTGCAATGCCTGGTACATAGAAGGTCCTAAAAAATGTATTTATCTAATGAATAAATTAAGTTATATGAAATGGTTACAATCCAGATGTTGATTGAAAGAGCAAGGAAAAGCTACCTTAAAAGTCAAGGCAACATGTGCAATGATCAAAACTTTGGATATTATCAATAGGGATTTGTCACTTGTCTGGGAGAACATCCTGTTGCTAGATTATCACAGCAGCTATGGCCCTGTAGGGAAGGTCTGGGAAATGACTAGAGTTAATTGTGTTGCCAGAAGAACTGGAGGAAATTGTGGTCCTGAAGACTGAGATACTTAGACTGATTTATATTTTATTTTCTTAAAAAACTCTTTCTAACCCAAAGAGACATATAGGTATGTTTGCTAAATGATTTTCAATTTATGTGAATATTAAACTTTAAAGGGAGATGAACCAGCCTCTTAAATCCATTAAGGTACTAGTAATAGCATATTTATGAAATATGATTATTACATATGACTTATGATACCAATTTCATTTTCCTATTAATTGAAGAGGAGCTAGAAAAGGAAAGAATTAACCAAGATAACCAAACCTCTTTTCCTAGGAATAACTCTATATTTTTCTAGATATGCATGATAAAATTAAGTAAATGCAATGAAGAAAGCTCTGTCCTTTTAAAGTAAGTAAAAATTTTTTGTGTGTACAAAAAAATAGATTTCAATGTGTATTTTGGAGTCTTTTGCCCATGTCCCCAAAAGGTAAACACTAATATATTTTCCATGCAGAAGTCTAACAACTGACAGCACTACTTGTTTTATCCATCCTAAGGGGCAGGTGTGACAAGAGAGACTGATCACATGGTCTGGTAAGAATGGAGGAAATTACATAAAAATACTTTCCTTCTCTACGTAATTTAAGACACAAAGGAGAATTTATTTTAACTTTTCATATTGAGAGTTTATTGTTTAAATATTACTATATCTCATGTTAGCTTTCTCAAATTCCTCTTTTTTCATAAAACATGACTTAATTACAGCAGTAGATGCCTGAAGCAGAACTCTAGATCTAGAATGAGGTCTATAAGCCACATTTTTCTGGTTGCTACTTGATCGATCAATGAAAAATTGTTTTGGGTACTTACTATGTGACTAATATGTTATTATCCATATTTTCCTTGATTCTGAATTTTGCATTTTTAATGTAACATCTCAATATAGCATTATGTATAAATTCCCTCATATCCTTGGGGGATATTTTATAAAGAATGGATGGATGAGTGGGTAGACAGACAGATGAATGGGTGAATGAATAAACAGAGACAGGGAAAGAGAGATAAAATACTGTTAGCACACAAAGCAAGAAAGAATATAAGATAACATATGAAAAAGTAGAAAAGTATACATTATGGATTCTAGTGCTGCAGGAATTCAGAAGGGTCAATAGATGGGATTGACAAGAACATGTGTGCCTTTTATTAACACATCCCAACAATCTCCAACACCACATCAATCACCTAGATTTTATACCAAGGTTATAGTCATTGCTAGAGAAAAATCACATGGTCTCCATCTCCCCTTCCCTTCAGTGAATTTTCACTTTTACCACTTTCTTCAGGCCTGTTGTTCTTTCTCCTCACTCTCAGAAGATTGCATCTCCTACTTCACAGAGAAATTTGTAGAAATCAGATACAAATTTCATCAATCTCATCATTGTCAAATCCAGTGAATTCCATTGTGGTCCTTGACTTTTGTGACCTTTCAAGAACTTGAAACTGTCACTTCTTCCTTGCTGAAACACTCTCTTCGTGGCACCTACAATATTCCTAGGTCCTGAGCTCTCCCTTACCTGTCTGGCCCTTTCTTCTCAGATCCCTTCATAAGTTCTTTTTCTTCAGTTTATATTTGCTGTGTATATTAGTCAGCAATTGCTACAATAATGCTGCCTAATAAACAATCCCAAAACTCAGGGATTTATTCCCACATTTTCAAGTCAGCAGGTGAACTATAGTTTAACCAAACCAGGGTGGGCTCAGCATGAGAGTGTGCGTCAGCTGGGCTTGACTCTGGGTTGCAAGTTGGGCTCTAATCTCTACCTGTTTTGATTCTGGGCCCAGCCTGAAGGAACAGCAGCCCCTGGGGGCATGTTTCTCTCATGGGCAGATCACCAGAACAGAAGAGGGGAAGTCCAACTCCTCAAGCACATTTCAAGCCTCTGCTCACATCATGTCCACTAACATTTCATTAGCCAAAGTAAGTCATGTAGCCCAGCCTGATGTCGAGGTATAAATGTGTACCTCATCGACCGTGAAGCCAAAGGTGTGGCTCTATAATTCAATTACCAGAAAGTAAGAATGTGGTATAATATTTAATTTTGTTTTCCAAGGTTCTTTGCTCAGCCCGTCTCCCCTCTTATCTCTTCCTGACTTCTTATCCATGCCCATTATACATTAATAGTACCCAAATTTACATAGATTCCATCCATATTTTTCTACTGACATAAGACCCATAGAACCAGTTGTCAAATCCCAAATCTCTAGTTGGAAGTCTCACAGGCATCTGAAATGCAAGATAAAATCAAAACATAGGGAACTGCATATCTTATCTCTTCCTAAAGAGCTCAAACTTGTGACTCTAACCCAATTAAAATTTAGTGAGGAGTTATTATGTGTCAAGCACTATTCTGGGGACAGGATATTATGTGGTGAAAAAAGTTTACTATATTGCTACCCTATTACTTCTTACATTGCACCATTATAATCTCTTGCTCTATCTCTACCCCTGGCATCTTATATTTAAGAAATGTTATCTATATCCAGAAACGGTTTGGTAACTTCTTGGAAACCCTCATGTAGCTTACATTCCACATGCTTGTTAAATAAATCTAAATTTCTAGGTATTATGCAGGGTTACATAGTCATCACTATATTACTACAAATAATATAGAAAATGGATTTAGTATAGAGGTTAGAGCATATGCAATTGTAGGAGCAGTATCTGCAGGCTGATGAAGAAGTCCATGCAGGCTGTGGTCACTGTGACTAGAGTTGGTCCACTATAGTTAATTCACTATAGTTCAGCTAGAAGGAGGGAAAACTGAATATAAAGTGAAAATAAGAACAAACTAGAAACCATAAGGATGAACCGGGACCTCTATCTGTCTCCTACCATCTCAGTCCTGATGCCATGGGTGACACACCCACTTGCCTTAGCACTTGGAGAGGCTGATGGAAGAGAGATGAACAGCTGGAGGAGTTTCAGGTCTGGGAGTTGCCCTACACCAACTAGGGGAGCCAGCAGACTCCACCACACGTGTGAGCTGCTGCAGTGCCTGGGACCCACCACCGACCTTCAGAGTATAATATAGGCACAAGGTCACTTCGGCTTTTCAAATCTTGGGCAAAAACCTGTGACCAATGCTAACCTGAAACCACAAAGAAAAGAAGATTCTGGGAAACATAGTTACACGGTAGCCAAACCGACACAGTACAAAGCCCTCAATGTTCATTAAAAATACATATATGTACATGAGATGTTACTTAAATGGGATCTGAATGATATGAAGAGTTTGGATAATCGAACAGCTGAAGGAATTCACCTAAAAGACAAAAATAAGTATAGCAATTTATCATAGTAAGCAGTTTGGCCTAACTTCAGAGGCTTATCTTTTAGAAAAATGGGATTAATAATATATTTCCCTGCTGGAGACCTTATAAAGATTTTATGGAACCTGATTAAAAGATGCTAGTAAATCAATACACAAATCCCTAGTGTTAAGTGTTTTTAATTATTATTATTTGGAGGAAAGATATTACATCAAGACAAGAGAATCCATTCTTTACACATACAATAACTTCAAGCCACAGAGTAGGGATTTAAAATGTACTCTCTAGGGCTGGGCATGGTGGCTTATGCCTGTAATCCCAGCACTGTGGGAGGCCGAGGTGGGTGGATTGCTTGAGGTCAGGACTTCGAGACCAGCCCCACCAACATGGTGAAGCCTTGTCTTCACTAAATACACAAAATTAGCTAGGCGTGGTGGCAGGTGCCTGTAATCCCAGCTACTAGGGAGGCTGAGGCAGAAGAACCACTTGAACCTGGGAGGCAGAGGTTATAGTGAGTTGAGATCATGTCACTGCGCTCCAGCCTGGGTGACAAAGTGAGACATTGTCTCACACACACACACACACACACACACACCCCAAAACTAGCTGGGCGAGGTGGCATGTGGCTGTAGTCCGTTACTTGGGAGGCTGGGGCAGGGGGATCCAAGTGATCCAAGTGATGGAAAGCAGAGGTTGCAGTGAGCCAAGGTCATGCCACTGCACTCCAGCCAGGGCGACAGAGCAAGACTCCATCTCAAAATAAAATAAAATAAAATAAAAAATAAAAATGTACTCTATAGGAGTAATTTAATGGTGGCCTAAAAAGATGAATACACAACTCTGTGACTAACTTACATGCAGGTAATCACATTCTCTCCTGGAAGCATCTGGCTCATTACCTTCACACTTATTCTGAATAAGGTGCCAATCACTTGACTATCTCGGTACAAGTGACATAATTTAAAGCAGATGTCACATCTCAATAATGGAAAGAAGGTTCTGTTTGGAGAACTGAAGAGTACAGGTGGTGCTGCTGTTGGCAGGCCCTGCGGGGCAAGGGTTTCAATCAGAAGAAGTTGACCTGTAGTATACCCAAACTTTCATTTTCTTTACCTTTTTCCCTTTTGCCCTCTCCCTCGTTATTACTCATCATTCTCCCTGGTTCTAAGAAAAGAAGCCAATAAACTAATTCACACTAAGGTGTAAAAACCTGATAAGACAGCTATGGGACAGTAACAAGGCCATAAGCCAACAAAAAGAATCCTAGTAATGAGATTTGGGAGAGTCTTGAGACAATAAGGGAGGAAATAACCTCATCCAAATTCCCTCTAATTAATCTCCCTGCTCACTCAGGGCTTGTCTGATCCCCGCCTGTCACGGAGAGCTCACAGAGGGTAAGATGTCCCATCTGTACCTGTACCTCCCCAGTGCCAGCACTTCCCCCAGCAGACTCCAGATGCAGGGGACACTTCAGCCCACAATTTGTGCTGGTTTCTCATGAACAATTCAGGCATTCTAACTAATAACAGTCCAGTACTATCTCCTGGACGTTGCTTTTTCTATTGACTGAAACTCCTAGGCAGAATGCTCAAAATGTCTTTCTCAACATCTTTCTCTCTGTCGCTACTGAAATCTCTCTCTAAAACTAGATGCTAGTATAGATGGATGGATGGATAGATAGATAGACAGATAGATAGATATCATAAAGGGGAAATATGAATTTTAAAACAAGAAAACAAAACAAATGAAATACAAAGTAGCCTGAATGAATTTCCTTTGCTAATACCAAAAAGGCTTTTAAAAGGATGCTTAGGTTTACACATTGTCCAGAACTGTACTTCTATCCCTCAAGCTTCCTAAAGAAGCACCCTTAATGGTCTAGCCCTGAAAGCATCCCCCACCCTGTTGTCTGCTTTCCCTCTCTGCAACAACCCACCTCCTCCCCAGTCCTTGAGCAGCTCAGATCTATTTTAATGCCAAGAGAGCACTGCACAGGGGGGCCCCAATGTACTGGAGCCAAGGGCAAAGATAAAGCTTTGAAACTGTTTGCAAGAGCTTAAAATAACTAGTCTGGCAGAGCTAAGCTACACTTTGAAAGAGAAAACAGAGCAGCAGAAGAGAGAATTTTAACCATCCAGCTGCCCATAAATGACCTCCCTGCATTGCCCAGCAGTGCACTTCCTCTCCATGAGAACATCTCCCCCAAGGCAGAGACAATCATTCAGCTTTTTATCTTTCGCCTACCTATCATCTTTTTAAATGTCTAATTGAATAGTAAAAGACCAGTGACAATGAGAGAAGTATTTTTAATGTAATTTAATATGACTTCAGAAACCACAGCCAGAAAACAAATACATCCGTGGATGTATTTTCCTTTTAGAATGACCAAAATTTACTCATCATGAAATCCTCTGTTGTAACCATGTCCCAAAGGATTGCAAAACAAAAGCTAGATTCACCCGCTTCTTCCTTGCTAAACAAGACTCACCCTGTCCCTTGGGGCAGCCAGCAACCAAAAAGGGTTTGCACCCTGCCCCCTAGGGCAAGCAACTGAGAGCAAGAGGGGACCTAAGTAGGGAAAGTCTGAGCAGAGGGGGTCTTGGGTCCCACCTGCCCCATCCAGGGCATTAAAGCAAGCCACTTGGATGAAGGTCTGATATTTAGATGCATCGTAATCAACACAATCTCAGCATTTCTCTGCAGCAGGCACAGAACCAACATGATGCACCAGCAGGCGCACAGACACTTGTGTTCCTGCCAAACCCTTGGGCAAGCTGGATCCAGTCTCTATTACCTAATTTGATTCTGGGCCCTTGGCTACAATGGTGGATGAGGTCCAAGCCCTAGTAAATCTCCATCTCCTGAAAGGTTCCCAGGAACCTGGGTTAGATCTAGCACCTTCACAGAGGCAACGCTCATACTACATACCCACCCCCCATCTCCTCCACTAGCAAACAAACAGCTTTTACGCTGGGCCCTGAAGACTTCTAAACTGAAGGTAGCCAGGAATGCAACAGGAGATTCTTAAGCAAATAGGAGCAGAAGTTGGCATTATCACCAAGCCAAAATTTCTAAGATGCGAGGAGCCCTAGCCTGTTCCTTAGTATGCTGATATTCCTAAATGTCATTTATTTATTTAGCCATCACCCTTCATAAGACTTTTTTTTAAATCCTAACACTGGGTATCCAAGGATCCATTTTTGATTCACCTTGCTAACCTCATAATCTAGCACTGAGTCTAGCACACAACACACAAGCAACAAGACTGTTGAACTGAATAATCCTTGCTGGTGGTAGTGATAAGGTACACATCACAGACCACATACCTCTTTATATTAAACTTAGTATATTGTATTTACTTGTATACCACATTATAAGCTTACAGAGGACTGGAGCCATCATAGGTGATCAATAAACATGTGTTCAAATATCTGAAGTGTTCAAATATATGAAATATGTATATCAAATATATAAAGTCAGAGAAATGAATTTCTCAGAACCAGGATGTTTTTTAAAAACTCATTTGAGCTTATTATGTCAAAATTATCTACCAACTATTTTTTTAAATCACCATTGCTAAAAAGTTACAGAATGTTATATATTGACTTTAATCTCCTCTTCTAATCAATTGTAATGGACACAAAGGGGAGAGTTGCCCTCCAAAAGTCAAAGGTCAAAGAGTTGAAGAATTATTGCCTGCTAATTAGGTATTTTATGTAGTGGCAGGGCTACCTAGTAAGCCCACTGCAATGGGAAAGGATCTCATGGTGTTGGCAGTGTCCAGTTGTCAGCATCTAGTCTCTGGGGCTTCTTGACCAGCAGTCTGGAGTTAGGAGCAAACATCTCTCCAAGTAACTAGGCATTTAGCTAATTGGGCCACATGGTTCCCATGGATACATCTCATATCAAGAATTATATGACATCTGTATGCTATTTTGATTAAGGCATTTTTCAGTGCTAATAAATTTGAATTGGTGAATGTTACTGGAAAACAGGAAGTTTCTGAGTAAAGGTGAAAATTTGATGTGAAAATTTAATGCAAATCAACTTCCTATGAGATACAGACTTTGATGCAATTAATTAAACTGTATTTTTCAGTGAGTCTAGAAAAATAGAACATGGATGACATGTTAAATATACACTATTCCAATTTTACCCAAGCCAAATAATTGTATGTTATTATAATAATACACACTATTACTAGGTAATAATAGGGTTGAATTCATATACTAAGCACTTTACAACTACAAATACAATGGTATTTGCAGTAATGGTTATCATCAAGTTGGCAAAAAGCTTATTGCCTCCATTTTCATGTGCTCACATGCCTTAATACAATTGAATTTCCCAAAATCCTTGGGGAGAAAAGTCACAAAGGGGTGAAGCAACTAAGTAGAAGAAAAAGGTGAAGTAAGTCTTTGCTATTTGCAAAAGGATCTTGGTTTATAGTGGGGGTAGGGAGGGAAGCATGAATGTAGGAGTCCGACTACTCTGGATTTGAATCCTGGCTCTTATTTATAAGCTATGTGATTTTGGGCAAATAACTTAATCACTCTTTCCCAATCTGTAAAGATGGTGATAATAACACCCCTTCAGAAAGTTGATGCAAAAATTAAGCCAGATCATGCATGCCTTGCATCGCACATAGAAGATAGTACATGCTTACCAATATCTAGTTTTCATCTTTACATAGAATTTCATCTTTACATAGAATAACCCTTTGCTTAAAAGTCATAGCTGACCCTGGGAAGTACGAAGAACTTTGCCCTCTCCTTCCCATTTTCCCCACATTCTCCCAGGTGGTCAGGCCCACCCTCACATTTTTTTTTCTCCATTCTCCCCTTAGGTCAAGTGAAATTTATGATCTCAGCTAACTGAGGTTTCAATGATTTAAAAGGGTACCTTCCCACAGGCACGGGAAGGTTTTTAGGAAGGTCTAGATTTGGGGTCCAACTTGTATCCTAAAGCAGCATCAGGTAGAGAAAGTGGTCTGTGAGGGCTTTAATCCAGAAAAAAATGAAACACGAGCTGAACAATCTAAGTTCCCTTGTTGTGGAAACAGGCGTGACAAATGGTTCAGTGAAGGCTGCAAGGAAAATGTTGCATGCTGACTTTACTAGATAATAGCACAAAGTGTCTTTCTTGTAGGGAACTCAGAGCCTTTTAAGATCAAAAGTTCCATTTGTGCTGAGAATAGATTTTCCCCACTCTAGAAGTTCTGGAACTCTTGCAGGCCCCTGAAGGGACCTTAAAACTGGAAGGTCTTCATATGGTTTTCCTTTAGGATATGTTTAGTTCAACAGGAGAAATGCAATTTACCCCCAAGATTTATTATGCACTTCCAGAAGGTAGACATTTACTTTCTTCTCATCACCAGGATTAGGCACAATTATGTCATTAACCTTCCAAACATTCCTTTTGGATGGTGGTGAATTTCCCAATAACCATTATGGTCAAGCTGAGGTCAGGGGTAAACAAAAGGTTAAGCATCACAGAGTCTAGGGTCGTATAACTTCAGAGGTGAAAACCGTGATTGGAATCTAGGTTCTCTCTCTGGCTGATCGCCTCACTCCCATGCAGGTCGGTGTGCCTCTTCTGATACCTACAGAGACTTTGAGTCCCGGACATTCACAGGGCATGAGGAAAGCACAAAAGAGATGGAAAAACAATCAAGTAACCATAAACAAAAGGAGGGGCTCCTCCGCCTGCTTCATCATGGCTGTGACCTGTTTATCAGGGATATGGCTTCCACAACTAGAGCTCTATAGAGAAAAATCTAGACCAATTCAGTGGGTTTATTCAACAAGGTTAACCAACCCGGAGGCGGCAGCATCAGCCAGTGCAGAGACAAAACTGGATTCTTGCAGCTAAACTTTTTCCCTGCATAAACAGGAAATAAGCTATTTGTCTCCTCTTATTTCGTGAATTGTCTAGTTTGCAGCTCAGCTGCTAAGTTAAAACAACTGAAATATACTGAGATTCTACTGTGTGCTATATCCGACGCTGGGCATTTTACATATATTTTCTGATTTAATTTTTAATAACAAACTGCAAGTTATATATTATGCTCCCACTTTCCAAGAACACTGAGGCTCCAGGAAACCAAGTAATTTGCCCAAGCGAAGTAACAGAGCTGGGACTTTTACTAAACAAAGTTTAGTAGGCTCCAAAGTCTGTGATCTCTGTGCTTTGTTTTCATTTTCTTGGTTCATTTAATTTCTTTGAAGTGAAATCAGTTTAACTCAGGAATAGATTTGCTTCCTTCCATACATGCCAAGGAAAGATTGTACATAGACATTGACCCACAATACCTGGTTGACCACAGAATCCACAAGAGATGTCCAAATTACGAACTTCCATAAAAAGAAAATGGTGGCTCTATGGCTGCCTGGAATGGCCATATTTAATTGCTCCCCAGGATAATAGCATTTGTTGTTAAACTTGCTAGAAACATAACAAAAACATAAATGCTAATCTTTAAAATAAGCAGGACTCCTATCACATCCTTCTCTTGTTGCTTTTTTCCCTGTACCCCTGCTTTGGGACCTGTCTCTCTAGAATGTAGAGGCTCTGGAACAGGGATTCTCAGCCTCAGCACTGTTGACATGTGGGACCCAAACTTTTTTGTTGGAGGGCAGAGGGGCAGACAGTCTGCCCTGTGCATTGCAAAATGTTTAGCAGCAACCCTGGCCTCTACCCATTAGATGCCAGTAGCAATCCCCCTTCCCCATCACAAAAATCAAAAATGTCTCCAGATGTCACTGAATGTCTCCTGAAAGACAAAATTGCCCCTGGTTAAGAATCCCTGGTCTCAGTCATGCACTTCTAGGAAACTATAAGTTCTAGGAAACTATAAATGGAGTATTATTGTATAGCCCTGAGATCTTCTATAGGAAACTACTGTGCTTGATCATCTTAATAGGCTGATAATCTGGACTCAAAAGAAAGTAGATGGTATTCTCTAGGTGTCATCTGTGGAGAATAAAGAAGTTTCAACCTTACAGAATTTTGCAAGAAATGGCCATTCATTTCCTAGGTACTGAGTGGACAAAAAAAAAAATAGGCAAATAAACAAAACCCCTGAAATGGAAATGGGTGGTCTTTAAAATGTCTGCTTGTGTGTGTACATTTTCAATTTAATCTTAACAGTTATGGGAATGGAAGAAACACAATTTTACATTTCTACTCAAAGGGATTTTTTGGTGCAAATAAATCGGAGAATAAAATATGAAGATATTCAGATGGCTTCTTTTCTCACTTATACTCAGTACCAACGCACAAGAAGGCATTTTCTTAAAAAGTAGAAAGGAAATGTCTATTGGTAATATACTACTTGATTCTTGCAAAACTGTTTTAATTCTGCAAAGTTTTTGTCTTTACTTTTTGGCTTGAATGAAGTTATAAAATGAGAAAATAGCTGTACAACATAGTAATATAAATATCAATCTAGGTGTGTTTGATCTTTTCACCTTTTTATAATTAAAAAATATAATAATCTGGCTAGAGTCAGTTATACCAGGGATTATTCAAGCAAGTCTTTAGCTGTTAGATTTTCTGTGACTAAACACTATGTTATAGATGAAATGCAAACAAGTTCTCCACATTTTAGAGCAAGGCTGGCAATGGAAAGATTGGATTGAGAGAAGCTGGAGATGGAAAGATCTTAAGTAATAGAAGAAATAAACTAATCACCAGAGAAGTCATTTCATATTGTCACATTTCATATTGTGACCCTATTCATCTTAGAGACAGAATGTTCCAAATGCTTGGGAAAGATTCAGAGGAAAGACGCGTATGTAGATATAAGTATATGCATATAAACTCACTTACTCCTCCCAGCAACTGTAAGAGGTGAATACCGTTCAGTAAATACTATGAATACCGTGAATAGGAAGTGAATGCTGTCCCCATTTTTCTGATGAGAAACTGAGGCACAAAGAGGTTAAATAACTCAAAGTCAAATATTTAGCAAGAGGAAGACCCAGGATTTGAACCCTGGCAGCCTGATTCCCAAGTGCACACTCACCTATTATACAAAACCACATCTTTCAAAGGTTAGAAATAAGGATCTAGGAAGGAAACGGGATCATTTGTCCCAAACAAGTACAAAGTCATATATCATTTAAAATATGGCCACACTGGAGGAAGACCTGACAATTGTCAGGTTAAATTAATCCCTGTAGAGAGAAATTCCTTAGGGGTTGATGAAAAAGGGTACTGACACATCCCCTTCTGCTCTCTGTACTCATCAAATTAGCCACGTAATTGCCAAATCCCAAAGCCACTTGGTAGATACAGCTGTAATGTTACTCTTTAAAGATAAACAGTTTTGTAAATAAGCATCTTCCCACTTCCACTCCCACTGAGGGCTAAAAAGCACCACTGTGTGGGAGACTGAGTAATCACGTTAGATCTGGAGTGAGGTACACCAGACCGGGGAAGAGACACTTCACAGTTACCTGGGAGACACTGCTGGGATTGAACTGCTGGGCCCTGCTCCCACCAGCTGCTACCATCTCATCTCAGAAGTTCCCTCACTTTCCCCTCTGTCTCCTCCTCAGTCTTCCCTTCTTCCCCCTGCCCTCTCAACATAGGTGTTCCCAAGGTTCTGTCCTCAGCCATGATCACGAGTTCCACCATCTCACAAAACAGTTCTACGTTTCGCCCTCCAGTCTAACCGCTCCTTGAATTCCAGACCCTCATTCTTACCTTCCTGCTGGACAGCCCCTTTATGTGTCCAAAATAGAATTCATAAGTGCTCTCTCCAAAAAAACTAATCCCCATGTCAATGATTGTAAAGAATGACTATCGTCTCCATCACCCAGTTCTCCCTAACACTTCCTACTGTATCCCACCATTCACCCAGTGCTGACCTAAGTCAGCACTGAGTACCTGAAATGTGCCTAATCTGAAATGAGATGTGCTATAAAGCCTTAGTAGAAAATTTTACATATATAAAATAACTACATTGATTGCACGTTAAAATATTTTAATATATTGGGTTAAAATACTAAATCATTAAATCACTTCACCAGTCTCATTTTTTGTTTGTTTGTTTGTTTTTGTTTTTTGTTTTTTGTTTTTTGAGATAGAGTCTCTGTCACCCAGGCTGGAGTGTAGTGCTGCAATCTCAGCTCACTGCAACCTCCACCTCCCAGGTTCAAGTAATTCTCCTGCCTCAGCCTTCCAAGTAGCTGGGACTACAGGCACACGCCACTACACCCAGCTAATTTTTGTAATTTTGTAGAGATGGGATTCTGCTCTGTTAGACAGGGTGGTCTCAAACTACTGACCTCAAGTGATCTGCCTGCCTCAGCCTCCCAAAGCAATGGGATTACAGGAGTGAGCCATCACGCCTAGCCTCATTTTAGATGTTTTTTAATGTAGCTGAATAATAACCTTGCAAAGATATCAACATCCAAATCCCTGAAATCTATGTATATGTTACCTTATATGGCAAAAGAGACTTTGCATACATGATTAAGCTAAGGATATCGAGATGCAGGGGATATCCTGTACTATCTGGATGGGCCCAACATAATCACAGGGGTCCTTACAAGAAGGAGGCAGAGAGAGATTTAACTGTAGCTGAATAATAACCTCGCAAAGATATCAACATCCAAATCCCTGAAATCTATGTATATGTTACCTTATATGGCAAAAGAGACTTTGCATACATGATTAAGCTAAGGATATCGAGATGCAGGGGATATCCTGTACTATCTGGATGGGCCCAACATAATCACAGGGGTCCTTACAAGAAGGAGGCAGAGAGAGATTTAACTGCAGAAGATACTATCCCACTGGCGTGAAGATGGAAAATGGGGCCACAAGCCAAGGGATGTAAGTGCCTTCCAAAAGCTGGAGTTGTCAATGAAACAGATTCTCCTCTGAAGATTCCAGAAGGAAAACAGCCAAGCCAACATCTTGATTTTAGATTTTTGACCTCCCAAACTAATAGAATAAATTTGTGCTTTTTTAAGCTGCTAGGTTTGGGGTAACTTGTTATAATAGCAATAGGCAACTAATACATGTGGCTACTGGGAAATTTAAAGTTACATGTGGTTCACACTTGTAACTCATGTTCTGTGTTTTTTGTTGTTGTTTGTTTTGTTTTGTTTTGTTTTTTGAGACAGGATCTTGCTCTGTCACCAAGGCTGGAGTGCAGCGGTGTGATCATGGCTCACTGCAGCCTCAACTTCCTGGGCTCAAGCAATCCTCCCACCTCAGCCTCCCAAAGTGCTGGGATTACAGGCATAAGCCACTGTGCCTGGCCAACATTCTATTTGCATATCACAGCATTGCTCTAGAATCTTCTCCTTGTTAGTCCATTCTCCTGCAACATTGCTCTCATGCTGTTGCTTCCCTGCTCAAATGCTGCCATCAGCAACACAAATGGATAAAATGAAGCCCAAATTCCTGTCTGCCTTTCAAATCTCTCTCCATCACTTCCCCATTTCCAGCCTGTACAGTCATCAGCACTATACCACCAGTACCCCAAAAAATCTTACCTTTCAACCAATCTAGTCTAGTCTACCTCTGCTTCCACAAATTTCCCTTATTTTTCTGTTTTTACCTTTTTCCCAAGGTTTTTCCTCTATCGTAAATGCATTTCTTTTCTTTTTCATTTATTTCATGTATTTGCTTTTGCAAAATCTTGTCCATCCTTTGAAATGTAGTTTAAATCTCACTTCATCCAGGTGGCTTTCCTCAGCCCCCACGAGGGTTAATTGTGCTCTCTTCTGTGTCTCCTATTGCATACTATCGCTTATATCATAACATCATGGAGATCCGACTTACAGTAGAGATGTTGCCGCCCTGGGTGCTTCCAAGGGCAGGGGCCCGCCATACTCATCCTGGTTCTGTGAATTGTGTGCTCCCAAGGTTCACATGTTGAAGCCCAAACCCCCAATGTAATTTTATCTGGAGATAGGTTCTTTTGGAGAGGGTCCTTAATTAAGGTCAAATGCAGTCATAAGGATGGACCCCTAATCCCATAGGACTGTGGCCCTACAAGATGAGGACGATCTCTCTCCCTGTATCTCTACCTCAGTCTCTCCCACCTCTTCCCCTACCATGTGAGGCCCTAGGCAAGAAGGCAGCCATCAGCAAGCTAAGAAGAGAGCCCTGCCGGCACCTTGATCTTGAACTTTCCAGCCTCAAAAACTATGAGAAAATAAATTTCTGTTTTCCAAACCACCCAGTCTGTAGTATTTTGTTATGGCCAAAAGATTGGGCCTCCAGGGGCCACTTTAGATTTCCCTTCCACTGCTGTGGTGCAGATGCTGAGGACTGACTCGCAGGCACCATGGAACTATTTGAACAAAGGACTCCTAGGGAAAGACTGGACTTTCCTTGTGAGCCTATGAGATTTGTGACTAACAGCTCATTGATATTATCACAGTTGTATCAATAGGCTGCTGAAAGTCGGAATATACTGGAGATAGAGAGATAGGCAGGAGAATCTGTGATACCAAATAAAAAGTTTTAAACAGTAGAGGTCTGGATGTGCTTCTTGAAGGGTCTGGATATTATTTATACCAGCCTCCACATTTTAGCAAAACTATAGCCAGAGTGCAGGTCTCAAAGCTCCTTACCCGGCATCCATTCAGGTAGTCCACCTTGCAGGGCCATTTTTCTGTAGTGCAGGCTTTGAAGAGATTTGTATATTTCCATGAATACAATAGATTACCAAGTATTAACTTCAAGTCATTCATTTAAAAACATAAATAGGGCAAACAGGCCCGATGAAAACTGTTATGCAACCCCAACATGAAAGGCCCCCTGATTGCATTTGTAGGTGACATGACGACACCTCTCTTAGTTCCCTGAGTGTGACCAGCTATCCACCATGAGAATTCTGGAACATTTTCCCAGAGAACAATGTGTTGAATCATGCCACTTTTACCACCTTGTGAGAGAGTCATATTAGCCGAATGTTCATGGCCTGAAATTTTTATCTTCAGATAGATCGGGTTGAAATTGGACATTAAAAAGTGGGAGGTTTATTTCTACCTCAACCAATTCTCTGATTCTCCAACACCAACTGGGTGTCCAACAATTCAATTCAATGCTGACCATTCAGAGTTAGCCCAGACTCTACAGGTTAAGGGCTCAGTCCAACAAGACTTTCCCTACTTCAGACACTGCAAATGGGGTGCCTCAGCTACTCACCTGTCTACCTGGCTAACTGCAAATTCAGAGCTTCCTAAGATCCCTGTGTCAGGTTCAATAATTTGCTAGAACTCATGGAACTCAAAAAGCACTTTACATACTATTACCAATTTATTGTAAAGAATATAACTTGGGAACAGCCAAATGGCAGAGATGCACAGGGCAAGATGTAGGGAAGGGGCACGGAGTTTCCATGCCCTCTCTGGGTTCGCCACCCTCCCAGCATCTTGATATGACTGCCAACTGGAAGCTCTCCAAACCTTGTGGTTTAGGGTTTTTTATGGAAGTTTCATGACATAGGCATGATTGATTAGATCACTAGACATTGGTGATTGAAGTAAATCTTCATTTCCTCTGCCCTCCCTGGAGGTCAGAGGGTGGGGCTGAAAGTTCCAAGCTCCTAATCAAGACTTGGCCTTTCTGGTGACTGGCCCCCACCCTGAAGTTATCTAGAAGCCCTCCCAAGAGTCACCTCATTAGAACAAAAGAAGCTCCTGTCACCCTTATCTCTCAGGAAATTCCACAGGTTTTAGGAGCTCTGTGCCAGCAACTGTCAGGGGACAAGGACTAAATATATACTTACCATTATTCCACAATGAGAAAAGTATCTTACTTTTCTTCCTAGAATAATATAGAGGCCATATTACTTGTATCAATCTGCACAGTAACTTGAGAAGGTTGGTAAAACAGATATTTGTATCGCTGTTTCATAAATCAGGAAGTTCCTAAAGCTAGGATGTGAGGAGTGTCAAACTCATGTTCTCACATGTGATCAGAAACCATTTTTAAATGTAGATAACTCATGGACTATTCGATGTAAAGAGAAATCAAGGAATCTACTAGTTCATCATCCTAAGTCTGGGGCAGCGGGACTAGGAAGTGCTTGATTCCTCTTCTCACTGAGCTTTCGGCCTTCCTGGCCCCACTTTCTAAAAGTGCTTTGCCAGCTGCCCACGCCCCTAAATCCAAATGCTCACGTAGACATTTGTTTTTATCCAGGAAGCCTGACTGACCTCCCCAACTAAGCCAGATTCCCCTATTCATCAATTCTGTCCCGGCACCACTGACTTCACCATAGCTCTTACCACTCCAGTGATTTTACATTTGCTATGTAATTCTTTAATTACACAAGCTGGTATATTTTAATGTCACTCTTTCCCCACTAGTCCATAAGCTTCATGAACCCACCAGTTTATCCCCAGCATCTAGTAGAATGCTAAATTTGTATAAATATTTACTAAAGAGATTCATTTATCTTGATCTCATCTTCTGAATCTAGTTCAATTATTTTTATTTACTGTACTATGGAAACCTGAATTACTCCTTCTCCACTTATAACCACAAACTGGTCAGAATCTTAAAGGAGTATTCTGTTCAATGTGGAGTTTCTTAATTAAAAGAAAGTAAAAATTCACATAAATGCTAAAGTTTCATGTGTCCCCTCTCACAGCCCCAGGCCCCCGTGCCTAATAGAACCTGCCTGTGAAATCTGGCTCATTAATCTTGTTATCCTAAATGGAATCTGAAAGTTTCAGGATTCACTAAAATGGTGAATACAGACAGACCCCTGCCAGCATTAACAGATCATTGTTTTTGACTCCAAAAGATGTGTGAACATTTAGGAAGTCCTCCATCTGCCACAAATATGTCAAGGAATCTTCAGGATAAATCTACTAGCCAATGTTTTCCACCACTCTCAGGTGAACCAGGACCACACAACTCCAACACCCCACAGAAGTCAACTGTGGATCAGAATTTCTGCTCCTATGACATTTTCCTTGAAAATTCTGACAGTAAAACTGGCATGCCACACAAGAGTTGCATGAAAAGAGACAATTCTTTCTGCATTACCTTCATCTGGGTTCACAGCCATGTGGTTTATTGGCAGGCTTCCTCTCCACAGGTGATGCTTTTTCCCAGGGCTCTTGGGCTGGAGTGAACCCCATGACAGACGGTGGTCATGCTTCTCACTCTGACCTCCAGGCTGAGGCTGGGTCCGACTTCCTGTACCAGCCTCCCTCTTCCACAAGCCCCCTGCAGAGGTCTCTGGGGTCTCCAACCAGCTCAAATTCCAACTCCATTTGGGTTATGCTAGTCCACCAGACATATTTTTATCAGTACGGCTGTGTCAACACTTCTTCCCAGCGGTTCTTTAGTAAATCGAGGCAGGCAAACATGCCTGAGAGGAAAGCTGCCTCCTCACTCCAATCACCAGAAAGAGCAGTGTCTCAGCTTCTATGCTGCTAAAACACGTTGTTGGAATTACAGTGGACAATGAAGCCTTCCAGGTATCAGAGACACTCAAAAAACTCTCTAGAATAGTGGGTTACATCATAAGATTTCAAGAGACATTTACTTGCTTAAATTCTAACTACCTCATTTACTATCTAGGTTACCTCAGGCAAATTTCTTATTCTCTTTGGACCTCAATTTTCTTATCCATAAAATCAGGATCAAAATATCTATCTCAAGTGGTAGGTATGAGTATTAAAAATGAAATAGTATATGTCAAATGGCCTGGCACAGAGGAAGTGAAAATAAAAGTTACTGCCCTGCCACCTTCCCTTCAAAGGCATTGAGACTGAAGTGAAGAGAGAGAGAGATGGAGACCTCTCTATAGATGTAGAAGAATGAGAGGAAGAGACTAGGGTCCAATACTAATGTCCATTGATTTACTCAGTACAAGAATTATTTCTTCCAAAATACACTCACACCTCACCATCAATTCAGCATTCACGCTTCCTCAGGGATTGGTTAATGCAGCCGCTGCTATCTTATCGACCCATTCTGGAGAAAATTGAAGCATCAAGGAGGTGACTTTCTAGGTTCATCCAGAAAGTCAAGAGAAGTATAAAGTCAAATTAATCATAAAGCAAGACGAAAATACATAAAGTAACATTTTAGATTCCTTGGTATTTTAAATGGCTAATCTGATAGCTACTTCTTACTTAGTGCCTATCATGTTTCAGACACTCTGCTAGGTGCTTTATGCAATATTTTTATTCGATAAATATTTGTGGACCATCTTTGGAAACCAGACACTATTCTGGACACTGAGAATATAACGATAAGCAAAAAGACATGTGCGCCCTGCTCTTGCATAGTCCTGTGCAGGAGCCAGACACCAACAAAATAGTCACACAAGTAAGTGAGTAATTATACAATGTGATAACCACAATGAAAGAGAGTTACACAGCGTGAATGGAGTACACAATGGTTTGTAAAACACAGTTTCTCAGCAGAAGTGCCATTTGAGGTGAAATCTAAAGGATAAAACGCAGTGAACTAGGGCACCAAGAAGGAGAGAAGTTTCTGGGCAGGGGAAACAGCCATACAAAGACCTTGGGGCAGGACAGAACATTCAAGAAACTAGATCTGGCATGGCTGGTTCACAGAAAGAGAAGAATGAGGTCAGATGAGTCTAGAGAGACCCTAAGGCTCTAGTGTTCTAGTTGGAAACTTTCGGCCTCATCCTAAAAGCAATAAGAAGTCATTAAATCAATCAATTGCTTAATTTATCTGTTTAGGTTCTGGGATTTTTCAGGTACATCATCCTACCATAAGCATCTACATAACATCTAGTGTAGAATTCTAATTCACTAGACTACAAAAGAAATACTGTCTGCATCTAATTCAGAATCCAATAACTTTTATGAATGAATAGCTGCCAGATACGCCTACCCCTTTTTATCCACAAACTCCTCTGCAGACTTTTAGAACCAAATGGTTATGTATGTCATGCCACTCAAAATGTGGGTTCAATAGAGACAGAAAGCATTTTCAAGATGCTAAGACAGACCCCTGCTTCTCATGTATATTTACTACAAGAGTAAGACGTTTTGAGGTAAAAGCTGAATTTTGGCTTCAAAGGTTCTTAAGAAAGCTGCATCTGCACCACTCAACATAGCAATCTGGAAGTTCACATGGTGAGAATTAAGCATTTCTCACTCAGTTATAAACTGTGAAATGCATTTGAAAATATAATTTATAATAATAATTAGCATTTTGTCATACCTGGCCAGCAGTGGCTATCTGATTACAAACTTACATTTGCTATAGCGTGAAGATCATTGAGACGGGTGGCACACTGCTCTCCATGAGCTGTTCCAGGCTTAGGAAGGCACATAAAACGAGGACAAATTCACCTTGGCTCTCAGTACAACACATGTCACATCAGAACATGGTTCATCAGATGACAGCTTTAAGACAAGGTTTGGGAAATAGATTTTGATAAAGTTTCCAGATGCAAGAAACTTCACCAGTAGTCCACAATTCCTTAAAGCTTTTCATCATCCCACCTCATATGCCAGGGATGGCAAAAGCACACTGACCATTTGTTCCATTTAGCAGCATCTCTCTTTTTCTCTTAAATTCACTTGAGTGGCATGCCCCTTTTTAAATTAACATGAGTTTAATTTAAAAAGTTTCTCATTTTAAGAATGTTTTGCCACCTTTACAGTTACCAGAAATATCAGAAAAATTTAAGCATTTTTGCCAAAGTGGAGTTAAGTAATCATTGCTCTTCGTCTTGGTCAGACTCCAAGAACTCTGGACCAAATATACAAAGTTTATAAGAGATGGAGGAGGAAACAAATTCTGTGCTAAATATTCATGGTCAACTGTTTTAGGATCATGAATTTTTGAGATCCTAAGAAAAGCACATGTCTTTAATTAATTCCTAATTTCTCGACTACTAGATAATTCATGTCCTTAATTTTTTATGTTTACCTTTTTGGCCATTATATTACTATTTCCCTCAGATAATAGCTAAGCAAAAGGACAGCAACAAAATGAAAATAAATCTCTGTGATACCTTGTTAGCAGCTCTTGTGAAACTTTAGTTAAGGGAACTGAAGTTCTCAGATCCAGTCTTATCCAGTAAGATTTCGGCATAATCTGAAGATGGTCTGTTTGCATGCTCTCCCAGTCCCTTGTTAATATATCTAATCGAGACCTTTGCCTGCATCTCTCCAGGATTTAAAGAACAAAAAAACTTCACAAGAAATTTTAACAACTGAACTCCCAATGTATTCATAATGTGTACAACACAATTTAATCTAAAAAAGTTGGCTTTATGGAAAGAGCACTAGATTCTGAGTCAGTAAAGCCGGGTTGGCAGCTCTGCCTCTGCTAGGAACTTGACTCTTGATTTTCCATAAGAGAAGATTCAGGTCAGATTTCCTCCACTTTTCACAACTGTCCCAAATAGAATGAGACACCATCAACTTCAGCACTCCACAAGCACTGTTCCCCTCTCTATCACTGGTCTATAGTAACAGTTTGTAAACATATAGATGCCTCTCTATTCACCTCCAACCCTCATTCTCACCACCACCTTTAGTTTCTTTGAGAGCAAAAGTAAAACATTCATTTTTATCTTCTTAGTGATTTGAATGGTGCTTGACACATAGAAGGCCTTCAACAAATGTTCATTGGATAAATGGATGGCCATGAATTCTTGCCTAGTCTTATCCAGTAAGAAGTCTTTGTTTCTCTCTAAATTTCTCCAGGCATCCCTTCAGGACTTCTTGCCCTATATACTGTATTCTGGTTATTACCTGGATAACAAGTTTTGGGCTTAGACTAGTAGAAAATGAATGCACTAACTTCAAAACATCACTTTAAGGTAACAAATTTCTCTAGATCATTTAAGATGGGTTCTTAAATGAATTGAGCTGTGATTCTCTCACTCCCCAGCAGAACATATGTTGCAAACAGCCACAGTCATCTTTCTCATCCCACACGTTCTTCTAGAACCTTTCCACTCCCTGTCAAAAAGTGGAACCGATGTTCTCCCCGTTTGAACCTAGGGAGGGCCTTTGTGACTGCATGGAATGACAGAGTACAGGGAAAATGAGGCTATGTGACTGCCAAACTAGTTTTTAATAGGCAACACAGCTTCCACCTGGCTCTCTGCCAGGACACTTGCTCTTACAACCCAGTCACCATTTTGTGAGGAAGCCCAAGCTACATACAGAAGGCCATGTTGGGAAGGAGCCAAACCCACATCCCTCAATCGCATCCAAGCTCCCAGCCAATCTCTGTACACATTTGCCAGACACGTGTGTCACCTTGAAGCAGATCCTCCAGCCTTCAGTTAATCTACCCTAGCTGATGCTGCATGGAGCAGAGACAAACTTTCCTTTCTGAGCTCTGCCCAAATTACAGATTCATGAGAAAAATAAATGATTGTTGTTATTTTAAGCAATTAGGTTTTGTTTTGTTTTGTTTTGTTTTTGAGACAGAATTTCACTCTTGTTGCCCAGGCTGGAGTGCAATGGCGTGATCTCAGCTTACCACAACCTGCACCTCCTGGGTTCAAGCGATTCTCCTGCCTCAGCCTCCTGAGTAACTGAGATTATAGGCATGCTCCACCATGCTCAGCTAATTTTGTATTTTTCATAGAGACGGGGTTTCTCCATGTTGGTCAGGCTGGTCTTGAACTCCTGACCTCAGGTGATCCGCCTGCCTCAGCCTCCCAAAGACCTGGGATTACAGGTGTGAGCCACTGTGCCTGGCCACAACTAGGTTTTGAAGTGATCTGTTACACAGCAAAAAAAAAGGTAACTGGAACAGTAAGTATATGGTAAGAGCAAAGCACAAGGCTAATTTTGTTTTGCAAGTGATTCAAAATGAAATTCAAAATCTAAATGCATTCAAACACTTCACATCTTAAAAGTATTTGTGATGATTAAAAAAAACAAAAAGCCTGAGTATAGATTTACTTTTTAATGGAGCCTTTGTTATAGTAAAACTATTTCTTATTTCCTACTATTTGGGGTCCTAAAATAGTAAACTTTTTAAAATTTTACAAGTCCTTTATATCTGGATGCTATTCTTTTTTATTTTTATTTATAAACAAGTCAATGTTTGCCTGGGTTTTACCTCTTATTTTCTAATACTTTTTAACTTCAGCTAGTAATAGCCAATACACACTACTACCATTCTCTTTTCCAACCATTTCCTCTAGAGGTATGGGCTACATTGGCACATTGCCTTGCAAGTTCTCACAGACAACATTTTACCAAATGTCTTGTCACTGCATAACATGATCCTGTTTTTCCTGTCTCTGATATTCATTTCCTCGAATCCCACTTCTTACCACCTTCCACCAACCTCTAAGCCACTTTCACACCTTTTAGGTTATATGGAGGCAGAACATCACTTTGTGTCATAGAATATAAATTATGATAATGCTACCTACATAATAATAAATTTCAGTGACTTAACCAGTGGTGTGCTGGTAAAATGACTCTCTGAAATGAAAGCCCTGATTTATAGCACTTGCCAACCTCTGTATTGTAAGTGCTCCAATCACACTGATTCCAAGCTATCAATTTGATGTCAACTGGCTTACACAATTCCTGCAAATTTAACAGTCAGCTCTTGCCACCCAGTGAAAGCCAGATAGTTAATTTAAGCACACTAGTGGGCTTAACCCAGTGTATAAAATCCAATCAACAGTGGGAGGGTCTGAGAAAGGGAGTTTGCTTCAGAGGGACCCAGGGTGAGAAAGGCTCTAGCACATTCAACACATGGTTTTCAAGGTCATTTGGTGCCAAAATTTATCCTGCAGACAGGGAGAAAGGAAGATGGAGGATCCCCAGGGAGGGTTTTATAGGCCAGGCCTGGAAGTGATGTATGTAACTTTCAGTCACATTCCATTTGCCAAAATCTAATTTATGACTACTCCTAACCACAAGGAACGGAGGAATGTAGTCTAGTCGTATGTCCTGGTGCAAAGGGAAACAGGTTTATCTAACACCTGTCCAGTCTCTGCCACTGAACCCCAGACCTAAGTTCCAGCCCATCATAGTATCGTGAATATCTTATCAAGTCACTCTGTACACGTTAGTTTTGAGAAGGAAATGATGGTCATCACGGTATAAAGCATGGCCTAATGTTGTCAGGAATTATACAGTAATTGTAGCTGCAAGCACTTAAGCAGGCCCAGCTCTGATTGGCATGTTCTACCAGGTTCATGGTAGAGGTGACTTGCTCAAGTAAAGTAACAGAACCCTAGTTTTCTTATCTGTTTATATGATCTTGAACACCTAGGACGACAAGAAAAACATTGAACTTAGAATGCAGAGGAAGTTTCATAGTGAGTTCAAATCTTTAAAGAGAGACAGCTTCAGTTTAAGCAGTCAGGGATTCCTACTTTGTCACTGTTAGCTCTAAGTTCCTTATGTGAAAGTTAAATAATTATACCTAATTCACAGAATAATGATGAGTAGGTTGGATAATTACTACAAAATGCTGGCACATAGTAGTTACTCAAGAAATGTTACTCTTTCCCCGCTCCCCACCCAATAAGGGACACATTCAGCCAAATTCTAGTAGGCAAGGTTCACTGCTGGTGCTCCTCCACAGATATTTTTAGCACCTCTACCACTTGACATGATCTATAACAGACTCTGAAGCTTCCCTCTCTTCTCTTTTCCCAAGAAAATTTCTCTGGTCTTATCTGAGTCATGCTTGGTTCTCTACTAATCAGGTTAACATGTTTAGTAAATTTTGAACATTCTGGAGACTGTTGTTGCCAAAATAGCTGGGGGAAGAAAGTCAGAGATGCTAAACATCCTGCAATAGCCAGGAATTAGACACAAGAAAAAATTACCCTGCCCATTGTATCAATAGTGCCTCCCACTGTAAGGAATCTAATGGTGGGGGGAAAAAAAAAAAGCTTTATAGCGGGGAAACAGAAAGAAGGACTCTTCTGAGACACCATACAATGATCACTGTTCTGCCCCTTAGTTTTTGACTCACGCATCTCCACTAAGGTGTTTGTGCAAGAGAGAAAGCCTTGCACTTCTCTCTTCCACCAAGTAGCTGAACTGCACTTCACCCCACCCCCATCCCAGGAGTACTCTGACCACTTTTTCTATGCATCTGACCTCATGTTCCAAGTGCACATAATAAACTCTGTGGGAATCATCCCAAGGGTTAAAGCCATTTCTTTCCACTTAAAATGGTGATGACTGACCTGGGAAGCAATAATTAAGTCTGAGTATAGATAAACAACAGGCAAGCTTGCACAACCAAATTCCTCATTGCAATCAGGTCAAAGTTAAAACTAATGACAAGTTGTGTCAAAAATAATGACACATAAAAACCTCTCACTCAACTGTGTTTAGTTCACAGATAGTCACTTTGAAGCATAAAACAGGCTTCCTATTCATTTGGAGGTCATGAAATGGCAAAGTTGATACTGCTTAATGTAGGAAACTATTAGCTGATGCATATTTAGATTTGTGTTTAAAAACCAGAGTGTTAAATCTCTTCCCCTAAAGAGAATTTCAAGTTGATCAAAGATACAGGATTGTCCTAATTCTTTTCAAATGTAGACTATCCTTAAAAAGTTAGAGCAGGGAACATGTCTACGATTAAATAAAATTAGATCTCTTACAATGCTTGCAATTTAACGTTTTCATCTTTTTGATGGGACTAATCCCAAAGCATTTTATTACTGGGTGAAGTCCCTTTTTTCCATAGCATGGGTTCTGAGTCCAAGACCCAACAGATCACAATTTTGCCTTTTATAATATATATTTTATGGAATAAAACTGCTCCAAGGCTGGCCTGAAAAGCACAGAAGGTGCTCAAGTGCTGCAGTCCGCCTGCAATCCTGTGCATTCATAGACACTGGGCATCAGGCCCTCTGGCCGCAAACCAAGGAAGTTGATTAAGAAAAAGCTGGCTCATTCCTGGGGTCATTTAACCTTCACTCCTCAGACAGAGCTTGTTTAAGCATTTTGCTCCTGAGATCCAGATTTTGGCCCCTGGTTCCTGAGGGACCTTTAAACCCCTAGTTTCTTGTCTTACGACCCACAGAGGACCTCTCTGATTAGAATGGAACCAGCAGATGAAGCTGAACCTGAGTGTTTTTCCATGAGCCTGAAATCTCTGTTGACATCTCCTCTGCCTCTCAGCTAGGACATTTTGAATCAGCCAGAAACTATATGATTTCTCCATTTGATGTGATTACCTGAATACAGTGTAGCAGGAGGCCTAGACAAGATGCACAGGGTTGTTGTGAACTAAAGCTCCTTATTCCTTGAGATTAAAAGATACATGGTAATTCTGCCGCCTGAGGCCAGAGGCATCGAGTTTCTCTCGGTGCAGACTTCCCCCACATTGGAAAGGAACTGTCATTAAAAACATTATTAAAGATCTGTCTCCCAGCAGGGTCCAATGGCCCCTCAGTCAGAAACCAGTGCTTTTCTGCTGCCCACTGGCCCTTTCTTTGGAATCCAGACACCATCCCAAGTTGGAGGAGACTGGTCATAG
Source organism: Chlorocebus sabaeus (assembly GCF_047675955.1). Taxonomy (NCBI): domain Eukaryota; kingdom Metazoa; phylum Chordata; class Mammalia; order Primates; family Cercopithecidae; genus Chlorocebus; species Chlorocebus sabaeus. Next base: position 40,231,736 of record NC_132914.1, on the reverse strand, counting down.
GCTCACTGGGTCCTTCCCCAGAATTCCCACCAAGATGCTGCCTAGTAAAGGGGTGACAAACACCAGTCTTTTCCTCTATGCCAACCACTTAATCATAAGGAGCAGTCTCAAACCTTACCTGCCTTGTATCTCACAATCATCTGTAAGAACCACATCATTGCCTCTGCTTTGCAGACGAGAAAACTGTGCTCCAGCTTCCAAAAGTGACCAAGGGTCAAAGGAAGAGAAGTAGCCAAACAAAGAGTGCAACCCAAATAATCTGGCTCCAAGACCAATGCTCCTGCCATGCCCCTGCCCTACAGCTGGCTTCTCAAAGCCTCCCTTCCTGGCAGCAGCAGAGAGCGCCCAGCCATGCCTTCGTTCTTGTTTACTGAGCAGTGCTGGAGAGTTGATGGCAAGAAATCAGCAAGCATTAACTTGTAACTAACATGGGTCTCATCAGATTTGTACATGAGTTTTTTTAATCAAACAAATCTAAATAAGACACACTCATGTGGGTATTTATTGTAATTCAGCCTCCAGACCACAACTGGAGAGCATGTTGCTGCTGGTTCTTAGCAGGTCAATTAGTGGGTGGATGCTGGCATCCTCCAGGAACCATATCCTGCTTTACAATATTTAGCCGACTCATATGCCTGTAAATTATAGGAATTGAAATACAACATATTATATACCCAGGTCCACACAACCAAAGGGAACCACCCTAATTATATTCAGTTAAAAATGGCCCAGTTCAGTCCTGAATCGTTTAGGTAATTAAGGGCAAGCCAAAGCTATTTGTCCGAATTACCCAGGGGCACGTGATTTTCTGTGCCTTCTGGACAAGTCTTGTAAACTCAAGTCATGCTTTTGTGTTCTTCATATACTGTCATATATGTTTATTATTACAGGTTGATGTGAATTTTCATATTTTATAGGCTCAGTTATTCCTGTGGATATTTCCAGCCTTAAATGAAGTGCTTATTTCACAAACCACAATTTCAACCATTCCAAGATCCATCGCTAAAGTGTTTTATACTTTAAACAACTTGAAAACATATCAAGTTGTCAATTCATTCTTCTGCCTAGGATATTAGCTTCACACCCAACCAGCAGCATGTGCAGACCATGTCAGACAAGTGTGAGACAGAGAGGGACTCCTCCACTGTGGAGGGAGGAGACCCTGATGGTTATTTTGGGGGACTTTGTCATTCATTTCATTTCATTACTCTTGCCATCAAGTTGCAATTTCCTCTTTTTCTGCAACTAAATCATTCTGAATATGTTAACCCTAGGACACTAATACCTTTTACATCCAACAGAGGGGAGAAATATAATAAAGTAAAAGTGAGCAGACCTGCCCTTCCCTTCTATATGCAGGCAACAATGAATATATTGGATATTACTCTCTGATTCTTTCTAGTGTAACATTTTCCTGCATCAGATCACTTTTCCTCCTGCTGCCTGCAGCTGAACAGACAGCTGGAAGTCAGCTGTGTAGCGTCTAGCATAATAGATTTTTAAATGTGTCACTGTCTGTTAATTGTGTGACATTGTCTCTCATTCCGTTTTGTGAATGGACTGTGCTGGATGCTAGAGCTAGGCAGACAGCTCAGCAATTTGCCACCATGGCTTTTCTAGACAAGCAAACTTTTCCTCTCTTATCCCTGCAATCAAAGGTAGAAAACCAGTGGAGGAGCTGGGAAAAATCCTAACTCTTGAGGATGTCCCAGAGCTGAGGTTCTGACGCAGATGCCGTTGTTCCAAACCATCAGAGCTCTCTCCAAAACTGATGTGCAGTGCCATCCTCATTCACGGTTGTGGTCACCCACATGGATTCTTTTTATTGCCCCTCCCAGAAAAGGTCTTCATGTTTATGATTGTATAACCCAGTCATCAGAAATGTCTGAGAGAGCATTCCATTCTCAGGTTGCATCGTGTGGTTATGAACTTCGTTTGATCACTGCTCCATCAATTTGACATTAACTGCTGCAATTTACAACTGCTCCAGCTTTCTACCTATTATTGTACCTTCTGCAAGTGGAAAAAGAAAAAAGGGGGTAGGGGAGACCTCTGCTGCCCAGGGGAAGTTTAAAAGAATGTGATGGCTTGTTAAAACCTGACAGGACAATGGGGGAAGGGGATCTCTGAAGACAGCAAACTAAGCCTGGTAATGAATAATGTCTCGCTCCCTGCTGTGAACACCAGTGACCTGACATGTCCAGCAAGGCAGAGGAGTGAATAATTCACCATGCGAGTCATAGGCCTCCTGGTAGGCCACAGCATTGCTTTGTCTTACAAATATGTTCTCCCACAGAATCAGACCTGACAGGCTGGTTCGTTCAAGAAATGTTTAAACAAAAGCCTTGTGTGAGGGAAAGAGCACCTTGTGATTTTGGCCCAGGGCTCCCAGCACTGAAGTTCCTGGTGAGCACTTGGCTGGTTAATAAATCCGCAAGCATCAAAGCAAAGGTAATCAAAAATGGAACAGGTCAGAAGATGCGGAGGCCGTGCTCCTGTCTGATGAAAGTGTGATGAAGTCAGACAAAAATCCATTTTCACCACATACGCAAATTGAAGTCACATTCATTGTCTGACTTGAACCCACAAAGTGAAGAAAGTATAATGCAGCTGGGAATTCCAGGTGATCTCTTGACCTTGACTCTTGCAATTTAATTTAAAAGAGAAAAAATAAGTATATTTCTCTTTGAATGAAGAACCAGAAAGATGTCAAGACTTTTTGGTTGAATTTACTCTTTATGGTGGATTCAAAGTAGACTGCAGAGGTTTTTGCAAGTTTTTGGAGGCCAGAGCAATTGGTTGGGTCTCTTGGTTTGTGGAAGAAGGGGTCTTAGTATTACACCAAAGAATAAGATATTCTGAGTCCTTGGCCCCTCTTCTTCCTGGATGGGGATCAGGCAGACATGATGAGACAAATGAAATGGGAAGAGGTGGGAGCCAGCCTCCAGGAAGAACACTTGACTTCCTCATGATGCTTCTCTTTCTGCTGATCTGAGAAAGTGAGGTTCACAGAGAACTGGTAGAATACAGAGACATTGCCCCCAGAAGGCTTCTGATACCCCCTCCTAGACATCAATGTGTACATAACTCAGCTGACTATTAAGAACAGGACTAGAGTACATTATGTTTGAACAAAGTTTTACTCTGAATTAATGCTTGACCTAAATTGCTAATGAAATTGCTCACTGGTACGTATTGTAAACTCCAAACTGAGCTAAACCAGCCTTGAAACACACTCCACAGGCAAGGCTCCATTACTTAGAGCGGAGACTTAGACTGACCTCATGGTAAAGGGTTCTAAAAGTCCTAAGACAAGGATGGAGTGTGCTTGGCATGAACAGTCACCTCTCCTGACATCCCTAAATAAGCTGCATTATGGAAGTGTCGTGAATTAGCCATGGGGCACCTTCCTGCTGTTGGGAGTATAAGAGTTAGTCTTTGCCACACCATTGCCAACCTTTGGCACTGCTAGTCTTTTTAGTTCTGATGCGTAGTGGTTTGTCACTGTGATTTTCATTCATATTTCCCCGGTGAGTTAGGGCAACCATAAAATGTATCCTTTAAACAGAAAACGAAAGGTGTGCTTTCAATAACTGAGCAACTAATGCAATCTGGGGCTATTAAGGCAAACGGGGATATAAGGTCTCCCTACTGTTAAGCACTTTTTTATATGTTTGTTGGCTATTTGGGTATCCTCTTTGAGAATTTAGTTGTCTTTTTAATATTTTATTTTTCCATAAGTTATTGGGGTACAGGCGGTTTTTGGTTACATGAGTGACTTCTTTAGTGGTGATTTGTGAGATCCTGGTGCATCCACCACCCAAGCAGTATACACTGCACCATATTTGTAGTCTTTTATCCCTCTCTCCTTTCCCACTCTTCCCCTCAAGTCCCCAAAGTCCATTGTATCACTCTTATGCCTTTGCGTCCTCATAGCTTAGCTCCCACATGTTGGTGAGCGTATACTATGTTTGGTTTTTAAGTTGTCTTTTTCTTACTGATAATACCGATAATAGGAGTTCTTTACATCTTTCTATTATATATATATGTATTTCCCATAAATTCATATATGTTTCATAAAGATATTTAGTCATAAAATACCACTCATCTGTTTTATATATTGGGGTTTAGCATACTATATTGCTAAAATACTTGAAAATCAGTGCTCTAGAATGCTACAGTTAAAATGTGCTCTACTTTGCATCTAGAACACATGGTGAACCTATCAGGCCGTGGTGTGACATATTAAGACTTTTACTCAGAGTCTATTTTTCTCACTGAAAGACTTTCTAATAATATTTGATTGCCTATTATTGTTACACTTTGCTTTGTTTGGAAATAAAACATTACAGATAGAATTGAAAATCCCAGCATATCATTTCCCAATCCTATTCTATTCCTTCCCCACCAGAGAAAACCTCTTTAAAGAATTCTATGTTTATCACTTTCATACAGCTTTTATAATAATATAAGTTATATATGTATCTATAGTTACATATAGTAATGTTTAACCATATATAAATAACATACATATCATATGCTGTATATACAATAACTATTCTGTACATTTTTGCTAAAGTCTGTTTTTTGAAATTTATCCATATTGATACATGTGGCTCTAATTATTTTTAAACTGGTGGGTTAGTAATCACCACTGCATGAATATATCACAATTCATTTGTTCTCCTGTTGATAGATATTGAGGTCATTAACCTCCTCTGTTTAAAAAATGCAGACTTTAATGAGACTACTTTAAATGAAACTACTTATTAACAAGTATAAGCCTTTTCTAAGGGATATATCTAGAAGTGAAATAGCTGCTTCATAGAAAATAAGTACTCCAATAGAAAATTACAAGATGTTGCAGAAAGTACTCTTCAAAATGTTCTCCCTAATGTTGTATGTTCTTCTCAACATTGTATGAGAGTTCCAACTGCTCTACAGCCTCAGTAGTACTTGGTATTGTTTAGTTTCGCCAATTTGATGGATGTGAAATTTTATTCCATTTTCATTTGTGTTTCCCTAATTACTAGTTTGAACATCTTTTCATTTGCCTATGGGTCCATTTTAACTCCTTCTTCTTATAATTAACTTTTACTTTCTTTTGCCCATTTTCTTTTGGGTTGTTTATTTCTCATTAATTTGCAAGAGATCTTATGTACATACTATCTTTCATAGTTTTTTGTTAGTTATATGCATAACAAGTATCTCCTTCCATTCTGTGGCTTGTATTTTAACTTTCTTGTAGTACCTTCTGTTGAACATTTACTTTAAATTTTAATGTAGTCAAACATACCAATTTATTCTCTTTTTTGACTTTTTTATTGATATATAATAGTTGTACGTATTTGAGAGATACATGTGATATTTTAATACCTGTATACAACGTGTAATAATGAAATCAGTGTAATTACGATATTTACCACCTCAAACATTTATCTTGTCTTTGTTTTGGGAATGATTCTTATCTTTTAGCTATTTTGAAATATACAATAAATTATTAACTATAATTTCCCTATTGTACTATCAAATACTAAATTTATTCCTTCTACCTAAATGTATTTTTGTGCTCCTTAATCAACTTCTCATCATCCCTTTCTATCCCCTAAAAATATCAATCTGTTCTTCCATGCATCATTCCTTTTGTGGCATTTCCAGAAAATTTCTTACCTACTTTAAGGTTATACAAGTATTTTCCTACATTTTCACCTAAAACTTTATATTTTCATGTCATAGTTAGGACTTAAGTGTGCCTGGAATTATTTCTGCACAGTTTGAGGTGAGAATGTACTTTTTTCACACGAGGCTAACCAATTGTCCCATCACAATTTTTAATAGTTTTTATCTCAGCATAATTTATCAAATACTCTCCCCTTCCTTCTACCGATGTGCAAGATAACCTCTGTCATATACACCCATGAATCTGCTTCTGGGCTACTTTTTTTTGATTGGTCAAACTGGTCATTGTTAAAGTGTAACAGACTTTGAGATCTGCTAGCACAAGTCTCCTACATTGCTATTCTTTGCAATTTGCTATTTAGTATTAATTTTAGAATCCAGTACCACAAAATATTCTTACAAAATTTGATTAGAATTACACTGAATATATGGGTTAATTTGGGAAGAAATGACATCTTTACAATATTGAATTATCTTAGTCATCGTATTAGTTCGTTCTCACACTGCTATGAACTGCTATGAACACCCACCTGAGACTGGGTAATTTATAAAGAAAAGAGGTTTAATGGACTCACAGTTTCAATGGCTGGGGAGGCCTCAGGAAACTTACAATCATGGTAGAAGGCTCGTCTTCACAGGGCAGCAGGAGAGAGAATGAGTGCAAGTAGGGGAAATGCCAGATGCTTATAAAAACCATCAGATCTCGTGAGACTCACTCATTATCACGAGAACAGTATAGGGGAAACCGCCCCATGATTCAATTACCTCCACCTGGTCCTGCCCTTGACACGTGGTGATTTTGGGGATTGCAATTCAAGGTAAAATTTAAGTGGGGACATAGAGCCAAATCATATCAGTCATGAGCATTATCTATCTCTCCATTTATTCAGCTTTCTTTTGTGTCTTTCAGTATTTTGTACTTTTCTCCCTGAAAATTTTGCACATACTTTATTTTTAACTATGTTCTATTTTTAGTTCTTATTGTAGAAAGAAGCTTTCAATTTACTGCATTTTCTATTTGCTAATACAAATGCTATTGATATTTTTATGTTGACCTTTCAGTCAACAACCTTGCAAAAACTCACTTATTATTTCTATGAATTTACTTACAGATTTCTCTTTGCTCTTCTAGGTAGTCAATTCTATCATTCACAAATAAAAACAGTTTTAATCTCTTCCCTTTTCATTCATTTTTCTTTTTCTTGTTTCATTTCATTGACAAGAAATACTAATACAAAGTTGAAAAGAAATGTTGACTAGGCACCCTTGAGTTCTTCCTGACTTCGATGGACATGTTTCTAAAGTCTCACTGTTAAGTATGGTAATTACTGAAGATATATGAGAGATACATTTGGAAAATATTCTCCATCCCTATTTTATAATATTTGTAATCAAGAATTGTTATTGGATTTCATCAAATGCTTTGTCTGCATCTTTTGAAGATCGATCTGATTTTGTTAATCTATTAGCTTATGTATAATAGATTTCTAGATAATAAAGGATCTTCATATTCCTGACCATGGCCTTGGTTTAATTTTTACTGCTGGAATCAGCTTATTTGGGGTGTTAACTTTTTAAATGTGAACATTTGTGCATAAATAAATGATCTAAAATGTTAGTTTCTATGCTGTTCTTGTTCTGGCAAAATTCTACTATGCCAAAACATGAGCAAAGTAAGTTTTCTCTTTTGTACTCCCTGAAACTATTTGTATAACATAAAATTACCTGTTCTTGAAAATTTTTTGAAAAATTATCATCAAAATCAACTGGGCCTGTTAATAATTTTTTGAGATGGAGTGTCACTCTGTCACCCAGGCTGAAGTGCAGTGGCATGATCTCAGCTCACTGCAACCTCCGCCTCCTGGGTTCAAGCAATTCTCCTGCCTCAGCCTCTTGAGTAACTGGGATTACAAGTATGCACCACCACGCCTGGCTAATTTTGTGTATTTTTAGTAGAGATGGGGTTTCACCATGTTGGTCAGGCCGGTCTCAAACTCCTGACCTCATGATCCACCTGCTTCGGCCTCCCAGAGTGCTGGGATTACAGGCGTGAGCCACTGCGCCTGGACCTGTTTACTGTTTAAAAGAGAAAACTTTGACTTTTCATTAAACGTCTATATTAATTAAAATTTAATCAGGTTTTCTACTTCCTTTTGCATCCTTAATAGTTTATATTTTTCTTTAAAAAAATAGTAATTTCCCCTACATTTTCAAACTTACTGACACAAACTTGTTCATATTTTCTTGTTTGTAAGATAATATTATAACTATGGATATGTCCTTTTTTGTTCCTAATAGCATAATGGCTAAGAGCACAGGTTCTGGAGTCAGATTGTCTGAAGTCAAAGCCTGGCCCTACTATTTACCAATGTTGTGGCCTTGACAAAATTACCTAACTATGCTTCATTTTATAATAATAGTTTAGCTTAGTTTTAAACACAAATCAGTAGTTACTGTTCCTCCTCAGTAAATGGAAGCTCTTGCTCCTTCGCCTTCTGGCATACGTCGTTGCTGAGGTAAAGTCTGCTGCTAGTCTGATGTCTACTCATTTGTGAGAATCTTCTCTCATTGATAGCTGTTAAGATTCATTCCTTATCTTTGATACTCTGCAGTTTCACCATCATGTATCTACCTATGAATTTATTTTCATTAATTCTTATTGGTACTTAGAGCACAATTTCAGTCCAAAGACTCATGTCCTTCCTCAATTTCAGTACATTTCTCAATGATCATCTTTTAGAATACTGATTCTTGGCCAGGCACGGTAGCTCACACCAGTAATCCCAGCACTTTGGGACGCTGAGGCAGGTGCATCACTTGAGCCCAGGAGTTCAAGATCAGCCTAACCAACACGGTGAAATTTGTCTCTACTAAAAATACAAAACTTAGCTGGGCATAGTGGCGGGAGCCTGTAATTTCAGCTACTCAGGAGGCTGAGGCAGGAGAATCACCTGAACCTGGGAGATGGACGTTGTAGTGAGCCAAGATCATGCCACTGCACTCCAGCCTGAGCAACAGAGTAAAACTCTGTTGAGAGAAAGAGAGAGAGAGAGAGAGAGAGAGAGAGAGAGAGAGAGAGAGAGAGAGAGAGAGAGAGAGAAAGGGAAGGGAAGGGGAGGGGAGGGAAGGGGAGGGGAGGGGAGGGAAGGGGAGGGGAGGGGAGGGGAGGGAAGGGGAGGGGAGGGGAGGGGAGGGAAGGGAAGGGAAGGGAAGGGAAGGGAAGGGAAGGGAAGGGAAGTGAGAAAGAAAGAAAGAAAAAATTCTTCACCATTCCATTCCCTCCATTTTATTCTTCTGGAATTCCTATTAAAGAATATTCTGGAGTCTTTTAATCTATTCTCCATTTTTCTTAGCTTTTCTTCACCAACCTCCTAATGTTTTTCATTTTTACCAGAATTGTTTCATAATTTCTTGCCCTTTTAAACAAAATCATTCTTTAATCTATCTCATTGAGCATTTTAAAGATATTTATGTTAATGTCTTCTTCAGACTACTCCATGGGACAGACTTATGTTTGGATTGTGGCTTTTTTAACTGTGTTACTGAACTTTTTACTTCTTTTGGAAATCTGGTTTGCAGATTCCCTTTAAATGAGTAGATATCTGCTCCCCTCCTCTGTCTCTCTCCCTCTGTCTTATTATTATGTATCTTGTAAAGAGGATGTGCATCCAAGTGTTACACATTAGAATTTATAAAATAAATTCATGGTGGGGTGCAGTGGCTCACGCCTGTAATCCCAGCACTTTGGGAGGCCAAGACAGGAGGATCACTTGAGGTCAGGAATTCGACACCAGCCTGATCAATATGGTGAAACCCTATCTCTACTAAAAATACAAAAATTATCTGGGCCTGGTGGTGTGCACCTGTAATTTCAGCTACTCAGGAGGGCGAGATGGAAGAATTGCCCAAAATGAGAGGCAGAGGTTGCAGTGAGCCAAAACCATGCCACTGCACTCCAGCCCGGGTGACAGAGCAAGACTCCATCTCAAAAAATAAAATACAAAATAAAATAAATTTATACCAACAGAAATACTTTTTAACAGGTTATATATTAGATCTCTACAAATTTTTATGCCAAAAAGAAGTATTTTATTACAAAAGAAAAAGTGTGAAAACCACTGTAGTCGACTCAAATCTAGAGCCCCAGAGAACACAAACTTTCCTGCAAGAACTCTAAGAATGCTCTAGTTAGAGCTTTAGGCACATTCCAGCTACTGGGACAAGAGGAAGGTTTCTCCCACCTGGTCTCACTACCTCATGAGTAGAGAGCATGCCAACATTGAGCTGTTGTAGGTCTGCACTAAACAAAGTCCAACAGTAGAAGCCAGAGACTTCAATGAGGCCAATCTCATGCTTGTCTCATTTATGAGCATAGCATTCCCTCCCTTTCAAGTTTGTCTTTAGGACTATGCTTTCTTGGCTCTGACTACAATTAGACTTATTCTCATTCTATCTTGACTCTATCTTTAAGCTATCTATCTTCCACCTTAACCTAGACAGGCAAAGGGCATGCTCACAGCTAACACATGCTCCAATCCAGCTCATTCCACATGCCAGGATTTGAGACCAAAGCCCAACAGCAACAAACTGGGTACTTTTGCCCAAACTGTTTCCTCTGCTCTTCTCTCTTTAGAACCTATAGTAGCAACTGTGAAATAATAATAGTTGGATATTAGGGATTTAGGGTCAAATGTTCTGGTTTTCTTTCCATCTATCCAACAGAAATCTTAATACTAATCATATATATTTACCTTGGAAATAGTGCCAAAATTAACCCACAATTCCCTATCTTGTCACTTTCTCCATCAGACACACAGCAGAGTCCCTGAGGACCACTTCACCCAGACCCTTTCCAAATCTTAAAGATTTGGAGTCCCCTACTCCATGCTGCAGGGTCTTAGCAAGGCCACCACAGTGAAGGGATCACAGACAGTTTCCAGGGCACCCTGCCATTCAGTTTCTCATTCTCAGATCACGGGGTTGCAAGACATCTCCAGCTCTTTTCCACTGTCCTCAATTATTTATCAAATGAACATAACTAAATAAGTTACTTTTGCAAAATTATCTGGGATTTTGTTAATATTATCCTATGATGGTCGCCATTCCCCGGTCTTCTCTGGACTCCAACAATCCTCTTTTTCCTGGAGTACCCACAAGGAATACATACCTCTGTAACCACATTACCAAAAACTTCCTACATTCTCCAAAATGTTAAAAGTTTGGGGGAGACTACAGTGTCCCCAAAGACTGCTCCTGCTTCACCAACTTTATCTTACATGGAAACCAAAAACACACTGCAGAACCACACCAACCACATCAAGCAAGCCCAAGGTGTAGAAAGTGGTCCAAGACATGGTCTCTCAGAAGCAAGTTATTTATCCTCTCTGAACCCCAAACTCATTGTCCATAAACAGGGGTGATGACATCTGCCTCTTTGTGGTCATTGTGAGGATTAAGTGAAATGATCAATAGAAGGTGCTTAGTAGTGAGGCTAAAGCTGAGAAGGTGCTCAGAAAATGGTATTAGTCTCATTCTACCCACAATTTGAGGTCCTTTGCCCATATAGTAGAATGGGAGACAGAACAGTTCTTAAAGCAGAGTTACCTGTTTGTGGTGGAGAGAACATTTAGCCAGCCAGTATTGAGCACTTCTATTCCAATGTGAGTGGGGCTATGCAAACCTACCCACAAAGTCCAAGGAAACTGAGAGGCCAAAGAAAGAGACTCACATATCTAGTTTCTCAGGAAAAAAAAAAAACACACACACACACACATTTAATGGGGACTTATAAACAGAAGCTATGTCTGTGTCTTAGGGTTTGGTGAGACAAAATGGTGCATCCTGGGTCATTACCCATCAGACCCAGAGCTCTTATAGGATAGGGGAGGAGTGTGTAGGACAGTTGCTCAAAGGCAGGGTTTATATTAAGTACAATAACATCAAGGTCGTTTTGACCTAAGGGCAGGATTTACAGTAAGAACATGAACAACAGATAAAATCTTAGAGGCCTTCCCAGATCTGGGGTCAATCAGAGGTCAACATGGTAGATTAGCATCCAAGATGGAGTTCCTTTATCCTTCACAACTTCCTATAGGCCAATCACTCCTGTAAGCACTCTGTGTAGGTTATTATTCCCTACCTTATTGATGATGTCACGGAGGCATAGATTGACTAATAAAAAGCCACCCACCTAGAAACTGCAGAGACAAGTCAAGGTGAAGAGGAAGGGATGCAGATGTCAGAGTAAATAGAACTATGTGCAAAACATTTAAAAAGTGCAGATATACAAGGCACTGAGGTTCTTTGTGGGGAAGAGAGGGATCAGGTGTGGGAAGTGGCCCAAATTATATGGGACTGATACAGGAGATTTAGATATTTGGGTTAAAACTTAAGCATTGTGAGAACATATGTAGACGTGAACAGGCAGCTGGGAACATGTACACAGGCATTCATATAGGTACAATCTGATCGGAGCTTAAATGATGGACCAAGAGTTTAGTTTTGAGTAATTCTGGACTAAATTTATTATAACTGTAAGAGATAAGGGATAATCTTTACCATATTTAGATTGAAAAAAAAAAAAGCAAGTTTTTTCAGACCATCTAAAATGTTTACAATATAATAAGTTATGGAAAACTCATGAAGTTATCTATGAGTATTCTAGAAAGATCTCTAGAAGTTGTGTTCCTGAACTTTAAGAGTTACTTTCTAAATTTTCTTTCCTTCCTATAATGCAAAGGAACCATTGATATCATTTAAAATTGTGGGGTTTTTTTCTTTGTATGATTTGAATGCTGCCTTCAAGCTAAATGTCCATCTCTTTTCCCACTACCCAATTCAGTCCCTTGCAAGCTAAATACCATCATACCAAGGGCAAAGCCAAATCAGCAATAGAACAGGGCAGACTCAGGGGCTGAGTTGAAACTGGCCCTGACAGGTGATTGTGATGGGAAGAAGTGCATTCAAGGAAGCAGAGCAGTATCCAAAGTGCCAGGCAATAGACAACAGTTGTGGTCCAGTAGGGCTGTCAGCATAATCACCATTCAGGTTCTTCCTGACTGCTGCACAGACAAAACCAATTCACTAAGAGGCATTGCAGCAGAGAAAGAGTTTAATTGATGTGAGGCTGGCCACACACAAGACAGAGTTATCACTCAAATTGCAAATCAGTCTCCCTGAAGGCTTGAAGGTTAGAGTTTTTATGGACAATGTGGTGGGCTAGGGAATGTGTGCTGCTGATTGGTTGGGGAATGAAGTCACAGGAGTGTGGAAAAAGTCCTTGTCAACTGAGTCCTCACCGTTGGGTGAGGCTACAGGACTGGTTAAGTCATGAGTTACACGTCCAGGCAGGGTCAGTCAGTTGCCAAAAAGTCTAAAAAAGTCTCAAAAGACCAATCTTAGATTCTACAATGATGTTATCCATAGGAGCAATTGGGGAAGTCACAAATCTTGCGACCTCTGGCCTCATGACTCCTGAGCAGTAAAGGATTATAGATACTACATCTATATCTCAGCAGAATTCACACACCTCTCATAATCCTAACCTTGTGGCCTCTCAGTTTTCCAAAGACATTTTAGTTTGGGGAGGGGCTATTATCATCCTTGCTTTAAGGACAAACTATAAACTAAATTCCTCCCAAAGTTAGTTTGGCATATGCTCAGGAATGACCGAGGACAGCTTAGCAGTCAGAAGCAAGATGGGGTCAACCATGTCAGATTTCTCTGATATAATTTTGCAAAGGTGGTTTCATCAGCATCAGGATGCCTCACCAGACAGACCTGACATGGAGTCTAGGTGCCCCAACAGGAGATAGAGCAGAGCTACAGGGTTCTCAGGAGGGGGTGGCACTTGGCAATCTGGACAGGCATTGAGCGTAAGTCTGTCCTCACACAGCACAAGAGTGCAATGTCTTAGAGTAAAGGCTGCATTCTCATCTCAGCAAGGGGCTCTTGCTGAGATGAGAATCACAGTCATGATTAGAAAAGTATTCAACCTTTTTGAACCTCAGTTTATACAATGAAAAGTGGAGATATCAGTAATATATACTTTACAGCATATCTGTGAAGATTAAATAGGATGACATGTACGAAGTGTAGTGCCCAGCACATAGTAAGTACCTCATAAATGTTAACTACTGTCTTTTTCATTGTTATTTTAAATCAGAGCTTCTGTCACCTGCCTGTGCTCAGTAAAAGGCTCCAGGCACTAGAAAGGAAACTGGCAGGATCAGGAAAGGACCCGTTGTGGAAAAAGTAGGGCCCTGGGTGACCTTGGTGAGGAGTTAGGCACATAGGAACAAGATGGAACACAAATACAGGGACTGGATGAGAAACAATGGCAGAGTCTCAGAAGGTCAGTTTTCATAGCTGGAGTGCAAAGTCTAAGTCAGACTCAAAGCCAATCCAGCAGAAACAGTGACTTGACTCTGAGCCTCAGGGTCTGGGGTGGAGCTCCTTAATGTATCTAAGGTGGGGTTTAGTCCTAGAGACTAAGACAGGGCTGGGCTTGCAGGGGGTGGGGAACAGCTAGAGAAGACAATAAAGGGGAGAGATCAAAGCTCTGGGGGATCCTGAGCAAGACACGTACACTGTCTAGGCTGCTGCTTCCTCTCCTGCACAATGCACTCATTGTGCAACTGGACTCGATTATCCATGATTGATGGAACAATGGGTGTTCATTGTTTTTTTCCCCCTGGGGACACGTGTCATAGGATTGCAGATTGAGTTTTACAATAATGAAGCAACTTCGAAAATGTGGTTACACCAGACCTCTGCTCTCCAAAAAAATGTTATGTCTTACAGACATGAAACATTCATGAGTGGACATCAGAAATTCATTTTAAAGTGTGTATTTACTTGACTCCATGCCCATAAGAAAGCCTGCAACTTGCTTACAATGAAAAGGTTTGAGGAGTTCCAAGGACACTGACAATTTCTCCTAGAAGGGCCTGTGTCTTTAAAAGAAGGCTGTGTAAACAGCCCTAGGCAAAGGCTCCAGAACCACAAGGCTTTCCTCACAAAGTGTCAGCCTGGTTGTGTCAAGTCCCCAAGAAAGACTTCAGCACAATTTTCTCTGGCACGATGCTTTTCCATTCCAGTGCCAAAGATAGCCTTGGGTTTAGGCTTAGGAGAGAGCATGCAACTGGTTTAGGGCCCAAGAAGAACATATGATTACAGAAACCACTCCCTTACACCTTTTAATTTTTTACAATTCCCCAGAACAAATATATAGTGGTTTTCTGGCTTTTTAGCAAGAAACCTGGTGCCCCCTAAGCTATCCTGGCACAGCCTTTGAAAATTTTTAAGATGAGTTGAAGTCAAGGAAAAACTGATCTGGGTAATTACAAGGCACATAAACAAAAGATCACTTACCAAAATGACTTGAAACCCTTTAACAAAACCATCGTAAATTGTTCTTTGGGGAGAACAAAACAATAAAATATTATAGCAAGTGAATGCTTTATTGCATTAAAAGCAGTCTCAGAGTCGTGGACTTTCCCAATTCTACTTCAATAATTTCTTATAATCTTTATTATTTTTAGCTTAACAAAGGCCCTTAGAAGCCAGTCTTCAAAACAATGATCCTTATTACAGTGTAGGGGCAGTGACATAATGCAGCAAAATGGGACCCAATACAAAATCCAATGACAGCCCCCTCTTTGATGTATACTATGTACACACACACACACACACACACACACACACGACACAGCCTCCCCTACTTTCTCCACTGAGCTGAGTACATTGCTTTGGCTAACAGGGGCAAGTTTTTGAGCAGGAAGGGAGTGTGTGGTCTTTGTGGAGCCCAGGAAGAGGCTATCACGTGGCAAGAGAGACAAGCAAGCGGGCATTGCCAGGAGCCAGAGAACACATTCCCATACCCTATCAGAAAGGGAGACACCTACAAAAGGCTGTCAGCCCCACCCACTGTGAGGACCCCATCCAGGGAACTTACAAAAATCAACCTTCAGATCCAGCATTGCCCTGAGTCACCACTGGCTTTCAATCCACCATTGGGTGGACTAAAGCCAACACAAAATTTAGAAGGGTGAGGCCAAGGTGAATCTCCTTTATGACTACTATAGAGAGAAGCCTGCTCAAGTCATAAATATCTTCATCTAAGTCAGATAGGAAAATCATCAGTAGCAGAAACACTAAACTGGGTTTGGAAGGTTTGCAAGGGGGGCAGTAAAACCAGCATTCATGAAACTCACTATGAGCCATAGATTGTGCCAGTCCTTCCCATGGCTATATTAGTTAATGTTTATTCTATAGGTTTGTTATTTAACCCTGAGTGAGAGACTGGATCAGTGTATATCATTAGAAAAGTACAAAAAAGAACAGATTTCATCAACGGTAGGCTAACCCCAAGGCCTGCTCAGAAAATGCCAATAAACATTTTGGCACAGTGAAATCATGTGCCAAAATCCCCTCTCTCTGGGTTGTACAGATTCTCCATTAGCCTTTTTGGGGGTGAGCAAACTAAATACAGGAAGTCAGAGCATGCCCAGAGTCAAGGAAGTACTAACACCATCAAATTGAGGAACCAGACTTCCTAGATGAAATTACAACAATTGCTTACATTCACATTGCAAAATTTTATTCATTCAATAAATATTTACTGAGCTGGACAGAAAAGAGAGCAAGACATTCTCCCACTCCTCCCAGAGCTAACAGCTTGATGTGAAATGTCACACACAAACAAGGGACAACTGCAATGTTGTGCACAGAGGAAGGAGAGGCTGATGGGAAGGAACCCTGGAGAGTGCCCAACCCAGACTTCCCAGGGGGCTCCTGTGAACTTCCAAGAACCTTTCTAGCAGCAGGCATCATTGTCAATTTTACCGATGAGGAAACCAATAAGTAGAGAGGCTACGTGCCTTGCCCAAGTCAAATACATACATTTAGAAGGGGAATCCTGATCATATTACACCATACAGCATCTAGGCATGAAATTTTTTATCCCTAAAGCAATAATTTATTGAACAGGACACAGAAGACTGGAAAAGGCTGGAGTTTTCAAAAGTCCCTAACTTAATCTCAGAGACTAGTTTTAGAACTGAAAGAATTTGATTCAACAATTTTAAGTCTCCGTTTTAGTCTTACCTTTTAGCCCCACAAAATTATGAGTCTGGAGCAAATTCCCTTTGGAGAAACCACTGGGGACTCTACCTCTGTACCCAAGGATCTTTTCTATTCATAGAAACTACAGCTGACCCTTAACATTCACGAAGACTGACATCATGAGAAATTTTGAATGCTCATATTTTCAAATGCCTCTGCAGCAAATAACTCTTTATAAAATGCAGTCTTTTATTCCCTGCTTTATTTAAGAAACATTTTATTGCAAGCCTGCTACATAAGCCAGGCAATAAAATATAATCAAACAATTTAAGTGACCTCTTTGGAACAGAAAACAAGACAGCTGGGTTGAGATTAAACACCAAGTAGTCAGCTGGGTTCATTCACCAGGGAAGTGACTAATCTCAGTGTATCAGCATCACTACACGTGCATTCAAATCCCTGGTTGAGCAAAATTATAAGTACTACAGTTCATGGATTTTAGGCCATTGGCATGTAATTGAGACCACAGTGTTAAATCTATAAATGTCACAAGTTTGTACACTCAGTGCTGAAGGCTTGAATTCTAGTGCTATATAGCTGTGTGGCACTGGATTGATCACTTAACCTCTCTGTGCTTTGGTTTACCCATCAGAAAGACTAGAGTTGAAGTAGATGATCGCTAAGATTTCTCCTGGCTCTAAATACTAATTCGACTTTGTATAAATGCAGATTTGAAGTTGTGAATTTTAATCTTAATCACAACTTGCAATCTTTTAATCTTGTTAAAGTAATATACACATTATCACCTCAACTCATTTTCATAAAAATATATTTCTTTATTTTCAGGAAATAGCCTGTTAAACTTTGTCGCTATTATACAATTATAAAATCTAGAAAGCAAGTGCTTATGATTGTATATAATAGGGCAGCAACAGCTGCAGCAGCCATAGCCAATTGAGCAAATAAACATCACTCTTTCTATAAAACCGAGTAGCCAAAATATATATTTTTATAATCAGACTGTACTAGGGCTTCATGGAGTGCAAGCTGCTTGATTCTTCAATCTATAGAAACTTAAAAACTAGTTTAAAATATCCTGGCTTTTTGACTATGGTATAATCATATATCTCTCTTACTACTTATAATTGCTTTTAAGTGTGTGAGTGAAATCTAATTCTAGATCATCACTTTCCAAAGTAGTCCCATGATTACTGTTGCAGGTTTGCTACTAACTGCTCTATGGTACCTTTCCCAAACTTGCATAGTGGTGGTGATAAAACTGTTGCTAATGATTAATATTCACTGGCTGCTCACAATATGTCTACAAAACCATATGTGCAACGCAAGCCTGCCAGCATCATGGACTCAGAGACAATATGTTTTACATAGCAGGACAGTCAACTACAAATGCTGCGATCACATTCAAAGGTTACTGTAAAGCATTGGTGGAAAATCGGGCTTTCTGTGAACTAGATGCAGCTCACAGATGTGGGCTTTGCAATTTTTTTTTTTTTTTTTTACTTCATTGCCAACATTTACAAAATGAGATACGAAACATTTTTTAAAATCTGGATTTGAATCATAAGATACGGCAACAATAACACCATGATTTTACATGCTAACAATTGACCAGAAATGGCTAGCCCCTTAGATGGGCTTCCTCAGCTCCTCACTTTAAAACTTTAACTATTATTAGATGCCTCCTATAAGTGGAATCATCATGCACTATTTGTCCTTCTGTTGGCTTATTTCACTCAGCATAATGTCCTCACAGCTCATTCATGATGTCCACTATTAAAGAATTTTCTTATTTTTTAAGGCTGAATAGTGTTCCATTGTACACGTATAGGCCACATTTTCTTTATCCCTTTATTTGTTGATGAACACATTATCATTATTGTGAATAGTGCAGCAATGAACATAGGAGTGCTAATCTCTCTTCAAGATGCTGCTTTTGATTCTTTTGAATAAACACCCAAAACTGGGATTAGCTGAATTATATGGTAGTTTTATCTTTAATTTTATTAGGAATCTCCATACTGTTTTCCATAGAAGCTGCACCATTTTGCATTCCCACCAACAATGTAAAAACGGTTTTAAAATAATCTTTTAGGAAGAAATATGAACATCGTGGCCTATGTTCACTCAGAGGAGTGTTCTCTTCACATGTGGTTTATAGCCTACGCCTGGCACACAGGAGGCTTGCAGAAATGTTTGCTGGACCAAACTGAACAGATTACAATACAGAAGAGGGAAATTCGATGCCCATTTCATGATCTTCAGAAACAAAGTTGGAAATCAGCAATTTCTGATCAGATTGCAACCATGGGTATGGGATCCTTGGCTGCACTGGCAGCAAAGGAGTGGTAGTGTCTCGTTGCCCTTTCCCCCTATCTGACAAGCTTGCACTAAAAGGCCTGCATACAACACCCAGGACAGAATACTCTTATTAAGCTAATGGCTGCCCCCAATCCATCCAGAGTTCTCCAATCAACATCAATTTCAGAACCACGTTGGTGGTGATAGGAGCCAAGGAGTTTGAGATTGTATTTATCATCTGCTTCCTACAGCAAGTAGCACCTGCCATATCATGGAACACTCAGGGAAGTGTTACGAGCACTGTTCCCTCAGCTACTGAGGCAGTCCACTTGATCCCCAAATTCTACAGGCTTGTAGCCTTCATGGGCTCACACAGCCTCGTGCAAGCAAGCATGAGTGTAACGCACACACATGTTGACACACGCTGAGGTGGTACGCTTGCAAGAGTGAAGCAACTGCACAGAGACAGGCCACACAGATGCTCTGCTCATGTCTTTCCAGGCAAGAAGTTTCGAGAAAAGGGTAACACATTACATACTAAGCCAGAAATTTAGGCCTCGGGAAAATCTCTGTATTTGCAAGCAACATTGAATAAAGGTGCATCTCTCTGGGGTTCTATCTCCTCATCTGTAAAAAGACAGGACCAGAGGTTCTCAAATATTTTAGTGGAAAGCAATGGCAGAATGCTTTTCCCTAAAGAAATCCTACTCAGAACCACAATATATAAAACAAACGCTGACCTGTTCTTGCTGAGAGGGGCTGAGCCTTCCTTCCTGTCCCCTTCCCTAACCCCCACACCACGGGGAAAGTCTGAAACTCACTGCACTAAATGACCTCAAAGGCTTCTTCTGGACCCAGCTTTCTGCGAATTTGTAAGCTCAACTTGTTCGTGTATATTTGTAGCTCATGCTATATAGAATATGATATGGCTAAACAGTAACTAACGCCTTTTGGCTGCTACAGTCAGGTGTTAGCCGGAGGCTTCTTGTGGCTGTTCACAGAAAATGTTAGAGCTTTCAGTCTTTTGCTCGACAGAGGACAGGTTTCAGCTCAGTTACCCTAGGCAGGGATCATAAACCTTCCCACCAACAGAGCATGGAGAGAAAGAATTCAGAGAGCCGGATCCCCAGTTGCAGAGCACAAGGAGATGGGACTACAGAGCAGGGCCCAGGATGGGCCACATGAGGAGACAGATGTCACCTAAAACATCAAGCCATTTCTGTCTTTATCTATGTTACTCACATTCACCTATTTTCTGTGAAAACAAAGACAAGGTAAGGGGAGTTCGTAGCATAATCTTGGAATTCAATAAATGGTATTTCAATCTGAATCTCCTACCTTAAAGTCTGCAGAGAAGTGGCATGCTTTCATTTTCAGATGAAAACCTAAAAATATTACTATCTGCTTACTTGACCTTGCAGAGAATCAAAGGTCAGCTAAATATACCACATTAACATAAAAGCCCCAATAATTTTTTTCTACAAATGGAAAAAAAATTACTCTTAGACTATCATTGAATACTCCCTTCTGACAATAGCTTCAACATGAAAACAAGGGATAGCTGAATGAATTCTTTTTGAGAACACATTTGAGTAGAGACTTTTCAATATAAAACCATCTTCAAGTCAAAAATGGATTCTGCATAAAATATTCATTCTGCATTCTGAAATGTATTATAAATGCAAAGTGGAATATTTTAAATAATTGTATTTCAGATATTCCCTTTTATACTCAGATACACTTTTTTTGTTTTTTTTTTTTTTTTGAGAATGCATTTAATCAGTAGAAAACTAAAATGTGAATTTCTAAAGGTAAAAATGTTCAAATGTGATTTTTGCTATCATTTGAAACATGCTTTGTTTAAGCTCTCAAAATGAAGCAAAATGTAAATTGTACTGCATATTTCAGTAGACTAATAATCAAAATTTAACTGCAAATATTGTAATTAAAGTAACAAGAGATTCTCCCATCTAGAAATTGCACCGACTTCTTTACTGCTCTGCTTATCTGCTTAATAAAAATTATTATTCACTCACTTTGAAAAATGCTGTACTGTAAAAGAATAACAAATAGAGGATATCATTAATGACTAAAAGAAAATAGAGAAATTTTGAAGATGCTCCCTGACTTTGAAGTATAATTGCAAAGGCCTAAAAAGTAATAACAATAGTTTTATGAATACTCCCAGGCAGTTATTTCTCTTCTCCTCTAATTTAATTCAATCACTCCTTTTACCTCCTCTCAAACTTATTTAACTTTCAAAAAGTTGCCCTGAGATAGGTTCCAGTGCTGAGATTTACAAGATTATGGATTTGCTGAACACCCCTAGGCACGTGGAATTTGGAGATTGTTGGCACAACCAACAGACTAGAGGCACCATGCCAGTTCTCCGCCCTGCTGCCTGCTAGATCCACCCTTCCAGCCTTAGTTGCCAATAACAGCATTAAACTTCCCTGCTAATGGCCCCTGCCATTTAAGGAAACTTTCAAACTCACAAGAATAGTATTATGGAACATCTTATCCAGGAACAATTGTTCTGCTGTCTCCAGTTCACCTGGATGGAAAGCAGCACATGTGTCCCGCAGAAATGATGACCAGTCCAGAGCAATACCAGGAACAGGTGGGTTAATGGCACTTAGTTGAACTTAATGCTGTGAATTAATTCCTTCCAGCTGGTCATTTATCCTCAGGAAATGTCCTGATTCTCAATCACTGTTTTCTAAATCTTGGAACAGATTATCTCTCTTAGAATCTTGGAGCTGTCAATGCATGGAGGTCTTTATGCGGTTGTTTGGGAGACATTGCCCAAATTTTCCAGATCTGGGAAAACTCTGTTTTCTCCTCCAGTCTTGCTGGCACCAATGGTTATTCACGGCAAATCTCATCGGTTACATTTGATAACTCCAAAAGAATACATGCCCCGTCTAATAGTTGTTTCTGGGTTTTTTGCCAATGTGATTGCTCACATAGATATTATTCTCAACAATTTGTATAGCTTTTCTTATTCAGGACACATAATGTAAGGAGATTTTCCTTCTCGCAGGATAATGTTAAAGAAACGTATGAATCCTTACCCCTTCTAATGACTGACTTACAAAAATCCATTAGAGGGGACGCGTAAGCCTAAGAAAAAAATTAAGGAAAATGTAATAAAGAACAAGTTAAGACTTTCCCAAGATGTCCGAAAACAAATAAAACTATGTTTCATGCCAGAAAACTTGACAGCTGCTACTCTGTAATTTTTTAAATATTTACTATGAACAGCATTAAGAATAGACTTCTTTTTCCTCTAAAAGCACTTTGTGTTTTTGGTAAATGTCATTAGCACCAATCAGCATGTTCACTTGACAGTGTGGTTTACGTGCTATGAGGTTAGGGTTTGAGAATATGGAGAAGACGGATTTCTAGCAAACCAAAAATTGTTCAGAAAAAATGACCATCACATCATTCCTGAAGCCCACTCCATTAAGAAGCCTCATTGAAGTACCTCCTCACTACTACTTCCTAGTGAAACTTCACTAATGTATTCTCATTGGGTTAGATTTGTCTTTTCTGATACAACTTATCTTGCCCAGATCTAGAAAATAAACTATGACCATGTTTCATATAAATCCCTTAATTTTTATTTCTATGCACATTTATTTGCATGTCAGAGAGGCATTTGTTATTTGCCTTATTTGCTAAATGCTTCATCATCATGATTCCTACCTTTGCCCCAAAAGGAAGCAGCAGATAGTCTCCCCAACTCTCTCCTAAACTCATGCAGAGAAAGAACAGCTTTCCCTGAAAAGTCAATCAGTTTACAGGATTGCCAGGAAAAACTAGAGAGTAGTCAGAAGAGTCCAAACTTGAAGCCCCACAACACGATCATCCTTATCCAATGACACCTTGATTAGAATTCCCAAGCATAGCTGTGTAGCCCTTTCACAGAATAAGAATGCCTGTGAGGAGAGAAAGCCCAGGGAAAAGCTGTCAGTGAACGGCAGGGCATCTTCCTTGAGCCCTAGAACAGACCCAATGCTGATGAGCTGCTTTGGTCTTGGGCCAGCTGACTCTGCTACAGAACATGCTGGGGCTGACTGTCGCCTGCACGCCTGCAAGGAGAGAGAATGTTCTGTCCACTGAGTGCATTTTTGGAGACACTGTAGCCAAGAGGTAAAGTGTCAAAATACCTTCCTAAAATAGATAGTGCGCCTGCCAGGGATAAATGCATACAAACCAAGGCTAAGGCACCGTGGCTGTAGACAGTTGTTGGAAGCATCTGCTCGTATCTGAAAGAGGAATGAATATCAATTCAGAAGGGTGTGAGTGTTCTGGTGAGTCAACCTATGACAGGAGCGTTCAAGTTAATTATAGTTATCAGAGATTATTCTGTATTAGCACAGCAGCAAACCTGTTAGCCTGGTCTTTAGCACTTCTATTAACGGGCAAAGTAGTCCCTTTATGTATCATGGTTGTTCCAACACATTGAAGCTTGCCAAAAATGTTTTTTTTTTAAAAGTCCATAAAGCTGACTGATTTTTGATATCTGTGTCTAAAGCTTCAACAAAGCCTCTGCTAATGAGAAAAGATTATGTTCAAAGTTACAATTTGAAAACCCAAAGAGAAGATATCCTACAATTTAAAAGATTCAGTGAAAATCTTTTCACCACGTTATCACACAACTATCACAGCCTGAAAGAGAATGCTGAACCCTGAATTCATGGCAAAGATTGCCATCATGATTTTAAAATACAGATAGAAACTATATGTTAGAATGTGAAAACACAAGAGCTTTCAAAGTCAAGTTGCTGCCTCTGACAGTGACTCAAAAAGACAGTTTGTAGAAGTCTACATTCACTTTCATTAAAAAGTAATCATGGTTAGAAGGGTGCATAGGACTCAGCTACTGCAGCCTCCTGTCTTCCACCCTCCACCCTCAAACCTTACTTTGAGGAAATAAGACTTAAAGAGCCAGGAGATTTGGCACCGTTACACAGCTAGTTAAGGCCAAAGCAAAAAGCAGAATCCACCGACTTCTGGCTTACTGTGCTGATCAACCTTCAAACACTAGAGATGATACTGATATTGTTCTAGCTTTTACTGAGAACTTCTTCCACATAAAACTATTCTGTAAAACATTTCACAGGCCCAGTTCTAATCCTTTTTCAACAGTGAACCAATTAACAGTTTTCATGTGTCTAGCATGGATACCTGGTTATTATATACAGCTAGCCTGAAAAGAACATGGAACACTGATGCCAAAATACTTTTTCACACAAAAATCCAGGATGAAGGTGAGGCGTAAAGCCACTCTTTGAATATACAACTTCCCACCATTTTTTCAGATTTAAGTTTTTTAAAATAAAAGGAATTTCAAACAGTGCAGCCACATGGCAAGTATTGAAACCATGGTGGTATAGACCTGAAAATCTAGGGTTGGCGGATAGAGAATGAACCTCGTTTTTCTCCCAAACCCAGTGCAGCTCAGCCCCAAATCACAGAGAATGAGGCCATATCCCACTAACCCCAAAACAAATCAATCCCGAGGGTGAAGGGAATGCTGCCAGGTCTTCCCCTGACATGTCATCCAATCCAAGCCATGGACTAGCCCAAGCAGAACAGGTCAAACATTCCGAAAGTAGATTTGCCAAAAACAGGGTAAGGCTTGATTTTACCCACAGTTGAAGAGCAACATGGAGATGTAAACCCGGTGTTCACCCAGTATTCACTGCCATCTGATGCCATCATTGCTGTGATAGAGCAATATGATATTGACTGGTACCATTGTGGCACCAGCATGGATTCAGCATGAATGTGAACATGGAAAGGCTGCATTGGGCAAAACTGAAGTTTGCTTTGTTTCTCTATCCTTCCTGCATTTCAAGGAGCCTCTTTCCTTCCTGGAGGGATCACAATCCCTGGGTGTCTCCATCTTCATTTCCACCCTGGCTTTTCAGAGTCCTTGCTAAGGCTTTGCTCCTGAGCTTGCCACAGGCTCTGAACCAGGCCAGGCATCCTCCTTAGCATCCCAGCTTAGCTGCTCTGTGTCCTGCTTGCTGCAACCCCCCGTCTATGGAAAGATGATGACAGATAACACGTACCAGCTTATTAATGATTGAAGGTGATTTAATGCTGGGTTGACAGCATTCTAAAGATAGAAAAAAAGTGGCAAATTATCCTGTGACATGACCAGGTACTTGCCAATAACTGTCAACCCTCATAAATCAGAATGGGGAAAGAGAGCATAGCAATTCTGTAGCAAGTGTCCCACAAGTCAAGAAGACAAGGTCACGCAAATCAGGAACCAGGCCAGGAAAAAAAAAAAAAAAAAAAAAGAGCTATGGCAGGAATGAGGGAGGTGAGTTATTTCAAGCTTTACTCTGTCTATGTCTAAGACCATTGCACAGGCATTAACTCCTTTTAGTAGGGAAGCAGAAGGGCAGGGAGTCCAAGATTCAGAACCAGACCTCGTGGTGTGAATCTGGTCCTACCACTTACCAGTTTAGTGGCCATGGCCCAGTTGCTTAACCTTTTTAAATCCCACTTTCCCCATCTATATTTCATAGGATTATTTTGAAGATCATATGAACTAATGAATGTTAAGGTGCTTTGCATGAACCTTGAATAGGGTAGGTGCTCGATAGGGTTAAATCATTACTATTACTCTTTTTAATATTAACCATCCTTATCATAGCAAGGCTGTGTACTTACTATTTTGTCATGCTTCCTCTGCATTCAGCAGCACAGCCTTGTATCACCAAAGGTGGGAATCTTGTAGTGTCAAAGACTGCAGGCTTTGCCACCACACAGAGCCAAATTTAATTGCCCACTCTGCCACTTATTGTGTGTCCCTGAACAAATCACCTGACCTCTCTGAGCTTCCTCAGTTTCCTCATCTGAAAATAGAAGTAATAATATCCATTTCCTAGGTTTCCTGCAAAGATTGAATAAAGTATGCAAAATGTTTAACACACAGTCTGGTACACAGGAAATGTTCAATAAATAATAGCTGGTGGTGTTAGTAGTAGAGGTAGTATTCCACCACAGGCATGTGTGCCTCAAATGACTCACAGTCTGCCCCAGTTCTAGTCATGACCCAAAGGCCTCCATCCAACACTTCTCATCAGATGGCACCTCATAAGTGACTTTGCCTAACCTTCACCCTTTGAAGTCAGTCTCTCCACACATTACTTTGTTTATTGACTTCAATGCAATTGTCACAATCTATAATTAACTTGGGGCTTTGGGTTTACTTATTTTCTTTTTCTCCTCACCTAAAGGTAAACCCCATGAGAGGAAAGGGGCCCTTATCTGTCTCGTTCATCATAGAAAAGAATCTGGCTAATGGAAGGTATTCATAAAATATCTGAGGAATATAAAAGGAAAATAAAGAGAAGATGCTGATGGAGAAAGGAACTATTTCCAGTCTCTTACATTATATAATTAGACTATATGATCCACAAGGGAACTGTGTCTATCTCTCCAGTTCCCCACTGTATTAGTCCCTTCTCATGCTACTAAAGATATACCCAAAACTGGGTAATTTATGAAGGAAAGAGGTTTAATTGGCTCACAGTTCAGTGCAGCTGAGGAGGCCTCAGGAAAATTACAATCATAGCAGAAGGGGAAGCAAACAAGTCCTTCTTCAAGTGGCAGCAGCAAGAGGAAGTGCCAAGCAAAAGGGAGAAAAGACCCTTATAAAACCTTCAGCTGTCGTGAGAACTCACTGTCACAAGAACAGCATGAGGGTAACTGCCCCCATGATTAGATTACCTCCCACTAGTTCCCTCCCATGACATGTGGCAATTATGGAAACTATTCAAGATGAGACTTCGGTGGGGACACTGCCAAACCATATGGCCCATCATATACCTACCTTGGGCAGAGTAAACTCATAGTTAATGTATGTTAAGTGAATGTATGCATGAATTCTACTCGTAGGCCTAGCCATGCTGGCCGGTGTGAGCTTCGAGATACTCTGCTGAAGGTACTCATGGGGAAACAGTGGGAGGCTGTTCAGGCCAATCATCAAGTATCTGCCTCATCCATATAAGCCTGTGTTTCTCAAAGTTTAGTGTGCATAGGAATCACCTGTGGACACTGTGAAACTCTTCATGGTTCTCACCACAGCTAATACTAGATTATAAGCAACATGGGTAGGGGCTAAGAATCTGCATTTTTGTTGAGCTGTCCCAGATGTTTCTGATTAGGATGTTGAGGACTACACATTGAGAAATGCTCTTTGAAGTGTCCATTTCCTGAGATGGCATTTAAGACTTACTCTCTTCTTGCGTAGTGAGATGAGACAATCTCGTTGGGCAGATAAGACAGTAAACCCTTATAGAGCAGTGCAAGGCATATTCAAGGGTTAAAATGACATAGGAATGCAAGAGTACTTTGGGAATACACACAAGGAGAAGTCTAGATGGGTTCTGGGGCTACAGTTCACTCTTTAGCTTGAAAATAAGAGGAGAAAGGCCATTCTCCTACTGGACCAGAAAACTAGAACTAAAAAAGCATCCCCTGTATATCACGCCACTTGACTGAGCAGTGAGTTACCTACCAGTACTATTGATATTCTCAACATCTCAGAAAAAATTATATCCTGGTATGGATTTTGTAAGACAGCACAGGGGTAAAGATTCTGTAAATCTCAAGGAGAGGCAAACATTTTTAGGAGCCCACTAAGGTCATGGTGAGCCTTGCTTTCCACCCAGGATCTTTTGTTAGACCATTGTGGTCAGCTCTAAAGAATAACTTCATGGATGAGACACACAGTTTAAAGGGGTTTTGAGTAGAATGGGGCATAAAAAAGTAGTGGATGAAGAATAAGGAAGCTGTAGTCCCTGTTTGTCACAAGCTTTGTGACCTTGGGCAAGTCCCTAATGTATATTATTTTCATGATTATGCATTGAGTGGACACCTAGGGTAAGTACTTTTCTGTATGTAAAAAAAAATGCATTCAATAAAAAGAAAAGGGGAAAAAATAGAAAAGAAAAAAGTGTATCCTGATTTCAGAAGTTTGAGCTCTTCCCATGGCATGACCCACCCAACGGAGGCACAGCTAATGGTGTTTCCGGAGAAACTCGTTGATGACATTCTTTAAAAACCTAAATGAGAATGCAAAACAACTTTGAAAATTCCATTTCTTTTTTTTTAAGCTTGCTTTCAAGGGCTGGATGAATGTGGGAGACACAGAATCAGGATGGATACTTAAGAATTACATAAAGAGAAGATGACAGATTTGAGGGGGAGAAGTTAACAAGTTCTTACTTCATTAGAAGAAAAACTGTCAGTTCAATTAGTATTTATTTCATTTCTGCAGGAGGTAGTACACCGCCATATGTAATCAAAATACTGAAGAGGATTTATTTCATGCATTAAATAAATTCAAGCTAATTAGCAATCATGTTCACTTCCTTCCAAAACTGTACCATACTATGGCTCATAACAAAATATGTCATATTCCACAATTGGAAAGTCCCTTAGCTCCAAGAATTCTGTTACCACCCAAACTCAACACGTTTACTTACAGGAAAAATTATTTTAAAATTATATTTAAAATGTGTTCTCTGTGTCTAATCATTCTACTTCATTGTGCACACCCACTTAAAATTCAAATCATGACTAGGATGAGGGTGGTCTTTCTCACTCTGTAGTTTTTTAGTAGGTTATTTTAAAGATATTTATGCTGTGTAAAATAAAAAGGAAATAAGACAATGTTGACAGTTTGCCTGGTCAATGTGAAATGTTGGCATAATTCCACTCTCGGTTCTGCAGGATTCTAAAAAGATGAGCTCATGTATTTAGTGTAGGATTTAACCTTCACTTCTGTCCCCTCAGGGATTCTTCCATTCATGGAGTTCCTTCTGAAATCAGGACAGAAGATGAGTTTGGGCAACAATACCTAAGAATGTATGTGGGTGAAGTGGGAGGTACTGAATAATAAGCTTGTTAGGTATTCTCAGGCTTGTACAAAAGCTGGTTAGGTCTGGCTTCAGGGAATATTAGGTTAAAACAGGTCAGTTTAGACAACTTCACGTAGTTGCTCTGTAACATAAAAATAATGTCCATCTCCTTGCTGGATGCTCAAAGGGTAGAGGGGAGACAAGTGAATTTGCTACTCTGTGTGTGATTCCAATCAACAAGGAAGAACTGGTGATGTGGAAGCTACTAAAACCTTGGAAGAGATAGTGTTATCTTCAAGTTGAACAAAAACAAAGAAAGGGAGAATAGATACTTGTGTGTTCTCTTAGACTCTAGATAGAATATTTTAAAATCAGAGACAAGAGCCTATGGAAGATGCAACTATAAAAAGAAATACATCTCCAGAAAGTCTAAAAATTACAATCTCTACTAAAAAAAATTCCTGAGTGATCTTTAGGTAAAGAACTGAATTAAAGACAGTGATTGCACAGGCTGCTTGTTTATGAGTTTCAATTTTAGAAGAACTTGAACACAAGCAGTCCAACCAGCTCCACAGCCTGGCTCGCGCTTGCCTAGCCAGAATGCCTCCTCCATATCTTGCACCCTCACAACACAGCTAAGAGCTTTTACTTACCAAGCATTTACTATGAGTCAGGGCAAGTTGTTAACTGCTTTTAAATATCTTTTAATCCTCACCATGACTCTGCAAAGTAAGTACTGTTATCTCTAATCTAAAGATAAGACAACTGAGGTTCAGAAAGATTAGGCACATTGCCTTAAATCACGCACCTAATGAGCAGCAGAGCTGGAATTCCTACAAATAGGTTTATAGTGTATAAACAACTTGTAAGGATGGTGTAATGAACAGACGGGAAGATGACATAATATTAAGAGAGGACAACAATAATAATGAAAATTAAGACTCCTTGGCTGCCTGTGATGGCTTACAACTTTAATCCCAGCACTTTGGGAGGCTGAAGCAGGAGGAATGCTCATGGGACCAGTTTGAGACCAGTTTGGGCAACATAGCAAGACGCCATCTCTACTAAAAATTTAAAAATTAGCCAGGTGTAGTGACCCATGCCTAAAGTCCCAGCTGCTCAGGAGGCTGAAGTGGGAGGATCACTTGAGCTCCAGAGTTTAAGACCACAGTGAGCCATGATCACACCATTGCACTACAGTCTGGGTGACAGAGTAAGACCCTGTCTCTAAAAAAACCAACCAAACAAAAACTTATCGTGCACTTAGTCTAAATATTTCATCTCTACAGTTATTTCTCCATATATGTTTTCTCTATGTTCCCAATAACCCTATGCAGTAGGAAATTTTTTTTTTTGGAAACGGAGTCTTGCTTTGTCACCCAGGTTGGAGTACAGTGGCACAATCTTGGCTCACTGCAAGCTCCTCACCCCGGGTTCCCACCATTCTCCTGCCTCAGCCTCCCGAGTAGGTGGGACTACAGGTGCCTGCGACCATGCCCGGCTAATTTTTTTTTTTTTTTTTTTTTGTATTTTTAGTAGAGACGGGGTTTCACCATGTTCGCCAGGATGGTCTTGATCTCCTGACCTCGTGATCTGCCCGCCTTGGCCTCCCAAAGTGCTGGGATTACAGGTGTGAGCCACCGCGCCTGGCCTGCAGTAGGAAATTTTATTACCCCATTTTGCACAGGGGAAGACAGATTAAATCACCTACCTAATGTTACACAGGCAGGATTTTGAGCCCATGTTCTTAAACAGTAGGTTAAAATATAAAGTACATTAGTGATAAGTAGTGCTAAGGAGAAAAAGCAAAGAAGGAAACAAAGTATGCATAGGAGAATGAAATTTTAGAGAAGTTATCTGCAAAAGTCCTCACTAAAGCTTTTGAATAAACACCTCAAAGGAGTGAGGACTTGAGCCACATGGGTATCTGGACAAAGGACATTTTGAGCATGGGAATGGCAGGTGTAAATGTCCTGAGGCGAAAGCCTATCTGGTGAACTCAGGAAAGCAGTGTGACTAAAACAGAGGGAGGAAACGTGATGGAAGAGGAGGTCAGAGAGTAACTTTGGATAGAAGTAACAGGGAGCCAGATCATGTAAGGCTTTGTAGGTCATGCATAGGGCATTGGCTTTTATCTGAAAAATCTGGAAAATCATTGCAGTATTATGAGTAGAGAAATGACATGATATGGCCTGTTTTGGAAAGATTACCTTGGCTGCTGTGTGGAAAACAGAAAACAGAGCAAAGGTAAAAGCAGGGAGACCAGTTAGGAGGCTATTACAAGTATCCAGTGAGAGATGATGGTGGTTCACCTAAGATGGTAGCCATGGAGGAGATGAGTGACTTGATTTGGGACATATCTTAAAGCTAGAGTCAATAGGATTTGTTGATAGTGTGAGACAAAAGATGAATTAACTCCAAGGTTTGGGGGCTAATCAACTAAAAGAATAGAATTGCCATTTTAGAGATAAAGAAGACCATGGGAGTAGCACTTTCTTTGAGAGGAGAGATGGATATCAGTTGTTCAGTTTGATCTTATTCAATTTGTGATGCCCATTTGATATCCAAGTAAAAATTCTGATTAGGCAATGGGGGTATGAAGTACAAGTCTGAAATTCTATGGAGTGTCCAGTATGAAGATAGATATAAATTTGGGAATTATCAACATGAAAATGTTACTTGAAGCCATGAGACTGGATAACATCATTTAGGGAGAAACAGAAAGAGAAGACCAAGAATGAACGCTGGGCTGTTCCAATATTTAGAGGTTAGAGTTAAGGAAGAACCAGTAGAGGAGAAATCACTTTGAAAAAAGGTTAATGGAAACCAGAAGAGTGTGGTGTCCATGAAGCTAAATGGAAAAATATTCCAAGGAAGAGAGACCAACCTACTATGTTAAATGCCTCTAATAGGTCAAGGAGAGGAAGACTGATAATTTGATCACTGTATTTGAGAATGTGGTTGTCACTGGTGACCTTAACAAGAGCAGTAGAGTGGAGAGGTGAAAGACTGACCACAGTCATGGAGACCTCAAGTGCAGACAATACATTTGAGAAATTTTTCTATGAAAGAAAATAGAAAAACAGAGCAACTGAAGAGGGAAATAAGGTCTATAGAGACCTATGTTGAAGAGGAAGGAAATAATGCCTAGATTCTGGTAGGAATGATCCAATGTAAAGACATTATTTGGTGATAAAAAGGAGAAGAGAGAATTCTGGCAGCAGTGCCCTTGAGTAGGCAAAAGCAATGAGATCCAGCGCCCAAGTGGAGGAACACAAGCCAAGAAGGCAGAGCATGTGGACAGACTTGTACATGGGTGATTAGGTGTGCTGAGAAGAACTTGTGGAGGTTTTCTTGTCATAGCTCCAATTTCCTTGGTGGATTGGGAAGCAAGGTCATCAGCTGAAACTCAGTGAGGGAGGAGATGTTAAAGATCTGAAGAGAAGAAAGAGGAAATTAAATCATTGTCTAGGCAAACAGAAAATAATATGCAAAGGAAATACAGTCGAACTGATGGGAGGAATCATGGTTCACTTGAGGTTAATGATCCTGAATTCGAAGAGTGAACGGGCAGCACAGTTGTTGTTTTTTTTTTTAAGCTGTGTCTGAAAGGGGTAAAAGAGGGCCAAAATCTAGTCTGTGTCTCATGCTCAGAGAAGACACCTTTTCTTAATTCATCCACCCAGAGGGGTTGCCTCTGCTGTTTGACTAGTAGAGACACTAGACTGAACATCCTGGGTGTGTTGAAAGATTGTTGGAGCTAGGCTGCTGCAAAAAGTGGGCCTTATTATTAAGATGAAAAACATGATCTAGGAGCTGAATGTTGGAAATTAAGTTTCTGGCAAGGTTCAAGTTAAGAGTAAGCGGGGGACGGAGCAAGATGGCCGAATAGGAACAGCTCCAGTCTCCAACTCCCAGAGCGAGCGACACAGAAGACCGGTGATTTCTGCATTTTCAACTGAGGTACTGGGTTCATCTCACTAGGGAGTGCCGGACAATCGGTGCTGGTCAGCTGCTGCAGCCCGACCAGCGAGAGCTGAAGCAGGGCGAGGCATCGCCTCACCTGGGAAGCGCAAGGGGGAAGGGAATCCCTTTTCCTAGCCAGGGGAACTGAGACACACAACACCTGGAAAATCGGGTAACTCCCACACCAATACTGCGCTTTAAGGAAACAGGCACACCAGGAGATTATATCCCACACCTGGCCGGGAGGGTCCCACTCCCACGGAGCGTCCCTCATTGCTAGCACAGCAGGCTCTGATCTACCGGCAAGGCAGCAGTGAGGCTGGGGGAGGGGCGCCCGCCATTGCTGAGGCTTAAGTAGGTAAACAAAGCCACTGGGAAGCTCGAACTGGGTGGAGCTCACAGCAGCTCAAGGAAACCTGCCTGTCTCTGTAGACTCCACCTCTGGGGACAAGGCACAGTAAACAATAACAAACGCAGCAGAAACCTCTGCAGACGCAAACGACTCTGTCTGACAGCTTTGAAGAGAGCAGTGGATCTCCCAACACGGAGGTTGAGATCTGAGAAGGGACAGACTGTCTGCTCAAGTGGGTCCCTGACCCCTGAGTAGCCTAACTGGGAGACATCTCCCACTAGGGGCAGTCTGACACCCCACACCTCACAGGGTGGAGTACACCCCTGAGAGGAAGCTTCCAAAGCAAGAATCAGACAGGTACACTCGCTGTTCAGAAATATTCTATCTTCTGCAGCCTCTGCTGCTGATACCCAGGCAAACAGGGTCTGGAGTGGACCTCAAGCAATCTCCAACAGACCTACAGCTGAGGGTCCTGACTGTTAGAAGGAAAACTATCAAACAGGAAGGACACCTACACCAAAACCCCATCAGTACGTCACCATCGTCAAAGACCAGAGGCAGATAAAACCACAAAGATGGGGAAAAAGCAGGGCAGAAAAGCTGGAAATTCAAAAAATAAGAGCACATCTCCCCCGGCAAAGGAGCGCAGCTCATTGCCAGCAACGGATCAAAGCTGGACAGAGAATGACTTTGACGAGATGAGAGAAGAAGGCTTCAGTCCATCAAACTTCTCAGACCTAAAGGAGGAATTGCGTACCCAGCGCAAAGAAACTAAAAATCTTGAAATAAAAGTGGAAGAATTGATGGCTAGAGTAATTAATGCAGAGAAGGTCATAAACGAAATGAAAGAGATGAAAACCATGACACGAGAAATACGTGACAAATGCACAAGCTTCAGTAACCAACTTGATCAACTGGAAGAAAGAGTATCAGCGATTGAGGATCAGATGAATGAAATGAAGCGAGAAGAGAAACCAAAAGAAAAAAGAAGAAAAAGAAATGAACAAAGCCTGCAAGAAGTATGGGATTATGTAAAAAGACCAAATCTATGTCTGATTGGGGTGCCTGAAAGTGAGGGGGAAAATGGAACCAAGTTGGAAAACACTCTGCAGGATATCATCCAGGAGAACTTCCCCAACCTAGTAGGGCAGGCCAACATTCAAATACAGGAAATACAGAGAACACCACAAAGATATTCCTCGAGAAGAGCAACTCCAAGACACATAATTGCCAGATTCACCAAAGTTGAAATGAAGGAAAAAATCTTAAGGGCAGCCAGAGAGAAAGGTCGGGTTACCCACAAAGGGAAGCCCATCAGACTAACAGCAGATCTCTCGGCAGAAACTCTACAAGCCAGAAGAGAGTGGGGGCCAATATTCAACATTCTTAAAGAAAAGAATTTTAAACCCAGAATTTCATATCCAGCCAAACTAAGTTTCATAAGTGAAGGAGAAATAAAATCCTTTACAGATAAGCAAATGCTTAGAGATTTTGTCACCACTAGGCCTGCCTTACAAGAGATCCTGAAGGAAGCACTAAACATGGAAAGGAACAACTGGTACCAGCCATTGCAAAAACATGCCAAAATGTAAAGACCATCGAGGCTAGGAAGAAACTGCATCAACTAACGAGCAAAATAACCAGTTAATATCACAATGGCAGGATCAAGTTCACACATAACAATATTAACCTTAAATGTAAATGGACTAAATGCTCCAATTAAAAGACACAGACTGGCAAACTGGATCAAGAGTCAAGACCCATCAGTCTGCTGTATTCAGGAGACCCATCTCACATGCAGAGACATACATAGGCTCAAAATAAAGGGATGGAGGAAGATTTACCAAGCAAATGGAGAACAAAAAAAAGCAAGGGTTGCAATACTAGTCTCTGATAAAACAGACTTTAAACCATCAAAGATCAAAAGAGACAAAGAAGGCCATTACATAATGGTAAAGGGATCAATTCAACAGGAAGAGCTAACTATCCTAAATATATATGCACCCAATACAGGAGCACCCAGATTCATAAAGCAAGTCCTTAGAGACTTACAAAGAGACTTAGACTCCCATACAATAATAATGGGAGACTTCAACACTCCACTGTCAACATTAGACAGATCAACGAGACAGAAAGTTAACAAGGATATCCAGGAATTGAACTCATCTCTGCAGCAAGCAGACCTAATAGACATCTACAGAACTCTCCACCCCAAATCAACAGAATATACATTCTTCTCAGCACCACATCGCACTTACTCCAAAATTGACCACATAATTGGAAGTAAAGCACTCCTCAGCAAATGTACAAGAACAGAAATTATAACAAACTGTCTCTCAGACCACAGTGCAATCAAACAAGAACTCAGGAATAAGAAACTCAATCAAAACCGCTCAACTACATGGAAACTGAACAACCTGCTCCTGAATGACTACTGGGTACATAACGAAATGAAGGCAGAAATAAAGATGTTCTTTGAAACCAATGAGAACAAAGATACAACATACCAGAATCTCTGGGACACATTTAAAGCAGTGTGTAGAGGGAAATTTATAGCACTAAATGCCCACAAGAGAAAGCAGGAAAGATCTAAAATTGACACTCTAATATCGCAGTTAAAAGAACTAGAGAAGCAAGAGCAAACACATTCGAAAGCTAGCAGAAGGGAAGAAATAACTAAGATCAGAGCAGAACTGAAGGAGATAGAAACACAAAAGACCCTCCAAAAAATCAATGAATCCAGGAGTTGGTTTTTTGAAAAGATCAACAAAATTGACAGACCGCTAGCAAGACTAATAAAGAAGAAAAGAGAGAAGAATCAAATTGATGCAATAAAAAATGATAAAGGGGATATCACCACCGACCCCACAGAAATACAAACTACCATCAGAGAATACTATAAACACCTCTATGCAAAGAAACTGGAAAATCTAGAAGAAATGGATAATTTCCTGGACACTTATACTCTTCCAAGACTAAACCAGGAAGAAGTTGAATCCCTGAATAGACCAATAGCAGGCTCTGAAATTGAGGCAATAATTAATAGCCTACCAACCAAAAAAAGTCCAGGACCAGATGGATTCACAGCCGAATTCTACCAGAGGTACAAGGAGGACCTGGTACCATTCCTTCTGAAACTATTCCAATCAATAGAAAAAGAGGGAATCCTCCCTAACTCATTTTATGAGGCCAACATCATCCTGATACCAAAGCCTGGCAGAGACACAACAAAAAAAGAGAATTTTAGACCAATATCCCTGATGAACATCTATGCAAAAATCCTCAATAAAATACTGGCAAACCAGATTCAGCAGCAAATTAAAAAGCTTATCCACCATGATCAAGTGGGCTTCATCCCTGGGATGCAAGGCTGGTTCAACATTCGCAAATCAATAAACATAATCCAGCATATAAACAGAACCAAAGACAAGAACCACATCATTATCTCAATAGATGCAGAAAAGGCTTTTGACAAAATTCAACAGCCCTTCATGCTAAAAACGCTCAATAAATTCGGTATTGATGGAACGTACCTCAAAATAATAAGAGCTATTTATTACAAACCCACAGCCAATATCATACTGAATGGGCAAAAACTGGAAAAATTCCCTTTGAAAACTGGCACAAGACAGGGATGCTCTCTCTCACCACTCCTATTCAACATAGTGTTGGAAGTTCTGGCTAGGGCAATCAGGCAAGAGAAAGAAATAAAGGATATTCAGTTAGGAAAAGAAGAAGTCAAATTGTCCCTCTTTGCAGATGACATGATTGTATATTTAGAAAACCCCATTGTCTCAGCCCAAAATCTCCTTAAGCTGATCAGCAACTTCAGCAAAGTCTCAGGATACAAAATTAATGTGCAAAAATCACAAGCATTCTTATACACCAGTGACAGACAAACAGAGAGTCAAATCATGAATGAACTTCCATTCACAATTGCTTCAAAGAGAATAAAATACCTAGGAATCCAACTTACAAGGGATGTAAAGGACCTCTTCAAGGAGAACTACAAACCACTGCTCAGTGAAATAAAAGAGGACACAAACAAATGGAAGAACATACCATGCTCATGGATAGGAAGAATCAATATCGTGAAAATGGCCATACTGCCCAAGGTTATTTATAGATTCAATGCCATCCCCATCAAGCTACCAACGAGTTTCTTCACAGAATTGGAAAAAACTACTTTAAAGTTCATATGGAACCAAAAAAGAGCCCGCATCTCCAAGACAATCCTAAGTCAAAAGAACAAAGCTGGAGGCATCACGCTACCTGACTTCAAACTATACTACAAGGCTACAGTAACCAAAACAGCATGGTACTGGTACCAAAACAGAGATATAGACCAATGGAACAGAACAGAGTCCTCAGAAATAATACCACACACCTACAGCCATCTGATCTTTGACAAACCTGAGAGAAACAAGAAATGGGGAAAGGATTCCCTATTTAATAAATGGTGCTGGGAAAA
The DNA here is from genome assembly GCF_047675955.1 of Chlorocebus sabaeus. NCBI lineage: Eukaryota > Metazoa > Chordata > Mammalia > Primates > Cercopithecidae > Chlorocebus > Chlorocebus sabaeus. Next base: position 40,193,995 of record NC_132914.1, on the reverse strand, counting down.
TTGGCTAGCCATAAGTAGAAAGCTGAAACTGGATCCTTTCCTTACTCCTTATATGAAAATTAATTCAAGATGGATTAGAGACTTAAATGTTAGACCTAATACCATAAAAATCCTAGAGGAAAACCTAGGTAGTACCATTCAGGACATAGGCATGGGGAAAGACTTCATGTCTAAAACACCAAAAGCAACGGCAGCAAAAGCAAAAATTGACAAATGGGATCTCATTAAACTAAAGAGCTTCTGCACAGCAAAAGAAACTACCATCAGAGTGAACAGGCAACCTACAGAATGGGAGAAAATTTTTGCAATCTACTCATGTGACAAAGGGCTAATATCCAGAACCTACAAAGAACTCAAGCAAATTTACAAGAAAAAAACAAACAACTCCATCAAAAAGTGGGCAAAGGATATGAACAGACATTTCTCAAAAGAAGACATTCATACAGCCAACAGACACATGAAAAAATGCTCTTCATCACTGGCCATCAGAGAAATGCAAATCAAAACCACAATGAGATACCATCTCACACCAGTTAGAATGGCGATCATTCAAAAGTCAGGAAACAACAGGTGCTGGAGAGGATGTGGAGAAATAGGAACACTTTTACACTGTTGGTGGGATTGTAAACTAGTTCAACCATTATGGAAAACAGTATGGCGATTCCTCAAGGATCTAGAACTAGATGTACCATATGACCCAGCCATTCCATTACTGGGTATATACCCAAAGGATTATAAATCATGCTGCTATAAAGACACATGCACATGTATGTTTATTGCGGCACTATTCACAATAGCAAAGACTTGGAATCAACCCAAATGTCCATCAGTGACAGACTGGATTAAGAAAGTGTGGCACATATACACCATGGAATACTATGCAGCCATAAAAAAGGATGAGTTTGTGTCCTTTGTAGGGACATGGATGCAGCTGGAAACCATCATTCTTAGCAAACTATCACAAGAACAGAAAACCAAACACCGCATGTTCTCACTCATAGGTGGGAACTGAACAATGAGATCACTTGGACTTGGGAAGGGGAACATCACACACCGGGGCCTATCATGGGGAGGTGGGAGGGGGCAGGGATTGTACTGGGAGTTATACCTGATATAAATGACGAGTTGATGGGTGCTGACGAGTTGATGGGTGTAGCACACCAACATGGCACAAGTATACATATGTAACAAACCTGCACATTATGCACATGTACCCTAGAACTCAAAGTATAATAATAAAAAATAAAAAATTTTAAAAAATTTTATAAAAAAAGTTAAGAGTAAGCACAAGATCTACTGGTGTAAGACCATGTGAAAATTTTCAGAACCAAAATGGAGTTACTAGTGTTTAAAAGAAAAAAATCTCTTTTGCTCCCTCTCTCACCATGTGATGCCCTGGCTCCTGCCTTCACCTTCCACCATGATTGTAAGCTCCCTGAGACCTTGCCAGCAGTTGAGCAGATGCCCATGCCATGCTTCCTGTACAGCCTACAGACACTCTCTGGAGGAAAAATCAGCTGAAAAATTTGAGAGGCCTAATTTGTGGCTGCGTCACCCATATTAATTCATCCTTACGGAAAGACTGCAGGCACTGCTCTAAGAGTTGGGATTCGGTTTTCAAGGAGCCAATTGTGGGCAAAGAAATACCAATCAAATGTCAACTAATGGCAAATGAATTAAGTCTAAGATTCCTGAACGTGCTTAACATTGCCTAAACCACACATTTTGGTTCTCTGTGATCTGTGGTGCAGGGATATACAGTTGTTTCATGAAAGGCTGTGGGGCTTCTCTTTTGTGACCACCAGTCAGCATCCCAAGGAGGCGGCCCTGCTGACAGATGCCAAGTGTGAACCATAAGGAGCAAAGACAGATGATTTGTCTGAAACGTAAGCATACCCAGCCTTAGATCTTTCCATTCAAAGTTTAGAGTCCAAAAGCCTGGCTCACCAAGGCAGGGAACCAAAGAAAGTAAAGACAGCAAGTGTGGATATTTTCTATGAAGTTTTATCCCTTGCCCTTCTTTCCTCCTCACTGAACACCTTAGCCTTAAGGAACTATTTTCAATTTCCCAAAACATGTTCTAGGACTCTGTGTTGGGGACGCATGTTTTTGTGAAGTTATGCACTACATGAAGACAAGGGTTTAAGTGGATCTGCAAAACAGCTGCTGTTACTCTGCTGCACAAACTGATCCTTTAAATATGACAGAAAATTTAAAGAAGAATCCAGGTGTGGTACAGAATGTAATCCACATGTAAAATAAAAATAGAGCTTATTTAAAATAAAAAAGATAAAATTAAAAATGTATTTTATTGTTCAATGCAATTTATATATTTTTAAATATACAATTCATAATTAAATTAATGTAGACTAATATGTAATTTCATTCCATGCTGTAATATATTCTATGCATTGTGCATACCTTTAAATGCATTGTCAATATTTCTGAATGTCAACAAAATTATAATTTTGAAATTTGAAAAGATGGCAATTGTTTAGAAAATCAGCAAAGTAGAAAAAAATGAGTTAAGAGGCTTTGTTTCCACTGGAATTAACAGCAACCTGTGCACTCAACATCCTTATCTAATGACAGCTTTTCCAAAGTCTTGCCAAATGTATATAAAGGCTGAATATGGAAACATATAAAGATCGCATGTAGGTTGAAACATTTAAAACATAAATCTCTATTTACCATGTTGTGTTATAAACAACCACACATTAATAAAAAATGCTCAATGTAAGAAAACAAACAAATTTAAAGACCCTTACAGAGCCAGGGAAGGCCAAGAAGTGAGGGTTCTCCTGGCTAGGATGCCTGACAGTAAAAACTATCATGAAAAACTGCAAAAACTACAACCTTGCACAAAGGCCATCGCAACCTCACACAAAAAAAATACTTCTGCAACGACATTGGCCCAGCAACTGCTTGTCCAACCTTGAACTGGTATCACTGTTGTTATTGATCTTTGTAGCCAAGGATAATTATTTCAAAATGAGTATGTATTCCTCATTTTTTCCTTGAAAAACCTTTACCTGCAGTGGCACATGCCTGTAATTCCAGCTACTAAGGAGGCTGACATGACAGGATCACTTGAGCCCAGGAAGTCGAGGCCAGCTGGGGCAACATAGTGAGACCCTGCCTCTAAAAATAAAAATAAAAAAATTAAAACATAAAAAGTAAACCTTTGTCTTCCTTCACCTCCCTGGATATGCACATAGTTTATCATGGCACACATATTCACAAGGCAGCGCTCTATTTGCAAACAAACATATTTCTTAGAGAGCTCTGTTATTTAGGCTGACAACTATGAAAGAGTTACTAAGATAAGACAGAGGACAAGATAACCAGAGGAGAGAAAGTCAAGAATCCTCTACATGTCTATTTAAATTACTAACAATTAAGAAAGAAATAATGATGAGGGAATGGCAGTGAGCCACAAGCTAAAAGGTCAAGAAATCAGGCAGAGTGACCCAAGGCATCCTCACGGACTACAGCAAGGGAGCAGGGATATAGGGTGATCTAAATTGATAACATGAGATTTATAACAGATTTTAAGGAGGAGACAGATAAAGGTCTAGAGGCAGAAGTGTTTTTTGGTTTGAGGGGTCTCACTCTGTTGCCCAGGCTGGACTATAGTGGCACGATCATAGCTCATTGCAACCTCCACCTCCTGAGCTCAAATGATCCTCCCACCTCAAACTCTCAAGTAGCTGGGACTACAGGCATGCGCCACCACGTCCAGCTAATTTTTGTATTTTTAGTAGAGAAGTGGTTTCATTATGTTGCCCTGGCTGGCCTCCAACTCCTGGGCTGAAGAGATCCACCCACCTTCACCTCCCAAAGTGCTGGGATTACAGGTGTGAGCCACTGTGCTGGCAGAAATTACGGCAAAATAATTCACCCACCTCCAGGTCCAGCAGTACAAGAAGGATGGGAGAGAAAATGTCCATCTTTCAAGAGAGCTGCAAGGGAAGCAGTGTCTTGGGAAGAGCAAGGAAGTGAGAAGATTCAGTGAAGAGTTGAGGATTTGGGAGATTATGCTGACAGTTGACCTTAAAATTCCAAAGGGCCAGTGAAATCCTTTAAGAGAAGTACGAAGTCATGGAGGAATCTTGGCATGAAAATGGCCAGGCAGTCCTGGGCTTCATGTGATAAGTGACATGATGAGAGTAGCCCTGTGGTTTCCAGCAGCAGAGGTAGAGAAGACATAAGTGACAGTGGTCTTTACAGGAGTCTGAAGAATTCAACAGCACTCTCTTGGCTTCTACTAATGGAGACTTCCAGGCCAGCAGGAGGTGGTCCTACTCTTTTGGTCATCTAACACAGATCTGACAAGCCCAGTAGAGCTTTCTGTGATCATGGAAATGTTCTATATCTACACCGTCCAATACAGTTGTCACCCACCATATGTGGACGGCACAAATCTAACCCTGCCATATCCCCAGCCTTTTTTGACCATTCTCTTCATTACTAACAGGAGACCATTCCCTGTCTACCAAAGAAAATGTATGTCAACTTATAAAGCACAGAATAGACTACATAAAACAGACTAGAAAACCAAGGCAGTGGACACCTTTGCACACAAATTGAAATCTACATTTCCAGATGATTATTAGAGGTGATAATTACAAATGGACACAAATTATCATAAAGCTTGAGCTTAACAAAGTTCTAGAACAGGTGATTATGAAGCTGATCCTGACACCTACTAAGGAATGCTCTCCAGAAGTCAGCATTGGCTCACTAAGAAAATGTCCCAGGACCTCTCTAGGGACCAATTTACAATCACACAGTAAATGTTCTCTGATAATGTTGAGAGTACAGTTTCTCCCCAACCATGAACACCTATCCCAGAAACAGCCTGGAGCAAAGGGAGTCCTGAGAGAGGAAGGTGACCTGCACCTGTGGAACTACTACTGATAGAGCAGCATAAACATTGATTAGGAATAATTCAGTCACAAACACCAGATGGGAGGACTTCCTTTCTCATCAATGCAAACATGGGACACCAGAGAGAGAAAGGAGAAAATAGAACTAGATATTTCACATGCTTTATTGAAAGAGAGAAAAATATCATTTTCCTCCTTTCCCAGCGGTCTTTGTTTTGTTTTTTTATCCCAGCGTAGCCACTGCAGCACTGCATCCAGGAGGTTCACCATCCTAGATACTGGATCTAAGCGCTGCTTTTCAGCAGACAGAGAGGTAAAAGAGAAAACAAGGGTTAGAATTTGAGATCTCCTACCAATGAGCCACACAGAAAAAAGCAAGAGGTTTTATTTTCTAATTCTTTAAGAAAACATGTATTTTTCCTGTCGCTGGGGACCCATGGCCGTCTGGGGATGGTGTGTGTGTTGCCTCACCTGCCTTTCTCGCTATGTGGTGTCTCTCCCTGTGCAAAGCTCCGGTGGTGGCTCGCTTGCTGGGGTTAACACAGTGTCTCCAGCACTGAACCCAGGCAGACACAGCTTCATGCGTCAGTAAAGGCTAGCCTTCACAAGCTATTAAGTCTCAGAGAGGGGAGGCTGAGAAACACGTCTCCTCTGCTTGATGGCAGTGTCATGTGCAGGACATTTTCTTGGCTCCAAGAGTTAACCATGCAGCTAATAAGCTGGATTCTAGTGAAAGGGAAGTCGGCGAGTCACTGACAGAAAACACTCTCTTTTCGTCACAGTGTTACATCCTTGAGAGAAAAGGAAGCAAGTATTCACATAATCTGCCTGCTGTAAAAACGGCAATGATTAAATTTTTAGTGGTGTTTGGTGGCCAGTTCCTTTGTGAAATTTTCTCTTACCATAGTTAAAATCACGGCTACCATTTACTGAGTCCATTACTATGGACTAGGAACCAGGATAAGCGCTTCAGACACACATTCCCCCATGATCCTCAAACCGTCTTATATTCTAGATACCATTGAAGTGATGAGCAAACTGAGACTCAGTCAAGGTTCCAGCTGTGACCTTACACAAACTGGCAAACGATGGAGCCAGGGCATTCTGATCCCAGAACCTCCTAATCATCATGACGCTATCAGATAAACAATGTCCAAGTAAATGCAACAATCACCCACGCCAATCTGAGCAGTAACATTCCTGCTGAATGTTCTGTAATAAAATCTAATAGAAATTATCCTGCATGGTCTTCCATTTCTGCATACCACATTTAAAAAAAAAAAAAAAAAAAAAAAGCTACTGTCTGACTTCCAGGTTTGATTCTCAGCTCTTGTGGAGCTCCTCTCCTCAGCACCCAAATTAATGATATTATTTGTATTAGTCACTAGGCTAATCTAGTGCTCTATAGGAAGTCATAATTGCTCTTAGTTGCTAAACAAATCTCTAGGCTCATATCAAGATCATTGCCAATTAATCTTTTAAAAGTCATTAAAAATAGGAAAAGCTCGGCCAGGCGTGGTAGCTCATGCCTCTAATCCCAGCACTTTGGGAGGCCGAGGTGGGCAGATCATGAGGTTAGGAGATCCAGACCATCCTGGCCAATACGATGAAACTCCGTCTCTACTAAAAATATAAAAAATTAGCTGGGCATGGTGGCAGGCACCTGTAGTCCCAACTACTCAGGAGGCCGAGACAGGAGAAGGGTGTGAACTCAGGAGGCAGAGTTAGCAGTGAGCTGAGATTGTGCCACTGCACTCTAGCTGGGGGACAGAGAAAGACTCCATCTCAAAAAAAAAAAAAAAAAAGACAGGAAAATATTGAAACTGTGAATTATCAGATCAATTTTGTGGTATCTAGTGGACAAGATGGAGAAATAACATATTAAATAACTGACATTTATTAAATGATTGACACTGTGATAAACCTTTGCTATAATTTATCTTAGCCCTCACTTCAAGGTACCTCCACTTTACAGATGATAGTGAGGTTCAAAGAAGTTATTATACATAACTTTCCCAATGTCACCCTACTAATAAGTGAAGAACTTAAAAATTGGTGCTTTGGACTGAACGTTTACGTATCCCCAAAATTTGCATTTTGAAGCCTAAATCTCCAATGTGAGGGTCTGTGGAGATGAGGCCTTCAGGAAACAATTAGGTCATGAGGGTTGAGGTGTCACGATGAAATCAGTGCCCATATATACATACAAAGAGACGTGAGAGAGCTTCCTCTCTTTCTGCTCTATCCCCATGTGAGGACAGAAAAGAAAATGGCCAACTGCAAGCCAGGAAGAGGATGTCACCAGACACCTGCCAGTGCCTTGACCTTGGACTACCCCAGCCTCCAGAACTATTAGAAACACATTTCTGTGGTTTAAATCACCTAGTCCATGGTATTCTGTTACAGCAACCGAAACTGAATCAGACACATGAGTAGCAACTATAGACTGACTTGTGGGAAGAATCAACTAGTTGAATCCAAAGTCAAAGAGTGTTGATTAGTAGATGGGTATTCATCTCAGAGCAAAATTTGTACTGGGGTGCTGGAGTATGCCATCCTTGCCTTTCTAATTCAGCCTTATCCTTATCAAAATTATGGGCACCAGAAATACCTCTAACTGGCAAATTCAAAATTACATCAGAGGATAAGTGAGCTGCAGTGAAATTAAACTGTTACTTGTAGATTTACAAAGTCAATTACATAGCTATCGTGTGGAAGAAAATTAGGCAAATAATGACTCATTTAAAATTTTCCTTTAAAAGCTAAAACAGTCTTAGGCTCTATTAGTAGATCCACCAAGGAGACTCTTATTCTGCATATGGAGTGTTGAGACTAAATCTCTGTGCTGCATTTTTTTAATTATACTTTAAGTTTTGGCATACATGTGCAGAACAAGCAGATTTGTTACATAGGTATACACATGCCATGGTGGTTTACTGCACCCATTAACCCATCATCTACATTAGGTATTTCTCCTAATGCTATCCCTCTCACAAACCCCTACCCACTGACAGGTCTCAGTGTGTGATGTTCCCCTCCCTGTGTCCATGTGTTCTCATTGTTCAACTCCCAGTTATGAGTGAGAACATGCAGTGTTTGGTTTTCCGTTCCTGTGTTAGTTTGCTGAGGATGATAGTTTCCAGCTTCATCCATGTCCCTGCAAAGGACATGAACTCATCCTTTTTATGGCTGGATAGTATTCCATGGTACATATATGCCACATTTTCTCTATCCAGTCTATCATTGATGGGCATTTGGGTTGGTTCCACGTCTTTGCTATTGTGAACAGTGCTGGAATAAACATACATATGCATGTGTCTTTATAGTAGAATGATTTATAACCCTTTGGGTATATACCTAGTAATGGGATTGCTGGGTCAAATGTTATTTCTGGTTCTAAATCCTTGAGGAATCACCACACTGTCTTCCACAATGGGTGAACTAATTTACACTCCCACGAACAGTGTAAAAGCATTCCTTTTTCTCCACATCCTCTCCAGCACCTGTTGTTTCCTGACTTTTTAATGATCGCCATTCAAACTGGTGTGGGATGGTATCTCATTGTGGTTTTGATGTGCATTTCTTTAATGACCAGTGATGAGCTTTTTTTCATATATTTGTTGGCCACATGTCTTCTTTTGAGAAGTGTCTGTTTATATCCTTCACCCACTTTTTGATAGGGTCTTTTCTTGTAAATTTAAGTGCTTTGCAGATTCTGGATATTAGCCTTTTGTCAGATGGATAGATTGCAAAAATTTTCCCCCATTCTGTAGGCTCTCTGTTCACTCTGATGATGGTTTCTTTTGCTGTGCAGAAGCTCTTTAATTAGATTCCATTTGTCAATTTTGGTTTTTGTTGCTATTGCTTTTGGTGTTTTAGTCATGAAGTCTTTGACCATGCCTATATCCTGAATGGTACTGCCTAGGTTTTCTTCTAGGATTTTTATGGTTTTACGCCTTACGTTTAAGTCTTTAATCCATCTTGAGTTAATTTTTGTATAAGGTGTAAGGAAGGGGTCCAGTTTCAGTTTTCTGCATATGGCTAGCCAGTTTTCCCAACAACATTTATTAAATAGGGAATCCTTTCCCCAATGGTTGTTTTTGCCAGGTTTGTCAAAGATCAGATGGTTGTAAATGTGTGGTGTTATTTCTGAGGACACTGTTCTGTTCCATTGGTCTGTATATCTGTTTTGGTACCAGTACCATGCTGTTTTGGTTACTGTAGCCTTGTAGTATAGTTTGAAGTTAGGTAGCATCATGCCTCCAGCTTTTTTCTTTTTGCCCAGGATTGTCTTGGCTATATAGGCCCTTTTTTGGTTCCACACGAAATTTAAAGTAGTTTTTTTCTAATTCTGTGAAGAAAGTCAGTGGTAGTCTGATGGGGATAGCATCAAATCTACTTTGGACAGTATGGCCATTTTCATGATATTGATTCTTCTTCCTATCCATGAGCATGGAATGTTTTTCCATTTGCTTGCATCTTCTTTCATTTCCTTGACCAGTGGTGTTGGGGTCCGCGTGTTTTCTAAACAAAGGAATGAACACACAAGACAACACAAGACAAGACAAACATGGCGGCCGCCTCGAATGGCGCGCTCTGCTTTATTTTATACAGTCGTTTTTGGAATGTTGCCAAGTCACAAGACACATTGTTGTTTTTCTGACCTTTCCCTGACTTTCTGGATTTTCAAGATATTTACATATAAACAGGCCCCCAATGCCCTGCTTCGTTTGCGAGAGCAGGACTTATCGGGAACACCCTGTTTGTGAGCACGTAGTCCTCTACAAGTGGTTTGTAGTTTTCCTTGAAGAGGTCCCTCATATCCCTTGTAACTTGTATTCCTACTTATTTTATTCTCTTTGTAGAAATTGTGAATGGGATTTCACTCATAATTTATCTGTTTGTCTGTTATTGGTGTATAGGAATGCTTGTGATTTTTGCACATTGATTTTGTATCCTGAGACTTTGCTGAAGTTACTTACAGCTTAAGGAGATTTTGAGCTGCGACAATGGGGTTTTCTAAATATGCAATCATGTTATCTGCAAACAGAGACAATTTGACTTCCTCTCTCCCTATTTGAATACCTTTATTTCTTTCTCTTGCCTGATTGCCCTGGCCAGAACTTCCAATACTAGGTTGAACAGGAGTGGTGAGAGAGGATATCCTTGTCTTCTGCCAGTTTTCAAGGGGAATGCTTCCAGCTTTTGCCCAGTCAGTATGATACTGGCTGTGGGTTTGTCATAAATAGCTATTATTTTGAGATACATTCTATCGATACCTAGTTAGAGAGTTTTTAGCATGGAGTGGTGTTGAATTTTATCAAAGGTTTTTTCTACATCTATTGAGATAATCATGTGGTTTTTGACATTGGTTCTGTCTATGTGATGGATTACATTTACTGATTTGTGTATGTTGAACCAGCCTTGCATCCCAGGGATGAAGCCAACTTGATTGTAGTGGATAAGCTTTTTGATGTGCTGCTGAATTCTGTTTGCCAGTATTTTATCGAGGATTTTCACATTGATATTCATCAGAAAGATTGGCCTGAAATTTTTTTTTGTACCTCTGCCAGGTTGTGGTATCAGGATAATGCTGTCCTCATAAAATGAGTTAGGGAAGAGTCCCTCTTTTTCTATTGTTTGGAATAGTTTCAGAAGGAATAGTACCAGCTCCTCTTTGTACCTCTGGTAGAATTTGGCTGTGACTCCATCTGGTCCTGGGCGTTTTTTTTTTTTTTTTTTTTTTTTTTTTGGTTGGTAGGCTATTAATCACTACCTCAATTTCAGAACTTGTTATTGGTCTATTCAGGGATTCAACTTCTTTCTGGTTTAGTCTTGGGAGGGTTTATGTATCCAGGTATTTATCCAGTTCTTCTAGATTTCCTAGTTTATTTGCATAGAGGTGTTTATAGTATTCTCTGATGGTAGTTTATTTCTGTGGGATCAGTAGTGATATCCCCTTTATCATTTTTGTTGTATATATTTGATTCTTCTCTCTTTTCTTCATTAGTCTGGCTAGTGGTCTATTTTTGTTAATCTTTTAAAAAAAAAAAAAAAAAAAAAAACAGCTCCTGGATTCCTTGATTTTTTGAAGGGTTTTTTGTGTCTCTACATCCTTCAGTTCTGCTCTGATCTTAGTTATTTCTTGTCTTCTGCTAGCTTTTGAATTTGTTTGCTCTTGCTTCTCTGGTTCTTTTAATTGTGATGTTAGGGTGTCAATTTTAGATCTTTCTCGCTTTCTCCTATGGACATTTAGTGCTATAAATTTCCCTTTGAACACTGCTATATCTGTGACCCAGAGATTCTGGTACATTGTGTCTTTGTTTTCACTGGTTTTGAAGAACTTATTTATTTCTGCCTCAATTTTGTTATTTACCCAGGAGTCATTCAGGAGCAGGTTGTTCAGTTTCCATGTAGTTGTACAGTTCTGAGTGAGTTTTGTTATCCTGAGTTCTAATTTGAATACACTGTGGTCTGAGAGACTGTCTGTTGTGATTTCTGTTCTTTTGCATTTGCTGAGGAGTGTTTTACTTCCAATTATGTCGTCAATTTTAGAATAAGTGCAATGTGGTGCTAAGAAGAATGTATATTGTTGATTTGGGGCAGAGAGTTCAGTAGATGTCTATTAGGTCTGCTTGGTCCAGAGCTGAGTTCAAGTCCTGAATATCCTTGTTAATTTTCTGACTTGTTGATCTACCTAATACTGAAAGTGGGATGTCAAAATCTTCCACTGTTACTGTGTGGGAGTCTAAATCTTTTTGTAGGTCTCTGAGAACTTGCTTTACGAATCTGGGTGTTAAGTGTGGTGTTAAAGTCTCCCATTCTTATTGTCTGGGAGTCTAAGTATTTTTGTAGGTCTCTAAGAATTTGCTTTATAAATCTGGGTGTTCCTGTATGGGTTGCATATATATTTAGGATGGTTAGCTCTTCTCGTTGTATTGATCCCTTTACCATTAGGTAATGCCCTTCTATGTCTTTTTTGATCTTTGTTGGTTTAAAGTCTGTTTTATCAGAGACTAGGATTGCAACCCTTGTTTTTTGCTTTCCATTGGCTTGGTAAATATTCCTCCATCACAACCAACTTGTGAGCTGGTTAACTTGGTAAAGGTTAAGGTAAACTTCCTATGTGTGTCTTTGCACATGAGATGGGTCTCCTGAATACAGCACACCAATGGGTCTTGACTCTTTATCCAATTTGCCAGTCTGTGTCTTTTAATTGGGGCATTTAGCCCATTTACATTTAAGGTTAATATTGTTATGTGTGAATTAGATCATGTCCATTATTATGCTAGCTGGTTATTTTGCCCATTAGTTGATGCAGTTTCTTCATAGTGTTGATGGTCTTTACAATTTGGTATGTTTTTGCAGTGGCTGGTGCCAGATTTTCCTTTCCATGTTTAGTGCTTCCTTCAGGAGCTCTTATAAAGCAGGCCTGGTGGTGACAAAATCTCTCAGCATTTGCTTGTCCGTAAAATAATGTTATTTCTCCTTCGCTTATGAGCTTAGTTTGGCTGGATATGAAATTCTGGGTTGAAAATTCTTTTCTTTGACAATGTTCAATATTGGCCCCCACTCTCTTCTGGCTTGTAGGGTTTCTGCAGAGAGATCCACTATTAATCTGATGGGCTTCTTTTTGTGGGTAACCCGACCTTTCTCTTTGGCTGTCCTTAACATTTTTTCCTTCATTTCAACTTTGGTGAATCTGACAATTATGTGTCTTAGGGTTGCTCTTCTCAAGGAGTATCTTTGTGGTGTTCTCTGTATTTCCTGAATTTGAATGTTGGCCTGTCTTACTAGGTTGGGGAAGTTCTCCTGGATAATATCCTGAAGAGTGTTTTCCAACTTGGTTCCATTCTCCCCGTCACTTCCCGGTATAACAATCAAACATAGGTCTTTTCACATAGTCCCATATTTCTCGGAGGCTTTGTTTCATTTCGTTCTTTTTTCTCTAATCTTGTCTTCACACTTTATTAAGTTGATCTTCAATATGATACCCTTTCTTCCACATGATCAATTCAGCTATTGATACTTGTGTGTGCTTCATAAAGTTCTCGTGCTGTGTTTTTCAGCTTCATCAGGTCATTTATGTTCTCTTCTAAACTGATTATTCTAGTAAGCAATTCCTCTAACCTTTATTCAAGGTTCTTAGCGTCCTTGCATTGGGTTAGAACATGATCTTTTAGCTCAGAGGAGTTTGTTATCACCCACCTTCTGAATCCTACTTCTATCAACTCGTCAAACTCATTCTCCATCCAGTTTTGTTCCCTTGCTGGCGAGATGTTGTGATCCTTTAGAGGAGAAGAGGCATTCTGGTTTTTCAATTTTCAGCCTTTTGGCACTGGTTTTTCCTCATCTTTGTGGCTTTATCTACCTTTGATCTTTGATGTTGGTGACCTTGAGGTGGGGTTTCTGTGTGGACATCCTTTTTGTTAATATTGATGCTATTCCTTTCTGTTTGTTAGTTTTCCTTCTAACAGTCAGGCCCCTCTGTTGCAGGTCTGCTGGAGGTCCACTCCAGACCCTGTTTGCCTGGGTATCACCAGCAGAGGCTGCAGAACAGCAAAGATTGCTGCCTGCTCCTTCCTCTGGAAGCCTTGTCCCAGAGGGGCACCTGCCAGATGCCAGCCAGAGCTCTCCTGTATGAGGTGTCTCCTGACCCCTGCTGGGAGGTGTCTCCCAGTCAGGAGGCACTGGGGTCAGGGACCCACTTGAGGAAGCAGTCTATCCCCTAGCAGAACTCGAACACTGTGCTGGGAGAGCCACTGCTGTCTTCAGAGCTGGCAGGCATGAACATTTAAGTCTGCTGAAGCTATGCCCACAGCTGCCCCTTCCCCCAGGGGCTCTGTCCCAGGGAGATGGAAGTTTTACCTATAAGCTCCTGACTAAGGCTGCCGCCTTTCTTTCAGAGATGCCCTCCCCAGAGAGGAGGAATCTAGAGAGGCAGTCTGGCTACAGTGGCTTTGCCAAGCTGCTGTGGGATCCACCCAGTTGGAACTTCCATGCAGCTTTGTTTACACTGTGAGGGGAAAAACTGCCTATTCAAGCCTCAGTAATGGTGGATGCCCCTCCCCGGCACCAAACTCGAGCATCCCAGGTCAACTTCAGACTGCTATGCTGGCAGCAAGAATTTCAAGCCAATGGATCTTAGCTTGCTGGGCTCTGTGGGGGTGGGATCTGCTGAGCTAGACCACTTGGCTCCCTGGCTTCAGACTGCTTTCCAGGAGAATGAATGGTTCTGTCTTGCTGGCATTTCAGGCACCACTGCGGTATGAAAAAAAACTTCTGCAGCTAGCTCAGTTTCTGCCCAAACATCCACCCAGTTTTGTACTTGAAAACCACGGCCCTAGTGGTGTAGGCACCCAAGAGAATCTCCTGGTCTGCAGGTTGCAAAGACTGTGGGAAAAGCGTAGTATCTGGGCTGGAATGCACTGTTCCTCGCAGTACAATCCCTTATGGCTTCCCTTGGCTAGGGGAGGGAGTTCCCCAATCCCTTGCACTTCTTGAGTGAGGTGACACCCCACCCTGCTTTGGCTCACCCTCTGTGGGCTGTACCCACTATCTAACTAGACCCAATGAGATGAGTTGGGTACCTCAGTTGGAAATGCAGAAATCACCCGCCTTCTGCGTTGATCTCACTGGGAGCTGCAGACCAGAGCTGTTCCTATTCAGCCATCATCTGTGCTTTGTTTTAAGGAGATTCTCAGAGTGAGAATCTTCCCAAGAATGCAATCAGAATGTCAGAGCGTGTGAAAATCATGCCGTATTTGTTGAATGACCTGAATTAGAACAAACAAGTCTGAAGAGGAAAAGATTCAGGAAGATAATGTATGCCATTAAATATATAAAATAGAGATTTGACTTGTTGTATGAAAAACCAGAATAAGAACGACCCGCTGGAAGTCATTTGGGAGAATTTACTATGCTCTGATAGGACAAAGTGGTGAAGTCCCCATGACTGGCCTAACCCAGTGAGTGAGTAAACAAATGAATAAAATGTTAGAGCAGAAATTAAATGATCATCTCCCAAGGGATAGTGTCCAAAGATTCCTGAATTTGGGTGAAAGGCTAGATTGTCTTGAGTACATTGTCCTCATATTGGCAGGCTGTCTAGTTGCTAAGAATCATTCTCAGAGACTAGGCCTCCTTTCAATGATTTTAAGGAACCCCATACCAATGCCAGCATCCTTCTCTAAGGTATCTCCTCCTGGACCAGGTATGTTAGACCCTCACAGGCTGAGCACATCAAGGAAAGACCACCCCTTACAATTCCCTATCTTCTACATTCCCTAGCCTAGTGTGTTACATTAATCACTCACTGAGGGGCAAGCTGGGAGTTGACCAAAGGTCATGTATTTCAAGTGCAAGGTTAGGTAGCCACAAAGAGGTGGAAGCTAGGAAGTCCCTGCAGATGCAGGGGATACACACCAAATAAATGGCTGGGCAAAATTCCCCCAGTCACACCCCACCCCAACCCAGAGGAAAACTTGGCATTGGAGAGAAGCTGTGGAACAACAAAGCAGATATGCCATGTCCCAGGCAGTGTTCCAAATACATTATATATGTTAATTCATTTAATTATCCCAATAACTCTGTGGGATATTACCTCCTTTTTATAGAGTAGGAAACTGAAGCCAAGGAAGAGCTGACAACTTCCCCAAGATCACACAGCGAGTAATGGTGGAGCTAGGATTAGAACCTAGGCAATGCAATCCTGGGCTCCTAACCAAGCCCTTTAGTGTTTACCGAGATGTGAATTTGTACCTCAGTCTCCTCTGCTTAAGGTGAAACTACTTAGAGCAGCTTCGGACATGGAGTATATACTACGTGATCAATAAACAATTATCAAATTCAATTAGTACTTTAAATCATTTGGAACTTGTTAACAGTGTCCAGGGTATTCGGAACTGGAGATCTCCAGATACATCTTCATGTTCTAGTTTAATCCCTAGCATGAAACCTTCTTGTCCTCCACATTCCACTTTGCCTTTGTGGTTTTTATTTTGTTGGCATGTTGTTGTTATTTAGCCTGAGGCATAAAGTCATTTATTTGGTCTTAGGCAAACCAAAGATAAATGTTGATACCCGGTTCCAGCTTCCTGTGGTGACTTATTTGCTGAAGAAGAAAAAAAAACTTGCAAGCTGGTTAACTTGGTAAAGGTTACGTTAAACTTCCTTTACCAAAAAGGACAGAATTACTATCTACTTGGTGGTCAAGCTTTTCTTTGAGACCTGAACTAACCCTCAAAATAGTGTATTTAAGAGTGTAGTTGAAAGCCTAAAATTACGAAAATCTCAGTTTTTAAGAGTTCAGAGTCGAAGAGGCCTGAAAATTCCATCAGAAAGATCTGAAACCAGAAGTACCCACCCCTGCAGGCTTCGTCCAGCTGGGGCAGGGCCTGGGCTTTGGCATGGCATGGTTATGAGAGCCTCAGGAGAACAGCCAATGGATGTCCTGGGAGAACAGGAGTGGACTTCACAGGAATCCACAAGGCTCTGGCCTTCACTCTCAGTCCAGCTGGCTCTCAGTTACAACAAGGCAAATTCCACCAGCTGAATGAATCCTAGCAGCTGTGGTAGCCTGGAGGCTCCATCCTGTACAATACATCAGGCAGCCAGCCAGTTCTGACCCGACTGCTTTCTGTATGATGAATCAGCCCCGGCCTCCAAATGAGAGGCAGGTCAACATGTATGAGGTCCCTAGACTGTATGTATCCCTTCCCACACTGCTTTAGGCACTGAGAATTCATCAGTGGGCAGGCCAGATAACACCTCTGCTCTTGCAGAAGTTGCCTTTTGGATCTACTCTAAGGAAACAATCAGAAATATACCCCCAAACTTGCATATAGTATTATAATAGCAAAATATTGGAAATGATTTGAACAACCAGCAGTGGTCCAATGGTTAAACAAATTCTAGTATATCCATTTGAAGTCACAGAAGTAACCATTTTTAAAAATCATGTTATACAAGAATACCAGATGATTTTGAAATTTTTTCAATATATCAAATGGGAAAAAAAGATTACAAAGCAAAGAGTACAGTATGTCTCCAAAGTTGTGAACAAAAAAAAAAATGCTTATATGCACATGAAAATAAACTGGAAAGATACACACCAAAACACTAACTACAGCTACCTTTGGATGGTGGGATTAGTGGTGATTTTATATTCTTCTTTGTATGCTCTACAAAACTCTCATTTTGCCAAATTTCAACAATAAATACATGTATCAGTCAAGTTCCAACTAAGAAAACAGCACATACCAGGTAGCTCAATATTAGGAATTTAATATGGAGACCAAGTTACAAAGCTTTTATGAGAGGTAACAGGAAACAATGAGGTAACAGGAAGCAGTAGGGCAGTCCAGCAATTAGCAGAATCAAGAAGTAGTAGTGGCAGAGAAAAGAGAAGAGGTGATATTAACAAAGCCAGTAGTCCGAGCCATTCAGTGGAATCTGTGACTTTTAGGAGAGAAAATATAGCTACTTTTGGAACATCACTTGAAGAAAAGGGAGGGGAAGAAATACCCTGGTTCTTCAGTACAGCACTTCACACCCTGCAATCCCCTGCAGAGCTTCACACCCACTAAGCCTGGAGCCAGTGGGGAAGGGAGCTGGGAAGTGAAGTCTGCAGTGGAAGCCACCCGCAGTTCAGAGCAGTCAAAGATAAGAGTGGGGATGGATCTGAGGGCAAACACCCAGGTGACTGGCACATTAGTTCTAGAATCATGGGGGGAAAGAAAAAAATTGATGCTTTTTTTTTAAGAGAACACAAAAGTAGGACACATTTCCAATATTGTCTTCCTTCTGCTTGTAATTCAAGAATTTAAGATGCAACGAAGTCCTTGCTGTTTGCAAGCCATACAGAGGCATGTACATTGTCAGACACTGAAGGTGTTAAGGAAAAAATCTGGGTTTTCTTTCTTGCTTTTCAGATTCCCACTCTTACTTTGCCAGTCACCTGTCAGCTGACAGCCCTCAGCTGCTCCAGTTTCCAATGTGGTGCCCCCTTGGGCCAACTCTTTTCTTTCTCTCCTCCATCCAAAATTCCTGAGCAATCCCTACCTGTTCTATGAGTCACACCATACGAGTCCCATTTGCTTCCAGAAAGTAGATGTTACTTTGAGAGATTTAGTGTTGAGTGTAGGGAAAAGGTATATTTAAAACAACAAATTAGCTACTTTAATCATCCCACAGGGCATGAGTTTAGAGGGCTACAAATCTTTCAATTAAATTTAAATAGTTTTTACCAAAAATTTGAAATTCACCCAGAACTGCAATTGGAACTATGAAACATACAAAGAAAATTAAAACCAGCTTCTGTTTCACAAGGAACAGATAAGAGGCTTTCTGATTATTCAAGACAAAAGTTCTGGAGTCTTCCTCATAAACTGTCAATAAACCCTT
Organism: Chlorocebus sabaeus; assembly: GCF_047675955.1. NCBI lineage: Eukaryota > Metazoa > Chordata > Mammalia > Primates > Cercopithecidae > Chlorocebus > Chlorocebus sabaeus. Next base: position 40,175,702 of record NC_132914.1, on the reverse strand, counting down.
CCGGTTCAACCTTCAAGATATATACAAAGTCTAGCCACTGCTCATAATTTCCTCTAAAGCAACTCTCCCAAGCCACATCATTCAATACCTGGATTGTTGCAATGGCCTCCTCACTGGCTTCCCACCTTTCACACTTGTCCCCAACCTCCTCAATCCTCACGGTCAATCTCAACATAGCAGCCAGAGCGATCCTTTAAACCATAAGAAAGCCTACATCAGTTTTCTGCTCACAGCTTTCCAATGGTCTCCCATCTCAGAATGAAAGCCAACATCCTTTAAATGACACATGAGGTCCTAAGTGACCTGCCACTCCAACCAGTCATTATCTCTCAGCCCTCACCACTCACTCACTCAGCTCCTCAGAGATGCCAGGCCTACTCCTGCCTTGGGACCTTGGCATTTGCTGCTGCCTCTGCCTGGAATATTCTTCCTCCAAACATAGGGAGGACTTCCTCTCTTGCCTCCTTCATGTCTTTGCTCAAGTCTCACCTTCTCAGGCAGACCCTTCTTCATTCCTCTCTTTCTCCTGTTTCTGTTTTTCTGCCTAGGGCTTATCAACTTCTAATCTGCTGCATAATTTACTCAGTTATTTTATTGCCTCTGCCCTCCCACCAGAATAGGTAAACTCAAGAGCTGGGATTTTTGTCTGCTGTGAACACTAATGTACCTCCAGTACTTCAAAGAGGGGCTGGCTCCTAGTAGGTACTCAACCAGTATTTGCTGAATGGATGCATGCTGTCATGTGTCTGAATGACAACAGCACAAGGCAGAGGTTGGTGTGGCAGGTCAGTGTCCTGGACCTGGCAGAGTCAGGTGGGTGGTGGGTGGGAGCCTAGGGAGAGCTTCCTCTCTCTCCATCTAAAGGAAGAAAACGTTCTCCCTATGATGAATCCTCTTACCCAGCTGCTGAACCTTGTTCCCTCAGCCTCCCCAGGAAACCTCACTTTATCATCCTTCTTTCTTTATATTAGCTGCTCTATTTTTTGTTTGTTTGTTTGTTTTGTTTTTTGTGTTTTTTTGAGACAGAGTCTAACTCTGTCACTCAGGCTGGAATGGCACAATCACAGCTCACTTCAGCCTCCACCCCCAGACTCAATCGATCCTCCCACCTCAGCCTCCCAAGTAGCTGGGACTACAGACACATAACTACCATACCCTGCTAATGTTTTTAATTTTTTTTGTAGAGACGGGCTCTCACTATGTTGCCCACACAGGTAGGCTCTTTCCAGTGGTTCTTTTCCTTCACACTAAAAATTGGCTCATATGTCCCCATCTTACAGGAAAAGAGAAAAAAAAAACTCTCCTTGGATCCTACACCCTCTTCACCTATCCGATGGACTTCCTCCTTCTGTCACAAAGTCCTAGAAAAAGCTTGTTTCTTATTTTTTGGTTTTGTTCATTTGTTTGTGTACTTATTAGCTCTACCTTTGCAGCTTCCATTTATTTTTCAATCCTCTGCAACTTGATGTCCATGCAGAGCAATCACTGGAATTGCTCTTATCTTTTTGCGGCCAAGTCCAAGGAGTATTTTTCACTCGTTCGCTTACTTGTCCTATTTGTTTAATGTGCATCGAGTCTCCTTTCTGCATAAAACCACACACTTAGTGCTTCTGCATCTTTAACTTCCCTGCACTAGAGCTCCTCCTGTCTCTCTGCACACCTCGTCTCCCCCAGCTCACACTTCAAGGATGGGAGCTCCCTGCACTTCTGTCCTTGGTCCTTATCTCTCCACATTACTCTCCCTTGCCAATTTCATCCATCCCCATGACCTCTATTATAATCCACATATTGACGATTCCCAAGCCTATCTTCACATTCCAGATCTCTCAGATTCACAGCTGTATTCACTGCCTATTTACACGAATCAAAAGCACCTCGCACTCCATATATTCAGATCTCATCACCTTTCCTCCTTTTGTTCCTCCAGTATTCATCTTTGCAAAGGACCCTTCTCTCAGGTAAAACCAGATACTGCAACTCATTCTTGATTCTTCCTTTTCTGTCAACCACCACCCAAATCATCCTAACTTTTTCATGTGTTGCATATCCACGACTTTGTCCCCAGACTCACTATTCCCCTAAACCCAGCTGCCAGCACTTCCTTACTATTTTCCCTGCGTCCAATATTACTTCCTCAACCCATTATCCATCTGTGCCACAGTGATCTTTACAAAGAACAAGCCTGGCCAAGATCCTTACCTGACTTCCTTCTGCGTAATATAAAAGCTTGCTGGTAGAATGTCAGAGCTGTCCAGCTTCTGTCCTACCTCTCTATGCTCTCTTACCCTTAACTCCCTCTTTCTCCCATCCTTACTTTTTGGTAAGTTGCTGGGACCCTGATGAACTACTTGCAGTTTCTCCACAGAACAGGCTTTCTGTTACATCTGTCTGCACAGGCCACCCCACCTGGTTCAGTGCATAACACGTATAGCATCAGGCTCTGGAGTGAACAGTTATGGGATCAGCCTAGATGGGCTCCACCAGCTTACCAGCTGTGTTATTTTGGGCATATTATTTAATTATCCTGTGCCTCAGTTTCCTTATCTGCAAAATGGAGGCTAAAATAACAGTACCTACATCACAGGACTACATAAAACATACTTAGAACAGTTCCTGATACATAGCAAATACTCTATGCATAGTAATTATTGTTATTAATACTTATTCACCAGACTATCTCTTATTTGCCCAAGCCTCTAGAAAGATTCTGATGACCCCTTAGGTCTAGATTACGACTAATCCATATATTCTTCTATCCTAGCACATCTCATACTCTGTTTATGTGTCTGTCCCTCCCTCCACCCCAAAAAACTATGACCCTGTGAGGGCAGGAACTCTCTCTTACTAATCTTAGAATTCCCAGCACCAGTTCAATGCTTAACAAATAATGCACTCAGATTAAGTTTGTAGAATGAACAGATGAATGCATGGATAGTCATGGCATGTCATTAACATTTGCTCAAGCAAACATTACAGGGCTCAAAACACCTTCACATATTTCTCTCTCATTTGTTCCTCACATCAATCCTATACAGTAGGCAAGAGAGGTAAGATTATTATCTTTATTTTCTTAAAGGGCATTCAGGTTTAACTCTATGAAGTAACTTGCTCAAGATTATAAAGCTGATCAGCGAAGAAGCCCACCCTGGGAGCAAGGTCTTCTAACTTCAAATTCCACGCCTTCTTCTCTACAACAAACAGAATCGCCACTGGAGAATTACGAGGTACACCTGGGATGCATAGAGCTATGACTGGCAAGCAAGAGAGTTTTGAATTTCAAACATGGCATCAGCCAGTATACACACAGCAAAGAGAATGCCCCCCAAAGAAAGGGAAAGATTAAATCTTAGAAATAGCTTCTGCATTCAAGGCCAGCAAGGGCAACATAGTGAGACCCCATTCCTACAAAAAATTTAAAAATTAGCCAGGCATGTTGGCACATGCCTGTTTTCCTAGCTACTCAGGAGGCTGAGGTGGGAGAATCCCTTGAACCCAGGAATTAAAGGTTACATTGGGCTGTGGTCACACCACCATACTCCAGCCTGAGCGACAAAGTGAGACCGTCTCAAAATAAAATAAGAAATAGCTTCTCCAACCTCAGTGTTGAATCAATTAGGTATGTTTTCACCTGCCAGTAAAAGAGGCCTGAATATGGCTTCAGTAAACCAAGAACACGTCTCTCATTTGGCGGATCACAAGGTCAGGAGATCGAGACCATCGTGGTTAACACAGTGAAACCCTGTCTCTACTAAAAATACAAAAAATTAGCTGGGTGTGGTGGCGGGCACCTGTAGTCCTAGCTACTTGAGAGGCTGAGGCAGGAGAATGGCGTGAACCCAGGAGGCAGAGCTTGCAGTGAGCTGAGATCGCTCCATCAAAAAAAAAAAAAAAAAAAAAAAAAAATTCAGAGTTAAACAGCTTATAGGTGCTGAGGAAGTGCTACACTTCCTGAGAGCCTGGCTCTATATTTCTACTGCACCATCTTATTTGTAGGAGGCAGAACTCAGATGGTCCCAAGATTCCTGCCCCTGGTGTTCAGAATAGTCCCCGCCCCTCAATCACAGGCAGAATGGTGAATAAGATGGATCTCACTACCATGATTAGGTTACATTACATGACAAAGTTGCAGAGGCATTGCAGATGTAATTAAAGACCCAGATCAGTTGACTTTAACTTAATTAAAAAGGAGAATATCCTGAGTGGGCCTGATAACCAGGTGAGCCCTTAAAAGGCATTGGGCTCATCCTAAAGAAATTACAAGGTGACTTTTGAGCCTCTCTAAGAGAGATTCTCCAGTTGGCCTTTAAGAAGAAAGCAGCCATGTGGGAGGGGCCACGAGGCTAGGATGTGAGAGCAGCCTCAGGGAGCTGCGTGGACCCCCATCCAACAGCCCAGAAGAAACCAGGACTTCAGCTCCACCACTGCCAGGAAGTGAATGCTGCCAAAATCTGAACGAGCTTGGAAAAGGGGCCCAAGCTCCAGATGAGAGCACAGCCCATTTCAGCCTCGCGAGACCTTGAGCAGAGAATGCATCCTCAGACTCCAAATCCACAGAAACTGTAAGATGATAAATGTGTTGTTTTAAGCCACTAAATTTCTGGTAATTTCTTATGTAGCCATAGAAAACTAATATACTATAGGTGCTGTGCACTAATGCCCTGTAGGCGCTGTGCACAAATACCCTATTAGGCGCTATGCACTAATACACTGTACTTCTATTACCAAGCACCTCATGGTGCAAGTCGGCTGTGGAAATCCCACCATCTGCATGCCAGGCTGCAGGAAGAAAGGGAAAAAGGCCAAAAGGGTGCTGCTCTGCATTCAGTTATCTCCCATTTTTAAGTAGCCTCCTCTGCTTAAGTCCCCACAGAACTTCATTTAGTTCTTCTAAGCCATACCTATGTGGCTAAATCTAACTTCTCAGGAGACTGGAAAGTACACTTTTTAGTGAGGCACTTTTTTACCCCCAATAATATAAGGAAGGGAGATGGGCCACCAGGGGGGCCACTCTCATAGAGACTGCAACTCTAAGATGGCAGGGAGTTACTTGCCCATGTCTTCGAGCTGTCTCACGGCCAGGTCTGGAATATTCTGACCTCTATACCACGTGCTCTGCATTGCCAGCAGACTTGTGGGAGGCCAGAAGCACTGACCACTGGCCTGATGCCCCTTCCTCTACCTACTCTACTGGAATCCTTCCCGATTGCCTTTCCTTCCTGGGACCCTAAGCACTAATGCTGGTCACACCAGACCCATTTACACTATCCACACTCTCCTTGGAAGGGAAGGCATCACATGACCACTTTAGAGCAGAATTTTTTCTTTTAACTGACTGGAGCTGAAAATAAAATTGGTCGAGGTCTAAGAGTAAACTCTGGGGGTGGGGAAAAGGAAGTCATGATTCTATAGAAAAAAAAAAAACAAACGTGATTTCGAGCTGTTGAATCCAAGAGATGGAAAGAGATTTTAGTAATGTCATGGAGGCAAACGGAACCAGATTGAACCACCACTGGAAGACAGGGCACAGCTGAGAGCAGAGCTGACCTTAAGACAGAGTATGTATAGGACAAAGGAGTTCTGCCAACAGAGACTAGGAAATTGGGCACTAGAAGAGCCTGAGGGGAAATTCAGCCCATCAGTCATGCTCAGCAGGAGCCAAGAGCCACTTAACCAGGCAGAGGCATTACAGATGCAGCTGGAAATTATCCAATGATAGGGAAATGGGGAGTGAAAGAATAGATATGGGAGTTGTTCACAAATAGAAACGTGAACAATATCTTGGGTGCAATAAATACCAATTGCTTAATCACTCTGTGGGGTGAAACATTTTGCAATGGAAATGAGTTATCATTGTTCCATCTATGCAATTACAGAATAGCAATTCCCTCATCACTAATGAGAACTCTGGGTGAGTTTCCAGAAGATTTGATACATTTCCTGGTCTTTGATGACCTTGTAACACCAGATGTTCTTTTAACTCTAGGTATTTCCTTCAGAAAGTAAATTCCTTTCAAATTCCTTTCCACCAATGACAAACCATACAGACAACAGTTCTCCTTGTGAGATTATACCACATTTTTACTGTACCTTTTCTGTTTAGTTTGTTTACATGCAAAAATACCATTGTGTTACAACTGCCTACAGTATTCAGTTCAGTAACATGCTGTACAGCTTTGTAGCCAAGGAACAATAGGCTGTCCCATATAGTCCAAGTGTGGCATAGGCTATACCATCTAGGTTTGTGTAAGTACATTCTATGATGTTTACACAATGACAAAATTGCCTAGTGATGCATTTATCAGAATGTATCCCTCTCATGAAGCTACTCATGACTGTATGTGTGAAAGAATAAAATGCCACCTTGGTATGAATCTGGTATGGTATGCTGCAGTTTTCAAAAATTAAATGGCCAAACCACGCCTGCATGCACTGTCTCTATGAAAGATTGTTATAAGTGAACATCACTTCCTAACTACCAGTAACTAAATATTATACAGAACACAGAGTGGAATTGCAAAGACTGATAAAGTCAATACTTCTTAACCATATGATCAGTTCCACATAATAAAAGCAAAAACTAAGAGAAAGGCAGCCAGGGAGTGGTTAGGAATACAGGTTCTGAAGTCAGAGAGCCTGGGTTTGATCTCAGTTCCAGTGCTCAGCAACCTAGTTCAGCAACTTGGGTCGTTATTTGACTTCACTAAACCAGTTTATCTACAAAATGGGATAACAGTAGTGCCTGCCCCATAAGGGCATTGTGCCTTAGTAAGTGAAATAATGCATTCCAAGCCCAGCTTCATAAATATTAGCTATTATTATTCAGAGGGTTTTTTTGTTATATCTCTGAAGTCCTAACCTGTAATTCCAATCTGCTTACTTCCTTCCACCTACCTCCACAGGCTACAGTAATATTCAACAGCCCACATATATTTCTGGAACGGGAAGGTATCTTATAAATTGTATATCCAGCCAAAGATGCACAACCAAGGATGTATTAGACCCTCTGGGCACCATGGTGTTGAAAAAGTGTACCTAGTTAAGAACCACTGCCCTGCCTCCCTTTACAGAGGAGCAAACTGAGGAGGCCCAGAGCATGAAGAATCTTCTGGGGTCACAAGACCATTTTCAGAATCTCCTCTTGACAGACCTGGCTCAGACCTCAAACTAGGAGCCAAGTGTCTCGACTCTGATTGCACAATTTTGGCACTCCCCCGGGCCGTCTTATGGAATTCAACAAGCATTTCCTGAGAAACCACAGTAGGGGTCAGGAAGGAGAACAAGATGGAGACCCTGCCAAGAATGGCATCGCGATCTCATCAGGGAAACAGGCATTGGCGGCATTAAGAATTCTAAAAGAAGTGCCAACAAAGTGCTAAGAAGTCCTAAGTGCTGCTGCTAACTCACGAAACTTTCATGAAGGAGATGGAATTTCTACTGGACTCAGAAGGCTAGGGATTGAAAGGAGCCATTCTGGGTAAAATAAACCATTCGAGCAAAGGCCCCGAGGTTTCAAGAGAGAAAGCTCATGAGAGATTTAACAATCTTCTTGAACAGACAAGGAGATAAACCACAGAGCTGAAACATCTGGGTTCAGAAAAAGCCAATAGTCTGAAGTATCTTTTAGAGCTGCAAAGTGATAAAATTCTTCCACTGTCTCTTCCCAGATCATCCACAGAGCATCTGCTTTCTGCCTGCCGATTCTGAAAGATTGAATGCCAGGGAGAGGAGTTGCTAGAACAGTTCATGTGTGGGATCCCACTCAGAAGACATTAAGAAAGGAGAAGCTCACTTCTCATTCCTTGCAGAAGTAGAAACCAACAGGAATACAGCTAGCCCCTGTACTCAATTTCTAAGGAGATGATGTGGGAATGAAAATGACAATTATGACAATTCGCCTCATGATATTTGATCCTACGCGAAAAAGTATAATTTTTTTTTTTTTTTTTTTTTTTTTGAGATGGAGTCTTGCTCTGTTGGCCAGGCTGGAGGGCAGTGGTGCAGTCTTGGCTCACTGCAAGCTCCGCCTCCTGGTTTCACGCCATTCTCCTGCCTCAGCCTCTGGAGTAGCTGGGACTACAGGTGCCCGCCACCAGGCCCGGCTCATTCTTTGTATTTTTAGTAGAGACAGGGTTTCACCATGTTAGCCAGGATGGTCTCGATCTCCTGACCTCGTTGATCTGCCCAGCTCAGCCTCCCAAAGTGCTGGGATTATAGGCGGAGCCACCGTGCCCAGCCTAATTTCCAATAATTCTTAATCTATTTTACTCTGAAGTTTCATTAAGCAAATAACTATAGCTTGCCGTCATGATTTAAAGCTATCGAAACAATAGAAATACTATTCACATTTTCTTTACAACCTTACTAAAATGTTAAAAACAGGTTTTGTGTAGATAAATCCTCCCATCTTGTTCTGGTTAGCTGTTGCTGTGTAACAAACCATTCCCAAACTTGATGGCATGAAACAATTATTTTATTATTCTCGTGGATTCTGGTTTTATCAGCAGAGGATCTTCACAGCAAGTTGTGCAGGTTCTTAGCATTTGGAACAAAGAATTAGACAAAACACACAGCAAAGCAAGGAAAGAATGAAGCAACCAAAGCAGAGATAGAAAAGTGAAAGAAACAGAAAGTGAAAGTGTGGGAGCAGGCCCTAGCAGGGCTCAAGGGCCCCTGATCAGAATCTTCTTGGGTCCAAATACCTCCTAGAGGTTTCCCATTGACCACTAGGTGTTCACCTCAAGTAAATGAAGTGGTGGTACACAATCAGTCTGATTGGTTGTGGAAAGCAACCCATCAGGGGCTGAAGTGAAGTTACAAAGGTCACACTCCTATGCAAATGTCTGATTGGTTGTGGGAAGCAACCAGTCAGAGGCTAAAGTGAAGTTACAAAGTTACACTCCTCTGCAAATGTCTGATTGGTTGCAAAAAGCAAACCAATCAGATGTACTTTCAATTTCCCATCTGTAGCAGAAAAGGCTGGGGAGTAGCCTCCAGTCCTTTTGTTACTTAGGCCTGGAAAGTTAGGGTTTTCCTTTCAATTCAGTTCTAGGAAGTCAGCGTGAAATGGCCTTAAGTTTCCTGCATCTAGACCCTATTCTCCTGCCTCACTGGTAGGTTAGGAATTTGAAGGGGATACTTCATAGATGGCATGTCCCTGCTCCATGTCATCCGGGGCCTGAGCTGGGGACACTCAAAGTGTGAAAGCATCTCCATCCACTGTTGGGTGATGCTGGCTGTCAGCTAAGACCTCGGGTAGGCTGCCAGCCAACCTACACGTGGCCTCTCCTCCACGTAAGTGGAACAGGGCTTCCTCACAGCATTAAGGCTAGGTTTTAAGTGTAAGTGTCCCAAGAAAGCAAAGACAGGAGAAAACATCACTTAGGTCCAAGGGTAGGAAACAGACCTCCCAATGCGGGGACTGTCAAGATCACATTGCAAAAAGAGCGTGTGGGACAAGAGAACACTACAGTCATCTTCAGAACATATAACCTGCCACACATCCCAAGTAGTACTCTATATCCACCTTCCTATGCCTGAAACTAACACCATAAAAGAAGCAATCTGTGATGATAAAGTGTTCCCTCAGCAGGATTTATTAATTTAAAAAAATTTCAAATAGCACTTTACACCTGGCAATTCCCCTTCAGGGTAGTCACAATCACCCTGTGTGGTTGTTATTCTCACACTACTCTATAAATGAAAGGCCTGAAATTCAGAAAAGTTATATGAGTTCAGCAGAGACCTTTGGGAGGTTAAGGATAGACTCACAATTTGAACTCAGAACTTCAGGCTCTAAAGCCTATGTTATTCTCACACTTCCTTTCAAGTGAAAATAGGTTTATCTAATAACAACCAATAAACACCAAATGAATTAACGAATGGATAAACACTAGACCCTGAAATTATTTTATCTGAAATTCTAGTCATTTATCAGAGTCCTATGGAAATGGTACACTAACTAGGTTAGCTCTGATGAAACAAGAACATCTTTTTAGAGAGTAAGCCTAGAGAAATGCCTTGGTAGAAACCCTGAAAGCCAATGCCAACTAAGATGGGGAGAGACTCTGTCAATGCTGAAGTTAAAATTGTGGGTGCCACCAAACTTTGCCTCAAAAAGCCTGTGAGGGTGGGCATTTTTCTTTTTTTCCATTTTCAATAATAACATAAAGGTGCCACAGACAATTTAAATCACTCCCATTTGTGACATAGATAAACTCTTCTAAGAGAATTAATAGATGGTTTTCACATTTAATTCTTGGAGTCGTTTCTTCAACTGCAGCCTGTTAATTAAAGTATAGCTTGTCGAATCTAGAATATGAACAATTTTTTATCTTCTGTTCCCAGCGCGATTCCCCAGTATTATTCTAGGAGACATCAGATTAAACTTGACAAAAATAATCTGTATCATTTTCAGAATTAAAAATCTTGGAAATTAATTCTCTGAATATTAGTTCTACCTCAATGATATTGCACAATGAAAAGAGAACGAACAATTTAAGATTTCACTATTACCTTTAAAATGTAGTTAGGAAGTAATAAATGGAGAAATTCTCAGTTCCGCAAATGTTCCAAGAATTGGCAGAGTAGGCAAAACACTAAAAGTCTTCAAGTTCTAAATAGATATAAATCAATATGGAAGAATAAAGAATAACTTAGATTTCCAGACTACAACTATTTTTCCCTAGAACTTTTTCTTTCAGTGTCCTTGCTTTGCCATCAAAAGTTCTCTAATGTTAAATGGGCTGAATAACCATCATTTATATCATTTCAGTATTTATAAATCTGTCCCAGATAGGTACTGGAGCACAGAGGCCAATTTGTATTTCATATAATTCAATATATTCCTTTTTATTTCTCTAACAGAAAAATAGTAACTCCCAGGCTGTAACCTCCTTTTTAAAATGGGCCATTAATGATTTACAAGGGTGGTTTTTGTTTTTCGTTTCATATTTTTTTTTGAAAGGAAGAGAAATAAAACCTTTCATGAGTAGTCTTCCAGGCTGGCTTTTTCCAAGAACTAATATGAAAAATGTATAAAATATGGTAAAGAAAAACCCAAGCCCAACCTCTCCTCTTGGCATTCTGGTTCCTTTAAGATCTGTTCTTTGCTTGCTTTTTCTATCACTTCTTTCCCACCACCCCCTATCCTTCCTTCTTCAGCTCAAGAGAATTCTTCTCCAAACCCTTTCTGGACCAATGTCTGAGTCATTCTCTTCTGCTTCTCCATTTACGGGACCCCTACTCCTCCTCCAAGGTCCAAATTAAACACTGTCCTTGGCTGAAACATCCTCTAATCCACCCAGGGGTTGATAATCACTCTAGCCGCACCTCATCTAACAAATATAATACAACACTTGTTTCATTCTGGTTGAGTTTTTTGTTGTTGTTGTTGTTGTTGTTGTTGTTGTTGTTTTTTTGAAGTGAAATCAGGTCTATTAGGAAAGTAAAGGAATAAAGAATGGCCACTCCGTAGGCAGAGCAGCCTCTGGTTGAATTTTAAGTGGTCATTCTTTACACATGCATCCCTAAATGAGTTGCAAATTGCAGACTCCCTGAGGAAGGAAGCCCTGTGTTATTCCATGGTTATATCCTTTCACAATGCATAGAATAGCTTAAAGCAAGCTCTCAATTTTATTAATATTTAGAATAGGTGATATTTATTGATCACATACTACTTATCAGTCTTAGTTAAGCATTTAAAGCATTATTTCAATTAACTTTCACAAAAGCCATATATATTAGTATCATCTTTCACACTTTATAGAGGAGGAAATGAGATCACCGCATTTAAGGAGCTTTCCCGTCATGCAGTTAGAGACACTGGGATTTGAACCTGAGTATTTGGATTCCGCAGCCTAAACCGCTATTCTCTACTTTCCACTTGATAGTTTAAATGAATTAATTTAAATTAATTTAAATGAAATTCAAGAATAGCATAGACTATTCATTGAAAATGAAGTTGTAGAATGGGTAGAAGAAGTAGTTCTGTTGCCAGTAGAGGGTCTTGACTGCAAGTTGTCCAGGTTTTTGGCGTTTTGAACAAAGAATTGGACAAAACACACAGCAGAGCAAGGAAAGAATGACACAACAAAAGCAGAGATTTATGAAAAGTGAAAGTACACTCCACAGTGTGGGAGCCAGCAGCAGCAGCAGCTCAAGGGCCTGGATACAGAATCTTCTCAGGTCCAAATACCCCCTAGAGATTTCCCATTGGCCACTTTGTGTTCACCTCTTGTAAATGAAGTGGTGGCCCTCAATCAGAGACTAAGGTGAAGTTACAAAGTTGAACGTCTATGCAAACAAAGACTTGGCAGCCAATCAGTCTGATTGGTTGCTGTCTGCAACAAATCAGAGGCTGAAGTGAAGTTACAAAGTTGCACTCCTATGCAAAAACCAACGGATCAGAGGTACTTTCAATTTCCCATCTGCCATGCAGTGGGGGTTTGCAAAGGGAGTAGCCTCTGGTCCTTTTGTTACTTAGATGTGCAAAGTTAGGGTTTTCCATTCAATTTAGTTCTAGGAAGTCAGTGTGAAATGGCCTTAGGTTCCCCAACTGCAGACCCTATTCTCCTGCCTCAATTCCATTTGCTTATGTATTATTTTTGTTGTCTACAGCATAAATGAGGAATCTCTAGAATTTCATCTTTCATAAGCCAACACCTGGATTTTCTTAAAACAGATTATTTTTTTACCCATTAGTCAAAGTAAATTCATCTTCCCTTAATATCATGACACCACCAGGAGTATTAGCAAAGCGTAATACTAATTATCTCACTCAGATGTACAATCACAGAACATAAAAGAAAACATTTTTCCTTTTAAATTCTTTATAACTCCCAAGTCATAAATAAGGGAGTAAATTTAGGGTCAAAAGAAGGGTTCAAGCTATGTCTATACAGCCAAATCACCAAGTCATACGTCCAACAGGCTACTTGTTATGTATTTTTAAAATATTTTACCATTCATATTGGCCAAATTAATGTGATTGATTCATAAATGTCAGCAATCCCTGTGTTGGGAATGATTTTTCCATTTATCTATTGATGCACAAAGTTCTAGAACATCAAGAGATAAATTTAGAAACATTCAACTTTCTTGTCTCTCCAATCCCCTCAACATTGTTGCTAGCTTTCTAAGACACAAACTTAAGTGAAAAGAAGTGAACTTCGATCCATACCTTTCACCTTATCCGAAAATTAACTCAAAATGGATCACAGACCTAAATGCAAAACCTAAACTATACACAAATTTCTAAAAGAAAATTTAGAAGAAAATATTTACAGCCTTGCTTAGGTGAAGATTTCTTAGAAAATATACCAAGAGGTTGTAGTGAGCCTGGGCGACAGAGTGAGACTCCATCTCAAAAAACAAACAAACAAGAAAATATACCAAAAGCTGGACCACAAAAGAAAAAAGTTGTAAACTGGACTCATCAACATGAAAAGCTTCTACAAGACACTGTTGAGAGAGTAAAAAGATAAACCAGCTGGGCGCGGTGGTTCACTCCTGTAATCCCAGCACTTTGGGAGGCCGAGGCAGGCGGATCATGAGGTCAGGAGATCCAGACCATCCTGGCTAACATGGTGAAACCCTGTCTCTACTAAAAATACAAATAAATTAGCCAGTGCCTGTAGTCCCAGCTACTCAGGAGGCTGAGGCAGGAGAATGGCATGAATCTGGGAGGCAGAGCTTGCAGTGAGCTGAGATCGCACCACTGCACTCCAGCCCGGGTGACAGATCAAGACTCTGTCTCAAAAAAAAAAAAAAAAAAAAGATAAACCACAGATAAGGGACTTGTATGCTGAATATATAAAGAACTCGCAAAACTCAACAATAAGGAAAAATAAAATTGGGCAATAATTTTGAACACACACTTCAACAAAGAAATATATAGATGGCAAACACACACACACACACACACGAAACATGTTCAACATCACCAGTCATTTGGTTAAAAAAAAAAAAAAACACACACACACACACAGTAAAACCACAGTGAGATGTCATTTCATATCTATGAAAATGGCTCCATTTTTTTTTAACTGACAACATCAAGTGCTGACAAGGATACAGAGTAACTGGAACTCTCACATGTTGCTAATAGGATTGGAAAAGGGTACAAGTACCTTTGGAAAGCAGTTTAGCAGGTTTTTATAAAGTTAAACATATACTCTCCAGTGACCCAGTAATTCTACTCCTAGACATTTACCCAAGGGGAATGAAAAAGTTATGTTCATAAAAAGCCTGTACCTGAATGTTCATAGTAGCTTTCTTCATAATTACCAAAAAGTGAAAGTAAACCAAATGTCCTCTGTTGAATGGATTAAAAGCCTGTGGTATATCCACGCCATGGAATACCACTCAGTAATAAAAGAGAACAGACTACTGGTATACATACTAAATGGATAAATCTTAAATAGATTATGCTAAGTGAAAGAAGTCAGAATCAAAAAGCTGTATATATTATTGTGTTCCTGTGACTGTTTAGAAAAGGCAATGCCACAGGAACAGAAAACAGATCACTGGTTGCCCAGGAGAGAGGAGAGCTGACTTCAAAGGGAGAGCCTGGGGGACTCTTTTGGGATGATGGAACTACTCTATATTTGTCTAAAGGGGTTGCAATATGACTTACGCACTTGTCAAAACTGGTAGAACTGTACGCCAATGAAAGCAAATTTTACTGTCTTAATTTTTTAGCAATAAAAAATTAAAAACAATTATGTCTAATATCCCTCCGTGGCTTCCCGTGACTGACAAAACTCAATTTGCATTAGACTACCATTCAAAGCCCTTCCTGTTTTGGTCTTTCCCTGCCTCTCTAGTTCCTTCTCTTTCCTGTGCCTCAAACAGGCCACATCACTGTGGTTCCCTAAATACCCTGCATTGTGTCTCAGATTTCTGCCAGCATGTGGTCCTCCAGGAACACTCTGCTTACCACCTCTTTGGATTCTCTCCCTCTAGGCCCTGCCCTAAGCATGTGAAGTGCCAACCAGGCTGGATGTCTTGCAGTTTCCCCAAAATGTGCTAGGTAGTTTCAAGCCTCCTGGCCTCTGTGCATCCTCAGTCTGGAATATTCTTTCTTGCATGTATTCTTTTTAATAAAAGCCCAGTAAACAGTCACTTGACTTAGAATTCTGTCCTAATGTTACTTCTGACATTTTTCCTGAAGCCTCCCCAGGAAGGAACTTGTTTTCCCCTTGTAATCCAACCATGCCATGCAGACTTCTATCACAGTATTTGAAAACATTGCAGGCATATGTTTTCATGTCTATCGTGACCTCCCTAAGAGCAGGGATCCTTCTTTTTCATTTTGTATTGCCACTACCTACACCTAGCATATTTCTGACACATGATAGGTGCTTGATAAATGTTTGATGAATGAATGAATAAAAACCTAACAAGGTAATGAGCTAACAAATCTTATCTGGACTAAAACTCTGAAGTGTCCTGCAGAAGAATGCTCTATATCATCCCAATTCTGAGCAGCCCACCTTCAGCAAATACTGTCTACTTTCTTTGATGTTTGTAAACTAGTGTCGTAATTACCTATTTACTGCACATGGTTATGCAAATAGGTAATTATACTAGATTGTGAGTTCTTCCAGGAACTCACTAAACTCTAGATCCCCAGCACGCAGGAGACAATGCCCAACTCAAGCAGCTACTCAATAAACTTGTGTTAAGCCAGGCATGGTGGCTCCCAGCACTTTGGGAGGCCCAAGGAGGGAGGATAGCTTGAGGCCAGGAATTTGAGACCAGCCCAGGCGACATGGCAAGATCCTGTCTCTACACAAAAAGAATAAATGAAAATAAACTTGCATTAAACTGACTTTTCAGATCAGTAGAATCCATGCTTTTTTCCTCTCCTGAGTCCAGGGCCCAATTAGGCTGCAGTGATGCCAGTAATAAGAAGTGTATGAAAAGAAGAAAAGTTAAAGTTCTTAAAGAGAAAACTTTAAGACAGGCATGCATAATCAGAGTAGAAAGACATCAATAACCCAACAGTAATAAATGTAGGGAATTAGAAATGACCTTAAACCACATTTTCCTCTGGAAAAATAATCCCTCAAAGAAAATGAGAGCAAAATGAACAATGGAAGGATAAGCAAAACTGCTTATACCAAAAGAATCCTTGGAAGATAACACATGAAGTGAGAAGACACAGTATCTCTTTCCAAAGCTGGGAATTGGTTTCAGGTCTGCTGCTCAGCCCCATCTCCCCAGGCATGTCTGCAAGTCACATAGTTTCACCTCCGCTAATGTCTGCATTGTCCCAGGAATGATTTAGAACCTGTAAGGGCAACATGATTTTACTAATGAAGGGGAATTCTTGGTTCAATTTGGCCAAGTTCTGAATCCAAGTGCAATAGTACATATTCTTTGAATCTCAGAAAGAGTTTCTAAGAATTTGACCAAAACAAATATTTATGTTATAGAAAAGACTTTGTGAATATTAAACTTTCCCAAACGAACCCTGCTGGAACAGCATTCATTGGCTGAACACTGCCTTCCCACACCCCATCCCCCTACTCCCACATCTCTCTCTCTCTCTCTCTCTCTCTCTCTCTCTCTCTCTCTCACACACACACACACACACACACACACACACACACACTTCACTCTTCACTGCCTGTTGCCCATTTGGAGCTGATTAGTTCATCCCCCAACAGGTACTAAAACATTATGAGCTCAATGAGCCTGCTTACCCCACTGAGTAACCCCAGACTTGTATCTCAGCAAGCCCTGTGCTGAAATGTAAGAGCCAATTTCCTTGCTACTTATCATAAAATTCCCATCAGTTACATGAATATTTTTAAACACTTAATTTTGATCAATCCCTTGGCTTTTTCCCTATGTATGTGTGTACACCTGTGTCTATGGTGATTCTTTTATTAGATGGATCTTAAATGTGATAGGCAATAATGCAACAAATCTAAAATTTGTAAGTCTACGTTCAGGGTCAGGACTAGGATGAGACAAGAGATGGGCTGAAGTTGCAAAATTCAAGAGGGCCCTCACTCTGAGGGTGCCCAAAGCTTTTTCACTGCCAGTCCCACTCATCTGAGGCTCTGTAAAGAGAAGTTACATGCTTTACTACTGTGCAAAAAACACACACACGTCATCTAATCCTCTCACAAAAAAAAGCTGTGTCTCCTCTTCACATAGCTGACTACTTCTCAACCTTCAAGTTCTAGTTCACATGTCTCCTCCTTGGAGAGGATGTTCCTAAATACATTCTTTAAAGAAGGAGCATCATCTCCTATAATCCATCATGGCACTCTTATATTTCTTCTCCATGTTGGTCAAAATGTATAATTACTTCTTCTTTATTGTCCGTTTCCACTAGAATATTAGCACTGTGAGGGCAGAAACAATGAATGTCTTGTTTAAGACCATACCCCCATTGCCTAGCACTGTGCCTGGCACATAGTTAACACACAATAAAATAAGTGTTGAATGAATGGAACTTTAATGGCTTTGGGATGATTCAAGTCCACTCGTGACATTTACTTGCCTTGAATCCTTAGGTGAGTTACATAAATCCTGTATGGCTCACCTTTGAATGTTCTCACCTCAAAATGGAGATGTTCATTCATCCATTCATTCATTCAATAAGTTGCTTGCAAGGTATCTGACATAAATCAAAGAGTAAGTAAATGAATAATGTTTATTTTCCCATTCGGAAGCATAAAAAGTTACATACTGTTCAAATTTACATGGCCAGTGTTCTGGTTTTCTAGGACTATATAACAAATCACCCAAAATTTAATGACTTAAAACAAATATTACTTCACTATGATTCACAGTTCCTGTGAGTCAGGAATTTAAGAAGGGCTCCATTGGGTAGGTCTGGCTTGGGACTTCTCACCCAGTCAGATGGTGGCCAGAGCAGGGGGAAAAAAAAAAAAAAAAAAAAAAATGGAGGTCTGGAGAAGCTAGGGGTTAGCCAGGGACTGATACATTTCTCCCTCTTCTCTCTCTCTCTCCCCGCCCCCACCCAGCATGCTGTTGCAGTGCTTCTTTATATGGTCTCTCTAGGTAGACCAACTGGACTTCTTCACAGCGTGGTGCCCCTAGGACAGTCAGACAGCTTACGTGCCAAAACAGTGCTCCATTGCAAGTGTTCCGGCAAACAAGGCAGAAGTTTTATTGCCATTTATGACCTAGCATTGGAAATGCAGCTAAGTAGATATTTCAGGATCCTTCCTGCCCACATTTGTTCTGGAAAACAAAGGCCTATTTTGCTCTGTCTGTCCTTTTCAGTTCAAGCTGATACAATTCCTTTAAAATTTTTTTGTGAAATTTTTGTATATTAATTTGTAATCTACTCTGTTAAATGAAAGTTAGACAAAACTCTTTAAAGTACGTTTTCACTCCCTGTGAGGTTGCCTTTGGAAAATTCCCTCAAGTGTCTTAAAAGTCCTGGCCGGGCACGGTGGCTCATGCCTATAAATCCCAGCACTTAGGGAGGCCAAGGTGGGAGGATGGCTTTAGCCCAGAAGTTTGAGACTCACCTGGGCAACATGTTGAAACCCCATCTCTACCAAAATACAAAAATTAGCTAGGCTTTGAGGCTCACACATGTGGTCCTAGCTACTTGGCAGACTGAGGTGGGAAGATCCCTTGAGCCTGGGATGTGGAGGTTACATCCCTTGAGCCAACAGCGAGCCACTGCACTCTAGCCTGGGAGAGAGAGTAAAACCCTGTCTCAAAAAAAAACCAAAACAGTCTTAAAAACAAAAACAACACATTTTTAAAATCCTATTATCACAAAGGGTCTGTGATGCACACCCTTCAGATTCTTAGAACATTTTTGTCTGTTTGAAAAGATTTCAGGCCCCACCTAACATCTTTGAGATCTTAACAAAGGATCGTTCAAGACCACCCTGGATTTGATCTCTGCCCTGAAACTAGTACTTAATTTGAGATTTTTTGTTTTCTGGTAAAATAAGAAACATTTATTTTCAAAACAGTCTTGACATCTTACTATTTCCTCTATGTTTTTATTAAAAACTGAACAGTTGCATTTTGGCTTATCTCTCTACTTGTATCTTAGCATGTCTAAAAGAAACCAGTTGGCCTTTTCAACATTCTGCCTACAAATTTTCTCAGACAGATCCATCAGCTTATTGGGTACATTTTCTCTTTTCCATACTACTAGAGGGGACAATTTGACTAAACTTTCTACCACGACCTACCAAAGGCCTCCTTTCTTCTGGTTTTCAATAAAGTTTTCCTCATTCCTTGAAACCTTTAAAACAGATTCTTCAGGGCCCAACAGGCTTCTGCTGACAAGATCTTCAAGGCTCTTCCACCATCTCCCTGATGCCCGACCCCAAATTGTTTTCATCTTTTGTTCTAGCAGCACCCTACTACAAAGTAACAGAGTCTGTTCCATTTTTCTGATATGTATCAAATCAATCTGAACTTAAGGTCTTGAAGCAAGAACAAACATTTTATTCTCTTGTTGTTTCTGTGGGTCAGGAGTCTGAGAAAGATTCTACCAGGGTGGGGTTCAGTGACTCACTAATCCCAGCACTTTGGGAGGCAGAGGCAGGCAGATTACTTAAGGTCAGGAGTTCAAGACCGGCCTGAACAACACAGTGAAACCCTGTCTACTAAAAATAAAAAATAAAAAAAATTAGCCAGGCATGGTGATGCATGCCTATAGTCCCAGCTACTCAGGAGGCTGAGGCAGAAGAATCAGTTGAACCCAAGAGGTAGAGGTTGCAGTGAGCTGAGATGGCACCACTGCACTCCAACCTGGGCAATAGAACAAGACTCCATCTCAAATTTTAAAAAAAAAAGGCTCTACCAGGTCATTCTGGCTTAGGGTCTCTCATGTGGTTGCTGTCAGATAGTGGCTGGAGATGGAACAGTAGGTGGGTTGGAGCAGATGGGGGATGCCAGGCAGCTCTCTATTTTATTCATGTATGCTCAGGGCTTATCCATGTAGTGTCCTTACACAGGCTACCTTGGGCTTCCTCACAGCATGGTGGTTGGAGCTCCAGCAAGGCAGTATTAGCATCACCTTTTGTCTTCACTTTGGAATTCACACAGCATCACTTTCATCACACACTGTTGGGAAATAGTGAAAACACGTGCCCAGTTTCAGGAGAAAGAAAACAAACCCACGCCTTTATAGGAGGAGTTTTTGGGGGTTTTTTTTGTTTTTTCTTTGTTTTTTTGTAAGTACAGATTTATTTTCAACCCTCTACATCCAGTAAGTAGCCATTGAACTACTTGTTTTCTATTACATTAAAGGAAATAGAAAACTTCATTCAATTATTCATTTATTCATACTCCCTTAATCCTCTGTGTAAATCCTGTTACTAGAATATCACATTATTTTCAAATGGCCTCTTTTTGTATGTGTCTCTTCCCTTAGACTGTCAGATTTCCCAATGTGGTTGGGAACTGTTTCCTTCTTCTTTGTGTCTTCATTAGTGTGAAATCTGACTCATAATAGATGCTCAAATAATATATGCTGACTAAACAGATGAGTAAGTAAATTGCACTTTTACTTTATTTACAAATGTTGAATTGGAATATATCCTATTAAGTAATGAATCACCAAAAACTAAATTTACATTTCTATTCCCTGTTGCTAGAAAATTTTGTTCTTATTAAGTCAACAGTATAATCCATATTTATATTGGCTTTCTTTTGCAAATGTGCATTTTCACATGTAGACCACAGAGAGGGTATACCCTGCCTTAGAATCCAAACAACTGAAGCAAATGTAAAAAATACCTTCCGAGAAATAGGCTGACCCAACCACAGCTCAGGACGGATTGCCCAGCATGGGGAAAGGGACAAGAGAACAACCTTGTGAAAAAGCAGCAGCAGTAAGAGAAATATCGTGGCAGAGGTGCAGCCCTCACGAGGAAGAATGGCAAAGCGCTGCCACCCACCTCAAGGCTTCTGAGCTGAGGAAACAGTCCCAGGCCATAATAAATCTCTAAGTGCAAAAGTCAGATGACTACAAAGCTAAGGTGGTGTGAAAAGACGCCCAGCTCCAAGAGACCTGATTATTATGGATAAGGCAACATGGCAGGGCACAGGGTTCGGCTCTTCCTCTGCATAGGGGATTCAGGGAAGAAAGAGAGATTGGTGGTTGGAGGAAGCACACTCATTCTGCATGTGCAAGGGAGTGGGGGCTTGAGGGAATGTTAAGGAGGGGCTCAGAAAGAAAACAGCTGAAAGGCTAAGACTATGATTTTAGCAGAAAGGTACCAAACAGCAGGTTCCCTCTCTGTACCTCCACACCCTACCCCCAATCTTGAATTCATCCCAAGATAAGCTTTGGTTCAGGACACTACCACATGTTTATTGTCACTGAACAGGAAAGATCTGGCTGATCTCCAGGCACTGCAGCCCCAAAGCTTGAGGGTTAATTGTGCTTGTTATTGTTATTGTTTAACTGTTACACAATTATCCATTAAGGCAGATGGATTCATTTTTTCTAAACACCCATGAAACCGATTCCTTAGCACAGCTCATTTATTTGCTTCTGAAGGATGGTATGAAACAACTATTTGGGGAATAACACACATGAGAATATGTTTCCCAAAACCCTCTCATTAGTGGGGAGAGGACTTCTGTGTTTTGCCAGGGGTTATACAAATTCTGGGATGGGGTGGGTGGGATGGATGAGGGTTCTGAGAAACTGAGAAGCAGCGAGGATTGGACAGACACAAATATCTATAAAATTAAAGGGCATTTTTCTTCACAACAAACTGTTTGCTGAGAATCGTTTTTCACTCTTGAGAAAACCATGTATGTTCTTCCTCTTCAAAAGTTACATGGAAATTATCAGTATAAAACTAATGCATTCATAACATTCCTCTAGTAAAACTGAACCGTCTCTCAAAACTACCAAATACTGACCCCCTGAAAAACAATTCTATTTGTCATAAGCATGACTGAGGTGAGATCAGCAGAGCTCCCTACTCTATAGGATGGAGTTAACTAAAGGAATCATAATGACCTGAACACTCACATCATTTGACTTCAGTCTCTGATCAAAATGGTGCCTAAATCAAGTTTCCTGTTTTTCCACCCCGTTACACAATGATCTATTAGGACAGGTGGATCAATTGGACCAGCCATCCATGCAACCTCTGGTTCCTGAGATCAATCTGCTTATTTGCCCTGGTAAAAAATAGCATGAAGCAATGGTTTGAGAACAAAATTTACAGTTCACTTACAAAAGTTGGCATCATGTAGATACAATGCCTGAGAGGCAGTTTGGAATTTCTGATTACCATACTATCAATCTTATCCAGTGAATAAAGAAGAAAAAATATCAAGTCTTCATTTGCCTTTAAATGAGTGTTCCTTTCTCTTAGTTCTCTCATATACTCTAGTCAATTAAAGAACCTAAAGGCATTAATACCAAATGAATCATTTTATGCTTACATATGCATGCAATGGATAGTTTTTTCCCCCAAATTTTGGAGCAAGAAGGCTTTGAAACACATAAACTGCACCGTCTACTTTGTCAAAATGTGCCAGACAACTACAGAGACGGAGTTATTTTCTTGGACAACACAAAATGGCATGTGATTCACCATACCTTTTCCTACAGCAACAAGCTGCAGGGAATAAAACAAGGTAGAAATTATAAATGTATGAGAACATAATGCTAGAACTCATCATATCTGGTAATCTGATAATTAAGAGTTTGAAAACAATAAAGTTTCAGTATTTTAAACCTTAAAAGAAATCTAAGTTTCAACCTGGGCAAAATAGTGAAACTCTGTCTCTACTAAAAACACAAAACAAAAAAAAATTAGCTGGGCATGGTGGTACATGCTTGTGGTCCCAGCTATTTGGGAGGCTGAAATAGGAAGACCGCTTGAGCCTAGGAGGTGGAGGTTGCAGTGAGCCAAGATGGCGCCACTGCACTCCAGCCTGGGTGACAGAGTGAGTCCCTGTCTCAAAAAAGGAAAGAAATTCAAGTTTACAAGTAGAGTTTTATATTTTGTGTCTTAATGTTCCCAACCAAGATTTCAAAACAATAAGACATTAGCCAAAATCAAAAAAGGAATAGCAAGTGTGAGGTGAAAAAAGTACTTGAATATATTTCTGGATGCACCGGATATTGGCAAATCATTTTTGAAGATAGTTTGAGTTTCATGATCCATAAAAATATTTGTACTATTTGGCCCAGATTTTGCCATTTGGACTATGAACATTAAGGAAACAATTTTGAAATATATGTTTATATTTTAATATAAACAAAATAATTTTGAAAACGATATTTTCCATAGATTATAGCAATAAGAACTGGAAATAATTTAAGTGGCCCCAAATTAAGGCAATTAAACATAATTTGGGGTCTAGCCAACAATATGATAATGGTTAAACTATGGTACCATCAGGGCAATATAATCTAAGGCACAGTTTTTTTCTTTTTTTGGTAGTTTCCCAACTTACTGTAAGTGGTTATGATACAGTTACATTTTTAAAATAATTTTTTAAGTCCTAGAAACCCTACCAATGCACTTGAGTGTTATGAGCACTTCAATAGTGAGGTAGTTGTAAAAACTGCTCTGAGGAACAGAACTGGGGAAGGAAAGAATAAAGATTTGCTACTTTTAATACCGTGTGATTTTAGACCACTTAACAAAAACTTAATATAAAGAAAATGACAATTACTGCTGTAAGTATGGAGGACAGAGACGATAAGCAAAGGAAACATGTGACCAGATTGTGTTTTAGGAATAACCCTCTGGTCAAGTCTGAGAGTGGATTAGAAGGAACTAAGGAGAGGATAGTTCATTGGAGTTAGAATGTTTTAACGATTATTCTTTACATGTGTGTTACACTTTATAAACTACAGTATTATTTCACTCCATGATCTAATCTAAATCCTTTCCATTTAAAAAAAGGCAACGACTCAACATCAGGTTTCAGGAGAAATCAGCATGTAAATTAGGCATTATGCAAAGAAAAAAAAAAAGCACTTAAAATCTACAATGGAAATACTGTCAGAGTCCACAGTTGCCAGGAAGCTCTAAGACAATGTTTTATCCCAGGATCTGCCATTGAGCTGTATTTTAAGTGTATCTGTTTTGTCTTTCTTCCTCAAGGTCTTTTGATATTTTATTCTTTTTTACTTTTTCAAAGCAGGGTTTCCCTCTGTCACCCAGGCTAGAGTGCAGTGGTGCATTCTCAGCTCACTGTAGCCTCAACTTCCTGGGCTCAGGTGATCCTCACACCCTCAGCATCAGCCTCCCAGGTAGCTGGGACTACAGGCACATACCAACATGGTCGGCTAATTTTTTGTATTTTTTGTAGAGCTAGGTTTTCGTCCTGTTGTCCAGGTTGATCTCAAACTCCTGGGCTCAAGCGATCCTCCCACTTCAGCCTCCCCAAGTGCTGAGATACAGGCATAAGCCACCATGCCCAGCCTGATATTTTATTCTTAATGAAACAAACTTACCGTTATAACCAATGTCAGTCAGATGTCCCACCTTTATCTTCAAGTCACTCATATCCCAACCCCCACCCCCAACTCCTTGCCACCAAAGAACAAATGGTTGATCATGACTTGGACAAGTTTGTTCTCTATTTCCCAGGA
Organism: Chlorocebus sabaeus; assembly: GCF_047675955.1. NCBI lineage: Eukaryota > Metazoa > Chordata > Mammalia > Primates > Cercopithecidae > Chlorocebus > Chlorocebus sabaeus. The sequence continues at coordinate 40,151,113 of NC_132914.1, read as the reverse complement.
CCTTTTTAATCCTTTCCCATTTACCACTCTGGCTGTAAAGAAAGAAGAGGCAGCACTGTCTCATCCAAGATGTTCCTGCTCCACCCACCCACCTGCCTCCCACGGAGGGAGGGGAAGCAGTGGTTATGGCCCTGAGCCCTCAAGTCTGGCCTGTGCAGAGCACTTCACATGCTTGCTTTCCACGATGCTCCCTGCAGCCTTATAAAGCAGGTACTGTTATTCTCTCTACTGAGCTGCAAAGAAAATAAAGGTCAGAGAGAGACAGTCCTGCTAAGGCCACACAGGTAGTTAGTAGCAAAGCTAAGGTTCAAACCTATGGTGTATAACCCTAAACGTTTGTGCTTATACATTACAGTAAATACGACATTATTCTTGGGTGGTCTTCCCAGCCCACACATCCTTCAACCCTTTAGCTTTTACTTCAGGTTAAGTAGAGCAACAGAATGCTCACAGCTCATGGAGTCTCTGCTTCTCGTTAAACCCAGGATAATACATTCATCTTATCATACCAGTTGCTTAAATACACTTTTAAAAGACAAAATTCAGGGAGTTTAATGAGTGTATAAAGACAGGCATATTCCTGAAATTCTACTACATAAAGCATCTGAGTCAGATTATACCAGAGCACGTGCTGGGCTATTTTTAGGAGGGCTGTATATAGGACATAGTTTTCTGGTTATGTCACAAGCTTGCAGGTGGGCCTTCTCCTCACATTTGAGATAAAAATGGATACATAGATATAAAGATAAATACAATACAGTTTCTGCCCTTGAAGAATTCCAAGACTAGTTACAGGAACAGAAAAGGTAAAAATGAAGCATGAGAATGTGAAATCTGGCATAACAGAGGTGGAGGAGCACAGAGAGCAGGAATTTAAGGCACCTTAGAAGCCTCTGCTTCATCTGTGCAACACATTTTATTACATGCCAGTCACCGGGGAAGACAATTATTTACAAAAATCAACACTGTCTCGGCTCTCAGGACTCAGCTTTCTCAGGTGGGGAAATCAGACCTCGTCAAATGCCAGCACAAAAGCAGAGTTCCACACCGAGGGAAGTGCGCCCAAGGAAAGCAATGCTGTCTGCAGAAGACACACAACAAAAGGACTTGTCTTGGACAGGGGCTGGGATGAGTGTAATCAGGGTGGCCCTCCTCTGAGGAAGTGACTCTTGAGCTGAGAGGTAAGGACAAAGGAGGCATTAACTCAATCAAAGGAATGGGGCCGAGAGCATTCTAGACAGGCAATCACATGTGCCAAATCCAGGGAATGAGAAAAGCAGAGCCTTTCCAAAACACTGGAAGGAAGTCACGTGACAAGAGTGCAGCAAGCCAGGGGAAAGGGCACAAAAGGATGGAGGGGCAGATACCCAGGAGCTGGGGACTGCGGTGAGGATTACAGGTGGCAGAGATACAATGACACAAGACTCTTCACCTCTTCTCCATGTACCACGTAGGTACCACGCCCCCTAGGTAGCCACCTTTCCACAGCCTTGCACCATGACAAAAGTAGCACAGAACCACTACAAATGTTCAGACAGCTCACGTAACTTCGTAGATTCTTCACTTATTACGAGTCAACACTTCAGGCCAGGGATATGTTTTAAAATCCTTTCAGTTAGATGAAATATGGTAACATCAACAGTTTTCAGACTCTTGCCCTACTAAAAGGTTGGTAGTAAACGTTTCTACTGATTGAGAAAATGACTTTACTGATAAATGGCTACTGGGCTTCCTGTCCAAACATTAAATGAATTCTAATGTAATCATAGCAGCACCTGCATTCATTTGAAAAATGATAATCCACGTATGTGTCCCAGATATAAGCATTTGTTAAATCTGCAGAATGACGTTTGTGACACATATGAATTTGGGGACCACTTGTAAAAATGACGTGGCCCATAACTTGGAAACCGCAAGGCTAAACTCTAAGGTCCCTTTCAGTACTGAAACTCTGATTCTATCATAATTTTCAATAAGAATGGTTTTTATCCTTATATGTTATGGAGCAAAAGACAGAAAACTTTGGCTAACACTACAACTAAAATCTTTTGGAACACAAAGCCAAGGAAAATCTGCTTCAGTTGACAACGATTTACTTGCGATTCTAAACATGCGCACTCTGCAGCTGATTAACAATTCTCTTTAATGTGTTTTTTAAGCTTCTTGAACCTCTTAACCTCAGCTGTTCTGAATCTTGATGTCATCAGCCTTGATCTCCCTACATCCAAACATTCTCTGTGGGCTTTGCTTTCACACAAGCCCTTCCTATATAATCATCCCAAAAGCTCCAGGCTGATGTCCTCTAGTATTGCAATTTCAGGGGAAAAAAAAAAATTAGCTTTACATTTCCAACACTTCCTTTAAAAAAAATCCAGAAATGAGTCTCCCAGACCTGGATTACACCTTGTGTTCATCCCTGAACCAATTGCTGTAACCTAGAAGATGGAAGTTACAGATTGGCCAAGCCAAGTGTCACTATCCATATGCTTGAGAGCAGGGAGATGTGGGAGGTTTCAAAGGAAAAACCAAGGGGACATGATATGGATATCCCATAGACCAAAGCAACAGTTTTAATGACCTTCTGGACATTTTTTTCTATTGCAAATGACAGAAACCCAATTTATGTGGTTTTAGCAAAAAAGAGTCTGTATTGGCTCACATAACTGAGAACTCCAACAGTACTTTGGCTTCTGGCATAGCTAGATTCAGGGATTCAAATAACTGAATTCCCTCTTCTTCTCCCACTCCATCTCTCTCCCTGTCCTGATTTCTCTAGTCTTGACTTCATCTTCCGGAATGCTTTCCTCCAAATGGAAGACTATGTAGTCCCTGGCAGCCCTAATGTACATAATCTTAGCTTCTGAACTTTCCAAAGGAGAGTGGCCTTTTCCCTCCATCTCAGGCTTTAAAGAAGGACTCAGAATTAGCCCCCCGGGGCCACATGTCCAGTCAGCCACAAGTCACCCCGACCAGAGCATGAGCTACTCTCATGGAAAAGCCTAGAGCCCATACCTGGGGCTGGGAAAGTAGGGCCTCAAATTATTAGACCTACAAAAATATAAAAGAAAAACAGTTCCTTAAAGGTAAAGTCAGACGCTCCACCAAAAAAAAAACAAAAACGAAAAGAGAGAGTGAGAGAGATTGGGGGATAGGAAGGCAAAAGCAATAGGTGTCTATTATGGTCCTCATGCTAGTATTCAGCTCCATACATCAGCATGTCTGTCACCCAGCATTTGAGTTTCTGACCCTGTTGTTTTCCTCTCCCTCCTGGCTGAGCACACTCCTGGAAAACTCTTGGTGGTAATTCTCTTGCTTTAACTCAACCTCAAGACTCTTCTTTTCCATACTCTAACCTGGTAGAAAGTCTCTATTCCAGTTATGTATTGGTCATTTGGGCAGGATATGCAAGTAAGAAGCAGGAATTTGGGTGTGCTGGGGACTGAGACAGGTGGGGATGGGGATGAAGGCTCAGGAGGAAGAGAAGAATTCATTGTATATGAATGAGGACAACTTTACAAATAAAGATAATAGAAAGAAAGTACAATAAATGGCATTAACTCCAATGAAGAATGAAATTACTTTAGAGCAGTAATATCTCCCTATTACTAAGGGAGATACTACTAATTTTAATGAACAAAAGGAAAGAATAAAGTGTTATGAAGGGACAGGAAGAAAAGTCTATGGCAGTATTTCTCAAAATACGGTCCCTGGACTATAGCAGCATGTATTCTCATGCTGCCATGAAGAAATACCCAAGACTGAGTAATTTATAAAGAAAAAAGGTTTAATTGACTCACAGTCCTGCATGGCTGGGGAGGCCTCAGGAAACACAATCATAGTGGAAGGTACCTCTTCACAGGGCAGCAGGAGAGCAAATGAATGCCGGTAGGGGAAATGCCAGACGCTTATAAAACCATCAGATCTCATGAGAACTCACTCACTATCATGAGAACAGCATGAGGGAAAACCTCCCCCATGATTCAATTATCTCCCGCCAGGTCCCTCTCATGACACATGGGGATTATGGGGATTACCATTCAAGATGAGATTTGGGTGGGGACACAGCCAAACTATATCACAGCATCACCTGGGAGTGTGTTTAAAATGCAACTCTGAAATTGTCAGAAGCCTGAGGCTAGAATCCTCCAGGTGAATCTGATGCATGACAGTTTATAGACCTTTTACTCTAAAGAATGATCCGTCCTTCCTCTGTGGAGATCCATTTCTCATTTTAAAACAAGGTGCTGATATTCATCTTTCACAATTTATAAAAAGCCCCCTTTCTAGTCTCTTCTTTCAATTCCTTCTCCCTTATTTTCTGTAATTTCAATTTCTAGTCCATGAGCATAACACAAACTGTCAAGTTTAGGTCAATGAATATAGCTAGAGACAAAACAGGAAAAGTTAAAAGAACAGCTCACCATTTCTGTGTATATTAGCAAGAAGGAATTACTTGAATCAACCAAACTTTGGCTTTGAACTTTCTGCTCACAAAAATAGACTAGTCATTTTTTGAGCAGACAAGCAGTGGAAAGGGAGCTTGCATCTTCTCCGTTGTACATCAGCTTACACATACACCATAGAAAGCAAACATTAAAGCTTTTCATCTTAAGGAATAATTTTTTTTTCTTTTTTCTTCTTCTTTTTTTTTTTTTTTTTGAGACAGACTCTCACTCTGTTGCCCAGGCTGGAGTACAGTGGCATGATCTCAGCTCACTGCAACCTCCACCTCCCTGGTTCAAGCAAGTCCCCTGCCTCGGCCTCCTGAGTAGCTGGTATTATAGGTGCATGCCACCATGCCCAGCTAATTTTTTTGCATTTTTAGTAGAGACGGGGTTTCACCATGTTGGTCAGGCTGGTCTCGAACTCCTGACCTTATGATCCACCCACCTCAGCCTCCCAAAGTGCTGGAATCACAGGTGTGAGCCACCGTGCCCGGCCAAGAAATAATATTTTTAAAAATGTTTGCAAATACTATACCAATGTTATAACCTGGGAAACGTGCAGACATATTCAGTATGAATCATAAAGGAAGCAGTTACAGGACACAGACCAAATAAATAGAGAAATGACACTCTCATGGTATTTACATGCCAGGCGCTGCTCTAAGTGCTTGATGTATATGAGCTTATTCGACGCTCACTATAGTCTTACAATTTGCATACTGCTAGCAGGCCCATTTGAAAGATGAAGACGAAGCACAGAGAGGCGCTTACAAAGACCACACAGTCTGACCTTGAAACCAGGCAGTGGCACCCAAAAACCAATGAATGCTCTTGACCACCTTTCTTCTTAATTTCTGGTCCCAACCACTCTTCCAGTCTACCTCAAAGCAGAATTCAGTGATATTACTGTAACTTTAAGCAGATCAAGGGCAGCCAGGAGCAGAATGGGAAGAGGCAGAGATGTTGAAGGAAACATGGAGACAGGAGGAATGAAGCTGGACAACCGGGCATAGAGTAGCAGAACCAAAAGGAAAGGACAAGAAGTCAAGGAAGGGGAAGCTGGAAATGGGTTGATGGAGTTCATGGGCAACGGTGAAAAGCAAGGAGGTTGAGAGAGAGTAAAGGGATCATGACGTTGCTCTGGAGAGGCTGAGGACAAGTTCAGATGATGAAGCGGTGGGAAGCTGCAGGAAGAGGGGACACAGACAGCTAAGGAGACCAGAGACCCAGGGGAAGGCATGAAGGAGCCAGTCTGGGAGGTAGAGCCAAGAAGAGATGCATTTAGAAACGAAGACTTGGGTTCAGAAAGATAAAACAGAAAGGGGACAAATAAAGAGAAGGGGACAAAATGAAAAGGGAAGGTCCTCTCCTTGGGCATTCCAAAGGCCATCATGCCCTATGGTCCAGACAAGAGAGTGTCTGTTAATAAAAATTAAAAGAGTTGGATCTAGCACCGGTGCTTTTTCATTTTGTTCATCCATTCCCTAAGAGCTTGTGGGCTTTCACTTCTAAAACAATAGAGATGGAAGAGATCAAGCCAGACTGACATTTCCCATCCACTCAATACGTGTCTCAGTCCTGTCAGTGGGGCAACCACAGAGGAAGGACTGAGCAATAGAAACCCATTTTTACTGCCCTTAAAGGGCTATTTAAACATGCCACAGAGAACATAGCCCAATTCAGTGAAAGAGAAGCTCTTAGCGGCAGCTGCCTGCTCCACTTGGGCTGCATGGATCCACGCTCTGGCTCCTCAGTTCTTCAACATGGGTAGGGCTGGCCTTGTGTCACATTTACCTGAGCAACCTGGGTTCCCAAATGTCCAAAAGAATGTGACTGAAGAGTCAAAGGCATACAGACAAAGACAATTTAGGAATATTTTGCTTATTGACCAGAGAGGTGTGAATTCTTGCACGTAACAGATTGCCTTCTGAATACAATGCAAGTGCAGGGCCTCCCTTTATCATTCCAGTCCTCACATTCCAGGGCTTCCCAAACTTTCCTGTTAGCAATCACTTCGAGTATTTGCTTTAAAAAGAAAAGCATTTGCCAAAAAATGTACCCCCAAGATTCTGAATCAATAGATTTAGGCGAAGCCTAAGACATCTTTTCTGTTTGTTTAATTCCCACAGATACAAACACTTACAGGAGTAATTCTTTGGGTCTGGCATGTTCAGGAGGCTCTGATGTGCCCTATTTGCCACCTAAACTGCATTTCTTTCTGTCGTTTGGTTTTGTTTGAGACAGGACCTCGTTCTGTCACCCAGACTGGAGTGCAGTGGTGCCATTACAGCTCACTGTAGCCTCGACTTCCCAGGGCTCAGTTAGGTGATCCTCCCACCATGCCCAGCTAATTTTTGTATTTGTGGTATAGACAAGGTTTCATCATGTTGCCCAGGCTAGCCTCAAACTCCTTGGTTTAAGAGATCTGCCCACCTTGGCCTCCCAAAGTGCTGGGATGGCAGGCATGAGCCACTGCACCTGATCTAAACTCCATTTCTTTTTGCTCAACTAGTTCCCACTTCTTTCCTACCCATACTCTTTACATCACACATCTACCTATGCTGACTTCCAGATTCCCCAACTTCTGCCGCCACATAGTACGTTCGCCTATTGAAATCCTTGAAATTCTAGCCAATTCTCAGCTGGAATTTCCTGACCTCCCAATTTGAAAGTGGTCTCTTCCTCTCCACTCTCACGTGCAATCCAGTTTGTACTTGTCTTGTGGCACATGCTCCCATTTTACCTTGCTATAGGAATAGTACCCCCCATACCCTCCTTTCTAGACTGCAAACTTGTTGAAGGCAGTAGCTATGTCTTCAGATAGCCCCACAGATATCAAATGCTTAGCACAGCGCTTGAGCCATTGTATCTCCTCCAGAAGGAATATTCCCCCCTTCCCTTTTTCCTTTCATACCCCTTCTGTGCATAGCAACAGGCTTTGCATACGGTATCTGTTTACTAAGTGTATGTTAAATAAATGAGTAAGTGAAATAAGAACTTCTGGAGACTTTTGTTAATTTGTGTTACTTTTTCATTCAGATAAAACATGCCTGGGAAAAAGTACCTGGAGGTATTTAGCATACAGAAAGGAGATGTTTCGTTTTTCTCTAGAGGTAACTCATAAATTACAATGCCAAAGTCTTGGCTGTTGAATTTTGGGACATTTTTAAAATAAACAAGCATTTAACTGAGTATCCAGAATGTATACAGAGCTCTTCAGAGAACTAAAGGAGGATACAAAATAAATGGGGAAAAGGTTCTCCTATTCTCATCGACACAGAGTTTTGTTTAAATATAACGACATACATGGGGCGCAGCAGCTCACACCTATAATCCCAGCACTTTGGGAGGCGGAAGTGGGAGGATTGCTTTGTTACAGTAGGTAACTAGTCAGGCATAACCAGGGCAGGAGAGGGTTCCCCACCACACCTCACCAGGAAAGTCAGGCAACCATCAGGTGATGGTCAGGCAGTTGTCACACAGCCAGCACCAGGGAAAAGCAGTTTCCCTATAGATAGAAAACACCTGAAATTGGCGATTGACAGCTTCTCAATTAAGATCTCAGGAACTGGGCGAGTGGGCTCAAGCATGCACATTAAGAAGCAAAACGGCAGTATGATCTTCCCGAGGCATTCCACCGGAAAAGGGAGGAAGCCTCAGGCAAGCATGAGCCAGACTTCAGTAAACACACCACGCATGTTCACCTCCCAGTAGTAGGCCAGTAGGCCACTGCACATGCTGGCAGGTCACCCTAAAGGAAGAATCAAGGAAAAAGGGACGCAGGACCCCAGAAGTATGCCAACATATAACACGCTAAGTCAAAGGTCAAACGCCGCACTTGACCTCCAAGATGCCCGCTTGGGACTCTTCCAAGAGTACTTTCTTTTCTTTCGTTCCTGCTCTAAAGCTTTTTAATAAACTTCCATTCCTGCTCTGAAACTTGCCTCCGTCTGTTTTTCTGCTTTATGCCCCTCAGTCGAATTCTTTCTTCTGAGGAGGCAAGAACTGATTTGCTACTGGAAACTCGGATAACTTCCACTAGTAACAGCTTGAGCCCTGGAGTTCAAGACCAGCCTGAGCAACATAAGGAGACTCTGTCACTACAACAAACAAACAAACAAAAATGTTTTTAATTAGCTGGGCAAGCCGGGCTGGAGGATCACCTGAGTCCAGGAGGCTGAGGTTGCTGTTAGCTGTGATGGCACCATAGTACTCCAGCCTGGGTGACAGAGCAAGACCCTGTCTCCAACTATGTGTGTGTGTGTGTGTGTGTGTGTGTGTGTGTGTGTGTGTGTGTAGAGTCTCATTTTATATAGATACATACGTAGATAGATCTCTATATATACCCAATATTATATTAAATCATTATATTATTAAATATATTAAATCAAATCATTATATTATTAAAATATTAATTGTTGCAGCAATTTCACTTAGTGGAAATTTCATCCAATGTGCCCATTATTACCAAGCATTCCAACTGCCACAAGAGATTGTTTTGCTCACTTTAGGTGATGAAGTTATACTATAAGTTAATTCTTCAGTTCATTCTCCAGTTTCATATTTCTTTTTTTTTTTTTCTTGAGATGGAGTCTCATTTTTGTCACCCAGGCTGGAGTGCATTGGCACGATCTCGGCCCACTGCAACCTCTGCCTCCCGGGTTCAAGCGATTCTCCGGCCTCAGCTTCCTGAGTAGCAGGATTACAGGCATCTGCCACCACACACGGCTAATTTTCGTATTTTTAGTAGAGACAGTGTTTTGCCATATTGGCCAGGCTGATCTTGAACTCCTGACCTCAGGTGATCCGCCCACCTTGGCCTCCCAAAGTGCTGGGATTACAGGCATGAGCCACCGTGCCTGGCCGATTCTCCAGTTTCTTGAGTTGAAATTAAGCTTTCTGTAGTTCCATCTTGATGTATAACCCTGGCTTTGTTAGGTCTTCTCCTGCAAAATACCAGTTTAATTGGATAATGATCACTTGTCTTTGTATTATTCTTATAAACATCCCTATACAACTGGATGTAATTTCTTCAGAAATCAGGGAGAATTCTACATGGCAAGGAAATCTTTTCCAGATATACTTCTGAGATTGTGTATTAGTATTATGATATAAAACTACAAAACAGCCATGTTCTGATGTTGACTGTGTAACTATGACCACATTATGGCAAGCATACATTCACATTAAAAAAAAAAACTTCAAAAACACAATTATCCAATGTTTCTTAACATCCAGCTGTTTGGCATTACAAAAACAAAACATCTGGTTAGCAATTATTTAATTATCACGAAGTATTTAGTTATCACGAAGATATTTTGCTTCCTATAAGACTGTATATGAATCTTAAAAACCGTATTAAATTTTTCTGATAATCACCTCCATAGTCAAAGTAATCAAGATAACAGAAATTTGAAATGTAAATTGTTTCCTGCCTTCAAACAATGCTCAGCGTTGTTGGCTCTAACCTCTGTATGAATGCGTTGCTTGTAAATTTCTTCTGAATGCATTGCATTCCAACCTTCACAAGTGAGGACTTTAAATAGCAGCTTATCATTATGTCAAAATTCCTTAATGCTTTTACACCAGAAAGAAGGCATATAAGGAAAATAAGAAATCGAACTGTTCCAGACCATCACACTGCTATTTATATGGTAAATGAGACACACAGTGACCGCTAAGAATTGTAATTATTCAACTGTACAATACAGCTGGTACATATAAAAGATGAGTTCTTTAGGAACTGGTTAAACAAAAAGATTCGTTTGGAACTAGCTCTAATGCTTTTCAGTTGCATAACGTAAGATGTGAAAAAACTTCTATGCATATGTCCTGTGGCATTATACAAAAATAACATCTCTTAGTGCAACTTGATCACCAGATAATGCTGAGGATGGAGACAGGTAACAAGTAACAATAAATTGTGGCTATGCATCTTTAATCAGAAAAAAGAAAAAAGTAACCTGGTGAACTCTCCAGTTAGTAATCAGGCTCCTTTCATTCATTTGAATTATAAATACAGAGAGAAGAAAAGAAAGAAAAGATCCACAAATATTTTACCTCAATTAATTCCAACAGAATGTTGGAATGTGTGTGTCAGACTCGACCATTATTAAGCCTGGTATATAATTACAGCAAAACATCTTGCAGAATCTTGAAGCAATCATTTTCATTTTTCATTTCTACTTGGTGACTAAAAATTACCATTTCAAATTTTGATGAGTAATCCACACCAATTTTGGATATTTTAAAAGTCACATAGACCTGAAAACATTATAAAATTTATAAAAGCATTCAGAGGCAGGTAACGGTAGTTATCAGATAGGATGCTACAATATTAGGACTGCTTTATTTAGAATCATACCTATGTCGTAAGGAGAAAAACAAATGTATACCCTTCATCACTCCTCAGTTATATCTATATGACTGAAATAGCACCTGAGGTAGAATATTCTGTGTTGGAACAAAATAATCATTTGAATGTGAAATGTTGTATGTCAGTCAAGACAGCTCTGATGCTCTCCTCTACCAGAATGTAAGCTCTTTGAGGGCAGAATTATTTGCATGCCCAGTGCTGATCACCTCTGTGCCTAGAATAGTATCTGACATATATTTAGGTGCTCACTAAATATTTGTTAAATGTGTGAGTGAATTCAGTCTTTGAACAAATACTTCCTGAGAGTCTTTTTCTGTGTGTGTGGAAACAGGGTCTCACTCTATCGCCCAGACTAGAGTGCAGTGGTGCAATCTCAGCTCACTGCAACCTCTGCCTCCCAGGTTTAAGTGATCCTCCCACCTCAGCCTCCTGAGTAGCTGGAATTGCAGGCACACGCCACCACACCCAGCTAATTTTTGTATTTTTAGTAGAGACGAGGTTTCACCATGTTGCCCAAGCTGGTCTTGAACTCCTGAGCTCAGGCAATCCACCGGTCTCTGCCTCCCAAAGTGTTGAGATTACAGGCATGAGCCACCGCGCCCAGCCTGAGAGTCTTGATGGTTAACTATCACAGGTGTGATACCTAAATATAGGACACTAGGATACTTGGGCTTCAGAGAAAATAGAGGGCATTTCAAACCAGGTGACCACAAACCTACTGTTTGTACTCTAGGTAATTTGAAAGGAAAAAAAAAAAAAGAAGAAGAAGAAGAAAGAAAATGAACAACTGAGAACTTAGCCTTGGTTCCTTCTGTGAAAGGTAAGGTAGTAGGGAGGAACTTCAGAAAATGTAGCCTGAGGTTGTGAACAGTCATTCTGCTGTGGTTAATCTAGACATTTTGGGAGAAGAAAAAGGGGACCATCAAGATTTCACACAACCATATCCATAGCCATGTTATTGTTTGTTTGCTTTTAATTGTTGTCTAAATTTCTGATTTCTGCAAGGGGCTCTAGCAGAGGTGCTAAACACCTGAAAGAAGCTACTCTGGCCATATTGGTCACCGAAACAAACCAGGAGGAATTACCTGTTCTCATAAGAGTTCGAGTCCAGTTTTTCCAACTCCAGAGACAGGACGTTTGCCTGAGAAATGAAACTTTCTGGTGGTCATCCAAAACAAGCCCAAAAGCCTTTTGAGGTTCTCCAACTGCTACTTATCTTCTACCATAATTCTGCTTATAATTATAAGTTTGTCTGATATGATCCCTGATCCCTTTTTTTAAAACATTTATCAATTTTTCTATTTTATAGTTGTGCTAGAAGTGGTTTAAAGTTGTGGTGTCATAGAAGTTAAATCAGACAAACTTTTTTTAAGTGCTACCAAAATTACCTGAAATGTAATATATATACACACACACACACACACACATACATATACATAATTTATACAGCTTATCTCTGATTCATTTCATTGGGTTTAACACAGTGGGATGTGTTAAAATATAAATAAAGTGCATCTTTTTCTGTGATTAGTAAAAAGCTGTTCCTAAGATTTGCTTAACCTCTTGCTGTGTGCAATTGCCAATGGATTCCATTAAAGGGTTGGTTTGATGCTGGCTAATCTGAATTCCCAGCAGTTCAGGCTGAAGAAATGGTTTCAGGGCACTGAGACCCATCAGGAGAAAAGATAACCAACAACAGAATTGCTATAGGGTTGTCATACTATCCGTTTACATTTTGTTGATACTGTTTAGAAGACAATATTCAGGCACTGTTCTTGCTGAATCCTTACTGTGCCCAAGTATGAAACCAAGTGCTCTGCTGCAGGACCCCAGGTGTGTCTCCTTTCTTTAAGCTTAGGCAGAAAGCACAGCAGCCTCCCACTGCTGTCGTATAATTCATTCCAAACTTTGCTTGATTTTGTGGACCCAGACAGTGCCTCAGCCTAAGCTACCTCTAAGTAACACACACCCTTGAGGCAACATGAAGCAGCCCCGCCCACTTCTGCATGTAAAGACCCAAAGTGCTTGCCTTCCACAGGGTGGTTTCTCACAGCAGTGAGTAGGAATAAACACTGAGTCAGACAAATGATCAATGGCTGCTCTTTGGAGGAACCAGTACTCTTTGCTTTGCTTTTAGATGAGTGAGCTCAGAGGCACTAGAAGATTCGTTTCTATAGCATCAATTATTCTGGAGCAACAAAAAATGGTTTGGCAGTCTCTTCCAATTGTTTTTATTTTGTATGATATATTTACTATATGACCCAGCTATCCTACTCCTAGGTATTTACCCAAGATAAATGAAAATGTGCTCGTAGAAAAATGGGTACACCTCTATTCATAATCACCAAAAATGGGAGGCAATCCAAATGTTCTTCAATCAGTGAATGGATAAATAGCCATTCGATGGAAGAGCAAACCACTGATACACACAACAACTTGGATGAACGAAAAAAGCCAGTCTCAAAAAGTGGCATACTCTATGATTCCATTAATACAACACTTTCAGAAATATGTATACAACTATAGTAACAAAGAACAGATCAGTACTTATCAAGGATTATTTGTGAGAGCAGAGGATTGACCTATTGTGTGATGGAATTATTCTGTATCCTGAATGTGGTGGTGGTTACACAAATCTCTGCAAGTGTCAAAACTCCTAGAATAGGCTGGGGGTGCGGTGGCTCACGCCTGTAATCCCAGCACTTTGAGAGGCCGAGGTGGGTGGATCACCTGAGATCAGGAGTTTGACACTAGCCTGGCCAACATGGCAAAACCCCGTCTCTACCAAAAAAAAAAAAAAAAAATTAGCTCAGCATGGTGGTGCATGCCCATAATCCCAGCTACTCGGGAGGCTGAGGCAGGAGAATCACTTGAATCCAGGAAGCAGAGATTGCAGTGAGCTGAGATTGTGCCACTGAACTCCAGCCTGGGTGACAGAGGGAGACGCTGTCTTAAAAAAAAAAACCACTCACAGGATAAAAAGTCAATGTCAACTTTACTGTTGGTGAATTTAAATAATCCAAAAGAAACACACACTGTATGGTGGGAATAGCAGAAAACTAACATTTGAAGAGACCATAGGTGAAAATTGTCCAGAGTTCTTTCCCCATTTCTGAGGAGTGACCACCCAGGGAGAGAACTAAACCTGCGGAAGTGAGTGCATCTCAGCACAGATGACAAGCTCTCTAGTTGCTCTTGGAACCAGACTGATGCATCCGCCACCATCCCTCTGGATACAGACAAAAGCCATGGAGTATGATTACCATTTGAGGGGTTCCAATGACTCCCCGCCACCACCCCTTAGCCTGCCATGACTTGAAATTGTCAACATTAGAGACCTTCCCCAGGCTTAAAGCAGGTGTCTTCATTGTGCTATTCCCATATAGACATGCTAACTAGGAAAAAGGATCCATTATCACTTTACCAAGAAGTTTTTCAGATAAAGTAGACTCAGAATTCTGGGAGAACAGCACACAAGGAAGCTGTATTTGCTGAAAAGGCAGACAGGAGAAGGCTGGACCAAAGGAAGTTGCCAAGTAAGGGAGCCCTAAGGAAATCAGCAGAAGCGACAAAGGCCACCAGTGAGGACAGTTCCCCAAGAGGGGACACAGCAGCCACATCAACACAATTCATTGCCCATAAACACCATGTCTGTGTCCATCAACATGAGAATCAGCCCAAGCTGCAGAGCACATGAACTATGCATAATGGATCTCATAATGTAAACCTGACTGCTTTTAAGTTCCTCAGGGACAGGACCTATCTATCTCAGGGTAGTGATCCTTCCTGTGCTCTCAGAAGGAGCTTAATAGTTTTCCAAATGAATGGAATGGATGAATGAACATGCAAAGTTTATTAAGGAGGTCAGACTGATGATGACAACACCTCGACCAAATCCCTTTCAAGTTTCTCTTTCCCATTTTCCAGCCTGAAACTCTTTGGTCCGTAAACCAAATTCTCATACCTAGTCAGAGTAGAAGCACTGCCTTAGAACTGCATAAACACTTCCTCTGAGTTTACAGAAGTGGATTAAATGAACAGGGCAATATCATATATTTTTCTCAGTAGTTGGGACAATTTTTCCTGGACTGTTTTCTTCCTCTTTAACCTGTCCCCCCTCGACCTACCTTCTCCCTGCCATGTCCTCCCTCTACCATGCTAAAAATTCATTTTACTGTTCTCAAGAAACATTCTCCTCCTCTGGAAAACAGCAAACTTTAGAGACAAACTACATTTCTGAAATCCAATCTCAAAAATGACTCCAATACCATCTAAATGTGTTGACCAGGCTGGGCACGGTGGCTCATGCCTGTAATCCCAGCACTCTGGAGGCCAAGGCAAGAGGATTGTTTGAGTTCTAGACCAGCCTGGGCAACATAGTGAGACCTCATTATCTATTATTTTTTAAAAAATAAATAAATAAATAAAAATGCGTTGATTGTCTAAGAGTTGAGGTAGGTAATTGGACATAGATTTCATTTTCTCTGTTCTAGAATTAGCATCTTTCTTTTAAATTTCACTACCACATACCTTAGTCTTCCTTTTTCCTTCCTTTTTTTTTTTTAACATGGACATCAAAACAATTATTCAATTATTATACAGAAGCACCAACACACATCGCCAAAGGACATTATACACAATAATCCTTATTACATTTATCTTCATACACAAAGGATATTTCCTTTTGAACAATGTCTTTCTCTGATAAACTTGTTTAGTGCAGGAAGCAGTTACATAGAATTCTTTCTCCAAAAAGTATTTTCTGGTTGTCTGGGTGCTTTTTACTGTCAGTTTTTATTGAAATTACATGTTTACGTATGCATGCGCATTTACTATAGACCATACATACAGTAATCACACACAAACACGTGAACTGTGACTCTGTCTGAAGACTTCTGTACTAAGAAGAAGCAAGAAAATGTTAAGCAGGCATCACTGGTACTGGCTCCGGCCACATAGTATCTCTTTTCATTAAAACAGAACTTTTTTCAGCGGTAAGAGCATGGCAAGACCTGAAGGAGGTTCAGCCTTCTGGCATAGGAGCGGAGACACAGCTCTACTGTTTAACACTGAAATGCTATTTATTAGATAAACATTACATTGAAATAGCCAAAGAACATACAAGGCCATTACAAGAGTGAATTTTTTTTTTTTTTTTTTTTTTTTTTTTTGCCATCACTTATTTCTTTTTATGTTATCTCCTTAAAGAAGGACTTTCATACCAGAGCAACCTTGGGGAAAATGAGACCACAAAAACATCATTCATGGTGGCGATTTTCTAGACCCTCCATTCTATTATTTTGGATATTTCCTTTTGAACATGGCTTTCTTTCCCACAGCTATGCTTGGACTCCTGGTTTGCAATGACGTTATGTCTGTGTTGGTGACTTCCCCAACTGCCACTGGGAAAATTAGCGCCACAAATTTAACATAAAGAGCTAAATTCTCGCCTCAGTTGTTTCATTCTAATTCAAGGACTCTTTGACTGTAAATGTAGTCCTGATATGGTCTTTTTTGTCTTTTTTTTTTTCTTTTCACTACTTTCAGGAATGGATGAAAAAATAAAGGCAAAAATAAAATCCATATGCCAGATATATATCATCAGTATTATATCCAATTCCTCCCAACTTTGTCAACAAATATTTATCAGGCACCTTCCATTTGAAAGACAGTGAAAGACAGCGGGGGCTACTAGAAAATGAGAAACAATGTTATTGCCAAAGAACTTTTGATCTATAGGAACATAAGAGGAACATAATCTGACTACCATAGATGTAACCACTTCTAGGCATGTACTGAAAGAAAAATACAAATAAATGGAAATTGTATAGGAGAATGAAGAAAGTAGATTAATAAAGCTTTAATGAAGAAAAATGATTTGAGCTGGATCTTAAAGAATGATTAAAAGTACAAAAGTATGAAATCGGAGAAAATAGAGGAGAACGACGTACCACATCAGAAACAAGCTAATGAGGTGCATCTTGGAGAACAGCGTGTGGCTGTGTACCATGTGGGCAGCACACACTGTCTTCATGTGGCTGTCCAGCTCTGGTTCATGCCAACCAGTGTCCCACGCTTTTAAAGGAAGGGTTGACTTGACATGTAATTGGCATGGCCCAAGAGAGCCAAGGTCAGAAAGAAATTAGGTTACAACTACCAGGTGTGGTGGCAATCCCAGCACTTTGGGAGACTGAGGTGGGTAGATCACTTGAGGTCAGGAGTTTGAGACCAGCCTGGCCAACATAGTGAAACCCCATCTCTATTAAAAATACTAAAATTAGCCGGGTGTAGTGGCACACAACTGTAATCCCAGCTACTCAGGAGGCTGAGGCAGGAGAATTGCTTGAACCTGGGAGGTGGAGGTTGCAGTGAACTGAGAGTATACCACTGCACCGCAGACTGGGCCACAGAGTGAAACTCCATCTCAAAAAAAAAAAAAAAAAGAAAAGGAAAAGAAATTAGGTTGGAACTATTTCTAATCTAAAGAATCAGAAGACAGATCCCAAGAATATTAAGATAAACTGAATATATATTGCTAAAAATGAACAAAAAACTTCAAACTCCTAAAGCTCACTGTTATTAGTTGTAGAACCAAATGAGGTTCAGTAAATAACTTTTTTCAGAAATGAATGAATTCATGATGGAAAGAGTCAAAAAATTGATAAAGATTTTGCAGGTTGGTAAAACTACTAGTAACTGTTAGATTTTGGTCAATCTACCTGGAAACAGCAGTTTCAAATCTGTCAATTTTTGCTAACATAAGTAACATTTAAAACACTGCCTGTTTATTTAAAGATTGTTCATATTCAAATATCTAACCCATTTCATTGCGCATACATGTGTTCTCCCAGAGCATGTTCTTGTAGCTAAAGATGGAGAGAAATTCTTGTAGCGACCCACACTTGATTTCATGGTTGTTGAAAATCAGAGTGTTTCTTAACTTTCTTCTTGAGCCTCCACTTTTTAAAGAGAAATGCTGTAACAGTATTTATGCCTATAATTTCCTAACATCACCTAGCAAGATAGAAAATGTAAGACAGGAAAGATCAATTGCTGCTGAAAATGCAACCTCATCACTATTTATTTTTAAAGCCAAGGACTAATGAAAAAAGGGTAAACCTATTTGTTTTTAAAGAAAAGCTTTCTTCAGTTCTACTTTAAGAGATGATTAATGGCAGTGATTTTCTTGTGTGTTCCGCTGATCTTACTGAACTGCCTTCCCTGAATTCAAGTGGCAGTTGGGGCTAAATAGCTTTATATCTTCTGGTATCACATGTCCTGCCTCAAATGTAATTACAAGTTTCTAGAGACTGAATATAAAGAACTCATTTAGAACAGCTGTTCAGGTTGTTTACTATAGACCATACATACAGTTACTCAAAACTGTAAACTCATTCAGTTACTAATAGGCCTTTTAAAAAATGAATAAACCTCTTGAAACTGGGAGGTTTGACTTTAATCAGTGCTCCAATGTTCACTCTTGCCTTTGCCGTTAGACCCAAGTCCAAAAATGGGGTTTGATTTTGTGCCATTACAGCAGTCTGTGTGCTCACCCTGACCTGGTTCTCCAGTGCTCACTAAACTGCCTTAGCAGCTGACAACTAAAAAAAGGAAATGCCTCTTTATCTGCTAAAGAGAAATGACAGCTGTCAATCTGGAACTATGAGTCACAGAGAAGAACAGCTCCTGGTTCACTCTATAGTTTTAAAGCAACACTAATCCCAGAAAAATTCTAAAGAGCAAATTGGTACCCTCAGTGTGTTTTGAGTTTAGTTTGGGTTGTTTTCATTTTAAGCTTTCATCCGTATAGTCAATATTTTGTCCTTTTTCTTCCTTCGACTTCCTTTTAGCCAAAAAAAAAAAATAGTTTCAGAAGTTGAAAACTTTCAGCAGTTGAAAAATCCTGTGACACAAATCAGTGTGAGAAGCAACCCATCACACAGCTGCGTGTCACAGTTTCCATGAGGCAGTAATCATATTAGCTAAATTAGACACCGCTGGAATTTTCATGAAATTGTGTTTACTTCTAAAGAGATATTTTTTGAAACATTAACAAGTTGATCTGTTCTTTTTCAAGTCAGCCTCATTTCTCTTCCCAGGAATAAAAAGGATTATTACAGTTCTTTATTTAATCTGGTAGCTCTCAGATTGCTTTTCATCCATATCCGAAACAAAATTATGAAGATCATATATTTTCAAATATAATATTTCCATATGAAATTGTGAGACCAGCTCTCCTGACTAGTAAATGACTGGAAAGATTGGGTTTCGTTACACAATAAATGAAATTTCTGCCATTTCTAATATTCTACTGTATGTATGTACATTCATGTGTGGATACGTATTCCTCATCACAATGGGCAACAAACATTCAAATAATAAGATCCCAGAACTATTGCTGCCAGGAGTATCAAATAGGATGCCCAAGAGATTTCATGCATCTGTATTTCTGCCCAATGGGGAAATCTATTTTCAGTTCTATCTCCAAGAAGAGTTGCTTTTCCTGCCAGAGCTGGTTTAATACTCTCCTCCCAGTACTACAATATACAGAATGTTGACTCCTTAAGGAGAACACACAAGCCAAAGCATACACAAATGCAGGAGAGCATGCAGAAGTATAGACTAGGGTGAGGGGGTCTCACTTAAGATGCAGCCATTGTTGCTCACAGGTGTTAAAAGAAGAACTTAAGACAAACAACTTAACAGAATTCAATTGAGCAAGGAACAATTCACCAGTCAGGCAGCCCCTAAACC
The DNA here is from genome assembly GCF_047675955.1 of Chlorocebus sabaeus. Taxonomy (NCBI): domain Eukaryota; kingdom Metazoa; phylum Chordata; class Mammalia; order Primates; family Cercopithecidae; genus Chlorocebus; species Chlorocebus sabaeus. Next base: position 40,131,538 of record NC_132914.1, on the reverse strand, counting down.
AGAATAGGTTCAGAGCAACTCCTGCATGTGGTCACAAAGGATTTGTTGACAGAAAAAAGAAAAAGAGGTATGGAAGACGGAAGTGAGGTACCGAAATCACTGGATTGGTTACATCTCAGCATGTGCCTTATTTGAACATGGTTTAAACAGTTGGTCACCTTAGATTGGCCAAAACTCAGTAGTTGGTGCAAGAGTAGGTTACAGTCTTTAGACGCATCCGGTTAGGTTACAGTTCACTACATATAGATAAACTTTTAGACCGAACTTAAAACATGTAAGGAGGCAGCTTTAGGCTTAATTTAATGTAAGTGTAACAGACCAGCATTTGCAGGGCATATTGGAGAAAAGCCAAGCCTCCTATAAAAAGCAAATGATTTAATGAAAATGAATGTTTTAAAAACCTAAACTTGGAGCAAGAGAATAATGAAAGACTGATGATGGTCTATGATTACCCATAGTAGATACCAAAACTTCATGGACCTTGCACAGTGGCTTGGGGGGATCAGAACTATTCCTTCTATCAAAAGTTATTTCCTCTTTTTTTTTTTTTAAATCACCAGACCCTGGCTCTGAACTGACAGAACTTCATTTCATAAAAATGAACTCGAGACTACCTTTAAGGCACTTACATTCTAGAAGGGATCGGGGAAGAGAAAATAAACAGTAACACAAGTAAATAATATCAGGTGCTAATAGAAGTATAAAAAATACAGAACAGACTCCTGTGCTAGGGGTTGCTGGTAAGAGGTTGACTGTTGGGAGTGGGGGCGATAATTTTAGTTGACTGGTGGGGACGGCCTCTGTGAGTGCGGAATATTTGAAATGAACATGGGAACAAAGATTTCCAACCAGAAAATGCAGAGCACAAAGTTCCTAGTACAGAAAAAGGTTTTGTATTATTTTGCTAGGGCTACTATAACAAACGCCACAGACAGGCGACTTAAACAACAGAATTTATCTTCTCACCGTTCTGGAGGCTTGAAGTCCAAGATCAAGATGTCAAGGTTGATTTCTTTTAAGGCCTCTCTCCTTGGCTCATGGATGGTTGTCTTTTCCTTGTGTCTTCACCTCATTTTCCCTCTGTATGTGTCTATGGGTGGAAAAGCAAACCATTGTCCTCTATACTCTCACAACATGCTTGTGACACCAGATGTGTGGGGATTTCTCCCACTGGCAAGCAAGTGATTGTGCAGAGGACAACAGCGGGGTGTTCTCTAATTCAACTCAATTCTGACAATATCTACCTGGAGACATCAGATCACAAAGGTTGAGGACTCAGTCGCACAAGACTGCCCTCCACTTCTGACGACAATTGCAAGCCCCACGTTATTTTGCCCGTGCTTCTGACTTACCAAGTATAAATCAGGGCTCCCACGAGCTGCTAGAGCAGGTCACAGAACTCAAGGAAACACTTACTTGGTTTATTACACAGGATATTTTAAAGGATACAAATAAACAGTCAGATGAAGAGAGAGGCACAGGGCAAGATCTGGAAGGGTCATGAGCCCAGGAGCTTCTGTCCAGGTGGAGTTGGGGTGCGCCACCCTCCCATCTCGTGGATGTGTTCTTGTTCATCTTCCTGGAAACTCTCGCATGCTCAGCTATCCACAAGTTCTTCCAAGCCAGTTTTTTTGGGGTTTTAACGAAAGCTTTGTTACATAGATATGACTAATTAAATCAATCAGCCATTGGTAATCAGCTTAACCCTGAGCCTCTCTCCCCTCCCTGGTGGTTGGGTGGTTGGGTGGTTGGAGTGTGGGGCTGACCACATGGCTGGTTCTCCCCTGGCAATGAGCATCCCATCACTTGCCCACCCTGAGTTTCCAAAAATCACCTCATTCACACTAGCTCAGATGTGGTTGAAAACGCTTTGTTACAAATAACAAAAAAAATCTTTCTCCTTCACTGCTCTGAAGCTTTTCCCAGGGTGTTTCAAGAACCCAGGACAAAAGGCCAAATAATTTAAGAAAAGATATTCTTATTGCTCTAGTCACTTAGGAAGTAGCAAGGCTTACAGGAGCTGAGAACCTAGAATCATGGACAAAACCCAAAATACATACATCATCATATCACGGTCATATTGAGTATATGTCATATTGGATTAGGGCCCACCCCAATGACCTCATTTTACATTAATCGTCTCTGTAAAGACCACTTTTGCAAATACAGTCACATTCTGAGGTACTGGGGTTAGGACTTGGGCATATGACTTTAGGAGGCTGAAAAGGGCACTATTGAGCCTCTAACAGGCTGGGTGTGTTTTAGGGGTAGATAGAGCACCAGAGTGGCTGCAGTGGGGTCCATCCAAAGAGAGTAAATGGGGGGAAAGAGGGAGAGAGGACTCTAGATTTTATTCCACCTGTTTTTCCAAGGCTTAGCACAATCATAGCTAAGTCCTTTCTATGACTTCAGTGCTTTATTCAGGGTATTTTATTCTCAATAATTTTTGCATGGCTCACGTATATCATTAACTTAGTGTAGAGCTTTACATACTTTCTGTGTTATTTTAAAATCACTGACACATAATAATGACACAATAGTTCTTATGTCATACTATCATCATGGAGCTATAACTAGATTCAGGCAGGCACTCATCACAGTCTAAACATGGTAAGCACTCGCACATGGCAGCTACTTGTCATCCTCCTCGTCATCAAGTTAATGGAAAAACCAAACTTTAAAATATTTTAAAGAGGCTTACTGTGAACCAGTATGAATGATCATGGCCCAGGGAACAGTCTCAAGAGGTCCTGAGAAAGTGTACCCAAGGTGGTCGGGTTATAGTTTGTTTTTACACGGGTTAGGGAGATGGGAATTATAGACCAATTAATAAAGCAATACAAAGCCAGGTGTGGTGCTCACGCCTGTAATCCCAGCACTTTGGGAGGCCGAGGTGGGCAGATCACTTGAGCTCAGGAGTTTGAGACCAGCCTGGGCAACATGGCAAAACCCTAACTTCACAAAAAATACAAAATTAGCCTGGCAAGGTGGTGCACACCTGTAGTCACAGCTACTCAGGAGGCTGAAAAGGGAGGATCCCTGGAGCCCAGGCAGGCAGTCAAGGCGGTAGTGAGCTGTCATCACACCATTGCACTCCAGCCTGGGTGACAAAGGGAGACTCTGCCTCAAAAACAAGGGGGGAGGGCAGATTTTATGGTTTGTAGGATGTGACTTAACCCCTGCCTTGCAAGGCCTTAGGTCTTCTTTGTAATTTGGTATCCCATTGCCACAAAGATTCTGTTTTACCAGTCTTAGGATCTCTATTTTAACCTAAACCCCAAAAGAGTACAACAAGGTGTGTCCAGCCTCCCTTCCTGTCATGGCCGGGAATTTCGTTTTTGGGGTTTCTCCAGGGTCCCCTTGGCCAAGAGGGGCGTCTGTTCAGTTCAGTCAGTTGAGGGGTTTAGGATTTTATTTCTGGCTTACAATCATCAGGAGGCAAGCCCTAGTTCCTAGTCAGGGGCAATGTTCCCCCTAAATACCAAAAAAAGAGGACAACTTGAGGCTTGTCCTCGAAAAGCCTTCTCCAGACACTTCCTCAACTAACTACAGAGTAAGTTCAGAACATGAGAAAACAATACACTTGCCATCTTTCGAACATTGTAAGGAGACAGACTTGCTCTATGGATTGGGATCCACCCACCTGGGACTGGGACTCTCCTGGCCTAGGCTGGAGGAAAGCTCACCCCACAGAGGGAAAGCAGACTTTCTCCTTCACACCTGCTGCTGCCTGGCCCGACAGCAGAGCTTCTCACCGGCCTTTACTCATGCCCCAGTTTCTGAGGCAGCCCTTTCTGTGCAACGCTCCTTCCCTAGCACCTGGGGACTACATAACCCAAGTACATGATAAGTAGAAGGAAGCATGTGAGAGCTTTCTGTCCCCAGTTGCTGGATAAAAAAGCCCTCAGAAAACTCCAGAAAGGCTCTGGCTTGTATGAACAACTGTTTTGTTCCACAGTGAGCAAGTAAGAACTGTTAAGTCAAGTTTAGTTTAGCCTAAAGGTGCCTCCCTACGTATTTTAAGTTCTGCATAAAGGTTTCCCTGTACATAGTGAACTGTAGCTTAACTGGGTATGTCAACAGACTGCAGCCTCCTCTTGTGCCAATCAACAAGTTTTGACCAATCAAAGGAAGCCAACTGTTCAAACCTTGATTAAATAAGGCAAATGCCAAGCTGTAACCAATCTGGCTGTTTCTGTACCTCAGTTCTGTTTTCTATATGTCACTTACCTTTTTCCATCCATAAATCTTCCACCACGTGGCTGCGCACTGGAGTCTGTCAGCCTACCTGGGCTCTGGAGGCTGCCCAATTGGCAAATCATTCTTTGCTCAAATAAACTCCATTAAATTTAATTTGGCTAAGGATTTTCTTTTAACGTAACAGAAGCCTTCAGTGACACTAGTGGAGATAGCTAAAAAGAAGCAGGTGAGTCAATCACTTGGGCCACAGGGAAAACTAAAGGAGAGAAACGGGAGCCTCCCAGGATACCCTCGGAGACTGACACCAAAAAAGAGGTCCCACAGCTACCTTCCCTCAAACTCATCTAATTCCTCAGCTATTCCTTACTTCCTACCCCCATCCTACTTGAACTCATGCCACAGGCCAAGGGAATCACAACCTAAGGACTGAAAACAGAATCTCCACTCAGTATTCCCGAACATATGAGGAGAAGGGAGAGGCAAAAATAAGTATAAGGGAGAAAGAAGAGAGTAAAGCAGAGGCTGAGATAAAAAAGGGGGAGGGTTACGTTCCTGGCATCCACTTGGGAACTCTGAATATATTCTCCTGATACAGTCAGCTAGACCCGTGGGTAGAAATTAGAGTGGAGCCGGACATGAGTTTAACAGAAGGATATGTTTTCTACTAATAAGACATGCACTAATGTTAGTAAGCTGCCTTATGTTATAGAGTGCTCCCAGTCACTGTGAAGATTTAGACAAAGTCTGGATTGCCCTGTGCCAGAGATGGAGTTGAATGGACTCCCTTCTTAGGTGGAAAATTGAACTAAATCTCCCTTTCAGAGGGAGAATCTTTGATAAGTTACATAGAGTGAATCTACACAGTACCATAAGTGTATTTGCAAAGAGGTAATCTATAAACCATTTGAACTTGTTATTGTTCTTTCTTTCAGGTACTGATGTGTAAGAGCACTAACAGGACCATTTGAACAAGTTCACTGAAAAAGTAAAGTCCCCTCTATCATGGGTCACAGAGGCTCTGATGACTAGCCTGGAGCATAGCCTCATGTATGACTTTGTTTCTATTGGAAAGAATGAATTCAGTAGGGATTCAACACATTTTTACAAAATGTTTTCTTTTCCTGACCACATGTGGTAAGCAGAACAATGCATTCCCCTACGAAAAATATTCATGTCATAATCCCCGAATCCTGTGACTGTGTTGCCTTACTAGGCAAAAGGGACTTTGCAAGTGTGATTAAGGATACAGACCTTGAGATGGGGAGGTTATCTTAGATTATTTAGGTAAACTCAAACTAATCAAGAGAATGCCAAAAGCAGAAAACATTTTCTAGTTGAAGCCCGTCAGAGGAGATACGTCTATGAAAGAATGGTGAGAGAGACGCAACTTCGCAGCCTTTGAAGACGAAGGAAGGGGGCCACGAGCCAAGAAATGCAGTCAGCCTCTACAAACTGAAAAAGGTGAGGAAATTGATTTACCCCTAATGCCTCCAGAAAGGAATGCAGCACTTGATTTTACCTAATGAACACCTTTATTTTAACCCAGTGAAATTTGCATTGGACTCTTAACCTGTAGAACCATAAAATAATACATTCATGTTTTTTAAGCTATTAAGTTTGTAATGATTTGTTATGGCAGAAATATAAAACTAAGATACCACTAACGTAAGGTCTGCTTATTTTAAGAACTTTGGAAATTTTAGAAAACATTTAAAATAGAAACAAAAGTCACCCTTAATTCTACTCCCCTATAATATCCATTATAAACTTTTTTAGGTACATCCTTCCAGTCTTCTTTTTCTTACAAAATTAAAAGCACCTTTAATCTATATTTAAAACCATAAGTGTATACTTTTTCCCCATCAAAAGTAGAATCGAATCATTCTTCATGTTATTTTTATGATCTGCTTTTCCTCAGTAGTGTGGGAATATTTCCCCACAACATTATATATCTTCTGTAGCAGTGTTATGTTAGTTACATAATATTCCATCTTACAATTTTAAGATCAAAATTATGTGAAAAATTCTTTTAGAAATGGATTATGTTGTACACATAAACTTGTAATTATAGATTGCATATATGTGTATTTTTAAGTTGTACAATTTTATATTATAATACAACTATGTTATACTCACTTAAAACTTGGAACAGTACGTATTATCACAATTATTTTTTCATCACTTTGTCTTTTCAATCCCACTCAAAGACCTTCCCACTTAGAAGTTACAGATGCATCATCATTACCTATAATCAGTCCTGCATTGGCCAGCAACCGTTAGGATAGAAAAGTTCAAATGGTTTATAGATTACCTCCTTACGAATACTCCTGTTGTACCGTGTAGGGTAGCTATGCCTAACTTATCAAAGAGTCTCCCGCTGGAAGGGAGATTAAGTTCAATTTTCCATCTACTAAAGGAGTCCACTCAACTCCATCTCTGGCACAGGGCAATCCAGACTGTCTAAATCTTCCTAGTGATAGGAGCACTAAAACACAAGGCAGCTTAATAACATTAGGGCATGTCTTATTAGTAGAAAACATAACCTTCTGTTAAACTCAGGTCTGGCCCCCCTCTGATTTCTACCCACTGATCTAGCTGACCCTTGGAAGCCATATGCAATAAACTAACACCTTCAAATATTCAATTATTTAAAGACAACATTTATAACCTTGAAGAGTGTGGCTCTGCTGAAGGAATGTTAGGATTTTGAGGTCACAGTAGAATTGTAGTTAAGTGTGGTCTCTCTTAAAGTCATGTCACATGAACATTCTGTTGCCAGTCTTTAGAAATATCAGACAATTCACCTAGAATTCAGAAAGCAACAAATAGAACAATTCCTCTCTCTTGGGACTTCATTTTCTTGAATCTAAATTTTTAAGTCCTGAGGATTCTGAACTATTCCAAAGGATTAGGAGTTTAAAATTCTCTCTTTCTCATGGAGAAAAACCAGGAGATATACAAAAAGGTATCCTGCTAGAGGATCCCAGGCTAAAGATGGGTTAGGGAAGAACGGGCAAGATTATCTAGTTTTATATTATTCTATTTCCACCTTGTTAGTGACTTAGACTTAATTACAGTCTTAATAAATATTCTAGTCTTGTCTCAACTGTTATCTGGGTATCGCAGGAGACTTATTTAAATATAGATCATGAAGCCCCCTTGGTGTCAAAGGGCAGAATTATCCTCCTGGCAGCGCTAATTAGCAAGAGACCTTTAAGGTAGGAATTACACATAATGTCATCTTCAACACCAATACCAATCAATTAGTGGTGGCTGCCTGTAGCCACATCCAGATTCAAGCAGGAAAGAATGCTTTGATCAATTAGTCCTCCTATCGATCATGAATATGACAGAGGAAGTGGCAACAGGTGAATGATGAGGATCATCCCTGACCTAAAGGAAGCTGCATATCAAGGAACAAGGTTAGGGCTTGGAGGATCTGGGTTTTCTTTAATTAAAACGGAGAATTCATTTTATTAAGGAAGAAAACATATTAAGGAAGCTATCATTTACTGTATAATTTCACATCATAATTTCTTTGGGCAATTGCCTTCATTTCCTTCAAATGTTCACCACCCAGCATGGTTTGCAGATCTTTTGGCATGTGGATTATGCATGATGAGGCACATTCTGGTTTACCTCTGTACATTCTAAAATGCTGTGCCCAGAACTCCCTGGAAAGGGGTGGAATAGGGAACAGCATAGACAAAAAATATCCCCAAGTAATATTGGAAATAAGAAACAGAATAAAAACCACAAAACATCAAGAATATCCTCCAATACCTTTATTAAATCTAAAAGAAATAGTGGAGGTGCATCTAACTAGTATGGCACCACCAAAAAGAGGCAGGCAAAGAATCTAAGGAAGATGCCTCCAGTGAAAGAAACTCCAGTGCTAGCCAGAAACTTACAGTCAAGGGTAGGCAAATTTTTATTCTGCATTTGAAAAAGATCGATAATTTAATAATCATTGCAGAAATAAAGGTGAACTACTTCACTAAATAACATTTAAGAAATAAGTATTAATTACAGAGAAATATAATATTAGAGCTTTATATATGTAAAGTAAAAGTACCAAGGCTGAAACAAATCGTAAATGTTCAGTACATTCTTGGGCCATTCAAATCTATTCATTTACATCTATAATTATTTTTCAAAGGTACCTGAAACCAAAAATCACAGGAAAGAATAAATTTGAAGAGTATCTATTATTCCTTAAGAGAACCATGTGGTCTCTAATTAAAAGCTGTGTAGTCCAAAGACCTCGTATAAGGCTGGCTCAGTCCCAGAAGCAGCTCTCCTGGCTACACATTAGAGATACCTGGAGAGGTGTTTTGTGCTTGTTGTGTTGTTTGGTTGTTGTTTTTATTAATTCCAAAGTTGGCCAATTAAATCAAGCTTAATCTGCAAAAACCTCCCCAGAGGATTCTAATCAGAAACCAGGTTGAGTCCTACCTAAATTCTAACACAGTTATGTCTACGTTAGATTTGCCTACGTTCAATTCTCTAACAACTACTCACTCCAGCATGCCAGCTGGTAGGATGAAAATTGACTACGAGCTAGGGAAATTAAATTCTTCCTGGTCTGTTTTCATCAGATAACTCCTCTCTGTTCCCAGTTAAGCCATGACCCAGTACTTTCTCATTTATATAAATTGTAGATGATGTGTCCAAGCGAGGAGGATATGAGAGAAGCAAGGTGCCAAATAAAGAATGAGAGGTCAAATGTGTAAGTAATAAAAGTATTTCTTCGACTGCATTCGTCAGTTCAAAGCTATGAAGACTTGGTTCCAAAAGTGCAGATACTTTTTGACAAAGTAAGAGCATTTGGTACATTTTTTGGCAGATGGCAAGATAAAGTCCATTTGCTTAACAAGCCACTCCTTCTTTGATGTGGTTAATTATGACCTCTTGGGGTACATACCAACCTTATCAAAATCCATCTGGGTAGTGCTGTCTCTTGTAAAAATGCCTCCTCTTGTTTTACTATTAGTATTGCTTTCATGCCAACAGTGTTCTTGACACTGCGTAATCCCAGGAAGACAGGGTTCCAAACCAGTGATTTGAAACCTACATAACAGACTCAGCAATTGAGACATAAAACTACAGGTGGGAATGTGGGCAAATTTGAAGATTGTAAGTTTCATTTTCATTTTTCTTCATCCTTCCTTTTGCTGTCCATCAAGCCATACTTTTTTTTTTTTTTTATAGATGGAGTCTCCCTCTGTCACCCAGGCTGGAGTACAGTGGTGCAATCTCGGCTCACTACAAGCTCCGCCTCCCAGGTTTACACCATTCTCCTGCCTCAGCCTCCCGAGTAGCTGGGACTACAGGTGCCCGCCACCTCGCCAGGCTAATTTTTGTATTTTTCTTTTTTTTAGTAGAGATGGGGTTTCACTATATTGGCCAGGCTGGTCTCAAACTCCTGACCTCAGGTGATCCGCCCACCTCAGCCTCCCAAAGTGCTAGGATTACAGGCGTGAGTCACCATGCATGGTCCATACTTTTTTCTCATTCTCTTTTCTGTGTTACAGAATATAATCTGCTGAATGTAAGGGGGAAGGTTTTTTTCCCCAAAATGCCAAAGTACAAAAAGATAAAGGTGAAAGTTTCCTCTCACCAGTTCCAGTGTTAACAGTGAGGTACGTGTTATTCCAGACATTTTTTCCCATGCATATACTATACTTAACTTTCACTGTTGCTTTTTATTAAAAATCAAAACCATTTCACACAAAATGAGTTTTGTAAAGACTTTTTAGGAAAGAATTTTCTAGTCAGTCTGATAGATTCAGAGGGAAAAGATCTAAAGGATAAGTGTGGGCAAGAGGAAGAGACAAAAATGAAACTAGAAGAAAATAAGAGAAAGTCTTCATCAATAAATTGAGAATTAAAGAAAGACTTCACTATGGCTCAAACACTTAAACAGAGGCAACAAAAACAAAACAGAAAAAAAAAATGTCTATCTTATTCTCAGTGGTATGTATACCCAGGGCATCAGAACATAGCATAGTAGGTGCTTAATAAATACTTGTTTGCTAAATGAATACCATACAGTCTCACTTGTGTTGCATGACCTAGATCAAATTAGAACCCAGGAAGGCAGAGGTAAGTTTATAATAGTTAACAAGACAAGAAATTAGTTCAAGAAAAGCATTTTGATATTGAGAGACATATTAACATTTGATGTTGGCTTATATATGTTTAAGAGAAAGAATCTAGAGGTAAAATAATAGGAAAAAGCCAAGATAGATAAAATATAGTTACTGATTACAGCAGATATAGAGGGAAAACTTTGAAGTATTTGTTAGAGAATGTAACCAGACAGGGTAAACTGGGGAGCCCAGAGAATGAATCAACATCTGTGGAGGTATAGCATGTGCCAGACCTTTTTTTTTTTTTTTTTTTTTTTTTTTTTGGAGACAGAGTCTCACTCTTGCTGCCCAGGCTGGAGTGCAGTGGCACAATCTCAGCTCACTGCAACCTCCACCTCCTGGGTTCAAGCGATTCTCCTGCCTCAGCCTCCCAAGTAGCTGAGATTACAGGTGTGCGCCACCATGCTTGGCTAAGTTTTTTTGTATTTTTAGTAGAGACAGGGTTTCACCATGTTGGCCAGGATGGTTTCGAACTCCTGACCTCAAGCTATCAGCCCACCTCAGCCTCCCAAAGTGCTAGGATTACAGGCGTGAGCCACTGCACCCAGCCAGCACGTGCCAGACTCTCAACTGGGTTATTTTATTCGTCTGCATAACAAATCTGCAAAGGAGCAATTAACGATTTTCATTTAAAGATATGAAAACTGAGGTTCTGAAAGGTTTAGGGTCTCAAACCTCTTAGATAATAAAGAGCAGAAGCACTTTTCCAAACCAGACCTTGGTCCTCTAAGCCCAGGCCTCACTCCAATTGACCAAAACTTCCTCCAGAGCAGTATGTTGTGGGAATAAGCTCATCAGAATTGTAAACAGTAGTGTAGGGTCTTGCTATTGAGAGCAAGCTATAGGGACCATTAGCATGGACATCACCTGGAAGCATGATCTTGGGTCCCACTCCAGAATTACTGAGCAACAATCTGTATTTTAACAGATCCCTAGGTGACTGGTATGCATATTAACATTTGATAAGCCCTTATTCGTCTATTTCTTCTTGCAATTAAAGAGAGAGAGAAGCATTCATTAAACATCATTTTCCCTGGAATTTAGCAACACCCATTTGGGAGAATTTCAAGGATTCTCTGAAACTAAAATGCCTGGAAACAGTGAGAAGCTAGTTTCCATTAGGTGCCTTGCCAATTGCATACTAGACAGTCTTTAATCATTGCATCCTTGTTATGTACACATCAAATGGTTCATGTAGTGGAACAGAATAAAACAAGTCAAAAGTCAAGATTGCTGTGATTCAGTGTAGAGAAGGCTGATGCATTTAGCAACATCCACTTAAAATGCAACTCTCTGCCCACGTTCTTTCCTTTCCTTCCTATCCAAAGATATATGACAGCCAACTTTAACTCCACCTCTACTGCTTAGACCTCAGAAACAACCACTCACAGGCTGTGCATGTGTGTGCTGCGGATGAAAAAGCGTATACTTTGGAAACTCTCCCAGAGCTTCTATGCACTACTAGGGTTTAAGTAACTAAGTCTTAGAGGACCTTATTCTGGTGTTGTCCCTCCCACTCACTCACCCAGAAGATGCAGCTGGCTCTAGACAACTGGAAGTACAGAGCTCTCTGTCATTCAGTACCCAAGGGCCTTGAGAAAGCCATTTGTTCTTTCTGCGCCTCAATTGCCTCACCTGTAAAATGGGCCTTACCTAGTTCACAGGGAGACCAGGAGAATTAATTAGTGTTTGTAAAGCTTTAAGATACCCTAGATGAAAGTGGCTATATAAGTGTAAATGATTATCATTATCATTATTATTATTATTATTACATAAAGTATGGATGACAGATTAAGTATGGGATTATATGTCAACCTCCTAGGGATGGCAGATTTCTGGATAAACAAAAAGTGCTGTAGACTATTATTATCCACCTGCCTTTCCCATGTCTGTTCAGGAAAGCATCATCATGTTCACTAGGCTAATCACACAACAAGAAGTCTTCTTTAGTTCACTAGAGATGAATTCAGATGAAATGGTAATGAATGAAGACTAGAAAATCTCTTATACTGTTTATCTCCAAGATAAAGCAGAACTTGCTACCCACATGAATTGTAATCACCTGGTAAACGGGGATGGAGCAATTTTGAACCCAGCGTACCACTGAACCAAGTTACCAAGTCAGTCCAATTAAAAGTTTGCATTTTCCTTTCAGACATACTGTAAATGAAAGTATAAATAAATGCTGAGAAAATTCAAAATCTCTGCCAGATGATCCCTCTGCACAACAACAAAGTAAAGGAAATCTGTAGGGGATTAAGACCACTTCTGTTCACCCTGAGTAAAACAGAATCAGCCTCACAGCAGATGTTCTGTCCTTTTTTTTTTTCTTTTTTTTTTTTTTTGCTACAACCTGGCCCTAGAGTGTATGTGTGTGAACGGGCTGGAAGTTCCAGGTGCCAGCCAGGCAGATCTGCCACATATAGAAACCAGAAATTCTAGGAAAAATAGCTAAATAAGAGGTACTTAACGTAGGGTTCCAGCACCCTATAGGCATCATGCGTCTGAAAGCTTTCATATGCATGTGAATTTTTATGGGGAGAAGGTTCACAGCTTTCATAGATTTTCAACAGTTTCTGTGACCTCAAAGGATTAAGATCCAAATGTTTTTCTCCCACTTAATTTCACTCTCTGTGGACACACACAATTTCAGTTCTCCTGAAATGCTAATTCACACTGCTTCCTGATATGGGATTGATAACAGCATCTGTTAACATTATTTTCCCAACAATTTCTCCATTCTGATATGCGGGCCATTATTAGGCAGAAGTTTAAGTCAACACGAGCCATAAAAACTGAATCTGTTTCTAATTTTATGTTTAGTTAGGAGCATTTTTGTTGTTCCAAACCTTTCCCCATTTGAAATAACATTTGTGTTTTGCTGTTCACATTTTTTACTACACTTCTAATGCTTACACTGTTCATTTAACTGTCCTTTCACTGGATTAAAATGACCAGACTACTGAAATTTGGTGGAGTGGGAGCTCAGTCTGAGAAAATATGAATCTTTATTTTATTTCAGATAAGCTCCTGCAAAATGAACATATTTTTCAAAGCAATCAATCAGAATTCACTTGGCAACTAAGCAATCCTACAGGCCCCAGTTCCTTTATGTGATTTATGAGACCTTCTCTTTCCAATAAAGTTGAAAGTACCAGGAGAATAGCTTCTCACCCAGCATTTTTTAACTGCAACTTCCAAGCTAAGCCAAGAATTGGAAAGGTGCACAACGGGATGCAAAAAATCAGAAATGGAACAAATTCTATGTGGAGGCAGAACATCCTCCTTAAATCACTTTCTAGCTCAATGTCTCTGCATTTTTCACTGATGCAAATATTAAATGAAATGTTGCTTTATACTGTAATTCATAAAGGGTCATGCAGCATTGGGTAGTGTGAGTTTTGTGGGGTTTTCTTAATTATACAAACCACCTTTGGGGAGTCAAAAGAACATAGGACTGAGAGGTAGGAGCCTTGAGTCCTAGGTCACCACTCGCCTCTTGAGTGAACTATCACTGCCCTATCTGTAAAATAAAGAGGGTCTACAGATAGATAGCCTCCAGCTCCAAAGCTCTATACCACTGAACTCTACTTGAGTACTCTAAAGATTATTTAGAGGCATCCTGTTAAGATTTCTGATCTCCCTGGCTACCACAAACATTAACTGAAAAGCTGTTTTATTCTAGAAGCTGAGCCTAGCACAAGATACTCAAGATAAATAAGACATTATCTCTGCCCTTCAAAAAGCTCCCAATCTTGCTGCATACCATTAATATAATATTATAAGGTTAAGTTAGAAAAATCAGCAAAGTTCCATGGGCACATAGTGGGAGAGAGCAAGGTAAAGGCATTTGAAATAAAGGAGGCAGGATTGGACACAGTGACTAACGCCTGTAATCCCAATACTTTGGGAGGCCAAGGTAGGAGAATGGTTTGAGCTCAGGAGTTCCAGACAAGTCTGGGCAAGATGGCAAGGACTTGTCTCTACACACACACACACACAAAAGCCAGGAGTGGTGATGTGCACCTGTGGTTCCAGCTACTTGGGAGGCTGAGGCAGAAGAATCGCTTGAGCCCCGGAAGTCGAGACTGCCATGAGCCATGTTCAGGCCACTGTACTCCAGCCTAGGTAAAGGAGAGAGACCCTGAAAAAAAGAAAGAAAGAAAGAAAGAAAGAGAGAGAGAGAGAGAGAGAGAGAGAGAGAAGGAAGGAAGGAAGGAAGGAAGGAAGGAAGGAAGGAAGGAAGGAAGGAAGGAAGGAAGGGAGGGAGGGAGGGAGGGAGGGAGGGAGGGAAGGAAGGAAGGAAGGAAGGAAGGAAGGAAGGAAGGAAGGAAGGAAAGAAAGAAAAGAAGAAACAAAGGAGACAAGGCGTGCAAAAGCATGGAGAAATGAAATGCCTTGTGTGGTCAGGGATGGGAAGAGCAAGTCCAGGATTTGGCCTCCTTCTCTATCCTGGTCAATAAACCCAGACAATTGGAAAGGAAACCCAGAGGTCTCCTTCTCTCTCCCTCCAGCTTATCTGTGCCCTGCTTCCTTTACTCGGGACCCATCTTCATCCCTCTAGTTCTAGAGCCAAGCAAAAGGCAGTCCCAATCACAGAGAGAAGGCCTTCAAGTTCAGTCCTCCTTTACCATTTCTTTACTGCTTGGCTCTGTGTTGTTTGTGCCTAATGGGAGAATGGTGGGAAGAAAAACTGGGGTTGCCTTTCACCACTTCTGCTGCAGAGTGAAGAATTACTTCACTTCCATCCTATTTCCTGCTCAGATGTGTTTACTTCTTTCTCATTGTTCTACTCGATTGGCATTTCTGGAAGAGCTCCTTGCTCCTCCCTCTGTACACTCTATTGTTAAATGGCAACCAGATCTCTTCTCCGGAGGTGTAGAGTCAGGAGGTAGAATGTCTGGGCAAAATACATTGCCAGAAGTATTCACATACCTCACTCTTCATAAAATATGATAGTATCAGAAACGCTTGTTTATTTTTCTAGCTATGTTTCCAGTATTAACTCACCCTTTCACTCTATCTCCCTTAGGATTAAGAGAACATGACTGCTAGGTAACTGAACCAACAGTACAAAATTCAGGATTCACACTCAGATGTCTGTCTAATGCTTATAGCAAGACTACAGTAACTCAGTATCAAACTAGCAAGCAATTACGACAAGCTACAATTACTATGCTATTAGATAAAGTAACATTTCCCAATAGTATTCAATCAACTAACAAATGTTCCTCCCAAAAAAGAACTCTGTAATCAAAAACAATTTGAGGCAGGGCGTGGTGGGGCTCACATGGGTAATCCCAGCACTTTGGGAGGCCTAGGTGGGTGGATCACTTGAAGCCAGGAGTTTGCGACCAGTTTGATGCCAGGCCAACTTGGTGAAACCCTGTCTCTACTAAAAATACAAAAAATTAGCTAGGTGTGGTGGCACACACCTGTAGTCCCCGCTACTTGGGAGGCTGAGACAGGAGAATATCTTGAAACCAGGAGGCAGAGGTTGCAGTGAGCCAAGATCGCACCCCTCCACTCCAGCCTGGGCAAGAAAGTGAGACTCTGTCTCAACAAAAACAAAAGAAACTGAAAAATCAAACAATTTGAGAAAATCCTGGGTTTAAAAAAGTTAAACAGGTCTCTACTACAGGACTTTGCAGATCCTTTTCAGATACTTTAATTTGTTAATGTAGTCTGTAAGTCAAGAAAGTAATTTGGCGGTAGCCGCGCGGAGTCAGTGCCCTTAGTACCCCGCTGGCACCTACCTTGACTCTCACTGGCCGCACGAACCCGTTTGTGCTCGGTGTCATAGTGCACACGCCTTGCAAGCGACGGCGCCATGAGTCTGACTTCCGGTTCCAGCAGATGAGTTGAATGGATCACAGCAGTTACCATTGCTGCTGGGACAGCTGCAATTGGTTATCTAGCTTACAAAAGATTTTATGTTCAAGATCATCGAAATAAAGCTATGATAAACCTTCACATCCAGAAAGACAATCCCAAGATAGTACATGCTTTTGACATGGAGGATTTGGGAGATAAAACTGTGTACTGCCGTTGCTGGAGGTCCAAAAAGTTCCCATTCTGTGATGGGTCTCACACAAAACACAAGGAAGAGACTGGAGTCAACGTGAGACCTCTGATCATCAAGAAAAAAGAACTTTAAGTGGAGACTTTTGATGCTGCAAATCAACTTGTTGTGAAATTACCTGATTGTTTAATTAGAATGACCACCACCTCTGTCTAATTCACTTACCCTGGGTTCTAAATGTGGTATATTGCAAACTGCAGGTTTCACATTCATGGATTTGCCTTACTTGCTGAAACATCGTGGTGCACATTTATTGAAACAAAACCAAACAAAACAAAAAAAGAGGAAAAACCAAAAAAAAAAAAGTAATTCACAAATTTACTAGATCCTTTTTTGCCAAAGTACATATGAATCACTCTGAGAAACTGTTGAAAATTCATATTACCAAGCCCCTCAGAAGCAGCCCTGGAGCCTGTACTTTAACACCCCAGGTAGTTCAGATGCAGATGATCTGCACACTGAGAAATACTGACATGAAATGTTTCCCTAACTAGGGTTCTTGGAACACACTTTGGGAAATGCAAATGCTGGTGCAAGGAATTAACTCAAGGTCAGTCCCCAAAAGTGCTTGTTTTGTTCCAATACATCACAGTTCTCATTCACGTTAATTTAAATAGCTTGTTTTGTTATAGTTGCAAGATAACACCTGACTATTGAAAAAAGGGCAAACTCGCAATAGAATTAAGAGGAGGCAACCAGCTATTGACAAGGAAACCCCTAGTAGAGCTAATAATGGCACTGTCAAGGTTTCTGTTGTTTAGTTTATTTCTAAATATAATCCTCCAAATCAAAACAGACTTTCTCTAACATCTTTTTAAGCCACAAAAAGAAAAGAACACTTTATTTCAGGGATGGTAAATTTAAACCATCTTAGCACTTGGCAAGTTATGAGGTTTGGCCTCCTAAGATTTTTGTGAATGTTGACTATTAACCACCAACACCTCTGAGCTATCAACAGTCAAGTACCAGAAAGCGAACACACCGATGGGATTTTGATTCTTTTGAATCAACAATATGTGAGATGGGTCATAGCTACAGTGAGCCAGGAATAAAATATTAAATACGTACTTCAGCTGTGTCAAATTGGAGAGTATTCCTAATATCTCAGTAGGACCGACTCCAGACTCATTCACTAATTAAGAAACACCACCTCGGGGTGCACCATGGGGACATCACGCTGGTAAAATGAAATCAATATTTAAAAGGGAGAAAGTACAGTGTTCCTAAAATGCAGAGTAACTATATCTTAACAGGGCTTTCCAGACACAGTGCTGTGGTTGAATATAGATAATAATCATTATCTGAGGATAATTAAAAGTTGGTTCTAAAAAATTATTTTAAAGTGGATCAGCTTAAACTTATTTTCAAAAGAGGGGGGAAATCTTGTAAAATGAGCAAAATTATTAACATCAGTTTATTTCGTCTGTCTTATGGCTTAAATTTTGGCTATAAGACATTTAACATTATACAGGATTGAATGTTTGAGTGAAGACAAATTTTGTGAATTCATTACAGAATATTTTTTATTTGACTTCTTGTCAAAGATAGTAACTACGGGCACTCAAATATTGTCTAAGAAGTTCCCCTCTTATTTAATTTTGAAATCAGATATTATTAAGCTACAAGGGAGTCTTAAAGATCATAGAGTCTGTATTATCCAAAGACTTTTATTTATAAGTTATAGAAACCTAATGTGGATTCACCCAGTTTCTCATCCAACTAAAATACCAAATGCTCACATATATTAAGTCTTGTCTTTTTTTTTTTTTTTTTTTTTGAGACAGGGTCTGTCTCGCTCTGTCACTCAGGCTGGAGTGCAATGGAATGATCTTGACTCACTGTGGCTTCCACCTCCTAGGCTCAAGTGATCCTCCCACCTCAGCCTCCTGAGTAGCTAGGACTTCAGGTGCATGCCACCACACATGGCTAAATTTTTATTTTAATTAATTAATTATTTATTTATTTATTTATTTTGAGACAGAGTCTGCTCTGTCACCCAGGCTGGAGTGCAGTAGTGCAATCTCCGCTCACTGCAACTTCCGCCTCCCGGGTTCAAGTGATTCTCCTGCGTCAGCCTCCAGAGTAGTTGAGATCACAGGCATGTGCCACCACGCCCAGCTAAATTTTTTTTTTTTTTTGTATTTTTAGTAGAGACAGGGTTCCACCATGTTGGCCAGGCTGGTCTCAAACTGCTGACCTCAGGTGATCTGCCCGCCTCAACCTCCCAGCATGTTGGGATTACAGGCATAAGCCATTGCACCTGACCTAAATCTTTAATTTTTTGTAGAGACAGGATCTTGCTATGTTGTCCGGGCTGGTCTCAAACTCCAGAACTCAAGCAATCCTACTGTCTCAGCCTCCCAAAATGTTGAGAGTACAGGAATGAACCACCACACCAAGCTTGCCTCTATTTTCATTTGTCAATTATACCTCAATAAAGCCAAAGGAAAAATACGAATCCCATCATTCTGTATCCGTCAGCTCTACTTTTCTTTTCACTAGCATAGTTCTTGGGCAAGTCCTCCCCAAATGACCAAAACGGCCCTCCTGCTACTCCAGAACTATATTTTACCAGCATAGCAACAAAGTAAAAAGCAAAAGCCCCTTTCCCATAAGTTCAAGCCAGTGATGTGAAGGTAAGTGTTTAACTTTCCAGAAAGAAAAAAAAAAATCTGGTTTATAACATTTGCCGATTTCCATGGTATAAATACTCCCACCCTGGCCAATTTCAACCTACCAACTTGATATCACTAAACATGGAGTTGGGAAGAGATGTGCAGTAGTCCAT
Organism: Chlorocebus sabaeus; assembly: GCF_047675955.1. Taxonomy (NCBI): domain Eukaryota; kingdom Metazoa; phylum Chordata; class Mammalia; order Primates; family Cercopithecidae; genus Chlorocebus; species Chlorocebus sabaeus. The sequence continues at coordinate 40,112,316 of NC_132914.1, read as the reverse complement.
TCTGTAGTATTTCCACCATATAGAGTCAAAACACATAAATAACTCAAGATGATAGGTAATATAAGATATAGTAAAAGATACTTATAGTAAAGTATAAGATATAGATAAGGCAGCTGTGAGTTTGAAGTATTCACATACCTTTGTTTTAATATACTTTAATTGTAAGTTTATATAATCCAGTGGTCAATAATGGCTGTGTTTAACAACTGATTGGCAAAACTTCTAGAAATTTAATAAATGGCTCTTGTGTACCAATATGAGCCAGTACACCTCCAGCCCCGCAGAAATCCAGGAGGACAGCTCACAGGAGCTTGATCTGGGTCACATGGCTATTTTTAGATTCATCTCTGAGTCCAAGAGGCTGTGGTGCTCTGACTGGCCCACGCTGGCCATGTGTCTGGGATAGACTTAGGCTGTAGACACATTGACTGATGATGGGAGGGAGTGGCTCCACAACAGAAAACAACAGGGGGAAGAAGCTGGGCAGGCAAAATAACATATGTCCATTTTAACAGTGGAAACACCTCACACAGAGGTAAGTGGGACAAGCACAAACTTCACTGTCCACTTTGAGAGTAAAAGAAAATGCTATTAATTATTATGCTTGCGCCACAGACATAGAGCAAGATATATGGTCACACTATGAAAAAAGAATACTAGTCCCAGGTAGAATAACTGGCTGGCAGAGCCACACACGTCACATGAGCAGCACAGCCAGGGCTAGGGACCAGATTTTCAGATTACCAGTTCAGTACACTACAGAGACCTCAATTGTAATGGTGTTCCATTTTTCTTTCTTTGGGATGGTTTTCAAATAGAAAATCCCCCTACATGAAGGAAGAGAATATTGTTAGTGGTTGTGATCAGAACTCTTCTTTTTTAAATCATGCATTGTGCTTTTTTAGATTATGTATTATGTATCGTGCGTTTAGTGGTTTTTTGGTTTTCACTTGATTGTTTTAGAGACTGGGCCTTGCTATGTTGTCCAGGCTAGAGTGCAGTGGCTGTTCATAGGCATGGTCATAGAGCACTGCGGTCTGCAGTTCCTGGGCTCAAGTGGTCTTCCTGCTTCAGCCTCTCAAGTAGCTAGAAATACAGGCACCATGCCACTGCACCTGGTTTGCATTTAATAGTTTCTTACCCAATGTTTTAACTCACCATATATTACTTATGGAATACAGAATTTTGAGGACAATTTGACAAAACTAACAGAAGCCTTCGAATTCCATATATACTTTGACCTAACAATTTAACTTCTGTGAACTAGTTTAAGAAAATAATCACAGATGTATTCAAATATTTTACTTTAAGGATGTTCACTGTAAATTATTAATAAGAGTAAAAAAACTGGAAATAATTTAAATGGTCAATAGACAAATGGTTAGATAAATCATAATATGTCAGTCTACTAAAGAGCCATAAAAATGATGTAGACAAAGAAAAAAGAAATTAAGTCCACAACATATGATCCCATTTTTTACAGGGGGAAAACATGTCTGAAAGGATAGGCCATACCAAAATATTAACAGTGACAATGTCTACATTGAACAAAAGTTGCTTTTGTATTTTTAATGATTATTGCTTTTGTATCTTTTTAAAGATTATAAAATACCCAAGCCACTCAACTATTTTTTTTTAACTATGCTCTGTTCATTGTAATATGTTGGCTTTCTCACTGCATTCGCCCTGGTTTAAAATAATTTCTAAACTATTTACTGGAGGTGAGTTTACCTTGTGGCAAAAATAAAAGCGAAGGAGACAGTGTTAAAAATACATCTAAAGAAAAATCCATATGTAAGTATTCAGGATAAGAAGGCTGAATTCCCTGGCCTACAGCTCTACCATTTTCAACTCTGTGTGCTGACTTTTTACTAAGTTTGCTTAAAACTGCAAACTTTGGGAAACTGTTGTAAAACAACAGAAATAGATGTCAGCTCAGGTTATTTCCAAGAATCTCCCCTGCTTTCTCATGTAAAGGATGAATTCAGAGAGCCATGGGCTTTTAAGAATCCAGCAAAGTCTCACTGAGGTTTGACAGAGCCTCCAAATACAGTTTATAAAAGAGTCAAAGGGCCTAATTTTTAAATTCATATGATCAGAGGAAATTGAAGGATAAAATTAAGTAAAGAATATGAAACAGAGAGAACATTACAGTAAATGTTTTTCTTTAAAGTCATTTAAAGAGAAGTTTATGAATGTAAAGGTTTAAAAACATTTCTTTTGCAAGTCACAATGACTTTTTAAGCTATCCAAACTCATCTAACTGAAGACAAAATATTGTCCAAGCAACACACATGTCCAGGAGGCCCTGAAGGTAGAAATCCACTTCCCCAGAAACATATTTATTTCACTCTTATAACAACAGAAGGAGTGAAAGAAGAAACAAGGAAGCTTCAAGGCTCAGATTTTTAAGTTACAGCTATTGCATCAGAAAGAGGACTATACTTAGAAACTGAAAATACGGGGTTGGGTCCTGGCTCTGCAAATTACCAGCTGTAACATATATATATATATATGTTGTAGACACAGGGTCTCTCTGTGTTGACCAAGCTGATCTCAAACTCCTGGCCTCAAGCCATCCTCCCACCTCAGCCTCTCAGAGTGCCGGGATTGCAGGTGTAAGCCCATTCTGCCCTGCCTTCAGCTCTATCACCTGGGAAAGATCATTTAACCAGTCTAAATCTCAGTATTTTGGTCTTAAAAATGCTAACAACTATACAGTTGTTATGAGCACAATGGCTGGTATATACCGTATTCTCAATAAATATTTGTTAAATGAGTTAATGATGTTTGTGAAATTACTTTGCAAGCTCTGCAGATAATCGTACACTCATGCACTTAACACCACTTGACCCAATAACATATATTACTTATTTATTTTGTGTGTATTCTACCTTCCCCAACTAAATGCAAGCTCCATAAGGGAAGGATTTTTTGTCTTTTCTGTTTAAGGACATATCTCCAGAAACTAGAACAGCTCCTTGCACATACTAGGCACTTAATAAATATTTGTTAAATAATTTTTTGTGTAAGTGATTGTCACAAGCTAAGCCCTTAATCAATGATATCCAATATTATTATTCACCTGTAAAGCATCGTACGAATATTAAGAATTAAGCATTCCAGGCCAGACACGGTGGCTCACGCCTGTAATCCCAGCACTTTGGAAGGCCGAGTCGGGCGAATTACCTGAGGTCAGGAGTTCAAGATCAGCCTGGCCAACATGGCAAAACCCCGCCTCTACTAAAAATGCAAAAATCAGCTGCGCACCTGTAGCCCCAACTACTCAGGAGGCTGAGGCAGGAGAATCACTTGTACCTGGGAGACAGGGGTTGCAGTGAGCCGAGGTCACACCATGGCAATCCAGCCTGGGTGACAGAGCAAGACTCTGTCTCAAAAAAAAAAAAAAAAAATTATGTATTCCCAAACATCCTGAATCATCCTCTTCTACCCTACTTCGTTTTAGTTTTAATATCATGCTAATCCTTCCTCACTAACTATATTACCAAGAACAATTTTCTGAGAGCCTCCTGAAGTTAACCCATATATATTTATCTCCTAAGATCCTTTCCCATAAATCAGTCCTTCGTGCCATTAATCACTTATGTTTCTGAATTGTTTTCACCTTCTAGAATTTAAAACAAAGGCCTTAGGGCAGAGATACGGAAATGGCAGTGAGAAGGATTATGTTTCAGGCTCTCTCTTCTCGTAGAATCTTGATAAGACTAAGGTATCTACACCAGAAAGAACTTTTTGGCTCTGAGTAACAAATGCTCCAGCACAGTGAACGCAATCTTCTCTTAACAGGAATTCTGTCCCAGTTTCTGTAGGATCTGTTTGAACTGCACAGGTACACATGTTGGAATGAGAAAGCTAGAGAAGAATTTAAATGACCAACTTCACTTTCATCAAGGAAGTTGATTCCCCTTTTCCCTGAGTGTAAGCTCCTATAGGGTAGGGATCTTTCTCCACCTGGTTCACAGCTCTATTCCAGCAGCTAGCACAGAGCCTGTAACACACTGTTCTTCAATAAACAGTTGTGAAAAGAAATATTTGCAGAGTGAATTTGCTCTCTGATTAGATTTTGGAACGCAAAGCTGCTCCTGGACAGTGGAAAGACAGGTCTATGAGAAGGCCTGGAATCCAAGAGACAGTCATTATCTTAACAGAGTAGGATGGAGACGTAGCAAATGGGTGCACGGAAAGGGGAATGTTGGTTTGTTACTAAAGAGAAGAAAATATATCTGACAGGTTAATCATTCCTTAGAAAGAGCTGCCTGATGATGGTAGAGCCACATCTTTTTAGAGAGGCTGTATCTCCTAACCCAAGGCAAACATACATTCAAACATAAGTCAGCCAATAAGAAGAACGTTGGTTTCTATGTTTTGAAAAGCAGCTCCTAAAAATGTCAACCTCTCTTAACATAATTTGTTCTTTGTCACCTAGAATAACTACAACTGAGAGGGAGAAAAAAAAAGGCTAAAATCAAGTTTCCTCACTTGGTGCCTCAAAGCAGCTTCAATTTGACCTATTTTGGAAGGATTCATCAAAAAACAAATTTTTGTTTCCCTCTCAGACAAGTACAGTTGTCTCAATGCATCTTTCGTGTGCATTGTAACTTTGACAGATCATTGAATAGGAGTTGGGAAACTCCGCTTACCAAAGAGACAAGGTACTTTTTAAAACACCTCATAGTTACCTAAAAAGCTTCTCTCATCTCAGAAGTTGCGACTTCCTGCGTTTCTCTCATTGTTGACACCTGGAGATGGTAATTAAAGTTAGTTCTGCTCTGTGCAGCAGAACTAAAAAAACTCTTTAAAAACAATGTAACTTTCAGACTTCTGAGTGTAAAAAGAACATAAAGTTGCATTGCCTTTCAAAAGCAGTGCAACAGGCTCCTAATAAAGACTCCATAGAGATTTCCTATAAAGCAAGCAGCTGTGAAAAGGCCTAGCATTTACTGCCATGTGACAGTGATGCAAATTAAAATGAAGCTCTAGACTGGGCACTGTGGCTCACACCTGTAATCCCACCACTTTGGGAAGCTGAGCTGGGCAGATGACTTGAGGTTGGGAGTTCGAGACCAGCCTGGCCAATATGGTGAAACCCCGTCTCTACTAAAAATACAAAAAGTAGCTGGGCGTGGTGGCAGGCACCTGTAATCCCAGCTACTTGGGAGACTGAGGCGGGAGAATCGCTTGAATCTGGGAGGCAGAGATTGCAGTGAGCTGAGATCACACCATTGCACTCCAGCCTGGGTGCGACAGAGCGAGACTCCGTCTCAAAAAAAAAAAAAAAAGAAGAAGCTATAAATGATACACCTTGTTAACGTGCTGCAATTCTTTATCAACACTGTGGAAACTGAAATGTTTCCTTTATCCTTAACTTCCTTGAAACGAGGACCCAAATCCCCTTAATACATAAGCAGGAATGGGCAGGATTTCTACAGGGAAAAAAAAAAAAAAAAAAAAAGGAATTCAGCTTTGGAGTGCATGATATATAGTAAATACCAGATACATTTTTGCTTTATCTACACAACCCTGGAACACTGCCCTTGGCCCCCTGCTCTGCAATGCTGTTCACTTGCCTTGCAGCTAACAGAATCCTCTACTTTCCTGACAGGCAATCTACCCAGACCAGGCTCCTAAGCTTCTCCCAACTAAATGAACTGTTCATTTAAAATTTAACATCTTCCCATGCATAGTTTGTACTTCACATAGCGAATCCTCACCATAACATTGTGAAGTTTGAATTATTAACTCCTTATTCTACATGAGAAACAGGAGTAGAGAAGTTATGACTTGATGGCACAGATAAACAATGGCCAAATTGAGACTTTTTGAAAAAACAATTTCTGTTTACAGTGTCAAAGCTCCTTTCACTATACCCTAGTTGTCTCTGAGAAAATCTTTATATAAACCCACAGGTCAGAATATCCAGCAGATGAACTGGCTAAATCCAAATACAGAAATAACCTGTTATAGCGAATTCTTGCTCCTTTGTTTTTCCACATCATTTTTCATGTCATCACCTACCCTTGTTCCCAGTCGTTGCAAATTCCTGAGTAAAAGTGGAGTAGAAGAGTAGAAGATTAACTTTGGAATTGTTTTAGCGTTTTTGTGTTTTATATTAAACATCATTTAAGTAAGGCTAATTTTTTTTAACTTCTTAAAAGAATTCCCTCCATCCCTTTTTATTTAAAAGCAAATTGCAAAATAAAATCACTAATTTGATTGATTATTCCTCAGATAACTGTGGGCCATGAAATCAATTATTCTTCATTCTGTGAGAGTGGCCCACCAAAAGAATAAAGTAAAACAAAATTAAATGCCATTGGGTTTCATACCAATTATTCCCTTTTGAATTACAATCCTTGCAATTAAATCACACCAAAATGAAACTGTGAATGGACTAATTGCAGGTCTAAGTTAACAATGCACAAGGTTTGTGACCTGCAGAGTCCTTGTCACAGGCAATGACAGCTACCACTGTCATGGTTTTTTTCGTTTTTTGTTTTGTTTTGTTTTTTTGAGACGGAGTCTGGCTCTGCCGCCCAGGCTGGAGTGCAGTGGCTGGATCTCAGCTCACTGCAAGCTCCACCTCCCGGGTTTACGCCATTCTCCTGCCTCAGCCTCCCGAGTAGCTGGGACTACAGGCGCCCGCCACCTCGCCCGGCTAGTTTTTTATATTTTTTAGTGGAGACGGGGTTTCACCATGTTAGCCAGGATGGTCTCGATCTCCTGACTTCGTGATCCGCCCATCTCGGCCTCCCAAAGTGCTGGGATTACAGGCTTGAGCCACCGCGCCCGGCCCTTTTTCGTTTTTTGTTTTTGTTTTTGTTTTTGTTTTTGTTTTTGTTTTCTGTAGCCATGACTCTCATCAAAACACAAGGATATTTCAGTAATTGCTGACTTTTTTTCCTCAAAGATCATGTGTAATTAGTTCAGATGGAATGATTAACTTTGGATAGACTATTTAATTGTTAGAAGTTTCTAGGAGAGGACTTTTAACTTATAACACAATTTTGGAGGAAAACTTCTATGCTTTATGGTGTGAGATTTTTTTGGCTCAGTTTTTCAAGACCCACGTCTGCGTTTTGTTGCATGTTGGAAAGCTTCCTGTCCTTTGGAGAGTAGGGCTTTGATTTGGAATGCGTAGCTGGCTTCAGAGAGCCACGATCTGCCCCAGCTGTTGGAGAAGCTGAAGATAAAGGGAATCAACAAGCAGCCAATCATCCAAGCCAGCCACCTGCTCGCCGTGGATACTGGTGTCCCCACAACTATTTACGTAGCCTCCGTCCTCCTAACGCTCCTTCACAAGCTGGCAGAGACCGAAGCAGGTGACGCCCCAACTGAGAACCCTGCTCCCGCCACTGAGCAGAGCAGTGCTGAGTTACACCAGGCACCTTCACCATCAGCAAGGCAACCTAAAGAATTAATGACCACTCAAAAACAGCAAAGAAAAAAGCAGACCTCGATCTTACCAGCATCAAAGAAACATCCGAGGAAGAAAGTGGAAGACTAACCAAGATTTGGACATTTGAATGTTTACTATTATTCTTTAAGAAAATAACAACTGCTAAAGGAAAATGACAGCAAATTTTTCCAATGAGCTGAGACACTGGGAATGCCTGCACAGAAGACAAGACAGCGACCTCCCCAGTTTTCAGCAACCTTAGGGTTTTTTCCCCCTGTTTTTTGCTGTTTTGGTTATGTAAGTTGAAATAAGAAATATGTTAATTCAAAGAAGAAATATTAATACCACCTCAGGAGAACCCCAACCAAAAAAATTTGAAATATATAGCAAAGGCTTTATTTTATTTTATTTTTGTGTGTTCATTTTGTATGCTGGTGCTAAACTTCCAAGTGTTCTGATTTAAAAAGAAATTTTATACCCTTCTTATTTATTTCTGGGATGTGGGGGAAATACATTTGTACTTTCTTATGTGACTTTCTTTGAAAATGTGCAGTAAGGCCGGGCGCGGTGTTTCACGCCTGTAATCCCAGCACTTTGGGAAGTGGAGGCTAGTGGATCACCTGAGGTCAGGAGTTCGAGAACAGCCTGGCCAACATGGTGAAACCCGAAACCCTGTCTCTACTAAAAAATTACCTGGACATGGTGGTGCACGTCTGTAATCCCAGCTACTCTGGAGGCTGATACTCTGGAGGTTGAGGCAGGAGAATCGGTTGAACCTGGGAGGCAGAGGTTGCAGTGAGCCAAGATCACGCCACTGAATTCCAGCCTGGACAAAAGAGTGAGACTCTGTCTCATAAAAGAAAGAAAGAAATAAAGAAAATGTGCAATAACAAGTTCCTCAGAAATAAAATATTTACCCTTCAGAGGAAAAAGAAAAGCATTTTACATATATTTACATATATTAAGCTATTTGTACCTGAAAGCAGTCATGTAAGGTAGTGCTAAAGTATGCTCTAGGTGACACGCAAAATGGATTCCCCATGGCTAAGGTGCTCAGAATTAAAACAGTACCAGGTGGTCATAGCTGGGTGAAGGAGCTGTCACATACTCTTTGTTATCAGAAAGATGTTATAAAATGTCACAGGATCTCCCTTTCTGAAATCAAGCTAAACAAGTTCCAATTGTCATTGTCAGAATAAACTGTGGCTAGAAAAACCACCACTACCCCAGCCCCACTTCCAACCATTTGAAAGAAATGTCTGACAGAGACGTCTGGTTTTAGACTTGGAAACCAACCAATCGAGGCTCACCAGTCCCAGCCAATCAGGATCTCAGCTGTAACAACCAATCAGAACTAAGAAAGTGTCAGTCTTTCGTTTGCATAAACAGACTTGATTGGGAACCTTGGCAGGAACTGATTGGATTTTTTGTTTTTTGGTTTCTGGTGTTCGTGGGTTTTTTTAGATGGAGTCTCGCCCTGTTGTTGGCCAGGCTGGAGTGCAATGGGTGATCTCGGCTCACTGCAACCTCCGACTCCTGGGTTCAAGCAATTCTCCTGTCTCAGCCTCCCAAGTAGCTGGGATTACAGGCGAGTGCCATCATACCCGACTCATTTTTTTTTAAATCTTTAATAGAGACGGGGTTTCACCATGTTGGCCAGGCTGGTCTCGAACTCCTGACTTCACAATCCGCCCACCTCAGCCTCCCGACGTGCTGGGATTACAGGCCTGAGCTGCCGCGCCCAGCTGTGGTTTTTGTTTTTTTGAGGGCTGTGTCTTGCCCTGTTGTCCAGGCTGGAGTGCAGTGGCACAATCGTAACTCACTCTAGCCTCGAATTCCTTTGCTCAAGTAATCATCCTGCCTTAGCTCTTTGAGAAGGAGGAGGAGGAGAGGGAAGAGGAGGAGAAGGAGGAGGAGGAGGAACACAAAGAGATTTTAGGTTACTCAACTGACTGTATAGAGAAATCAAGCCCAAGCTCTGAGGCTCAAGAGTCCTGGTTCCTAATGCCTTTTGTGCCTACTCCAGCATAGAACGAGAAAAACCCCTGGGGGTTTCACGCTCAGGAAATGCTGAGAGGACCACAGAGGCCTAGGTTCTGAACGGACTGTGCCAGAGTTTTGGGTGTAGAGTCCTGGGGACTGGAGGCAGTGGTTATCAGCAGTGGTAACCAATAGATGGGGCAGATGCAAGTGCATAAGAAAAGCCAGTATCAAGACGTTGCATTAACTTCAATAGATGCAAGAAAGGCTGAGGCGAATACACAGGATGGGGCAGGACTAGACAGTTCACCAGGACAGGATGCTCACTCTGCTGCAACTGAATACCATGCTGCAAAGGTGCGGTAGGAGGATGCCCTTGAGAATGGTAAGGAGGAACCACTAAGACAAGACATCATTTCAAGTAGAAGAAACTCCTGTACCCTTAATCAGTAAAATCAAGTGTTTCCTTCCTTAAGGAAGCATGGAAGCTGGAGACCTAGTTTACTAGTTCATGTGGTAAAAAAATAAATTTGCAGGCTTATGTCTGCCCAAGGTTTTCCACTCTCTGTTCTCTCTTTCTGGAATGTTCTACCCAGGTGTTTATAGTCTTTCCCTGGCTTCATTTGGATGTCTGTTCAAATGCCACTGCTCAGAGAGATCCCCACTGCTTCCATGCCCTTTCTCTGCTATAATATACAAATCATTCCCTGTAATCACTTTGTTCATTAATCTATCCCTCAACTAGAATGTATCCTCTGTGAGGATAAGGACTTGTCTCCTTTACTGCTTTATCCTCAATGCTTAAAACTGTGGTGAATGCACAGTAAATGCTTAGCAAATATCTGAATAATGTATTCATGTCAACCACACTGCACTCACATTTAGAATGATAGTGCTAGAAGGGAACATAGAATTCAATCTGGTGGCTCCAAAATGATTTTTTTTTTCTTTTAATCGGCAGTGAATATTATTTAAAGACTGTGGTAAAAGCAGAAAAAGTCCTAACAGGTCTGCTTGTGCCCTGGAAGTGGGGGATAGGGCACTTTCTAGGAAAAGTTTTAGAAAACTGTTTAGAGACCACTTATCTAGACTAACTGCTTCATTTTTCAATTGAGGATATTGAAACCCAGAGAGGTTAGATAATTTGCTTAAAGTCACTAAATCCAAAGTTAGTTAATTTTCGTGAGCTTCAGTCTAAATGAACACCATAATTGCGAGTTACTTCTTTTGCACCAGGCAAAGTAAAGATTCTGGTTCCAGAAGTAAGACCATTGTTTAGATTTCATGTGATGTAAACTATCCTGCCTGCAGACTCCAAGGGTCATGAAATTTCCTGAATGTTACAAATCCAGGCTCCAGGTGAAGAACGCCATTTCTTAGTTTTCTGATCTAACAACTAAAATTTGGCAAACCAGCTAATGGTATGATGTGAGTTTACCTTCTGAAGGAAATCAAAATATTTTTCCCCAAAATATATTTCTTTGACATATTTTGGAATGACGATCAGAGAGTCAGCAAAATGAGGTAACAGCCTCCAAACTTGTCTTTTGCTAGCCAGAAGATGGATACTTTAAATTGTAACTGCCCAGTGGATTCACCTTGCCGGCTACCTAGACAGAGCTGATTTATTAAGACAAGGGAATTGGAATGGAGAAAGAGTAATTCACGCAGAGCTGGCTGTGCAGAAAACCAGAGTCTTATTATTACTCAAATCTGTCTCCCCGAGCATTCAGGGATCAAAGTTTTTTGTTTTTTGTTTTTGTTTTTTTTTGAGTGGAGTCTCGCTCTGTCGCCCAGGCTGGAGTGCAGTGGCTCCATCTCCGCTAACTGCAAGCTCCGCCTCCCAGGCTCACGCCATTCTCCCGCCTCAGCCTCCTGAGTAGCTGGGACTACAGGCGCCGGCCACCATGCCCGGGTAATTTTTTGTATATTTAGTAGAGACGGGGTTTCACCGCGTTAGCCAGGATGGTCTCGATCTCCTGACCTTGTGATCCGCCCGCCTCGGCCTCCCAAAGTGCTGGGATTACAGGCGTGAGCCACAGGGATCAAAGTTTTTAAAGATAATTTGGTGGGTTGGGACTTGGGAAGTGGGGAGTGCTGATTGGTCAGGTCGAAGATGGAATCATGGGGGTCGCAGTGAGTTTTTCTCGCTGTCTTCTGTTCCTGGGTGGGCTGGCAGAACTGGTTGGGCCAGATTACCAGTATGTGTGGTACCAGCTGATCCATCCAGGGCAGGGGCTGCAGAATCTCTCCAGCACTGATCTTAGGTTTCACAATAATGATGTTATCCCAGGAGCAATTTAGGGCGGTTCAGACTCTTGGAGCCAGAAGCTGCATGACCCCTAAACTGTAATTTCTAATCTTGTAGCTAATTTGTTAGGCCTGCAAAGGCAGACTGGCCCCCAGACAAGAAGGGGGTCTTTTCGGGAAAGGGCTGTTATCAATTTTGTTTCAGAGTCAAATCATGAACTGAATTCCTTCCCAAAGTTAATTCGGCCTACGCACAGAAATGAACAAGGACAGCTTAAAGGTTAGAAGCAAGATGGAATCGGTTAGGTCTGATTTCTTTCACTGTCATTAATTTCCTCAGCTATAATTGTGCAAAGGCGGTCAAATGTTGCATCTATAGATAATCCGTGTTGATGAAGCCAGGCCTTCCCTTGTCCACATCCAGCAAAGATTAAATGAGAGTCTGACATCTCGAAAGGCCTAAGAAAACAGTTACTACTTCATCTATCTGAGGGCTGCTACCGGTGAAGTGTCATTTACATAATAAGACCACCTTTGCTAGCCAAGTCTCTCCTCTTCCTCCCATAACCTGTCTTGCAGCTAACACCTGACTTGCATGGCCAAAAACCATATGCTGTTTTTGGCCATGCACCAAGCCTTCATTCTCTCTATAACCTCAAGATGGTATACAAACTTCTGCAACACACTAGGGGGTTGGGTCTTCATTCTGAAGTCTCCCCATCTACAGCACACACATTAATAAATTAGCATGCCTTTCTCCAGTTAGCCTACCTTTTGTGAGTTCCCCCCCCCCCCCCCACCGCCCCCCGCAAACCTATCCCTTTACTCCTAGAGTTTGGCTTAGTTGGTAGGGTCAAAGTTCCACTCTTCTGGAAGCTACAGATAAGAGAATTCATATTGTTTGATCTCTTTCCTCCCAGAAACAGTGCTTTCCTTTGACTTTGTCTGTCATAAAGAGGGGCACTGGTTGAGGCTCCCTCTGTTCTTGTTCTATGTCCCTGAGTGTTTGACTTGTGACCAAATGGAAGCACTCTCTCCTGGTCTCAGGCATCCAGGGAACATGATTTTCAGACCATGTCAGGTGGGCAGTCTGAAAATGACCTGGAACGCAAGATTTTCATTCTGAAGATACGATGTTTTTGGGATAGTTTGTCTTAAGATGTTCCAACCCTACAGGGCTTATGTCATCTCAATTCTTGTTGCCTGGTTAGTGCCAGAAAAGTCCAATTCCAGGAAGGCACACGGGGTGTCTCAGATTAACAGGTCTGTGACTAGTGTCCCCGTACAAATTTGTGGATTACTGGAGGCAAACACCGTCCTTAAACATCTGTCACAACAAATGCCTTTTGCTGTCTTAGCCTAATCCTGGTGTCAGAGGCATATGAACCAGAGCAACTCCATCTTAAATAGGGGCTAGATAAAATAAAGCTAAGACATGCTGGGCTGCATTCCCAGATGGCTAGGCATTCTAAGTCACAGGATGAGATAGGAGGTCAACACAAAATATACAAGATCATGAAAACTTTGTGGATAAAAAAGGTTGCAGTAAAGAAGCCAGCCCACCAAAACCAAGATGGCAACAAGAGTGTCCTCTGGCTGTCCTCACTGGTTGCCTCACTCCCACCAGCATCATGACAGTTTACAAATGACACGGCAATGTCAGAAATTTACCCTATATGGTCTAAAAATAGGAGGCATGAATAATCCTCCTCTTGTTTAGCATATAATCAAGAAATGACCACAAAAATGGGCAACCAGCAGCCGTCGAGGCTGCTCTGTCTGTGGAATAGCCTTTTTTTTTTTTTTTTTTTTGAGACAGAGTCTCACTCTGTCACCCAGGCTGGAGTGCAGTAGCATGACCTCAGCTCACTACAACCTCTGCCTCCCAGGTTCAAGCTATTCTTCTGCCTCAGCCTCCCTAATAGCTGGGACTACAAGCGTATGCCACCACGCCCAGCTAATTTTTGTATTTTTATTAGAGATGGGGTTTCACCATATTGGCCAGGCTGGTCTCGAACTCCTGACCTCGTGATCCACCCGCCTCGGCCTCCCAAAGTGCAGGAATTACAGGCGTGAGCCACTGCGCCTGGCTGGAATAGCTATTCTTTTATTCCTTTACTAATAAACTTCCTTTCAGTTTACTCCATGGACTCACCCTGAATTCTTTCTTGGGTGAAATACAAGGACTGCCTCTTGGGGTCTGGATCCAGACCCCTTTCTGGTAACACTGGGAGTAGAATTTTTTTTTTTTTTTTTGGCGGGGTAGGATGGTCTTTGGGATTGCTTCTTCTATGCCCTCTCCAGGAAGCACCTTTTTTTCTAAACTTGGAAAATTATATCCTGGGCTTTCCGTAAAAAGGCAATTGGATTGAGTTGCTATTGGAATAAATACACCATTGGAAATTTAATTGTCAATGACCAGAAGATGGATACTTTAAATTAGACTCCTAAATTTAAAAAGAAAAAAAAAACAAAAAAACAAAAAAACAGAGATCTCTTATTCTAAATAATTGATAGGAAAATCAAATTAAAAGAAAGACACATAATAGTGTCATGGCTAGCCTTAGAAATTCTTGTGACCAAATTAAATAGTAAAACGCTGACCTAAAACAAAGTTAAAATCCTTTGTAAGCTCTAACTGCCTGCTTTGGATCCCTGCAGGATTAACAATGAAGGCTGCTTCACCTTGTAATACAAAAGTTAAAAGGTTCCTAAAAAGCAGGAAACTATTCACTATTAGACTACCACACAGCTTGGATTAGATTTCCAATAAGGGAACCTGTCCTTTTTGGTTTGTTTGTGTGACTTTTGACTTTTTGGGATGCCCATTCACCTATTTGGAATCACCTCATGCATCCTTGGTTAAGTCATATTCTTGGTTCACTTGGGAGGGTGTCTTTGGTAAAAATAATAATCATCATCATAATAAAATAAAAATTCAAAAGCCTGAAATATCGGCTGTTTTTCCCAGCTAAAATCTGAGAATAAGGCCGGGCACAGTGCCTCATGCCTGTAATCCCAGCACTTTGGGAGGCCAAGGTGGGTGGATCGCCTGAGGTCAGGAGTACGAGACTAGCCTAGCCAAAATGGTGAAACTCCGTGTCTATTAAAAATACAAAACTTAGCTGAGCATGGTGGTGCATGCCTGTAATCCCAGTTACTCGGCAGGCTGAGGCAGGAGAACTGCTTGAACCCAGGAGAATTGCTTGAGCCGAGATCACGCCACTGCCCTCCAGCCTGGGCGACAGAGCGAGACTCCATCTCAAAATAAATAAATAAATAAATAAATAATCTAATAATAAGAGATTTTAAGGTAATTTTTTAAAGGCTCTATAGTTAACAGTTGACTTAATTAAAGGCTAATATTCAAATTATTTATAGGCATAGTATATTTTAAAGGAGTTTTGGTGTATTTTAAAGGACTTTTGACTTTTTCCCGTTTGTATCCTGTTTTTAAAATTTTTTTCTCAATTGACTGAAATTTTTTTTTAAGTGTGTTCCTGGTCCCTCTGTTCACTTCCTTTCTTAACAATTGTTCTCCCATTTACTTATACTGCTCTCTGCTCTTTCTCTCCCTTTGCCATCTTCGGTACCACATGAAAAGATCTATGGGGACATCTAATGACTCAGATCCCTTACGGAACACAGAAAAAGGCATCACTCACCCCATTTTAGGGTTCTCCTATCTTCCTGTAGAGTCTAAAGAGTTGTGGACAGATTCCTCTCAGCTCTAAAACTCTGCGCTCTTTTGTATTGTATTACCTGATCTCTTGGGCTTTTTGGAGTAGCAGAGATTACTTTTTACTGAGAGAACACTTGCCCTTTGTGTCTATGATGACTGCGAGTCCCTGGCAAGAGCTACAGTTTTAGAGGTGACTGACAGCAGTCATTTACAATAAATGATTATTACGACAGGGGGCTACTTTTTTTTTTTTTTCATGTTTCAATAAGAAAAGCACATTCTAAACGTTTAGAGAAATGTCTCTGTAGCACAGTGCACTGTGAAAGCATTGCATGGCCCTGCCCATGGTGTTTTACTCTTTTGGAGGACCCAGGATTCAGTGCAAAGGTGAGATCATTGGTTTTTAAAGGGTTAAATGTTCTGTCTTCCAACTACACCTGCTTTTCACATATTTAAAATATCAGGCCCTAAAATTTGCAAATGCATTGTTGGCCCTGTTCCTTAATGGGCTCTGCCATGAGCTCAGTGGTCTAGTTTGAAAACAGAACTAAATTAACAGCTATCTACTGAAATGAAATTGTTCTCTTTAAATAATCCTATGGTAAATTCCTATCATTTTGTGTTACTTTGGCTTCTTTCTTCTTCTTCTTTTTTTTTTTTTTTTCTTTTTTAGTAGGGATGGGTTTTCACCATGTTGCTCAGGCTGGTCTCAAACTCCTGACCTAAAGTGATCTACCTGCCTCAGCCTCCCAAAGTGCGGGAATTACAAGCATGAGCCACTGTACCTCGTCTATCTTGGCATTCATTTTTAATCTTCCTCTAACACAAACAAACTCCTTATTGAAAAAGCTTAAATTATCTCTGTGTATGTGCTTTGAGATATAAATTGCTACCTGGTTTTCTCTAAAACTCGATAAGGGTTTCTCGGGATAAACCTTAACTTTTCCATTTACAAAGGCACAGTTTGCCTCCCGCTGTCCTTTTAAATTAGTGAGTTTTACTATTCTCGTGGCTAAAATTCTAAAATCAAAACTGCAAAGCTTTTATTGATGTCTGTCTATGGTTTTATGTGTACAGGTGTATTGTCTGTTTGTATACTATCTATATGGTACCAAATTGATTTATAAATAAATGAGCACTCATAAATGAGGTAGATAAGCTTAAATGCTGTTTAAGTTCACATGATTTTAATAATCTTTGGCAAATAGTTTGTTAAATTGTTGATAAATTAAAAACATCTTTAGGATATAATTTAGACAATTTTGTCTGGGTCTATTGGTCAGACAGGTTTATACCGTCTCTGATAAATGCTTTAAGGTCATAAAACTGTTGCTTCTATGCTATTTTTAATACTTGAATAATTTGTCTGTGAGCTTACGTCTTTGAATTTGAGCCTTTAGATTCTGAGGTCTAGATAAGTGACCATGGTGAGGTGTGGGGACAACACTTAGACCCTTTCCTCCCTGGCCCAGCTATGCCTCTTGGCCATGCTGAAAGGGATCCTCTAAGCATCGTCTTCACCGCTCTGTCTTTTGTCCTGGACATTACATCTGGTACATAACTAAAATTGCTTACTGCTGAGGCTTTTCATCAAAAATAAGGGTTATTAAGAGTAAACATTTAATTAATATATGTAATTAAAACTATTAGATATAAGAGAAACAATTCCATATGCAAAGTATATAAAGAAAGTAGGAAGGACTTTTGGTTGAAAAGAAAAGTTATATAAAGGCATGAGAATGTGGTTTTTGTTACAGGGAAAGTAACAAAATTTACTTGGCTTCTAAAAGTTGGTTTTAGCTTTTAAAAGTTGGTTTATATTAAAGAAATTAAAAAATCAATAAAACTAAATGGATATAAAAAGTTGGAGGAAATGAGAAAAATTGTGAGATGCTATAAAAGGTTTATAAAAATCTTATCTCGTGGTTAAAACTGATTGAGATTGGCTATAATTGCTTATAAAGTTTTATTAAAATTAGCTTGAACATTAATTATACACTAACACAAAGGTAGAATTTGGATTTCTTTTTTGAACAAGATTTTTGTATAATATTAATAAGCGATAGTAAAATATTTTTGTTTAAATTTTTATTAGACTACAAGAAAAAAAGAGGGGAGAGAGGGAGAGACAGATTTTTGTCTCCCTTATGGTGTCTTTGTTAGGTTTTATAATTGGGAAACTGAGTGTCCTCTCTGTCAAAGAGTAGCATGTTTTGCTTTTTAAAATGTTTACATGATCACTTAGCTAAATGAATGACATTTTATAATGATCTGTGACCCTATTTTGAGCAAGTGTTTTAGACTTTTGATATTTGAAAAACTTTCCTAAATCAACATTTCAAATTCTAAATTCAGTTTTTTTAACCTCAGACTAACTTTGTGTATATTACATCCCCTGGAAGTTCAAACGAGCTGTATTAGGCTTATTTAGTATGCTAAAATCATACAGGAAGCATTGTCAAATATGAAATGGTGCTTAACTTTCTTTGCATTATATTTGTGTAAATGCATTATTAATATATATTCCAAAATTATATGAGATTTCTAAAATTCTGATATATTTTAGTATATGTTAATAATAATTATGATTATTATGTTAAATTATTGCATGTCATAGAAATGACCAAATGTCCTTGTCAGATGTCTTTAGCCATATTCTAAGACTTTTGTCACCCACAGACAAGTATTGTTTTACTATGATTCTTCTCAAAAAGTGGCTTATAATCAGCTACACTATAAAATTGCTTCTTTAAGAAAATTTGTGGAAAAGGCTCTGACAAATACTTTTATTCACGTTTCTGATAGCTTTAGAGATTATACCACTGGAATAAATAAAAACTTCCAGCATTCATGAGAATTGCTAGCCCAACATCAAGCAAAACAAGAATTAATTACATGGGACTAAACTAATAGAGGACTAAAATGATGTTTTATGATTTCTTTTGTTTGAAACACTGCTTTTTTTTAATGTCTTTCAGGGTCAAGAAAACTTTGTTTTTCTTTTCAGCTATTCATAGCTTACAACAAATTGGGTAGAGTACATTTTGTGAGCCAAACCTGAAGCTTTTATATTTCTCTCTACCTGATTTCTCCAGAATTTGGAAACTATATTTTTAATTTATAGCAATATGGTTATTTGCATAAATTCAATAAAAATCTGTTGTATTTATGTTTGTTTGTTTGCTTCTGTAACAGGACACAATTGGAGATACTGGTTACTTTACAAAGCATTTAACTGGAATGGCATATTTTCCATAATGACCAGACTGCTTTGACAAATTAAGGTTGACTTATAAAGCTCAAAAAAAGCTTCTTGGAAAGGCTGGCCTGGTACATTGTCTACTAGGTTCCTTTACAAGGTCCCTGAGTAAGTAAGGAATGTCACTTTCTGACAGTCCCAGGAACTTCAAATTATTTGAGTACTTTGAGAAAAGAAGAATTCACCAAATTCATACAGATACTGCAATAGTCTGATGGCAAATCCTTGGCATGGCTTCTAGCCTTGAGGCTTTTAAAAGTCTAATCTGAGATTCCTTATGAAAAAGTTCCAGCAAAGTCAGTCTTAAAGGAGTTTATATGCAGCCTGAATGACATAGTGAGAACCCCATCTCTAAAAGAAGAAGAAAAATAAATAAAAATAAAAAAGCCTATGTAGCCAATCACAATTCTTGCTGCATTTTATGCAAATAACAAGGCCAAGTATAAGAAGACTAAAACTTGTCTTGAAAATAAGTTGGTCCTACTGTGATTTGTCTTTGGTAGAAATGGAGGACTGTAGAAATAAAAATTTTGTTCCAAAAGAAAACTACAGTGTACCTGTTATGAGATTCCAGCTGAGTCCATTATTTTTGAGATTTTAGTCTATGCCTACACTTTGGATTGAATCCTGAATTTTTTCCTGGCCACATGTCTCCAAACTAACATTTCCAAATGTTTCTTTCATTTTCCTGACTTGGAATCACTGGAAACTGAAACTGTGCTTTTCTTAAAGCCCTGCGAACTGAAGTTGAACAAGTTAAATGAACTTCAGGAGAAATCACAGCAACTTTTATAAACAACCTTCTCACCTCCTGATTTATGGACTACTCAGAAGGTTTACTTCAACACTTAATTCAAACTACAATCCAGAAAAATTTGTCAGATTGCCATTGCAATTTGAAGATGCTTCAGAGACTGTAGAGAAACTAGTCTATAGGGTATTCCAGATATTAACCTTTTTCTTCTTTTTCCATAGAAATGCCTCTTATTAAAGATCTGTTTGCCTACATTGCAGATAGGATAGGCCTATCTGTGGGATGATATATTTAAAGTTGTTCTTTTGTGCTTATCCCAATTTGTCTCCATTCCTTTGTCTAGCAATTTCTAGCCCAAATCCCTCCGGTGGGATCAACTTGGTTTTTAATATGTGAAACTTTTTTAATGTTTCAAAGTGGAGTCTGAAGAAAAGAAAAATATTTTTCCTCAAAATACACTTCTTTGATATATTTTGAGATGGCTGTCAGAGAGCCAGCAAAACGAAGTAGCACCCTCCAAACCTGTCGTTTGTGGAGAAAATTTGCATCTGGAGAAAATCTGCATTGATGCAGCCAGACCCTCCCTTGTCCAGACCCAGTAAACATTAACTGAGAGTCTGACATTTTTAAAGGACTAGGGGAAAACATTTACCATTTAATCTCTCACTGAGGGCTGCTACCTCTGAGGTTCTATTTACGTAATAAGATCACTTTTGCTAGCCAAGTCTCCTCTTCTCTCCTTCCCATAACCTGTCTTGCCACTAAAACCCGATTTACCATCATAACTTGCTTTTGGCCATGCACCAAGCCCCCGTTCTTTCTGTCACCTTGAGATTGCATATAAGCTTCTGCACCCCAGTGGGCAGTTGGGTCTTCATTCTGAAGTGTTCTCATCTACCGTGTAAACATTAATGATAAATTAGCATATTCTTTCTCCAATTAGCCTGACTTTTGCGGAGTGATTTGAACCTTCTGAGGACAAAGAGGAAGTTTTCCTTTCACCCTTGCACTTCTTTACAGTTTCCTTCACCAGGCCCTTGCTTACACACCCAGGATCTCAGCCTCATCTCATTTTGCAGCACATTGATGTTCCTCTCTTCCCCCAGTCATCCTCTTCGCCATACAAAGTTGTTATAACGCATGTTCTCCATCTGTCAAAATGACCTGCAGCTACACACTCCAAAATACTTAAACACACAGTATCTCCTGAGGATGTATGTAGGTTCTCTCTCACTCACACACACACACACACCCCCCACTCAGCAGGTCTTTGACAAGCCACACCTCCCCTTGCTTGCTATGTCTTTCCCCCTCCTCCAGGGTCTGCCAGGCATGACTCATTTGCCACTTTACTCCATCCCATGGTTCCTGTAGATGGCAGGGGGAAGTGGGATCATTGGCCGTGAGTACCAAATGACCTATTATTATGAAAAATTCTTTTCCAGATGAAACTCCTTGGCCATCTGGCAAAATGTGTAACAAGGGGAAACCAAAAGGAGAAGGAAAAGCCCATGAAACATTTGCTCATTTCAGGTTGGGAAGAAAGATAAAAACAGAATATGGTCTACTCAAATGCATCTACTAACACAGAATATAAGACACAGCAGCCTATATTAGTGAAAGAAGCATCTGTATTTCACCCCTGTGTACATAATATTTATGTATTATTGGTTTAGAGATGGGGTCTCGCTATATTGCCCAGGCTGGATTTGAAGTCCTGGGCTCAGCCTCAGGCTTCCACCTCAGCTTCCCACATCAGTCTCCCAAGTAGCTGGGACTACAGGCATGCACCACCATACCTGGCTCATAATATTTATTCTTTTATTTTTTTGAGACAGAGTTTTGCTCTGTTGCCCAGGCTGGAGTGCAGTGGTGCGATCTCAGCTCACTGCAACCTCTGCCTCCCAGATTCAAGCGATTCTCCTGCCTCGGTCTCCCGAGTAGCTGGGATTACAGGCACATGCCATCATGCCCAGCTAATTTTTTGTATTTTCAGTAGAGACAAGGTTTCACCATGTTGGCCAGGCTGGTCTCAAACTTCTGACCACAAGTGATCCACTGGCCCCAGCCTCCCAAAATTCTGGGATTATACACGTGAGCCACAGTGCCTAGCCTGGCTCATAGTATTTAAACTGTAGATTTGAAACCAACTTTTACCAGGAGAAACTTGTGAGAGGCAATATTTTTAATGGTGCTAGTTGGGGAGAAAATTTGCATTTTTGCCTGATACAATGTGTGAATAACATTTCGTTGCGTTGCTCTTCCTAAGTAAAAGTAAAAAACATTCTGTGATTTTTGTTTGTTTTATGTTGATTTATGAAAAACATTTTAATGTCAAGAATAAAAAATTATCTAACATTTCCATTTTATGCCCATATTCTGAATATGTACTCTCCCTGATTTTTAAATATTCTACTCATGTGACCTGAAATCAGAACAGAAAGTCCCAAGGATAGAGTTAGAATCATAATATATTCCTTCTCTTATAAAACTATATATCAGCCACAGTGAAGATTTGTCCACTTTATTTCCAACTGAGACAGAATTTTGGCATGAGACAGAGAAAGAATGTGCTTTATGAGAAACAGACAATGCTGACTTTTCCTTAACTTGGCTCTGACAAGCAGAAAGTTATTTTCCAGTAATGAAAGTACAAGAATATTTCTGTTTGGATAATAATCGTGTTTGAATTAGTCACATCATAATGGGATCTGAATTATCCATGTCAAAAGGGGAAAAGAGAGTGGTGATTATCAAAACACTTTCAAGATCCTCTTAGTTTTCCTGGTATACAAAAAGATGCCAATATGCAAATGTCAAAACATCCTAATCAGTCTTTCAAGAATAAATCATTCCTGAGTCCTAGCAAGAATATGTCTTAGATCCCTAGGGAGGGGCCCAAGACTCAGCATTTTATCTGCCTTAGAGGACCAAGATCTTTCTGTTGGGTGCCCATTCCCTATATGTGAAACTTTCAGCTTTGACTCTGCCTTTTAGATCCTTCTTTCCTGATTGTAGCTACATAGTGCTCTTTGTTATTTGCAGTTCTTGGCTCTGGTCTCCCACCTCTTACATGCACCACAAATTTCCCCTCAAGGAATGAGTCTATAACTGTGAGAAAAAAAAAAAAAAAAAAAAAAAAAGAAGAAGAAAACCTCCCATTTCCCAGCTTGGTGAGGAACTGTGTGTTTACACTTTTCCCTCTTCCCCTCTGTATCTTTATCTGCTTCTTGGAGTGGTGACAATGGCAACTGCAACATTGACTCGACAAATGCAGACTAGTGAAGATTCTTTCCATTAGAAGCAACAGAAGAAAACCTCACACTTGCTCAAGCCAAAAACAGAGGGGGAGGGGGAGACTTATCATAAAGATACAGAGGTGATCCACACAACCCAAGAACAGGAAGCGGCGAGGCCTCAGGAAGACTAGAACAGGGCTGGAAGAGGGGTGAAAGCTCTCTCCATGTCTCCTCACAAACCTTCACTTCATACTTCTTAATGTGATGATACTTGTCCACCCAGTGAATATGAAATAGCTGCCCATAATTCCAAAGTTTCAGTCTCATAGAGAGACAGAGCTTCCTTAGAATCCCAGGGCAAAGGGTCTAATTGGCCCAGGTGCACACCCTTGACCTAATCAGCCGTGGCCAGGGAGGGGAGGGTCACATTCCCATACCACTGCTAGAAGCCCACAATTAAGGAAGGGTGATGCCAGGTGCAGTGGCTCACACCTGTAATCCCAGCACTTTGGGAGGCCAAGGTGAAAGAATCACTTAAGGCGAGGAGTTCAAGACCAGCCTGGACGACACAGCAAGGCCTTGTCTCCACAAAAAATTTCAGAATTAGCTGGGCAAGGTAACATACACCTATAGTCTCAGCTACTCAAGAGGCTAAGGCAGGAGAATCCCTTGAGCCCAGGAGGCTGAGGCTACAGTGAGCCGTGATTGCGCCACTGCATTCCAGCCTGGTGACACAGCAAGACCTTGTTTCTAAAATAAAAATAAAACTTTCTTTTTGAAAATAAGGGGTGAGTGAGTAGTCACATACTGGGAAGATACAGGATAATAGTGACCACCGAGTGACTGAACAGGGAACACAAAACTAGGAAATGGGGTAGGATGACAGGACGTGAAAAACCAGCATTATTTTAGCCATTAGAAAAAAAAAAAAATTGTGACCGACCAAGCTTAAATAAGTGTAAACCACCTAGAATCCCAACGTAATGGAAAGATTAAATGTGTAACTTGGGGAACTAAAAGAAGCACTCCTTTTGATTCCACTAAATTATAAATTCACATGGAGTACGGCTTCTTAAACACTCTGATTTTTTTTGTTTGTTTGTTTTTGTATACTTTCTGTGAGAGTTTGTGTCAGTGAAGAGCAGTAAGAAGAAAAGGTCTGACTGAGAGGTAGCGAGTGATTCCCTTCAGTTGCGCCCCACAGACCCAGGAGAGAGAACTGCTCCTTCGGGCAGTCAGAAAGCCTGTGTCATCAGCAGAATCAGCACCACCTCAGTCCGCTTTTTTGGCTGTGGTTCCTTTAGCCTAAAGAACAATTTAAAGCCAGGCTCTCAGTAAAGACAGCTCCCACTACTCACCATCTCCCAGACCTGAAATCCGGCACCCTGGGTGTTGTAAAGTTCCTGAGTGTCTGTGACATATCCTGCAGCTACAGTGGCTCCTAAATATCAATAGGATGTTGAGAAAACAAAGTGTCTGCGAAAGTGAAGGACGCACAACGTGCAACACAAGACTGGAAGCTCAAGTCGATTTTACCTAAGAATACATCACAGGCTGAAACCCACAGGCCAGAGTCCAGCTGTGAAACCAGGCAGAGCCTCCCGGGTATGTTTTTTTGTTTGTTTGTTTGTTTTGTTTGTTTGTTTAAAGGCATGATCGGCCTAAGATTATCTCTGGGGACCAAAATGAAATCTAATAGTGTACCTTTAATATACATAAAAACCATAGTTCATCTTGGAATGCTAGTGTCTACAATTAGAGCTATTTAACAAGAAGTCAGCAACTAGCAAACAGCGTTAAGAGCTTAGCTTTGGGCAGGTTTGCCAGATCTCCCACGTAACTGCAACCCACTCCCAGGACTCAGGAACGCTGATGTGTCACCTTCCTTCCCATCTGTCCCAGGGAACACTCATCCTCCATGAAAATGTGGCAGTAGCCGCAGAACTCCTCCCTCTCTGCCTCTCCTCTTCTCTGCTTAGAACCTTAACTTATACGAGAAAACAGCAGAGGAAGAAAGAGGAATTGATGGGAACAGGGCAAACATGAGCTCATTTAAAATGCGAGAATGATGTTATTAACTCCAAAGCAAAAGTCTGCAAATAACATCTCCAGTCAACTCAGTAATGAAAAACATGCATTTGAGTTGGTAAACTCCCTGCGAGGAAAGATGAACTTCATGGACTTACTGGACTTCTTGCCAAAGAGATCTCCAAAAGCTCAAGAACCATTTTCTCCAATGGTAGTGTTACCAGAAAGCAGTTCCGATCCAGACCACCCCAAGAGAGGATTCTTGGATCTCGCGCAAAAAAGAATTCAAGGCGAATCCATAGAGTAAAGTGAAAACAAGTTGATTAAGAAAGTAAAGGAATAAAAGAATGGCTACTCCATAGGCAGAGCAGAGCTTGGGTTGCTGGACTAAGGACACTTACAGTTATTTCTTGATTATACGTTAAACAAGGGGTGGATTATTCATGAGTTTTCCGGGAAAGGGAAATTCCCAGAATGGAGGGTTCCTCCCCTTTTTAGAGTACACAAGGTAACTTCCAGATGTTGCCATGGCATCTGTAAACTGCCATGGCGCTGGTGGGAGTGTCCTTTAACATCCTAATGCATTATAATTAGCATGTAATGAGTAGTGAGGGCAACTAGAGGTCACTGTCATCTCCAACCTGGTTTTGGTGGGTTTTGGCTGGCTTCTTTAATGCAACCTGTTTTATCAGCAAAGCCTTTGTGACCTTTATCTCCTGCCAACCTCCTATCTCATCCTGTGACTAAGAATGCCTAACCTTAAGGAAATGCAGCCCAGTAGGTCTCAGCCTCATTTTACCCAGCTGCTATTCAAGAGGGAGTTGCTCTGGTTCGAATGCCTCTGACAGTAGTATAAACTGCAGAGCCTTATTAAATACTGACAAGATCTCTGCTCCTGCCACCTTCACCCTTCTGGGGAGTATCAGAGCTACTCAAATTCAAATATGCTTTCTAGCTGAGAAGCCTCATTCCTTCCTTTGATCAGTTAGTCATTCATTAATTTATTAAATACTTTTCTTTGCTAGTGTCTACTAGATCCCAGACACTTTAATAGGTGCTGGGGACACGGCAGTGAATAAGACGTAGACCTTACTCTTAAGGCTTTTAGTGGATGAAGGAAAAACAATGATAGAAACAGTATGCATTGGCTGCTTGGAATCCCCTTGAAACTTGAAATCCTGCATGATAGCTCCTAACCCTACTGAGCAGTGTGTGGCACGACATTCTCCACCCACTTCCTAAAGTCAACTGGTTTCAGTGTTGAAAAAGATGAGTGTTTTTTGATAATGGAAGTACCAATATGAAGGTAAAATATCACTCAACGTATAAAGAAATTTGAGGGGAAAAAAGTAAATAAATTACAATCTTTGGAGAGAAGAGCCAGGCTACAGAAGCACCAAACAAGGCAACATAATTTTTTCAAATGAAATGTCTAAGATCGAAAGATAAGTTTTAGCAATTAAGCACATACCTACACGTCAGAATGCCAGGATTTGGGTAGAGTAACGGACAGTCAAACATGTACTCCTAAGTCATACATTGGATCCTGCTACTCTCTTGCTTAAAATCTTCCCTAGCTTCCTGTTACTCACTTAACAAACTCTAAGTACACATACTCACACATATAGTTCATTCATTCAGCAGAACCGCTAATATGTGATGCTACATTGTAAGCAATGGGAATACAAGGCCATGATCACTGTCCTTAAGAATCTCAGTCTAAATTAGAACACAAATTTTTTAAAATGCAATATAATGTCCTCGGAGCCATAGTCACATTATGTACATCGTGCCACAGAAGTACAATGAACGGAGCCAAACTTTCTCCCAGGGGAGAAGGGAAATAACAGCAGGCTTTATAGAGAATGGATATTCACATGACACTTGGAAAAATAAGTGGGAATTCTGAAAGAGATAGAGGAAGAAAAGGCAAAGCAGTAAATTAGGCAAAGTAAAGGGTCTGAAGTCGGACTGTACTTGCTATTGCCTATGGAATGATCCAATTGTCAGATGGATCAGTCAGCCAACCTGGCCTATATACACAGTCTGTACTGGGCAAGTATAACTCTGGACTTCAGGAAATGAGAGGTTTTCTAGGAAAGTATTTCTACTTCAG
Organism: Chlorocebus sabaeus; assembly: GCF_047675955.1. Lineage (NCBI taxonomy): Eukaryota > Metazoa > Chordata > Mammalia > Primates > Cercopithecidae > Chlorocebus > Chlorocebus sabaeus. The sequence goes on along the minus strand of NC_132914.1, from coordinate 40,085,591 downwards.
TCCTTTACCCTTCGGGAGAAGATCTCTGGAAAGAATTGGATAGGAGAGAAAAAGACTACACTCACCACTGACAATCACATGTTTTATATACCTATGTAGCTTATGATTTTATCAGTATATTTATCAATATACTTATAATTTGATGCTCTTTATGAAAAAATCAAAGGTGCTTTTAGTAAAACGTGAAAGGAAAAGTTGTCAGTTATCCATATGATCTGATACATGTAGATAATCTTAATAGCATAAACAAAAAGAGATAATTTGACAATGATCTGGCATTTTAAGCTATATACATAATTGAATGATAAGATATATTTATTTGACACAAGTTTTCCAGGAGCCAGACTTGGTGCTAAATCATTTAAACAACACAACCCCCTCTGAGAGAGCATACATTCTAGTGGGGAAGACAGACAATAAGAATGTAAGTTCAAAAGACAAGTTTGTGACAAGAGCCAGGAGGCTTACCGTGGTATGCCAGTCACTTCTCTCTGAGGCAGCAATACTTAGGCAGAGATTTGAAGTGAGGTTGAAAACTTTTACTTCTAGAGCTCAGTATTTAATTTGGGTTTCCACATAGATAAAATTAATAATTATAGTATAATGGGGGAAAGAATGAATTTTGGAGCTGACACATGGAATCTGAGTTTGGCCACCCTGGGTCATTTACTTCTCATTTCTGCACATGTGTTTCCAGATACAGCCATCATAGTGTCCACCGAACTGAGCCATTGGTAGAATTGAAGGAAGGCAATATCATAATGAGTCAGATGTGTGTTTCTTTTCTTTTCTTTTTTTTTTTTTTTTTGAGACGGAGTCTTGCTGTGCCACCCAGGCTGGAGTGCAGTGGCGCGATCTCGGTTCACTGCAAGCTCCACCTTCCGGGTTCACGTCATTCTCCTGCCTCAGCCTCCCTCCCGAGTATCTGGGACTAAAGGCGCCTGCCACCGCGCCCGGCTAATTTTTTTTGTATTTTTAGTAGACATGGGATTTCACCGTGTTAGCCAGGATGGTCTTGATCTCCTGACCTCGTGATCCACCCGTCTCGGCCTCCCAAAGTGCTGGGATTACAGGTGTGAGACACTGCGCCCGACCCAGATGTGTGTTTCTATATGAATTCATTTATATCACCCAGCAACCCTAGCGCACAGGCACCATTATTGTCTACATTATACAGATGAAGAAACCAAGCATCCAGAGGGTAGAAGTGGGGTTTAAATGGGGATGGTTTGACTACAGACCCAGGCTTTTTAAATAATATTCTATACTGCCCCCTGGTATTAGTAACTAGCAAACAGGGCTTAGTGAGTCTTTTTCCCCTTCACCTGAGATGAATACAGCTTTAGAAAACAGAAATGTTTTTACAAATTTATCCTAAGAAAATAATGGATGAGCACAGAGTTAAAGTATGCTCATCGCTACTAAAGAGTGTTTATTTATTTAGTATTTTTTAAGTTCTAGGGTACATGCACAGGATGTGCAGGTTTGTTACATAGGTAAATGTGTGCCATGGTGGTGTACTGTACCTATCAACTCATCACCTAGGTATTAAGCCCAGCATGTTTATTTTTAAAAATTGTTTTAATATCCTGCAAATGTATCATATAGCCATAAAGTAGTGGTTATAAAACAATATTAAATGATATGGGAAATGTTCTTCACATGTTTAGTGAAAAGCAAGTTTCACCTGTCCAATGTGATCAATTGTTGTAATACATATATGCCCAGAAAAAAAGACATGCATAGTGGGTGGAGAGAGCAGGGAGGAGGGCACTTCTGGCCAAAGTGGGATGCTTGTCCCTTAGGTTGTACAGGGTGGCCGGGGCTTTGTATTTTTGGATTTTTTGTGTCTGTGTTTTTCTATACTTTTCAAAATGTTTGTAATGAACATGTGTTTTTTCAGTACAAGAGAAACAATAGAAATGGAAGTTATCAAAACACTACTCCTTTTAGGACAGCCTATTTGTCTTTGTTTATTCATACAATGTTTTTCTCCTTGTGACATAATACTACTATTAATGAGAATAAAGCATTCCTACCATATGTTGCATTCTCAGTGGTTTAATGAACGGGTTGGACAATCGTAGCTTCTACCCGGCATTTGCGCTCTCCCTCTATCTGGCTGCTATAGGGCACCTTCTCCCCAAGCCCCTCACTCCGAATTTAGTGCTTTCCCTACAAAGGGTCTTACCCTTCTCTTGGGGTCAAAAAAAATTGGGGCAAATGAAATGTGTGTTTTTCTGTTAAAGAGGAGGGGCGTCTCATTCCTTGCTAGCTAGAACAATTAAAACACTGATCTTTAACGTGGAACAGAGGGGAAGGATGGGTTGTTAGAATGAGGCATGTTAACAGCCACTCTGCCACAATGAGAAAATCAGACTGTCTGAATTTAACTGGAAATCTCATCAGCATTCTTCTGTGACTCTAACTACAAATGTTACGTTTATGGTTGCAGAGCCCTGGAGTGCACTAACCCATAAAGCTGATAAATTAGAGGAAGGGTTTGTGCATAACACACAAAAAGATGCTTTGCCTTACAAAAGATTCACCTCGGGGTCTTTTGACTCTATGGACCCCTGTGAACAGCTGTTGTGTTGTTTACAGGTCATTAAGTATTTGGCTGAAAGATGGGTTAAGGCCAGGGTGGGCTTCAGAACTGGGGCCACTATGAATTACAGATCAATTAAATGTGGAAACAGCTTTCCAGTGGGGAATCCCACCCTTCTTTTCTGTCCTCTGTCTGGGAAGGAACTGCTAGGGAGACAAGAAAAGACAGGCAGATTAGCAAGAAAGTAATTTGGGCGTACTTCTGAAAAAACTACCATGTGTTCATGCATAGAGGGTGGGACACCTGTCCCTTAGGCTGTACATGGTGGCTGGGGCTTTGTTGCTCCCAGCAGGACTGCAGTGGGAGGAACTGCGAATCACAGATCCCTGTCAACGTTTGTCTCTGCTGTGGCAGCTTTGGGACAGGACCTCTTGTTTTGCAGACTCCAAAATTCTCCCTAAGAGATGTCTTAAACAGAGGAGGACCCCCAAGGAAGAATTGTCACTGGGCTCTCTAACCTCTACTGTAATTAACAGGCCCTGAAGAAATCTGTATCTCCATTAACTGGTGGACTCAAAGACTACTAAAAATAGAAATAAGATCTACCCATTTTAACTTACCTTATTCCCTCAAAATTCTATGCCAGCTGCTTTCTCTTCAACAGATTACAGAGCTGGGTTTCCCGGTCACCTGAAGTGCAGGAAGGTTTTAGGTTTAACCTTTAAACTCAACCATTGCTTTTCTGTTTCATGTAATGAAAAATTTAATTTTTCTGGCAATTATTGATCTGGTGTCAGTTCTTTATTCTACAGGTCATGATTTATGGCTAGATCATGTGATATACATTGATCCAAGGCTTTTAATGCTCCTTTACAGCATTTATTTTCAGAGCCAGTGCAGGATTTGCTTTCTGATCCAAACAGTAACATCATTTTTAGTGCCACATAAAGGAGTTGACCATAACCTCCCTCTAGTATTAACTGGTACCTGAACTGTTTGGTTCCAGCTCCAAATCCAAGGTGCCTACTCTGGCCAACAGAAGATCAGGATCCTTTCTATATACTGATTATACAGCACCACTTTCACATTTCAGGAGTGGCCTCTAAAAGCAGTTGAACCCGTTGACCAATTATAGCCTAGAAGGACAGCTAAATAGTAATTATGTCAAACCCAACTCCTTTGTCAGATACACTGTCACATACAAATGGATAACACTAAACGATTTTATTTAAAAGGTTTCCCCCATTCAGTTATATAGGACTTCATTTCTGAGCTGAATTATCTTGGAACAAAAGTTAGGATGTGACTTTTGTGTATTCAAAATCAAACATGATTCAGGAGTTAAATTAAGACTTCTCTAGAGCAGAAATAAATAGGAATTTGAGTAATCCCTTTTCTCAAAATACTCCGGGTCGAAGTCTGTCGTTCTCTGCATTTCCTAATGGGAGAATTTGGGGAATTCAATTAAGTATTTATTTAAATTCTTTAAGAGATGAGGAGCTCAGAAATGAGAAAATCCCCCGCATTGTCTGTGGCTACTCCTGAGTTTATTCTTCATTATTTTACTCCAGATCCTTTGGTAGGCATCCTTTTAACAAATTTCTTAAGAGTTTCAATTCTTCCTTTTAGAAATTCTTTTGAAAAAAAAAGATTTAAAGCCTTTCTTTTGTGACAAACTTGATCTTTGAGGGCTTTGCAACTAGTCATATTTCCTACCTTATCTTGGCATCTAGAAAGTACAGTGCCTGGGGAGAAAGACTGGGTAGCTAAGAGAAAAGGTGAGAGGGAGACTTTTCACCATATACACATTTTACCTCTTGAACTTTGAAACCTATGCATGTATTATCTATTCAGAAAATTAATAAAATTTAAGTAAGAATTTCATGGCATAATGGCAACTTAGAAGACTGTCCTTTATTTTGCCATTACTTCCTTCCCATTTTTTGTTGAGAATGACTAGGTTTTGCTTTATTTACTTTTATAATATCCTTATTTGGCCAAATTAAAAGTTAGCAACCTTATGTTATCCTCTGCACTCTTTACTACTTGACTTTTGTCTTTGAATCTAGGTTTCAGGCTTTGACTCTGAATGTATCAATGCCTTTTTTAAAAAACACAGAGACAGGGTCTCACTCTGTTACCCAGACTGGAGTGCAGTCAGAGTATCGCTACGTTGCCCAAGCCGGTCTCAAACTCCTGACCTCAAGTGATCCTCCTACCTTGGCCTCCCAAAGTTCTGGGATTACAGGCGTAAGTCACCACACCTGGCCTTTATCAGTACCTTTCATTAGAAACTGCCTCATTTTGTTTGAATTTCAGCTTTCAGAGACGGGGAGGAAGGAGCCAACAGAGCAGAAAGTGACTATACTAATGTCCTTTTCTCAAAATAACACGAGTTACTGAATGTAAATAGCACTGCTAAAGAAAAAATATATCTGAACTCATTTCTTTTTCCTATAAAGATGAAAATTACTTCTTGGAGATACCTTTTGATATCTGTTTATAGATATCCATTTGCATGTTTATAGGCGATATACACACGCAAATGCATGCACACACAAACACACACCATACACATACAAAGGGTCACACACTAAACTCTAGTGCTCAAAGTTTGTTCCTATCCCCTCACATGGTGAATGAGGAATATGCTACTGTTACTATGCCCTGTTAATGGTGGCCCAGGACCTAGGACCCAGGTCTCCATTATTCCCAGTCCATATGAGCTTTCCATTAACATTAAACCTACATTTAAAATCAATCAGAAACATGATTTGATTTCTAAAAATATCATTGCATACCACTGGGGAAAACCTAACAATTGCAAAAGGTATCTCCAAGAAGTAATTTTCATCTTTATAGGAAAAAGAAATGAGCTCAGATATATTTTTTCTTTAGCAGTGCTATTTATATTCAGTAACTCGTGTTACTTTGAGAAAAGGACATTAGTATAGTCACTTTCTGCTCTGTTGGCTCCTTCCTCCCCATCTCCGAAAGCTAAAATATAAACTCCTTAGCACAGCATCCAGCGTTCTTTAGATGTGTACTTTCCCCTACTCTACTGCATCAAACTACTTCTGGGTTCCTAAACAACCATTTCCCCTCATGTTTTCATGAGCGTGCACATGCTGCCCCTCCACCCAGGACCACTTTTTCCATCAAAACCATCCCTCCCACAATAATTCATTCATAAAGACTCAATGTCACTTCTTCCAAAAGGTTTGCCTGGCCTCACATGTCATTAGTTACCCCTTCCTTTGTGCTCCCATTGCAATTTTGGAGATACGTCTTTCAGCACCTATCTCACCACTCATCATTTCTGGAATATTTGTCTCCCTAATAAAACTGTAAGCTCAAGAATGGCACTGCTATCTTTCTTGCAATTGTCTCCCCATTGTCTACCTAGCATTGTGCTCAGCATACAGTAGGTGATCAATAAATGTTCTCCGAAGGAAGAGCGAGGAGGAGGAAGAAAGACCATCAGTTGAGATGCAAACAGAATGAAAGCTCTCCTGCATGTTCCCTTTTGGATTGTGGTCAAGGAAAAGAATGTTTTCACCTTGGCTAGTGGCCCGGAAATAACTGCATAAAAAGAGCCTTTACAGAAACCATGCAACCCAGGCCTTGAGGAAGAAAGCAGGTAGGCACACTGTTTGCTGCCTTATTCTCTTCTTCATACTTAGGCACGTGCCTGTGAAACATTCTCTTTGCCCTGCACAAAGGCAGAGAAGCCTGCCTGATTAGCCTTTAGTATTGAGTGACATACAGAACGACTTAGGCCATGCTTACGTAATTGTTATTATACACAAAACTAAGAATGGCGACTTACCAGCCCATGGTGTATGCTGCTAATCCATTTTACCACTCATTCCCTAGTCTCTTGAACTTTACTTAAACACTAGTTTCTCCAACTGGGAAGGGACAAAAGGAAAAAGCAGGAGTCTGACCGCCAAGTTCTAATCCCCACTGTGCCATGTAACTGTGAGCGCATTTTCTCTCTTTGAGAAGTCTCAGTTTCTGCTTCTATAAAATGACATGCTTGGACTAATGATTCCCCCACAGCTCTTCTAGATCTAAAAACTATTATTTTGTGTAAGAGCATATCAATCTATGGAATTACATACTGAAAAAAATAGAACAGTAATCAACCAATATTCATTACATTTAGTTTACGTGCAGACACAGTACCAAGTGCATAGGTGTATGTAAGGGATATAAAAAAGTCTAGGAAATGGCTCCTGCCCTCCATGGGCCAACAGCCTAATCAGAGCTTTAAAACACACCGAAACCATGCCAAGTATTGTGAGCAGATGTGCAAAGTGCCAGGTGAACAGTAGAGATGATAAAACCTTAGACACCAAATAGCCAATACATTAGAAAACCTCACTCAGAACAAGGGGAGAATGAACCACTGAAATGATAAGAATGCGGCTAGCTTCCCATCCTTTGATGCTCATAAATCAGTGAAGAATAAGCCATGGCTTTCTATTAGACATTTTAAATCAATGTCAGCTTCTAATTTAAAAAGTGAGAAGAAAAGAAAATGTAGTATTCTGTTATTAACCCTCAGTACTCTAATAAAAATAATATTCATAATAATAATAAAAAACGTGCCAAGTGCCAGGCCTGAATCCATTGATGGGCAGTTGCACTACGTAAAATCATATGACTTAGATCAGTTTTCAACAACTTTGCCTCTATGGAGGTGCTCCCTGATAGCCACATCCACCTCAATTCTGGGGAAAAATAGTATCAAGACCTTTCTACCATGATTGTAACAAGAGTTTTGTTTCCTCTGGCTGTGTTTTGAGAGTTACCTCTCCTTTCTCTTCCTTTTTCCCCTAACACTGTCACTCACACACTTCTCCTGATTCCTGCAAAGTGAATCAATGAGCAAAGATATAAACATCCCACCACATTCTTGTTTCTCTCAGGCCCTGCTGACAGACTTGCCTGCCTGTTTTAACCTATTTAACCAGACAGTAAGAATAAGAAAACTATAGCTGCATACAGGCAAATTCCAATTTCAGATTAGAGGAGATTTCATACAACTTGCAAATGTAGGAGTTCAAGTGCCAGCCAGACGTATAGGCTGGGATCTCACATCTTGAGTCATTCATTTGGGGAAAATTTATTCCCGATTCTTTGACTTCATTTTAGCTCCTTATCTCTATGGGCTTTTTTTTTTTTTTTTTTTTTTTTTTTTTTAGTTATCATATTGAATTATTCTGTTTTGGTGGCTGAAATAGTACTTTTTAGCAAGAGTGGGTTGGAACTCTGAAACTCTATAAAAAGGACTAAGTGTGCTGATTTGTGTGTTTCTCTCTAAGGCTCCTTAAACTTCATTATTTTATAATGTAGAAAGTAAATTAAAAGAGAAATTTCCTGTCAGATAACTAATCCTAAAAATTAAAATATTGCCGTTTGATTATTGTTTTAATCTCCCATTTGCCTTTTAACCTAATGGGTTTAGTAAACCAATTTCCTTTATACATTTCACTCAATCGCATCAAGAGTGACATATTATTTTGCTAATGCTTTAGGACAGTAATGTAGAGGAGAATGTGTTCTAGTCACATGGTTAGCATACTAACATAAAAGACTAATATCTAGGCCCATCAATGGCTCTCATTCACCAGAAAGCCACATCCTGGTAGCAGGGGTTCTAGCCTGGGAATCAGTTCCCTGGAGTTCAAAAATGAGAGCTGCTTCAAGCTGCTCCTAATTCCTTCCTAGCATCCACTGCTATATCTGGATTTTCAGAGTTGGGAGCAAAACCAATAATTTTTCCATAAGAAAATAGAGTGTAAATGTAGTAATCTCTATTTGAAAGCTTTTTATACTTCCAACTCATAACCACTATTGAACATGTCACTCTTTTTCTTATGCTTTCTTGAGTTTTGTTTTACTTTAGTGCCTCACAGATCCTGAGCTCGGGCTGGGAGTTGTGGTCGGGGGCAGGAGTGTGCCTAGGAAGGGTGGAATTCTTTAAACTCAGACCTCTGGGGACTTCTGCCCCAGCAACAGCACTAGTGAAAGGAAAAGCTAATGGAGTCATTGTAGGTCACACTTGAAGAGATGTATGGAACATCACGTGCTATCTATAGGAGTTCTTCAAGCCTGGGGTCAAAAGTAGCAGAATAAGCAACATTCTGAAGCAGGAGCTGCTATCTTTTATAGGAATGAGAGAATATATAGTAAAATCTAAGATCTCGAGTTTCAGAGGTAGAGGATTGATTTTAGTCCTCCTTCAGTGACTCAACTACAAGTCCCAGAGTTCTTTTTATATGAAAAAAGAGAAAATGAAAGCACCATTTAACCCAAGACATTTCCCAAAAGAACATTAGAAGCCAGCATGTCACTCAGTCTTAAGTTTCTGTAAGCTCCCAGAGTAAAAAAAAAAAAAAAAATTCAGTCTTGAGTGTCTCTACATTGCACCAAGAAGATCTGAAATAAAATAAGATTAGTAGCTTTGAGCAAAAAGGACATTTATTTATCCTTTTCCTCTCTCTTTCTCAAATTCACAGGTATGTGAAATCAATATTGTGGGTTTGAAGTATAAATAAGAAAGCCAGAGTCAGAGAACCAAAATAAACCAACCACCAATCTATTCTGCAGTCTCAGCCCCTCCATTTTGCTAGTAGAGGTCTGAAATTAATCTTGTTTCCCGAAGTTGGGTATCTGCTATGGAGCTCCTTCAAGCCATAGCTGTGCCCCCAATCATATGTACACACCACTGGATTTCACACTACTTCCTAATTTGACCACTGGGACTCTGGTCCACACCTGAACTTTAGCTCCATTGGCTGAACCATAACAACCTGACATTTCCTCTTCCTGGGAGGTTAGACTCCGCCCCTAACCCCTAATTGCTGCTTTACCTAGCTCACTGCCTCCCCATCCTAAGGCTGACTCTACTGTCCAAATATGTGGCCCCAACCTCCTTCACACTGTGAACCACACTAGGCTTGGCTGGATCACCTTAGGGTATGGGCTGGCTGGCCCTACCTGCCCCCACCTCACTCCCTTCTCCCTACCAGCTCTCCATTAAGGTCCCAGTATCTATTTATCTTTCAGTGGATACTGAGCACCTACTCTGTTCTAGTCACTGTGCCAGGCATTGGAGTCGCAACACTGAATTAGGCAGCATTCTGCCCTCCAGGGACACACTAATGGAAAAGGCAGCAAATCAAAGATGACAAAGATTGCTGTGACAAAGGAATGAACCCTGACCCAATGTCCTCCTTCCGCTCATCTTTCAGCAGAGGGGAAATGGCCTTCAATTCTTGCATATGTACTAAGTAAACTCAGCTTTTACATGAAATTCTCAATTCAGCTCAGTTGACTGTGAAAATATATAATTCATTTTTTAATGAACAACACAGAATAGTTGAGTATTGCCCAAGGATTATAATCTCAAAATCACCGCTGGCCATACTCCCAAAAGCCTGGTGAAAGCATATTTGTGGAGGATTGCCCAAAGGAAGTGCAGATCAGCTTGGTCTGCTTTACAGAACTACTATAAACTGCTGAATCCTCCTGGGGTCCCCAAAGCCCACCCATCAAACCCTTCGAGGGCCTCCTTTAAACCTCTTAGTGATGGGACTCTCGGGCTGCATGGAGCACAGTTTGCTCTGGGCAGCTTAAAACTTAGAAGAGGGTTGGTACTGCTCTCTTCCTGAAATGCCCTCTTCTTTGGTATTCATTCAACACTTTCTCACTAACTCCTTCCTATCTCTTTGGCTTCTTCTTTTAGCCAATTTTGAAGATTACTTTCTGTGGCCATCCAAAACGGAACTCCTTATCTTCTCCCACAAAACTTGTCCCCGCTTTTAAGCTCATACATGCCTTAGCCTCTGCCCACCTCTGCAGGTTCATCCAAGCCTCCACCTCACTGCTCTCCTTTTGTGCCCCACACTGCAGCCAGACTGGACATATTTCATGTCCTTAGATTCAGCCTACTTGCATTCACCTCCTCACCTTTACACATGATGTTCCCTCTGCCCAAAATGCTTAGACATATGAGCACACACACCTACACGCCTACATCTTACCCTCAGATAGTTCATCTTCTAGTTGCCTCTTCTTCCAAGAAGTCTTCCCTCACTCTACCTCCATCCCCTCCAACTATGCAATACCAGAACACTTTGGACTACTCACTTTATTGTAATTGTCATATATTCTGTTAAGTGCCGTTACAAAATGAAGTGATTTTTTTTTTTTTTTTTTTTTTTTTTTTGAGATGGAGTCTCACTCTGTCTCCCAGACTGGAGTGCAGTGGTGCAATCTCAGCTCATTGTAACCTCCACATCACAGGCTCAAGCAATTCTCCTGCCTCAGCCTCCCAAGTAGCTGGGATTACAGGCACCCGCCACCATGCCTGGCTAATTTTTGTATTTTTAGTAGAGGCAGGGTTCACCATGTTGGTCAGGCTGGTCTTGAACTCCTGACCTCAGGTGATCCATCCTTCTCAGCCTCCCAGAGTGCTGGAATCACAGGCGTGAGCCACCATGACCGGACAAAATGAAGTAATTAAATTGCTCTTCTAAAAAATAAATTTCATTGAATTCACGGGTGCTCTGAGAAATATCCCCAAGAAACACATTGTGAGTGCTCTGTGAGGATGTTGTTCACCATTTCTCCAGAGCCTTCTTCATGGCGACCTGGGGTGATTCTTTCTGCTCTTCAACTAACTAATAGTCATGCTTCTCCTAAGAACAGGATTGTTTTAACTTAGATACCTTTTCCATTGTGTAAGAATGACGTAACCATTGTCACATTGGCTGTTAGAAATCTGAAAACTAAATTGTGTCTCAGTCTTTGTGGGATGAATTTTATGAACTTGTCTCATTTCTTTTTCTCATCTTTCATACCTACTTTCAAGTTATGCTAACTTGCTATGTGTTATTGTTACATAACAGTAAGTGGACATAAATCTTTTTTGGAATAAAGGAATAACTAATCAAATAAATAAAATGATAGAGGAGTATAAAGTTCAACAGAGAAAAGTAGCCTCTAAATGGTGGAAGGGTGTACCAAACAGTACTCCTTAATTTGCAAGTCACTTAAACCCCAAATTGACTTAAATGACAACAAAATAGTAAATTAACTGAAAAGTTTAGTGGTATCTCATTTTCAGGTAGAGTTTGTTCCAGGAGCTCAAATCATGCCATCAGATCCTGTTCTCTCACCATGTCTCCCTTCTATCCTCCATGCTTGCTTAATGCTCAGGCTTCATGTGGTGACAAAATAGTTTCTGGAATCTAGACGTTTGTATTCCAAGATGTATGTTTAAAAGACAGAAGAACAAGAGAATATCTCCTGTCTATGAATAAAAAATCCGTAAGGATAGAGACTTTGGCTATTTGGTTTACTGTTGAATTCCCAGCAAGGCGGTGGCTAGCACATAAGTGATCGATAAATACTTGTTGAAGTTGTTGTTGTGGAATCACTAAGAGCTCACGCACAAATCCCAATACCTGACTTGGGTCACATGCCCATCCCTGAACTAATCTTTTGGTCAGGGGATCCAGTGCTCTAATTCTCCAGGTCTGGGTCACCTGATCCTAACACCAAAACCAGGGATGAGTCTCCAACTAATCCATGTGCACTGACAGTGGGAGAAGGTTGTTCCTCAAGGGAAATCAGGGGCATTACAAAGAAGGAGAAACAAGCTTGGTGGGCAAAACAATAAATAATGCACATCAATGGACTACCAAGAAGGTGATGTTGGAGTCGAATTGTAAAGGATAAGCAGGAGTTAGCTAAATAAAGAGGGCAATTTTCAGCAGGTAACATTCTAGGTATTTTCAAAGCACAGAGTCATAAAACACCCTGATGCTTTTGAAGAAGTGTAAATAGTTTAATATGGTTAGAGCAAACAAGGGAGGAGAGTAGTTAAAAAAAAAAAAAAAAAAAGCCAGAGAGATAGGCACAGTGCAAATATGAAAGACCTTTAGAACTAATCCAAGGAGTGTGCACTCTATCCTGAAAGCCCTGAAGAGCGTAGGTAGGATTTTCAGCCTGGGAACACGCCTGACAGCCAGGCCCTGGCATATCATTACAGGGTCAACACTGATTCATTCTGCAAAAACTGGGCGGGGCTGGGTCTGCAGGTCAAAGAAAGGAGTCCCATGTGTGGATGAACAAGAGACACAGGGAGCAGAAGCCAAGCAAATCCTAGGAATCAAATAGACCTGGGAATCGAACAAAGACTGCTAACACTGTCCAATTGTTACTTAAGTCTCAAGCTTGTGGCCCACATTGTCATGAATTCTTCATCTAAATATGAAAATCCTCTTTAGTGAGCCAGGACACATTCAGAGCATGACATAGTTGGGTATTGTACTAGTTTGCTGGGGCTGCCATAATAAAGTACCACAAACTGGGTGGCTGAAACAACTGAAATTTATTGTCTTACGATTGTGCAGATGGAAAGTCTGAGATCAAGGTGTGAGTAAGGTTGGTTCTTTCTGGGAGCTGTGAGGAAGAATCTGTCCCGTGCCTCTCTCCTGGCTTCTGGTAATTTGCTGGCAATCAGTGATGTTCCTTGGCTTGCAGAAGCATCACCCTGATCTCCACCTTCACCTCTACGTGGTGTTCTTCCTGTATGCACGTCTGTCTCCAAATTCTGTTCCCCACCTCTTTTGAGACACGGTCTCACTGTATTGCCGAGGCTAGAGTGCAGGGGCACCATAATGCATCACCACAGCCTTGATGTCCTGGGCGCAAGTGATTGTCCTGCCTCAGCCTTCCAGTAGCTGGGAACATAGGTGTATACCCATGCCACCACACCTGGTGATTTCTTTTTTCTTTTATTTTTGGAGAGACAAGAGCTCCCTGTGTTGCCTGTTGCCCAGGCTCATCTCAAACTCCTGGGCTTAAGTGACTCTCCCATCTTAGCATCCCAAAGTGCTGGGATTATAGGTATGAGTCACTATGCCCGGCCCAAGTTTTCCCTTTTTATAAGGATAAAAGTCATATTGGATTAGGACTGACCTTAGTGACATCATTTTAACTTGATTAACTCTGCAAAGACCTTATCTCCAAATAAGGTGGCATTCTGAGGTACTGCAGGTAAGGACTTCAACACGAAATTTTGAAGGACACAATTCAATACACAAAAATGCTATTTTTAAAAAGAAGTTGCAGCCGTACTCAGTGGCTCACGCCTGTAATCCTAGCACTTTGGGAGGCTGAAGCAGGCAGATCACCTGAGGTCAGCAGTTCGAGACCAGCCTGGCCAACATGGGGAAAACCCGTCTCTACTAAAAATACACAAATTAGTTGGGCGTGGTGGCAGGCACCTATAATCCCAGCTACTCAGGAGGCTGAGGCAGGAAAATCGCTTGAACACGGGGGCGGGGCGGAGGTTGCAGTGAGCCCAGATCGCGCCACTGCACTCCAGTCTGGGCGACAACAGTGAAACTCCGTCTCAAAAACAAACAAACAAACAAACAAAACAAAACAAACAAACCACTAGCAAGTGGAATTATTTCAAAAGCAACAGCCTTGTTTCCTGAGTGATCTGAGCTCAGGAACTCTGCCTGGGCATCTAGAGAGGAGAAAGTACCTACAGCGTGGGGAGATCTGAGTCAGAATTACAGAGCACAGTGCTGAAGCCAAACATTTTCCTGGATTTAGACCGTTTCCTCCTCCATTTGCCTTTATTTCCTTGCATCCTTTTTTTCATCGGCTCCATTTTTGCTGAGTATTCCTTTGCTTTATTCCCAACGAAAATCGAAAAGACTTGGTGTTCTGAAACATTCTGAGACTGGCAGTTTTGATTTTTCTTAAAGGGATAAAAATTGCATCAGTCAACACCTCCCTTCACACTCCCCCCACACACATCCTCATCTTCCTGGAAGACGATACAGTATCCTGGAGAGTTGTGGAGAGGGTGGAGAGGATGAAGAGGTCAAGGAAGCCCTGGCTTTGCAGAGGCACCTGTCAAGTTCGGGTTAACAGCTGCTGCCTGTGTCTGCCCTCTGCAGCCCAGGGAAATAGTACCCACACGGTGAGAATCCACCGATCCGGAACTGGAAAGGGTGGGGGGTTCTAAGGTTTAGGGTGACACAAACGTCAGGGCAGAACTTTCAAACAGGCTGAGCTCCAGTTCAACGTGGGTGAATGCGCCTAAGGGCCCAGCTCTGGGAATTGAGCAGACTGAAAACGTGGAGAGTAGTTTAGCCAATGAAAAATTGTCACCGTGTTCGGATCGATGCTTTGAACCCGGTTTTAAGTGCGCCACGCTCACTTGGGTCAGGCTCTGGACATTGCGGTGGGCTGAGGTTCTCGCGGGCACGACCCCCCACACTGAGTTTTCATGGACATGACCAGAGCCGTCGAGGCGGGGAAGGGAATGGACTAGAGGCTGAACTTTGGCTTCTTCCTCTGAGAGATCACTCCTCCGGTTCCGGGGCAGAGACTCAGATCATCCTGTGGGATTACACGAGATAGGATCGAGTCCAAACGGGTCCCCAGAGCGGCTAGGCGCGCCGGAAAGAATCTAAGTGTTTAATTAACTGCCCCCTTCACACACACCCCAAAGGAGAAGGAACTCAAATAGGCATCCCCACCTAAATCGTTTGATCAGAGGAAATTGGGTTTCTCTCCCCACATCCCGCAACCCACCCCCTTCACTCTTCCTGTCTTTCAGTCCATCAGGATTGTTGGTTTAAAAAAAAAAAAAAAAAAGGCATATAATCGGGGGCGGGGCAGAGGCTCCGAGCGAGCCGCACTTGCGAATCTGAGACGCGCCGGGGTGAACTTCTTTCTCCCTGCGCATAATCCGCCTGCTGCTGTGCCCCACCGGCTGCGCGCGGAGCGGGTCCCAGCTCTGCTAGCCTCCCTGCGCCCGCGCGCGGCCGGAGCCCGGCCGGACCTCGCTTTCGGGGCCGAGCCGGGGAACGCGTGGGCGCGCGCCCAGCGGCCTCGATCCCGCGGCTGCGTCCGCGCTCCGCGTTTTCGCTCGCGCCGGGCCCGGCGGCCGAGGGCGGGGTGCGCGGCTGCGGCGCGGCGCGCGGCTTCGGAGCCCGAGCGCACTCAGCCTGCAGCCCAGCTGCCAGCGCCGCCTCCCGCGGCCGACGCCGCCCGACAGCGCGCCCGGAACATGCCAGCCTCGCGCCGCCTGCGCTGACTTCCCCGAGACGCGCCGCGGCCAGCACGGAGACTTTCTGGGCCCTGGATGGTTCGTGCGCTGCTCATCCTTGCCCACCCCTGACGCCGCAGCCCGCAGTCCCGCAGCCCCGCAGCCCCGCAGCCCCGCAGCCCCGCCGCGCTGCCGCCCCGCCGCGGCGCCGAGGACAGGGCAGTCGAGTTGCGTCTCCCTCGCGCGAGGTGAGTGGCAGCCGGGATCCCGGCGGGTTCCGCAGAGGGGGCTGCGGCGCGGTGGTGGGGGGCGAGCGCCGCAGGGGCAGGGCCGGGCACTTCGCTGGCACCGCCGGGGTCTGTGACAACCAGACTGGGTCGGTGTCGCAGAAGATCAGAGAGAAGGTCATAATCGGTTTGTTGGTATGTAGAGAGGGAAAGCAGTATACTGGCTGCGGCATCGCGAGGGCTTCACAGAGGCTCCCCGCATGGCTCCTGTTTACTGCATCACAACCAACTCTTCCCTTGGTTTTCTCCGGCGTGGAAACCGGTTCTGTGGCCCGAGGGTCGGGGCGATGCGGGGCGCCGGGAGGCGAGGGTGCGTTGGCGTGTTCCCGCCGCTTAGGATCGCCTGTCACCTACTGGCGTCCGGAGGGAGGGTCCCGATTCTCTCCTCTCGCGCTTGGGGAAAGGGCTGGTGGCTTTTTGGCAGGGGCGAATCAACTCCCACCACTCTCTCAACCCCCTGCCCCGCGATGGTGTTTTCTGAATGTAGCACGGACATAGGAAAAAATGGGAGCGTCTTCCTCTCTTGAGGTAGAAAAAGTTGAAGAAACTAGGCATGTTAGTAATTATTAGGAGCAGGACTCAGGATGCAGCAGAAAGCTGTTAAATTTTCATTGCCCTCTAAGAAAAACAAACAGCTTCGCCAGTGACTATTGGCAGTGCTGTGTTATTCTTGGGACTTTGGGAAAATTGTTCACAGATTGTCTTCAGGAGGCTGAAGAACGAGGTTGGGGGTTGGGAGAGAGGGAGGACGGCTGGCATCACGCTGAGTTCCAGCTTGCCTAAGGAGGGTTCAGGATCACAAGCCGAACACGTTTGGTTGCTGATTTTTAAAAGGATATCAGCGGCAGAACTGAGGCTATGAACAAGGCGAACACACCACGGGAACCAGCCTAAAGAAAAAAAAAAAAAAACCCACCACCACCACCAACAAAAAACGTGTAAAAATCTGCCTCTCCTGCAGAGTTCACATGCTTTTGTGCTATAAAATGGATGCATGTATATGTGTCTTTTAGGATAAATTTTATGAATGGCAAATCAATGAAATTGTATCTTGTATCTGTTCATGCATACAGTGTTGTCTACTGCCTCGTTTTAATCAGTACTTCGGAAGGCTGTGCCTGCAGTTGATGTTATATAATTGACGTGGTTCACCATCAGACATTTTTTTAATGTACTTTTGGAGTAGAGGGAACTTCCATCTGTCTTTTCAGACACGCCCAAGGTGTAGACGGGTGAGGGTTGCTAATGTTTGCCGTAGTCCGGCTCCAGATGTGTGAGCTCAGCTGTTGCCTGTCACTTAGGTGACAACTGGCCCTTTCCCACTAAGCCTTTGCTGTCTCCATTATCCTCAGTGAAGTGTCAGTGTTCACCCGCCTTCTATTATCAGGAGTGGACTCTAGCCCCTTGGGAGCCGGCAGCCTTGTTTGACCGTCCCCAACATTATATCTATTTTCAGACTCTAGAAAGGAAAAAAAAAAAAAAAAAATCCCATGACAGCAAGATAGATACATTTTGAATTGAGCATCAACTTAATCCAAAGATTCTGCTTTAATCAAGATAGCTCTGTAAGGATGACGCAATATTTGTCAAGCCTTTTCTCTGGAACAATATTTACTCCCACCAGGGGATTTTAAACTTAAACAGCAGCCATTCATCTTGCTGTCTGGTGGAGCCTGGTTCAGTTTGCCTCCAATGTGGTCCTAGCCTTGGTGGCTAGGATTGGCCTGGGACAGGAATCTGTCATTGTAGCCCAGCTGGAGCCTGAAGAAAGCAAAATACAGCACCTGCTGGTACCAGAGGGTTTCTAAATGCCATCAACTGGCGAGTCAGGAAACACAGAAGGAGATATTTTACAAGCTCTTCCAGAAATGTTTATACAAAGGATTTAGAGGTTAACAATGCATGTGCTCTACATATTAAAACTGGAAGGTGCTACGAATAAATGGATGTTACCCACAGTTAAAAGGTTTGCACACTTGCTGATGAACTTGAAAATCTCTAAGTTTAATAGGTTGTGGCTAACATAGTATGATTCATTCTTATAAATAAGCCTCAAAAGGAAGGAAGGAAGGAAAAGAGGGAGGGATGGAGAGAGGGAGGGAAAAAGGAAGGAAATACTGGATAGTTTATAGAGATAGACATATTGATGCAACTGAATGGGCTTAGTAAGTTAATTTTTCCATCTTTAATTTGGTACTAAGTGGCGAGTTATCACTGAGTGAGCCTGTTGGTTCATAGGTTTTAAAACGAAAAGTGATGTATTTTACTAAAGTGACAGATTCAATCAGTTCTGCCAGTAACACTAGTGAAGCTTAAAAAGCTTATTATGTTTTTATAATCAAGGTCCATGGAACCACTGTTTGTCCATGGTGGGTGGTGGTGTAATAAGTCAGCTTGAGTCTCTCAAATAAAATCTAATATTAGCTAGGGAGAAATAAAGATCCCCTGTAGGGTTAATAGCTGAACTCTTAACTTTAGAGTCAGATGTAGGTAAAAGTCTAGTTGTTCCTAATATTCTCTCCTATGATAATTCTGAAAAGACCAAAAAAGTTAAATTTTGTAGTTTCTTTGATTACACCTTTTAAAAAGCAGCTGGTTTCTCTAAAATATCTTATAATTACTTGAAAGCAAAATACAAAGACTTGAGTATTATGAGTGATTGTCTATAATACTCATGAAAAGGAACAAGAATCTTTACAAACTATTTTCCAGTAATTAAGTAACTCTCTTAATGGCCTATACCTATATTTTGGGTTGTCTAATATTATGGGAAACAATTTTCAGTAAAGATTGTCATTACTTGCATTCTAGTTACTACAGTTAACTTCCTGCTTAAAGTAGTTTATAAAGGGCAAATTTTTCCTTTTAAAGAAAGACAGGAAAGCTACATGCAGTGGTGCTTGGCTCTATAGCCCCAGCTACTGGGGAGGATCGCTTGAGTCCAGGAGTTCAAGTTGAGCCGAGGCTACATTGTGAGACCCCATCTCTGGGAAAAAAAAAAAAAAAAAGTGATTAAAAAATCAAAATGATTCTCATCTGTGAATAGAAATGTTAAAAATATCACTTGGCTAGGATAGACTCTTCCCCCTTGGAAAAAATAGTTGTCTCTTTCATCTCCATATTATGTAAAATAATACCAACTGTTTAACCCTTATTAGTGAGAGAATGTTAAGATTGCTTAAATATATGTATAATTATTCCACAATAAAGAGAAGGAGTTAGGAAAGTGAAAGGTTTGTGTTTCTGGGTTGCTTGGTTGGTGGGTTGGTGTTTTAAGGGACCATTACTACTTTTTCTTCTGGTCACAGAAGAAAGGATTATTGGATTGCACACTAGTTTCTTTAGAAGGTTGGTGTGAGCAAGCAAGTAGAGAGAGGGAAGTACGATAATCTGGGCATCAAGACCTGCATTGTTGCAGTTCCTCGAAACCTCACGCAGCCTATGGAGCCAGCACTCCAGAACACGTGCCAAGGACCAAGACGGCATTGAGGAATCTGGAGCAGCCCCTAGCCTCTAACTTCCCCATCTCTGGACACACAGAAGTGTAGTACCTCATCTGCCCCAGTAACTGGTAACCACACCCCCATTGTTTATGTTCATGCTGAACTGAAGTGGAGGTTAATTACCTATGTGTTGATGAATGAACATTTTGGAGCAGTGAAAAAAGCCTGGCCTAAAACTGTATGGGGAGTCCGAGTAAGCTGCTGTTTCCCTCCTTCCCCTCTCTCCTGAAGCAGGGATGGCGAACGAGACAGGCTTTACAGGTTGGAGCACACTGATGTCATGACACTTCTGGCACAGAGATATGACAGAATAATCAGATCACTTTTCTGTATGCCAGAATGACACGATTTTTCCAAGAACCATTCCTGAGCCACTGGTCCACTGGCATTGACTATTTCCAGTTATGGGGGGTAGGGAGGGTGATCAAACCTCTCAGAATGTAATAATTCTTCCTATGTCTCTGTTTTATGCACTTGTTTAGACTAAATTCTAAATGCATTTTGGTTATTTTTGAAGGGACCTCTCCAGGAACAAGAATGATTGCCCAACCTGAACCTATTAGACCTTTCCAGCTTCATTTTCCTATAAAGAGAGATTTTACATATAAAATAAAAGTTAAAATGTCAGCCAGGCAGAAGCCAATGTAAACATTTTAAAACGTAGAGCTGCAAACTAGCAAGCAGCTATCATTTGCCTTTACTTAACTTTTCTCCCCTAAGTTTGGTCCTAAGCGAGCCTAAAAGTCAACTGACCAATTCAACAGCAGTTGCATTTTTCTCACTGGTAGATTTGGGGTAAACTCTTGGGAGAGATGCCTTTCATTTCTAGTGGATTACGCTTCAGGAAAAAAAAAAAAAAAGGGCTGTGTTATTTCAGTTGTTCTGGTACTGAAGTCATGGACTTCTTTCTAGGAGTTTTGTCCCAGCTGCTGATTTATAACACCCACCAGCTTCTGCTTTGCGTGTGCTTCTCTCTATGTCCTTTTCTCGTTGGGTCTCTGGAAGAAAGATCTGTCAATAACGCAATGAAAATATTGCCCTGAGATGCAGACCGGTAAGTAGACGCCTCCATGCTGACCACTCTCGCTCAGCTGCCCTTCTTTTATCTGAGGCAGAGATCCCCTGACTGGCAATTATGGTCTTTGACTTTGGTAACAATTCTGTTTGAAATGTTTCCAATTATACACAATATTGGCGGCATGTAGCAGCTGCATGCCAAAAAGCATTTCAAAGTGTGTTCCAAGACTCAGGCTGTGATTGCTTTTAATTTAAATAAAGGCTATTTGGTTTCCTGTGATGTTTTTTATAACCACCTTTCCCCCCATTTTTGTTGCCTTTAAAAAAAGAAGTCTAATATAAAGTAGCCACCACATCATGTGCTATAATATTGGCCCTAGTTTTCTAGGATAGCCATTTTCTTTGAGCAAGCAGAACAAACTTTTTAATAAAGGAATTTTAAAGAAACATTTATAGCAGTTTGGATTACCCCAAAGAAGTAAAGAGGAAAAGGTTATCTTAGAGCATATTGTAAGTAGCTAATGTTTTCAAGTTTGCCTCTCTCCCTTTTTAGGGACATATCAATACAATTATCTTTTTAGGTTATTGGATATCATTTGGTACACTGTTTTTTCAGATTCCTCTATTTTTGTGGGTCTATGAAGAAGTGTTGTAAAAGAACATTAAAAAGGTAGAGAGATCTCAATAAGAATATTCTTAAAACGGGGGATAGAGGGGAATCAGCACATAATTTCATGATTTTATTGGAAGTAAACTCTCCAAATCTGCCTCCTCTGTGGGCTTGAAATCTCTGAACACTGAACCCTTTTTAGAAACCATTTAAAACTGGTAGTTTAAATATTTTAATAACTACTACCAGATATGTTTGACTTATTAGATCTGCAAATAAGAAAATACACACTCAGGACCTGGAGTAAATGGATTGGTAATAGAACTGGCGAGTTCTGTTTCCAGGACAATTTTGGCCCACCTGAAACATAACACCTAGAGCTAGAGGGTATCCAACAGGTGAGGTGCTAAGATGGTCCTAATTAAGGTGTTTTCACATAGGCTCTTTGAATCCTGGCAAAAACATCCTATCAAATATAGTGCTTTTTGGGGTCCAGCAGTAGTTGACTTGCATAAATGCCAACATCTCTTCTGGCATCTTTGGAAATCTTCCATAGTGTAATAAATAGTACTGTATAATCCAAATTTGTAAATGCCATGTTTCATGCAGCCCTTGTAGAGACAACTGAAATTAGCCCATGCTTCTAGGGATGATTGAGATCCTGGAGGTTAGGTGACTGCCTAAATCCAAAGTACTACCAGTAACTAATGCTATTGGAGGCCTTTGATGAAATCTAGGAGAAGGTGTGAGGTTAAACTTAGCATAGTACTGTACTGTGAAGAAGTGCCCACCAAACAATGCTTAGAGTTTTCCCTTAAATCTCCTTTATCCTTGGAAATTGTCTTTCGATTAAGCAAACCTTCTTGGAGGAAATTTGCTCAACTAGAGGTAAAATGAGGTTTATTCAACTAGAGGTAAAATGAGGTTTATGTTATTTTACCAGCTGAACACCCTAGCTTGCCAGACACATCCACCTTACCCAGGCCCATTGCTATAGAGACAAAACCCACAGTAACTGTGGTTGAAATAGAAAGTCTATTAAAACCTTTTTCTATATTGGCCAGCTCTTCTGCCCCAGTTAAAATGCTGCCTTCTGTGTACACACACACACATGAGTTTCAGTCTAATAATAGTAAACTGCTTTAAGCCATGTATAGTTTCACCAAGGGCATTTGTACTTCTTTGGTTTCTTTTATTTCACTGATAAGCAAATATTATGGCAATTTTCTGAAGAAACTCATAACTTGTTAACTATAATTGATACTTCCAACTATCCTATTTACATGCATGAATAATCTAAGTTCCTAATTTGGGATCTGAAAAGGGGCTAGAATTCGGGGGTGTCCAATCTTTGGCTTCCCTGGGCCACATTGGAAGAATTGTCTTGGGCCACACATAAAATATACTAACACTAACAATGGCTGATGAGCTAAATAAAAAAAAAAGAAATCACACACACACAGAAGTCTCAGAATGTTTTAAGAAAGTTTACAGATTTGTGTTGGGCCGCATGCAAAGCCATCCTGGGCTGCAGGTGGCCCGCGGGCCGTGGGTTGGACCAGCTTGCACTATGTAGTGCAGTATGTTGTTTTGCTTTGAAATATCTCTTTCAAATCATTTAGAGAATGTTAGGTTTTACATAAGAAGACTGCTTAGTGCTCTAATGTTGAAATATGTGTTATAATGTATGTCAAAAAGAGATTACATTTTACATTCTTCTGTGACTATGTAATTAATACGTATGTTCAGTGCTTGAAGTATATGCATGTTACATAATTTTTAGAAAGAGATAAAGTTAGGTCTGAAGTGCATTAGAGAATCACAGATGTTTCTTGTAAGAGAATACATATGCTTCATAGGAATTTTGAACTGCTTTCTGATGCTAAGCTTTGTTCACTGCAAGGATCATATGAATAATTTCATTGAGTTGCCCCAGTTCTTATTTACACAAGCCTTGAGAAAGGAGCTGAAGTGATAAATAACTTGCCCCCCTCACCTAGTTCTGAATTGCTTTAGCCTTTTATGTTTCATGAATGTGAAGGGAGGGAATAAAATATACAGAGAAGATGTTTGTGTTTAAATAACTTAATCATACAAGTTCCCTTTGTGGGCCTTCTATAAGCTTAAACAGCTTGGCAGGCTAATAGCCAAAAACGTGTCCTCAAGTACTGCCAAAAGTGTTAAAAGCAGACCAGGCTTTCTCCATAGTGAGGTACTGGGAACATATTTTTTTTAACCTTCTGAATTTTGGGAATAAATCAGAAAAATCACTCTTCTTTTTTCCCCTCCCTTTCCTTACCCACGGAAACCAAAATTATTATTAATTGCAGTGCCGAAATGAGAAACTGATAGGAATGATGATGATTGTGTGAGAGTGTGTTAAACTAGCCTGATTTGGCTGTTTAGGCAGGAAGCAACCAGGTTATGATAGTGTATCATGGGTCTTTTTTTGTTACTGTTTATGCTGCCTGTGGACACTGGCTTCTTTGCTTTAGTTCCATAACTCTTTTTTTGAGATGGAGTCTCCCTCTGTCGCCCAGGCTGGAGTGCAGTGGCATGATTTCGGCTCACTGCAACCTCTTGCCTCCTGAGTTCAAGAGATTCTCCTGCCTCAGCCTCCCAAGGTAGGATTAAGCTGGGATTACAGGTGTATGCCACCACGCCTGGCTAATTTTTGTATTTTTAGTGGAGATGGGATTTCACCATGTTGGCCAGGCTGGTCTTGAACTCCTGACCTCAAGTGATCCACCTGTCTCGGCCTCCCAAAGTACTGGGATTTCAGGCGTGAGCCACCTCACCTGGCTTGATTCCATAACTTTTAATGAAATACTTTGTCGATTTATTCTGTTTTTTCTCAAGCAGAGATCCCAAAATAGACAGTAGTGGAGGGATGTGCTATAATAGTACAGAAAAAGCCAGTTTTTTTAAAAACAGTTTTTTGGATTAAAAACCAAAAAGCTCAGACTAGTACAATAACTGTGTGATTTTTGAGCCAGTCTCTCGGCCTCTCTGGGCTTCAGTTTCTTCATATATAAAATGAGGGAATTAGGCTAGATCAGTGCATATTAATCAAAGGATAGAATCACACACATCTAAATACAAATACACAGATTTTAATGCAGTAGGTTTTGGGTGCAGTCGCACTTTTAGCTTGAACAAGCTCCTCACGTGATTCCAATGCACACCTGCTGCTGAGCTGTTAAATTAGATGATGTCTAAGGTGTCCTTCTCATTCCAAAATTTGTTTCTAATCCTACTAGACTGAATTATCTGCCTGCCTCCTTTTCTTTCCTTTTCCTTTCCCTCCCTTCCTTACTCTCTCTCTCACTTTCTCCTTCCTTCCTTCCTTCCTTCCTTTTTTGTTCATTCATTCACTCTTAATGACTGCTTTCATTCCTTAAAAGTCGTCATTGATATTTTGCTGTCAAATATCATAGATGTCATTTTAACCTGGAAATGAAGGTCTATGTTCTGTGCCTGTGAGTAGATGCTAATCACAAGGAACCATGTTTGTTCACCATTGCATACCCCATGCCTAACACAGTACCTGGCGCATAGTAGACACTTGACGAATACAGGGAGCCCAAAAAGTCAAGAAACTTAAAAATACATATACTGTTATGTTTTCAAATAATATGCTCAGTGTATATTTTGTCAACTTCCAAATACCTCTAGTGCAAAGTACCTCCAGATTTAAAACAAACGTAATTGTTTATCTGAAAAACAATATAATAAATACATTATTTTCCTTCAGTTTCCAGACTTTAGGCATACTCTATGGTGCATTTATTGTATTTTTCTCCAGGTTAACAACTGATCTCATTGCTTTAAATTTAGAAGTACTACAGTTGGAAACATATCTGGAAGTTGACAGAAAAAGATGTTAAGCATATTATTCAAAAGTATAATTAATATACTGTTGAAAAATAAGTTGATCCTATGTTTCCTCACTTTTTGAGCATCCATATTTATTGAATGAATGAATTCCAATTTTCTGTGTCAGTTTAAGAAATATAATCTGACCAAATCACTGTAAAGGTTTTTAAATGTATCTGGGGCCAGGTGCGGTGACTCACGCCTGTAATCCCAGCACTTTGGGAGGTCGAGGCAGGTGGATCACTTGAGGCCAAGAGTTCGAGACCAGCCTGGCCAACATGGTGAAACCCTGCCTCTACTAAAAAACCAAAAAATTAGCTGGACATGTGGTGGGTGCCTGTAATCCCAACTACCTGGGAGGCTGAGGCAGGAGAATCTCTTGAACCCAGGAGGTGGAGGTTGTAGTGAGCCGAGATCGCACCATGGCACTCCAGCCTGGGTGATAAGAGCAAAACCCATCTCAAAAAAAATGATAATATAAACTCCATCTCAAAAAAATAATAATAAAGAAGACATATGATACTTACTTTACTTGATTCGTTGTTGTTTGTTGCCATTTTGGGGGAGGTTTTATTATTGTTTTGTTTGTTTTTTAATTAAAAGAAGAACTTTAAAACTCACCATTCTGAAACCTGGCTAACTATCCAATTTCCTTTGAACTTTTACACTATACCGATGTGGCAGTGGCAAAATCAGCTAGCTTTAGCACCTTCTTCCTACCGTATGCCCCCTGCCAAATCAAATAATCAGAATGGAAAGTTCTACCTGAATTATCTACCTGAGTTGTTTGCACATATAACTGGAAAACTCTCTTTTTAGTTATTATGTGAAGAAATACTGTGAGGCATTTTAGGAAAAATACTTAACTGTATTTTTCAAGTTATTTGAAGTTCAAGGATTATTTGAAATAAATTGAGAGCTGGTTCAGAGTATTGCATAAAGCCTTAATATTTGCAGATTTGACTTTCCTGAAGTTTCACAGAAAATCTCCTTGTTTGTACTGGACTTTAAGCTAATGTTAAAAAAAAAAAGACATGTGAAATCACAGCTCACTCTGTCCCTTCAGGTCTCTGCTCAAAGTCATCTGATGTCAGATAGCCTTCCCTGGTCATCCTGTAAAAAATAGCAGCCTCCCTGCTTTTTCCCAGTCACCATCTAGCACCCCCCAATCCTCTTAAGCTGCTGTACCTTTTTTCATAGCACTGTTAGATATTTATTGTGATAGCTAACTATTCCCTGAAGATGCCTCTGTACAGTTTTGTCTACTGCCATTTTAATGTTGTGTATAAAATAAAGATAAGGTCAGGCACAGTGGCTCACACCTATAATCCCAGCACTTTCAAAGGCCGAGGCGGGCAGATCACCGGAGGTCAGGAGTTCCAGACCAGCCTGGCTAACATAGTGAAACCCCGTTTCTACTAAAAATATAAAAAATTAGCCAGGCTTGGTGGCGCGTGCCTGTAATCCCAGCTACTCAGGAGGCTGAGGCAGGAGAATCACTTGAACCTGGGAGGTGGAGGTTGCAGTGAGCCAAGATCGTGCCATTGTACTCTATCTTGGTCAACAAGAATGAAACTCCGTCTCAAAATAAATAAATAAATAAAATGAAATAAAATAAACACAAATAGTAGCCAGTATTCTGTGTTTATCTGAGCTAAAAATTTTTTAGAAAGGAGATAAAGATATTTTGTTTGGAACATTTTTGTGGTTTTTTTCCCCCCAGCTGAAGTGGAGTTTCTGAGCTGTTTACGCTTTTATCTAAATAAAGCCAGAGAAACATGATAGAATAGGAGGAAAGATGCTTATCAAATAACCCCCCTTCCTTTTCCACACCCCCAAGTGATCAAGGAAATGTAATCATCTAGCAAAGGGATGCTATATTAATAGAAGATTGAATATTTGCAGCAAGGAAGCTGTGTGACTTCCTTCTTCATAATACACCCATGCCACTCTGTAACCTTAAAAAAAAAATAGAGGTAGAATCTTCAGAGAAGCTTGTGATGTTGCCATGTATGTTAAAACATGGATGAGAGACTGTCTTTCACTCAAAAAATCTCCCAATATAAATTCCAGGGGTGAAAAGCTAATCCTCTAAGTGATTTCAACCAGCTTGCTAGGAAACCTAGTTGCTTGAAATTGTTATTTTAATGTCTCAACTTCCAGAGCTAAATTGTCAGTGAGTCAGTTTTCCTATTAAGAAGTTGAGCCAACTTATTTATCCAGAAATTACCATGTTTTAACTTGGGGGTTCTTTATTATAATAAGACTAATACCTCCAAAGTACACAAAACGCTTTCATATTCATCTCATTTATCTTCCTTGCATCTTTATGTGCAGGTCTGACTAAGGTTATCCCAATTTACTGATAAAGAAGCTACCTTTTAGTTCAAGATGCAGCTTCCTGAGGAGCTTTGGTTTGGCAGTTCCTAAATAAAGGAATGTTTGCAGTTAAATTTTTAGAAAGAAAGATAAAAAGAACAATAGAAAGGGAAAGTAAGCAAGCATTTGTAGCTTACCCAAAATTGTTTGATGATGTTTTATTGTTTCATAAATATTGCTGCGCTTATGTGTGTTCTATATTAAATGCTTTTACGTAATTATTGCATCTCCTACTAACTTACGTGGCATCTTGGATGAGTCACATAATTTTCTGGCCTTCTTACCCAATCTGTGCCTCAGTTTCCTGAATTGTAAAGTGAGGAGAGGCTGATTGATTTTTTAAGCTCAAAATTTACTTGACTCTAAAAATTTGGAGGCCATAACTTCAGGGGGATAGATAATAAATAACAAATGTGAGCTGGTAATATTATTATTAGTCTCCTCATTCTCACTACCCAAATCCCAAATTAGAATTTTTTTAACAGTCTATTTCAAAAGTATTCATATGTGCCAGGTGCAACTTATAGCTTTATATATTATTCAGTGTGGCCAGTTAAAATTCAACAATAGCTATGTTTTAAAGGCATAAGGACCTAAGAGAATATACTCTTCCCCTGATCAAAAGTCTGGTTTATGGTTTACCTTAGAGTTCAATGTGACAGCTAAAAACAAAATGGCAGTGATATTAAAGAGCAAATTATTAATCTAATGTTGTTACAACAGTGGCATACTTACGTTTATACTAAAAATTACAAATGTGATTATTATGTTTATACATGGGAAATGTGGACAATTTTTAAAGTAGTACTCAAATTAGCATGTTCACTTGTTGACGCACAGTGATTAGAACTGTGTTTAAAATGTGCGTGCCCATTGACCAAGCAGGGTTTAATTTTGGGAGGCTTACAGAGGGTTTGCTGGAAAATAAGAATAACCTGACGTTCATTTGAGTTGCATTCCTAATATTTTCAATAACCCAAATAACTTTCTTATCTTCCAAACTCCTCAGATAAATACTGGAGTAAATATGCAGTAAGTAGTGAAACTCTTCCTATATTAATCTTTGATAACACATGTTGGCATATGTCCCCATACCTACTGGCCTGGATGTTCCTTTTAGTAGCATTGTAATTAATTAAATCACTCACTTTTCAGCAAATTCTTAGAACCTTAGGTCTTGTTCACGTTCTACTTAGACTGCACCCAAAGTTATAAGTGGCCCACCGGGAAGCATTATACTATCTGTATTACATCTGAGATTAAGCTTTTGAATTGTTCAGATGAACACAGCAGTGAGCCGTGGTGTGTCTCCCAGAAGATTCTTAAGTGACTATGAAGTGCTGTACCAATAGGAAGAACTAATAAATGTGACATTAATAATCACCAGTTTGAATCTGGGTCACTTCAGCCATGACTCAAAGATCAGACGCTATCAGATGGTAATGACTGTGTGAAAATTCTGCAGGAAGGCATTTCATTTCTTAATGACACCTTTGTGGGCCTTCTCAGCAGACTGTTAGAGGGTAGAACAGAAATAAAGTCCAATATGCCCCTTGGTCTGGAGGCTAGCGCTCCAGGGTAGAGTTGGCACACTTCTGCAGAGATGCTTTAGGAGCAGTTCACAGTGTTTTGTGTTGTTCTCTCTCCTTAAATGGATCTGCAGAACCTTTCATCTTTTGCCTCTTTTCCTAACCATGTATTCACTTCAAAGTGATGGGAGCTGTTTTGCATATTCTCTGCCTTGTTTTCTCTTCTCTGAAAAGTAAGGAGAAATTGCACTTACAAACGCATGTTAACCATTTAATGTTAAGCTTTCCCATTTTTATTTCAATGTGGTGGCAATGGGTTTTCCTTTCAACACACCTTTATTGAGTGCCTGTGGTTTGCCAGGCATTATGGTAGGTTCTGGGAATACAAACATTACATAGGAGTGGTTCAGTTTTTCAAGAGTGCAGTGTTTTGTAAGGGAGGAAGGCATGTAAGCACTTACTGGCAATACATTGTTGTAAAGGCAGGAATAGAGAAATGTACTGGATATAGCAGTAGCACAGAGGCAAAGCCTGAAGTTATTTTTTCTGTGTGGACTATTAAGGGAGGCTTCAAAGAGGAACAGATGATTGAGTTAGGTCTTAATGACTAAATAGGAGTTTGGCCAAGTCAGTATCAGAATAGCAGAATGGGCCAGTTTAGGCAGAAGGAAAAGTATATACAAAGGCAGGAAACGTTAGACAAGCATGATGCTTTGTGAATTTTAAGGTTTTTCTTGTTTTTGTTTTTGTTTTTTTGAGACAGAGTCTCGCTCTGTCGCCCACGCTGGAGTGCAGTGGCACAGTCTCGGCTCACTGCAACCTCTGTGCCCCAGGTTTAAGCTATTCTCCTGCCTCAGCCTCCTGAGTAGCTGGGATTACATGTGCCCGCCACCATGTCCAGCTAATTTTTGTAATTTTAGTAGATACGGGGTTTTACCACATTAGTTAGGCTGGTCCTCAGGTGATCTGCCCACCTTGGCCTCCCAAAGTGCTGGGATTACAGGCGTGAGCCACCGCACCCGGCCCAAATTGCAAGCTTTTCTATTTGGCTGTAAGATGAACTGTACTGTTAGGGACTGATTGCCACCTTTGTAAATCAGTTTAAATCAGAAATAAGATATGAATTTTGACAACTTTTATTGTAATCCTGTCTTTTCTGTGGCTGGCCTTAAGGTTCTAAGTAACAACTCTCTGTGTTCCTTCTTAAATATGGCATTTACCTGGCCAGCCTACCAGGTGTTTATACTTGTGTCTTTTCGTCGTTATGTTGTTACAATCTGAACTTATTTACTCTTTAGTTTCACTGCCAGGTTTGAATTTCAGCCTCAAGTGTTTAGACAACATTATGTAATGAATGTTATACTTTTATGACATTTGCTTTAGTACTGTAAGAGCTTTCCATGAAAGCTAATAGTTGAAAAAGAAGCCTGAATGTTACCAAGTGGCCTCCAGATGTGTTTTATTGTGTTGGTATCTGTTTTGTTTTCATATAACCTTTTTTTAATCTAAAAAAAAAAAACTTTACCAAGCAGAAATAGCAGACAATAGTCTCATAGGAGATGAACTATTTTCTTCATTTCCTGATTGTTATGTTTTGAACTCGTGCTTAAAAAAATAGCAACAACAAAAACCTATTTTTCCATAGAAGAAAGCCTCCACAACAGTATAAATACTGTACTTTTAAAAGCAAATCATGTTTGTTTGTTTTTTGAAGGTAAACTCACTTCTTAGGTTGAAAGGTTCTGCTTTCTTAGGTTGGAAGGGTCTGTTTTAATATGTTATTCTTCAATGCGGTAATATTAAAATTGTGATTTAACATCTTTGAGAATTTCTGCCATCTAGTTGTTCACTGAGCAATCAGGATGTTTTCAGGCAGTCTGGTGTGTGATAAATATTTGGTAGCATATGTGGCTGAACATGTCAATTTCAAAGAGCTTTACAAGCTTTAATTAATTTTCACAATAACCAGACAGAATTTGCTTTATTGATGGAAAGTCCACAGACAGTGGGGTTCAGAGTCTTTCCCATATTTGTATAGCAAAGTGGTTTTCAAACTTTTTTTATTGCTGAATGCTTTTCTCAAGCATAAGATTATCTGGAACCCTAGCATGGAAAGTAGGATTGCTTTTGTTGGGAGCTGGAAAGGAGTTTGTCATAAGGCAGCCATATTTATAAAGACACACACACAAGAATACCTAGTTAAATTTGAATTTCAGATAAATAATAAGTTTTTAGTACACATGTGTCTGAAATATTGCATGTCCCCAAGAAATTGGTTGTCTATCTGAAATTTAGGTTTTACTGGGCATCCTGTATTTTGCCTGGCAACCCTAAACTGGTGACCATAACCCCATCCCTCAGCTCCCTTCTGTCCTTCCAGCCAGGTGGGGTTCCTGGTTCCTCGAACACAGCTTGAAAACCACGGACAGGAGAAGTCTATACAAATGCTGAGAAAGAAATAATAGTATATTTTTCTTCTCAGTCCTAAATTTAGACAGTATTACCACTTCCTTGGCTGTGTTAGAGAATCTTCATGATGATGCATACATGGCCACACATAATAATTTTAAAGAATTATTGCTCAGCCGGATGCAGTGGCTTATGCCTTATAATCCCACCATTTGGGGAGGCCAAGGTGGGTGGATCACTTGAGCCCAGGAGTTTGAGACCAGCCTGGGCAACATGGCAAAATCCCATCTCTACAAAGAGTACAAAAACTAGCTGGGTGTGGCAGCATTGGAGGATTGATTGAGCCTGGGAGATGGAGGCCGTAGTGAAGTGAAATCTTGCCACTGCACTCCAGCCTGGGCAACAGAGTGAAACCCTGTCTCAAAATAATAATAATAATAATAATAATACAAAAGAATTATGCTTTGCTTTTCCTTTCTTTTATCTTAGAATAAAATACTTTCTCTCCCAATCTTTGGGAATAATGTTTAAGTCACCTATTTGTAGAAGCTAAAGCCTTAACTCCTGTGAGTTAAAGAGAACTGATGGTATAATCAGAATTGCAGTTGGCCACGTAGAGTCAATAAAGAGAAGAATGAATAGGAGTTTGTGAGTATGCCTCTAAAGCAGCCCAGCGCAGAATTGTCTCGTGTGGACTTCTCCTTGTCTATTGGTCTATTTGGCAAGCACATCTTTTAGTGGTCCTGGCTTGATGGCAATGCCCATTGAAGTAATTATGTTATTTTGCTCTAATATTTTAAAGCAGCCCTCAGATATTACTCTCATTTCTCAGGTCAACTACTCCACAGAGCATTTTATTTATTTAGCCATTAAATGTTTTAGTGTAAGTGAGTACAGTCTGATTAGCAATCAGAAAGCACTAAGTTTGTTTAGGCTGAAACACTCCTCCAGTGCCCAAGGAACTCACTGGATTAACTGATTTTTTAAAATCTTTTTTTGAACATACAAGAAACTGAGGACCATAGCCTGGATCTAAGGAAATCTATGTGCTTTGGGTTTGATGCTCTACATGGGTGACCTACTAACTCTGTGTAAAATTTTGTATTTACAGAATGTTAGTAGTGGTTTATTTCCTGGTGGTATAGGAATGCGTATAATTTTATTCTTAAATTTTTTTTTTAACCTTTCAGACAGAGTCTTGCTCTGTTGCCCAGACTGGAGTGCAGTGGTGCTATCATGGCTCACTTGCAGCCTTGACATCCTGGGCTCAAGCAGTCCTCCCACCTCAGCCTACCAAGTAACTAGGACTACAGGTGCATGCCACCATGCCTTGCTGATTTTATATATATGTGTGTGTGTGTGTGTGTGTGTGTGTGCGTGTGTGTGTGTATTAGAGATGAGGTCTCACTTTATTGCCTAGGCTGATCGCAAACTCCTGGACTCAAATGACCCTTCTACCCCAGCCTTCCAAAGTGCTAGAATTACAAGCTTAAGGCTTGATTTTTTTTTTCCATGCCATTCTCATGTGTTTATATATATATATATATATATATATATATATATATATATATATATATATTTTTTTTTTTTTTTTTTTTTTTTTTTTTTTGAGACAGAGTTTTGCTCTTGTTGCTCAGGCTGGAGTACAATGGCACGATCTCGGCTCACTGCAACCTCCGCCTCCTGGGTTCAAGCGATTCTTCTGCCTCAGCCTCCCCAGCAGCTGGGATTACAGGTGCCTGCCCCCATGCCCAGCTAATTTTTTGTATTTTTTAGTAGAGATGGGGTTTCACCATGTTGTCCAGGCTGGTCTTGAACTCCTGGCCTCAAGTGATCCACCCACCTCAGCCTCCCAAAGTTCTGGGATTACAAGCGTGAGCCACTGCGCCCACCCTAGAGATATATTTTAAACAATGTTCCTGTGCTTAAATGTTCCAAAGTAGAGATGAAGATCATCTGGGATATTAATAATAATTTTTTAAAATCTGCAAATGTTTATATAGCTTTCAAGGTTAATTGTATTGTGAAATCTGCCCAAACTGTTTACCCTTAAAATTTCTCTTTCATTCATTCATTTATTCATTCAACAAATACTTATTGAAGAAATATAATATAGACATAGTCCTTTATATCACAAGAAAGGGATTGGTGAGGTAAAAGGAAAAGAAAAGGAAAGTGAAAGATATAACCCACAATCTTTGTCCTTCAAGACTTCACTATGTAGTGGGGCAGCACTGGGGCATGTACTCATACAGGTGCCCCTGAAATGGGGAGAAAAGATGATTGGCCTCTATAGCAAATAAGCTGTTTGATGCGCAGTGATAGTAAATGACTTTCATGAGGCTGTGTGTTACTATCAGTACCAGAACACCCAGGACACCTGAATTCCTATTACGGGTTCATACCCCTGCATCATAAAAACAAGCGCAAACTCCTGTCCATCAGGTGGGTCTGAAAAGCCATGACAATCCCTGCTGCTTTCCAAGTCCAAGGCCTGGGACCAGGGAGTTCACCTGCTTCCTCAGACAAGACGAGCCCCAAACTGGCTGCAGACTGAGGCTAGGATCCCCACCAGCTTTAAACACAGCCTGGATTTGTGCTGGATGGTGTCACCCTTCTGTAGGCTGGTTTCAATTATTTTGTTTTTTAGCTTCTTTTTATATTCTCTGGGAGGAGACAATAGCCTGTAATTTTATTCCTGTAATACCTCTTCATAAAACCTGTTTACAGATCTGATTTTACTCTAAAACTCATGCCAAATCTATGATATAGAGCAGTCCAAAATATTTGCGTTTTTTCGTTATAATATTAACACATGAAAAAAGTTACCATTCATTATGTTTACCTCCTTTCACAGTTCATATAGGGTAAATTTTACTCTGTTTCTCAGTGGCTGGATGAAGGCAGAATTTGACAGGCAATTGGAGGGGATTTGTGCAATAAAGCCTAGAAAACTAAAGGTTTTGTATGTGTTAAGACAACCTTTGGGTCAAAGTTAAATTCACACAAACTATTGCATAGTAAATTAAACTGAGTTATTGTTGACATTAATATGTAAATACTTATAATCTACCAGATATACAATATAGTTGCTTTAAAATAAGGCTAAATATTTTATTCTTTATTTTGATTGGATATGTTAAAGGTTATGTCATAATTTAATAATTTTCAAGAACTTACTGCATACAGAATATTTATTTATTTATTTAGAGACAGAGTTTTTGCTCTGTTGCCCAAGCTGGAGTGCAGTGGTGCAATCTCGGCTCACTGCAACCTCCACCTCCCAGTTCAAGTGATTCTTCTGCCTCAGCCTCGCAAGTAGCTGGGATTACAGGCACCCACTACCACGCCTGGCTGATTTTTGTATTTTTAGTAGATATGGGAGTTCATCATGTTGGCCAGGCTGATCTCGAACTCCCGACCTCTGGTGATCC
This sequence comes from Chlorocebus sabaeus, assembly GCF_047675955.1. NCBI lineage: Eukaryota > Metazoa > Chordata > Mammalia > Primates > Cercopithecidae > Chlorocebus > Chlorocebus sabaeus. The sequence continues at coordinate 40,050,909 of NC_132914.1, read as the reverse complement.
ACCCGCGTTGGCCTCCCAAAGTGCTGGGATTACAGGCATGAGCCACCGTGCCCGGCCCAGGAATTTTTACTTTTAAGATGCACATTTGAATTTGGAAATCCACTAAAGTAGATATGAAAGCACTTTCCTAAAGGATTTTTTTTACTTATGAATAAACTAGGTGTTTTCTAGAAAGAGAAATATGGGTGCCATTCAAAATTGCCTAATCATCATTCTGTGAGCTGTTGAAATCAAACAAATGCCTTGATCAGTTGAGCTGCCAGATGGAATTTTATCTAAAACCAGTTCAGCTGCTTTCATACTTTAGGACTCCTGTGAATTTTATCACAAAATTACTTCATACTCCATTTGGAAGGTAGTTACTTAAGCATGGAGTATGACAATTGTTTAACAGTGCACAGTGAAACTTAAATAATTTATGACTCAAGGAAGGGAGCTATATCTAATTGAAACATCTAGGGTAGTTCAGGTAGGTGGCCATAACCGCTCAGGTGTCATGCACTATTCCAATTCAGATTGGCTAATGAGCCTATAAGGCTTTGCCTTGCTTTTCTTGAAAGTTTACTTATCCATTAGCACGGTGCCACCTAACATCACGCTGGGACATTGATTTTGAATTGATTCACAAAGGAGTGCCAGGCGTCACTTAGTGACTATCTAGTCAATAGCAGGTGTCCTCTGCAGATCTTTCATTTCAGTCTGTGCTGTTTAGCTGGTGACACAATCTTTCAGCTTTACCATCCTGAGCAAAATTTCCCAGTGCCACAGTGCTCATCTTAAACATGAAGCCTGGTGAAGTGATATGTTCCCATTATTGATCCATCTGTTCCAGAGATTATGTCACCACAAAGGAGTTAATTGGTCTTGTTTTGAGGGTCATGTTTAATTGCATAGGTCAGCAAAGGAAGATAAATGACTACTTCTTTAAGTCTGTGCCTCACTTTTTCTCTAAGACTGCTGAAACAGTACAATTGATTTCCTTATCGCCACAGCTGGCGCCATAAGAATGAAATACAAGCTGAAAAATGTTACTGGTATATAAAAACCTGAGTTAATGAGTCCAGATAGTTAAATATAGAATATGCCTAAACCAATTGCTCACAGAAATCTTCCCACATCCAACAGGAAGAAAGGAGGCACTAGATGGCAGTCTTCAACAAACTTGAAATGACATTTCCTCTTAAAAGAAATGCATTACCTAAAAGCAGTTACTTCTGTTCTGAATGAGCTTAGGCTTGAACTCTGCATCATAAAAATTGCAAATCTGGGCGTTATGTAATTTAATGTCACATGATAGAATTTTGTTTTGAAATGTAAAATGATTCCTTATATACTTTTAAAGGTCCATTGCTAAACTAATTACTGAGTTATTTTAATACCTGTTTTAACTTTACATTTTAAGATGCCATCGGAGAGCTTTTTTCAGGATGTAAGAGCTAGGGAAAAAATGATGGTATGTCCATAAAGTGAAAAATTATGCAGCTGTTAAAAATAAAGATGTAGAGGTAAAGTAGTATGAAAGAATATTCAGGACATATTTAAGCAGAAAAGGCAGATTATAGACTAGTATATATGGCGTGATCACTCTTTTATGGAAAATAGTATGTACTCACTGTATATTGGTATGTCTGTGTTGGTCTCTGAGAGATGGGATTATGGATTATGGATTTTTTTTTCTTTCTGCTTATCATTTTTCTATCAAAACACATATTTCAGTAGACACTGGGGACTACAAAAGATGGGAGGGTAGAAGAGGGTTGAAGAATGAGGAATTACCTATCGAGTACAATGTTCACTGTTCAGGTGATGGCTACACTAAAAGCCTAGACTTTACCACCATGCAATATATGCATGTAAGAAATTTGCACCTGTACCCCCTAAATCTATAAAAACAAATTCAATTAAAAGGTATATTTCTTCTGAATTATGATAGTTTTTAAGATGTACACAATAGAATAAAATTGCCTTGCTGATCTGAGATGAACTTTTTGAAAATACTGCTTACAGTCTTTTCATTTTATTCATCAAGTATATTTGCCACCTTGCCCTATGTGCTTTCTTATGTTGCTCAGTTAGTATTTACACCATGAGATTTTTGTTATTTAAAATAATGCGGTCTGGGCATGGTGGCTCACACCGGTAATCCCAGCACTTTGGGAGGCCAAGGTGGGAGGGTCACTTGAGATCAGGAGTTTGAAACCAGCCTAGGCAACATGGTAAAACCCAGTCTCTACAAGAAAATACAAAAATTAGCCAGGTGTGGTGGCATGCACCTGTGGTCCCAGCTACTTGGGAGGCTGAGGTGGGAGGATCCCTTAAGCCTGAAAGGGAGAGGCTGCAGTGAGCTGAGATCATGCCACTGTGCTCCAGCCTGGACAATCGAGCCAGACCCCATCTCAAAAAATATATATGTAAAATAAAATAAAATAATGCAAAAAGTGTTCCCTATTTTTCAAAGCATAGTGAAAATGAGGCCATATATGTTAGCAAATTCTAGGCAGATCTCAAGGATGATTTATATGTTAATTTATTTTCTTTAGTTTCATATCCAGGTAGGTACTTATTGGACCAGATTCCATTCACAGTGAACATTTATGAAACACCAAAGATGTGCAAATCATACATTAGTGGGAATTACAAATATTGGATTGCGAAGGAGATGAAGGTTTTCAAGGGTTATTTTTCCCTATGAGCTATTCTTCATCTGTGTGTATATACATGTGTTTAGAGAGGAATGCAGAATGTATATCCCCACCTAAAGAAGATAACACTTATACCTCTTTTTTTTTTTTTTTTTTTTTTTTGAGACTTAAGACTTGCCTTGTCACCCAGGCTGGAGTGCAGTGGCATGATCTTGGCTCACTGCAACCTCTGCCTCCCAGGTTCAAGCTATTCTCCTACCTCAGCCTCCCAAGTAGCTGGGATTACAGGGGCCCACCAACATGCATGGCTAATTTTGTATTTTTAGTAGAGACAGGGTTTCACCATGTTGGCCAGGCTGGTCTCAAACTCCCGACCTCAAGTGATCCATCCGCCTCGGCCTCCCAAAGTGCTGGGATTACAGGCGTGAGCCACTGCACCCAGCTGATAACGCTTATACTTCTTATCTTCTCTCTTGGACATTGATATCTTTGCTCCTACAGGTAGAGAAGAATGTGATTTGGGGAAAAAATTGAAGTATTTGAAAAAATCAATAACAACACACCGAAAGTTTACTTCCATTTGAGAAATACTCCGGAAATAATCTGGCAAGACTGAAAACTTCTATAGCAGACTGTACTGTAGTAGTCTTTATAAAGCAAGTTCACAAAGTACAGTTCACTCATGAGTCAGTGTAGACTTTTGGGGAATATTAGAGATCATTGAAAAGTGTATCCTGCCCTTAATAGAATACCTCGCACAGAATATGTATTCAGTAAATATTTGTTCAATAATTGATGGTATCCATCAAGGAGCCTTGATCCATCAACAGATCGTCTTGGTTGAAAACCTCTGTATACTTGGCATAAGGAGCTGTAGAGAAGGGTACAAAGGCTCAATCTGTGGGACATTTTGTTAAGGTATGTTGATCTCCCATGAGGCCAGTTTAGTTCCATTGTGAATAATTATTTAAAATAGTAGTATTAAATAATCATCTGTTTGCCCCTCATATGTTTGATTTTCTGCACCCTAAACTTTGAGGTCCTTGAGGAAAACAACTGCAGTATTAGGAGTTTCTGTTTTAGAACCAAGCATACAATAGTGGCTCAAACATTTTTTCCTTGATGAGCAGATAAATGTTTCTCAATTGAAAAGCCAAGTTTAGGACACTAGACCCTGATGACTGTATCAACCCCAGTGAGAGTCACTGTCCACTTCTTTATCTCTGGTGCCTGACTTGAAATAGCACAAAATGTTTGATGAATGGAAGGAGGGTGGAAGAGAGAGATAAAGAGAGAAATTTAAATAAAGATTCAGAGTTTAAGAATGCTTTTACACACATTCTCATTTAATCCTAATAACAAACCTGTAGGTCAGTTGTCTCATTTTATAAATGAAGAAACAGGTTCCAGATGGTTGAGAGAATCCCTGTGGCCACACAGGTATTGAATATTAGCAGATTAGCCCAGAATCCAGGTCTTCTTACACAGGTCTGGTCCACTCTACCAGCTTGCTTGAGGCCCACATTTGGAGTACTGTCTGTCTCACAGCCACCTCCCCTTCCAATTGCTCTTTGCCATCATCCATCCTCAAACCCTCTCCACCATCTGTATCCTTTTGGTTAGTAGCTTCAGCAACCACTGAGTTTTTCAAACTAGAAACCTGGACATTATCCTTAACTCTTCTTCTCATTTTCACATTCATTCAACCACAGGTCCCATCTAATTTGCCTCCTGTACATTTCTGGAACCAGCTTCCCCCCTCCCTCCATTCTTTCATCCCATTCAATAACCCACCTAAATCCAGACTTCCGGCCTCTTCCACAAAGCAGAGTGATCTGTCCAAAATGAGGATTTCATGATACCACACCTTTGTTCCAAATGTGCTTCTACTAAGAGCCGTCCACAGCCTGCTCTGCACTCCTTCACGAACCCCCCGCCAGTCTCTCCCTGACCTTTGACCATCATCTCGCCCCACAGGCTGGCTTCCATTGTCCCACATATCTTGCAGGGTATAATCACCTGTTTCTTGCCCCTCCTCCCATCCCCAGTTCCTTGTTCTGGCTCATTTTAGGAGAATATACTACTCACCGAGTCAGACTTCAAAGCGGGAGACTTGAAATAAAGCCCTCGCTGCTCCCAGAGGGCAGTGTGGCTCTTCCTTCAGTCCCTTAGCCCAGTCTGACCTCAGCACTCTCCTGTCTCACCAGCCTCTGGGATCCTGACTGAGGTCGGGGCTGGTTTAAAAAGAGAAAAAGAAGGTAGGGAAACTGGATGTGGATGAAAAGCAATTAGCAAAAGTAAAAAGCAGATTTAAGCAAGGACACAAAACAAATGGATAAACCCGCAGGTTTGGCCAAGCTCTATATGGCTGCTTTGGTTGTTGAGGGGAGTAAACCCATAGAAACGGTTCCCTTTTTATTTACCTTTTCTCTGTCCCTATGCCTTTTAAGGATCCCATTATTGATTTCATGCTGCTTTATTTAATGCCAGTTCATCCTAGCCTTTACCACCTTTGAAAAAGTACCAATTTGGGGCGGGGGATTGGGATAGGACAGTTGCATCCCACATTTTCCCTGTTCTGTTCTCCTTTTCCCCAAAACACATCCCTCTTGAGAGAAGTACTTTCTTAAGTTTCTTGGTTCTTAATGTGACCCCAGATCCTTCCTTCCTTCCAGCCACTGCTGTCCCCCATCCCTCCAACTCGCCTGGGCTGACTAGACTTTGAGGACCCTGTTTTAAATCTTCCAGAGCTGATGACTACCCCACTTCCCCTCTCCTCTTCTCAGGCTCCACCCCAGATGTGCTGTGCTGGCCAGTGTTACCCCAGTACTGGGAGAGCCACTGCTCCCAGAACTCTGGGAATTTCCACAGGCAACTTAGATTTCTGTGACTCTGGGAACACAATGAAGCTACTAATATTTGTTATTTGTCCTTGATTACACAGACTCATAATTAGGAATAATGTTTTTAAACATGTGATATCTGTGTTAAGTCTTTTTAGGTATCTTTGTTTACTTTCAGTTTGCTGATACTAGTGTTCCTGCCCCGACGTATTTAAATAAGTGCAAATTAAATGCAAGTTAATCCCTTTTGTAATAATTAAGTTACTGTTCTTTATTACCAGTGGTGTTGAGCTCTACATCTGGATACACGACAGTAAGCATATCCTTTTGCTTTTGTTTACATTCTACTAGGACTTAGGAATCCAAATAATTCTGAGATTGACCCCCCAAAATAATAATAACTACATTCTTTTAGAACTAAGTCTTCCAAAGATATTTAGTTGAATACTTCAGTGAAATTTGGGAAATGTTGGTATTCCTAGAATTTAAAATATGACCTCAAGAAAGATTTCTTTTCTTTTTTTTCTTTTTTTGAGACAGAGTTTCACTCTTGTCGTCCAGGCTGAAGTGCAGTGGCACCATCTTGGCTCACGGCAGCCTCTGCCTTCCGGGTTCAAGCGATTCTCCTGCCTCAGCCTCCTGAGTAGCTGGGATTACAGGTGCCTGCCACCACACCTGACTAATTTTTTGTATTTTTAGTAGAGACAGGGTTTTGCGATGTTGAGCAGGCTGGTCTCGAACTCCTGACCTCAGGTGATCTGCCCGCCTCGGCCTCCCAAATTGCTGGTATTACAGGCATGAGCCACCACGCCCAGTCAAGAAAGATTTCAGTAGTGTTTTGGAAAGAGACCTTTTTCTTTTTCTTTTTTCTTTTCTTTTTTTGAGACAGTTTCCCTCTGTCGCCAGACTGGAGTGCAGTGGCGTGATCTCGGCTCACTGCAACCTCCGCCTCACGATTCTCCTGCCTCAGCCTCCCAAGTAGCTGGCACTACAGGCACGCACCACCACGCCCAGCTAATTTTGTTGTATTTTTAGTAGAGACAGGGTTTCACCATGTTGGGCAGGATGGTCTCAATCTTTTGACCTTGTGATCCGCCCGCCTCAGCCTCCCAAAGTGCTGGGGTAAGAGGCATGAACCACCACACTTGGCTGGAAGGAGACATTTTTCAAAGCGGGAGAAGGATGGCATAAGTTTTTTTGATGATATTTCACTTTAGAAATTACATTCTGGTTTGTGCCCATTATCCCAACATAATCATTAACTATACGCATTGTACTCTAAAAATGTCCTGTTTTGCATGACAAATTGTATACTCTCCCTGTCTGTATGCTATTTTAATATTAAACAATTGATCAGGATTTTTCTTTGGCTTGCAGATACATGCCACCAGAAAAGATTTGTTTTTTTAAAAACTCCAATATTGTGCAACATACATATACTCATGATAATTAAACATTTAAAAAATACTCCAGTATGTATGTAGTTTGAGAAGAAAAAAATAATATTCTTCATACTCGTTCTGCTGGAATTTTGCTTGCCACAGGCAAGTTTTTGTTTGTGGCAGTCAGTTAGCTCTTTATCCAGAACCATAAAATTGTCCTGTTCACAATTTTTTTTTTTTTTTTTTTTTTTTTTGAGACAGAGTCTTGCTCTGTTGGGCAGGCTGGAGTACAGTGGCACAATCTCAGTTCACTGCAACCTCTATCTCCCGGACTCTAGCAGTTCTCCTGCCTCAGCCTCCTGTGTAGCTGAGATTACAGGCACCCACCACCGCACCAAGCTAATTTTTGTATTTTTAGTAGAGACAGGGTTTCACCATGTTGGCCAGGCTGGTCTCGAACTCCTGACCACAGGTGATCCACCCGCCTCGGCCTCCCAAAGTGCTGGGATTACAGGTGTGAGCCATCGCACCCGGCCCCCTGATCACAATTAAACTTTTTAAATTAAATCTGCCAAAACTTGAAAGTAAGCTATGTCTTCATTAGTGCCTAGTGTTTCTGGGCAATAATAAACTATCTTAGCAGTACAGTTTCTTCTACCTTTATACAATTTTTTTTCTTTTCCTTCTGTGATTTAGGATATTGAAACCACTCTTCAGATAATATTCACATCTCTTCTCCACAATACTAAGTTGATGTTTAGATTTTCTCTGTGCATCTGTCTGCAGGTCTTTTGCCTTGCTTTGGTTCTTCCTTGTCTACTTATTATTGAATCTTCATATCTTGAGTTTTTTTCTTACAGTTAATCATTTCTCATTTCTTCCATTGTTAGTTTTAATTTTTTCTTATTTTTAAGGTCTCTTCCAGAGATGCTGTGTTTTGGTATTCACGGTAGTACTTTGTCACCTGCTTTCAATACATCTGCAACTTTTCTTACCTTCCTTTAGTTCTAATATATTAATAATATATTTTGACTCTGCCTTTTAAAAAATGTTTATTAATATCTTTTACATCGTCGAATTGAGTTTCATTGTCTTTTACACAATCTCTAGTCAGGTTTCCTTCGCTGTCCTAATCATTCCTTTTGTACTATTACCATGTTAGCATATATTCTTTAATTTTCTACTGCACAAACAATGAGATATCTTTGCCTTTTGACTGATTTGAAAATGGGTGGGAGCCAGGCACAGTGGCTCACACCTGTATCTCCAGCACTTTGGGAGACTGAGGCGAGTGGATCACCTGAGGTCAGGAGTTTAAGACCAGCCTGGCCAACTTGGAAACCCTATCTCTACTAAAAATACAAAACTTAGCTGGGTGCAGTGGCACATGCCTGTAATCCCAGCTACTTGGGAGGCTGAGGCAGGAGAATCACCTGAACCCAGGAGGCAGAGATTGCAGTGAGCCGAGATCGTGCCACTGCACTCCAGCCTGGGCAACAGAGCAAAACTCTGTCTCAAAAAAAAAAAAAAAAAAGAAAGGAAAAGAAAAGAAAAAAAAATGGGTGGAACATCGTATTTTCACTTACTTTCTTTGAGGTAGCCATAAGATGGAAGTCCAATGACTGACAAATTCTCAGTGTGATTTTTAATTGGGAATATGCCTTGCCAGCTTTAGACATAACTTTTCATAGTTAACTGTACACAGATATTTCATGGTTGCTGTATGTAAGCATTGAGTCATTCTCATTAAAAATTGACATCTAAAATGGAAAATAAAATACATTTCATGTACACTCTGATTAAGTCTCTGGTGAGGATTTGTAACAGGCATATTAGCCTGTAGTTAAAAACTATTTTGAGCCCTAAAAAATATAATCTTTAAATTTGAACCAAATTAGTTTATAAATTCTTGGACAGAATAAACCTTCATACAGTAAATAACACATTTGAAAACACATATTCATAGAAGATAAATGCCATCGGTAAGCAATTCTATGACTGTTATAAAACTTACAAATTGAATAGAGTAGAACAAATAGTATTTAAGAGAAAAACTTGGGTGGAGTCATGAGAAAGTTTGGTAGAAGAAAGAAGGTCAGAGATGTGAGGGGGAGTGGTTAGAAAGGCCCGTTAGTGAAAAATGCCATTGTCTACTTGCCACTTTTCTATTGTGTTATTTTTAAAAATAGATCTTTCCCTTGCAACTCACACAACAAAGGGAAAAGAGAATAAAGGTTATTACTAAATATATAGCCCCTTGTTGGCTCAGTCTCCATCTTGCTGTAGCAGATGACAGTTTATTATTAGTGGTAGACATTTGAAGGGTGTTGGTTTGTTAAAGTCTAACCTCTAAGTCACTTCCCTAACACGATTTTTCTAATATCTTCAAAAGTTTCTGAGGCTTATCTCTTTTTAATCTTGTCTGGAATTGTGACAGATGCCTCAAGGAAGAGGGAAGGATATAACCTGTCCTCAGAGATTTATAGCATTTCAGGCATCACAAATCCTGTAAGACGTTTTTGTTCTTTTTGAGGATAGGGCTCTATTAATAATTTTTATGTGATTAACCGAAGTTAACAGGGTGATTACTAGTTACCAGAATTCTCAATAGAGCATGTGTTTTTTTTGCATGAAGATAGGCTTTTGACCTGCCAAGCTTAAGGGATGATTTTTTTTTCTAGAATTAGATGCACAGCCATCCTTGTCTAACCGTAGTCGTGAATAGTGATAGACATATGTGAGATAGCTTTGGGGATACTGGTTTCACCCATGACAAAGCACAAAAGTAAATACCTGCCTAGTCCAGAATAAAATATAGAAATAATAAATGCTAGCTCTTAATGGAAAACTGGATCACATATTCTCTCTCTTTCTGTTTCTACCCTAACAAATAGTCCCAGATAATAGAAATGGTATAAGTTTGAATACTCATGTCAGAGAATGTAAATACCCAAATATTAAAGGAGGCTGGGGGCGGTGGCTCATGCCTGTAATCCCAGCACTTTGGGAAGCTGAGGCGGGTGGATCACCTGAGGTCAGGAGTTCGAGACCAGCCTGACCAATATGGTGAAACTCCATCTCTACTAAAAATACAAAAATTAACCAGGCATGGTGGGGCTATAAATCTCAGCTACTCAGGAGGCTGAGACAGGAGAATTGCTTGAACCTGAGAGATGGAGGTTGCAGTGAGCCAAGATCTCACCACTGTACTTCAGCCTGGGCAACAGAGTGAGACTCTGCCTCAAAAATAGTAGTAGTAATAATAATAATAATAAAGGAGATTTCCCAATTATCTGTGATATCTAAATATTTAATACTTTACCTGAAGTTTGAAGAGCTGTTTCCTGTTCATTTCTTTTCCAGTATACAGAGAACTATTGGTTAGCACATTAATTTTGTGAAATAATGTTTAGGGAACATGATGGGATTGTTTCATTTTTCTATAATTTGTGTATCATATAAAAAACCCTTCAGCACAGGCTCCAAACTTCACACCTGGAATGTAAGTTCCCCCATTGTGAGAACTTGATAAAGACATGTTTAGTCAATCAAATCACGTAGAATCAATACCAGAGCCAAGGGGTAGGTCAGTTGCCTGTATTTAAGGTAAGAGAGAACAGGCCAGGTGCAGTGGCTCACACCTGTAATCCCAATGTTTTTTGGGAAGACAAGGCAGGAGGTTTGCTTGAGCCCAGGAGTTCCAGATCAGCCTGGGCAATATAATGAAGCCCCCATCTCTACCAAACACACACACACACACACACATATATACATTTGTGGTTTTTTTTTTTTAATTTGTTGGGCATGGTGGCACATGCCTGTAGTACCAGGTACTTGGGAGACTGAGGTGGGAGGATCGCTTGAGCCTAAAAGTCTGATGCTATAGTGATCTATGATCGCACCACTGCACTCCAGCCTGGGCAACAGAGCAAGACCCTGTCTCTGAAAAAGTTTTTTAAAAAATTAAAAAGAGAAACTAGGATATTGCCATTAGCATGGCAAGTCTTGAGTGGGCTTTACTTTGGTACATGTTAATTAGGAAGGTGCAGTTGAGCATCTTGACATCAAAATAGCTCTTCTGAATTTAAGGTCTCTGACAGTTCAAATGGCTTGTATAGGTTAATGTTGTTTTCTAAAAGCCGCCAGGAAACAGTTTGAAACGAGATATGATGGTAGGGACAAGGAAGAAAAAGTGATTTCTTTGTAGGAATTCTGATGCATGTCTAGCCCTTCACAGAGGCCTGAGCTCATTGTCCTTTGATTTTCTTTTTGGAAGGAGAAGGCCTCCTTTTTCAAACTCCTTAGTAAATCCAACTTCCTAATTTTCTGCAGAAATTTACACTCTGTATTGCAGCCTGAAAGCTAGGACTTGTTGCAAATGAAAAATTTATACAGTCATGCAATTTGGTTCACCTGGTTAAATATCAGCTGCGTTTTTTAATCTCCTGCCTGTTTACTATTTGATTGACTAAGGAAAATTAACGAATTCCGTATACTTGCTCTTTGAACAGTGTCATTTACTTTCTCATTGTAGTGCGCCTTTGCTGAGTTTTGCACAGTATCAACCATATTTTTCAGCTCTAGCTCCTCTGCAGAAAAATGAAGTTCTTTAAAAGAAAATAAAGTCATTAAAGCCAAGCAATAGCACTTTATTACTTTCTCTAGAAGACTTTTAAAAGAAAGTGTTGCTTTGTAGTTTAGTAGCTCAAAAACAGCAAGCTTGTGGTCCGGCGCTCACTCACGGCTGGCATCCACTGGCCCATGGTAAAGCCAGCTGGGGGACCCAGGCAAGCAGGGTCCTGTTGGAGACCTTCACTGCATTTTCCACAACAGCATCGGAATTTTCCTAAGGCAGTTTCACATCTGGAATTTTAAAGAAAGTTTGCCCTTCCATAAAATGGTAGTAAATCTTAGGAAACATTGTGCCTTTTTTGTTGTTGTTTTAATTAACCTGGCATTTCTCTACCAAACCATTAACAAATGATTGGTTGTTCCCTCCCTTTTACACCCTTCATGGTAATAATGGACAAAGAGAAGGATTATTAAATGCATTTGTGTGTGTTACTTTTGAATTATGGTAGCACAAATATTTCACAGAACATCTTTTACATTTCTTACATGAGAATATGTATGCATTGATCTAAGGTGTAAGTATTACATTTTATTTCTGTAAAATAGCACCACTTTGTTATGAAGGTACCTACTATGAGTGGTTAAACAATATTGAAACACATTTCTAGTAGGTGGCTTGTGTGTAGACATGCCTTTATCCAGTTTTAAAGACAACTAGATAAAGACTATCTTACTCGGAAGCCTGATTTGGAGGCTGTCGTCACTCCGATGTGCCAATTACTAAGCATGTGAAGTGTCTCTCTAAAAGCCAATTTTAATGACTCTAGCCTGCTATTAGAATAGTCTAATCAAATTCCGAAAGCGACAGTCTCTTATTTTAAAATGTCAAAGCTGTTCACTTTTTGATTGAAAAGATTGTGATGATTCTGGAATGAGTCACTTAGTGTGTGTTTGAGGAGCCTTTTATATATAGAGAGAGAAAAACTGCATGGTTACATAAAACAGTCATGAAACCTAAAATTTTGATTTGGCAATTTTATAAAAACAAGATGACTCCCATAGAATCCTCAGAATTGTACTCACTCAAGTGTTCCATGCATTGTGCATGACGGATAACATAGGAATAGATCCAGGCCTTTTCTGACTCCTAAAGCAACTTTTAAATGAACAAACGTGGACATCTTTTAAAAATAGAGCATTTTCAGAAAGGAAGAGAGGAGTTCTGTTTGCTATTTTGATTATTGATTCCCTCCGCCCCAAATTTTAAGGGAAGCATATGTTAATAGGGAAGGAGGATGTAAACTAGAGATGATCTGTTGCTCTGTACACAGATTGAACTACTTGAGCTGGCAAGTTATTTAGAATGTGAAACGCATTTTCCCAAACAATGTGACCAGATAGAGTTAGCCTGCTTCCTTCGTTTGGCCCTTCTTTCATCTATTTAACAGACACTTATTGAGTTGCTCCTCCGTCCAGGCACTGTCCCCAGGCCAGTCCACAAAAGCTTAAAGGATAATGCATATGTATTGAATTGCTCCTCTGTCCAGGCACTGTCCTCAGGCCAGTCCACAAAAGCTTAAAGGGTAATGCATATGTATTGAATAAACTGACTTTATTTTAAAAGCCTTCAACCATTGTTTTAGCTAGGTGCATATCTTTCTGTCATTGAGTAGCACTCACCAGTCACCACTCAGATAGAAAGTAAAGGCTTTGAGCCAGGCAAGGTGGTAGTCCCAGCCACTTGAGAGGCTGGGGTAGGAGGATCACTTGAGCCCAGGAGTGCTAGACCAGGGCAAGATGGTAAGACCCTGTCTCTCTCTCTCTCTCTCTTTTTTTTTTTTTTTTTTTTTGTAAATAAGGTTCATTCCTTGGTCTTTGTCCTAAACTAAGCCATAAACTCTGAAGGTAGGGCAGTGTCTCACCCACTCATTCTGGGTGCCTGGTACATTCTAGGTGCTCAAAAATAATTGTTGAGCAAAGCATAAAAACTATTTGTGAAGAACATTGGAATTTGCAAAACCCATATCTTTGCATTATCCATTTTAATCCTTCTTTGCAGCCCATCAGGCATGTACATATATTGGAAAGTCAAGAAGTTGGGTATTGACTATGTAAACTTCTTGACTAATTATAAACTTGACTATATAAACTTCTTGACTAATTATAAAACCCATTTGTTCAGTCACTTAATAAAGATTCATTAAGTCCCTACTTCATACTGGATCCTATTTCTGATTAAGGATCTAGATCCAAGAGCACAGACCTGGAACCTCAGAGCCTGTGTTTGACCCCTGGCCATGACACTTAGGTAGCAGCTGCATGATCTCCAGCAAATCAGTGAAGCTCCTTTATAAAGTGAGGATAATAATCCCTCCCTTACAGGGTGGTCATAATGATTAAATGAATTGTATAAAATACTTAAGCCCTGTATAGATATTATTATGGTGATGGTCATGGTGATGGTTGTTATTAGAAAGAACAAAGACGATCATGTCTTGGGATGGAATGGGGCAGAGGGAAGGAGCCAGGTCTTCCAGGGTCTTGCTGGCCTCACAAACATTTGGGGCTTAATCCTTGGACCTGGGAAACATTGAAACCCTTTATGCAGGGAGAGGGTTGTAATGAAGTCTGTAGCTTTTTGCCTCTCAAAGCCAGAGACGTTCATTCAGCGAATTCAACAATCAATTGCTTAAGGCAACCTAGTAAGTGGCCACTTGCACATAATCAATAGGACTTTATGCCTGAATTACAGAAAATAATATGGATTGTATTTAGCAACTGAGTGAGGTGGTAAATGTTTGCTTACCTTCAAAGTGGAATTAAGAGATACATAATATTACAGACCTAACCTCAGGCTATTTGTAAAAAAAATCAAATTTGGTGATTAAATAGTGAAAGGCATGATTCTTTTTACTCTCTGGGCCCTTAGAATAATAGAAGGTTTATATGCACTGGGGTTAGGAGTGAGGTTATTGCTAATGCTGAACAACCAAGTGGTATATAAAGAAAATGCTATATAGAAATAATGGCCATTCTAGAAGGATTCTAGGGGGATGCTTTTTTAAAAGCTATTTTTTTTTTTACTGTTACCTTTATTTACTAATTATTAAAATATTTAGAATGTATTTTACCTTACAAATACCCATTTGTTCTATCTCAAAATTTTGTGTTAAACCATAAAAAGCCATAATGAGAACATTTTCAACTCAGAGCTCTGTGTCATTTGAAACTCAACAAAACATTGAAATAATGATCTTTGTGTTCCCTTGTAAGAAAAAGCTAATTATGAGTATGTAACATTCAGGTAAATATATGTTGTGAAAGGTTTTAAATTTTAAAGGTGGGAATAAGAAAAGCAGTGAAAAGAAACATTGCTAAACTGATTTTATACTCTCACATAAAGGTTATTGTTTTTCGCATATACAACCACAATAATACTATTCAACCCCAAAATAGTTGTGCTAAGTCTATTCCATTTTCCTCTATAGTCTAACAGAAATTACTGCTTTTCATTTTGTTTTGTTTTGTTTTTGAGACGAGTTTCACTCTTGTCGCCCACACTGGAGTACAATGGCGTGATCTCT
Source organism: Chlorocebus sabaeus (assembly GCF_047675955.1). Classification (NCBI taxonomy): domain Eukaryota; kingdom Metazoa; phylum Chordata; class Mammalia; order Primates; family Cercopithecidae; genus Chlorocebus; species Chlorocebus sabaeus. The sequence continues at coordinate 40,035,886 of NC_132914.1, read as the reverse complement.
ACTCACTGCAACCTCTGCCTCCCAGGATCAAGTGATTCTCCTCTCTCAGCCTCCGGAGTAACTGGGATTACAGGCGTGCGCCACCATACCTGGCTAATTTTTTGTATTTTTAGTAGTTACAGGGTTTCACCATGTTGGCCAGTCTGGTCTCGAGCTCCTGACCTCAGGTGATCCACCCTCCTCGGTCTCCCAAAGTGCTGGGATTATAGGCATGAGCCACTGCGCCCAGCCTGAGAATTTATGTATTTTAAAGGAGTTTGAAGAATGTTTTTGATAGCTACCCACCCAAAGCAACACTTAAATGAACCATCCCATCTAAGTGTCCATATTGCACTACCTAGTGAGGTACTCGTGTAAGGAAAAAAAAAGTTCTAGTCATTTTGTTTTATTTAAACTAGAGGAATTTTCATCTTATTGCCCAGTACCTTAGGGAAAGAGTTGGTGAAGGGAACGTGAGCCTCGATTTTAGTGGGAAGGTTCTGTGTTTTATAACCTTCACCACAAAGAGAACTGGGCTTTGTTGGCATTAGCAAATTCACTCCCTTTATTGTCTTGGGTTTGGTTAAAAGTCCTTTTTTAAACTTGAAACTTCTTTTTATTCTAGTAAGAATTTGCCACACCTCTTGTGATGCTTTTCTTTTTTCCTTTTTTTTTTTTTTTTTGAGACGGAGTTTCACTCTGTTGCCCAGGCTGGAGTGCAGTGGTGCGATCTCGGCTCACTGCAAAGCTCTGCCTTCCAGGTTCACGCCATTCTCCTGCCTCAGTCTCCCAAGTAGCTGGGACTACAGGCGCCCACCACCACGCCCAGCTAATTTTTTGTATTTTTTTTTTTGGTAGAGACGGGATTTCACCGTGTTAGCCAGGATGGTCTCGATCTCCTGACCTCTTGATCCGCCCGCCTTGGCCTCCCAAAGTGCTGGGATTACAGGCCTGAGCCACCACGCCTGGCCGATGCTTTCCTTCCTCACAGGTTTTCAGTTTGCCCTTTGAGTAACTTGTAAACTGCAAACTAGTCTAAAAGGGAAATACAAAAGTCACCTCCCACCTTTGGAAGACATCAGTGTCTATTCCGTCTCCTTTTAAAAAGATAACTAGAGAAATCAATGGCCATAGTTACCTTGGAAATAGAATTTTTCTCCAACTACCATTTTGGTCATTTGTGTAGGCCTTTACTCAATTCTAAGTTTTCAATGTGAAATTATGGGTTATTTTACTTTTTCCTTTTTTTAGTCATTTGTATTTTGTATTTCCTTTACAATAAGAATGAGGAATAAGAATGAGGAACACTATGTAATGAGCACATAACATATGCAAGACTTACATGCGTTATTTCTTTTAATCTTCACAGCAACAAACAAAATGAATTGTTCTAAGACCCTGTATAGTGTCAGCTTATTTAGTATCATCACAGCTTGATGGGTGTTTTGGTCTCCTGTTTTGTTTTGGTGGTGGTGGTGGTGGTGGTGGTGGTGGTGGTGGTTTGTTTGTTTTGTTTTGTTTTGTTTTGTTTGAGACGGAGTCTCGCTCTTGTTTAAGACGGAGTCTTGCTCTTTCGCCCAGGCTAGAGTGCAATGGCGCAGTCTCGGCCTACTGCAACCTCTGCCTGCCGGGTTCAAGCGATTCTCCTGCCTCAGCCTCCCGAGTAGCTGGGATTACAGGCGCCGCCACCAAGCCCCACTAATTTTTATAATTTTTAGTAGAGATGGGCTTTCGCAGTGTTGGCCAGGTTGGTCTCTAACTTCTGACCTCAGGTGATCCGCCCACCTCAGCCTCCCAAAGTGCTGGGATTACAGGTGTGAGCCACTGTGCCTGGCCTTTGTCTCCGTTTTTAAAGGAGAGAACTGAGGCAGATGTTCAGTGATCTGCTGCATGTCACCTGGCAGTAGAACCAGACTTGAACCTCGGCAGTCCAACCCTACAAGCCATTGTCTTAACTTGCTAGAGTACCACTCCCTCCATCACATTCAGAGTGCCTGCTATTATCTGTATTTTACAGATGAGGAAACTGAAGCTCAGACAGGTTAAGTAACTTGCCCAAGGTGACATTACCTTGGGCAATGATGGAGCAAGAGGGACACTCAGACACTCAGACCCCCCTGTCCCCCCCCATTCCCCCCTGGCCCCTGATTCTAGAGCCAATCTGCCTTTCACTAACACAACACAATGGACTTACTGTTTGGAGATTTTTTTTTTTTTTTTTTTTGAGACCGAGCCTTGCTCTGTCGTCCCGGCTGGAGTGCAGTGGTAGGATCTCGGCTCACTGCAAGCTCCGCCTCGGGTACACGTCATTCTTCTGCCTCAGCCTGCCGAGTAGCTGGAACTACAGGCGCCCACCACCACGCCCAGCTAATTTTTTTGTAGTTTTAGTAGAGACAGGGTTTCACCGTGTTAGCCAGGATGGTCTCTATCTCCTGACCTCAGGTGATCCGCCCGCCTCAGCCTTCTAAAGTGCTGGGATTACAGCATGTGCCACCACGCCCGGCCGAGGGAGGGGGAGGAAATTAAGAACCTGGGGATGACACATAAATATTCATATTCTAAGACAGGAGTCCCCACACCTAGGCCAAAGACCAGTACCAGTCCTTGGCCTATTAGGAACCGGGCTGCACAGCAGGAGGTGAGCCGCCGGCAAGCAAGCAATACAGCCCGAGCTCCGCCTCCTGTCGGATGAGCCGCAGCATTAGATTCCCAGAGGAGCTCAAACTCTATTGTGAACCGCGCAGGAGCGGGATCTAACCTCCTTAGATGGCGCACTTCCGATGAGGATCTACTGCCTGATGAAAACATCCTCTCACACTCCACCCCCGTGTCTTCCATGAAACGGGTCCCTGGTGCCAAAAAGATTGGGGACCGCCATTCTCAGAGACCACTTCCCTATTTGTCAGAAATGCGATTGTGTTTACTCCAATTTAAAACAGGGTCTTTACGTATGTTCCTAATACAAGTGCTGCTTGCTACTCCTACTCACAGCGGTCTGTGCCCAACTCTTAACGTCCTCCCTCAAGTCCCTCTGGACAGAAGAGAGGAGATGCCTTCCTCCTGACGGTGGGACCCCCATTGGTGATTCCTGAGACTTTATTGCTAATTCTTTGACTTCGGCTGTAATGACAATAAGAATAATAAAGCAAATACAACCACCTTTGTGGAGCACTTGCTCTGTTCCGGATCTGGACTAAGTGCTTTTCATACATTATCTTACTTAGTTTCCTGTTATTAATATTGCCTCCATTTTACAGAAATAGGAAGTAAGGTAGAGTAACATTAAGGAACTTTCTTGGCCTGGCGCGGTAGCTCACACCTGTAATCCCAGCACTTTGGGAGGCCAAGGTAGGAGGATTGCTTGAACCCAGGAGTTCAAGACCAGCCTAGGCAACATGGCAAAACCCTGTCTCTACTAAAAAATACAAAAATTAGCTGGGCATGGTGGCATGCACCTGTGGTCCCAGCTACTAGGGAGGCTGAGGTGGGAGGTTCACTTGAGCCCAGGAGGCAGAGGTTGTAGTGAACTGAAATTGCATAACTGCACTCCAGCCTAGGCAACAGAGTGAGACCGTGTCTCAAAAAAAAAAAAAAAAAAAAAAGTAACTTTCTTGAATGTGTACAGGTGGTGAATGGCTAATGGAGATTTCAGTCAATATTTGTCGTACTTGACAAAATCCATCTTCTTAGCCTCCGTGCCATACTGTAGGTTAAGGACTGTAGTAGTTTTAAACATCATAGAAATATAATGGGGCTTTTTGTTTTGGGGGTTTTTGGTTGAGGTGGGGTGGATCAGCTGCTTCCCACCTCTTTTAAAAATTCAAAATCCTTTATTAAGTTGCTTCAGAACTATATGGTGTCTGCTTATGAAATTAACTGGACTCTAGCATTGGACCCATTGAAAAACAGACAGCCGACCTTTTGGAAGGGAGGATGTCCAAATAAATATCTCCTCTTCCCTTGGACCACACACAGGGAGAAGAAACCAGCTTCAAGCAATTGGCCCTAATGTGTGTGTTAATCTTTCCTCCACTCTCCTCCTTTATTTATTTGCCATCATACAGAGTTGGCACCCTTATTCTTTACAGGTGGATCAATATTTACAGCCATTCAGTGGGGACTTTGTTGGCTCTTCCTGTTCTGCAGGCTGCTGTGTAACAAAAGCTGCCTGTTTTTCTGAGACCCTCCACATCTGCTAGCAGAACTGCAGTTAGTATTATGGGCTTTGACTGATGACCAGTTCAAAGTCAGTTTGTTTGGAGTGCTTACAATAATCTTCCTGTTTGCTAGGAAGTAAAATAACTCTGCTACACACAGGTATCAGACCCAGAAGGCAGATATGTGGTTCACAGTAGACATTTATTTCTCCATCTTTATTTTTTCTCATGATCACCTCAACATTCTGATGTGTGATCACAACCATCTGTACAATTATAGTTATTGAAGCTACTGTAAGTTTAAAATTGAAGGTTGCATAGGTGCACATTAACAAGGGTGGTGCTGATAAATTTTTAAAAAGAGGTAGCTGATCACAACAGCATTTTAAAATTAATGAATGCAATTGGCTTTAATTATAAAAAAAATACGTATGTCTAGCAGGCTTCCTCAATAAGGCTTTTTAATGCTGACTGTGGCACATTTTTCCTCAAATAATTGCAGAGCTCAGCTTTATCATTAAGCAGATGGTTTCTATTAATTCCCAAGGAAAGTAAATGATTGCAATTAACCAAACACTCAAAACTTGAGGATTTTAGAGTTCAGCCCTAGTACTTCAGGCAGGAATCTGTGTGTTACCCTGTTAGTCAAGGAATGCCAAAAAGGAGACATTCTCTTGACAATTTCATAATGTCTCCTCCCTTATAGATGGGCTTTGAAAGTAACTTCGAGCATTCTCAAAGCTAAGTTACTGCTAAAACTCTGTTGACTTGCTGGTTCTAAGTTTTTGTGGTGTTTTCTGTTGATTTGTTGTTTTGTAGTAGGAAGAGGATTGGTAATTTTCTAGATACATCGGAGTATCAGTTGAAAACAGTTCAGAAACTCTGTAAATTCAGGTAGTACTGTAGGGGTTATGTCTTTTCAACAGATACCACTGTGTTTCTTTGCTCTATAGTATGACATTTGAGAGACTGTTTTGTTAGTAGTTTCAAAGAAAGGGTAAACTGATAGAGAATACCCTTATGCAAGTGACCCCTTCTGTTCCAGTAAATAAACTAATGTTTCCAGTGAATTTCTTCAAACTTGTTGGTTTTAACCAAATGATACTGCTGCTTCTTTTCCTCATTTTAAAATTCAGTCATTTACTCAACAGATTTTTTGTTTCTTTCTTTTAAGATAAGGTCTCACTCTGTTGCCCAGGCTGGAGTGCAGTGGCGCGATCATGGCTCACTGCAGCCTCGACCTCCTGGACTCAAGTGATTCTCCCACCTTGGCCTCTGAGTAGCTGGGACCACAGGCATGTGCCACTATACTCAACAGATTTTTGTTTGGCTGGACTACTGTGTGCCCGGTTGGAGGACAAAAGGAGAAAAATATTTTGTCCCTGATTTCAAGGGGCTTGCAATGTGGGTGCAAAGTCAGACCTTGTGAACAATAGCAATACTGTGAGGTATGTGGACAGCGGAGCATTTCAGCATGTGCAAAGGTGTCAAACAAGATTCAGAGCAGAGATGCTACTTGAACTTGGGCTAGAAGGATGAGTGGAAGTTTCCCAAGTTGTCAGTATAGTAAAGAGGGAAGAGTGTGTGCAAGACAGGGAGGCCCCCAAAGCAAGTTAAGCTCAAGGACCTCTTAGGTAATTAGATGTTGCCGGAATGCAAATTTCAAGGGAAGCATGTTGGAAGCTCAGGTCAGACTGGTAGGCTGGGGCCAGATAATGATGCCCTTTGGAGCCTTGCTAAGAAGTTCAGATTGTATCCTGTAGGTGATACTCTATGTGGCAGCAGTGTGGTGTATGGATAGATTAGAGGAGGTGGAAGCAGACTGGAGAGATAAGTGAGCCATCTATTACACAAGCTAGGGAAGAGAGGGAAGAGTCTATGGGGACTTGTAGGTTCGGGTTTAGGCAGTTGTTGGGAGGAGGCTTGTGCATTCTAGAGAGAGAGAATGTGTGGTGCCTTTGAGTCATTGAGGTGGAGATGTCAGTGAGGGGTGGGGGTGGGTTCCATGATTTCGGACCCTGAAGGAAAGATGTGGCTTTGAGTCATAGTAAACCCTAACCTGAGAACTCTGCACATGACTCCTGAAAATGTTAAGGATTCTGCTGTAATCAGTTTGATGCGTGTTCTTACCCCTGACCAAACTTCATCAGTTTAATACCATGCACATCTGGGAAATGAGGAACGCTGGGCGGGTAGCAAATTGTTCATTAATATTGCCCCTAATGGTTTTATTCTAGCTTTCTATGGAGAGAAGTGACCTTTATCTGGGTGGGTTTTTTGTTTGTTTGTTTTTTGTTTTTTGTTTTTTTAGAGAAAGGGTCTCACACTCTGTCGCCCAAGCTGGAGTGCAGTGGCCCGATCTTCGCTCACTGCAACCTCTGCCTCCCAGGTTCAAGCGATTCTCCCTCCTCAACCTCCCAAGTAGCTGGGAGTATAGGCACATGCTATCACACTCAGCCAATTTTTGTATTTTTAGTAGAGACAGGGTTTCACTATGTTGGCCAGACTAGTCTCAAACTCCTGGCCTCAAGTGATCCACCTGCCTCGGCCTCCCAAAGTGCTGGGATTATAGGCATGAGCCACCACGCCTAGCCTCACCCTTCTTAAACCAAGTGATGGAATATTCTGAGACTCAGATTTGCATCTTTGTCATCAATTTCAATTGGAGGTGAGGGATGGACAGGATAGCACATTTTCTCCATCTGAAATAATGACCTCCATGCTACTCTCCTCCTCTCCAAATCCCACCTTGAAGACTCAACACAAATCCCACCTCCTCTTCTTTTGACTGTACCTTCTGAAAGTGAGCCTAGCTTTGCTCTTCGGAACTCCTGGAGTGTTTATTATTTTGCACCCTTTATTTACCACTTAGCATTTACTACTTGTGAAGTTAGTTATTCCAGTGTGTGTAGATGCCTTTGACCCCTTCTAGATGGGTATCTTCTCAGTAGTACCCTATGTTATCCTCTTTGGGTTCCCCGCTTTTTGTCTTCTATATTGACTTATGCTTAGGAAGCACATAATAAATATTTATGTGTATGGTTTTTTACTACGGCATATACAGGTTAAACATCCCTAATTCAAAAATCCAAAATCTGAAATCCTCCAGAATCTGAAACATTTTGAGCACACCAACATGACACCACAAATAGAAAATTCCACACCTCAAGTAACTGGTTGACCTCAAGTGACTGGTTGCAGTTAAAACTTTGTTTCAGCTGAGTGCAGTGGCTCACTCCTGTAATCCTAGTGCTTTCGGAGGCTAAGGCAGGAGAATCACATAAGCTCAGGAATTTGAGGCCAGCGTGGGCAACATAGTGAGACCACATGTCTGTTAAAAAACACAAAACAAACAAAATTTAAAAACTTTGTCTCATGCACAGAATTATTTAAAATATTGTTAAAAATTACTTTCAGGCTATGTGTGTAAGTTGTATATGAAACATAATTAAATTTCATGTTGAGACTTGGGTTCCATGTTCATGATATCTCATTACATATATGCAAATATCCCAAAATTCAAAAAAGTCAAAAATCCAAAACACTTCTTGTCCCAAGTACTTCAGATAAAGGATACTTAACCTGTACTATGAATGTATAACCTTAATTTTCCTCTCATAAATTATCAGTTACATAGCTGCCTTTATTAGGTATATAACATTGTTAATCTGAGAACCTTGGAAGTGGGTTTATCCAGCTCCTGGCTTTTAATCTGAATTGACCTAATGATAATAGATCACATTATTTGACCATAGCATACATTATCCCATTCAGTCTTTAAAAATAATATCATGAATTAGGTGTATTTTTTTCCCCATTTTACAGATAGGAAAACTGGGCCTTAGAGAAGATAAGTGACCTGTCCAGAAATACACAGCCTTGAAGAGACAAAGCTGGGACAGGACCCTGCTGGGTTCAGCTCCAACTCTGAGTCCTGGGGTTTATCCATGGCATGGTGCTGCTGGCCCTTGTATATATGTTATATTACATAATCTGCCCAAGGGCCTCATGAATACCTTTTGCTAGCCTCATTTACAGATAAATAAACTGAAATTCAAAAGTTTTAGGTGGCATACCAGGGTTATTAATTAGGTCTGTCTGACTCCCAAACCTTTGTTCTTTCCACCATACATCACTTCCTCCTAGTAGTAGTTGCTAGGAAGATGCCTCTGTAAAGGTTTGCAGTAGCTCATCGCTAAGACCCCTCCAATTCTAAGTTTCTATGTTAAAGGAGGAAGATTTATCAGGGAAACAACTTTTCAGGGATAGAAATTATTCCAGCTATAGAAAGTAACTTCACACCTCCTGTTGATTGTTCCTATGTTAGTGAGAATGCATGAATACTTGGAACTTGCAGCTAATTCAAAACAAAACAAGCAAAAACTTGGGGTGTATTTTGGCAGAACTGTTAACAAGTAATAAGAATGGCTGGTTCAAGTTTCTTTCCTTTCTTTTCTTGCAAAATAGTTGAAATGAAATGAAAGTGAAAGGCCCAAGGACAGACAACAAGAAAACACATATAAAGGTCTCAGAAAAATCCACAAAACTGCATAATTCAGCCAGTAAATTTAAGAGTTTTATAGCCAGTTTAAGAAATTATCAAGTGCTAAATGGAAGATTCACTATTTTATTTCGTTTTGTTTGAGATGGAGTCTCGCTGTGTCACCCAGGCTGGAGTACGGTGGCATGATCTCGGCTCACTGCAACCACCACCTCCCCAGTTCGAGCAATCCTCCCACCTCAGCCTCCCGAGCAGCTGGGATTATAGGCACATGCCACCACACCTGGCTAATTTTTGTATTTTTAGTAAAAACAGGGTTTCACCATGTTGGTAAGGCTGATCTCAAACTCCTGATCTGAAGTAATTCTCTCACCTCGGCCTCCCAAAATGAGATTCACTACTTTAGAAGATCTCAAATGAAGAAGAATATTTAATTCTTTACTCAGTTTGCATCAAATATCCCTGAAAGCTGGATAGTATAGACAGTCAGCATTAAGTCAGGTGAAAAGTTCCTTCCGTTGTGTGAATCTGTTTTCACTTAATTTTTATATCCACTATTCTCATTTTGTCTCTATATAACATAATTTTGTCTGTGATTGATTACCAGTCCATTTCAAATTTATGTGTACTGTGATTTAATTAACTTTACCCTTAAGCGATGTGTTTTGAGACGTATTAATGAGGTGGGAGTCTTTTCAGAGTATTCATAACTTATACATCCTTCTTTCTTTTTTTGACTTGGCATCAGGCTTTGAAATTCTACAAGGCAAAGGTTTCTGAATTCTGAGCCTATGTGACTCCAGGGAAGATCTTCCTATATATTTTCTGGTATGTCTGTTCGTCAGTGTTTATAAAAGATTGCTTTCTTACATCTAAATTCTTTTCTCTATTGCTGATTAAGAAATTACTTGGAAGAAAAATCTTTTGACTGCAGATTTTTTTTTTTACTAAGTCATTCAAATAACTTTCAAGACTCTCCCTCCATATAAAATATATATATATTTTTTCCTTCTTTTTTGACACGGAGTCTTGCTCTGTCACCCAGGCTGGAGTGCAATGGCGCAATCTCGGCTCACTGCAACCTTCACCTCCTAGGTTCAAACGATTCTCCTGCCTCAGCCTCCTTAGTAGCTGGGATTACAGGCACATGCTACCACACCCAGCCAAATTATTTTATTTTTAGTAGAGATAGAGTTTCACCATGTTGGCCAGGCTGGTCTCAAACTCCTGACCTCAAGTGATCTGCCTGCCTTGGCCTCCCCAAGTGTTGGGATTATAGGTGTGAGCCACCGCACCCAGCCCCAAAATGTTTTAATGTGTTGAGTTTTAATGTTTTCAAAGAACATACTAAAACAAGATACAAATAAACAATTTAATGCATGTGACTTTGGGGAATTATGTATTTCTTTTCCATTCTGCCCATTGCATACTTACAATGAGAAACTGCAGAATGCAGTGTAGCTTTGTGCATTTGGATATGTGTGTCATTCATTGAATGACATTCAACAAGTTTTTTTCAGTGCCTGCTAACTATGTGCTAGGTGCTGTTAAAATTCAGTGTGAGGACAGACATGGTAGCTCACATCTGTAATCCCAGCACTTTGAGGGGAAGAGACTGGGTAGATCACTTGAGCTCAGGAGTTCTAGACTATCCTGGGCAACATGGTGAAACCCTGTCTCCACAAAAAATTTTAAAACTAGCTAGGCGTGGTGGTGTGCACCTGTAGTCTGAGCTACTCAAGAGGCTGAAGCAGGAGGATTGCTGGAGCCCAGGAGGTTGAGGCTGTAGTGAGCCATGATCATGCCACTGCACCATGATCATGCCACTGCACTCCAGCCTGGGTGACAGAGCAAGACCTCATCTCAAAAAAAAAAAAGAAAAAAAAAATTCAGTGTGGTAGTCCTATGGGCTCTTTTCCACTTGTCCTCCAAAGCAAGGAGAAGGAAAGCAGCTAATCCTCATCTGTGATAACAGGAGATCAGACCAGACTCAAGTTGTAAAATCAAGTGTGGTAGTCTCTACATGTTATTTAGAAATATAGAGGTAAATCTCAGAAGAAGCTCCAAGAGACAAAAGTGGTTGCCTTCAGCAGCCAGGTAACTACCATTTCTGTTGTAAGACTTTTAGCCCTCACTGTTTTGCTCTTATAAACATGCATATATAATACTTTGATAAAATAAAACATAAAAATTTTAAAGAGTGTAACTAGTTCTCCCAGAGGTTTAGCATTATCCTTAGAGTTTTGGATAGAGAGTGAACTTCCTGATGGAACTCTCCTGTCCTGCAAAGGGTAATGCTCGACATCTTTTACTTGGCATATCTTTAGGGGTCTGAAGTTAGGTCCATAAATGTAACATTATGGGAGATGGGAAGATGGGAGTAGGGGAGATTTTGCCTCGGGAGATTTTGCCTCAGCAGGTTCCCAGCCCAAATCCTGAAAGTTGCAGAGGATTTTAATTGATAGTGGTGATAGATGACAAATACAACAAAAATTAGCTGCAAAAGTGGGAAGGTCATTGAGGATTAGTGCATTGACACAGTACAAAAAAAATATATCTACTATATAATTAACTGTACATTACATATACTGACAAAGAAAAATACATACCTTTCTAATGGAAACATCTGGTGCTGACCAACATAATCAAGTGATCACTCGTAAATTTGGTAATAGTGAGGCAGCCTAGTATGTTTCCTGATGTGCAGCAATGAAGTACAGTTGACCCTTGAACAACACAGGTTTGAACTGTGCAGGTCCATTTATATGTGAGTTTTCTTCCACCTCTGCCACCCCCAAGAGAGTAAGGCCAGCCCCTTCTTCTCCTCCTTCTTCTCAACCTACTTGACATAAAGATGACATGGATGAAGACCTTTATGATGATCCACTTCCACTTAATGAATAGTAAATATATTTTCTTTTCCTTATGATTTTCTTAACATTTTTTTCTCTAGCTTACTTTATTATAAAAATACAGTATATAACACTTATACAAAATATGTGTTAATCAATTATGTTATCAGTGAGGCTTCTGGTCAACAGTAGGCTATTAGTATTTAAGTTTTGAGGAGTCAAAAGTTCCACACAGAACTGGATGCAGTGGCACATGCCCATAGTCCCGGCCGTGCGGGAGAATGAGGCAGGAGGATCACTTGAGCCCAGGAGTTTGAGTGCAGCCTAGGCAACATAGTGAGATCCCATCTCAGAAAAAAGAAAGTTATACATGAATCTGTGGCTGCTCAGGAAGTCAGCACCCCTGACACCTATATTGTTCAAGTGTCAACTGTACACAGTGTCACCAGTGAAATCTTCTTTCGAAGAACACTTAGCCTGAATCTTAGCAAGCCTTACACAGTTGATAGGAAATAGAGGGGTATCTTCATTCATTTGAGCTGCTATAACAAAATACCTTCGACTGGGTGGCTTATAAACAACAGAAATGTATTTCTCACAGGGCTGAAGACTCGGAAGCCTGAGATCAGGGCACTGGCACATTTGGTATTTGGTGAAGGCTTACTCTCTGGTTCATAAATGTTGCCTCTTGCAGTGTCCTCATACGGTGGAAGGAGCAAGGCAGCTCTCTGACGCCTCTCCCATAAGGACAATGAATCCCATTTGTGAGGGCTCTGCCTTCATGACCTATTACCTCCCAATCGCCCACCTCCTAAAACCGTCACACTGGTAATTAGGTTTCACCGTATGAATTTGGGGGTTTGAGGACCAAACATTCAGACCATAGCAAGGGGCTAGCAGAATATATTAGAAGTCAACGTAAACAACCAAATCTTGAATGTGGGCTCTTCTGCAAGACAACTGTCCTGCAAAATGCCATGCACAACCTTATTGGAACCTGGTTAGGAGGAAGAAATAGCTACTATTAAAACATTTTGTAATATTAACAACAAAGGCAAAACAAATTATTATTATTATTATTATTATTATTATTATTATTATTATTAGAGACAGAGTCTTGCTCTGTCACCCAGACTGGAGTGCAATGGCACAATCTCGGCTCACTGCAACCTCCGCCTCCTGGGTTTGAACAATTCTCCTGCCTCAGCCTCCTGAGTAGCTGGGATAATAGGCATGCACCACCACGCCCAGCTAATTTTTGTATTTTTAGTAGAGATGGGGTTTCACCATGTTGGTCAGGGTGGTCTCGAACTCCTGACCTTAGGCGATCCACCTGTCTTGGCCTCCCAAAATGCTGGGATTACAGGCGTGAACCACTGTGCCCGGCCGCAAAACAAATTTTTAAAACAAATTGAGAATATTGAATAGAGATTAAATATGTAATAACATTATGAAAAAAATAATATAAAAGCCCTCGTTTTACTTTCTTTGACAGCATAAAAAAATAAAACCAAAGACCACACAAACCATACCTTGGTGACATCTTACACCATAATATCAAAGTTCTTGGCATTTCCACCCCTTTGACTCTCTTCTCACACCCTATTCGTGGAGTGATGAGGGAGTATATTCTAGCTCTGCTCGTTATTAGGCTGCTGAAATTTCCTGGGCAAGCTGTCTTCCTCTCACAGCTTCATTTTCTTGATAAGATAAAATAATTATACTAGCCCCCTGAGGACTGTGTTCGAGTGAGTTCTAGTGTGACTTTGTAAACTTGAAAGGACTACACGAATGAGAAGTTGCAAGCCCGTTTCTCTTCTTGGCTCTGCGCTTCCTGAACCCTATGGCTAGAGGGGAGCATGGATCCCCTTCTTGACTTGCTGTGTCATAAACATGATCTTAAATGTGAACAGGCTCACTATTCTACCTTCAAGGAAAGGTCAGCCTATGTAGGGAACAGGCACTTCTGATCCTTTCTCACCTGACTGTGCTGATACACAAGCTCTTTGGCTAGTGACAGTCACCTAGCCAGCCTTGGGGGATGTTACTGGGACTGCTGTCTCTTGACTTTGATGAGGAAAACAGGTCTGTGCTCAAAAAAAGAAAAGTGGGGGTCCAGGCATGGTGGCTTATGCCTGTAATCCCAGCACTCTGGGAGGCTGAGGTGGGAGAATCGTTTAAGCCCAGGAGTTTGAGACCAGCCTGGGCTACATAGTGAGACCCCATCTCTACAAAAAATGTAAAAATTAGCTGGGTATGGCAGTGTGCACCTGTCCTGACTACTTGGGAGGCTGAGGTGGGAGGATTGCTTGAGCCCAGGAGGTCGAGGCTGCAGTGAGCTGTGATGGCACCACGGCACTCCAGCCTGGGTGACAGAGCAAGACCCTGTCTCAAAAAGAAAAAGAAAAAAAAGAGAAGAGTGGAGTTGGCATGATTCTTGCATAGGAAACAACAACCAAACTAGATAATTGAGGACAAAAACAATCTTCTTTGTAATCTGAGTAATTTTTTCCTTATATAATACAAATTATGCATATAATCATCACCAATTTCTGTTTTGTTCTAAGCTATCTGGACCTCATTTCAGCAAACGATGCCTAAAAGTTTTCCTCTGGAAAAATGCATCTTATGTTACCAACTGTATTTGTATATTAATATATTTCTTGAAATTGTACTTCAGTTCTTTGAATTATTTGTCTTTGAATGGGGGTTATAGAGCAATTCCAAGTGAGCAGCTAACACACTTGTTTAAATGAAAGAAAACCAAATACCTGTCTATGCTACCCATAAATAGATATGTTGTGGAATTTGAAGGAAGATTTCTAAATACAGCCACAAAATGAGAGGATCTTAAGCCGTAAGGAGGTTTGATGGAGGTAGAAGAAAATATTTCGGCCGGGTGCGGTGGCTCACGACTATAATCCCAGCACTTTGGGAGGCTGCGGCAGGCAGATCACCTGAGGTCAGGAGTTTGAGACCAGCCTGACCCACATGGTGAAACCCTATCTCTACTAAAAAATACAGCATTAGCTGGTGTGGTGGTACATACCTGTAATCCCAGCTACTTGGGAGGCTGAGGCAGGAGAATCACTAGAACCCACGAGGCAGAGGTTACAGTGAGCCAAAATCACACTATCGTACCCCAGCCTGGGCAACAAGAGCAAAACTCCATCTCAAAAAAAAAAAGAAATATTTCATGACCACCGAGCTATGATGAATCTCTTTCAGATATAATAAAAATAATTAGCATTCATTTGAAGCTTACTATATGCTAAATGTTTGTTTACTATAAGTGCCATATGGTCAGTATTGCATTTAATGCTCCCAACAATCCTTGCCTTCCAATTTTACCAATGAAGAAACTGAGTCTTAAAGAGATAATTTTCCTAAGACCAACATGATGAGGAGGCTGAGTAGAGAATTTGTTTTCAGGTAGCAACTCCAGACCCAAACTCTGAACTGTGACACTGCAGCCATCTTTCTATCAGAGCCACTTATCTCCTCCTGGGGGTAAAATTCTATCTATCAGTTATCCTCCCCACAGTGAAGTGGGAGTTGGAGGAATCTTAGCACAAACGTTTATTGGCTTATGTTATGTAGCACGAGTAAAGCTATGGATTTAACTCTTGAAATATTTCCATCTTTTACTATGAAAAACACCATCTTAAACAAAACCAGGGAGGTTCATGATGTACACGCAATACAATTCCTGATTAACTTGACTAGGTGGAATGAGTCTATGTTGTACTGATCACAGTTGATTTTCTTCTCACACCGCCTAGAATGCCCACTGGGAGAGATAGCAAGTATTCTCTAGGACATTAGATTGTAATTAAAAGGCTCTGTTCCACTGTTTCTTTAACTTTCTCTGAAGTCCAAAATCAAAACCAGAACCCTAGCATACTTGACATTTCTTTCAGTCTTGTGCATTAATAAAACATTTTTTCTTGTTGCTTTGTCAGGAATACATTTAAGAAGGCACAAAGGACTCTTTTTTAAAGAAACAATGCATAAATATGTGACTTTTCAAAATACAAAAATGACTGACCTTATAAATCTAACTTTAAAGCTTTTAATTAATAACTGATTACAAATAGAGATTGCTGAGATTTCTAGAAAAATAGGAAATTTTGGATGGAAAGCTATCATAAGAATTGTGTTCATAACAAGACAGCAGCTCTCTTATTCAAAGACATTGCTCTCTATTTCAGGGTAAAATATAAAGTCTCAGTAATATAAGGACACAGATAAAGTTTCTGATTGTATTACTTTTTTTTTTTTTTTTTTTTTGAGACTCCTCTTGCTCTGTCACCCAGGCTGAAGTGCAGTGGCGCGATCTCAGCTCACTGCAAGCTCCGCCTCCCAGGTTCATGCCATTCTCCTGCTTCAGCCTCCCGAGTGGCTGGGACTACAGGTGCCCGCCACCACGCCCGGCTAATTTTTTGTATTTTTTAGTAGAGACAGGGTTTCACTGTGTTAGCCAGGATGGTCTCCATCTCCTGACCTTGTGATCTGCCCGCCTCGGCCTCCCAAAGTGCTGAGATTACAGGCGTGAGCCACTGTGCCCAGCCAGACTGTATTACTTTTGTGAATATTTTAATCATTTTCTAACTTCAAGACAGAACTTTGACATTCAAGTTTTTGTCCTTTCAGGAGACTATTCAGCATTCCTTCAGCTATCAAGTTACATTATATTTTTCAGCTAGTTCTTAAATTATTTGATGTATGCTATATTAAAATTTAAAAATCATTTTAAAGTCACTAAACAGAATTACTTCCCATGTTTTTTCTTAAGATTGAGATAGCATAGCTACTATTCTCTAACTTTTGGGAAATCTAAGGCAATAAATGGTTAGATAAAAGACCTAATGTCTTTAAAAAAGAAATAAGTGTATTTATGTGTCACATTGCAGCAATTTGCAGCAAATTGCATCATATGTAATGCACTTAAAGACAGGAAAAGTTACTTCCCTTGTATCCCTACACTGTGTAGTCCATAATCAGGGATGTGAAGAGCAATAATATGTGGTTCTGTGTCTTAATGAGCTTAAAATCTAATTGAGAAGACAAAAAAGATACACATCAAACTATTAGGGCCTTAAACCATATGGTATTAACTCTAGTAGAAGTTCAGAGAAGGGAAAAATAATGATGAGCTAGAATCTTGATACTCCATGCTTGGGACATGGAGTGGTCCTCTGACCAGCAGCAGTTCCATTGTTCAGGGTTTATTAGTATTGTAAAATGTCATCACCTCCACCCCCGCACCCCTACCTTCTGTATCAGAATCAGCGGTTTAACAGCATCCCCAGGTGAATACTATGCACATTTAAGTTGGAGAAATGCTGAGCCAAAACACTGCAAGCACTGTGTTTTTGACCCCACATCACTATCCAACAGAACTTCTGCACTGATGGAGGCCATCTATTTTTTTGCTGCCTAGTATGAAGCTACTAGTTTATGTGGCTGTTGAGCAACTTGATAAGTAGCTAGTGCAGCTGAGGAACTGAATTCTTATTTCTAAATCTAAATTTAAATAGCCACATGGACCTAGTGGCTACCATATTGGACAATGAAAGAGAAGAAAGAGCACTGGAGATATATATATATATATATTTAGAGACAGGGTCTCCCTATGTTGCCCAGGTTGGTCTCGAATTCCTGGGCTCAATTGATCCTCTTTCCTCAACCTCGCAAAGTGTTGGGATTACAGATGTGAGCCACCACACCCAGACAAGAGCGCTAGATTAAGAGTCAAGAGATTTAATACTTTTCCCAACACAGACACTCTTTGGACGACCTTGGGAAAGTGTTTTTAACTCCCCTTTGCCTCAATTTTGTTTCCTGTAGATGATAGGTTTCATTGCATTATGTCATTGTTTTATTTCAGTATTACTGTAACGATTGCTTTGGTTGAAAGAATACTACTTTGAACAAGTGAGTCCTGAGGTGGACATGCCATTTTGGGAGTGTATCTTGGGCAGAGTCCCCAAAGCACAGGAAGGGATAAAAGTTGAATTTACCAAATAGAGGTTCCACAAAGGAGGAGAGCGTAGTTTGCTAATCAGCACATACGAAATATTCAGAAAATGTCTTGTTTTCAACTAAATCTCCAAGGCTTCAATCACTATCTGGTACACAGTAAGCACTCATTAAATATTTGTTGAATGATTGAATCAAAGTGATGGTTAAATACTCAGTAAAACGGAGTTGGTATTCAAGCCTGTTTGATATGGTCAATATTACTGGGTTTTGTTTGGTTTGGGTTTTTGTTTCCTGGCAGATTTGTTTAAGAATAGCCTCAGATGGGGAGACATGGTGACTCATGCCTATAATACCAGCACTTTGGGAGACAGAGGCAGGCTAGTCGCTTGAGCCCAGGAGTTTGAGACCAGCCTGGACAACATGGCAAGACCCTGTCTCTACAAAAAATTAAAAAAAAAAAAAAAACAAAAAAAAACTGAGCATGGTGGTGCACACCTGTGGTCCCAGCTACTCCAGAGGCTGAGGCAGGAGGAATCACTTGAGCCCAGGAGGTTGAGGCTACATTGATGAACTGTGATGAATCATGAACCATGATTACAGCACTACACTCCAGCCTGGGTGACAGAGCAAGACCCTGTCTCAAAAAAGAAAAAAGTCTCTGCTTAGGCCCCAGGTAAAGCAAAACAGATAATTTATTAGGCATATTTGTGTTGAGTGAGGTGTTTTAATTTAGCAACGCCTCAATAGGATCTTTATGTTGAAATGTTTGTTAATGTAAGAATCAAGAAGAACCAAAACAACTCTATAGGTGGATTACATGTAGTTTTACCAAAGGGTTAATTTAAGAGCATGGAAGATGCTTATTCCCATTCTTCCTGGTGGGCACTCATCTCTTAGGGCTCATCTTCAGTGGAGATTGTCCATTGTCAATGGAGAGGACTTTCCTGACCCCTACTGCATCCGGATCTGCTCTTTTCTTTCTTTCTTTCTTCATCTTTTCCTTTATTTCCCTGACCACCATCTGTAATTATCTGTATGTTTTTGTGTGCTTCTATTACTGACCATAAGCCCTACTTTATGCAATAAGTAGGAGTTTTGGTCTTTATTTCTCAATAAAATAAATCTAGGTCAAATATTTCCTGGACCTACTTGAGGGTAATAGGAACCTTGTTGAGGATACAATGAGGAATGTCAGAATAGCTAGACAGTGCAGAGCTAGTGATGGGGGAATATTGAGAGAAAATGTTGAAGAGGAAGGTGGGCTAGTTTTGTCCTTAGGGCCTTTTTTTGTGTGGGAGGGGAATTGTGAGGGCACAAGATGAAGAGTGTCAGCAGAACAAGGCCCTGCTATGTGAAGTGGGTGCCATGCATGTGACATTCCTTTCTGTTTTGTTTTACTATTCAGAGTAAATTTAGTCTATTTAGCATCTTTGCCAATTTATGCATTTTCTCTCTCTCTTTTTTTTGTGGGGTATGGCAGTACAAGGAGGTGTTGGTCACATTGCTATTTATTATACAATTCCCCCAAGCACTCTGAATGGCAACTTTATAAATAATGACTATTTATGATTGTTGTCTAGACCTAACAAATGGTTATTTAACAGGCAATGAAATAATTTACCCACGGTTCTTATACTATATTTACACACACCACTTTTAAGGGGCAAATGTTAGGGCTTATGCTCAAAATGTAAGTCTTGTTCACAGTAGTGAATTATGCTCTATGGACAATGAAATTAGTACTCACTGGTATGAAACGCGGAACGAAGACAAGTACAGTTATTTTTTAGGGATCAGGTTCTTGGAGTTGAATGTTTAAGTCATCTTAAATCTAATCAGTGCTGATTGGAAAATATTAAATAACATAACCATTACTTAACTTCACAATAATATAGATTTATTATCAAACAGGTAAAAAATACAGAAAAAAAAGAAGAAGAAAAAAAAATTTATCCCCAGAATAACGTGGTAAACATTTTGGTATATACCCTTCTAGGTTTTTTCTCTTATTCATGGATTTTTAAAGCATACAATTAGAAATATACTGTACTTATGTCATGATCTATTTTTAAATTTTAATATCTCATTAATGATTTTCTAGATCTAAGCCTTATCTATAGCTACACTATTTAATACTGTAACCACTAGCAACATGGGCTGTTGAGCACTAGAATTGTGGCTAGCCTGAATTGAGATGTGTTCTAAGTGCAAAAAATGCACCAGATTCCAAACACAATTTTTAAAAAGCAAAATATCTCATTACTAATTTTCATATTGATTACATGTTGAAATATTTCACATATGTTGAGCTAAATAATATATTAACAAAATTAATTTCACTTGTTACTTTTTACTTTTTCTAATGTGCTTACTAGAAAATGTAAAGTTACAAATGTCAGTCATTTTCTATTTCTGTTAGATAACACTGGTCTATAGTTTTATAGCTGCATAGTGTTCTATTATATGAGTAAAATTATTTGACCAGTTCTTAACTACCATCTTGCTGAATCCTCAAGATACTTCTTATTTTTTAGTATTAAAAATTGCGCATTGGCCACCGTAGAGATCTTTTTTACATATCTTTGATTGTTTCCTTAGGATTTACTGTTAGAAGTAGAATTGCTAGGAAAATGAAAGTTATTTCTTTCTTTCTTTATATTTTTTGAGGCAGGGCCTTGCTCTGTTGCCCAGACTGGAGTGCAGTGGCACAGTTATGGCTCACTGCAGTCTCAACCTCCCAGGCAATCATTTCCACTTCAGCCTATCAGGTAGCTGGGACTACAGGTGCATGCCACCATGCCCGGCTAATTTATTTATTTATTTATTTTTGGTAGAGATGAAGTCACCCTATGTTGCCCACACTGGTCTTGAACTCCTGGGCTCAAGCAATCTTCCCACTTCCGCCTCCCAAAGTACTGAGATTATAAGCAAAAGTCGGAGGTTGCAGTGAGTCTCCAGCCTAGGTGACAGAGTGAGACTCCGCCAAGAAAAAAAAAAAGAAAGAGAAAGAGGGAGGGAGGGAGGAAGGGCTGGAGGAAGGGGGGGGGGGGAGAGAGGGAGAGAGAGAGAGAGAGAGAGAGAGAGAGAGAGAGAAAGAAAGAAAATTCTTCCTTTTTCCTTTTTTTTTTTTTTTTTTTGACAAAGTCTCACTCTGTTGCCCAAGCTGGAGTACAGTGAGTGGAACGATCTCGGCTCACTGCAACCTCCACCTCCTGGGTTCAAGTGATTCTCGTGCTTCAGCCTCCCAAATAGCTGGGATTGTAGGCATGCGCCACCACACCTGGCTAATTTTTTGTATTTTTAGTAGAGACGGGGTTTCACCATGTTGGCCAGGCTGGTCTCGAACTCCTGGTCTCAAGTAATCCTCCCACCTTGACCTCCCAAAGTGCTGGGATTATAGGTGTGAGCCACTGCACCGGCCTTCCTAACTTTTGATCTAAAGAATTTGAAGAATCAACCCTGCCCTCACTAAGCAGAAACTGTAAGCAGGATTGTCTGTAAGAATCACATTTCTATCCTTTGGCATTTTAAACAAGAGAACTAATATTTTATTTTGTTGGCATTTTAAACAAGAGAACTAATATTTTATTTTGTATAAACAAAAGCAAAGTATAAACTATCTTGACTCTTCTGTCTCCCAAGAAAGTAGACAAACAGCTGCCACTTTGTCAGTTAGAAGTACTAAAATTTATTTTAAAGGCTATTCATTTATATTTCTTTTACCCTGTCTACATAATTAATAGCTTAGTTTAATTCTATTTTAAACTTTTGCCATCTGCAGGATTGCTATACAGTGGTGACATCAAGTCCCATAGGAACATATTTGAGTAATTAAGACTACAGAAAAGGCTTCCAGAACAACGTTTTGATTACAAATAAAATTCAAAGTAAAATATCCAGTTTTGAAGGAGTAGGTATTTTTCCTAATTAAAAAACAACTAAAAGCCTGTCATTTATTTTAGTATAATTTTGAAAGTGTTTCCATATGTAATGCCACAGAGCTAAAAGTCTAAGTCTGATACCTCCATTCATAAAAAAAAAATAAAAACAGTAGAGGGACAGGGGCCATTTTCAGGAGAGCCTTCCCTCAACCGGTGGTGGCTTAGAGGCAAAGAGTCATCTTTTGGTTTCCATATGAAGAATTATTTGAGGTGCTACAAGGATTATCTTCTAACTAGTATGATAGAGAAGCTGTGTAGTCTGTTTTAAAAATTACATTTACATGTTTGTTGTCTAGCTTACACATACATGTTATGTATGTGATTATTTTTCTTGATTTCATTCAGTCAGTGGATTTTTTTTAGCATTTACTATGAGGATATCCAGTGGAGTCTCACTAACTGGCATATTCTGAACACTTCCAATAACATCAACTTCTGCCTGATTGACAGAATGTGAAAAATTCTGATGGTTCACATGTTTAATACAAACATTTGACTTCTTTATAACTTATTGAACGTAGCTATTTAATAAGATAATATTTTTAAAGCAATAATGTTGTATTATGAAATGACATTTAAAGGCAGATGTAAACCTATGCTATAATTTTTAAGTTCTTTTTCTTAAAAGGAAGATTTCTTGCAAATGTTGTTTTTCTGAAAATTAAGAGCCCTCCTTAAACACTATTTTATTTATATATTTATTTATTTTTGCTTCAGTAAGTCTTCCATAAAAAGTTAGTTTCTCGGGCTGGGTGCAGGGACTTAAGCCTATTATCCCAGCAGTTTGAAAGGCCGAGGTGGGAGGATCACTTGAGCCCAGGAGTTTGAGAGCAGTCTGGGCAACATGATGAAACCTCATGTCTACAAAACAATTAGCCAGATATGATGGTGCACAACTGTAGTCCCAGCTACTTTGGGGCCTGAGGTGGGAGGACCAGTTGAGCCCGGGGGGCAGAGGGTGCAGTGAACTGTGATCCTGCCACTGCCCTCCAGCCTGGGTGACAGAGCAAGACTCTGTCTCAAATAAGTAAAATAAATACATAAATAAATAAATAAGATAAGGTTAGCTTTACCATGGTAATTTCATGACGTTTGCGTTTTATTTTATTTGTTTATTTGCCTTATGGCTAAAAGGTAGTATCTAAAACTTTGGAGATATATATAGTATAAAGAGTATATATAAACTCCAGTTGGTAGCCCCTATTTAATAGATTGCTTATCATTAGATACAGATCTCAGATAGCTGCCCATTCTTCCCAATATCAGTGCTTCTTGATCGTGTCTTAGTTAAAGAATTTTTTAAATTTTAATTCCTAACATTGTACTCTCCATTTTATAGATGAAGAAATCAGGGCATAGAGGGATTTAGAAGATGCGTGTAATTCTGAGACCCAGCCCACTACCTTATTCATGTCCTGCTTAACAAATTGAATGGACAAGCATTTGTTAAGTGCCCTCTCTGTGCCAGGCATATGCCATGTCTTGATGGGCTCCCAGTAGAGTCTGAGTAATTGGCCTTGTCATGAAATGGGACTTCTAGCAGTGTTTCATCTCATTGCCTGCTAAGTGGGTTTTGAGTTGCATCTTGACTTCCACTCTGGAAGGAGAGAAGGAAGCAGTTTTCCTGTAGAAAACATACCTGTAGGCTGGGCAGGCATGGTAGCTCACACCTGTAATCCCAGCACTTTGGGAGGCCAAGGCAGGCAGATCACTTGAGGTCAGGAGTTCAAGGCCTGCCTGGCCAACATGGCAACACCCCGTATCTACTAAAAATACAAAAATTAGCCAGGTATGGTGGAACGTGCCTGTAGTCCTAGCTACTTGGGAGGCGAAGACAGGAGAATTGCTTTGAACCCAGGAGGCGGAGATTGCAGTGAGCCAAGATTGTGCCACTGCACTCCAGCCTGGGCTACAAAGCGAGGCTCCATCTCAAAAACAAAAGAAAAGAAAGAAAACACACTCTTAAATTGTACCCTTTTCCACTAATACCATCTGACTTCTTCACTTCTCCTTTTGTAACTGCTCTAGTAATCTGCATGTGTGGAGATAGTGCTGGTCCACAGTGTGACATTGGGCACGTCATCTCGGACAAGCCCCACTCACCGTCACCCCTATATCATTCAGGCAGCGT
Source organism: Chlorocebus sabaeus (assembly GCF_047675955.1). Taxonomy (NCBI): domain Eukaryota; kingdom Metazoa; phylum Chordata; class Mammalia; order Primates; family Cercopithecidae; genus Chlorocebus; species Chlorocebus sabaeus. The sequence goes on along the minus strand of NC_132914.1, from coordinate 40,012,340 downwards.
ACATAGTCTCTTACTGTCTGGTAACTCTCCCTTGAATCTAAGCCCTTGTCTCATCCTATTGCCATGCTAGAGACATCATCATCATCGTCATTATTTTACATTTTTCTAACTGATCTTTCTGCCTCAGCCTCTTTCAGCACTCCTGTAAGCCTTTTTTTGTTTGTTGTTTTGCTTAGAGGTGTGTTTTTTGGGGGCAACAGTGGCCATGGTCACTGTTCCAAAAGGCAATTCTGCTCATGACCTGACTGTACTAAAATGTGTACCACTTTTCATCAGTGTTCACATGCAAGGCCCTCTGCAAACTGGTCCGAGTCGGCTCCTCCAGGCTTCTCTATCCAGTTTTCCCACGTGCACTCTCAGCCACACACACACAGAACCTCTCACCACTCTGAAGGCAGAAAAGCTGCTGGGTACGTCCTCCCCTCTCCTAAGCGACACTTCCATCAGTTTTTTGCACTGTGTATTACTACTCACTGTCCAGCTCCAGATCAGATGTCCTCTGTGAAGTTTCTCTTAATTCCCCCAAACAAACCTCAACCTCCTGCCCCTGCCAACGCCTCAGCATTTTCTTCAAACCTCATATTCTATTCTATACCTCTATTCTGTAACTTATTGCATCAGCATACAAGCATACAGTTGTTCCTCTCGCCTACCAGGTTGTAAAGCTTTTCAAATACAGCATCTTTTTAAAAAATGATTTTTGTTACTCTAAGATCTAGATAAGTGCCAAGAAATACCCATGAATCATGAATGCACCTCTGGCCTGAGTTTTTGCCTACACATTCTACTGGCTGAGCTTAATCCATGTCAGAGGTTTCATGAAGATACAGGCACTTTAGCTTCACAATAAGTACATTAGCATTTTGTAATCCTAGAGCACTCTGTTGCATGTTTCCAAACACAAAAGATCCCTTAATTCTGTTTTCAACAGAAGACAGCTCAAATGCCCTATATTACCTTCTTGGGAAGAGGCATTCATCTCCTCTTTGTCCTTTGTAATGGATTTTGGTCCATTGATCATAATGACATTTAACATCTATTTCAACACTTGGCATGTGGCAAACATAGTGCTTTGTATGTATTACCACTTTTATTGCCTACATCAACAACATTATGGTGTAGGTGCTTCTGTTCTCTGGCTTTTAGAGAACAGGAAGTGGAGGCACAGAAAGATGACAACTAGTCTGAGGATGTAGGGAAAAAAAATCAAAGCGGCTTTTGCTATTCTCTCACTCACAGCAATCAACACAGAAGACTTCTGGGACCTCTGGTCACGAGGAAGTGTGTAGGAATTTCTCCCTGCCAACCACCAGTCAGTTCTGCAGTGGCCACCAGCTGCAGAACTGTCCTCGAATTCAATTCAATTCTGACACTCCTGCTACCTGGAGATAGTAGCAGATCCCAAAGGTTAAGGGCTCAGTCCCACAGGACTTCTTTCCCCACTTTCAATGCCAATAGCAAGCCCCAAGTTGTTTTACCGGTGCTTCTGACTGACCAGCTATATATTGGGGTTCCCTCAACCCCCTCCTTGGGTTTGATTAATTTGTTAGACTGGCTCACAGAACTCAGGGAAAGACTGACTGACTTTTATCAGTGCATTTGTATAAAGGATATCACAAAGGATCCAGATGAAGAGATGCACAGGGCAGGGCACCTGCAAAGGAGTGTGGAGCTTTGATGTTCTACTGCCCTCCAGGAACCTCCATGTGTTCAGCTATCGGAAGCTCTCTGAACCCAGTCCTTTTGACCTTTTATGTTACGTAGGTATGATTGATTAAATTTACTAAGTTGGTGAAACTCCTGCCCCAGTGGTTGGGGAGTGTGGCTGAAAGTTCTAACTCTCTGATCCTGCCTTGGTCTTTCCAGTGATCAGCCTAGAACCTGAACCTAGCTAGAGGCTGCCAGCAAGCAGTCATCCCATTAGCATACAAAAAAGACTGTTACATTGGAAACATGTGAAATCACATCAGAGATTCCAAGGATTTGGGGAGTTGTGTGCCAGGAATCCTGGACAAAGACCAACTATACATTTCATGATGTCAGAACTAGTAAGCGGCAAAGCTGGCATATGAACTAAGGCTGGATGACTCCCGAATTCATGTCCTTAACCACTACGCCTCACTATCTTCCAAATAAACATCTATTCTAAAAACAATCATAACTGATACAGAGGGATTTTTAAATAAATGTAAATATTTAAACAGTGATTGGCCGGGTGTGGTGGCTCACACCTGTAATCCCAGCACTTTGGGAGGCCGAGGTGGGTGGTTCATGAGTTCAGGAGTTCAAGACCAGCCTGGTGAATCCAGGTTCAAGACGGTGAATCCCCATCTCTACTAAAAATACAAAAATTAGCCGGGCACGGTGGCGGACACCTGTAACCCCAGCTACTTGGGAGACTGAGGCAGGAGAATTGCTTGAACCCAGGGTGGAGGTTGCAGTGAGCTGAGATTGCGCCACTGCATTCCAGCCTGGGTTACAAAGTGAGACTTCATCTCAAAAATAAAATAAAATGAAATAAAAATACAGTGATTATTACCAACAGTTTTTACTCTGTGGCTTAATTTTGGTCCTTTGATTATTTCAGGAAAACTTTAAATCTACCATTGGATTAGTAGGAAAAATACTGAAAAAACAATCAAGATTACATAGCTAAAATGTAGGTGCTTGGACTTACTGTCCTTTCATTTTTCTGTAGTATGCAGTGCTTCAAGACAGCCTTGATTGTTATAATCAAATATCATATACAAAACAACACTTTGTAGAGCTGCTGGATTGTACATGTGCTTGCTGTTTCAAATTACCTGTATTGCACAGGCCATTTTAATGGAAAGAAAATTAGCTTAAAGATAGGAAGTGCCTTATTAGCTCAGTGAAGCCATGGTCTGTTCAATTAAAGTGTTAACAAATATTTCAGAGGAAAGAATGTTTAGGGTCATAAATTAATTCAACACAGTTGTTCCTAAGCACTTACTATTTACCTGGGAATGTGTACTGTGTTTGGTGCTTTGAAGATAAATGTTATTTACAAAATGCCTAGCTAATAAAACCTTGCTTCAGAATGCTGTATTTGACATCAAAGATCTTTATGCTGAACTTTGTGGTTGACAAGGTTTAATTTCATTTAAGTATGGGATAGGAGAGTCTTACTGGATAAGTCTGCATATAGATAAAAGTCACAGGTATCCAAATCACCTGTTCTGACTGTGTTTATAGCTGCATTTCCACCTGTACTGTATAATGTGACCCAGATTTTTTACCGTTTAATGCACCCATATGGCTCTTATTTGTAATTGTGCATCTGTTAAGCCATGTGAAATACTGAGTTTGCATGTCTGTGAAAATTCACTGCTGCTACTAGTCTTCCTTCTTTCCTTTCTTGGTTGTCTGAAGACTCCAAGAGAAGTAGTTAATATCAGTCTATTGTTTCAAACCACAAACTTTGGAAACAGATGCACTAGTGTGGAAAACAGTTTGTCGACATAACTACAAGACTGCCTCTTTGTGAAAAGACCTAGTTCCCTATGTCTTGTTCAGAATTCAAGCCGCCCCTATGTAAACTTGGCTGCAGAAAAATTCAGAAAATGAGCATCTTGGTTAACCTTTAAATGCTTATTCCAAGTTCAAAGGGGATTAAAAACCAAAAAAATCTCTTAGAATCACCTTTCAACTAACATGAACTGCTTTGGGACATGGGTAGTTTTTATAATTAAAGTGACTAAGGATAAAACCCGTAGCATTTAACTTGCTTTCTTCATGAGAGTCCACTAAAAATTCCTAGATCCCTAAAGATCAAATTTATGTAACATATCCACTTTAAAAATAACTGCCAATTTTCTGCTTTAAAAGAGATTCTATTTGCTAATGGAAAAAACAAAACTTAGTCTAGCCAGCAAAGTAATAAAACTTATGTGATGCAATGGTGCTTTTCTCATAGCAAAATGCCACATAGGATACAAAGGAAAAGTGCATTAATGTGACCAAGGCCCATACACAGCCAATGTACACAGATCTCATTTTCCAATTTTTAGAGTATTTTAAAATTCTTTGTTAAACTTATTGAAGCAAGATATATTTTCATATATATATATTTTGATACAGTTTAGAAACCAGATTTGATCTGGTTCTCTTGCAGATGGACTACAGTCATTTGCTTCTGCATCATTCTAGTTGCATAAACATGGCAGAAAATAGCCCTAAAACCCCTAATTTCAGACAAGCATGATGTGTGCCTATAGTCCCAGCTACAGAGTAGACTGAGTGGGAGGATTGCTTGAGCCCAGGAGTTTGAGACGAGTGTGGGTAACATAGATGCTGTCTCTTACAAAAAAGTTAAGGCTGGGCACGATAGCTCACACCTGTAATACCAGCAATTTGGGAGGCCAAGGTGGGTGAATCACCTGAGGTCAGGAGTTCAAGACCAGCCTGGCCAAAATGGTGAAACCCCACCTCTACTAAAAATACAAAAATTATCCAGGCATGGTGGCATGTGCCTATAATCCCAGCTACTCAGGAGGTTAAGACAGGAAAATCACATGAACCTGGGAGGTGGAGGTTGCAGTGAGCCGAGATTGTGCCACTGCACTCCAGCCTGGGCGACAAGAGCGAAACACTATCAAAAAAAAAAAAAACACACACACACACCAAAAACAAACGAACTGATTTCACTTGAAATATATAGATAACTAAAACCAAAAGCAAATTAAGTCATTCTAAGAGTAGTGGTTTCACTCTTCACTATTGCTTTATATAGACATGGTCTTCACATGAGACGTTCTTAATGCTGGGAGAACTGGGACAGGATAGAAGAAGCTGGCTTGTTCTGGGTTATAACTGGTCAGTTAATTTCTATTGCTTTTTTTTTTTTTTTTTTTGAGACAAAGTCTCATTCTGTCACCCAAGCTGGAGTGCAGTGGTGCAATCTCAGCTCACTACAGCCTCCACCTAGCAAGCTTAAGTGATCCCCCTACCTCAACCTCCAGAGTAGCTGCAACTATAGGCACATGCCACCATCCCAGGCTGATTTTTGTAATTTTTGTAGAGATGGGGTTTCACCATGTTGCCCAGGCTGGTCTGAAACTCCTAGGCTCAAGTGATCCTCCCGCCTCAGCCTCCCAAAGTGCTGGGATTATGGGTATGAGCCACTGCAGTAGGTCTATTAACTGCTTTTAACTGTGTCCTGTTCATAACTATTTTCAAACACAGTTAGAGGTATTTTCCTTTATCTATTAAATATATGATTAGTAAAGAAATACAGTGTTTCTCAAAATAATGTCGTAAAGTTTTTGCCACTATTCTTTAGACTTTCAATTGTATAATCAATATTTCCATTAATAAAATACAAATTGCCTACATAGACTCTAAGGTATGTCTTTTTTTAATTATTATTATTTTAAGACGGGGCCTTGTGCTATCGCCCAGGCTGGAGTGCAGTGCAGTGGCGCAATCTTGGCTCACTGCAACCTCTGCCTCCCAGGTTCAAGCCATTCTCCTGCCTCAGCCTCCTGAGTAGTTGGGATTCCAGGCGTGCGCCAGCATGCCCAGCTAATTTTTGTATTTTTAGTAGGGATGGTGTTTCCCCATGTTGGCCAGGCCGATCTCAAACTCCTGACCTCAAGTGATCTGCCCGCCTCAGCCTCCCAAAGTACTGGGATTATAGGTGTGAGCCACTGCACGTGGCTAAGGTATGTCTTTAATGTATTTATCCCTCTGTCAATAGATGTGAGCACACATTATCACATCATGACATATCTGATTCAAATTAACACATTTGACATTCTTTGAAGCTTGCATTCGGACTGTAGCATTTGCAACACCTCACTGTATTGCTAGCCAACCAAATCTAATCAACAATTTATCAGAAGGCTATAGGGATATTATTGCTAGTGTTTTGAGAAATATAAGATATATTACTCCTGCGTCAATCAGTAGATATTGCCAAATAAATTTCAAGGTCATATAACTGAACATTACTATTGAACACAGTTTAGTTTTAAATAACAATGGGATTAAAATTCATCTTACAACTTCTATATAGATAAATTTAGTAATGTTTCAGGTTTTTTGTTTTGTTTTTTTTTTTTTAGAGATGGAGTCTTGCTCTGTCACCCAGGCTGGAGTGCAGTGGCGCAATCTCGGCTCACTGCAAGCTCCGCCTCCCAGGTTCATGCCATTCTCCTGCCTCAGCCTCCCCAGCAGCTGGAACAACAGGCGCACACCACCCTGCCTGGCTAATTTTTTTTTATTTTTATTAGAGACGGGGTTTCGCTGTGTTAGCCAGGATGGTCTCAATCTCCTGACCTCGTGATCCGCCTGCCTCCCCTCCCAAAGTGGTGGGATTACAGGCGTGAGCCACCGCGCCCGGCATAATGTTAGTTTTAAGGTTGGAAGACAGATGCAAGGGAGACAAATATAGGACAATTAAGGATCAATGAGCTATTTTTAATACTTTCAAATTAGGTTGGCAGCTGTTGTTAGTGTCAGGACTTAAATAACTTTGCTTTGTTAAAAAATAAATTCGCAACATATGGATTTCAGTATGTTGTGAATTTATTGTTTGTGCTTATTAGGGAAAGTCGCTTCAGCTGAAAAAAGTAAGAAATTCTCCAGAGGATTAAAAAACCATCCTTGTTAGTGGACAAGTGATCTTGTCTTATCAAGTCTTATCAAGACATCTATACTCAGCCGGTTGCTGTGGCTTATGCCTGTAACCCCAGCACTTTGGGAGGCTGAGGCAGAGGATTGCGTGAGTCCAGGAGTTCAAGACCAGCCTGGGCAACATGTTGAGACCCCCATCTCTACAAAAATTTTAGAAATCAGCTGGGGATGGTGGTGCGTGCCTGTGGTTCCAGCTACCCAGGAGTCTGAGGCAGTAGGATCACCCTGGGTGACAGAGTGAGACCCTGTCTCAAAAAAAAAAAACCTCAGAAACTTCTAATCTTTTAAATTTACCAACTTTTACAGTAAAACCAGTCTTCTTGCTAATTAAATGAAGGAATTGCATTAGACTGGGTCTTAAATTCTTAAATTCTGTTATTTTTGGAATTATAAACCCAGGCCTGGGAGATACATTCTGAGACCCTTTAATTCCCCCTTCAAACTCGATAAATGCATATGCCTATCTAGTGTGAAGAAAGAAACCCATCTATTATGTAGAAAAAATACATCTTTCAGACTACCAAAGGAAATACCCCACTTTTCTTGTTAAGTACCCAGTAAAGTATTTAAAGACACATTTGCTTTTTATCAACTGAAATTCCTCTCCTCTTCCTTTAGACTAGGGGACCTCAAGGGTTTCAGGGTGTCCTTAATACCAGGAGGAGGCAGTAAGGCTGGTACAGTATTTGGGGATGGCCTTAAAGACCAGCCTGTGGAAAAACTGATCTAGGAACCTCTGGTTAAGGATGGCAGATTGAGTATACACAGTTAGTTCTGTCCCCTTGCAAAATTTCATTAAAGTGACAGTAAAAGTATTTTCAAAAAAGAGGTAACCCACAAAGATGAATAAAATGGGAAAGAAGAAAATAACAAAACTTTGGAATCTGAAAACAGGATAATTAGTAGCTGACTTAGGAGACTCAAAGAGGCAGATCCTAATCTGGAAGTACAGATTGAGAAGCAAGTTGAGAAGCAATCTGAGTTATTCCCTAGAACTCCCAAAAGGCTCAAGAAGGTTTATCCTTTGGCAAGGGTGGAACAGAGGTTCTGTACACTGTGAGACACAGTTGAAGGAGAGGATACCTAAACAAAACCAGAAGAATCAGGTAACACACCTCAACTTGGCTGCCACATCATTCAGCCAGGGATCACCCACCCTGTAGGCAGGAGATGGAAAAAGTATTATCTGAAGAATCTGGTTAGCCAAAAGCAAGAAGTGGGGAGAGGGGGCATAGGTGCATGGAGTGAGGACAAAGCTAAGAATTCTGACTTCGGGGGTTTCCCAAGGAAACAGCCCAACCTAGATCATCTTAGTCTAGACAGAGTCAAAAATCTCCCTTTCCCTGCCCTCATCCTCCTAAACACAGACAGATGGCTTCCAGCAGCTTTTTAGTATCTTACTATTAAATATGGACAGACAGATGAGGATGAACAGAGAAAGAGAAAGATAATAAGAACAGGTAAAACAGATGCGAAAGAGAATACTTAAAGTAAACATAGCATTGATATTGTCTGAGAAAGAAGAGATCCCCTATAAACAAGAACAGGATGCTACAAAAAAAGGAACCTTCATGGACATGGGAACTCTTGGATATTAAAAATACGAAAGAAGAGGCTGGGCACGGTGGCTCATGCCTGTAATCCCAGCACTTTGAGAGGCCAAGGCAGGTGGAACACGAGATCAGGAGATTGAGACCATCCTGGCTAACGTGGCGAAACCCCCTCTCTACTAAAAAATACAAAAAATTAGCCGGGCGTGGTGGTGGGCACCTATAGTACCAGCTACTCAGGAGGCTGAGGCAGGAGAATGGTGTGAACCCAAGAGGTGGAGCTTGCAGTGAGCCAAGATCACACCACTGAACTCCAGCTTGGGTGACAGAGTGAGACTCTTTCTCAAAAAAAAAACAAAAACAAAAAACAAAAAAAACCATGAAAGAAGAAATGGAAGGCCATTTGCTAGAAGTCTTGGAAGCTACGGTATAGGAAATTGCCTAGAAAGTAAAAACACCAAAGAAATGCAAAATCGGAGAGAAAAGATGAGAAAATTTGAAGTCCAGTCCAGGGATCCAATATCTAAATAGCAGGAAAAAAAATGGACGAAAGAATATCATCAAATAAATAATTATAGAACATTTCCTGAACAGAAGGACATGAATTTCTGGATTTAAAGGCTTACCAAGTACCATGTACAGTGTTTGAAAGTAGATTCATACCAATGTACATCATCAGGTACTTTTAGTATACTGGAACATAAAAGGTTCTACAGCCTTTCAGAGAGGAAGAAAACAAATTCTCATGTGAAGGATGAAAATCATAATGGCCATACTGGAAGCCAGAGGACAGCAGAGCAGCACCCTCAAAGTTATAAAGAGAAATCAGTTTTGGCTTAGAATTCAGGAGTCTATCAAAGTATCATTTGAGGTTAAAGATAGAAAAATATATTTTTAGATATGTAAGCTTTCAACAATTTCACCTTCCATAAAAAGGTACATGGGATAGAGTGTGGGTAGAAGTTAACAGATAATGCCTTAAGGGCTGGGTGGGCATAGTGGCCCACGTCTGTAATCCCAGCACTTTGGGAGGCAGGTAGATCACCCGAGGTCAGGAGTTCGAGACCAGCCTGGCCAACATGGTGAAACTCTGTCTCTACTAAATACAAAAATTAGTCGGGTGTGGTGGCAGACACCTGTAATCCCAGCTACTCAGGAGACTGAGGCAGGAGAATTGCTTGAACCTGGGAAGCGAAGGTTGCAGTGAGCCAAGATGGCACCATTGCACTCCAGCCTGGGCAATAATGGTGAAACTCCATCTCAAAAAAAAAAAAAAAAAAAAGATAATGCCTTAGAGCCAAGTGTGATGGCTCATGCCTATAATCCCAGCACTTTGGGAGGCCAAGGTGGGCGGATCACTTGAGGGCAGGAGTTTGAGACCAGCCTGGCCAACGTGATGCAAACCCATCTCTACTAAAAAATAGAAAAGTTAGCCAGGCATGGTGGCTTGCCCCTGTAGTCCCAGCTACTCAGGAAGCTAAGGCAGGAGAATCCCTTGAACCTGAGAGGCGGAGGTTGCAGTGATTCAAGATCACGGCCACTGCACTCCTACCTGGGGGACAGAGCGAGACTCCATCTCAAAAAATATAGATAGATAGATAGATAGATAGATAGATAGATAGGGCCTTAAAAAAAGTTAAAGTAGTAAATCAATGTGTTATCTAGAGAAATGGAGATAAATACTGAAAGAATCAGCTAACAGAGGGGAAGCAGAAAAGGGAAGAAACTGAGAACTGCTGTTTCTCAAAACAAACCTTTTAGGACTGTTTGGTTTTTAAATGATGTGCTTATATAATTGTAAAAAAAATTAAGTTTACAAAAGAAAAGATGGACTAGGTCACGATGGGCATACAAACTTTCTTTTCATTTTTGTTTGATAATATGGATCTTTCAATTTGACAAGTCCTTTGACAGCATATAATAAATTGCTCAGATTTAATTTTAACTCATCAGCCTTTGAGTTTCCCAAGGTGTTTCTGTAGGTCTGCATGCATTAGTGAAATCATTCTTTTGTAGCAGTAATTAAGTTATATTTAGATAACTATTTCTTATGGGGACACTGAAAAGAGATCCACAGGAAAAAAAAAAAAAAAAAAAAAAAAGATGATGACCTTTCTTCTTCCACTGAAGAACCATGAGATAAGAGAACTAGCAGGCGGAGTTTTAATCGTTTTCTGACACACAAGCATACGCAGAGGAAAATATGAAATGCAAAAAATAAAAGGTTTTTAAATCCCAGAATAGAAGACATAGTTTCCGTTGCTACAACCTGAAACGAATTGTTTTTATTAGCTCATTAATGTTTCATGATTTGGGGATATATTTGTATACTATGTTGTTGGACTATTTTATTGCAGTGATGATGCCTTAAAGGATTTTGAAAAGGACCAAATGAATTTTGAGATGGTTATAGTTTTGGGGCTATTGCATGTACTAAACTGAATAGCTTTCTAATATACAGTGAGATTGTATCCATGTTTTATTATACAATATCTTTTTTATTTTTTATTTTTTATTTTTTGGAGACAAAGTTTCACTCTTGTCGCCCAGCTGGAGTGCAATGGCACAATCTTGGCTCACTGCAACCTCCGTCTCCCGGGTCCAACTATTCTCCTGCCTCAGCTTCCCAAGTAGCTGGGATTACAAGTATGCACCACCACACCTGGCTAATTTTTTGTATTTTTAGTAGAGACGGGGTTTCTCTATGTTGGCCAGGCTGGTCTCGAACCTCTGGCCTCAAGTAATCTGCCTGCCTTGGCAGGCAGTGCTGGGATTGCAGGTGTGAGCCACTGCACCCAGCCTGTTATATAATGTTTTTTTAAAGGAGACACTAAAACTTTAAAAAGAGAGAGACATAGGGGACAGCATTGAAGATATGTAAATAGAGGGAGTAGATAGTGAATTAATTAAGGGCAAAGAGCAGCTCTTACTCAGTTTTTTTTTCCTACCTAACAGCATCTTGTTTTGTTGCCCAGGCTGGAATGCAGTGGCTAGTCACAGGCATTATGATAGCACGCTGCAGGCTAGAACTCTTGGATTCAAGCACTTCTTCTGCCCCAGCTTCCTGAGTAGCTGGGACTATAAGAGTGCCCAACTGTATTCATTTAACAAATATTAATTGAGTACCTACTATGCACCAATACACAGGTATTGGAGCTACATCAGTGAACAAAATGGACAGAAATCCTTGCCTATGTAGAGCTTACATTCTAGTGGGGTGGGAGGTGAAGAAAGGGACCAAACAAAATGATTACAGGCAGGGCACAGTAGCTCACACCTGTAATCCCAGCACTTTGGGAGGCCGAGGCGGGCAGATCACTTGAAGTCAGGAGTTCAAGACCAGCCTGACCAACATGGTGAAACCCCGTCTCTACTAAAAATACAAAAATTGGCCAGGCATGGTGGCAGATGCCTGTAATCCCAGTTACTCAGGAGATTGAGGCAGGAGAACTGCTTGAACCCAGGAGGCGAAGGCTGCAGTGAGCCAAGATGGTGCCGTTGCTCTCCAGCCTGGGCTAAACTACGTATCAATAAATAATAATAATAATGCCTTAGGGCCAAGTGGGCTCTAACGCATTGGGATGCCATCTTGGATTTTCATAGCTTGAGAAGTCAATGCCTGACTTCCAAGCTTCAAAAGACAGGCTGACTCTCTAGTTAGGACCAAATTAGCTGAGCATGGTGGCACATGCCTGTAATGCCAGCTACTTGGGAGGCTGAGGCAAGAGAATCACTTGAACCCGGGAGGCAGAGGTTGCAGTGAGCTGAAATCACACCACTGCACTCCAGCCTGGGTAACAGAGGGAGACTCTATCCCCCACAAAAAAAAAAACAAAATGATTACATACAATACATACTATGTCAGATGGAAATCGGTGCTATGAAGATAAATAACTCAGGAAAGAGAGATGAAGAATGTGGAATAGGGAGAGGGCAGGCAATACAGTTTTAAATAGGGTAGATGCACAATAGGCACACTAAAATGCTTGCTGAAATTATTGATAAAAACACAGTGTACAGCTGGGCACGGTGCCTCATGTCTGTAATCCCCGCACTTTGGGAGGCCAAGGCAGGTGGATCACTTTTAAGGTCAGGAGTTCAAGACCAGCCTGTCTAACATGGTGAAACCCTGTCTCTACTAAAAATACAAAAAAATTAGCTGGACATGGTGCTGCACACCTGTAGTCCCAGCTACTCGGGAGGCTGCGGCACAAGAATTGCTTGAACCTGGGAAGCAGGGGTTGCAGTGAACCAAGATCATGCCACTGCACTCTATCCTGGGTGACAGAGCAAGATTCTGTCTCCAAAAAAACCAAAATACGTATCTGTCCATATCTGGAAAGCTTGTCTGAACCCTGAATTTTTTTTTTTTGTAATGTGACCATCCTTTTGGGCATTCAGGCACATCACTGGAGCTAAAGCAAAGACAAGAACCTGGAAAGAACTAGGGAAGGTCGCTTGAATAGCACAACCCCAGCGGGGTAGAATGATGGTATAAGGAGAGTCAGATGCAGATCATGGCCTCACAGACCTCACAGTCCATTAGTCTTTAGCAAAGCCAAGCTCTTGGCAAAATACAAAAGATTCCCTATAATAATGGGAGACTGTTTGTTTGCTGTTTCAAAATTTTTTGCATCCTAGAAATGTACAGAGCACAATATCTAGCTTTGAGAAATAAAGAAAACCTTTCAAGTAAACCTTTGTTCCAGAAGAGATCAAGCTGTTCCGTATTCATCCCCTGCTTCCAGCATTTAGGTGCCTGGGTTTCTTGGAAATAATACTGTTTATGTGTCTCTAATACACATCTCCAAGCAAGGGCTAGGAAAACTCAAGGGTAAGCCTTCAATCATTTTTACAGACGTTGGGTTTCCATACCCCCCTCTCCTGTGGAACCTGATTTGGGAAAGTAGGTTTTTGTTTTTAATTCTCAGGGAAGTTAAACAAACAAGGCCAATGGATCAGAGCCCCCATCACAAGGCCAGACCCTCAGAGGAAATTCAATAAATACTACTTTCTGTTAATCTCATACCTGTAGGCTTTCTCTATGCATCCTGCAAGCCAGTATAGTCTTTTATTCTTATTTTTATCCACATCTGCAAAATTCATGTGGACACCTGCAGATTACTCTGGGTTATCTTCAGACGTACTTCTTTCTTTCCCTGTCTCTAATTATGTGCTAAGGATGCAGCCCCTGAAGCTCAACTTCCATTTCTCCAGCAGTTTCCTCACCCTTGTAGAATAATGAGACCCTGTCTTTTGAGAGTGCAGTGTTTAAAGTAAATGGTGTTTAAACTGAAGTTTCCCTCTGGTTTTATTGGTAAAGACAGAATCCTTGACTGCCCTGCAGGCACAGTGCCCTTGACTCTTCTGGCTGGTCTTTGTTGTGGGAGAGCTGTTGGAACCTGTGTGTAAACATCACAGTGAGGGGCACACCCAGGGCATCCTCTGTGCTGGGCCTGCTCCTTTTGAAGTGTCTGGTGATTGTACCATTGTCATGCCAGTTGGAGGAGTCCTTTTGTTTTACAATGGCAAAGCTCTGAAGAGCCAGCTGATAAGACTTGGGACCCTGGTGTGAAACTGACCCTTTGAACTAGGAAGAATCTTTTCAGATAAGCAAGCCCTGGCATTTTTATCACACAACTTTTTATTAGAGCTTTTAACAGAGCAGGTTAGTGTCCTTACTAGGCACATACATAAAGGTTTTTCAGGCTCTTCTATGATAACACACACATAGGACATAGCCTCCATTTTTACGAAGGTGCAAACCTTCCAATTGCCCATCTCAATAAAGACCTTTGGGAAAATAGTATCAATTTTGGGAATTCATTGATAGTTATTCATTAAAAAAGATTAATTATACCAGGAATAAAATACAAATGAAAGCCAATTAAAAACCTTTAAAAAAAAATAAAGTTATGCTTTCTCCCTTAAAAATGATCTTTGTTTTTTGTGGGTTTTGTTTTTTGTTTTTTTTTTTTTCAAAATTTAATCAAGACAGGGTCTTGCTATGTTGCCCAGGTTGGTCCTCGAACTCCTGGCCTTAAGCAGTCCTCCCACCTTGGCCTCCCAAAGTGCTGAGATTGCCAACATAAGCCACTGTGTCCAGCCTTTAAAAATTATCCTAATAATCTTTTTTTTTTTTAATTTTTTTGAGACAGAGTCTCTCTGTCACCCAGGCTGGAGTGCAGTGGGGCAATCTTGGCTTACTGCAGTCTCCACCTTGCAGGTTCAAGCAGTTCTCCTGAATCAGCCTCCTGAGTAGCTAGGATTACAGGTGTGCGCCACCATGCCCGGCTAATTTTCGTATTCTTGGTAGAGACAGGGTTTCACCATGTTGGCCAAGCTGGTCTCAAACTCCTGGCCTCATGATCCGCCTGCCTTGGCCTTCCAAAGTGCTGGGATTACAGGTGTGAGCCACCTCACCAGGCCATGATTTTGATAATCTTTTGGACAAAATGGCATGAGATATTTCTTAGTAAAGGCCATTAGTAGAGCAGGAAGTAGAAAAATATAATAAGTGGTAGTCATTATTATTATTATTATTATTATTATTATTATTATTATTAAGGACAGGGATCTTGCTATGTTGCCCAGGCTGGTCATTCAATCATTCAGTTACTCAACAAACCTTTGTCCAGTTCCTTCTATGTGATGGCCTATGATGCTGCACTGAGCATGGTGCTCTAGTTCTCCATCCTCCCAAGTCGTCCCACCCAGCAGAGACCACAGACATCAAATAGACAACCAAAATAAAGGGTGAGCAGAATAAGGCAGGGAAGTGATGGCACTGTGGGAGCATCCTTTTTGATATGGAAAGACCCTTGGAACTTAATTCTGGAGTGTGCTTTAAAGGAAGAATTTTATTTTCCGTTTTCAATAGTTCTTTGAGAGTTTCCATGTTTTATGTTCAATTTTGCTTTCCAACTTTTCCTTCATGTTAGCCTAAATGCGTCTCTAGGCAGTTTCCCAAAATAGAATTTTCCATTTCAGACTAAGGAACTGCAGATGAGATCGAGAATTTAGGGTAAATGCCTTAGCACTTGCATTTGAAGTTTAATACTGTCTAAACCCCGAGGAGACAAAAAGGCCTTGTGTGGCTGCTCAGACTGTCAGGCCCATCACCGGCTGTGGTCTCCTCTGCGAGCACAGGGCCCAGTAGACCAGCAGGCTGCCGTTCTCAAAGGGAGCGCATGCAATTGTTTCTACTTCATCACTCTGGGGTGGAGCAACAGGTTCTAAAATAGCTTTTGGGTTTAAACTGGCCCCTATATATACAACTGACCTTTATTCCTAGGGTTTATAGACTGAAGGAATTGGAGAATTATAGGATTTCATAGCCACAAGACGTTAGAGATCATCTGCCGCTGTAGATGAGAAACTGAGGTTCCCAGGGTAAACGTCTTCTAGCCAGTTAGTGGTAGAAACAGAACTACAGTGACAAGCCCTGTTCTTCTCCATTCCAGAATCAGAATACAGCGCCACAATTTCCAAGCACCCTGAAAGTGCATCCCCGTCCCCCACTTCCTTTCCACTGCTTCTGGTACTTCTCTGCCCACCTGTGTCTAAAGCCAGGCAATTTTGAGATTTTCTATGTGTTCAACCTACAGCAAATTTCTTTTCATATATATGTATGTATTTTTTTATTTTACCTCTAAGAAATAAAGCTATTTATGAAGCAATTCCTTATCAATGAGTCCTGTTGATGAATTTTATATTTCTAATTTGGTATATGTTATATACCCATGTATAAAACAGTTGAGCCCAGACCAATAAATGTTATCCTGAGAACTACAGTAGGGATTTACAGATTTATTAACACTTGCCTTCTTTTTTTTCTTTTTTCCCCCAAACAGTAGCTCACTTGTGAGAATTGCATTGCACATAATGTTCAGGCCTACTTGAATTTTAGACCAAAAAAGTTTAAAGTAATGGTATAGGATATTCGAATAGGAAGGGATGTTGTGCTGAGGTTACTGCCATATAATAAAGTTCCTAGTGCCCTGAAGCAGTATGAGCTTGGAGGATCCTTTATAAAAAAAATACTTAATCTAAGGCCAACATTTCACCCCTTTCCCTTTTCCTGTTCCCCCTCCCTCTCAAAGCCATATTCTCTATACTTTCCATTTTCCACTAGAGCTCTTATAAAAGAATTATCTTTTCATGAGTTCTTAAAAATATAAAAATGGTATCTCAATCGCCATTGAAATATATTTTCACTGTTGCTTGTTTGTATAGTTAACTTTTATAAAACCCCAAAAAGGACAAATTGATGGATTAATGCAAATGAGATTGACATCATTGCATTTTATATCCTGATAAAATCACACAGGAACAGGAGCTGTAATCTTATCATACTGTGTATCCTCCAATATGTATTTATCTTATTCTCTGGCTATTGAGGAAAAATTAATACTACCAATACTGCGATTAAAGCCGGAGATAAGCTTATGTCTCGTCTATCACATGACTGACTATAGTCATCTTCTATTTCTCTGCATTAAATCAACACAGATGCTTTGACTTTATAAATGTCAGTCAACATCATTTAGGCTCTGCCGTCTGCTCAGTGCAATGCAACCTTCATTGACGGTATGATGGGGAATGGAGGTTAGTTCCTCCAGAAGAATTCTTCCTTACAATAATATGATCGTAACAGCTCAAAAATAATTCTTCCATATGATGAAACAAATCAGAAGACCGAGCAAGTGAAAAGCTATAGAACTGGTGCAAGGAGAAAGGAATAATGTTACAACAGAGAGGAGCAAGAGATACAATTGTGAACAGATTGAATCATTTGTCAGTGGTCATTTTAGGGCAAATAAGTTGCGGTGTCCCAGTGAGTTAGGGTATGTTTAGTTCAAAAGGGTTCAAAACCCTTTCCAGCTTTTGTCTGTAAGAGTCATGTGTTTTAATTGTTTTTCTGCTTTGTCTACACAACTTGATCTGCTTAGTATTTTCAGTAACTATCCCCTATCCCCCAAATGACACGTGATCTGCTGCTATGTGTCCGTCCGCGTGCTGGAACACTAATGAACACTCAGAACGCAGGGAGACAGCAGCTGCCCAGCAGCCTTCAAGTTTCAACAGCCCTACCCAGCAGGACAGCAGTTAATTTACATCTAAGGGAGCAGCAGTCACCTCAAAAGCTTCATGAACATACAGCTTTTGCATAAGAAATGTGTTGAAATTGCAGAAACTATGCATAATTAAACTTAAGCCTTGCATGTTCCCCAAATAATGGGTTTAGATATTAGATGATGAAATGGCCTTGATTTCTAAATTTCTCATTTTGTGTTTTTCTAACCCCTCCTACAAACATTTTAGAGAAACCATAGTATTCAAAGGTTTTGTGGCTCAAAACCAGTACCCCAAGCTATGCCAAAAGAACATGACTGGGTGCGGTGGTTCACCCGTGTAATCCCAACACTTTGGGAGGTTGAGGCGGGTAGATCACAAGGTCAGAAGTTCAAGACCAGCTTGGCCAAGACGGTGAAACCCCCTCTCTACTAAAAATACAAAAATTAGCTGGGTGTGGTGGTGGGTGCCTGTAATCCCAGCTGCTCAGGACTGAGGTCGAGAGTTGCTTGAACCCGGAAGGCAGAGATTGCAGTGAGCCAAGATCGTGCCACTGCACTCCAGCCTGGGCAACAGAGCAAGAGTCTCTTAAAAAAAAAAAAAACAGAAAGAACATTATTGGGCTGGGCACGGTGGCTCACGCCTGAAATTCCAACACTTTGGGAGGCCGAGGAGGGTGGATGACCTGGAGTCAGGCGTTCAAGACCAGCCTGGCCAACGTGGTGAAACCTCATCTCTACTAAAAATGCAAAAATTAGCTGGGGGTGGTGGTGGGTGCCTGTAATCCCAGCTACTTGGGAGGCAGAGGAAGGAGAATCGCTCGAACCCAGGAGGCAGAGGTTTCAGTGAGCCCTTATCACCCTTTGCACTCCAGCCTGAGCAGCAGAGTAAGACTCTATCTCAAAAAAAAAAAAAAAAAGAAAAAGAAAAGAAAAGAAAAGAAAAAAGAACATTTTTGACTTATATAGTTAATGAAGTTAACTTTCATTTGAGAAGGACATCTTAACTCAGATGGGTCAAATCCCTAAAATCACACTTCCCCTTCGGAACTTTTCATAAAAGAGTCCTGAGAGTCACTCAGCAACACGGGTGCTTGATACGCAATATTGAAGACTTTGCAATGTCCAGGTAGAATTTCGCCTTAACCAACTAATGAATGAAAACTTAAAGTAACTTTTTGTTCTTATTCCACAAATTTACCACTTTTTTTAGGAGAGCTGGTAACCAAAGTGAATGATATCTGTAGACCAGTAGTTCCTACACCTGGGTACAAATTGCAGTTATCTATGGAGACTACATTAAATGCAAATTTCTGGATCCTAATTCAGAGTTACTAAGTCAAAATCTATAGGGATATGATTGAGGGTTCTGTGTATTTTAAGAGGCTTTCGAGGTGATTCTTACATTGTGCCAACCCACTCAGCATCAATTGCTGTTGGAGCACAACTAACAAAGGCAACCTAGGCCGGGCGCATTGGCTCACGCCTGCAATCCCAGCACTTTGGGAGGCTGAGGCAGGTGTTATCACCTGAGGTCAGGAGTTTGAGACCAGACTGACCAATATGGTGAAACCCTATCTCTACTAAAAATACAAAAATTAGCTGGGCGTGGTGGCACGCGCCTGTAGTCACACCTCCTCTGGAGGCTGAGACAGGAGAATCACTTGAATCCAGAAAGTGGAGGTTGCAGTGAGCTGAGATCACACCACTGCACTCCAGCCTGGGCAACAGAGTGAGACTCTGTCTCCAAAAACAAAAACAGAAACAAAAAAACAAAGGCAACCTAATTCCCATGCATCATCTCTAATAGCAAGTACTGTTGCCTTATTCTACAAATAGAATGTCTTTATCCATTTAAATGACATTTTTAGAATACCTGTGGAGGACAAAACTGTTCTACCTTTGCTGAGTTACTGGCCTCCAGCCCAAACACACACACAAATCCAGATCCACCTACCCACATAGATACATGGCCAAGGGGTGGACCCTTTGCAGTCATAATGGAAGTTAATGAAGTTAACTTTCATTTGAGAAAGACATCTTAACCCAGAACTGTGAAGTGGCCGTGTTTTTGTTTTTTTTGTTTTTGTTTTTGTTTTTTTGTTTTTTGAGATGGAGTCTCACTCTGTTGCCCAGGCTGGAGTGCAGTGGTGCAGTCTAGGCTCACTGTAACCTCCACCTTCTGGGTTCAAGCAGTTCTCCTGCCTCAGTCTCTGAGTAGCTGGGTCTACAGGTGCCTGCCACCATGCCCAGCTAATTTTTGTATTTTTAGTAGAGACCGGGTTTCATCATGTTGGTCAGGCTGGTCTCAAACTCCTGACCCGGTGATCCACCCGCCTCAGCCTCCCAAAGTGCTGGATTACAGGCATAAGCGACTGTGCCCAGCCAAGTGACCATGTTTTAACCTTACAGAACGATGAGCCGTAAAGTCCTGTCTGTCTGCAAAGAGAGAAAAATAAAGTGTTAAACCAGAAATTAGCAGAGACAGGAATGGAGAAAGAATGCTGTCTAAATGTCTGGGGGTTTTCCATTTCTGAATTACAGCCATTTCCTGAAGCTCAGCTGCATTCTTGCCCTTGTGTTAGCCTGAGACACCTCTGTATCCTTCCAATGAATTATTGCCCCTCACCCTTTTCCCCCTAAGTTACTTTGGTTTCTGTTACTTACAACCACAGAACCCTAATACAAATCTCATTCAGCAGTTTCAACAAAATTCATTTTACATCAACAGTAGCTCCCTCATACACCCACTAAGCTTGGGTGCTGAAAAAGGAGAGAAGCAACACATCTGTAGAGTCAGTTCCAGAAGAACACTAGTTCTATGCAGAGTTTTCTGCTCGCTAAATGTGCTTTTTGGAGGCAGGTATTCTTTGATTCCCCAGTCGGAGTATTTTCCTTAAAGTCACTTGAATTATAACTAAGCAGTTTCCCTGTACTCTGCCCACCAAATATTCCTGAAGAAGAAGTTTCCTTTCTTGGCACCATGCCCAGGACTCACATCCAGGAGTGATGCCTCTGAGCCTTTTCTGGCCTCTATTTTCAGAAATCTGCAATCAGCTGCTAACATCCCCTGCTTGTTACAGGTCCTCACATTTTATGATACAGACTTTTCCTCAGACCTCGCCTTTCTTCCTATCTCATTTTCCTCCTTTTTTAAATAAACCATCCACAGAGTTGATATTCTGGTGTCACATATTTATTATTTATCGTTTAGAACTTCTAAAATCCACATATGATTTTTGTGAAGAAGTGGGTTTTTGATTCTGTTTTTTTTTTGCCACAGACCTAGAATTTAAGCTAAAGTTGGTCTCAAACCTCTTTTTCCCAGGAATTCCCTTTGTTACTTAATTAAATCATCAGAACCCGCTTTTTGAATTATAGGCAGATTCACGATGGGAGGACCCTGGGAGGAATTTGGGAGGTTACAGGAACCTCAGGTATGACCTAGCACTCATCCCTTTATTAAGGGAGTTGGAAAAGGTATAAAGAAGGTGAGGAGGTAAATCAGATTCCTAGAGCTGAGAATTACCCCAACGGCTAGCGATATTCGTATATGAATTATTTTTGTGCGTTCACCCTTCTATGACTATAAGACTCAGAAGAGAAATCAGCTTTCTTAATTGTTACTTTCCTTAGAACAAGTATTTCCTTAGAACAAGTATTGAACAAGTATTCCTTGAACAAGTATTGAAGTCAGTGGCTCTTAATTGTTTGTTTTGTGTGTGTATGTTACGCTGAAGAGTTCAAATATTCCATCTCTCATAATTATTCCGTAAGGTCTGTGTCTTTTTCTCAGTAGTTACTTTAGTTAAGATTTGTATTGTGATAGTCTATTTTGGGAAAATTCCAGGGATTTTAGTGCGTCTTAGTTTCTTTACTACCCAGCACTGCAAAGAATCTATCCCCTTGTGTAAAATGAGTGTGAGGGAAGTCTGAACATGCTCATCCCAGGTGGGAGTAACTAAGCCCAGGACTTTACTAGATAAGTAACAGGTGTGAAGTGTTGTCAAAAGGCTCTTCTCTTTGACAGCTGAATTGAGCCATAAAATTTTTAAATAATTTATGCAAGTCTGCGGGAGCCCAGATATAGATTGTTAATCCAAGGCTCAGAATGCATGAGTGTTGATTTCACAGTGAAATGCTTAAAAGTTAATTTTTGTATTGTGTCTCTTTGGCCTAGGTGAAAATATGCAGATTGCCCCACAAGTCCAAATTAATTTAGTAAACTATTACCCATGGACTTAACATGTTCTGTGTGCTCTTAAGTAGAATCAGAGTTTATCGTAATCATATGTTTCCGTTTACATTTTAAAATATTATGAGATGGCCAAAACCAGGGTTAAGAAACCTTTAAAACATCTTTAATTTCAGCTTAACTGCAAGTTTGTGTACTCTTCTTGTAAGCTGGATTTTTCCTCCTCAAAAAGAGAGAAGCAAAGCAACATGTGGTTTGTTACATTCATTGCTCTTCTTAGCCTGTTTTGCATTAGGAGTTATGGAAACCTAAAACTGAAAGCTCCATAAAGAAAAACCGTACAGGGAAGGAAAGAAATAGAGAAAAAAGACATCTGAGACTCGGCCCTTTTCCCGCATCTGCCCTGAAAATACATTCCAGTGTAAAATGTGCATCCTTGGTAGTTGAAAGTAGAAAGGAGAAGAGAATAAATATATATTTTTTTAAATCACACAAGCCAGAGATGGTGGTTCATGCTTGTAATCCCAACACTTTGAGAGGCCAAGGCAGGAAGATTGCTTGAGCCTACAAGTTCAAGATCAGCCTGGGCAAGACAGTGAGACCCCTGTCTCTACAAAAAAATACAAAAATTAGCCGGGCATAGTGGTGTGTGCTTGTGGTCCCAGCCACTTGGGAGGCTGAGGTGGGAAGATTGCTTGAGCCCAGGAGTTTGTGGCTGCAGTGAGCTTTGATCATGCCACTGCACTCCAGCTTGGACAACAGAACGAGACCCTGTCTCAAAAAAAATAAAAAACAAATATATATATGTAGGTATATATATATACCTACAAAGTACTTTAGTTAAGTAGGCCTTGTATTTCCCCTTTAAGAACTATCTAAAACATAAAACCATCAGAGAAAAAAACACAAACAGAAAACTATAAATGTCCATTCATTCCAGGCCATTCTGTAAATTAACTGTCACACCTGTTGGCAGGCTTCTAGCAGTAGCATGGCAAAAGTCCCAGCCCACCTTCTTCGAACTGCTCCTAGCAATGTTGATGGCAACAGTGAGTATTTTCCTCACAAGCACAGAAAATTTGCAGTACAGATAATGCACTAGCAGTTGTCTTGAATTATTTTTCCCCTTATAATTCCACTATTAATTAAATTTGTTATTATATAGCATGAGCATCATAATGCCTGGATGTTTCTGTTATAGGCTTTCAAGGATCCCAGATATTTATGTGTGTGATCATCATGTTTATTCTCCCTAAGAAATCTCTTAATTAGGCATGAGAAATAGAATGACAAGCATTTTTCTGTAGTAGATTTTAATTTGCCTGACTGTATGGGGGAAAAAAAGCCACTTCATGAAAGATCTTTGTAGGAATCAGTTGCATGGTAGAGAAAGTCATTTTAAAGGTTACTGGAAAGGCAAGAAGATGATCATAAATGTTGCTTGGGTAGGAATTTGCTCTCCTCTTTTTTTTTTTTTTTTTTTTTTTTTTGAGACGGAGTCTCACTCTGTCACCAGGCTGGAGTGCAGTGGCATGATCTTGGCTCACTGCAACCTCCCCTTCCCAGGTTCAAGCGATTCTCCTGCCTCAGCCTCCTGAGTGGCTGGGACTACAGGCACGTGCCTCCGGGTCCAGCTAATTTTTGTATTTTTAGTAGAGATGGGGTTTCACCATGTTGGCCAGGATGGTCTCAATCTCTTGACCTCATGATCCACCTGCCTCATCCTCCCAAAGTGCTAGGATTACAAGCATGAGCCACCGCGCCCAGCCTTGCTCTCCTCTTTTATCTTTTGAGCGGTAGCTCCATTTGCAGAGATTGTCTAGCCATATCATTGGATTTTTCAAAAAAAACCCTTAGGCTGTTCAGATCCTAAAAATGTGATATCATAAAATGATTTCCTAAGTCATACTTATAGTTTTCACTAAATCGCTCCCACCAAACACACTTTTCCAATAGGTAGAAGCATTTCAGAGATTTCTGGAATCTTGTTAGAATTTCTTGAAAGAAAAGCTGATAAGTTCAGAAATGGTTGACCGTGGAAATGTGATCTAGTCTATTATAAATGTAACAATGTACTCAGCAGTCTTCAATTGGAACTAGAGTTTGTGTTAAGTAAAAATGTTTGGTCTTCAACAGGAAGTAGATTGTCTTTACAAGCTCAAGTGATACGAGTTCCAATAGTCTCCTATTATTTGAGCTCATCTGCAATAAATTTTTGTTTGGGGACATATTGTTAGAATTGCCCAGATATGCTGCCAGACAGAATATTAATTCTATTGCCTTTTTTTTTCTTTTTTTGCATTTGTTGAAACTGAAAGATTTTAGTTAAAAAAAAAAGAGAGAAAAATAATGGAAAATGTATTATAGTCCTGTGAGTTGAGCTATAATCAATTTTGTCTGAAAAGTTTATTAATGGCTGCATTACTTCATTGCCTTCAGGATATCATGTGAGATACATTCAGTAGAATGCATTACACACAAACTAACAACTGAACTATGTTCATGGTCTCTTTTGTTCAGCACGATCTGCATTTAAATGGAAGAGGTGATGGTTGGGTTGCTGAACTCATCCAAGAGTGCTGTCTTTGACTAAGTGCTTAGTACATACTGATACTGGTAATGCCTAATAGGCAACAGAGCAACTATTATATAAATATCTTCGAATACAGGCTAGTTTTGTTGTATTTAGACAATAAAATGATTTTGTGTCTGTAGAAATTAAGATGGTACAATAAACTGCTTCAGAAAGCTCAGGGTGTGATTTGTCTGATTATCTCCAGGGTTGGTGTGTGTTGGAAGGTCCATGTTTTTGCCTTTGTGCTGTATAACTCTTTGGTCCTAAAGGCCAGCAAAGCCAAAATATTGTCATTGAGCTCCCCTAAATGAGACTGACAATCACTGCTTCATTTCTGGCTCAAATAATATGGTATTAAAAATTTCTAGGCCATGGCTGGGCACAGTGGCTCGTGCCTGTAATCCTAGCCCTTTGGGAGGCCAAGGCAGGTGGATCAGTTGAGGTCAGGAGTCCAAGACCAGCCTGGCCAACATGGTGAAACCTCATCTCTACTAAAAAAAAAAAAAACTACAAAAATTAGCCAGGCATCGTGGCAGGCACCTGTAATTCCAGCTAGTTGGGAGACTGAAGCAGGAGAATCGCTTGAACCCGGGAGGCAGAGGTTGCAGTGAGCTAAGATCAGACCACTGCACTCCAGCTTGGGCAACAGAGCAATACTCTGTCTCAAATAAATAAATTTCTAGACCAGGCATGGTGGCTCATACCTATAATCCCAGCACTTTGGGAGGCTGTGGCGGGTGGATCACCTGAGGTCAGTAGTTCAAGACCAGCCTGGCCAACATGGTGAAACCTCGTCTCTACTAAAAATACAAAAATTAGCCGGGTATGGTGACATGTGCCTATAGTCCCAGCTACTCAGGAGGCTGAGATGGGAGAATCACTTGAACCCAGGAGGCGGAGGTTACGGTCAGCCGAGATTGCACCACTGCACTCCAGCCTGGGCAACAGAACAAGACTCTGTCAAAAAAAAAAAAGAAAATCCAGATTTATTCTACTTACATTCTGGTGATGCTGCCAAGAGAAAAGCCAGGAAAAGCAAAACATATTATTTTGCTACTTATAGGAAGCTCTGCTTTAGAGCATTGGCTTTGATGTCAGACCAGGGTTTGAATTCAGGCTCCTTCCCAAATTACCTGATAACTTTATACAATTTATCTTACTTTTCTCTTTTGTAAAATGGGAAAATAAGATCCACCTTATGTCGTTATAATGATTTTTTTAAAAAATGTACAGGATTTAGTACAATGCCTAGCATACTAGTACTCCGTAAGTTATAGCTGGTATAATAATGAGAGAGGTTCATTTGGCACTATTGTGTTCTTACTCGATCTATCACCAAAGATAAAGTAGTGACATCACACTGATTGTGAAAAATGACTCAGAATCTAATACATACTCAAGTCCTCATTCTGTTAGTTTTGGGACAAATGGAGAGTTCTGGAGCAGTGAGAGCTCAGTGTAGAAGCCCTTGGTCTAATGGGGCTTCAGGGAACATTTCCTGGACCCATCCTGAACAAAGTCTTGAAGTAAGAGTTAGGTTAACAAAAACGAGCAGTTAGATGGCTCCAAGTAGAAGAAACAGCAGAATGAAACATATGGTTGGAAACTCCTAGTTCTACAGCCTGGAAGTGAGGTATGACCAATGATGGAGACAGAGCTGGAGGATCGGTAGGGACTAGAAATGGAGG
Source organism: Chlorocebus sabaeus (assembly GCF_047675955.1). Lineage (NCBI taxonomy): Eukaryota > Metazoa > Chordata > Mammalia > Primates > Cercopithecidae > Chlorocebus > Chlorocebus sabaeus. Next base: position 39,986,601 of record NC_132914.1, on the reverse strand, counting down.
GGCTTCTTTGCAAAGAGTCTTAATTTTATCTCATGAAGGTTTTGGAAAAACTGAAGAAGGGAATTTTTTTGAAATTTAAATAGAGATACGGTTTCATCCTGTTGCCCAGGCTGGTCTCGATCTCCTGGGCTCAAACAATCCTCCCGCCTTGGCCTCCAAAAGCGCTGGAATTACAGGCGTGAGCCACCATGCCCAGCCCACAGAAGGGATTTTAAAAGAAAATGAGACCAAGCACAGTGGCTCACGCCTGTAATCGCAACACTTTGGGGTACCAAGGTGGGAGGGTGGCTTGAGGCCAGGAATTCGATACCAGGCGAAACCCCATCTGCACTAAAAACACAAAAAATTAGCCAGGGTAGTGACACACACCTATAGTCCCAGCTACTCAGCAGAGCTGGGATGGGTGGATCACTTTAGCTCAGGAGATCGAGGCTGCAGTGAGATCGAGGTGCATGATCGCACCACCACATTCTAGCCTGGGTGACAGAGCAAGACCCTGTCTCAAAAAAAAAGAGAGAGGGAGAGAGAGAAAAAAAGAAAAAGAAAATGAGACTAGGCATAGAGGCTCACACCTGTAATCCCAACACTTTGGGAGGCTGATGTGAGAGGATTACTTGAGGCTAAGAGTTAAGAGTTCAAGACAAGCCTGAACAACATAGTGAGACCCATCTCTATTAGAAATAAATAAATAATAATGTTTTAAAAGAGAATGGCATCATTAGATTTGTGGTGGCCGGTGAAGAATGAACATAGGGATGGGCAGACCTGAGAGAGTGAGTTAAGCTGTGGTTGTATCCAGGGTGGGGAAATGGGCAGGGAGCAGCCATAGGGGTAGGGAGGAAAGATACCAGCATGCTTCGTTTTACTGCACCCCACTGTATCATGCTTCACAGATACTGCGTTGTGGCAATCCCGTGTCAAGCAAGTCTACCAGCACCATTTATTCCAACACTGTGTGCTCACTTCGTGTCTCTGTGTCACATTTTGGTAATTCTAGCAATATTTCAAGCTGCTTCATTATTTTTATATCTGTGATAGTGATCTGTGATCAGTGATCTTTGATGTTACTATTTTAATTGTTTTGGGGCACCATGAACTGTGCCCATATAAGAATATAAGATAGGCAAATTTAATTGATAATTTTTTTTGTTTTTGAGGCAGAGTCTTGCTCTGTTGCCCAGCCTGGAGTGCAGTGGCATGATCTCAGCTCACTGCAAGCTCCGTCTCCCAGGTTCACACCATTCTCCTGCCTCAGCCTCCCAAGTAGCTGGGACTACAGGCTCCCGCCACCAAGCCCGGCTAATTTTGTTTTTGTATTTTTAGTAGAGATGGGGTTTCACCGTGTTAAGGAGGATGGTCTCGATCTCCTGACCTTGTGATCTGCCTGCCTCAGCCTCCTAAAGTGCTGGGATTACAGGTGTGAGCCACTGCGCCCGGCCATCAATAAATGTTTTGTGTCTGACTACTCTCCCAGATGGACTTTCCCTCATCTTTCTCCTCCTCCTTGGCTTTCCCTATCCCCTGAGATACAGCAATATTGCAGTTAGACCAATTAATATCCCCACAGTGGCCTGTGTGTTCAGGTGAAAGGAAGAGGCACACATCTCTCACTTTCAGTCGAAAGCTGGATATGATTAAGCTTAGTGAGTAAGGCATGTTAAAAGCTGAGAGAGGCCAAAAGCTAGGCCTCTTGTGCCAAACCAGCTAGCCAAGTTGTGACTGCAAAGGAATAGTTACTGAAGGTAATTAAAAGTGCTAATCCAGTGAACATGAATTATAAGAAAGTGAAACAGACTTATTGCTGATAGAAAGTTTTAATGGTCTGGATAGAAGATCAAACCAGCCACAACATTCCCCTAAGTGAAAGCCTAATCCAGAGCAACGCCCTCTCTTCCATTCTATGAAGGCTGAGAGAGGTGAGGAAGCTACAGAAGAAAAGTTTGAAGCTAGCAGAGGTTGGTTCTTGAGGTTTCAGGAAAGAAGCCATCTCTCTAACATAAAAGTGCAAGGTGAAGTAGCAAGTGCTGATGGAGAAGCTGCAGCAAATTATCTGGAAGATCCAGCTCAGATCACCGATGAAGGTGGCTACACTAAACAACAGACTTTCTTTTTTTTTTTTTTTTTTTTTTTTTTGAGACGGAATCTCCCTCTGTTGCCCAGGCTGGAGGGCAATGGCCGGATCTCAGCTCACTACAAGCTCCTCCTTCCAGGTTTACGCCATTCTCCTGCCTCAGCCTCCTGAGTAGCTGGGACTACAGGCGTCTGCCACCTCGCCCGGCTAGCTTTTTGTTTTTTTTAGTAGAGACAGGGTTTCACCGTGTTAGCCAGGATGGTCTTGATCTCCTGACCTCGTGATCCGCCTGTCTCGGCCTCCCAAAGTGCTGGGATTACAGGCTTGAGCCACTGCACCCGGCAACAACAGACTTTCAATGCAGTTGAATTCCTATATTGGAAGACGATGCCATCTAGGATTTTCATAGTGTGAGAGAAGTCAATGCCTCACTTCCAAGCTTTGAAAGACAGGCTGACTCTCTAGTTAGGAGCTGATGCAGCTGGTGACTTGAAGTTAAAGCCATTGCTCACTGACCATTCAAAAAACTCTAGGGCGCTTAAGAATTATGCTAAATCTACTCTGTGCTCTGTAAATGGAGCAACATCCATATGGCTTCTGAATAACAGCATATCTGTTTATAGCATGGTTTACTATTTTAAGCCCAATGTTGAGAACTACTATTCAGAAAAAAAAAAAAAGATTTCTTTAAAAATATTACTGCTCATTGACGAGGCACCTGGTCACCCAGGAGCTCTGCTGGAGATGCACAAGATTAATGCTACTTTCATGCTTGCGAACACAACATCCATTCTGCAGCTCATGAATCATGGAGTAGTTTCATCTTTCAAGTCTTATTTTAAAAATACGTTTCTTAAGGCTATAACTGCCATAGATAATGATTCCTCTGGTGATCTAGGCAAAGTAAATTGAAAACTTTCTGCAAAAGGACTTACCATTCCAGATGCCATTAAGAACATTCATGATTCGCAGGAGGATGTGAAAATATCAACATTTTGAAGAAGTTTATTTCAACCTTCATGGAAGACTTTGAGCAGTTCAAGACTTCAGTGGGGCTGGGCACGGTGGCTCACGGCTGTAATTCCAGCACTTTCGGAGGCCGAGGCGGGCGGACTGCCTGTGCTCAGGAGTTCGTGACCAACCTGGGCAACATGGTGAAACCCCCTCTCTACTAAAATACAAAAAAAAATTAGCTGGGCCTGGTGGCACGTGCCTGTAGTCTAACTACTCAGGAGGCTAAGGCAGGAGAATCACTTGAACCTGGGAGGCGGAGGTTGCAGTGAGCCAAGATTACACCACTGCACCCAGCCTGGTGACAGAGCAAGACTCTAAAAAACCAAAAAATCTTCAGTGCAGGATGTAACTGCAGAAATATCAAGAGAACTGGAATTAGAAGTAGAAGCCAGGTAAGGTGACTTACACCTATAATTTCAGCTGCTTGTGAGGCTGAGGTGAGAGGCTCAGGCCAGGAGTTTGAGACCAGCCTGGGCAACATAGTGAGGTGACGTCTCTCTCGCTTGCTCTCTTTTCTTTTTTTTTTTTTTTTGAGACAAGGTCTGGCTTTATCACCCAAGCTGAAGTATGTGGTGGCTCAATCTCAGTGACCTCTGTCTCCCAGGCTCAAGTGATCCTCCTGTCTCAGCCTCCCAAGTAGCTGGGACTGTAGATGCGCACAACCACTCCTGGCTAATTTTTGTTTTGTTTGTTTTCTTTTTTTGTTTTGTTTTGTTTTGTTTTTTGTAGAGATGGGGTTTCGCTGTGTTGCCCAGGCTGGTCTCGAACTCCTGAACTCAAGTAATCCACCCACCTTAACTTCCCAAAGTGCTGGGATTACAGATATGAGTGACCACGCCAAGGCCCCATCTCTTAAAAAATATTTTTAAATTAGCCAGGCATGGAGCACATGCCTATAGTCCTAGCTACTCGGGAGGCTGATGCAGGAGGATTGCCTGAGCCCAGGAGTTCCAGGTTGCCGTGAGTTATGGTGGCACTACTGCACTCTAGCCATGGTGAGAGCAAAATCCTGTCTTAAAAATAAATAAATAAATAAATAAAGTAAACCTGGAGATGTGACTGAATTGCTGCAATCTCACAATCAAATTTTATCAGATGAGCAATTGCTTTTTTTTTTTTTTTTTTTTTTAAGAGACACAGTCTCACTCTGTCGCCCAGGCTGGAGTGCAGTGGCATGATCTCTGCTCACTGCAACATATGCCTCCCAGGTTCAAGAGATTCTCCTGCCTCAGCCTCCCAAGTAGCTGGGACTACAGGTGGGTGCCAACATGCCTGGCTAATTTTTGTATTTTTAGTAGAGACAGGGTTTCACCATGTTGGCCAGGCTAGTCTCAAACTCCTGACTTCAAGTGATCCACCCATCTTGGCCTCCCAAAGTGCTGGGATTACAGGTGTCAGTCACCGGACCGGGCCTGAGGAATTGCTTCTTAGAAATGAGCAAAGAAGGCGGTTTCTTGATGGAATCTACTCCTGGTGAAGATGCTGTGAACATTGTTGAAATGACAACAGAGGATTTAGAATATTACATAAAGTTAGTTGATAAAGCAGCAACAGAGTTTAAGAGGATTGACTCCAATTTTGAAAGAGATTCTACTGTGGGTAAAATGCTACCAAACAGCACCACATGCTACAGAGAAATCTTTTGTGAAAGGAAGAGTCAATTGATGCAGCAAACTTCATTGTTTCCTTATTATAAGAAATTGTTGTAGGGACATGGATGCAGCTGGAAACCATCATTCTCAGCAAACTATCGCAAGAACAGAACACCAAACACCGCATGTTCTCACTCATAGGTAGGAATTGGACAATGAGAACACTTGGACACAGGAAGGGGAACATCACACACCAGGGCCTGTTGTGGGGTGGGGGGAGTGCAGAAGAATAGCATTAGAAGATATACCTAATGTAAATGACGAGTTAATGGGTGCAGTACACCAACATGGCACATGTATACATCTGTAACAAACCTGCACGTTGTGCACATGTACCCTAGAACATAAAGTATAATTTTAAAAAATTTAAAAAAAGAAATTGTCACAGTCATCCTAACCTTTACCAACTACCATCCTGATCACTCAACAGCCACCAACATTGAGATAAAACCCTCCACCAGCAAAAAGATTACTGAAGGCTCAGATGATCGTTAGCATTTTTTAGCAGTAAGGTATTTTTAATTAAGGTAGGTACTTTTTTTAGACATTGTGCTATTGCACACTCAGTAGACTATAGTGTAGTGTAAACATAACTTTTATATGCATTGGAAAATTAAAATACTTACTTTATTGCAGTGGCCTGGAAGTGAACTCACAATATCTCTGAAGTATGCCTGTACAGAGTCAATAGATAATTTATTTTCCTTTTCTTTTCTTTCTTTCTTTCTTTTTCTTTCTTTCTTTCTTTCTTTCTTTCTTTTTCTTTCTTTCTTTCTTTCTTTTTTTCTTTCTCTTTCTTTCTTTCCTTTCTTTCTTTCTTTCCTTCTTTCCTTCTTTCTTTCTTTCGTTCTTTCATTCTTTCTTTTGTTCTTTCTTTCTTTCTTTCTTTTTGACACAGTCTTGCTCTGTTGCCCAGGCTGGAGTACAGTGGTGCAGTCAGAGCTCACAGAAGCCTCTAACTCCTGGGCTCAGATGATTCTCCCACCTCAGCCTCCTGGGTAGCTGGGACTATAGGTGCATGCCACAGTGCCAAGTGGGAAAAATTTAAAAGATAGAAAGATCTAATATATAACTGAATGAAGATAGGCAAGAAGTAGAGTATCCTGAGTAAAGGAGGCACCTGTGATGACTGTGATGACTGGGTTTCTAGGTTACTCAGAGTATTAGTGGTCTCATAAACACACTGGGAATAGAAGAGGAAGGAGGATATTTGTTTGGAGGGAAGTGGATCATGTGATTTAGAAATTCAGGCTTTCTAAAGAGATTTCAAGTGAGCCAATTAGTTTGAATTTCTATCAGATCTTTTTTTTTCTGGTTATCCATTGTCATATCAGATCTTATAAGCCAAAAAGAGCAAATGACCTAAACAATAAATTTGATTTTTTTATTTTGAATTTTTATGGATACATAGAAGGGGTATATATTTAGGGGGTACATGAGATATTTTGATACAGGTTTGCAATGCGTAGTAATCATATCATGAAGAGTGGGGTGTCCATCACCTCAAGCATTTATCCTTTGTGTTACAAAAAATTCAGTTACACTCTTTTAGTTATTTTTAAATGTACAAGTATTACTGACTATAGTTACCCTGTTGTGCTATCAAATAGGAGGTCTCATTCATTCTTCCTAACTATTGAGAGTTCTTTAAATATTCAAACTGGAACATTGAAGCTCTAATGAATTGACCCATTTTTTAAAATCCAAATAAAATTTAAAAAAAAAAACAGAATAAATGGACTGATAATTAAGACTTAGTATGCGCAAGATTCTGAGTCAAGTTCTGTGGAGGATAAAATATGAACAAGACAGTCATTCACCACTCCACAAATATCTATTGAGAATCCCCTAGATGCCAGGCAAAGTATCTGCTGTATCTAATGTACCAGGCCAGAGTATCTCAGCACTTTGGATATATCATTAAACAAAACAGACAAGATTCTCTTCCCTAGTCCCTCTATAATCCAGTGCAAACTCAAAGTTCAAGAGAGTAAAGCTCTCCAAACATAAAGGAGAAAATAAATATTAAAAGTAACTTGGACCAAAACACAGTTACTTACTAGAGCTATGTGTGATTCAAGGTCAGCAGAACAATTTGAATTCCAAATCTTGGCCCTGGTGCAGTCTAATTAAAGCTTGTAAACCAGTCTTCACTACAAAATCACCTCCTTTTAATTCCTACAGTTGCAGAAAGGGTCTTGGGATCTCAGATAAGACAAAGAAATGTTATGGAAAGCTTTGCTGGCTGTTTTCTTCTTCCAGGAGGCTTCTGGCTGCTCAAAATAATTCTTTACTGACACCTCTCTAAGAACACCTTGGTTAGTTATAGCACATGGTAACAGTGTTAAAAGCTGGCATACCCAGATTTTCCCTTGTGGAGAACCAACCATCCTAGTTGGTGGAGAGTTTAAATATCAAAAGAAAACACCTGGTGAGCAAAATAGTTTTGAGCACGTAGTTCATGAAACAAAGCAGCAAATATTCTATAATTTTAAAATTCAGCTGGCTGTAGTGGATCACGCCTATAATCACAGCTACTTGAGAGGCTGAGATGCAAGGATCACTTAAGCCTGGGAGGCAGAGTCTCCTGTGAGCTATGATTGTACCACTGCACTCCAGCCTAGGTGACAGGGCAAGACCCTGTCTCTAAATAATTTTTTTTTTTTTTAATTTAAGATGGAACAGGCAGGGCGCAGTGGCTCACGCCTGTAATCCCAGCATTTTGGGAGGCAGAGGCAGGCAGATCATGAGGTCAGGAGTTTGAGACCAGCCTGACCAACATGGTGAAACACCGTCTCTACTAAAAATACAAAAAATTAGCCAGGCGTGGTGGTGGGCACCTGTAATCCCAGCTGCTCAAGAGGCTGAGGCAGGAGAATCACTTGAACCTGGGAAGGGGAGGTTGCAGTGAGCCGAGATCACGCCATTGCACTCCAGCCTGGGTAATAAGATTGAAACTCCGGCTCAAAAAAAAAAGATGGAGCAGTATCTATTATTTCAAAGTTGTGTATAAAACCCTAACTACTAGATTGCACACCCCCATTTAACATACCGCTTTCCAATGGCATTTTGATCTCTGCAGTAGGTGTTAGTTGGGTAGTTCTTCCACATGGATTACATTTCAACCTAAAAATCATGTGCCTACTTCTTTTATAATGATAGGCCCCTGAGCTCTTTTAATTTTTTAATTTTTTAATTTTTTGAGACAGGGTTTCTCTCTTGTCACCCAGACTGGAGTGCAATGTTGTGATCTTGGCTCACTGCAACCTCCGCCTCCCAGGTTCAAGCGATTCTCCTGACTCAGCCTCCTGAGTAGCTGGGATTACAGGCACCCGCCACCATGCCCAGCTAGTTTTTGTATTTTTAGTAGAAATGGGGTTTCACCATGTTGGCCAGGCTGGTCTTGAACTCCTGACCTCAGGTGATCCGCCCACCTCAGCCTCCCAAAGTGCTGGGATTACAGGCGTGAGCTACCACGCCCAGCCACTGAGCTTTTCAATATTACATGTGAATAGTGTAATATTTTTAAATACTCTATTTTAAAGGTGAATATCAACAGGAAGATAAAGTTTGAGCTTAGAAACTCGGCACAATGGCTCATGCCTATAATCCCAGCACTTTGGGAGGCTGAGGCGGGCAGATCACCTGAGGTCAGGAGTTTGAGACCAAAATAGCCTGGCCAACATGGTGAAACCCTGTCTTTCCCAAAAATTAGCCAGACATGGTGGTGCATACCTGTAATCCCAGCTACTTAGGAGGCTGAGACAAGAGAATTGCCTGAACCTGCAGGTGGAGGTTGTAGTGAGGTGCGATCACACCATTGCACTCCAGCCTAAGTGACAGAGTAAGACTATGTCTTAAAAAAATAAAAATAAAAAAATAAGTTTGAGCTTAGAAATATGAGTCCTTCAGGTTACTGTGTCTTCCATGGGCAGCAAAAAAAAATGGCAATTCCAAGTGAGAGCTTACGTTGGGGCTAAACTATTGGTTGTCTTTCAAGTAAACCATGGAAATACTGACTCATTTACGAATGTCTGGGTCCCTCCTGCTACCCCTTCCACTGCCCCTATGCATGCTGTACACACCGAGCAGCCACAAGTCCAGTTTATCCACCCTGAGAAATCACGCCCTCCGACACACTATCTTCTCTCCCCTTGACTACTGGGGCAGCTTCAAGACTCTTCCCATCTGGTTTCTCTGCAGTTTTCTCCACCCTTCCTCTAATTAGGGCATAAATACAATCATGTCACTCTTCTCTGCTTAAGCTTCTGTGGCTCCCCACTACTCCTAGAATGACTTGGCATCCTTCTGCTGGCTTATGCAGCCGTTCACAGCCTGGGCCTGCTGCCTTTGGGCAGTCTCCAGCCTCTCCCTCCTGTGTTCCAGTTCTTTTGGCCCTCAAATTTTGACCGGCTCAGCCTGTAGTAGGCCCCCTTCCCTATCTTAAACCCATTCCGTTCACCACTCTGATCAACTACTTTTAGTCCTTAAAAATGCAGCTCAAATGTCACCCCAACTTCATGGTTCCTGAATCTTCACTTCTTACTAGAATTGATGTATCAATACTTCCTCTTATTCCTATGTTAGAATTTAACCACACCTCAAATATTCCTATAATCACCATGTATCATGGTTTGTTCTGTAGGTCAGAAAATTAGACCAGTCATTTATTTTCCTCACGTTTTTGTGTATTTTTCTCTCTTCTTTTTGGAATAACTCAAGATATAGAATATGGATTTAGAATGCGAAGTCTCTAGGTCAAGGGAAAGGTCTAGGTCGAACAGTGGTGCCCTTCAACAAGTAATACCCTGCATCTCAACCAAAGAATCTACCAGTGAATCCATAGATGGATGCATGAGGGATCAGACAGCCCCTGCCCCACTATGTCTGGCTCTGTGGAAATGTGGGACTGGTGACACCCTCCTCACATATCATAAGTAAATGCAGCAGAGAGTCCACTCTTGAAGCTTGTGACTGGAAGGAAGAAAGCATGGAGAGGAAGTATGCATTCATGTATCTTCTCATACCAACTAATACTTAAATTTGGATTTTTTTTTTTTTTTTGAGGGAAGTCTCACTCTTAAACCCCAGGTTTGAGTGCAGTGGCTCGATCTCGGCTCACTGCAACCTCTGCCTCCCGGATTCAAACCATTCTCCTGCCTCTGCCTCCCAAGTAGCTGGGATTAAGTCACCTGCCACCATGCCCAGCTAATTTTTATATATTTTAGTACAAATGGGGTTTCACCATGTTGGCCAGGCTGGTTTTGAACTCCTGACCTCAAGTGATCTGCCCACCTCGGCCTCCCAAAGTACTGGGATTACAGGTGTGAGCCACTGCACCCAGCCTTAAATTCGGAATGTTAGTTTCTGCTTTCAAACTTTTCTTCCATATATTAATATTGTAGTATATTTTCTTTATTGTTTCTTCAACAATTTACAAAATTTTACATGAACATTATAAAATGAGGCTGGGCGTGGTGGCTCATACCTATAATCTTAGTACTTTGGGAGGCTGAGGCAGGTGGATTGCTTGAGCTCAGGAGTTCGAGACCAACCTGGGCAACATGATGAAACCCCATCTCTACAAAAAAAAACGCAAAACTTAGCTTGGGGTGGTGGTGTGCACCTATAATCCCAACTACCAAGGAGGTTGAGGTTGCAGTGGACCGAGATCGTGCCCTTGCACTCTAGCGTGGGTGACAGAGCCAGACCCTGTCTCAAATAAATAAATATTTATAGGGTCTGGTGATAGCTCCTGACCCTATCTCAAATAGATAGATACAGCCAGGCACAGTGGCTCACGCCTGTAATCCCAACACTTTGGGAGGCCGAGGCAGGCAGATCACCTGAGGTCAGGAGTTTGAGACCAGCCTGAACAACATGGAGAAACCCCATCTCTACTAAAAATACAAAATTAGCCGGGTGTGGTTGCGCACGCCTATAATCCTAGCTACTCAGGAGGCTGAGGCAGGAGAATCACTTGACCCTGAGAGGCGGAGGTTGTGGTGTGCCAAGACTGTGCCATTGCACTCCAGCCTGGGCAACAAGAGAGAAACTCTTGTCAAAAAAAAAAAAAAAAAAAGATAAGTTGATAGAGAAAAGGTTTATATATAATGTGAAAATATAAAAATTCATTTATTTTATCAATATAATTTTTAAATGATAATTTCCTATAATCTGCCCTCCCTTGGAAACCATACTACTGGTGTGATATTTATAGTATCTAAATAATTTTGTAATGTATATGTCAGCTTACCAAATATTACAACAATATGATCATACTGTATACTGGGGTTTGCAATTTAATACATGTTAGATATGTTGCCATGGTATGGCTCTCTCAATATTTATTGGAAGATTTCGTCTTAGTTTCTTAACTTTTTGATAGTTTTTCAGTAGTGAAATTTAAGAGTGTATCAAACCACAGACAGACAGGAGAGGAGTTGAGAGGGTTGCAGAGCCTGAGGTCAGAACCTGAAGTTACTTATTCAGTTAAGCTGAATGCTAGTTTAATTATCTGTTCATGAAAAGTAACAAACATTTCCTGGGGTAGGGGAAGGAGTATTTCAGAATAGTTAGTAAGGGGTAGGGTGGGCAAAGATGGCAGTATGTCTTCAGTAGTAGATAACAACCCTGAACAAGGTCAATGAATGGACCTGGTCCTATATACTCCCTCACAACTTGGGCTGTGGACTCCAGACAGCACAGCTGTAAACACCTATCTGGTATTAGTGTCATAACCAGCTATTGAGTCTTTAGAGACCCAGAAAATACTAGAACTGGTGGAGCTTCTGGGAGCATCTAGTTAGAGAGGGAGGTGCCCTGGGGGCTGCCTTGGAAGAACAGGGGTGAGGAGAGTTGTAGGAGGGTGTCAGGAGGAAGCCAGTCCAGAACTTCAATAAAGCAGTGACACTTCCATCTGTTTCTATATCAAGATGTTCATTTCATTTTATTTATTTATTTTTTGGAGACAGGGTATCACTCTGTCACCCTAGGCTGGAGTACAGTGGCATGATCTCACTGCAACCTCTGCCTCCTGGGTTCAAGCAATTCTTATGCCTCAGCCTCCCAAGTAGCTGGGACTACAGGCACCCACCACCATGCCCAGCTAAGTTTTGTAGAGTAGAGATGGGGCTTCATCATGCTGGCCAGGCTGGTCTTGAAGTCCTGACCTCAAGTGATCCACCGGCCTTGGCCTCCCAAAGTGCTGGGATTATAGGTGTGGGCCACTACACTTGGCTGATTTTTTATTTTAGTTGGAAAATGGATTGTGTTCTCTCCTCAAAAGTTCTAAACATTGACCTAATCCAAAAACTCCAGCATTTTTAGAGATGAAAAAAACAATACCTTAGAGAAGTGATTCCTCCCTCCCATTGTCACAGATTTAGTAATTGACAGATAATAGACATTTAAGTCTCCTAACTTCAAACCCAGTGCATCAGGGTTCTGTGAAGGGAGAGGTTACCTCCCTCACAAAGGAGGGTCAGGGAGGGGATGAGTACCTCGGATTATTGGAGTAGTAAACCTAAAGAGAGATTGGGTGTAGAAAACGTTAAAGAACCAGTGCTCTCTAATCACATTGCTTTAAATATAATCAAAGGGGAAAGAGTAATTGGAGACCTTGGGAAACTGCAACCTATTATAAAACTTTATAATGCCTGTTAGCCCTAAGAAGAGCTTGGCATCTGCCTTGGGGCCCTTCCCTAGGGATGCCACAGACCCAGGTAATGGTAAGTAGAATTTGCAAATTTTCAGTGACCCACCAGGGTTTAATGACCAATCCGGGATACAACAGAAATGTTTAAAATTGACAAGAAAGTAACACATTTGCCATAAACTTTCAGTGGCAACAAATTTGGAAAGAAACAAATATCAGTTTCTTCATCTGGGTAAGATGGAGGATCCCAAGGGTTTTGTGAACTCTACATTCATATGATTGATTTTGTGATTCTTTTAGGTACCTATCTACATAGTCAGAACAACCAAACTGATGTTCTGGAATATGCTCGCATTGAAAACTAGAACTGTCACCCTATTTAATACTACATCTGCCAACTGCCCCTCAAATTTAGGTCAGATGTCATTTGTGATTGTCAGAGCTTTTGATCTCTCTTTTCTATTAAGAAACCTGAAAGACATCTAATCATTTAAATACATTCTTCCTAGATTGCTGGCACTTACAGTAGTTACAAATCCTTTCAAATGTCTGAGACCAAGAGCAACTAACTCTTACCCTTAAAACTAAAAAGGAGGTCTGTTTACAAGGGAAAAAATGAAGGCAAGGAGCAGAAAAGACCTAAGTCACTATATACACAACACGGAAGAACCAAGGATTAGCGCCAAAGTTGACTTATACTGTGCCCTTTATCTCTTTCTACCAGACCCAACACAGCTGGCTGACATTTGACAAACAAAATGCTGCCTCTTTCTCTGCCCTTGGCATATTTCTGATTTTCTGTTATCCTCTCCTCCATTAGGACATTGTAGTTCAGCTTGACTTTAGATTAGAAACAGAGTTACTTGTACAGGTATAGTATACTTTTGAGGGCCTGAGAAGAATATGTCTAAGAATCATTCATTCACTTAACTTATGTTTATTAAATTTGTCTGCTATGTGCCAGGCATCATTCTAGGTGCTGAGAATACAGTAGTGAGTCCCCAAAGTCCCCAACTTCTAGGAAAGGAGAAAGACAACGAACGATAAACAGACATGTAAATACCTGGCAATGCTAAGAGCTCTGCAGACAAATATTGCAAAGGGAGGGAGGGTGGTATTTTAGTTAGGGAGTCGAAGGCCTCTCTGTAGAGATGACCTTAGAGCAAAGACCAGGATGGAGCGAGGGAACCAAGCCCTGTGAATTTTTGGGCTTCCTTTCTCAACTGGCCCCTAAAGTGTGATCTGCAAGCATGAATATTCCACCTGGCTGAAACAAAAGGATGCTGGTTGGGGGCCTTGCTCTCCATTCTGCATAAGTTCACCCTTGACAAAAACAACCTCTTTCAGACCAGACTAAAGTCTGTTTCATTCAGATTGAACTCTTCGTAGAAAGCTTGCAACTGTCTGCACACTGCTTCATCACTAAAAAACACTTACAGTGGGTAACTGTGACAATACCTGTTGAAAACATAACAAAACGTATTTACAAGTAACTGCCCTAGAGGAAGCACGTTTACAACGGTTGACATTTGATAGTGATAAGTGCCGCTGTAGTTTGTAGTTGGAAGTGTTTTGTGGCCTAATGGGTAGCTGTCCTTTAAAAGCTATTCCAAAAAGGGTCTGCCTGGCTTAATGCATTCACCTGCTGATACTCCCTTTATCATAATGACATGATATTTCAGGGTTTCATTTAAATCAGTAATTGATTGCACATTTCTCCTATAGGTAAGTAGTTGAAATCTTCCCTGAGGAAGCCCAAACAGAGTGAAGCAGGAAAAAGGAAATCTGACCTAGGTATTCATGGTTAATTTTACAGATCCACAGAGGAAAATGGTAACCTTTGAAGTCTTCCCACAAATCCCTAAAACCTAAGGCCAGAAGAGTTCTATATCAGAACGTTTTGGGAATCGTCTTCAAAACCGGAATCCATTTGGCCAATAAAGAGTCTTATTTGAATTACAAATTGTGTTGTCTGAATCAGTGTTTCCAAACTAGTCTACCAGCAGAGCCACAACTTTTCTGTTTCTGCCCCTTTGAAAGAGTAACAACAACAACAAAAAAGAAGTCTTAGCTGCCTTACTTTGTAGCTAACAGAATTTGGTCACAGAGTGATTTACTTGACTGATCTATTTATGGCAACTTGTTTATGTATTTTTAAATCACAGTTACAATGAGCTATTGTTCACTTGTATGCTGTAGAACCATATAGGTTGCAAATCACTCCCAAGGAATCCTGATGGCACAGGAATTATTTTTAGTTAAAAAAAAAAAAGATACCAAAGGAACTGGTGACCACTTTAAATTGCTTTTATTTACTGACATTTTACAAATTGATGAAGCTCTTAAATATTGCATTTTCCCCTTCATTCTCTTGGTATTTCTCTCACCTTGTGATAAGGAGGCTATGGTAGAAACTAAAATTTGTAGTTCAGAAGAGATTAGACCTCTACTGATGATTACTAATCTATCATTTTTTTTCTGGGCTTGCTTTGAGGGTATGTTTTGCTTCTCTTGATCCTTTCTGTAGACAACTGAAGCCCAGCTCCACTTTCTCTCAGTGTACCTACAAATAGCTCAGAAACAAGATTAGCTTCAGTATGGGACACTTCCTTGTGTTTGAATAATGATATTCACTTAACCTATTTGTAAAAACTCTCAATAGTGTACTTGAGTTAGTACTTCGCGTGACCTTGGCTCCTATTCTTTGCTGTTATTTACTGATAAAAATAAATCTCCTGCGCTATGCAGTAGGAATCACTACGAAATTCAGGGAAAGTCCTAAGAGAATTCATATGCTAATGAGACCTTCCAAGTGAGAACTTGCTTAAATGTGCCATTTGCTGACATCATTGTTATGGGCAGAGTGGAGATGATTTCTTTAAGAGGTGGCCTTTCATATTCTCCCAGCGTTTCGTGGCCCGCGCGTGCACCTGCGGGAGGGGGAAGTTTACATAAGCGTCCTAGGGTATTTGCATCTTAGCGGCTTCACTCACTGGGCTCCGGAGAATGGAGCGGTCGGGCGGCGGTAGGTGCTCGAGCGGCGAGGCTGGCCAAGTGGGTGGGTAACTTTTCGAGGAATTGTGCGCGCAGGACCTCGTGGAGACCTGCCAGGGGCACGGTCAGCAGTGACAGTTCCTGGAAAGCGGGCGGCGGCGGGAGCAGGCTGGGCAGGCGCCGCCGGCGGGCGGGAGCGGGGAGCCGGGCCGGGCTGGGATCGCCAGTCGGGAGGCGGGAGGAGGGCGGGATCGGCAGGAAACGAAATGGTTACTTTTTTTTTTTTTTTTTTTTTTTCCCCTACTGCGGGGTCTGATTACTTTTGAAGATCGCCGGCCCCAGGCGGGCTCCCGGCGCTGAGCGGAGACGAGTTTTTCTCCCCGCAGAGAAGGATCCTGGAAGGACGCAGAGCTAGGGCCTGGGGGATGCAGTGGCCTGGACAAGGCGACTCCAACCCGGGGGATCAGAGTCCGTCACGCCGGCAGGGACCGAAGGTCTCTGCGGAGCGGGAGGACCTTTTGTGGGATGCCTCACGGCTGCTGAGGGGCTGCCGCGGGTGAGGATCCCCGCGCTGCGCCGCCAGGGAGCTCGGCGGGGACCAGCCCGGGGGGAAAGTGCGTCACGGTGGGGCGGGGGCGACCCCTCGCCCACCAGGTGGGGCCAGCGCCGGGACGCGACCCGGGGGCGCGGCCCGCTGCGAAGTAGTGGGGAACCGGTGCTCGCTGCCCCGCCCTGCTGGGGTCTCCTCCGGAAATGGATGGGCGCGGGTGAGTCGTAGGACACCCAGCCTTCTTTTCCTTTGGGAGCCCTCCGCGCCCGCTCCGGGCCGCCAGCCTCCGCCAGACGCAGAGCGGGTGGGCGGCTAGTGCGTGCCGAGGGCTCCGGGGCCGGCGCCGCGAGGGGCTGCAGGCCGCGCTCGGCCGCTGTCCAGGCCGCAGGTGGGAGCCGCTGTCTGGGTCCCAGGGCTGGATGGCAGCCGGCGGCGGGGGCTGAACGCGGGAGGGCTGCAGGGAGCGCGCCGGCTAGGGGCTTTTCGTCGGAACCTGAGGGACAGAAGTGGGGACCCTTGGCTGCTCGGCCCCACCGTCCAGCCGCAGGGCAAGTGCCGCTCGGTGGAGGTGACGCGGCGCCAAGAGCGGCGCGAGGCTTTCTGCTGGAGGAGGGTGACGGGGAGTTCGAAGGCGACTGTTCGCTGGGGGACAAGGGGGACTGTTCTCTCGGGGCTTCGCGTCGGCGCCGAGGATGGGTTCCCTCGCAGCCTCTGGGTCTTGAGGTCGGCCTCTGGCTCCTTGGGCTGGGGACGCAGAGAGGGACCGGTGCCCGTCGACCCACGGCCCAGGGCGCCCCCTCGCGGCCCAAGCAGCCGCCGCCGCGCGGAGCGGAGGGTTTGCGGGACCCAGGGGGCGCCGACGCCCGCTCTGAGGCGTCTCTGCTGCTGCGGCGGCGGGGATGGGGACGACCCAGGGGACCCCCTGCACCATCACTGGCAGCCCCATCAAGAATTGGCCGGCTGAGTTTTCCCGAAGTAGGGTGACATCCTTTCCTTCCCGCTTGCTCCAGCCCCGTTTTTAAAAGCTCGGCCGGTCCCGTTAGTCTATGTCCTTATAAGCCAGGCTGTGTGTGGAATTTGTTTTTACAACTCGAGTCTTGTGACTTCTCAAACACTTTCTTGAAGTGTTTTCTCTGGAAACTTGTTTCAAATGAGTGCTGTAAGTTTCACAAAGAGGAGTGTTGTTCAGGAGCCAACAGGTGACGGGGCGAAACCTGAGTCTGTGTGTACATTGGAGTCAAGTCGGGCTGCTGTTTCCTCGGGCCACTGTTGAAAATAGAAATCCAAAAAATCAATAGAAGACTAAGGGGAACACGATTTTGAGAAAATACTTGCATCCCCCATTATGGAAAATAATGGGCTCATTAGAGCAGCGCCTTGTGTAGTGCCCCTCGTTCCACGGCGTGCATTTTGGATTTTGTCTTTACATACCCGTGTGTGGATAACCTGACTCTAGAAGCGCCGGCTGGCGAAGGACCAGGCTTGGTCGTCATGTTTCCTCCTTTTGTTTCTTACTGTCATGGAATGTATTTGTGCATGCAATTAGAATGCTTTGAAAGAGTTCCACATTTCCTCTTGGAAAAATGGATAATTTCTTGACCATTGGGTGGTGCGTGACAGCCCACTCAGCTGTTGGGAAATGTACAAACTGGATGGAGGTTCACCTGGAAAATACGGAAAATACCAAAGGGCATATGGCCTAATGCCACTAATTGCTCATATGGAGAACTTTTAGTAAAGGAATGTTTCATAAACAATATCTTCTGATAACTTCATTATGTTTTTACTTTTCAAATAAGTGAAATTGAATTGGGCTTTGTTGGCAGTGACTTTGTCTTTAGTAGACAGTAAGCACTGAATGCTCTTTGAGTGTGTGAAACCTTTAAAGAAATGACAGTTTAGTGTCTCTTTTACTATAACATTCACATCTCGATTGAAGTTAAGGACATCATAAACAAGGAAATGTGTATATCCAAAACGGTGGTATATTTTGTGTTTTGAAAAGAATGGATGTGTGATATGTTTCTGTACTGCTAAATTAGTCTGTAGTTAAATTTAATTCACCTGCATATGTAGCCAGGGAGAATTGGAGTAGCTTTTGAATGGAGAACTCTTCATCTGCATCTTCCATGCACTAAGGCCTTGTTAACAAGCAGTTTAACAAAGAAGCTGTTAAACAGTTTGTAGCCCACGGATGGCACTTACCAGTAGGGGACACCTAGGGAATGTTGGCCTAACTGACTTCACAAATCAGTATCTGTTCTGGCTTTTGGTGATCAAAGGATTTCTAACTTCCCTGGGCATGTTCACACAAGAAATACCTTTTCATAGGAATCTTACAATGCCGTGGTAGTCTTCATATAGGAACTACAGTGGGATTGCATTGGAGAAAAAATTGTAATTAGGGATATGACCTTAGACTTCATTTTCAATGGCAGGCCCTGACAATTACTGTTTTCTATTTGCATGATTTTGATTTGGTGACTTGGTTCAAGAAAATTATGAATAATAGGAATCATACCAGACTTGATATACAGTTACAGCCTCAATATGTATCTGATTAAACTCATTCTCCTGAAATCCCTCAAATCCTCATTCCCCTTCTGAGTTGCCCTGAGGTACTTATGTATTGGTATGCCAATCACCTAATACTCAAAACTGTCTTTGGCCCAGTTTTTTCCTTTCCTATTAGTTCCTTTTACTTTTCCTCCCAAGTCACCATGTGTAGGCTTGCTTAGGGACAGTGTACTGATTGGCCCCTCTTGGGTTCTTTATCTTTTTCCTGACCATCACTACCATATTAATATTTAAGACCCAGAAGTATCTTGTGGCAATCTCCATTCATGTCTTTTGCAGTTTCCCGTTGCCTGTAGTGATAAACCCACAGTTTTCTGCCTGAAATGTATAATTCTTGAAAAGAGGATTCAGACACCATTGCCATCTGTTGTTGCTTCTTTGGAAGAATCTGTCTTCTAGCAAAACTGTCCACTCTTCACTGCCTCTGGACCTTCATATACTGTGCTGACTTATTAAGCTCTATAGAAACATAGTAATGGCTCGTTTATGTATATGTCAGGGTCAATCAAGATAATAATCCTTAGCTATCCTGGAAGCAGCATACAGACCAGTAGAAAATGAAATGATCCCCAAGTGGCCAAAATAGCATAACAAAATAATAAACTTTCTCTTTGGTTTGAATAACACCTTCTCACACTGTATGCTATCTTATTTCACCAGTGGTTACTGTGCTTATAGGAGAAGTGCTTAAGCCCTCGTCCATGCCGTAATTACTACATATACTTTTTTTTTTTTTTTTTTTTTGAGGCAGGGTCTTGCTGTATTGCCCAGGCTGGTCTCAGATTCCTGGTCTCAAGCAGTCCTCCCACTTCAGTCCCCAGGTAGCTGAGAGTATAGGCACATGCCCAGCTTCTATGTACTTTTAGACAAACTTTTTCAAAGAATAATTGCCTAATACTGGAAGCAACACATTTTAAAAGGTTTGGAGGTTGTTGGTTGTGGGCAAAAGGGAAAGGCAGGGAGAGACAAGTAGCAGGGATGAAAACATGAGGGCAGGGAGAAAAACCTCCAAAAAGTTTGCTAGTTGTCATACATTTATAGGTCAGGGGCCATTCTGTTTCTTAAATCCTGAAGCCAGTGTTTTCTACTGTGCCCAAAATGAAAACAAATGGTCAACCAAAGGCTAAATCACATATAATTTTTATATGTGCCACCATGGAAGAAAGCAAGGAGATGAATAATGGAATTTTCTTTTTCTTTCTTTTTTTTTTAGGTGGAGTTTTGCTCTTGTTGCCCAGGCTGGAGTACGGTGGCGCGGTCTTGGTTCACTGCAACCTCTGCCTCCCGGGTTCAAGCAATTCTCCTGCCTTAGCCTCCTAAGTAGTGGGATTACAGGTGTGCATCACCATGCCCAGCTAATTTTGTATTTTTAATAGAGATGGGGTTTCACCATGTTGATCAGGTTGGTCTCGAGCTCCTGACCTCAAGGCCACCTCGGCCTCCTATAGTGCCGGGATTACAGGCGTGAGCCACTGCACCTGGCCATTACATTTCTTTTTAAGATCTGGCTTTTAATGGAATAAATGTCAGTTGGCTTCTTTTGACATTCCCCAAACCATTCAATAACAACTGTAAATATAAGGATGAATTAATGAATGCAGTGAATGAATCTAGAAAGTAAATGTCACAAAGGAACCCCTCATTATATCACTATGTTATATGAATGAGGCCATACTCGAATTTGGGGAACAAGCTTTATCTAAGGCAACTAGAAAAACTGCCATGCTCCGTAGACCACTACACATGCTGTGTGCGAATGTGTGCACGCACACATGCTACGTGTATGTGTTGGCGGTTTTATGTGGGGACTGGTTAGAAGCTGCTTCCAAAGCAGCTGGAAATGTTGGCCAATAACTCGGCAAAATTGTCTGCTGTTCAGAAGGCTAAAGCCCTCCCAAGCTCAAAAAGAAGATGAAACTCAGGTTTTGTTATTAACATACTGTTTCAATTCCATTTGTCACTGGTTAGCTTCAAGAAAGTCTGTTTGGTCCCAGTGGAAGCAGCAATGCCAATTGGTACATTGCAATAGGAGCTTTAATTCTTTATGGTCATGAAATTCTTTCTGTTTTCTGTCTTTTCTGCTTTTAAAAAATCAGGTCTCAAGATGTTTGTTGACTTGTCAAAGCTTTGAAGACATCAGGACCAAGTTTACTGAATGCTGAGAGCGTCAGATTCCATTTCCTAAGTCTAGCCCTTATCCTTTGGGTCAGATATTCTCTTGACAATGATGATTGAGAAGTCGTACATCTGCTAGCTGCTTGACTTTGTTACTAATGGTGAGAAATAGCTGTTTAATTATTTTGAAGGAAGAGGCAAGAGAAAGGACAAAGGAGGGAAATGGACTGTTCCATTTTCTATTGCATGGAATAGCCCCATGATAATCCTTGCCTTTCTAAAAAAAAAAGTATCCCAGCTCTCTCTATGTGACCTTGGGCTTCTTTCTCACCTCCCTTCTGACCATACCCTTCTTTTCTGTTTGACATTTGTGTCTCTACTGGACTCTGATAGTAGGCTTTTAGTCTTCAAAATAGTGTCTGCGAAGAACTCATGAACCTGCTAGAGAATTAAGTTTTAACAGCTGTTCCTTGTGCTTGACCACCCCCTCCCATTGCCATCTTTGATGGTGGTGGTAGCTGTTAAAAGGTTCTGTGCCCTCCACACACCTCCTTAATGGTCAGACTGTTTGGAACCTGAACAAACCCATCTCTGAAAACTGTTTTGCTTTTTTTTCTCCTGCATTATGAGGTTTACTTACATTCAAAATTATAGAGAGACACTGGAGAAATAGGATGCCTACTGATTTATTTCCAAACTTCGCACAGGATTGGTTAATGCATAGTTGACATTCATTTATGATTAGGGTTGCTACAACATTTTAAGACCAAGACAATAAGCCTGCCTTAGAATAGTCAAGAATACTGATGTTTTGAGCTGTGGCTAGGTAAAAGAATGTAAAAAATACACTCTCAAATGGATCCCACAGAAGTGTGTATACATGTGAGACAGAGAGAGGAAGAGGGAGGGAGGAGGATGATGCAAAAGCAAATGGAGCAAAATGTAAACCATTGATGAGTCTGGGTAAGGGATCTATCAGAGTTCTTTTACTATTGCAACTTTTTGGAAGTTTAAAGTAATGCCCAAATAAAATTTTACCAAAAAAAAAAAAAAAAAGTATAGGGCAGGGCCACTGTTAGTTCATCTAAGCATGGTTCTACAAAAGAAAAAAGAAGCATCATTAAAAAAAAGTTTTACTCTGTCGTAACCCCAACTTTGAATAGTTCTATTTCCATTATAACGCAGACTACTTTTAAACCTGATTCTGCCTGTTTCATGTCATCAACCTTAAGAGACAATACCTGAAAATAAAGTTATTAGAATTTTTCTATTAGGTCTAATTTACCTGTGGTCTCATATGCTTGGCTTAAAACATGATGTTTTGGCAGACTACATACAGCCATGGTTAGGTATCCTCAGGAAGAACCTCAGCCATGACCCCGAGCAGAAGGAATGGCCAGGCTCCCTTCTTTCTTCTGTGCTGCCAAAGTAAATACCATATAGTGATTTAAATGCCTAAGGAAAGGATATTGTGAGGTCACATATACATATATATATGTGCGTGTGTGTATATGGTTTTTTTTGTTTGTTTGTTTGTTTGCTTTGTTTTGTTTTGAGATGGAGTTTTGCTTTTCTTGCCCAGGCTGGAGTGCAATGGCATGATCTCAGCTCACTGCAACCTCCACCTCCTGGTTTCAAGCAATTCTCCTTCCTCAGCCTCCCAAGTAGCTGGGATTACAGGTGTGCACCATGCCTGGATAATTTTGTATTTTTAGTAGAGACAGGGTTTCTCCATGTTGGTCAGGCTGGTCTCAAACTCCTGACCCCAGGTGATCCACCCGCCTCAGCCTCCCAAAGTGCTGGGCTTCTTACATGCATGAGCCACCATGCCCAGCCACATTTTCATAATTTTTAGTGTAACTTTTTACAAGTGTAAGAACTATGTTTAGCTGCCAGTGCTTTCACCCGACTGATATACTTAAGAATAGACTCTCAGGATCTCTTGGCAAGTACAAGCAATCTTTAAAAATAAAGTCAGATGCCATGGCTCACACCTTTAATCCCAGCATTTGGGGAGGCCGAGGCAGGAGGATATTTTGAGTCCAGGAGTTTGAGACCAGCCTGGGCAACATAGGGAGACCCCATCTCTACAAAAATCAAAAAGAAAAAACTTAGTGGCACCTGCCCGTGGTCCCAGCTACTTGGGAGGCTGAGGTAGGAGGATTGCTTGGACCTGGGAGGTAGATAGGCTGCAGTGAGCCACTGCACTCCAGCCTGGGTGACAGATAAATAGGAAAAAGAAAAATCTAAATTGAAGTTTTTGTGTTATCAGGTAAAGAAGTTGCTAGAAGCCAGGTACCATGGCTCACACCTGTAATCGCAGCACTTTGGGAGGCCAAAGTGGGCAGATCACCTGAGGTCAGAAGTTCAAGACCAGCCTGACAAACATGGAGAAACCCCGTCTCTACTAAAAATATGAAATTAGCTGGGCATGGTGGCGCATGCCTGTAATCTTAGCTACTTGGGAGGCTGAGGCAGGAGAATTGCTTGAACCCGGGAGGCGGAGGTTGCAGTAAGATAAGATCACGCCCAGCCTGGGCAACAAGAGCAAAACTCAAAAAAAGAAAAGGAAAAGAAAAAAGAAGTTGCTAGTGATGATGTAGCGACTCTTAGCACAGCCTGGTCCCAGTGGAGGCCATGCCATATAACTTTTTTTTTTTTTTTTTGAGATGAAGTTTTGCTCTTGTCACCCAGGCTGGAGTGCAATGGTGTGATCTGAGCTCACTGCAACTTCCGGTTCAAGCAATTCTCCTGTCTCAGCCTCCTGAGTAGCTGAGATTACAGACACATACCACCACACCCAGCTAATTTTTATATTTTTAGTAGATAGGGGGTTTCACTACGTTGGCCAGGCTGGTCTTGAACTCCTGACCTCAGGTGGTCTGCCTGCCTCAGCCTCCCAAAATGCTGGGATTACAGGTGTGAGCAACTGTGCCCAGCCAACATTTTTTTTAATGTTTGTGTTTTGATGAGCTCTGAGAACTTGCCAGTGAATGTAACGTTTTGTCATTTTAAATATTCTCTGATATAAAGGAAAAAGAAAAACTTTCCTCAGTGAATAAACTCTGAACCAAGTGCTCATGAGACCATTGAATTTTTACAATCCTTTTTGACTGTATATCCTTAAAATGCCTTCTGTGGGTGAAGTGGACTTCCCTCCAGTTGTGTCATTTTGTGTGTCTGCAGCGCAGTAGCTTGGCTGATTCACTAAAGAAAAGGGAATTGGCTCCATCAGCACTCCCCACAGGAGGCAGCTTGGGGTTGCAGGGGTTTAGGATCACAGCCAAGACCGATCCTAAGACCACTTACTGACCTTGGACAGTTTACCCTGAGGCACATTGCTCTGAGGCTCAGTTTCCCCATCTGTTAAATGAGACACCACTTACAGTGGATTGCTTGATAGAGTGATTAAATGCCGTAACACTAATGGTACCAGCGAGGCATGGAGAAGTAAGTTAACTGTCTGCTAACAAATGAAACACAAAGCCATGCCTATAATGGAAAGGATATTGTCACTCATGGTTCTTCAGTTGGACTCTTTACTTTGTGCATGAATGACAGTCAGTCCTCAATGTAATTTGTTGAAAGGCTGGAATGAACTTGTGGGAATTGTAAGTTTGAGATGTGGCCAGAACTTCCAGGTGATTGGGAGGAGGGGATGGTGGGATTGTGGCATGTAGTGCTAACGTTGATTTACCTTGATTAGGATAGTAATTTACTGTACGTTTTTCACAAAAGGCTAATCAGGGAGTACAGCTGTAAAAGTAATTCATATCTTCGGCAATTGGTATCTTTGTGCTAGCTTGGAAAATCCATGGCTTGTCTTAATTTGTGATGTTTTCTCTTGTTTTATAATCCAGTGGCATTTAATTTTTAGGTTCTATTGAATATTTATGTTCTTTGTAAGTCTGCAGAGCGAATACCTTAGTGTCTCCCCACTTAGCCTGATTTAGCAGGGGGCAGATGTTCATATTTCATGATTTGGGTTAAATTGCATTGAAGGCACTCATTCTCCTGGTAGGAGTTTTAGAGTTACTAATTAAATTCTTAACCTCTGGTTCCCTTCCTTTGACATGTGGGAGTAGTTTTTTCAAAATATCCAAGACATTTTCTGACTCATTAACACATCCTTTTTTATTGAGGAGTCAGAGGAATACGCCTGTGTTTAGAAAGCCTTTCCTTAGTCAAGACATGAATGAGTTGCACCTGTGTGAAATGATGCCTTGTTTAAAAGGTCATAACCTCCCAATGGTAGTGTAGGAAATGAGGTCATCTTCACTTTTTATTCAGGGTGAATGCAAGTTAAATTTATTAGTTGGAATAATATATGTGTGGCATTGCTCCTACTGCTAATATGGATTGTAGCTGTGAGGTGCTTGCCCTTCATTTGTTACAATGTTAATTTTCTCAATGTCCTATCACTTATAAAAGAAAAACCAAACATTTTAATCAGGTTTTATTTTATTTTATTTTTTTCGAGATGGAGTCTCGCTCTGTCGCCCAGACTGGAGTCCAGGGGTAAAATCTCAGCTCACTGCAACCTCCGCCTCCTGGTTTCAAGCAATTCTCCTGCCTCAGCCTCCTGAGTAGCTGGGATTACAGGCACCCACCACCACGCCTGGCTAATTTTTGTGTTTTTAGTAGAGACAGGGTTTCACCATATTGGCCAGGCTGGGCTCAAACTCCTGACCTTGTGATCCATCCGCCTCAGCCTCCCAAAGTGCTGGGATTACAGGTGTGAGCTACCTCACCTGGCCAATAATCAAAGGTTTTAATAGGTAGTATTTTTCAACACTCTTAGCATTTAGAGTTGAATTGAGATAGTTGCTGAAAAATGACTTAGTCTCAGGCTGAAAGTGTATGGGTCTTCACTGCCTTTCCCACTTGTTTAGGCAAATGAGAACTTTTTTTTTGTTTTTGACATCCTTCCTGAGATGGAAGAACGTTTATTAAGGCAGAAGAATTTTTGGAAGTCTGACATGTCAGTGTGTATGTGTGACTAGACTCTGGCTTTTAGCCATATGACCTTGGACAAGTCTCTTGACTTTCCTGAACCTTGTTTTCTCTAAAATGATTGAGTCGGGATAATTATATGTAATTTTCTTTTTTTACACCATTTTTTTTGTGGGTGAAAGGGCCAGGTATAAAAAAGCTCCATCTCTCCATCTGGTTCTGAAAGTTCTGATATTATTATTTTTTTCTTTGTGCCCTGGGATGAGGGATGATTTTTAAGAATCAGAGGAGACAAAGAACATAAACGGTAATAGCAAAGGTCCTGGGTTGTAGGGCAGGGAATGTTGTCTTGACACTTTTATAGCCCTTCATCCAAGGAGGCTTTTTATTCAGAGGAGGATTTACATCTTTCTCTGCCCATAGCAGGCTGATGACATTTCACACATAGTAGGCACTGACTGCATAACTTTTCAGTGAATGCCTGCTTATGATGCAATTAAACATTAACAGTCACCAAGCTGGATTTTATTTTCACATAGTGCTGTATTCAGACTGTTTGTTGAAGGAACTCATTGATGAATGTCTGGCTGACTTTAGCCCTTAGTAAAGGCTTGAGGATTTAATGTGCAGTATAAGGATTTAATTGTGCTATTTCTATTTTGTGTGTAAACTCAGTTTAGTGTCTTACAAAACATAATTAGAAATCTGAAACCTAAGCAGTTTGGCTGAGTGGACCCACTCTCAGAAGGCAGCGCTGCCTCAGTTGGAAAAATTGCTTAGGAAATACGGGGGACCGAGTGGGGTCTTGAGCCATTTTTCATGGGGCATAGTAGTGGGCAAGGCAGATGGCCTGATCCCTGACACTTCCTTCTACAACTTATAGGATGTCACAAGGATTTGTGGGCAAGTTAGAAAGTCAACACATCAACTTTCTTGAGAACTTTTCTAAGGAATTGGCTATAGAGAGGCACCTTTTAAAGGCTCCTGGAAATAAACTAGCTTTGGTGGCATGTTCGAAATTCTGAGCTGGCAAAGGGACTACTACCAAATTATATAGCTCTAAATTTTGAATTTCAGGGGGCCTGGGGGGTGGTGACAGTAGTAATTTGGTTACTTTCTCTGGGCCCAGCTGTGTGTTAACAGCATTCAGTAAAAGCTCTGGGTCAGAGTAAGAGACATGCATTCAGGTTTTGGATGTCTTTGTTTTTTCTTATATTGTCCACAGCAGCCATTGTTTGATGTCCTGTGCCTGAGAAACCAGGCTTTAAACTTTATGCCTTTGGAGATGGAGCCCAAAATGAGCAAGCTGGCCTTTGGCTGTCAGAGAAGTTCCACATCAGATGATGACTCTGGCTGTGCGTTGGAGGAGTATGCCTGGGTTCCCCCGGGCCTGAGACCAGAGCAGGTAGGAACTTCATCATCCTATATTTACTCTTTGTTTTTCAGTGTGAGTTCAGACTTCAGAACATTATTTTGCAAATGGATAGAACATCACTGAGATGCTGGAATACCACCCTCCTCAGTCCTTATTCTTCTTTGTATGGCTTTGAAGTTTTACTTTTGAAGGTCATATTTAGTTTCTCAATGGAAGTTTCCAGTCTCGTCGTACCCATGGTTCCAGAAGCCTCATAAGGATCCCATTTTTGCTCTAATGAATGAAATCCGGAGTACTACATATGCATTGGTTATATGTATTTCGGATGAATCCCTCTTGAGAGTGAGAGGAATTTACCTTTTGAAAAACTTCTGTGACAACAAAAAGGCAATAAAAGAAAAGAGAAAAGTTTCCATGCCGGTTCTCAGCAATGCTTCTGCTTTGGAAGCGAGATGGCAAGCTATCAGAAACCCTCTGAAGTGTTACTGCTTAGACATTTGACCTTTGATAACTTTGCATATAAAAGAGCCTGTCACTTACACCACAGGGATTGGGAAAAAAAATTAAAGAGTTAATTTTATGCTTTGTTTGTATTGTTATTTTAAGGAAGATGAGAACATTCTATATGCCTATTTAATTTTCCCAATATCTTTACAATGATTAACTTGTTGAAAATCACGTGATATTATTAAAAGAGCAAAGGCATCATTTGAAAATAAAGTTGACAGTGGGGTGTGTGGTTGCTTTGCTTCTGAGTTAGGGTTCTATTTCCTGTAGGGTGGCACATTTTTTGAGAATAGGGTATCCTTATTTATCCATGGCATAGCACAGTACCTGGCACGCATGTAGCTGATATTCAGTAAGTGTTTATAACTGTAAAAAGCTTCTAGAGCTGATAGAATGGGGAGAGGGTGGAGTACTGGCGAAGCAGTTAGAAAAGCAGTATTTGGACAAACTACTTAGAGAGAATCCCTTCTTACATCTTGGGGGGGGGGGTAGGTTTTGTGTGGTACTAAGGTATTGAAGTAGACAGGCCCTAAATTCCTGTCTCCTGTCCTTTTTTTTTTCATTTATTCCTTCTCAGCTCTGCAGTATCCTTTGCAGTACTCATTAAGGGATGTTCCTTTAAAGATATCAGAACACAAACAGGCAGAAATTAAGTTTTCCTTTCAGAATGAGCAAAGTACAGCTCAATATGGCTTCTCTCCAATTTTCCTGGGGAGACTGACTTCAGGTATTCAGAAAATAGCATACATGGAAGCAAAGAAAGCTGATGTTTGAGAGCACCTGATAAAGAAGAGTTTACAACATTTAGCTAAACAGCTTTTGTCTTTGTGATGTGTAAAATTCAGAGAGCAAATTCAGTGTGTTTGTGTACCGGGTGGATTTTGGGCCATATCACATAGTCTGTGTGGTAATTTGCAGAATTCACCCAGGACTCTCTCTCTTGCTGATCTCTTAGCTGACCCGTTGGAAGATTGGCTGAGGAAGAGTAGTCCTTTTTTTTTTTTTTTTTTTTTTTTTGAGATGGAGTCTTCCTCTGTCCCCCAGGCTGGAGTGCAGTGGCGCGATCTCGGCTCACTGCCACCTCTGCCTCCTGGGTTCAAGCGATTCTCCTGCCTTAGCCTCCCGAGTAGCTAGGATTACAGGTGTGCACCACCATGCCCAGCTAATTTTTGTAGTTTTAGTAGAGACAGGGTTTCACCACGTTGGCCAGGCTGGTCTCAAACTCCTGACCTCGGGTGATCCACCAGCCTCGGCCTCCCAGAGTGCTGGGATGACAGGCGTGAGCCACACCACCAGGAAGAGTAGTCTTAAATGTGCATATTTTATGGTGCATAATTTATGATGTCCCTAATTTTCACTACAAATTACATTCCTGAAGAGCAATTTAGCAGCTGGGTGCTAGTTATCTGAAGGTTTGCAGTTCTGCTGAGTTGGCTCAGCTGGTCTTCTCATTAGCTACAAGAGGCCAAACCCTGTACCTAGGGAAAGGTAACTTTTAAAGATTAAGTGAGCTGAAATGCTCAGTTCTGTATGCTGATGCCATTCTCACTGTCTCTTATGCAGATCCAGCTCTATTTTGCTTGCTTACCAGAGGAAAAGGTTCCTTACGTTAACAGCCCTGGAGAGAAGCATCGGATTAAACAGCTTTTGTACCAGTTACCACCACATGATAATGAGGTAAAATAGCCGGAAGAAGGCTAATTAGAAAAAAGAAAAAAATGCTGCTCATAAACCCCAAATCCTCACTGGTGAGGGCTCTCTTTTGCCTTTCTTTAGTTAAAATTTGGCCAGAGAATACAGCTTTCCATTCTTTGAGAGAAGAGAGAAAAGAGTATCAGTGTAATCAACTTAACACAAGTTGGTTTTTATAGTGTTTGCAGCCACCCACCAATGATCAGGAACCTACAAATGCCAGAGATTTCCCTGCCCCTGCATCCAGAGTGAAAGCTTTATGGTCATTCAGGCCTGCAGTTGAGTTGAGTGCATGTAGAATGGAGAGTAAAAGTGGCAGTTAACAAGTTTAAACCTTTTGTGGAAAGGTTAATGTCCTATTTTTTTTTTAATGTCTGTGCTGATAAGGGTTTTCAATTAAACATTTCTTATTTAAAAAAAAAAAGACTATTCCTTCACGCTGCATTTCCCTTTTTCTAGAGAGGCTGTAAAATTCGGATATGGTGTCATTTTAAAATCGTGGAGGTGTGACACAGGCGAGCTAAACTTACTATTTTATTTCCTGAAACCCTAACTCTGAAAGTAGAGAACTGGTGAGAAAGACTGTGCACTCAGTGTGGTGTTTCTGTTTTGCTTTCTGTGAAGGTGCGGTATTGCCAGTCTTTGAGTGAAGAGGAGAAAAAAGAATTGCAGGTTTTCAGTGCTCAGCGGAAGAAAGAAGCACTGGGAAGAGGAACAATTAAGCTTCTGTCCAGAGCAGTCATGCATGCTGTGTGTGAGCAGGTGGGCAGCCCCTTCTCCGATGTGTAGCTTGTGGCAGTGATGCGGATGCGGTGGATAGTTAGGGGTTATCCACTATCTAGTAGAGGTGTGGGCCCTGAAAGCCTCCAAAAAATGAGAGGAAGACAGCCTGGCTTTTTATTAAATAGCAATTCATGTTTCATATTTGTAACTAGCTACACTGCTGTGTATGACAGCAGGAGTCAGTCACCCTTGTGCAAACATTGGGTGAAATCCTGCCTTTGGTAGGATCCTGGCATGGAGGTAGGTGCTAGGATACATCTCGTATTCAAAAGAGGCAAGAAACATAATGAAGACATTCAGATCTTTGCTGGCAGTTCTCAGAGTAGGAAATGTATCCAGCAGGAGGCTGGCACAGGAAAACCACTATTTGTGTGAATCACATTACACCGTCCTTAGAAACAGTCGTAGTATGTCTGAGACACATGCCTTACAGTGGAGAATCACCAGTAATCCAGCATTAAAGAGCTATTTAATCACTAACAGAGGTGGCAAAAATAAACACATTCCTGACAAATTTGAGATTTATCCTAAAGTAGGAAAGCCTGAGAATCCCGTCTTTAAAAAATGATCCTTTTACATTCAAACCCATTTGTTTGTAGTGTGGGTTGAAGATAAACGGAGGTGAAGTTGCAGTGTTTGCCTCCCGCGCGGGCCCTGGCGTGTGCTGGCACCCATCCTGTTTTGTCTGCTTCACGTGCAATGAGCTGCTGGTCGACCTCATCTATTTTTATCAGGATGGAAAAATTCACTGTGGCAGGCACCATGCAGAACTGCTCAAACCACGGTGCTCGGCATGTGACGAGGTAAAAAAAAGTTCATCCTTTCACACTGGGAAAAATAAGCTTAGATTAAGCCAATATTCCACTCTTTACATCTAAGCAAAATATTAAAATTTCCTGGATTTTGTTCTGTGTGCATGTTTTAAAGATAATCCTGTACATTCATACAATGAAGTAATCTATATTTGGTTGGTGCAAAAGTAATTGCGGTTTTTTGCCATAACGGTCAAAACCGCAATTACTTTTGCACCTACCTAATAGAAAGGGAAGCAGATGTCTTTGTACTTTGATAAGCATTATATCTTCAGTGCGTTGTGAGAAAATACAAGTTGCAGAAGAACATGTAGTAGATGGTCTTTGTTAAGGATTTAAAAAACAGTATGATTTATGTATTTGTTTATACTCAGAAAAGGTATGGAAAGACAAATACCAAATTAGCAGTAGTTACCCTGGGGGAAGGTGGGAATGGATGATGGCTTGAAAGGAAAAATGTTTTCCCTTTAGCTTTTTATTTTAAAATAATTTTAGATTGACACAAGAATTGCAAAGCTATTACAGGGCGGTCCTGCATGGCCTCCTCCCAGCTTCCCCTGATGCTAACATCTTACATAACCATAATATATGTATCAAAACTAGGAAGTTATCATCAGTCTAATACCATTAACTAAACCATAGTCTTTGTTTAGATTTTCCTCGTTTTGTAACATATGTTCCTTTTCTTATCCAAGATCAATCCAGGGTGCCTCATTGCATTTACTCGTTGTATCTTCTTAGTCTCCTTCCATGTGTGACAATAAACTTTGTTTTTATTTGCATACATTCATTTATTTGATCCTTTTTTTCAACAGTGTTCTATTTGAACATATTTTGGTTTTGGTCTTGGTTTTGTTTTGTTTTTTTAATTTTTTTGAGATGAAGTTGCTCTCTGTTGCCCAGGCTGGAGTGCCGTGGTGCAATCTCGGCTCATGGCAACCTCCGCTTCCCGTGTTCAAGTGATTCTTGCACCTCAGCCTCCCGAGTAGCTGGGATTACAGGTGCCTGCTACCACGCCCAGCTAATTTTTTTTGTATTTTTAGCAGAGGCGGGCTTTACCATGTTGGCCAGGCTGGTCTTGAATTCCTGACCCCAAGAGATTCGACTGCCTTAGCCTCCCAAAATGCTGGGAATACTGGGGTGAGCCACCATGCTCCACTGAACATATTTTGGAAACCAAAAATATAAAAAAATAGAAGAACCTGCCGGGCTCGGTGGCTCATGCCTGTAATCCCAGCACTTTGGGAGGCCAAGGTGGGCGGATCATGAGATCAAGAGATGGAGACCATCCTGGCCAACATGGTGAAACCCCATCTCTACTAAAAATGCAAAAATTAGCTGGGCATGGTGGCGGGTGCCTGTAGTCCCAGCTACTCAGGAAGCTGAGGCAGGAGAATTGCTTGAACCCAGGAGGCAGAGGTTGCAGTGAGCTGAAGTCATGCCACTGCACTCCAGCGTGGTGACAGCGAGACTCCATCTCAAAAAAATAAAAATAAAAATAAATAAGTAAAAATAAAAGAACCAGCCTAGACCCCGTAGTGAGACCCCATTTCTGTCCCAAAATGTTTTTCAAACTAGCTGGGCATGGTGGTTGTGCCCTCGTGGTCCCAGCTACTCAGGAGGCGGAGGTGGGAGGATCGCTCAAGCCCAGGAGTCTGAGGCTGCAGTGAGCTATGATTGTGCCACTGTGCTCCATCCAGCCTGGGCTACAAGTGAGACCCTGTCTCAAAAAAATAAAGAGTCCTTAATCTGGAGATGGCCACCAGGTCAAATAAAGCATTATCAACACAAATGCTGTTCACTCAATTCCAGCATCTGTGTAGCTATAACTGTGTTGAGTCCACAGACATTTTTATGACTTTTCTTTCTACTGAAACACCAAATTATTTCACTAAATTATTTCCGTGTTAATGTGTTCTTTGCCAGATTATGCCAAGGAAATGTTATTGGGGAGCAAAAATATGACCCAGTGAATTACTTCCAATGTAGAATTCTGTTTTGTCAAGTTGAAGCAAGCATTTATTATTTAGTTTCTTTTTTCAGTACTGTCAATTATGCTCTAGTTTGTAGCTAAATCAAGTTAGATTTAAGCTTGTGACTCTAAGAAACAAGGTCAGCTATTTGATTTTTTTAAGAGCCAGTGTCTGTCCATCGCCCAAAAAACATGCAGTTACTTGGCCTTTAAAATAGTTCCTAATGATTTTCTTTCATTCTCTGGTTTCACGTTTCTTTTTGAAGATAATTTTTGCTGATGAGTGCACAGAAGCTGAGGGTCGCCATTGGCACATGAAGCACTTCTGCTGCCTTGAGTGTGAAACGGTCCTGGGAGGACAGAGGTATATCATGAAGGATGGCCGCCCCTTCTGCTGTGGCTGTTTTGAGTCTCTCTATGCGGAGTACTGTGAAACCTGTGGGGAACATATTGGTAAGTCCACAGCCAGCCCGTCTGCCCTGTCACCTAGCCATTAGTCTGTCTAAAATTATCCACAGTCTTATTTTTTCTTTTCTGTTTTTTAAAGTTGAGATATAATTTACATACAGTGAAATGTACAGATCTTAAATGTTCCAGCTGATGAAATATGACAAATGAACAGAGAGTTGATTCTTGTTATTCACAGTAGTTGTGTTCTGTGAAGTTACTGCGAACGCTGGATTAGTGAACACTGAACCGTTGCTCGTGGAGGAATACAGGGTTAGGTTAGGTTCCTGTGAGCCTCTGGGCACAGCAGTTTCATCAACCTATCAATGCATAATCTTGTTTCATGTGTGTTTTTGCTTAAAGCCACTGCTTTACTGAATGTACATTGTTGATGCATTAATATTGAATTCACAGCCAGTAGTACCATACTCAAGATTAGGAGCTTATGTAATACGTCTTTTCTCCATAAGGCACATCACAGCCTTCTTGCCCTTAGGAACATGACAGCATTTCAGCATTACACTTGGGGTCATTTTAAACAGCAAACTCACCAACAAAAAGCACAAAAACGCAGAAAACATGGCAGTAGATAGACCAGGAATACGACACTTGTCTACAATATGAGAGCTGAAACAAAAGGCTGGAGCATCTCCTGGATCAGTGCGTGTTGGTTCAATTCATATTTTTACCACTCTGCACATCTGCAAATGACCATGAAAGTGTTGCCAATATTAGTTTGGGGGTTGTGAATAAATTTTTATGAGTAGGCAGATTCACAAATACAGAATCCACAAAGAATGGGGATTAATTGTATCTGTGTCACCCAC
Source organism: Chlorocebus sabaeus (assembly GCF_047675955.1). Classification (NCBI taxonomy): domain Eukaryota; kingdom Metazoa; phylum Chordata; class Mammalia; order Primates; family Cercopithecidae; genus Chlorocebus; species Chlorocebus sabaeus. Next base: position 39,952,603 of record NC_132914.1, on the reverse strand, counting down.
ACGGCTCCCCCTACCCATAATCTTTATTTTCTTCATTTCTTCCTTATACCTTGTTTCAGGCATTAAACCATAACTTATTTATTCTGTCCTTTTCAAAACAGGTGTGGACCATGCGCAGATGACCTATGATGGGCAGCACTGGCACGCCACAGAAGCATGCTTTTCTTGTGCCCAGTGTAAAGCCTCTTTGTTGGGATGTCCCTTCCTTCCCAAACAGGGTCAGATTTACTGCTCAAAAACGTGCAGTCTCGGTGAAGACGTCCATGCCTCTGATTCTTCCGACTCTGCATTTCAGTCAGCTCGATCAAGAGACTCCCGAAGAAGTGTCCGAATGGGCAAGAGCAGCCGGTCAGCAGATCAGTGTAGACAGTCTCTCCTCTTATCGCCCGCTCTGAACTACAAGTTTCCTGGCCTCTCAGGCAATGCTGATGACACCCTCTCTCGAAAATTGGATGATCTGAGTCTCTCCAGGCAAGGAACAAGTTTTGCCAGTGAAGAATTTTGGAAAGGCAGAGTAGAGCATGAAACTCCAGAAGACCCTGAAGAATGGGCTGATCATGAAGATTATATGACGCAGCTCCTCCTCAAGTTTGGTGATAAAAGCCTCTTTCAGCCACAGCCCAATGAGATGGATATTCGAGCCAGTGAGCACTGGATATCTGATAACATGGTTAAAAATAAGACCGAGTTAAAGCAAAATAACCAGAGCCTTGCAAGTAAAAAATACCAGTCTGATATGTACTGGGCACAGTCACAAGATGGCCTGGGTGATTCTGCTTATGGCAGCCACCCAGGCCCTGCAAGCAGTAGAAGGCTCCAGGAATTGGATCTGGACCATGGGGCTTCAGGGTATAATCATGATGAAACACAGTGGTATGAAGATTCCCTGGAGTGTCTGTCAGACCTGAAACCAGAGCAAAGTGTTCGGGATTCAATGGATTCTTTGGCATTGTCCAATATCACAGGTACGTAATCTAGGGATTATGGGGTATTTGAAAAAAGGAGCGGCTAATTATTGTTGAATATTAGGATGATTGAGAAACACATCTTGTTTTGGTCTCTCTTCTAGGGGCTTCAGTGGATGGAGAAAGCAAGCCAAGGCCATCATTATATTCGCTGCAAAATTTTGAGGAGATGGAAACAGAAGATTGTGAGAAGATGAGCAATATGGGAACTTTGAACTCTTCCATGCTGCACAGGAGTGCAGAGTCCTTAAAGAGTCTAAGTTCAGAGTTGTGTCCAGAGAAAATCCTGCCTGAAGAGAAACCAGTACATCTGCCAGTGCTCAGAAGGTCCAAGTCTCAGTCCAGACCACAGCAGGTCAAGTTTTCCGATGATGTCATCGACAATGGGAACTATGACATTGAAATCCGGCAGCCTCCGATGAGTGAAAGGACTCGGAGACGCGTCTACCATTTTGAAGAGAGGGGATCCAGGTCTCATCACCACCGCCGCAGGAGAAGTAGAAAGTCACGCTCCGACAATGCCCTGAATCTTGTTACAGAAAGAAAATACTCTCCCAAGGACAGACTGAGGCTGTACACCCCCGATAACTATGAGAAATTTATACAGAATAAAAGTGCCCGGGAGATCCAAGCATGCATCCAGAATGCTGATCTTTACGGACAGTACGCCCATGCCACTTCCGATTACGGCCTGCAGAACCCAGGAATGAATCGGTTTCTGGGACTCTATGGCGAGGATGATGATTCCTGGTGTTCTTCCTCTTCCTCCTCTTCCGACTCGGAAGAAGAAGGATATTTTCTTGGACAACCAATCCCTCAACCCCGGCCACAGAGATTTGCCTACTATACAGATGACCTTTCTAGTCCACCGTCTGCACTTCCCACCCCTCAGTTTGGTCAGAGGACAACAAAATCCAAGAAGAAAAAGGGACACAAGGGCAAAAATTGTATTATTTCTTAACCAAGTAGTGATGGAGAGCATTTGTTTAAAACTTAGCCATTAATCATCTGAATCGTATCCTTTTCTTCCATAGGAAAGTTGTGAAAATAGTTTAAAGTGCTTCCTTTGCCCATGTAAATGAGAACCCAACTGCTGTTTACGTGTCAGATTAACATTTGAAAGGTGTGATTTCTCCAATTTACCCTCCTTGGATGGTGCCAGGTGGACGTGACATCTTGTGCCTATCGGGTGCGTTACAGATGGATACAGCTGCTTTGGTTTCCAATCCTCAAGGGAATACTCAAGATGCTGTCTCAAGGGGATTGGATGTGGGTGTTGATTTTAGAAGATGGAGAACTCCAGCCACCTTTGTAAAGCAATAGTGTTTGTCATTTATGTAAGTCAGGTCGGTTCAGGTCTTGATAGTCCGTCTTGGTGTGAGGCATGCCAGTCACGATGACCTAGCTAACACTGTGCATCTTATTGTGAGGCCAACTTGTCCCTTCCAACCCTCTTTGGCCAGGCAAACATTGTATTGTATCAGCGCCAGCTACAGATTGAAAAAAAAAAAAAAAAAAACATTGCTATTTATAACTTAGTATTTCATAGACTTAAGTGTATTCCTAATTTAACGGTGCAAATATTATTGTATATACTGTACAGTTCAGATTTTAAAACTGATATTTTTATATCCCTGAATTGTAAGCTGTTTGTTACGCTGCAGTGCTAGATTTGCTAGGGAACCAGAATTTATGAATGAACTGATTGCTTGTATTTTAGTCAGGGTTTATAAATGTAGATGGTCAAATTTATATTGCCTAGTGATGGAAAATTCAATTTTTTTGATTTTTTTTTTCCAATATTAAAAAAGGCTCTGTATGCATGGTGGGGCTATGTAAATACTCTACAAGTATGGCCCTGTTAATCTTCCAAGTGTTATTTATGGGTCAAGCAATGTAAACTGTATAAATGTAAAAACAGCCCCCCCACACATAACCCCTGGAATATATGGTAAAAACAAATAGAAGCTGTTTCAGTGAGTGGGTTTTTTCCCCCTGCCTGCGGAGGGCGCCTTTCTCATTTTCAGCAAGGTGATGATTATCTCATGGGAAATGACAAAGATCTGCTTTTGTGGCAGAGGACTTTGTAGATTTGTTATTTTAAGAGAGGTTATTCCTTTTTATTCCTTCCCTCCCGCTAATTTGTTGGCCTTTAACAGCAATTTTGGAAACTGGGTCTTCTGGCTATGTTTTTGTTTTAAAATCTTTAAATTAGAGGATGCTGTGCCCTTGGGTACTTTAAGTTAATATGAGTTTCTGGTTCAAGGAAAACTTATGTTGGATCTGAACTAATGAGCAGATATTTTGATATGTGCCATTCTTGCATATACATCTCAGTCCTAACTAAAGGTTCTAGTGGCATCCAGGACCTTTGGGGAGGCATTTAAAATAAATGCTTAATAAATAACAAAACTACCTTTCTGAATATAAATATTTGCAAATGTATCCAGATAACTTCCATTTTGTGCCTGTGTTCAGGCATGATTTATTTGGCAGTTGCTCTACCATCAACAGACCTCCATTTGTCTCGAGTGTCCACACGCCCCACTTGTAGGCCAGAAATAGGGCTTCAGACACAGAGACATTATTTTTTTCCATATAGACTGGAGTGGGGAAAATTTGGCCTTAGGGAGGACAGACACAAGTCCAACGGGTAAACCAGCAGTAGGTGGACAGCCTTCCCATGCAAGGGTTTGTATCTGGGCTACACAGATCCCCTTCAGAAAAGCACCAACGGTGAGCGAGTTCTTTACTCAGTAACTTACAGTCCCTGGTCTGGTGCCTTTAAAAAACCATCAGCAATGAAAAGGAAGTGCATACACATCACAAAAAAATTCAAATAGGGCAAAAGTCAGAGACAGCATCTCCTTTCCATTCTTCATCGCAGATCCCCAGTTCCTCTCCCTAGAAATAACCACTCTTACCCAGTTCTAGTGTCTCCTTCAGACATTCAAAGCACATTCGTATAAATGTCTCTCTTAAAAGTGGTAGTGACCTATATGTGCTGTAACTTGCTTTTTTTCCCTTTACATGTGGACATTTCACACTAGTGCATATAGGTCTACCCATTCTTTCAGTAACTGCTTAATAGCCTGCTTTTGGAATATCTTTAACCAATCTCTTAATGATGGAGTTGACTTTCCTCATACATTATGCTACACTGGCACATGTGCACATAAATTGGGAGCAGTGTAGTTACTGGGACAAGGTTATGTATTTAAAACTGATGGATATTGCCAATTTTTCTCCAAAAGAAATTCTCCTGATTTATCTTAATATAAATGAGAGTGTTCCATCACAACTTCTCAATGTATTAGCAGATTTCTTGATTTTGAAGAAATTTTCAGAACCTGTGCTGCCACGAGTGGGCATCCTTTTAGAAAAGACTGTTGCAATATGTTGCTTATAAAGGATGGATAATAAATAGTAAACAGGTGATACTTAGCCTGGAGAAATGCAGGTATAAGGTGAAGGTACTGCCCTCACTTTTCAGATACATTCTCAAAACATAAGGGTTACATAGCCTGCAAAAGGCTTAAGGAAGTGCAGAGATACTTATTCACAATAGTAATGTAACTTTTTCTTTTTTTTTTTTTTTTTTTTGAGATGGAGTTTCACTCCTGTTGCCCAGGCTGGAGTGCATCGGCAGGATCTCAGCTCACAGTAACCTCTGCCACCCGGGTTCAAGCAATTCTCCTGTCTCAGCCTCACGAGTAGCTGGGATTGCAGTTGCCTGCCACCATGCCCGGCTACTTTTTTATATTTTTAGTAGAGACGGGATTTCACCAAGTTGGCCAGGCTGGTCTCGAACTCCTGACCTTCAGGTGATCCACCCGCCTCAGCCTCCCAAAATGCTGGAGATTACAGGCATGAGCCACTGCGTCCGGCAATAATGTAACTTTCAAGCTTAAAAATTGATCCCAGTTTGTAGCAATAACAGAAGACTATCTACAAAGGAAGAAGGAAGCAACTGCCTTACAGTTCTGTAAAGAATTGGCAAGAAAATAAAGCCTATAGTTGCTTAGTCTGTTCTCACGTTACTACAAATAACTGCCGAGACTGGGTAATTTATAAAGGAAAGAGGTCTAACCCAGTTCCGCACGGCTGGGGAGGCCTTAGGAAACGCAATCATGGCAGAAGGTAAAGCAAACGTCTTACATGGCAGCAGATGGAGAGACCGTGTGAAGGAAGCGAAGGGGGAAGAGACCCGTTATAAAACCATCAGATCTCATGAGAATTCACTATCATGAGAACAGAATGGGGGAACTGGCCCCATAATCCTATCATTTCCTTCCCTCCACAGGTGGTGATGACAGATGAGATCTGGATGGGGACACAGAGCCAAACCATATCATTCCGCCCGTGGCCCATTCCAGTTGCTCTAAAAGTTGTTACTAGATCTACTTAACAAGAGTTCAAAGTATCTGGTCAGTCACTAAACTCCAAAATTGGATCTTGAGATAAATATGATTTTTTTTTTTTTTTTTGGAGACAGTTTCGCTCTTGTTGCCCAGTCTGGAGTGCAGTGGCGAGATCTCGGCTCACTGCAACCTCCGCCTCTCGGGTTCCAGCGATTCGCCTGCCTCAACCTCCCAAGTAGTTGGGATTACCACCCCAGCTAATTTTGTATTTTTAGTAGAGACGGGGTTTCTCCATTGTTGTCAGACTGGTCTTGAACTCCCGACCTCAGGTAATCTGCCCACCTGGGCCTCCCAAAATGCTGGGATTACAGGTGTGAGCCGCCGTGCTTAGCCTGATAAATATCAAATGTTAAAACGCTGCAACTGGCTGGGCACGGTGACTCACGCCTGTAATCCCAGCAATTTGGGAGGCAGAGGCGGGCGAATCACTAAGTCAGGAGTTCGAGACCAACCTGGTCAACATGGTGAAACGCCATCTCTACTAAAAATACAAAAAAATTAGCTGGGCATAGTGGCAGGTGCCTGTTAATCTGAGCTACTCGGGAGGCTGAGGCAGGAGAATCGCTTGAACCCGGGAGGTGAAGGTTGTGGTGAGCTGAGATCACGCCGTTGCACTCCAGCCAGGGTGACAGAGTGAGACTCCGTCTCAAAAAGAAAAAAAAAAAAACGCATCTAATCTCTACGCAGGTGAAGCAGAACTTTAACGGTTGCATTTTCCTCACTTCTCAGCAGTCACTGGAGAACACTTTGCGGAAGAATATGTTTTGCATAGTATGGAAGAATACTGGCAAAAAGTCAGTGGGAACTCCTTTCAGCTCTGGTTAAAAAGATTCCAAAAAAAAAAAAAAAGGGATTAATTTCGTGTGTGTATTTGTTTGCTGCTCTGTATACTCTGCTTTATTTTCTTTTTCTTTTTTTTTTCTCCCATTATCGTCTGGGCTGGAGTGCAGTACCGCGAACTCGGCTCACTGCAACCTCCATCTCCCAGGTTCAAGCGATTCTCCTGCCTCAGCCTCCCGAGCAGATGGGATTACAGGCGCCCGCCACCACATCCGGCTAATTTTAAGTATGTATAGTAGAGACAGGGTTTCACTATATTGGCCAGGCTGGTCTCAAACACTTGACCTCGTGATCCACCCGCCTCGGCCTCCCAAAGTTCTGGGATTACAGGTGTGAGCCACCGCATCCAGCCTATACTCTGCTTTCTATTAAATAGTTTCTGAGTTACAAAAGTACCAGAAGAGAAAGGAGATGTCATTTGCTGTCTAACCCTCTCACTTTAGACACAAATCATGTGTCTTATGAAAAGGGTAGTGAAATTGGAATGGGTACCCAGACTGCTAGATCTGCATGTATGGCATGGGTCCCTTTCAGTTTGGGTGATGGGACCCAGGGCTTTAAATTGTGCTGGAAGTATTGGGTGGACATATTTCAGCAGTGCCCAGAGGATTTCAGAACCATTTATTATGATGATGATGATGATTTTTAAGAAGGCTAGTCAAGTGAAGCAGTGGGAGTGGAGAAGGAACAAAGAAATCTGTAACTGGTTGTGACCAACTAGTTGTAAACACCACTGCACTTGAAGCAGCCGATTTCACAACCTTTTTTTTTTTTGAGATGGAGTCTCACTCTGTTGCCCAGGCTGGAGTGCAGTGGTGCAATCTCGGCTCACTGCAGCCTCTGTCTCCTGGGTTCAAGCGATTCTCCTGCCTCAGCCTCCCAAGTAGCTGGGATTACAGGCGTGTGCCACCACGCCTAATTTTTGTATTTTTAGTAGAGAAGGGGTTTCACCATATGCCAGGCTGGTCTCAAACTCCTGACCACAGGTGATTGACCTGCCTCAGCCTCCCAAACTGCTGGGATTACAGGCGTGAGCCACCGCACCCAGCCTCAGAATAGTTTTTAACAGTGTAGGCACACTTTCGTTTCTTGGGCTGCTGTTTTCTAATAAACTCCCGACTACTGCCATGGAAAAACAATATTGCTTGACCATCACATTTTTCAAAAGATACCAGAAATCTGAATTTTTGTAGGAATCTTCCAGCTTTTAAATGCTAGCAACAAATTTAAATGTTTCTGAAACACTGTTGAATAAAATGAGCCTGTCATTAGCCAGTCTCCAACCCCTGAGTTGTAATTTCAGTAGTCTACAGCTGATTCCCTTATCTCTTAGAACTGTTGAGGGGAGGCACAACTAATTCTTGTTTATAGAAATACATGTGTCCTTTAGTCAGGTGCAGTGGCTCATGCCTGTAATTCCCTCACTTGGGAGGCTGAAGCAGGTGGATCACCTGAGGTCAGGAGTTTGAGACCAGCCTGGCCAACATGGTGAAACCCTGTCTCTACTGAAAATACAAAAATTAGCCGGCCGTGGTGGCCTGTGCCTGTAGTCCCAGCTACTCAGGAGGTTGAGGCAGGAAAATCGCTTGAACCTGGGAAGCAGAGGTTACAGTGAGTCGAGATTGTGCCACTGCACTTCAGCCCGGGCAACAGAGTAAGGCTCTAGCATAAATAAAATAAAATAAATAATAAAATAAAATAGAATAAAAAATAAAATATAAAATAAAAGTGACCTTTTGGGATGCATGAAGAAGAAAATCTATTGGGATCCAAGAAAATTCCATAAAAGTCTCATCAATTCAATCTTAGTAACGCAATTATGATAAAATCATTTTTAATTAAGTCAAATGAGAAAATTGCTAATTGCCTGGTTAGATTCTCCAGCCATTCACCGGAACAGTCTAAAAACAGAAGGCATGCTCCTGTATAGTCACATGGGTTTTCTGTAAACACACACCATTAGAAAGGCTTCCAGGTAAACTGGGCCATGGAGAAATGTGCAGAAATAACTGAATTTTGCATCTCTGAGCTCACATTTTGCCGAGGTTATAGAATCATAAACTTTACTGGGGGAATAAGGCTTAAGGATGGCCTTTTCTTTTTTTAAAGAGATGAGGTCTCACCCTGCCAACTAGGCTGCAGTGCAGTGTTGGGATCACGGCAGCCTCAAATTCCTGAGCTCAGGCGATCCTCCTACCTCAGCCTGGCAAGTAGCTGGGACTACAGAGGTACGCCACCATGCCAGGCTAAGCGTGGCTTTCAAAATGGTTTGGGTAGAGAATATGGAGGAAAAGTAAGACATTGAGTGTATAAATAGACTTGGCCACAGGATTAGAGCCAATTCATTCTGTTTGAACAGACCCAAGTGGCTGGTCAAACATTACCATTTAAGGGATCAGCTTCAGCCTCAACTTTTCTTTTTAGAAAAGAAATTTCACATCTCTATTACTATATGCACAAGGTGCTGTTATGCCAGCTTTCAAAACAACTTGGGACATACTGTCAAATCATTAGATTCCAGACAATGGTAATAGTACAATTAGGAATACGAACCTTAAGCCAGGTATGGTTGCTCATGCCTGTAATCCCAGCACTTTGAGAGGCTGAGGCGAGTGGATAGCTTGAGGCCAGGAGTTTGAGGCTGCAGTGAGCTATGATCACACCACTACACTCCAGCCTGGGTGACAGACCCCATCTCTTAAAAAAAAAAAAAAGGATGAATTTTTTTTTTTTTTCTGGAGACAGAGTTCCACTGTTGTTGCCCAGGCTGGAGTACAATGGCGTGGTCTCAGTTCACTGCAACCTCTGCCTCCCAGGTTCAAGTGATTCTCCTGCCTCAGCCTCCCAAGTAGCTGAGATTACAGGCACTCACCACCACGCCTAATTTTTGTATTTTTAGCAGACACAGGGTTTCACCATGTTGGCCAGGCTGGTCTCAAACATCCTGACCTCAAGTGATCCACCCGCCTCATCCTCCCAAAGTGCTGGGATTACAGGCGTGAGCCACCGTGACCAGCCGATAATGTTAATAATTGTTTTAGCATTTTTCAAAAACTGAACCAAGCAATTGCCATTGGGAAAGCCGATTCCTAGTCTGATAGAAATCCACCACAAAGTTGATCTTGCATTGTGGCTGGCGCAAAGCACACCTGGACTCCAGGATTCAGATGTGGGTTAGGAGACCCTCCTCTCTCATTAGCTCATGCAGGTTAAGTGCTCTGACCGTTTCCACTCTGTAAAATGAGAGTGCTAGACCAGCTCAAAGGCTTCCTTCCAGCCTCAGTCTTCCGTGGTGACTGGACTGAATTTATTAGGTCAGCAGGAGTCTTCCTACTCAGTATAAAGTGTCATTTCTCTGTTCCCTTGCACTTACCAACATATTTGCCTGGCAAGGATTCCTTAAAGGATGGTTCCTTAAAGGATGGAACCCTACCCCCACCCTCAAAGACCATGGATTATGGGAGTTGGGAACTTTAAAGAGGGTCTTTTAAAAATATATATTAATGTTTGGGACTTGGGGTGGGGAAGAGGTTAAACTAAATAAGCAGGCTGGGCAGGGTGGCTCATGCCTATAATCCTGGCACTTTGGGAGGCTAAGGTGGGCGGATCACTTGAGGTCAGGAGTTTGAGACCAGCCTGGCCAACATGGTGAAACCCCATTTCTACCAAAAATACAGAAATCAGCCAGGCGTGGTGGCACATGCATGTAGTCCCAGCTACTCGGAAGGCTGAGGCAGGAGAACCGCTTAAACCTGGAAGGCAGAGGTTGCAGTGAGCCAGGATAGCACCATCGCACTCCAGCCTGGGTGACAGAACAAGACTGTCTCAAAAAAAAAAAAGAGAAAGAAAAAAGCTTGGGGATGGTTATTTCCCTATCAGTGCATATGCTTCAAGTTGGCTTTATTGCCATTAAGTAGACAGTTTGGAGACAATTACAGAGTATGTGGAGGGCAAGATACTTTACTCCACATTATTTCTCCCCAGTTACCAGGAGGAAAAGTAAGATGTTTTTCCCTACCTCAGAGTGCTATCAGCAGCAATCTTAGTCTTGAATCTCTGAATATGTTGTAAGCAAAGCTGAAAAGGTGCTACATTTAATTAATGTTGGTTCCTAAATAGGAGAGTTAAATTACCAGGTTCATTCTACTTAAATGGCTCTTCTCAAACTCCGTGTGTTCTGGTGCAGCAGCCAAAGAGACTGAGTCCCCGGCTGTGCTGTGGCTTTGGGAGCTGGAAGTCCCTGTTCCACTTACCCCCCAGCAGCTCCTCCTTACCAATCACAATGGTGTTTTCTAAAACAGCTCCAGCCCAGGCATGGTGGCTCACACCTGTAATCCCAGTGCTTTGGGAGCCCCTCTCTGGGAGGCCAAGGCAGGAAGGTGGCTTGAGCCCAGGAGTTTGAAACCAGCCTAGGTAACATAGCAAGATTCAGATAGTCAAATAATGGAATAATTTGGTGCTTCTCAGAATTCTATAAAATATTCAGTATATTAAACCTAAAATTAAATTATTTTAAAAGACATCCAATATAGTATACAAAAGTAGCAGATTAGCAGAATATAAGGATGTTTGTTTTTTTTTTTTGAGACAGTCTCTCTTGCCCATGCTAGAGTGCAGTGGCACGATCTTGGCTCACTGCAACCTCCATCCCCTGGGCAGAAGTGATCCTCTCATCTCAGCCACCATGCCCGGATGCCTGGCCAATGGTATTCTAATGCTACAGCCTTATCCTAAAATTGTCTAAGGTTTTAAAGTTTTTTCCCCATTAAAAAACAAACACACACACACTTGGCTGGGTGTGGTCACACCTGTAATCCCAGCACTTTGGGAGGCCGAGGCGGGCGGATCACTTGAGATCAGGAGTTCGAGACCAGCCTTGTCAACATGGCAAAACCCCATCTCTACAAAAAATACAAAAATTAGCCGGGTATGGTACACGTGCCTGTGGTCTCAACTACACAGAATGCTGAGGTGGGAGGACTGCTTGAGTCTGGCGGAGGTTCCAGTGAGCTGAGATTGCGCCAGTGCTCTCTAGCCTGAACAACAGAGTGAGACCCTGCCTCAAAAAAATTCACACACACAAAAAATCAATCTGTGGGAACAGAGCTGAAAAAACAACATGCTATATAATGAGGCTGTGTCTGCTGCTATACAAATGTTCACAAGGCTGTAACAATACTTACGAAGATTTAAAAGACAGCTTAAAACTCTTAATTCAAAGCTTTTTTAGAATCAGTCCCTTACCCCAAGATTTCCATTATAATGGAAAAGCAGGAGTGGTGCGATCTGCTTAGGGCCTACACCAGTGAAGTGAATGCTTAGATGTTATTTGACAAAAATAACCAAGTTTGAGCAAAAAGTAAGCTGCTATAACAAGAAACCAAACAAAAACGTGGCTTAAAGAATAAAGACATTTATTCTGCTCTCACATAACAGTGCACTATTCCATGTGGTTATGCAGGTTCCTTCCATCTTGTGGCTCTGCAAAAAAAAAAATCAAGGCTGCATTGCTATTGCTACTTTTGGGAGGGGATAAAAGAGCACAGAGGAGGTACAGTCACTGTCATCAGGTTCCTAACCTGGAATTAGCAGCATTTCCACTCAAATTCCATAAAACTTAGTTGCTTCATCACACCTAAAACTACAAGGAAAACAGCAAATATAGTCCCAGTTAGGCAGACATGTTATTCAATGTCAACCCCTATTACCATGGAAAAAAATGGGAGAACAGATTGTGGTAACTACCTCAGTTACTGGTCCGCCTCTACCTTTTTTTTTTTTTTTTTTTTTTTTTTCACTGAATTGGGTAACAGTTCTCTCAAAGAGAACTGGCAGGAAGGAAGTGACAAATACACCACGCACAACCCACAAGGTTTGACCTGGCAAGCAGAGAGTCATTCTCAGGAACTCCACGAGCCAGCCTGAGCAGTGTTACAGCTATAAAGCAACCTGGGTGGCTGGCTGCTGGCAGCACTGAATGTTGTCTAGAATGAATACTTCAGAGATGATCAGATCACCATCTCCAAAACTGTTGCCAAAGAACTGTCAGAGACTTCCCTGGAGCTCAGGATCCATTACAGGAAACTCTGAAGTGAAACTGAAACCAAAATATATTTTGGCAGTATAGCAGAGTCTTTCCTTAAGGAGATCTGGCCTCGTCTTCCTTCGAGAGGTTCTAGATCTGTGAAGTTGCTGAGGGCTATGAGAAATCCACGTCTCTTGTAAGAACACCACATAGGTATGTTTCCAAATTTCATTCTTAAGTAGGACAGAAAGGTTAAATAAGCTATAAACATTTAACATCCTTCGCATTCTGCTCTCAACTTACCTTTTCCCACCTTCATCCCCTGTCATCTTCAGCACACAGCTTTAGGACACAGGACCCCTTTCCCTCCTCCTGGATTTCTAACAAATAGAAATCTCTGCCTTATAAACTTATTCTCTGCCTGAGTAAGCCATATTCCTCCAAGACCTAGGGGTCAAATATAATTTCCTTTGTGAAGCCACCTTTAAGTTAACAAATATGAGTGTCTCCTACGTTCCAAACTATGCTAAGAACTGGAGTCCCAAAGACAAGTTTCCTGCCCTCCAGGAGTTACTACAAAGATAGAGGATCTTAATCCTACAATTCTTTGAAATTCAGATTCATAATTACACAACTAGTAAGTACTACTGTATCATGTGCTACCTTTCTTAACTGCTTCTCAGAAGTCAAGACTCCCTAAGTCACCAAAGTGAATACAGCAGTGCCCCCTATGTGTGGAGAATATGCTCGAAGGCCCCCAGTGGATGCCTTAAACCATGGATAATACCAAACCCTATATATACCAGGTTTTTCCTATGCATATACACCTAGGGTAAAGGTTAATTTATAAATTAGGCACAATAAGAGATTAACAACAATAAAATAGGACAATTTTAACAATATACTGTAATCAACTCTTCCTCTGATGATGGGATGTGAGATGGTAAAATGCCTGCATGGTGAGATGAAGTGAGGTGGGTGACGCAGGCAGCGTGAGGCTACTATTGACTTTCATTTTTTAAGACAGGGTCTGGCTCTGTTACCCAGGCTGGAGTGATCTTGGCTTACTGCAGCCTCAGCCTCCCAGGTTGAAGCGATTCTTATGGCTCAGCCTCCCAAGTAGCTGGGATTACAGGCGCCCACCACCATGCCCGGCTAATTTTTGTATGTTTAGTAGAGATGGGGCTTTCACTATGTTGGCCAAGCTGGGCTTGAACTCCTGACCTCAAGTGATTCACCCGCCTTGGCCTCCCAAAGTGCTGGGATTACAGGCATGAGCACTACTATGACCTTCTGACAATACATCAGAAGGAGGATCATCTGCTTTGGGTGATCCTGGATCATGGAACCATGACATAGTCAATGGCTGGATGTCAGGAGTAAATGGCACAGATGACTAACAAGTGGGTAGTGTGTACAGTGTGGATACACTAGAGAAAGGGATGATTCACGTGCCAGGTGGGACAAAGCATGGTGCTGCAAGATTTCATTCAGAACGGCACACAGTTGAAAACTTACAAGTTGTTCTGAAATTTTCCATCTAATATTTTTGGCCAATAGTAGCCATGGTTTACTTATACCATGGAAAGCAAAGTCAGATGAGGGGGGCACTGCTGTAGTTTCTCAGTTCTTACACTTCCTCTATCCTCCTGCTAAGTAAACTGAAGACTAAGAAGTAATCTTGCAGTAGAGAGTAATAAAGCCCACATTTTAGCAAAATGCGTTAAGCCTGTTAAGAAAAAAGACAATCTACTTAAACGTGGTTGCTTTATTTTGCACTTTTAAAATTCACAAAAAGCTTTACAATATCTACATTCTGCCTGTTGGTAACCAAGGCTTTATGGTAAGACAATGAAAATTTTATCACACCAACTGGGCATATGCAAAAAAAATGAATAATTTACAAACAAGTCTTTTTAATCAAGAACATTATGTAAAATATACACTCTGGTAAACATCTGAATTCATCCATCCTAAAATTAGACTTTAAGAGGCAAAAAAAAAAAAAAAAACCCCAAACAGATTTTAGCACTAACAAGCCTACCAGAATAATGCTGATGGCAAGCCATAAACAGCTTTAAATGCTGACTGTAATTTGGGGAAAGGGGAGAAAAAGAAATTATCTGTTGTATCTATATTTAAATATATCTGTTAGTGAGGCTTCTCTAATTTAATGAATTTCAACAAAGTGAACAACTCCTGCGCCTTTGGTAGTTTCTCAAGTTTTGTTTTTAAACTCGTAAGGAAAAACCCCAGGGAAGCGGGGAGAAGGAAAAACAAGACTAGAACTTTCTTAGTCTTGAACACTAGAACACTGCCGCCCTCCTTGGCGGGGAGCAGTCTTGCACTGGATGATCAAAGGTTGGGTTCCTGAGGACATCCGTAAACAAACTTATCCAGATACATTTCTAAGGTGGGTAACAAATAAAATCACTGCTCATATAAGGGAAGAATACCAGAGTTGTCATGTGGGATTTAGCTTGGCTTATGTTTTATTAAAGTTAAATAAGTATAAACATCTAAATGGCAAAAATAAAAATCCAAGGTGGTCTCATTTAGAAAATTTAAAAAAATAATTAGTGTCCTCAATTAGTTTTTAAATTTGCGGAATGGCACAATACATATTTTGAGGCACCCGTTATAGAATCTGTTAAAATTATGCATACTACTACTTCCTCTTTTAATATAATTTTTATGTATTCTAGGGTAGGTATTATCAGTAGAGGCCACTAAAAATAATGCCAGAATTCAAGTGAGAGAGAATAGAAATGGAAAGAGGAAGGGAGGATAATGAAATTGGGTAGTAAGTAATAACAAACATGAGTTTTAAAGTTTCCTCACTAATAACACAGAATAGTATATTTTGGCTCAATGCCACTAGGCTGCTGAAGTGACCAGGAAATGAGTGGAATATCGTAATTGTCCCAGTTAGATTCTTAACTAACCCGTGATTTGGATGAGGGGTCATTTCCACAGACTGCTCGGTAAGGGGTAGCTGTGCTGTGCTAACTGCCTATTCGCTTTGTTTCTTTCAAGAACACTTTTGAAAGGACAAGAACCTGTAAAAGGCAGCAGAACAGAACAAAGAACTCATTAGACTACAGAGATTAACACAGCAATAATCTGCCAATAGTTTAATCATGGACATGTTACAATCATCTTGTTTCTTGAGATGGAGAGTATGGGCCTACAAAAAATAGAATAAATAAAATTCCACTATTCTTGGCATATTCCAAAATTTTCCTCTTTTGATCAGAATTTTTTTGGACAAGTCCCATGCCAAGTCTGTCCTGAAGATACTGGCTGAGCGATGGATGAAAGGAGTATTCTGACACACGTATTTTGTGTGAGAATGGCTAGGCGACTGCCGACTTTAGCGCAGCCGAAAACGGGGTGCAGTCCTGATAAGCTGGAGCCGTTTGTATTTATTCAGTACAGACACAATACCAAAGGCCTGAAGCCAACACAATTTGTGAGTAATGAACACTGTCGCCTCCCCTTTGCAGGGAGCAGTCTTGCACGGTTTCTGGAGGACATAAGTAAACAAACTTATCTAGATAAATCCCTTTACACACCCTTGTTACCTACTGTTCGCCCTCAGCCTCAGGGTACGAGAATTAGCTGCCTTCAGCTTTATTCTCTCCCGAAGTTTTGGAAAACCTCCCTGCCTTCCAATTGCATCTTTCTTTATAGCGTCTCCTACCACCCTGACCGATCTCCTACATCACCCCTTTTCTGTTTTTTGCATCAGGTTTTGTTGATTGACGACTACAGATGTGTGCAGCAACAGTTTTGTCAGGCATAGCAGTTACTGCTTGTTTTCCGGCTTTAGATCCTAGAATTAGTAAACAACAAGAGACAAACATGAGTATAATTAGTAATATTCTTTTCTAATTGAGAAGTGACCCCCAGGAGTGGGGGTCTATCTAGGAGAGATGTTTTTGCATATCCTTCTATATGGCTGTTACTGAGGAACCCCACTGGGGGTATGTTAATCCCTTCTAGCTAAAAACTCACAGTTAGAAGCTGGGAAGGGGATGTCTGCCCAAGTAATAGGGCTGAAAAAAAGGCAGATTTAGAAAATGGGCTTAATAGGGTATAGCAGGTACAGGTAACAGGCAAAGTGAGAGAATAAAAAGGATTAATACCTTACGCGAGTTGCAATGTACAACAGAGAGCATAGCAAGGAACAAATTTTCCTGAGTGAATGGTGTCTGTGTTCGGAGCAGGATTCGCTCAGCCTCCTGAGTTGTCTTCTTCAGCATCCCCCAGGTAATGTCCGGGGCTCCTGTCGTCCGACGAAACTGTGTCATCCGACGAACCCGTTTCTTCCGGGCCTGTGGGGGCTGCGGGGGCTGCAGGGGCTGTGGGGCCTGCGGGGTTGTTTCCTTCATTTCTGGTACCAGGTTGGGTCCTAGCCCCACTATGGTATGGTTTGATGCATCCTGCTGGAATCCAAAGAGGGCCTGAGGGGGTGTGAACACAAGCATATCCTCTTCCCCACGTTAGCAAAACATTTGGACCATGCCATATATTGCTATTTACATCTTTCCATAAAACTGTGGTTTTGTGTCTTGAGAAGTTTTAGCAAAGTGCTTTTTTATAACTGATTGAAATTTATCATCTAAATTTCAGAAATTAAGGGTAAATAAGGCTTGTGCTAGTAGTGTTTCAGTGTCTTTACTCATAGTCTCCCTTTTTTGTTTTCTGAGCATATTTTTAAGGGTGAAGTGGGCACGTTCTACTATGGCCTGTCCTTGGGGGTTATATGGGATGCCTGTGGAGTGTTGGACACTCCAAGTGTGACAAAATTGTTGAAACTGTGAGCTGGCATAAGCCGGACCCTTATTAGTTTTAATTTTTGTGGGCCGCCCCATAAACATAAAAGTTAAAAGAAGATGTTTAATGACAGATCGGTGGACTTTCCAGGAAGAGCATGTGTGCTAATTAGGTGAGAACAGGTATCAACGGATACATGTACATATCTTTGTTTTCCAAATTCAGGGACATGTATAACATCTCTTTGTTATAACTGATTAGGTTCTAGTCCTCTAGGGTTAACACCTGTTGAAGGAGGGGACATGCCTGTGAGGCAGCAATCTGGGCATTTACAGGATAATTTGTTTAGCTAGTCTTTGCGTAAGTTGAAATTGTGTAGTTAAGTTTCTCTAATTTTGGTGGAAAAACTGATGTGATTGGATGGCTTGGTTAAGCAGTGACATCATAACTTGCAGGTCTGCTTGATCACTGTCATAATCCAGTGGGCCAAGTGAGCTGTGGGCTCAAATATGTGTGATAAAAATAGAATGTGTACATTGATCTAACAATTGCTGAAGTCAAAGAAAAAAGGCACACAGGGTGGGCTCGAGAATAGACTTAATGAGGGCTGTTTCAAGGTTCTGCAATAAATAAGCAGAGTAAGCAGAGTAACTAACAATACTGATGGGCTGAACGGAAAAAGGTTCTAGGGCCAATATTAGGGCTCCAATCTCAGCTCTCTGAGTACTAGTAAACCTAGATGGAGTGAGGGAGTTATGTGGTTTCCACCAGATAGCCACTTTTCCATTTTTATGAGTGTCATCAGTAAAAAGCATTACAAAGTTAGGTATGGGGGAGGGAACTACTTTTGTAGGCATAACTACAGGAGTACTAGATAAGAACTGAAATAGTTTGTCAGCAGGAAGGGCATGTTTTACATGGCCTGCATAATCAGAGAGTGCTTTCTGAAGGTCTAGAGATAGGGGCAAGACTGCTTCAAATTGTTTTTTACTCAAGGGAATTCTTATGACATCAGGGTCATGACCTAGCAACTGACTGCATCATCTGCTGACTGTATAGATGACTTTACTAACTAGCTGGAAATAGAGAGATAGTGTTTTAGTCCCAGTATGTGAGCAAAAAACCTATTCTAGGAAGTGCAGCCCCAGGGCCATTTGTCTATTAATCCCGTAGGGGAAATATTTAATAGGAAAAATAAACAATTGGACTGAGTATTGTGGGTCTATGCAATCTAGTTGCCTCTGAGAAATAGCTTGATTTCCTCAATTTCTCTTTTTGCTGTGGGGATTAAATACCTGGGAGAGTCTAGGGCTATATTGCCTTTTAGGATAGAAAACAGGTTTTGTAATTTATCAGTAGTTATGCCCAAGGTGGTGTGAAGACAGTTAATATTGCCTAGCAATTTTTGATAATGATTTAAGGTATGTTAGTTGCTAGTATTTAATTTAACCTTTTGAGGTCTTATTGACCAGGAAGTTAGTATGTATCCAAGATACTTCTAAGGTGAGGACATCTGTACTTTTTACTTTTTCAGGTGCTATGATTGAATCTCTTAACTGTGTATTCCTTACAAGAAAGACATATAAACTCAAATGTACTGGCTCCATTGGGGTTGCTAGTAAAATATCATCCATAAAAATGAATAATCTTGCAGCTAGGAAATTTTTTTCTACTAGGGAGCAAAGCCTGATTTACATAATATTGACACACGGTAGGACTGTTCAGCATTCCTTGAGAAAGTACTTTCTAATGAAATAGGTCAGCTGGCCTTTCATTATTGATAGCTGGTATTGTAAACACAAATTTTTCTCTGTCCTGTTCTGCAAGGGGAATAGTATAAAAGCAGTTTTTTAAGTCAGTAACAACTATAGGCCAATCTTGAGGAATTGCTGCAGAGGAATGGAGCCCATTGAAGGGGCCCCATAGATTGCCAATTAGCATTGAAAGCTTGTAAGTCATGCAAAAGTCTCCATTTGCCAGACCTTTTGGGAATGATGAAAATGGGCAAATTCCAAAGGCTGTTTGCTGGTTCTGTATGGCCGGCTTTTAATTGCTCCTCAACTAATTCATTGGCTCGTTGTAATTTCTCTCCCTTTAAAGGCCACTGTTCTACCCAAATAGGATTTTAAGACAGCCACGTCAGAGATAGGGGAGGAATTGTAACAGTAGCTATTACTAAAAAGAGGTTTGCTGTTTATAAAATTCATCAAATTCTGTCCTCCAGGGGAGGTACTGACTGGTCTCTAAAATTGTTTTTAGCTAGCACTGACCAGTCATATAGGGTTATATGGAAGTTGTCTGCTATGGCCTCAATTAATCCTTTCATAAATGGGCTAGCAGCTCTGTTTTCTCTAATGCTTTTTCTTCTCTCTTTATAAGCATAAAAAGTAATGGTTCATATACTTGATTGCCTTGTCAATTTTGTATCACTGGGCAGGCCAAGAGGTCCCCTTCTAATGCCACTTGCCTAAGACAGGGTCCCATAGCTGTAGCGTACCCCTTGTCTTTTTTCCAATTTATTGGGGGAGGGAGCTTAGGGAAAACCTCCAATTCCTCTTTGGTATCTTTATCCAGTAAAGGGGGTAAAAGGGGACTGAAGGAGGAAGAGGAGGCGATAAGGTGATGGTTCCTCCTCCCTTCCCTTCTTAGGCTCTTCTGTGTACAGCTGGACC
Organism: Chlorocebus sabaeus; assembly: GCF_047675955.1. Taxonomy (NCBI): domain Eukaryota; kingdom Metazoa; phylum Chordata; class Mammalia; order Primates; family Cercopithecidae; genus Chlorocebus; species Chlorocebus sabaeus. The sequence continues at coordinate 39,932,901 of NC_132914.1, read as the reverse complement.
AAAGCAGCCTTAACTAAGGCCCATAACGTTAAAGATGTTACCAGGACCCATTGCCCTTGTGCACGATATCGTGTAAGATTTCTCCCCACTTGTTCCCAAAGCTCTAGGTCCAGCGTGCCTTCTTCTGGGAACCATGGGTTTTGGGAAACAACAGTTTGCATTAGGTCCCTTAACTGAGCCTGCGAAACTGAGCCATTAGCTTTAGGCAGTTGTTTCAATACTTTTATATACTGTTTCTGTCGTGCAGATAGCTGTTGTACCATGATGAAACCCTAGCTTGAGTACTCCCCTGAACTTGGAAATCCCGAGCGAGCACCAATGACTTACTGACTGCGCAGTCTCTTCACCTTCGTTTTCGGGGGTTCCGTCGTGATCCATTGCGGCGTTCCTCACAGGGGGCACCTGCTGCCAAGTCTGTCCCGCAGACTCTGGCCGAGTGACGGATGAAAGGAGTATTCAGACGCAGGTATTTTGCGTGAGAATGGCTAGGGGACTGCTGGCTTTAGCGCAGCCGAAAAGAGAGTGCAGTCCTGATAAACTGGAGCCGCTGCTTGTATTTATTCTGTATTTATTCGGTACAGATAGAATGCCAAAGGCCTGAAGCCAACACGATTTGTGGGTCATTAACACTGCCGCCCTCCTTGGCGGGGAGCAGTCTTGCGCTGGATGATCAAAGGTTGGGTTCCGGAGGACATCCGTAAACAAACTTATCCAGATACATTTCTTTACACTACCTTGTTACCTACTCTTTGCCCTCAGCCTCAGGGGAAGAGAATTAGCTGCCTTCAGCTTTATTCTCTGAAGCTTTGCAAAACCTCCCAGTCTTCCAAGAAGGTTTGCGTCTTTCCTTAAAGCTTCTCCTACCACCCTGATCGATCTCCTACCGTCCCAAACTTAAAATATCCCTCATCTTCCACCTCAAATTGCCTCTTCTATTTGTTAGTCTTGTATATGATATTATTTAAGTCTCATACATCAGTGAGAGAGTCAGGAGTTTCAGGATTATTGTAATAGAAGACATTGAGTTCATTACTTGGAAAAATGGATTTTTTTCTGAGGTATCTCCCAGAGATTCAAGTGCTCTATTTTATCATTGAATGATAATTATTCTCAAAGCAAATATTCTCTAAGATACCAAAGTATTCAGTTTATTAGGATAGTACACTTTAACATATTACAAGTTACAAAGCCTAAGAAAAAGCAAGCAACAAGTCAATAAAATCACAACTTAGAATTCTAACATTTTCAGATGGTATCATGTGTCGGCTGGGAGCGGTGGCTCACGCCTGTAATCTCAACACTTTGGGAGGCTGAGGCAGGCAGATCACTTGAGGCCAGGAGTTAGAGACTAGCCTGGCCAACATGGTGAAACCCCATTTCTACAAACAAAAAAATACAAAAATTCTAATTAAACATTTTTAACAGACTATTTTAGATGTTTATTTAATATTGAAATGTGGTCAATTATCATAAAGTATTTCACTGCATCACAAAAATTCCATATATTAAGGATTTACACAATCCAGGAAAAAAATTTTTTAGAAACTGTTTTTTTTTTTTCTGGTCTGAGCAAAAAAATCTAAAAAGGCTCTCCAAAATCTTGAGTGGAAGTATCATACTCTGCAATGAAATGCTTGAGTTCTTCAACACACCGCTCACCTATTTCATGTAAATTTTGCCTCAATGCAAACTGTATAGACTTTTCTAATGAAGGATCTTTTTCAATCAGCATTTTCACCACCATCCCGAAAGTTTCACAGTCTTGTCGGTAAACCTAAAAGGTAAAACACATTCTGGTTAGCTGAGAATGAAAATAACTAGCCAAATACTTAGCTGACTGAGTTGGCAGAATTATGACACTAACATCTAAAAGAGAGACACAATATTACAGCAGAACCTTTCTTGGCCTTGCATTGTCACTATTACCAGAGGCCACTTAAACTTCTATCCTTGAGATCTGCTGACAACTTGAATGAGAAGGAAAACATTAACATACCACATTACTGAATGCAGAAGTGTAAGGCAGTCTATTCAAAGGACATCAGACTAGAGATGAGAATAAGAACAAAGGCTAGGGAAGACATATCAATGACTTTGTTCATTTATTTGTTTGGAATAAAAAAGTTTCTGAGCTCCTAACTTTAGATTCTTTGTTTGAATCATGATCAGATAACAAATTCTGTTTAGTGGCCAGGTGTGGTGTCTCACACCTGTTATCTTAGCAATTTGGGAGGTGGAAGCGGGTGGATCACTTGAGGTCAGGAGTTCCAGATTAGCCTGGCCAACATGGCAAAACCCCGTGTCTACTAAAAATACAAAAAATTGGCTGGGCGTGGTGGCGCGCATCTGTAATCCCAGCTACTTGGGAAGGTGGCGGCCTCTATAAACTGGGAAACGCAAGGGAATATATTTTCCCTAGAGCCTCCAGAGGAAATGCAGTCCTGCACTGGACATTCTGATTCGGGTCCAGTGAAACCTGTTTTGAACTTTATATATTATTCTCAGGTTCTCATGGACTATTAACCAAGTTAGATAACACTCTGGGCCATAAAATAAACCTTAAATTTGAAATAATAGGTATCATATAAAGTATGCTTTCAGATCACAATGGAATTAAATTAGAACTCAACAACAGAAAGCTAGCTGAAAAATCTCAGAATATGTGGAGATTAAACAACACACTTCTAAATAACACACAAAATCCACTGGAACTAATAAGTGATTATAGCATGGTTGCAGGACACAGGATATTTTAATATACAAAAGTCAATTAATTGCTTTCCTACATACCAGTAATGAGCAAATGGAATTTGAAATTAAAACACAACACCATTTATATTAGCACTGACAAAACCCCTTAAGTTTGAGTCTAACAAAATACATACAAGATTTATATGAGGAAAACTATAAAATGCTCATGAAAGAAGATACAAATAAATAGAACATAAGTAAAAGATAAACTATATATATTAATATAAACATACGTAACATATAAATAAGATATAGAGAGATAGTCCAAGAATTGACAGGAAGAGTCAATACTGTTAAAATACAAGTGCTTCCCAACTTGACCTACATAAATTTCAGTCTCAGTGAAAATCCCAGTAATTAATTTTGTGAATATTGACAAACTGATTTTAAAGTTCATACACAAAGGCAGAAAACCCATAATACTGAATATAATATTGAAGAAAAAAAGGAAAAAAGTCAAAAGACTGACACTATCCAATTTCAAAACTTACTGTAAAGGTGGCTCACACCTGTAATCCCAGCACTTTGGGAGACTGAGGCAGGCAGATGACCTAAAATCAGGAGTTTGAGACCAGCCTGGCCAACATGGTAAAACCCTATCACTACTGAAAATAAAAAATTAGCTGGGCATGGTGGCGTTGTCTGTAGTCCCAGCTACTCAGGAGGTGGAGGCAGAAGAATTGCTTGACCCTGGGAGGCAGAGGTCGCAGTGAGCCGAGATCGTGCAACTGTACTCCAGTCTGGGTGACAGAGTGAGATCTTGTCTCAAAACAAAAAACAAAACACCTTACTGTAAAGTTACAGTAATCAAGACTGTATGCCACTGGCAGAAGAACAGACAGATCAAGGACAGGACAGTCCAGATACCGACCGATACAAATACGGTGAACTGAACTTTAAAAACAGAGCACAGAAGTAATTCAATGGAGAAAAGACAGTCTTCAACTTGACAGTTAAGTTCAAGACTTCATTGAACTTCAATGAGTTGAGCGGTGCTTGAACCACTGGATATCTATCTACATGCAAAATAATACCTTTTAAAAATATGTTAACTCAAAATGGATCATAGACCTAAATATAAATGCAAAACTATAGTATTTATAGAAGGTAACAGAGGAAAAAATCTAGGTGATCTTGAGTTTGGTGATGACTTTTAAATATAACATCAAAGACAATCCAAGAAAAAACCCAATATATTGGATTTCATTAAAATTTAAAAACCTGTGCTTTGTGAAAGACATTGTTAAGGGCATGAACAAACAAGCTACAGACTGGGAAAAAATCTTTGCAAAACATGTATGTGATAAACTGGTATCCAAAATATACAAAGAACTGATAACTCAACAATAAGAAGGCCGGGTGAGGTGGCTCATGCCTGTAATCCCAGCACTTCGGGAGGCTGAGGCAGGCAGATCACGAGGTCAGGAGTTCGAGACCAGCCTGACCAATATGGTGAAACCCCATCTCTACTAAAAATACAAAAAAATTAGCCAGGCACGGTGATGCATGCCTGTAATCCCAGCTACTCGGGAGGTTGAGGCAGGAGAATTGCTTGAACCTGGGAGGCAGGGGTTGCAGTGAGCCAAGATCGTGCCACTCCACTCCAGCCTGGGCTACAGAGTGAGACTCTGTCTCAAAAAAACCAAAACAAAACAAAAAAATAAAAAACAAACAAAAAAAATAAGAAACCCAAATTATTTGCCCAATTATATAACGGGCAAAAAACTGAATGAACACCTCACCAAAGCAGACATTCAGATGGCAAATGAACATACGAGAAAATGCTCAACGTCGTTTGTTATTAGGAAATTGACAATTAAAACGATAAGTAGTGAGATACCACTACGCATCTATTAGAATGCTTAAAATCCATAACTTAAATTTAAATTTAATTTAAATTTAAATCCACAAAAAAATTTGACACCACCAATTTCTGTCAAAAATGTAGAGTCACAGAACTCTCCTTCATTGTTGGTGGGAATGCAAAATGGTACAACTACTTTGGTAGACAGTCCAGCAGTTTCTTACAAAGCAAAACATTGTCTTACCATACAATCCAACAATCCCACTGCTAGGTATTTATCCAAATAAGGTGAAAACTTATGTCCATACAAAAACCTGCATACAAATCTTTATATCAACTTTATTTATAACTGCCAAAAATTGGAAGCATCCAAGATGTTCTTTAATGGATAAATGGACAAACTGCAGTACACTGATACAATGGAATGTTTTTCATAAAAAAAAAATTAGCTATCAAGCCACAAAATGACACAAAAGAATCTTAAGTGAAGGAAGCCAGTCTGAAAAGGTTATATACTATGATACCAACTATATGACATTCTGATTATTAAAAAAACAAAAACCCATAGACACTAAAGAGATCATTAGTTGCCAGGGGGAAGGGGAAAGGACAAACAGGTGGAACATAGGACATTTCTTAGGGAGATGAAATTATGCTGTATGGGACTGTATAGTATGATACTGAATGATACATTATGCATTGGCCAAAATTCACAGAACTGTAGGAGACAAAGAGTGAATCCTAATGTAAACTATGGACTTTATTTAATATTAATATATCAATATTAGTTCATCAATCATAACAAGTGTATCACAGTAATGCAAAATGTTAATAATAGGGGAAACTGTGTAAGGAGAAGGGGCATATAAGAACTCTCTGTGCTCTTGCAGGTTTTCTATAAATTTAAAACAGCTCCAAAAAATAAAATCTATTAAAAATTTTTTTTCAAAAATAATCACACAAAAGTGAAAGAAGAAAAAAAGTTTTCTTAACTTTTGTGCCTGAGTTTCAGTACCTATACCAGACTGTGCTGTTTAACAATTAAATAAGATAATACAGAACACTCAGAATAGTGCCTGCTACATAGGAAGTATTTAATCTAAGGCAGCTATAGTGATGATGATGGAAAGAGGAGAAACAACTATTCTGACTGTCTATAGAAGGGAGTACTAGAAAATGGTGTTAGAGCTGATAAGTTCTCTCTAGGAAAACAAAGAAAAGGAAAAGGAAATGGTGTTGGGGGGAAATGCTAGTGGCTTAGTATAGCAGATAAATTAATAAAGAGGGAAAGAGCTACAAGTAGAAATTGGAACCTTTGGATGTATCAGGAAGAGAAAAATGAGAAAGAATCTATGCTTTGGGTTCCTGCTACTGAGAGCCAGGACAATAAATATGACAAGATGTGTGAAAGAAAGATGAGATTAGAGGCTTTACAAGTACAGTAGTCCCCACTTTATCTGAGATTTCAGTTACCTGCTATAAACTGCAGTCCAAAAATATTAAATGGAAAACTCCAGAAACAAACAATTCTTAAGTTTTAAATTGCATGCTATTCTGAGTAGTGTGATAAGATCTTGCGCCATCCTGCTTCATCCTGCCCCAGACATAAATCCTCCCTTTGTCCCATATTCAATTTTTATCTACTACCCACCTGTTAGTCACTTAGTAGCCCTCTCAGTTGTTGGATTGGTAAAACATAGTATAAACAGGGTTCAGTACTATCTGAGTTTCAGGGATCCACTGAGGATCTTGGAACGTATCCCCTAAGGATAAGGGGGGATACTGTAATGAAGAAGCAGTAGATATATGATAATGTGAAGAGTGATAAGTGGAAGGTTTTTTACTTTTATATATTTCAATGGGGAAGGTACTAGGAGGAGATAAGTTCAGTACTAAGTAGTCACTTGAGTCACTCATGAGACAGCCAGAACCAACTACCAACAGGAAGTTAAGTACATGAGTCTGGACTTCTGAAGAAATAAACAGAAGTGAGGAAGGGATCGATTTTATAATCTTTAGCAGTAATGTCAGCTGAGGCCAGGGGAATTTCTTGAAGGAGGGAGAGTTCTTCCTAGCACCACAAAACTGATACTCAGTAAATGTTCAATGAATAGCTAACATGTGCTTTAAGAGAATGTAAGAGCCAAAGAGAGCCAAGTGCAGACATCTAAAACCATCAATGTCATCCACAGAAAAGACCACAGAAAAGAATCAGGAGACAGTGAAGGCACAGATGCCAAAGAAAGAGTTTATAAAATAAGGACATAGGCAATCAAATGCCAGAGAAAGATCAAAGAAACATACTGACTAGATTTGGCAGTTAGGAGGTAAACCACAAGAGCAGCTTGTTGGGATGGTGGAGACTGGAGAGCTGTGCTGTCCAATACAGTAGCCACTAACCACACGTGACTATATTTTATTTTTCATTAGTGAAACAGAATTAATTCTGTTTCTCAATCACACTAGTTCTATTTCAAATGCTAGTGGCTGCCATACTGGACATGAAGATATAAAACATTTTCATCACTGCAGACAATTCTATTTAGCAGAGTTGTCATGGAGGACTGAGGAGTGAAAAGAAGGGAAAGCTGTCATGGTAAGTGGTGATCTAGTAAATTAAATACACATTTGCAACTATTTTACCATTAAAGTGGAAAATAAAAGCTTACAACTTTTATAGGAGCATTGTGAAATAAAATTAGCATCTGTAAAATGTTCTACAATCTTTTAATGAAAGGTACATAAAAATAAGTTAAAAAAAGAAACTCCAATTGGGGCGTAATATACAAGGAACCATTCATAATGTCTAATGTGTTGATGAGGTCAGGAAAAAAGTGATAGTACCTTTATATTAAATACTGGAGATAAATTTAAACCCTTTAATTTGGGCCTCTGCAATGCAGAAGGTGCCAAAACTATTGTAATCTATGTTGCTGTTTGTGCTGTATTAATAGAAAAAGATATCTTTGAGTCCTCCTCAAAGCTGCAGTCCCACTGCCTCTTAAAAACACAGCTTCTAAAAAGAACACTGGTGGTTGCTAAGAAATGCATTACGAACACATGGATCAGAGCTATAGTGCCTGCATTCAATATGTAAGTGAAATTATTACAACCACAAAAGGAAGCAACTGCAAAATCAATGATAAATTAAGTACAACTTGCAGCAGCTTTTCATGAGGAATTTGTTGTGAGAGAAGATTTAATGGAGGTGGCAATAGGAACACATGGTAGTCACATTCAGCAAGCTAGGAAGGTTCCTGGAGTTACCGCCACTGAGCTAGATGAAGACACTGAAACATTAAGAATCTATAGAGAGAGTGCTGATGCTGTAAAAAAGGCTAGAGGTTTCTTGGAATTTGTGCAGGATTTTATTCAGGCTTCTAAGAATCTCACTGGAAAAGTAAATGGAAAAAAATGGCAAAGTTATTCAAGAAATAGTAGACAAATCTGATACAGTTCAGGTGAGAATTGAAGGGGATAGTGAAAATAAACGACCCAGAGAAGACGGTATGATTCCATTTGTATCTGTTGGCACTAAAGAAACCATTGGAAATGTGCAAGTTCTTTTAGAGTACCATATTGCTTATCTAAAGGAAGTAAAACAGCTAAGAATGGAACGCCTACAGATTGATGAGCAGTTACAAGAGATTGGTTCTAGGTCTTATAGTGGAAGAGGCAGAGGTTGTCGGGGCCCTAATTACACCTTGTTATAGTACAAATTTTGAGCTGTCTAAACCCTCTGAAATAGAATCTGAGGGTAAAGACAAGCTGAGTGATTGGTCATTGGCAGGAGATGATGATCGAGACAGCCGACATCAGCGTGACAGCAGGAGACACCCAGGAGGAAGATGCAAAGTGTTTCAGGGGGTCAAGGTCGTGGTGGACCACATGGTGGCAAATCCTTCATCATTTCTGTGCTCAAAGATCCAGACAGCAATCCATACAGCTTACTTGATAATACAGAATCAGATCAGACTGCAGACACTGATGCCAGCGAATCTCATCACAGTACTAATCGTCATATGAGGTCTCATAGACGAAGGACTGACGAAGATGCTGTTCTGATGGATGGAATTACTGAATCTGATACAGCTTCAATTACTGAAAATGGGCTAGGCAAAAGATGTGATTGAAGAACATGGTCCTTCAGAAAAGGCAATAAATAGCCCAACTAGTGCTTCTGGCAATGACATTGCTACAGCATACTCTGGGAGAAGACAAGATTAATAGCTTAAAAGAAGAAAACAGTCAAGAAGCAGCAGTCCTCAATGGTGTTTCATAAACCGAAGAAGTCCTAGTTTACAGTTCTTTTACATTACATTTACAATAATGCTTGTACCAGCTTGCCAAAGATAGAATATGGATTGCCAATCTTTACATCGCACTTTCAGTTCCACCATTTGGAATTCAAAAAGGGGAGGGATCCTGAATAAATCATATGTTAAACATACTTTGACACCTACTGTGTTATAAAATATATCATCAGATATGCCTTGAGAATAGTACATGTAAATTTTTTAAAAGTTGCTGGCTATAGGAAATGTTATTTTGTTTTCAAAATATGGCAGAGATGGGGGGTGGTGGGTGGGGTGGGATCCCTAATGTAATATTCTTTATGAAAGCACTGGCTGCTTTTGTAACATTTTTAATATGCAACCACTTCTTCATCTGAGGAAAACTAGAATAAAACGCAGTCTAAAATACTGTGCACTGAATTGTAATTTCTTCATTAGTTTAGTCTAGGAACTGGTCTGTTTTAACGTGTTTTTTAAAAGCCGTATGTAGTGGAAAATCCGCACACCAATGGAATACATTTGTTAAACTCTCATCTGCAGGGACACTGTGTGATATTTGGCAGTGACTGTTCTACCTTGAGGTTTTGTTTGGTTTATTTATTAAAGTGCACAGTATTTAAACATCAAACATAGCTTTAGTTAAAACACTAAGCTGAATTAGTCATGTCCATTCAGACATAACCGGAACTACTGAAAAGATTAATTTCCAGAAGGTTTATTCTATATAAACTACACACTAGTCTTCAGTAGTGTATCTTCTTTTTTCTTGTTTCGGTTGTTTGATGTGCAATATGTTTTTGTATGCAGATAGTAAATAAACTTTGATCTTCCAAAAAAAGAGAGAGAATACAGCGTATTGGCCAGGCATAGTGGCTCACGCTCATAATCCCAGCACTTTGGGAGGCCAAGGTGGGTAGATCACCTGAGGTCAGGAGTTTGAGACCAGACCGGCCAACATGGTGAAACCCCATCTCTACTAAAAATACAATATTTAGCTGGGCGTGGTGGTGGTGGGCGCCTGTAATCCCAGCTACTCAGGAGGCTGGGGCAGGAGAATTGCTTGAACTGGGCAGGTGGAGGTTGCAGTGAGCTGAGATCACACCATTGCACTCTACACTCCAGCCTGGTTACTCCGTCTCAAAAAAACAAAAAACGAAACAAAACAAAATGAATATAATATATATAATACGTATAGCATACAAAATATGTGTTAACTGACTATATTATTGATAGGGCTTTTGGTCAACAGCAGACTATCTGTAGTTAAGTTCTGGGGCAGTCAAAAGTTATACCTGAATATTCAAATGTTGCGGGGGGGGGGGGGGGGGCGGGCAGGGAGAGACAGCGTCACAAATCCCTGAGTTGTTCAAGTGTCAACTGTAGGGGGGTGGGTGGGTGGGTGGGTGGGTGTGTGTGTGTGTGTGTGTGTGTGTGTGTTTATGAGACAGAGACAGAAGAGCAGCTAAATCGAAGACCCATCACAAAAACACAACTGATGAGATCACTGGCCTTCAGAGAACAGCTCAACCTTCAGTCCCTCTCCACCCCTTTAGAGGTTAAGGGGGTAGGCTGAAAGTTCCAACTCTATAAACACATGGTTGGTTACCCTGGGCAATCAGCCCCTAAACAGAGGCTATCCAGGAGCTCCCCCAGCCATTAGTGCTCTCATTCACATACAAAAAGACACTTATCACTTTAAGATTCTAGAAGCTGTGTGCCAAGAAATGGGGGCAGAGGCCAAATATATATTTCTTATTATATCCAGAAATGGAAAGATAAGTGACAAAATAAATAGAGCAAAAGCTTAATTATAGAATCTAGGTGATATGTATATGAGTGTGCACCAGACAATTTCTTCAACTTTTCTTCATGTCTGAAAATTTTCAAAATAAAATGAAGATGGATCTGTTCTGCTTTGACCCTGGAGGATGAGCTTTGCATCTTCTCGATATGGGTTAGATATTAATGAATCTGCAAATGCTGACATGAGTGTGAATGACAGATAAATGTGCCTGCCACACAACTAGAGCTCACCTTCTATGTTAAAGCACTGGAATTGGTCAGAGTACATGCTCTGTTCAAGGACTTTACATTCTAGTAAAAGACCAATAGATTAAAAATTACCAAACAACAAGGCAGAATATGGTAAATGCCATAAGATAAATACAAAGTGTTGTAATTATTCCAAATAAAAGATCATGGGGGGCGCACTAAGACAGTGTGAACTGTTCTAAGCACCTTGAAAGCAAAAAAGCATAGTGTGTTTAAAGAGTAATGAATCTTGGAATATAGGGAAGTTTTGGGAAAAATAGTAGACTGGAATCAAAATGGAGCTAGACATGAGCAGGTAAGGCAAAGACCAAACTCTTAGACTTAAAATAACTTATGGTAGAAACACTGTAGACATTTTTTTCTCTCATTCAACAGACAATAAACAAACAACTAAAGACTGTTGATTAGGGAAAAAACCAACGTATTCATTGCTCACTGAATTTTGAGAAAAGTAATTTTGTATTCAATGTCAATTACTGGCTTGGGAAATGAATTTCTAAGATGCAAAACATATAGAAAGGCTAAACCTAAAGAAAAATATTCATGAACACAGGATGAAAGGCAATTAAATACATAATAAAATAGGCTTTAAAATTCTAACTGCTGAGAAAATGAGCACAAATATTTTGCGATATGATATAATTTCATTTGGCTTTTGATACTGTCATGTCTGAGAATAAAAATTCTTTAACAAAAGCAAGGAGTAGGCTTAATTTGCACATATCCCAAGTCATGTCCAAAACATCCATCATAATGAAACAGACCACAGTTTAAGATGGCAATTCAGCTCCCTAAAAGATATCTGCAACTTAGAAAGTCCCTTAAGTTTTTTTTTTTTTAAAAAAAAAAAGAAGTTAAAATAGCAAAGTTCTTTTTTTTTAATTAAATTTTTAAAAATTTCCATTGGTTGTTGGGGAACAGGTGATGTTTGGTTACATGAGTAAGTTCTATGGTGGTGATCTGTGAGATTTTGGTGCACCCATCACCTGAGCAGGCAGTATACACTGCACCCAATTTGTGGTCTTTTTTATCCCTCACCCCCTTTCCACCCTTTTCCCCTGAGTCCCCAAAGTCCACTGTGTCTTTCTTAGGCCTTTGCATCTCGCACAGCTTAGCTCCCACATATGAGTAAGAACATACGATGTTTGGATTTCCATTCCTGAGTTAGTTACTTCACTTAGAATAATTGTCTCCAATCTCACCCAGGTCATTGCAAATGCCACTAAAACACTCCTTTTTATAGCTAAGTAGTATTCTATTTATATATATATAAAATATATATATTCTATTATATATATTATATATATAATATATATATTCTATTATATATATTATATATATATTCTATTTTATATATATATATCACAGTTTCTTTATCCACCCGTTGACTGATGGACATTTGGGTTGGTCCCACGATTTTGCAACTGCAAGTTGCACTGCTACAAACAAATGTGTGCAAGTATCTTTTTCATATAATGACTTCTTTTCCTCTGGGTAGATACCCAGTAGTAGGATTGCTGGATCAAATGGTAGTTCTACTTTTAGTTCTGTAAGGAATGTCCACACTGTTTTCCATAGTGGCTGTACTAGTTTACATTCTCACCAGCAGTGTAGAAGTCTTCCCTCTTCATCACATCCATGCCAACATCTACTGTTTTTTCATTTTTTTCATTATGGCCATTCTTGCAGGAGTGAGGTGGTATTGCATTATGGTTTTGATTTGCATTTCTCTGATCATTAGTGACGCTGAGCATTTTTTCATATGTTTATTGGCCATTTGTGTATCTTCTTTTGAGAATTGTTTATTCATATCCTTAGCCCACTTTTTGATGGGATTTTTTTTTTTTCTTGCTGATTTGAGTTTGGTGTAGATTCTGGATATTAGTCCTTTGTCAGATGTAGAGATTGTGAAGATCTTCTCCCACTCTGTGGGTTGTCCACTTTGCTGACTGTTCCTTTTTCTGTGCAAAAGCTCTTTAGTTTAATTAAGTCTCAGCTATTTATCTTTGTTTTTATTGCATTTACTTTTGGGTTCTTGGTCATGAAATCCTTGCCTAAGCCAATGTCTAGAAAGGTTTTTCCAAAGTTTGTCTTCTAGAATTTTTATAGTTTCAGGTCTTAGATGTAAGTCCTTAATCCATCTTGAGTTGATTTTTGTATAAGGTGGGAGATGAGGATCCAGTTTCATTCTCCTACATGTAGCAGCACCATTTGTTGAACAGGGTGTCCCTTCCCCACTTCATGTTTTTGTTTGCTTTGTCGAAGATCAGTTGGCAGTAAGTATTTGAGTTCATTTCTGGGTTCTCTATTCTGTTCCACTGATCTATGTGCCTGTTTTTATGCCAGTACCATGATATTTTTGGTGACTATTGCCTTACAGTCTAGTTTGAAATTAGGTCATGTGATGCCTCCAGATTTGTTCTTTTTGCTTAAAACAGCAAAATTCTTATGTAAACACCGAATTGATTTTTATATACAGCTTACAAAAGAAATATTTGAGAATTAAATCATTTATTTTAAACACAATAAATTCAAATAAATAATTTTACAATTTCACAGATGAGGCAGTCTAGTCTTCATGAAATGATATAATATTATCTATCAGAAAAGTGTAATATCCTGACTGTACAAAAGGTCACATTTTAGATCTGACTAAGGCTAAAAGAAAGTAATTAACTGGCAACAGCCAGTTCTCAAGGTGAAAAAAAGTCTTACATTGGTTTGAGAAACCTGTAAGGCACAAGATCCACCCAGTTAACTCTCCAACAGGAGAGAAATTTGTCAGCAGGAGTGACTAAGCAGGAAACAGCTTAGCTATTTCAAGACCCACCCCCTCCACTTCCTTCCCAGCTCATCTACCACAAAAGAGGTTGGAGACAATTCAATATATAGGTCTCTTATCTTCTGAAGATATGGAATTTATGTCGCAGAACCTAGAAGTTTTAACTGTTACAGGGTCCAATGAGTTGAGCTCTCAACTCAGGGAGGCCTCACCACACAAGAATAATTTTTGGAAAAAAGGGAGGAATCCTAGCAAAGGTCTCCATGTCTAAGGATGGCTGTGGGTTACAATTCTAAAGATCTTTTTATTGGCTTATTCAAATATAATGGCATTTTAAAATTCCTGGCAAATGAGAAGTATTTTTACTAACTTAACATTTTCATATAGACCTTCGTATTTTATGTACCAGAATCCTCAAAAGCACTCTGGAGTTACTGGCCTTATTTTATAAAAATAGTGAAGCAGAGAGATTAAAGGAGTTAATTGTAAGAAATACAATGAACATTCACAGCCTAAATTTCAAATTCACTCCTTATCATACTGCTGCTACCAGGCAAGATAATTATTTAAATCCAAAACAGAAATGAAGCCATGACTGAACTAAATCCTTAGCAATGATAAATGAGCCTGCTTGGTTTTGAAGAGTGGTGTAAAGGAACTGGCTTGGAGGAGTCCGGAAGCAGGTCATCTGATTATGATTCCTAACTGCCATGAGACAATACATGAGGGGTGTGTGTGTGTGTGTTTCATGTCTAATACTGTACTTTAAGGTACTCAAGTCATTCCCCTAGTGAAATTTGAAACGTGGGTTATTTTTCCATATAGCTTCAAGGAAGCCACTAAGATAAACAGAAATAAATAGGTCAGATCAGCCATCTGCCCCATGCTGGGAAAAGCATTATTGTTCTGTAAGCTACTTAACGCTGTGGTTGGTTAAAGAGCATTTTATGGTTGAAATGGGACATTTTCAACGTATCCTGCAGAAGCAGCAAGTTCCCCTTAGTTTCTTTTGACAGATGATCCAGTGGACCAGGCACATTCACTCTACTATCCCACTTCTTTCATTATTAAAATCCTATATCGTGTATACACACACAGGACCTAGAAGGACCATCAAACTGTAAACTACTTGTAATTATGGATGACTTTGTTCCTTGCTTCCTTGTTTTTCAGTTACCTATGATGCACATGTTAACTTTTAAAAAATAACAGTCATTTTAAAAACCTGAGGAGGCCTGGCACGGTGGCTCACATCTGTAATTCCAGCACTGTGGGAGGCCGAGGCAGGCGGATCACAAGGTCAGGAGTTCGAGACCAGCCTGGCCAACATGGTGAAACCCCAACTCTACAAAAATTTTCCGAGCATAGTGGCGTGCGCTTGTAATCCTAGCTACTCAGGAGGCTGAGGGAGGAGAACTGCTTGAACTCGGGAGGTGGAGGTTGCAGTGAGCCAAGATTATCGCCACTGCACTCCAGCCTGGGCGACAGAGCAAGACTGTTGTCTCAAAAAAATAAAATAAAATAAAATAAAATAAAATAAAATAAAATAAAATAAAATAGGTCAGGCGCGATGGTTCACGCCTTTAATCCCAGCACTCTGGGAGGCCAAAGTGGGCCGATCACCTGAGGTCAGGAGTTCAAGACCAGCCTGGCCATGGTGAAACCCCATCTCTACTGAAAAAAAAAAAAAAAAAATTAGCCAGGCGTGGTGGTGCACACCTATTATCCCAGCTACTCGGGAGGCTGAGGCAGGAGAATTGCTTAAACCTGGGAGGCAGAGGTTGCAATGAGCCGAGATCACACCATTGCACTTCAGCCTGGGCAACAAGAGCGAAACTCCATCTCAAAAATACATACATACATACATACATACATAAATACATAAAATAAAATAAAAACCTCAGGAAAAAAATCTGTATTGGAAAGCTGACTTTAGTAGAAGTTACTTTTGCTACTATGAAATTCCTCCATGTCTTATACTGAAAAACCATGTAGTATCAGTACATGTGTTATTATGCTTTTTACTTTTTCTGTTTTCTGTGACATTAAAGTTTAAATATTCTGTATGTTTAGAAAAGCTTTCTTTTTTTTATAGTATCAAGGTATTGTGACTTTTCAGCTCAAGAAAAATTAGTGTTTGTTCATGCAGCATTTCTGGGAGACTTTCAAAATGTATGCCATAATCTCTTTTTTTGTTGCTGAAGCGAGTGGGGGTAGCTAGGAGGTAACAGGATCAGAAAGTGCTAGTGCAGGGTGGTCAGGATTACCTACAGCTCGTTCAGGCAGTTTCTGTTTAGCCGCTCCCTTTCCAGCCTCCTAAGATAGGCCCCCGAAGCTGTATTTACACTACATGCCAACCGAAAAATATGCATTTATAGAAGATACGATTTAAGAGTTTTGGTAATAAAGATGAATCCTAGAGTTCACTAGTTTACAAAAAATTGGGCTTATGATGTTGACATTACCAAGGAATACGTAGGAAACAGGGATGGCAGGAAGGTGGCGGAAGGAGGCAAGGGAAGAAAGAGGGAAATTATGGAAGAAAATAAGTTGCCTCGTGCTCTTCTAGTTCCAGGTTCTAAACTTCGTTTCAGTCCTGTTACATAAGAAACCCCGCAATTTTTCAATACTTTGCCTTTACTTGCTGAAGGTAGTTTGAGTGGGTTTTATAATGTTTTTAAACTTTTAAAATGCCAGATACCTACCCTGATAGACTACTTCATGGAATAGATGTTACCTGGCCTTCTGGGAGCAGTGCAGGCCTGTATACTTGCACTGATAGGCTTATCTGCCTATCAGCAGTGCTTTAACATTGGCAGAAATGCCATCATAATGTTATAAATCTATTTTCTCATCAATGTAATTGCAAAACCCAGCAAAGGTGCTTCACAAGCCTCTATTCAATGTAGTTAAAGAAAGGCTATAATTTTCCATGGTCGGCCGGGTGCGGTGGCTCACGTCTATAATCCCAGCACTTTGGGACGCTGAGGTGGGAGGACCACCTGAGGTCAGGAGTTCGAGACCAGCCCGGCCAACATGGTAAAACCCCATCTCTACTAAAAATGGAAAAATTAGCTGGGCATGGTGGCTTACGCCTGTAGTCCCAGCTACTCGGGAAGCTGAGGCAGAAGAATCACTTGAACCAGGAGGCAGAGGTTGCAGTGAGTTGAGATCATGCCACTGTACTCCAGCCTGGGCAACAGAGTGAGACTCAGTCTCAAAAAAAAAAAAAAAAATTTCCACGTTAAAAGTTAAGGCCGGGCGCGGTGGCTCACGCCTGTAATCCCAGCACTTTGGGAGGCCGAGGCGGGCGGATCACAAGGTCAGGAGATCGAGACCATGGTGAAACCCCGTCTCTACTAAAAAATAGATAAAAATTAGCCGGGCGCAGTGGCGGGCGCCTGTAGTCCCAGCTACTCGGGAGGCTGAGGTAGGAGAATGGCGTGAACCCGGGAGGCGGAGCTTGCAGTGAGCCGAGATTGCGCCACTGCACTCCAGCCTGGGCGACAGAGCGAGACTCCGTCTCAAAAAAAAAAAAAAAAAATTAAAAAAAAATAAAAAAGTTAAACAATTACTAATCCTTAAAGTTTCCATTGAAAATATAGCTATCGCTACTCCTACTGGAAAAAAAGAATAATGTATCTGCTTTCAGCTCATCACACACAAATGTAGGATAATAGAATATTATCAGTTTACTTAATCATACTTCTCCCAGAGAGGGACTTTTCAATTAGGTAACATACAATACCACTCTGAATACTTCCAAGATGTTTTTTCTTTCCAGAAGAAAGGAATTATTCATAACTAATATAAATAGCACAGCTTTATTTTAAAAATAGGAACTGTTGTATCAGGTAGATTAAAAGTAGGTTAAAGTTAATTAATATTTAAAATAATTCATTATTTTACTTTTATTTCTGAAGGCATTATGTACAGTAGGGAAAATCCATAAATACTATTATATATAAATGGAAGTCCATATTTTCAAGATCTGTCTGTAGATATTTCCTAATCCATACTTTTATAGCAAAATTCATAGAGTAACTGGTATATGAATTATAATTAATCTTGATTTGTCCAGCTAGCAATACAAATATAAACTGCTACTGACTTCTCAAATGTTACTAAGTTCCTTCCAAGAATCAGAGAAATACTTAGAATAATACTGTGCACAAAAATGAACAGACTAATGTTAGAATCATGCTGTCATTATTACATCAACTAGTCACATTGCTACTTCCACTTTATGCTCAAGGTAAATACCAGGTATCAGTTACTAAGAACAGTGCTATTAAGTTTTAGTAAAGGTATTAATCTTATTTTCAAGCAGTTTTTTTGAAAACAGAATTTACCTACAGCCAAGGATTCAAGGTAGAAATCCAGTCAAATTAAATTAATGTATTGTTTGCAGATAATTTGGGGTAAGTCAGTATTAAGGAACACATCTCAGTATTTCTATTTATTAGAAATAACAAGGGCAAAAAATGGTAGTATTATAACTAACAAATTCTACTGAAATCCTTAAAAATCAAATGAACCTTGCTATACATATTTTCAGTATGTAGCATTTTTTTAAAACTGATTTTTTAAACTTGAACTATTAGTTTACAACATTGTAACTTTTTTGGTTAGTAAAATCACTAAAATGGGAATGACTAGTCAATTTTAGGTAAGAATAACAGGGAAAGCCAGGAATAAAAATCTTTGTTTTAGCAGTACTGAACATTTGACTGGTTCAGATACGAGTCAGAAGGCTGACCAACTTAGTACAAGAGCCAAAAGAAACAGCAGGCTGTCATTTCCCCTTTAACCTTACTTTGTGGAAGACTACCATGTGCTCATGTAGATACAACATAAACAGAAATTTTTCATGTAAACACATCCTGGAAAAAGGCATTAAACCATTCTTCTCCTCATACACATTTTCAGTGTCCTATCACAATAAAAAGCATAAACATCAAAATGTGGCTTTGCTGAGGGTTTAGTACTATTTGTGTTACAGTATTTAAAAGTTCAGAAATTATTACTTATGAATAATTTTCTGTTTATTTTCTGAAATACACTGAAAAACACTAAGCCATTTGTAAAAATTAACTGCTAAATTATTGTAGTATTTTTAAAAGGACTGATTACATGCCTTTAGAGGTACCATTAATGCTGAAATCTGACTCTGTGCACTTACTTCTGGTTTCACTATTTCTACACTCGTAACACTAGCATGGACCTAATCAATACAGCACTGTTACATCACAGCACAGTAGCTTTCTTTCTAGCAGTTTTGCTTCTAGCCTATTTTTATTCTAAACTTTCTTATTCACAGGTGCCATCTTTCTTAAAATAAAATTAAAATAAAAACAAAATAACAAAAATCCTACATCAAGAAAACCCTCCAACCTTTCCAGTATACTGCTCCTCTGGTTTCTGAAGATCTGATCCACTTAAATTCAACAAAATCTTAGCTACTAAAACTTTCTCATCACCCATTAAAATACTATGTACCATACATTTTAAAGCATTTTAACTTCTCTCATATGCCATCTGCATTCCCCTGGCTGCTTCTCTAATTTCTTCAAAATTTTGTTTAAGATATTTGTCACAGCTCAGCATAATGGCTCATGCCTGTAATCCCGGCACTTTGGAAGGCCGAGGCGGGTGGATTGCCTAAGGTCAGGAGTTTGAGAGCAGCCTGAACAACATGGTGAAACCCCATTGCTACTAAAAATACAAAAATCAGCCAGGCCTGGTGGTGCATGCCTGTCATCCCACCTACTCGAGAGGCTGAGACAGGAGAATCGCTTGAACCCGGGAAGTGGGAGGTTGCAGTGAGCCAAGATCAAACCACTGCACTCCAGCCTAGGCAACAGAGCGAAACTCCATCTCAATAAATAAATAAATAAAATAAAGATAGTTTTCACAAAGTCTTTCTTAGATCAATTTTTCTAGGTTACTCTAAATATTTAAGAAATGTAAGTATCTTTCTGTCCTCCTACCTCCTCCATTATCTTGAGGACAGAACCACTTCTTTTGCTTCCTTTGTAACTACCTCAGAGTCTCCCAGTGTAAGGCTGAGAAAAAGTTGATTTTTAATTATCTCTGATTTATCTAAAACTCTAAAATCAAATATTCTGGCCTTGGCTCAAATTTTAATTAGACATTTTGATCATCCTAACCAACTGATCCACATGCAAAGTAACTGATATTAGTGAATAAATCTGTTCAAAGGGAGGTGGTCAATAAAAACTATTCCTTGGTTAAGATTACAACTAAAACCATAATAGATTTAGAATTACAAGGAAGGTGAATTATAACAAACAAGTTCTGAAATCAACCAGGGAAGAAAGTTTACATTATAATGTCATTTCAAAATAGTGAAAAGCATAAAACACAGTATCCTGAAAGCGAATAATAATGTTATAACTTTTAAATGTAAACACTTTGTTGTAAATACTTGTTTTTGACAAATAAAACTCAGTATTTAGTATCAATTATTCACATATAAAAAATACACACAGAATCTTGCTGATAGTTGGCTTAGCAAAATGTTTTGTATGCAAATTGTATAAAGTGATCATCAATCAAATGCACAAACCATACTCTAGTTAAAATACCCAATTCCTGTACTGGATTAACAACATTTTATTATTTTGTGAGAATCAAATCCTGACCACAATCAAGATAAGATTTGGACTAAAATTGTTTTCCCTATAAGAGAATTCCTACACTGTGGGAAGAGAGTAAAATTCAATCAGAGGCCAGATGTGGTAGCTCACACGTGTAATCCCAGCACTTTGGGAGGCCAAGCGGGTGAGTCACTTGAGGTCAGGAGTTTGAGACCAGCCTGTCTGACATGGCAAAACCTCGTCTCTACAAAAAAAAAAAAAAAGAAAGAGAGAGAGAGAGAGAGAGAGAGAGAGAGAGAGAGAGAGAGAGGAAGGAAGAGAGGGAGGGAGGAAGGGAGGAAGAGAATATGTAGCTGGGCGTGGTGGCACACGCTTGTAATCTTAGGTACTCAGGAGTCTGAGGCAAGAGAATCACTTGAACCTGGGAAACGGAGGCTGCAGTAAGCTGAGATGGCACCACTGCACTCCCCAGCCTGGGCAACAAAGTGAGACTCCATCTCAGAAGAAAAAAAAAAAAAAAATCACTTAGAAATACCCTGCCTCACTGCACATACAATTTTCGCCACAAAACCATGAACACCAAAGGAGAAAAACATATACACACACAAAGAGACAAGTTTCAAAATGTCTAAAAACCTATTTATATTGTCTTTTTCAAAAAAAAAAAAGTATGCACACACTCTCAAACAAAACTAGTCCAAAAGTTGTACCATTCAAGATGACACTTATTTAAAATGTGTATTACTAAGATGAAGCAATAATTAAAAGGTAAACATATATAAAAACAAAAGGAAAAATTTTCAGTCCATTGTGTAGGTGTGACAGGAAAGCTCTAAAATTTTTCCTCTAACACTGAATCCTGTCCAGTGATTCAAGCCAGTATTTATCCCATATAGTTCAATTGTGTAGCAGCTGCATTCTGTACTCTATTTTTTGACGGCAAAGAAGTCATGTTAATTAAATTGGAACAACCTAAATATAACTTTAAAAGTCAATTTTGACTATGATATCCTATATTTCTGTTAGAAGCAGCAGAAGCAGCAACAATCATTCTCCTCAAATACTGAACACACTCTCAACTATCCATATAGAAACCAAGTTAAATTGCTTTCTTAGCCTTCAAGTCATCATATACAGATATAATTACACAGTGAAAGTTTCAAATTCAACTACTTTGTGCAATAAGAATCAACTTGTTATAATCTTGGGAAATTAGCCACTCATATCCACAAATATGCCACATTTGGAAAGGAAAAAATGTAAAAATACTACCACAGGTATAATTTATTTTCTTTCTACTTAGGCCAAACATAACCAACACAAGTAACTTCTTATTCGTAGTAAACAACACAGATATAATTTAAATACAATTCAATCTTCAAAAGTGAAACTAAAAACCACCCTACTCTTCAATTTTTAATTTCCATAGATGTAACTACTATATAGAAAGTATAAAGGCCGGGCCCGGTGGCTCACGCCTGTAATCCCAGCACTCTGGGAAGTCAAGGCAGGCAGATCACCTGAGGTCAGGAGTTCGAGACCAGCTTGGCCAAAGTGATGAAACCCTGTCTCTACTAAAAATACAAAAAGTAGCCAGGTGTGGTGGTGGGTGCCTGTAATACCAGTCACTCAGGAGGCTGAGGCAGGAGAATCGCTGGAACCCAGGAGGCAGAGGTTGCAGTGAGCCAAGATCATACCACTTCACTCCAGCCTGGGCAACAGAGCAAGACTCCATCTCAAAAAAAAAAAAAAAAAAAAAAAAGGGCAAGAAAAGCATGCTCTAAGCATTTAAAATGTCATTCTCTCTTACTTTAAAACACACGTATGAAAGAATTTAAGCTATTAATGAGATGACAGGGAAATGTGGTAGAGGGATGAAGATTTTATGGTCGCAGAGCCCTAAGTTTGGGGTGCTAGGTAACCCTACTCTAAGTCCCAATTTATTTGTTTTTATTTTAAATTTTATTTTTAACTGACAAATAATGATTGTATATATTTGTGGGGTACAGTTTCCTTATTTGTAATGCAGGAATTATAATAATATCTTACCTTTTGTGAGGATTAAATGAGAGAATGTACATAAAGCACTTATTACTTAGAAACCATTAATTCATTCAACAAACATTTGAGGAGTTATTAAGTGAAGGCTCAGTACAAGTGGTGAAAAAAACATGTAGTGCCTATCCTCAGGAAACTCTCTTTTTAGCTGGAAAGATATTTTTAAGATGTATAAAAACAAAAAAATGTATAATTGTGGTAAGTTATTATAAAGGAAATAAAGTAGGTTCAATGACAGAGAATTACTTAGACTGGTTAGGGAGATAAAGAAAAATTTTAGGGAAAGGGTAACATTTAGCAGAGGCCAGAGAGAGAATGCTTAGTAGAAGACAGAATCAAGAATGGCTCTAAAGAAGGGGAAAATGCATGCCCAGTAGAGCGGAGGCCAGTATGACTGCAGAACAGTGAGCCACAAGGGTAATATGAAAGTAATTTGGAGGGTGAGGTAGTATACAGAGTTAGCAGGTCTCTATAGCCATGGTGAAGACTTTGGACTTTTATTCTAAGTATAATGGGAAACCACTGGAGGGTTTCAAATAGGGAAGCCATTGCATTTAACACATTTACATGTCAGGAAAAAAAAAATATTGCAATACTCCATTTGGCTAGGGAGACTGAGTTCCAAAATACTCTGCAGTGCTCATCTTTGTTTTAAAATAGTATTGTTCATTCCGTTTAGGTGGAAAATTTTAAATACGTTCCCCATTTCCTGACTTGATTTAAAAAAAAAAAAAAAAAAAAAAAAACGGCTTTTTTCTTTTTTCCCTCTTTAGAAGCATTATGGTCAACAGTTCAGCTGAGTTATGGATATAAGTTTAATTTTTATCACTTGTCTTTTTAATTTTGAACTGTCCCAATAATCTAGTTACTCACAGAACTGGTCAAACTTCTCGGCAAATAAACAACTGAGTTAAAAACTAAAAGAGACTAAGTTTGTGTCGTTATTTTTTTTTCTATAAAATCATCATCTTCACCATCTTATCGGGGGCAACTTTTATTTAGTAACATTTGAAGTGTTCTTACTTTGTCAATTATGGATAAACAATCCGGTTTGCCTTTCTACCCTTACTCAAAGGATGCTGTGAATTGTTGGAAAAAGTCCAAAACTGCAATTATTTGATCCATCATAAACTCCTTACTTAGTCTCTCTTGTTGACCTCTATATCAACACGTTACATATGGGGTATTCCAAGCCCTTTTGCACGCCCGATTCAGGAACTCCAACTGCTGATAGGACTCCTCCTCCTCCCTATCCCATTTCCCCCTACTCTTGGCAAAACTGCCTCTTTCCCAAACTTATCTCCTGTCCACCTCAAAAATGTTGTCCTTTATTTTCCTTTCCTCCTATCTCAGAAAACGGTTTCTCTGAATTTTCAAGATTAGTTACTGTATCTGTGCTACTGATAACCCCTCTTGCTTTATCAGTTATTAAATCTGTTTTTCCTCTTCAGTCTCTCATACTACCCTTCTTCTTTCACAAGTGCTCAAAAGTAAACAGATCGACAGACAAATTGGTCGCTGAGTTTTACTTACGTGCCTGCCACACACTCTTATGCAGTTATTCTTCTGTATTTCAGACTCTACCAATTTAACCTAGGCTCTCATTATCCCTCCCTCAAAAAGTAGCCAAACATTTCTGTATAGCCAATCTAATCTTCCAACAAACATTTTAATCATAATACTCATGTATTCAAAATTCTTCCACAAGCCCATCAATATAATTCAAACACTTTTTTTCTGGCTTTCAAATTTTTCAACAATCTGGCTCTGATCCACCTATCCTCATACAATGATACTGGGTTGCTATCTATTATCTTTATTCTACCTACAAAATTCAGTAAAATACAAATCTACAATTTTCAGTAAAATACAGTCTATAAATTCACATCCTATTCCATACTACCTTAATTTCTCAGTTATTATTTGAAGACAGTGTCTTTTAACTTGTAAGGTCTGTACTAACTCTGAGTGGTTAGTGCCAGAATTGAGTTGCAGTAGACTAGTTAAGGTTGAAACAGAATACTTCCTTCCTGATTTGTACCCTTTATAATAAAACTGTAATCGTAAGTATAACACTCTCCTGAATTCTGTGAGTTGTTCTAGCATATTCTTGAACCTTACGGGGGCATGGAAAACCCTGGATTTGTAGCCAGTTGACAGAAGTGCAGGTGATCTGGGGATACTCAAAGTGAGGCTGAAGTCTGAAGTAAAGGCAGTACTGTTGGACACTGTGCCCTTTAATTGTGGGGTATGCACTGACTCCAGGTGGTTAATGCCAGACTTGAATTGCACTACACCTGTTGGGGTTGAAACAGAACACTTCCTTCCAATTTCTACCAAGTCAAGACAAAGTTTCTGTGATCATTATTCAAGACTATTCAAGCTCCTTCTAATTTACTACAGTAAATAAAAATTTGTACTCTGTGAATTCAATGCCATTAAATGCTGTGACTGGGAAGTAGAATGGCAGAATGAAGGGTACAGGAGGCAAGATTTTAAAAATTCACATGTAAGATGATTTTACGCACACTAAACTACTTACAATTGTTGATTATTCCCTATAGCTCCCTATTTTCCTACTTACATGCATGTCATTCACCTTTTTGTAAAACCTTTTATCTCCTATCTCTACCAATGAGAATCCTACCTGAATTTTAAGAGTCTGATCAAATGTCACTTCCACAGAGAGGCCTTCTTTGGTTCTAACTGGAAATAATTTTAAATCTCAGATTAAGGCAAATAAGCATATTAGAAAGCAATGAATAAGAAGTGTTCACAGTTCTACCATTTCTAGTATGAACTTGAACAAGTCACTTGAGCTTTTCAAACATGTAAAATGAAGATAGGACCAAATAACACACTACATTTCTCAGAAAATTCTTCTGCCTCAAAAAATTTAGAAACACATTCTTTTAAACTGTCAGGAGCTGTTGATGAAGAGAAAGTAAAAAATCAGAGTGATACACTAATACAGTGGTAAAGTCATGGCTGCCCCCAAAGAACCACAAATCAGTCTGAGAGGGACGACAGATATTACCTTGAGCCCATGTAAGAGTGAGCTGGATCTGAGGTATCTACATAAAGCTAGGATCTCTGTAAAAGATGAATGAGAAAACAAAAACTGCCTGCTGGTCAAAGAAAATGACAGGTTTTGGCCAGGCGTAGTGGCTCATGCCTGTAATCCCAGCACTTTGGGAGGCCAAGGCAAGTGGATCATGAGGTCAGGAGTTCCAAGACCAGCCTGGCCAAGATGGTGAAACCTTGTCTCTACTAAAAATACAAAAATTAGCTGGGTGTGGCGGCATGCACCTGTAGTCCTAGCTACTCGGGAGGCTGAGGCAGAAGAATTGCTTGAACCTAAGAGGTGGAATTTGCAGTGAGCCAAGTGTAGCTGGACTACAGGCATGGACACTACCACGCCCAGCTAATTTTTGTATTTTTAGTAGAGACCGGGTTTCACCATATTCACCAGGTTGGTCTGGAACTACTGACCTTGTGATCCGCCCATCTCGGCCTCCCAAAGTGCTGGGATTACAGGCGTGAGCCACCGCACCCAGCCTTTCTATTTTTTTTTTTTTTTTTTTTTTTTTTTTGAGACTAATTCTCACTCTACCCCCCAGGGTGGAGTACAAGGGCATGATCTCCACTCACTGAAAACCTACACCTCCCGGGTTCAAGTGATTCTCGTGCCTCAGCCTCCCAAGTAGCTGATACTACAGGCATGCACCACCACGCCCAGCTAATTTTTGTCTTTTTAGTAGAGACAGGGTTTTACCACGTTGGCCAGGCTGGTGCTGAACTCCTGACCTCAGGTGATCCACCCGCCTTGGCCTCCTGAAGTGCTGGGATTACAGGCATGAGCCACCGCGCCTGGCCTAAAAAACCTATTTATTGAGTACAATATACACCACTTGGTGGCGGGTGTACTAATCTCAGACTTCTTCTCCTCATATTGCCTTTCCTTAAAACAGTTTGTTTTTTATCATTTCTATGTTCGTCCCTTCATTTAGTCTCGTAATGATGGTCTCAGGCAGTAACAGTAGTGACTGCTGTAAAGACAGTCTCAAGCTGTAACAGTAGTAACTGCTGTAGTGACCATCTCAAGTAGTAACTGTGGCAGTCAGCCACAAGTGTGGCACAAGTGTGGCTATACAATTCATCCAAATAACTAAAAGCCACTTGTACTCTAAAAGTTATTGGAAAAAAAAAATATATATATATAAAATATATTCAATGGATCAATTACATGGCATATTAAATACAATTAAAGACTTAGAGATAGTCTTTAACAAGATATGAAAGAAACAAAAAAGTGTAAGGAAAATAAGTCAGGATAAAAAAAAAATCGACCTAATTTCAACTGGAGGACATAAAAATAGAAAACAGAGGATATTAAATATTCAAAGGGATAACACTATAATTTTCCAGCTCTAATGAAAAACATAAACTCTCAGATAGAGAAGGCATAATTTAACATAAATTACCTTAAACAGAATAAATTTCAAAAACAATCCATACCTAGATATATTATGGTGAAACAGCATATCAAAAGTAAATATATTTTAAAATAAAAATAGTCCGGGTGCGGTGGCTCACGCCTGTAATCCCAACACTTTGGGAGGCCGAGATGGGTGGATCACGAGGTCAGGAGATCGAGACCATCCTGGCTAACACGATGAAACCCCATCTCTACTAAAAATACAAAAAATTAGCCGGGTGTGTTGGCGGACGCCTGTAGTCCCAGCTACTTGGGAGGCTGAGGCAGAAGAATGGCGTGAACCCAGGAGACAGAGCTTGCAGTGAGCCAGATTGCGGAGCTTGCAGTGAGCCAAGATCGTGCCACTGCACTCCAGCCTAGGCAAGAGAGCGAGACTCCGTCTCAAAAAATAAAAATAATAATAATAATAATAATTTCTTCCTTTCCCAAATCAAGTCGTTGTAAAGATCTAATGAGAATATATAATTTACATACATCTCAATAAATATTTTAGTCATATGTACTAACTTTATGAGAAATCTTCTCAATCTTGTGTGTTTTGAAAACCATTACAGCCTGGCTGGCTGTGTTTTTGCAACCAAATGAATGAAATAGTTTTGCT
Organism: Chlorocebus sabaeus; assembly: GCF_047675955.1. Classification (NCBI taxonomy): domain Eukaryota; kingdom Metazoa; phylum Chordata; class Mammalia; order Primates; family Cercopithecidae; genus Chlorocebus; species Chlorocebus sabaeus. The sequence goes on along the minus strand of NC_132914.1, from coordinate 39,905,440 downwards.
GCTTCTTTTACTTTCTAATTGCTTAAAAGCAAAGGTTCTTGAAGACTCACTGTAATATTTATCTTCATTGGCTGGAAAATTAGCAAATGACAGAGCTAAGCTACATGAGACTGAAGCACCCTTTCCAGTTCCATTCATAACTGTTAAACAAACATTTACGGCAAGCCTACAATAGGCAAGGAACTCCAAATGATGCAAATATTATTAATTAGGTAATTTTCCTTTCAGCCTGTTAATAAGGTAGGCAGTATCGTATCTGAACACATGCTATCTATTGGTAGGAAGAAAAGATATTAAACTTCTGGCTGTGCACAGCTGGCTATGCAACTGATGAATTCAGTGAAGAATATATTTTTAGTATAAATAAAACAAAGTTTAAAAAATTAAACATGCTTCAAACTACCCTCCCTTAATGCCAGATTCAAGTAAAAAGTCAATTTAACATTATTTACTCTTTTGCTTTACATGGGGCCGTTAGAGTTTTAACAATCACAATAGAGAATGTACTGCAGAAAAAAACATGGAATGAAAACATATTTGTATGTAAGAAAGCCCTCTACTGAGAGAATCGTATGTGTTTCTTCAAGCTTTTCCAAAGCTACAAAGAATTACTGAAACAGATAATTAGAGATTTATAATGAGTACTATTTAAACCCTCTAGGTTTAAAAAATGTTTATTATTATTAGGACTTCATATGATCTGTAACTTCTGGAGAACAATATAAAACTGTCAGAACTCTGGGGCAAGAATTATAATAGAGACTCCCAATAGAAGACAATGAAACTAATGAAAATAGACACATAATAGACAAATAATCTTCAATTATCTTAAAGATAGAAATAAGCAACACAATTCAATACAGTCTCTTTAACAGCAAAAGACAATGGAGTGGATACGTTCAGGACAATGTTCAGGGGAAAAAAAAATCTTAAAGCAGTTTTTCATAGGAGGAAAGTACACTATCTGTATTTGCCAGCAAGGAATTTACATACCATAAATGATTATTTCAAAGGTACCATGAAAGAAAACATTCCTTACCAATATAACAAGGAGATTGTATGATTAAAATAATAAATGAAAGACAAAAATCCCTATCCCTAAATAACATTGCTGTTACATATTTTAAAGACTGTTTCCCAGGCACATTAACCTTTAAAAGACATCTGCACAAAAATCAGATCTCATTATCCTCAATACAATCACTACCATCATAGGTAAATTATGGAGATGACAATATAACAGCATATTATCACCAACCTGCACATTTCAGTTCTCCAGTATCTGCACTGCCCTTTTCTTTGACTTCTACTAAGAAAGAATCACTAGATAAAAGTGACAGGAGTTGTCATGTTTTCTTTGGGTTTAATGAAGTAAATTTTAGTCCATTCACAAAGACTACACAGTAGTCCCCCCACCTCTAATCAGCAGTTTCGCTTTCCATAGTTTTAGTAATCCAAGGTCAACCATGGTCCAAAAATAGGTGATAGGTGTCCAAAATATCTCATAAAATAAGATATTTTGAGAGAAAGAGAAGGTAGAACACATTCACACAACTTTTACATTATTTTAATTCTTCTATTTTATTTTACTTATTGTTAATCTCTTACTGTGCCTAATTTGTAAATTAAACTTCATCTTAAATATGTATGTATAGGAAAAATATAGTGCCTATAGGGTTCAGTATTATCTGTGGTTTCAGAAAACCATTGGGTGTCTTAGAACCCAGTTAAGTGGGAAAACTACGGTAATTTACAATACAAGGAATTACCAAAGGAAGAGCTTTTTCTCAGTGTGACTTACTAGTTACTTAATTGAAATTTGGGCCTTATTTCAAGATCCCAGGCTAATCCACAAAACAGTAACAGCAGATATTTTGATTACTGACAATGTCATAGGCCACATAAATATATATACTCACTTCATTCTAACATTACTATGAAGTGGGTAATATCAGCAATCCCATTACAATGATGAGCAAAGCAAGGCTCAGAAAAGTTAAGTGACTTTCCCAAAGACACATATTAAGCAGTTGAACTGAGATTCAAGCCAGATTCCCTAACACCAAAGTTCCTATGCTACTTACCTAACTACTAACATAATACACCATTATGTACTATGGTAATTCTGTTAATCCTTCTACTGCCTATATACAATTCCATAGTGTGGATGCACTAGAATTTACTGGGCTGGTGCAAAAGTAGTTGTGGTTTTGGCCATTAAAAGTAATGTTTGGGGAAAAAAAAAAAAGCCACCATGCTTGGCTAATTTCTGTATTTTTTTTTAGTACAGACAAGGTTTTGCCACGTTGGTCAGGTTGGTCTCGAACTCCTGACCTCAAGAGATCCACCTGCCTCAGCCTCCCAAAGTGCTGGGATTACAGGTGTGAGCCACCACACCTGGCCAAGAGTCAGAATTTAAAAGAATGTTAAAAGAAAAGCTGCAGATCAATAAGCATCTAGCTCAGGAATTTTTTTTTAAATAGTAAATTAAGCCCCCCCCCCAAAATAGAAATAAAATTATTAATAAAGTCAGAAATTAGCAAAGTATACTAAAGAAGAAAGAGATAAATAAAATCAAAAGTTAGTTATTTGAAAATAGTAATAAACCTGCTAACTTCAGTAACACTGATCATGGGAGGATATGATGGCTAATTCTTCAAATAGCCTCTAGTGACCCCTGCCCTCTAGTACAGTTGGCTCTGAGTATCCACGGCTTTCACATCCATGGATTGCCCAACCACAGATCAAAAATATTTGGGGGAGAAAAATGAACGGGTATGGGTGCATTTGTACTGAACATGTACTGAATTTTTTCCTTGTCATCATTCCCTAAACAATATAGTGCAATTATTTACACAGCAATGATTTGCAAACAATTATTTACATAGCATTACATTGCATTAGGTATTATAAGTAATCTAGAGATGATTTAAAGTATACAGGAGGATGTGTGTAGGTTATATGCAAATACAAGGCCATTTTACATAAGGGATTTGAGCATCCGTGGATTTTGGTGTCTTTGAGGTGTCCTGAAACCAATCCCCCATGGATACTGAGGAATGACTACATTTACCTCCTTGCCAAATTCCTTCCTGTTGATTTTGGGCTGGGCTTAGTGACTCACTTCTAATGGATAGAACAAGGCAGAAGTGATGGTATGTGACTTGGAGACTAAACCAACGAAAGCATTAAGGTGTCGCTCTTTTAGGGGAGGCCATGTCATAAGCAAGTGCTGTGGAGAGGCCCATTTGGCAAGGAAAGGAACCAAAATCTTCTGCCAACAGCATGTGAATGACTATGGAAGTCAATCTACCAGCTCCAGTCACGTCTGTAGCCCTGTAGCCCTGGCTGCTAGCTGAACTACAACTTCTTGAGATATCTTGAGCCAGGATCTCAACAGGCTTTGTTTAATGTCTCTGAGAGCTTGAAAAACTGACTCTAAAATTTCTACAGAATTCAAACCTCCAAGTACAGGCACACTCTTAAAAAAGAAAAACAAGGTAGGAAGACTAGCTCTACGTATATCAAGACTTATAAAAGTTATAATAATGAAGGTGGGGTAGTATTGTTGCAAGATCAACGACCAATGGAATGGAGTCCAGAAACAGATTCATACAGACCTATATGGATACCTTATAACACAGGTGTCAATGCAGAGTACGGAGAAACGCATGGTCTTTCCAACAAACGGTATGGGGTCAAATTGATGTCCAAGTGAAAAAAAATTTTGATCCCTGCTATATTTAATACAAACTACACATAAAATCATTTTCAGATGATTATAACTCCATGTAAAATACAAAATAAGAAAACTTCCAGAAATTTTAAATAGTAAGACAAATAACAATAGGAAAGAATGAAAAGTATAGATTACAACAAAATTAAGAACTTTTATTCCTCCAAAGATATCAAAAGAATGCCACAAAATGGGAAAGAAAATCTACAACACATATAACCAACTGGTATTCAGAATATATAAAGAACTTCTACTAATCAACTTAAAAAAAAGACAACTCATTAGAAAAATGGGCAAGAATTTCAATAAGCATTTTACAAAAAAGGATACTCATGTGCCAATAACCACAGGAAAAGGTCCTCAGCATCACTAATCAGGGAAATGCAAATTAAAACCATAAGCAGATATACAACATGTAACAACACCAACAAATCTCATAAACACAATATTGAACGAAAGACGCTAGACACAAATACTATATTCCATGAGATTCTATTTGTATAAAGTTCAAAAACAGAGGCCGGGCACGGTGGCTCACGCCTGTAATGCCAGCACTTTAGGAAGCTGAGGCGGGTGGATCACGAGGTCAGGGGATCAAGACCATCCTGGCTAACACGGTGAAACCTCGTCTCTACTAAAAATTAGCTGGGCGTGGTGGCGGGCGCCTGTAGTCCCAGCTACTTGTGAGGCTGAGGCAGGAGAATGGCGTGAACCTGGAAGGCGGAGCTTGCAGTGAGCCAAGATGGCGCCACTGCACTCCAGCCTGGGAGACAGAGCGAGACTCCATTACGGGAGGCGGGGGGGCGGGGAAACAGACAAAACTAAAGTACAATGTTAAGAATCAATTTAGTAGTTACCTTGAAGGGGGTAAAGGTTACAAGGGGAGATGAAGGGATTATTGGATGCTGGTAATATTCTATTTCTTGCCTTGAACGGTAGTTCTCACGAGTATTTGCTTTGTGGAAAAAGCACTCAGATTAACAACTAGGTTTTGAACACTCTTCTTTCTGTATTACATACATCACTAAAAGTGATTTTTTTAAAAAAGCAAAACATAATAACAAACATAGCAGAGGTTAGCATGGCTAACTTCAGCCAACCGGAAAATTAAATTATGCTGAACTGCTCATTTTACCCCCAAGTTCAAATAACTAAGGGATTAAAAATCTTACATTTGACTTTGAGGCAGACCAAAAAACTCCTACAAATATTCCCCCAGCTAATTCATGTAAATCAGTATTCAAAACAGAAATGACATATATTGCATTGTCTGATGTCCTATAATGGTTTTCTTTTTAAAACCCAAGAAATAAAAAATACAAAAAGAAAGAAGAGTAAGGAAAGAAAAACAACGAAATGTAACATAATTAGCTCCCAATAAACCACACATTAGACAATCATCAATTCACTTCTAGTGTTTACTTTCAAGTTACCATTAACTAAAACACGAGATTTTCTTAGTGCAGCTTTTAAAATGTTTCTTATAAATGGACTGAAAATACCAATTAACTCACATTGTAATTATAAGCACCACTCAAGTGCATATAAAACATGCAAGTTTATTCTCTCCTGGCACAATACCTGAATTAAACAATAGTTAAGAGAGGACAGCAGATGTTTCAAGACAGATAACATCTTAAAAATGAGAGATGACAGATGAAGGGGAAAATATGAGAACTTATGCTTTAGGAAAAGAGAGGGACGGTAGAGAATTCTGAGGAGGAGGAAATATTAATCGTTTTATGCTACTTCTTATATCTAGCAAAACAGATAAGGAACACTGAGATAAAAAGAGCAAGCCAAATGAAAAATGTAAAAGCAAAATCACAAAGTCCCCCAAAACAAGCAAAACCAATTTATTTTATTTTTATTTCTTTAGACGGAGTCTCACTCTGTCACTCAGGCTGGAGCGCAATGGCGCGATCTCGGCTCACTGCAACCTCCGCCTCCCAGGTTCAAGTGATTCTCCTGCCTTACTCAGCCTCCCGAGTAGCTGGGATTACAGGCACACGCCACCATGCCCGGCTGATTTTGTATTTTTAGTAGAGACAAGGTTTCACCATGTTGGTGAGGCTGGTCTCAAACTCCTGACCTCGTGATCCGCCCGCCTCCGCCTCCCAAAAGGCTGGGATTACAGGCATGAGCCACCGCGCCTGGCTGCAAAACAAATTATTTTTTAATAGCATTTTTACATTTCATTTTCAACAAATTAGGAAGGAGGTGGGGAAAAGTATAAAAACAACAAACCAAAGAAGTGAAGAGGTAAAAGTCAAATAGCCCAAATCTTGACGCTGACCTTTCAGAGATAAACCTGTATCACAAACCTGCTATAAAATATTCCTGTTGTTGTTGTTGTCGTTGTTGTTGTTGTTGTTGTTGTTGAGACGGAGTTTTGCTCTTGTTGCCCAGGTTGGAGTACAATGGCGCGATCTCAGCTCACTGCAACCTCCGCCTCCCAGGTTCAAGTGATTCTCTTGCCTCAGCCTCCTGAGTAGCTGGTATTATAGGCACCCACTACTATACTGGGCTAATTTTTGTATCTTTAATAGAGATGGAGTTTCACTATGTTGGCCAGCCTGGTCTCGAACTCCTGGCCTCAAGTGATCCACCCACCTCAGTCCCCCAAAGTGCTGGGATTACAGGCGTGAGCCACCATGCCTGGACTAAAATATTCTTAAGAAATAATTTGAAAGTAATCAATATTGCAAAGCTGCAAAGAAACAGGTAGAAAGTATTATTTAACACTACCATAACCACCTGTATGGTGATTTTCATACAGAAGGGGCTTTCACATATAATAGGTTGTCAATTCTGTGAGAGAACTTATAATTAATTCTATTTAACAAGGGAGGAGCCCTGTGGTTTGTGCCTATATCCCAGTTACTTGGAAGGCCGAGGCAGGAGGATCCCTTGAGTCCAGGGGTCCTACACTAGCCTGGAGAATGTAGCGAGACCTTGTTTCAAAAAAAGAAAGAAAAAAAAAAAAAGAGGAAAAGTTCTCTAAGATGTAAAAACACTAAGTGCAAGCATCCAGTGTCCATTATACCATGCCATTTATAAATGTCCTTACCATGAAATACTCAGAGACTAAAAAAAAATTGTTGACTTAAGAAAACAAAATTGAGCAGCATGGAACAGTAATTTGGAACCACTAGGTAAAATGCTTACCTAACACAGTGGATGAGGAGAAGAGGTGAGAAAATGAAGCTTATACTTGGGTTTATGCCATGGGGAAAACCTTTACTGAAACTACTTTATAACTGGGTATTTTTTGTTTCAGTGGTAACATCCTCAAGGATAAGGTCCAAGATGGTCTCATCCCTTAAGGTACTCATACCATTTTAAGCAAGGTTCTTATAAGACTTGGTATCTGTACTGTCTGTATTTTATACTTGATGTAAATATAACATCTTAACAGATTCAGCAAACTTCCTACTTAAAGAGATATCAGGTACAAAATAACTAAATTACCTTTAGAGATGCTTGCTTTTAAATATGATACAAATTATCTTATAGAGATAGCTTTAGATTTTCTTAAAATAAAAACTTTATACTTTTACTTCAACAAGCTTCTGGAGTAACAACATGACCAGAATCTGGTAAACTGTAACTTTCAAACTCTTTGAAATTTGGTCAGAATAAATCATTTCTTTTCAAGTTGTTTTGGGAATCCAGACTTTCAGAAGTAAATCTTATGTGAGTATATTTTACTAACTGTATATATATAAAATCTGAACAAGTGGTTGGTAATAATGGATTGTTAAATACAGTAGGGTAGACTTGATGTCTAGACAAGATAATGGTGAGAGCTGCACTTTTAAGAACATTGGTTACTTGCTCTGATAAAAAGGAAAAACAAAGAATGTTTCTATTATGTAAGGTTACTATGAAATGCTTACATCTTGAAACGACAATAGATACAGCTGCCACTACTTTGAAAACAATTTCACTGGAATCCATCACATGCTAAAAGCTGATTATTTTCCATGTCCACAACTCTAGTTAACATTTTCAAGATTGTACATTTGACTAATCTTTACTTCCAGCCTCTTTAAACGTAAAACAAAAACAGATTATAAAAGAGCAAGAGCTAGTGAGTGTTGGGAATCATCCAGCAATGAGTAGTAGCTGAAATGAGATACTGTAAGAAGGGAAGAGGGCCACAGCTACAACACTTACAATTAAATGTAACACCCCATTTACGGAAGAAAACCTCCTCTGCACAATTCATTAACTCAACAAATACTAATTACTGACTGACACACAACAGTGGTATATTCCAAGGTTACTTAAAAATTTATTTTAACGTTAAGAGCCCTGTGTCCTTAAAACGGTTTAAAAAAAAAAAAAAACCTTTATAGTTAAATATGAAATTAGCTACACACAATTGTGTACAGAAAAAGTAATATTTAACTTTTAATTTTCAGTATGATTTAGATCAGGAAGGGACCTAAGATTATTCAGCCCAACCTTTTTATTTGGAGGGAAAAGCGAAGAAAAGCTAGTAAGTAGACCATATGGTCACACAAATGGTGATAGTACGGAATTCAAAATAAAAAATATATTAATAGACTTTTAATAAAGCTAATAACTAAACAATCAACAAAATAAATTCTGAATTAACTCAATTTTCTTAGCTAATTGTAATAATGAACAGGGTTCCTAAATGGCTACGAAATAAAATTTCTTTTGCATAACAAGGTTGGCATAGCTATGACTATAATAAAAATTGTCTTTACAGAAACAAATAAATATTCGGGATAAGTGTTTTGAAGTTAAAAGAAAGAAAACAACATCAAAATAATCAATCCCTTTCCCCAAGTGTCCCTGATTACTCTATATGTTTAAGAAACTCAGAATGGGCCGGGAACAGTGGCTTACGCCTGTAATCCCAGCATTTTGGGAGGCCAAGATGGCTAGATCTCTCGAACCCAGGAGTTGGAGACCAACATGGGTAACAAGGTGAAATCCCATTTCTACAAAAAATACAAAAAAAGTTTAGCTGGGATTGGTGGCACACACTTGTAGTCCCAGCTACTAGGGAGGCTGAGGTGGGAGGATTGCTTGAGCCTGGGAGGTGGAGGCTGCAGTGAGGTGTGATCGTGCCACTGCACTCCAGCCCAGACGACAGAGTGAGACTCTGTCTCAAAAAACAAACAAACAACAACAACAACAAACACCTCAAAATAGTACTGTGCCTGTATCTAAAATGATTCCTATCTATATTTTAACTACAAATTACCTGATGAATATATAATCAGCCCTTTTTTCAATAGATAGCATACTTATAGGCAGCAGACACCAACCTTTTTGGCAACAGGGACCAGTTTCGAGGAAGACAATTTTTCCACGGAAGGAGTGAGGGGGCACACAACCTAGATCCCTCGTGTCTGCAGTTCACAATAGGGTCTGCACTTCTGTGACAATCTAATGCCGCCGCTGATCTGACAAGCAGTAGAGCTCAGGCAGTAATGCACACTTGCCCGCCCTCCCTCTCCCCTCCCCATGGCCACTCACCTCCTGCTGTGACACCCGGTTCCTAACAGGCCACAGACCAGTAGCGGTCCGCAGGCCCAGGGGTTGGGGACCCCTGCTCATAGGTAGAAAAATAAACATTTTCATAAAACAGCATTATATTAGCAGAGTGTTCTGAAAAAGCCAAAGAGGTTTAAAAATGAATTCATGGTACTTGTTCTTTTTTCAGTTATTATCTACCAAATAAAAACAAAGATAGACATGTCCTTCTACAGACGGCAAGTTTTTGTAATCTGAAGCGTATAATGTATTTAAAAAATATTTTCAGGCACATCCCTGCAATTGTTTTGGTTTAGGTTTTATTAATTGAATTTACAAATACAATTTTTAAGAAAGATTGACAGTGACTAGTACAAGCAAGAAATTAAGATTCTTTGCAAACTCATATTCTGATTATTCTCAAATCTGGCATGTGACATCTACAGTATTAAACTCAAAATGTCCCAAAATTATTCATTTTAAATGCAATGCTTTACTTATTAAAAATATACATGCATATCTTTTTAAATATATGGAGAAATCGGGGACTGTATTTAAAAACGTGGTTCATAACAGATGTAAATATCTATTAATAATGGGCTAATATGGAATGACTTCTAACAATACTGAACAGAATACAGAGTATAGTCACTTGCGTGCACTGTCTGTGTGTGTGTGTGTGTGTGTGTGTGTGTGTGAGAGAGAGAGAGAGAGAGAGACAGAGAGAGAGAGATACACAGAATTTCCATGACTCAGGGCCTCTTGCAGACAGACCCTAGCAGAAAAGCAACTATGCCCAGCACCATTTGTATTTAAAGAAAAAGAATGGAGAGATACACACATCAACTCTTATCTCTATTCATCAGGATCAACTATGATCCAGGTATATGCACGTGTATGTATGTGTTTATACATACATATGCATACTGTATATGAATTATGTGCATACACATACATACGCAGGTCATATCAGTATGTCTATTTGCTAAGAAAAGAAACTGGGCAGCTGAGAGTTATGGGTGAGAAGAAAACTCTTTACTGCAGGATCTCTGTGTCTTAAATTTTATGTTTTGGTATGTTATCACCTAAAATGCAGTCCTTACTGGATGTGTTGGAGGATACTCAATAGCAAATCAGAACACAGGCTTTTGAGATATGAACATAACTTTAGTTCCTAACTATATCCTTATTATAGTCAATAAAATCAACTATTCGTATCTGAAAGGACTTTCATATGTATTTGTTCTGAATGATGTTTACAGTGTGTTAACTGTCAAAACTCATCCAACTAGTTGGGTGTGGTGGCTCCCACCTGTAATCCCAACACTTTGTGAGGCCAAGGCAGGCAGATCACCTGAGGTCAGGAGTTCAAGACCAGCCTGGCCAACACAGTGAAACCCTGTCTCTACTAAAATATAAAAAATTAGCCAGGAGTGGTGGCGCATGCCTGTAATACCAGCTACTCGGGAGGCTGAGGCAGGAGAATCACTTGAACCTGGAAAGCGAGGTTGCAGTGAGCCGACACTGCACCACTGGACTCCAGCCTTGGCGACGGAGTAAGACTCCATTTCAAAAAACAACAACAACAACAACAAACTCATCCAACTGAATACTTAAGATTTATGCATTTTATTGTATATTAATTATACCTCTGTTAAAAAATATATAGGATGGAACATCTCTAATCCTTGTAATACTAAGGTGGTAATCGTTCTCAATCTTTTAGCACATTAGAAACAGCAGAATTAAAGAGAACAGTCACTTCCTTCCAATTCCTTGTTATTCCAAATAGGGACCATAAACTAACAGAATCAACATTAAATGGGAGCATGTGAGAAATTCAAAATCTAAACCTCCCATCCCATATCTACTGAGTCAGAAACTGTATTTAACAAAATCCCCAAGTCACTTATGTACATATTCAAGTTTGAAGAGTTCTGATAATTGTTTTACTGGATTTTACTTTTTAAAATATTTTTATTTTATTTTTCATTTTTTAATTTATCAGAATATTTATGGTTGAAATCCAAGAAGCTTTACTTTTGAAAAGCTCCAAAGATGTACAACAAAGACAGAGAATCGCAATATAAGCACTGTAGCTTCAGCATGAAGATACAGAAGGTGCTCATTTTTTCAAGACTAGTTTGCATAGTAAAATATTCCAATAAAATGTAGCTACTTACTATTCTTAGTTATTTCATTAAGTAACTGTTTCTCGCTACTTGTCAAGCCTTTAAAAGATTTTGGCTACCTTAACACTCTTAGTCATAAGATTTGCATATACACACACACACACACACACACACACACACACACACACACACCCCAGGTTTACTGAGATTATCTGATTCTGTCTGAAGAAAAAAGAATTTATCTATTTATTTATTTTTGATATGGAGTCTTGCTCTGTGATCCAGGCTGGAGTGCAGTGGCGCAATCTCAGCTCATTGCAATCTCCATCTCCCGGGTTCAAGTGATTCTCCTGCGTAAGCCTCTAATAGCTGGGATTACAGGCACGCGCCACCACACCCGGCTAATTTTTGTATTTTTAGTAGAGACAGGGTTTCACCACATTGGCCAGGCTGGTCACAAACTCCTGACCTCAGGTGATCTGCCCACCTCAGCCTCCCAAAGTGCTGGGATTACAGGCATGAGCCACCAAGTCTAGTCAGTAAAAAGAATTTAATCTATACTTTTCAAGTAGGAAATTACAAAACGACTTTTTAAAAAATGTTTTAGATCCCGGGAAAACAAAGGATCTCACTGACCTACGAAGCATACTTTAATCAAATTATAAGGGATCTTGCAAATATTAAATACTAAAAGGAGTTAAAGTAAACATTGTTTTATCTCTAGAGGTGCAATAGAGGGAAGTTGGGTATGCAATAATGAAGGATTTCAATCTGTGTGGGTCAAAGTCGCAATGTGGTAAAAAAAGATTTCTCAATGGTAAGATAGCAAATAGTGGCATAGACTTTCAAGTCAAATAGTAGGTATAGGAGGGCTTGCAGGATTATCATTGTCAAGGGATTAATGCCACACATGTGAACCAGAGTACATATCACACAAAAATTTGTAGGGGGTCTCTCTAGGAATTAGTATACTGACAGGAGACATTCTGAAATTTGTTTAAGCTCAGAAGCCAGAAAGCCTGCGAAAATAGCCCAATAATTGAGCGTTAAAGGCAGCCCAATAGAAGTAAGAGAAGATAATCTGGGAAAATGAGAAGAAAAGAAGATACACCTTAGGATCCAAAGCATAAGGAGGTGAGTTGTGCTGTAATAGAGTGGATCATATCCAAAGGACATTCAAATAAAAGTGGAATGATTAAAAATGACTTATCTCTAGCAATACAATATTTCAGAGATACAACTTCATGTTTTCTGGATTAAGGATTTTAGACTAGTGGTTCTCAGTTATATCTGATTATAATCTAGGCGGCTTTTTCAAAAGTCACCTGCAGCCCTAATTCTAAAACAATTCTTATATGCCCAGGGATGAGACGGTGATACATTTGCCCCCTTCGTTGAGATGACTTTGATACAATCCACTTCCATAAACATGCCTTTGAACATCAAGAACTGGGGCATCTGTGGGCATTTGGGTTAAAACAAATTTTGGCCTGGAGACTCAGTTTATGTTACAATATGTCCTCAAGTTAATGACTTTCTTGGGATTCAATAGACTGGAGGGACCCAATTTATAGAAATCCCCACAAAAATATATATTGTAATTTATCTTTACAAAATACTTGAACATATTACACTCGAAACAGGAAGAAAAGGCAGCTTGGGTATTACAATAATATTTACATTTCTATATTATCCTAGTTTGATTTCCTGGTCACATCTATACTGGGCTTTTTTTGTGTTATTACTTTTATAAAAAAGTATAAAATATTTTAAGCATATTAAAAAAAGAATAATTACTGGATAATTGGCTTTATCAAATCTTTAAATTTTTCTTACCTAGTTGGTATTTAATCCATAAAAATAAAATGTTTAAAAGTGCACATCAAAATTACATACACACAAATTGTAAAACTTTTTCATTTTCAAAAATTACAAGTTCTAGATATAAATTTATAAAATAATTATGTATCATTTACTAGTTTTCTAACATTTTACAGGGATTTGTTTTGATTTCTTGTTAACATATGAAAAGTGAAGTACCCTAGCAAAATCAGAGTCATTATACTCCAAAGTTTAACATCATTAAGTCTCTATTTTATAGCACTTCAAATAACTGTTCTACTTTTCTAGTAACAACAGAATATAATAATTTCCCTTTATTTTTCTTTCTTTAGGTTATTTGTCTTTGCCATAATAATAACACGTGTCAGATTTTTCATGTACTTGAACAACAGACAGATGAAAACAGAGATATAATTAAACTTGCAGATGAAACAGATACAAGATTTTTATAAAGTATCACAAAAACTGACTTCATGCTAAATAATTTTATGTGTGTACTGCTAAGGTACACCCGACTAGTAACCCATTTTCTCAAGATTGAATAGATCATCTATGAATAACAATAGGAGATAGCAGAAATATTAATACATGGTAATCCAGGCTGGGCGCCGTGGCTCACACCTGTAATCGCAGCACTTTGAGAGGCTGAGGCGGGTGGATCACTTGAGGTCAGGAGTTCGAGACTAGCCTGGCCAACGTGGTGAAATCCCGTCTCTACTAAAGATACAAAAATTAGCTGGGTGTGGTGGTGTGTGCCTGTAATCCCAGCTACTCAGGAGGCTGAAAAAGGAGAATCTCTTGAACCTGAGAGGAGGAGGTTGCATTCAGCCGAGATCGCACCACTGCATTCCAGCCTGGGCAACAGTGAGACTCCATCGAACGAATGAATGAATAAATGGTAACACAAAATAATCCCTCTCCCCTTTTATTTCAGTCAAGTTTTTCTACCAGTTATATTCTTAAGAGAACCTCTCCTTTAACAAACTGCAACTTAGTACAGTGGCTCACACCTATAATTCCAGCACTTTGGGATGCTGAGATAGGAGGATCACTGGAGGCTAGGAGTTTGAGATCAGCCTGAGCAACAGGCTGTAAGATTCTATATAGTACTTAGGGACTACTCAAAGGTCATTTGCAGGTTTATGACTCCACCTGTCATCCATCCAACAAGTATTTCTTATAAGCCTACTACACATACTGTCCTAGGTGATGGCAGATGTAGCAGTAAATAAAACAAGACAAAACAAAGCCCTTGTTTTCACAGAGCATCCATTGTGGTAAGGGGAGAAAAGGAAATAAAAACATATGTCAAGTAATTATTAACAAAAAAAAGGAAAAAAAGGATAGTAATTTTATATAAAATAAGGACATTCATCTTTGTGTTAAAGATACATCTACTGAGCAAACCTTTTACTTATGCTTTCATTTAATTGGTATCTTGAAAGGTACCAACTGGCTCCCAATCACCAAATTAAACAGAATTTTCTCAGTTTCCACTTTCCTTATATTCCTCTAAGCATCTGATACTGCTGACCACCTTCATTTTGAAACTCCAATAGTTTGCATGACAAATTTCCTATTCTGGTTCTTATCTTTTCACATTAGTGTGACATTAACATAAGCTACACAGTCACATCTAGGATTTGAGACCATCCTCTATCCAACAAAAGAAAACAGATTTAATTGATGTGGAACTTGAACAGCACCTAGAAAAAAGTTTTCACTTTGTTCTTAATTTCCAATAGTTTTTAGCAGATTATTAGCAATGTAATTACATTTATTCAACGCACTAGAGAGTAACAACTACATCAATAAGCACCTGTACAAAATGTTACATTTTGCATTTACTTCATTTAATCCTCATAAAATAATAACCCTGTAATAGTTGCACATTAAAAGCAAAGTCTTGCTTTTCAAAATGACTTCACTAAAAAACTAGACTTAAATAGTATCCTTTATTTTTTCTTTAATATTTGGAAAATACTTTAAAGTATAATGAAAAACATAAAAAGCATCTGTAATCCCAATATTCAAAAATATTTGCTAACATTTTGCTGTACTGAACATTTCTTCCATCCCATCCCTATTGTTTAATAATTTTTAATTGCTTCATACTAACTAGAATATTAATATTCTGCAAAAAAGAAGTTTGTTTTGTATTTAAAAATAAACAATCCGGGTGGGGGACCATGCTGATCAAACTGACTGTGAAGTCAACTCAAACAATTTTTATAATTTTTTAAGTTGTAGTTTTAGAGTTACAGGTGGAAAAAGAAATGAAGCATATTTATTCAATAAATGTTTACATGTGCAAAGCAACACAAACAAAAATTATGTACATGTAGACAAGTAGATTCTCACCTGTTCAATCTCTTTGGTTTTTGATGCTATTGCTTTAGAGCGCGTGGTTAGCTGACTATCTTCAAATAATTCTATCCCATGCGTTGTGTTTGACTCAGGTTCCTCTGGCTGATCAGTAAACAATGGTGCTGTGGATCCCGCCTTGAAAAGGAATTAGAAACCTTTAATATTTTCTTAAAAAACAGAGCATTTCAGATGGTTGTGTATAGGCACTAACTGGCAAATTATATTAAGTGCTAGGTTTAACATGTTTTAAGAAGAGAAAACTCTTTCGATTTCACTATGCATAATGAGCATATGTGAAATGGAATAACGAGGAAATAACTGCTATTTTTTTTTTTTTTAATGTGGAACACTTCATGAATTTGTGTGCCATCCTTGCACAGGGGTCATGCTGATCTGTTTCATTCCAATTTTTAGTGTATATGCTGCCAAAGCAAGTGAGACTGTTACTTTTTAAATTTTAGGTAAGACAAAGCCTCTAGGCTTATTCAATTCCAAAATATTATTTCCTATTATATTAAGATATTTATAAAAAAATTCTCGTCCCATGACTATTCCTTAAGCGATCAGTTTATGAAATACTGAGGAGAAAAAGTCCAAATAGAAGTGAGAGGTGTTGTACATGCATAAAGAAATATATTTAAAGGGAATATGAGAAAAGGCTGTACCTTTAGAAGTTAAACCACCTTGCTCCTGTGGCCTAACAATTCGTTGAAATCATTAAAAAGAAAATCCCATAAATCAATAATGATCACTTCAGTTTTAGATCAATAATTGAAAAATGAATAAATATACTGTGAATTACATCTAAAACAGTCAGGTGGGGGATTAAGTATTGGAATACATATATATATATATGCATAGACTATCTCTGGAAGGACACTATCTACAGAAAAAAATGATCAAAGGAGTTGTCTCAATAGTAACAACTTACAAGAAGTAGCAAAGAAGAGCCACATTGTAAATACTTTGGTGCCATTTGAATTTCTGACACATACATGTATGATCTACAAAAAAAAAAAAAAAAAAAAAAAAACCTGAGGCAGGCAGATCATGAGGTCAAGAGATCAAGACCATCCTGGCCAACATGGTGAAACCCCATCTCTACTAAAAATACAAAAATTAGCTGGGTGTGCTGGCGGGTGCCTGTAATCCCAGCTGCTCAGGAGGCTGAGGCAAGAGAATAGCTTGAACTCAGAAGGCAGAGGTTGCAGTGAGCCCAAATCATGCCAGCGCCACTGCATTCCAGCCTGGCGACAGAGCAAGACCCCGTCTCAAAAAACAAATAAACAAACAAATAAAAATTCCTAGTTTTTTTTACAAGTTTGAGTTACATATGTTAAGGGACTTATACCAAAAGCATAAAAGTCATTTAAGAAAATAATTCCACTAGCAACATTCTTTGTAAACTGCCCAGTCCCTGGTGTTCTGTTACTGCAACACAAAACTAAGACATAGGCCTACACACAATACATAAACTGGTGAGCACAGAAAATACATCAGAGAAGACAGGAGCTTTCAGAAACAAAAAGCAAGTGAAAAAGCGGAAAAAAAACTGACAATTAATTTAAAAGAGCTCATCAGTAATTAAATTTATTTTAATTAGATACATATGTCCTAGGGAAAACAAGGCAAGTGTTTGAGATACATTCAACATATATCGCTAGACATAAAAATTAAGGTCATCAATGAAATACAAAGTGGCATAAAATTTTACAGTAGGTAGAAAAGTAGAATCAAGAAAGATCTTGAGTTGTATTATCTCCAACACTAGTGATTCCAATGAATGAGTATAAATCTGAAAGGGAGCCATGGAAGACGGTCATTCTAGACTAGGGACAGAATAAGCACAGACATTGAAGCCGAAAATAACATCCTGTATGTGAAAACAACCTAAGTCGTAAATTTAAAATTTTTCCTCCATAGCAGGAAGTAACCTATTCTATTGAGACTTTATTTTTATTTTTATTTTTATTTTTTTGAGACAAGGTCTTGCTCTGCCACCCAGGCTGGAGTGCAATGACGCAATCACAGCTCACTGCGGCCTCAATCATCCAGAAGCAAGAATCTCTCACCTCAGCCTCCTGAACAGCTAGAACTACAGGCACACGCCACCATGCCCAGCTAATTTTTTGTGGGTTTTCTTTTGTACAGACGGGGTCCCACTGTTTTTGCAGGTGTGAGCCAGTGCACCTGCCCCCCCATCCCCCTTTTTTTTTTGAGACAGAGTCTTGCTGTCACCCAGCCTGGAGGGCCATGGTGTGATCATGGCTCACTGCAAACTTCAATTCCTGGGCTCAAGTGATCCTCCCACCTTAGCCTCTTGAGTAGCTGGGACTAAGGGGCCACCACACACAGGTTTTTTTTTTTTTTTTTTGTAGTGACAAGACCACACGACACTGCCCAGGCTGGTCTCCAACTCCTGGCCTCAAATAATCTTCCTGCCTAGGTCTCATCTACCAGGACACTCTAATATCCTTCAAATAATTTTCTTTTCATTCTGATAACCAAAAGAAAACTCTCACAGCTATTTGTTTAAGGACAACAAATTATATCTCTACAAAACTTGACTGTACCCTTCTTGATGGCTAGGATGGCACCTCAAAAGCAATATCTGACACAAGTAGATATACAATGCAGAGTTAGTGAACTTAAATAAACTATATAAACTATAAGAAAACTAGTACAGTATTTTTTAAGTGTACCTTAAAACACTAATCCTGAAATATATGCTGTGAAAAAAACATAGTCAAAATTTTGGTAAATTATGCAAATTCTTTTATTTATCCTCTTACTGAACACCGATGAACATATTAATAATACATTAAAATCTCTAAAAAGTGTTGAAATATCAAAACCAACCTAACTCTTTTAAACTTGGCATCTCCCAAATAAACTGGCTATTAGAATCTTTTTTTTTCTTCCTCAGACCATTAAGACCCTTCAGACTATGCTGTCAAATACTTTGGGAAATGCTGTAGCAGAGCTCAAAAGATGAAAGTACAAAACTGAAAAGTGGCAGGAACCACAACATGCCTGAGTATTTAAGTATATTATTGAATTTACCTTCAATTTTACTAGACTTTCTATAAACCACACATTTTCCCAAACTGCTTAGAACTATAATGATGGAAGCAAGTGAAGATAAGGTGGAAACTTAAGAATTCTATCTATCTCAGCTCATAATAATGAAATTTACACAATGTTCCTGAAGTATATGAACCATTACTTAAAAGGCTCATATAAAATAAAATATTGCCACAATTAGATTTAAACAGACATGCACATGCACACACACACACAGTTCTTTGCCAAACTCTTGCTTGGCATCAAAGGCCTTTCTTCTTTCCAGGTTATTCTGTCAAATTAGATATCAGTTTACAGGACCAAGGCCAAAATTACATTTCTCAAAAAGCATGGACTACAGAAATGAGTAACTATTCAACAACAGCCTGAGAACAAATTAGCAAAATATTAATATGCAAAAATATTAATAAGAGAAAAATATTAATACGATATGGGACTAAGTCTACAAAAACTATCACAAAGATTTCCCAAATGCTTTATTTCCAGTATGAAAAAGTATCGATCTAAGTAGAAAAACATTTTAGAGAATGGGATGAAATTGATGCTGCTGTTCAACAATAATGATATACACAAATAAACATATTATGGTTATCAGTGCTACTCTCACATATCTTGCCTTTGATCCAGCAAAAGAACATGTCTGACCTATGACTCAACTTACAGATTTTTTTAGGGTTATTTACTTTTCATTAATTCGAAATCTAGCAAATCCTGATATTTTAGAGGAAAAAAAAAAGATGTTTAAAAAGTATTTCTAGATCCAAAGTCACTCATGGATTATTCAGTGTCAAGATGCATTCAATAAATGAGAGAACCCAAGTAGAATATTTAAAATTTGAGAACAATAGTGAGCTTTTATAAAAACCTGAGATAAAAAATGATGGGAGAAGGGAGGATAAATATACTATTAACGTTCATATATTAATAAAGTCTTGCTAACTGAAGATAAAGTATTAAGTAAAGAAACTATTCTTTTTGGAAGTTTTCGGTTCTATAAAACAAACTACCAATATTCCAAAGCAGCAATTTTGAAGCATAAATATCAATGATTAATATAGAAACATTATTTTAAATTATTAGAGAAAATAACCAAAATAATCCAATTAAATGTATTACTGAAAAGTATTGTTCATGCTTTTAAATAGTGCTGGAAAAGTACCAAGGAGGAACAGCTTGGTGTTTTTGATACATTTACTGGAGAATATGCATAAGTATCTATTATTATAGCTACAATGAGGAGGAAACCTTGACCCACTTAAGAACAATTGATATCTAAAAGACAGATCAGCATTTTTAAAAAGAAAGGCTCTGTTTGCGTAAGTTCTGATAGGGTTTGTACTTTTTATGAGCAGTGTACATTAGTTACTTTGGAAAGGATTTTTTCACTGTATAAAGATGTAGTTAAGTATTATTTTTACATACAATATTAATGCTTGATCCCTTTTATCAAATAACATTCTATAAAAGTCATTCCAAAAGTAAACAAAAAAGCCACAATGCTCCTTCAAATAAAATAATTTGTCACAGGACAGATTTTTATATTCTCTACCTGTCATGTCAAAGAACTCCTATAGTATCAAATTCTGAACCTAAAAGCTTAATTGTGCCCATAAAATTTCTATATTTCCCTTTTAGAGATGTTATAGGTTATACAGAAATTTTTCAGTTCATTTCAAAATACATTAATACAAACATGTCATAAACCTTTTTCTATGGTCCCAAAAATGTTCCCATCTTTCGGTATTCAGGACTCATCAAGGTCTCAAGTTGCCAAGACAATGAATAATTTTATTTCTTGGGATATTTATGAGATAATCTGCATGAAGTATAGCAAACAATATAAATATGGTCCACAATCCAAGGTCAAATTAGATTTCTGTTCTGAATTCACTGGCTTATAACTAGTGGCTCAGCATGATTTCCTGAGATACTTTTAACAGCAAATGCCATTAAAAGAAGTACATAAATAACACATTTTTCTTATCCATATTTATACTATTCTTACACTCCAAAACTACTGTAAACATTCAGACAAAGTGTGATTACTGAATTCAGAGTCATTCATATTCAGATTATCATTCTGTGTGGTAATTTTAATACCTGTAATCCATGAGGATATATTTTAAAGCACGGGAATAAACCAAATATTTTCCACCCATAATTTAAAATCCAGACAAAACTTTCAGATGTGAAACATAAAGGAGACATTATGCCTTACCTCATACTCAGAAATTTCAGGCAAGTTACTTTCATCTGATTTCTCTAGCTTTTCAGCAGCCCACTTGCTTGCAGCCTCAGCAAGCTCCTTTTCAGTTAGCCTACTGGGTTTGTCTAACACCTAATAAAAATAGAAGAACATTTCTGTTACAATTCTCAAGGGCTTTTAAACTTCAAATACACCAAGAAGTACACTGCACTTACATTTAAAATCACATAAGCCTTCGAATTTATACGGAGAACAGGTATATTCTTTATTTCTTCCTTCAAAAATATTCAACATGGAATTACTTTAAGTAGCAATTCCTTTGGGACATACAGACCAGATCTAATTCTTAATTTCATTTACATAAGACTCTAGAAATTCATCTAAGTAACAAAGCAAAAGGCACTGACAATTAACTCATATACTAATTATATTTAGAATATAAAAGACATCATACTGATTTCAATTTTGTGCCTTTAGGCATATTTAATGAAATAAGTAATGTCTAAATTTCAGTAAGGCAAACTCCTAATACAACATAAATGTATAGATATGCTGTTTTTACAGTGTATAGTGAGTTACATAAATCCTACGCCTTACACAAAATTTTAAAACTCAAATTTCATTTTGTGATCCTACTACTAGTTCCTTTATCTAACTGCATACACTACTAAACAAGGTATGAACTTTGCAGTTATATGCAGACCTGGCTTTGAATCGCAGTTTAATGACTTGCTAGGTAGATGACTTTATATGCAAAACTTATGACACCATGAGCCTTGCTTTCTTCGTTTACAAAATAGGGGTTAACAATGCTCATTTTACAAAGCAGTTGTGAGAATTGAAGGAGGTAATAGATCTGGAAATATCCACAATAATGCTTGGTGCCTCAGGATTTCTTTCTTTTCCATATTCCCTGATGTGAATCTACTATACTAAAACATATCTGAAAATCAATCAGCCCATGGGCTCAATATAAAAATAAAGAAAGTAAAACGTCTTTTCCGGATCAGATATAATTCCCCCAGTATTGTTTAAAGGCTTATTTTTGTAAATAAGATATGACTTGTAAAGCACACATTTAAAAATTATTTCCTTAGGGCCGTTATGGTAATTCTCTGATTCCATTCTACTTCCTTGGCATACATTTTCAACCATTTTGCCCTGCCATGCCTAGTGGCATAACCATCTCTTACATAAAAATCCTTCTATTACTAAGGTTTACTTCTCTAAAGTCACATCACTGATTTCAAATATACCTCTCGGGGATGACAGTGCTGCGCGCTGAACTTATGGGGCACTAACATTTATAAAGTGCTTTATCTACAAACGAAAAAAAGTACTTTAATTAAATAGAATTCCATGAAGGTGATTAGAGAGGCTTTATTATCCCAACTTATAAACTAAAAAACTGAATGATGGTGACTTGCTCAAAGTCATTAATAAATGCTGAGCTGGGACTTAAATCTAGGCTTTTTTGGGAGGGGCCGGGGGGAATGGAGTCTCACTCTGTGGCCCAGGCTGAAGTGCAATGCCGTGACCTTGGCTCACTGCAACCTCCACCTCCTGGGTTCAAGCGATTCTCCAACCTCAGTCTCCCAAGTAGCTGGGAGTACAAGTGTGCACCACCACACCCGGATACTTTTTGTATTTTTACAGAGACAGGGTTTCACCACGTTGGTCAGGCTGGTCTCAAACTCCTGAGCTCAGGTGATCTGCCTGCTTTGGCCTCCCAAAGTGCTGGGATTACAAGCATGAACCACCATGCCTGGCTTAGACATTTTTTTTAACTGAAAAGGTCATTTGATGTTTTTCCACATCTTGTTAAATTCATCAAACTACTGGCTAGCCATCTATAACATTTACTGGAATATTATAGCAATATATCTATATGAAGTATATTCTACAGCTATCGAGGAAGCTTAAACAGCTCATTCCAAAGCCCTGCCCATATATAAGGTTAAAAAGGTATTATAAGTAATACTTTTATTATTACTTAGTAATAGAAGGTTTTTTAAAAAGCTAGTTAGAAGAAGAAAACACATATACAAACACAAATATATCCAAGAAAGCTAGTTTTTTTCCGGGGGCTGAGGGGGCATACCTATTTAAGAGAAAGTTAAAGACCAAAAACAATTATACGACTTCTCTCTAGCAAAGAATGAAGCGGCTGGGAGCAGTGGCTCATACCTATAATCCCAGCACTTTGGGAGGCTGAGGTGGGTGGATCATCTGAGGTCAGGAGTGCAAGACCAGACCAGCCTGGCCAACATGGTGAAACCCCATCTCTACTACAAATACAAAAATTAGCCAGCTGTGGTGGCAGGCGCCTGTAATCCCAGCTACTTGGGAGGTTGAGGCAGGAGAATTGCTTGAACCTGGGAGGTGGAGGTTGCAGTAAGCCGAGATTATGCCACTACACTCCAGCCTGGACGACAGAGTGAAACCCTGTTCCCCGGGTCCTTCAAAAAGAATGAAGCAAAAGTCTACTATAACTTATCATCATTCTGTCCGCACATTTGAAAACCTATCATTTGAAACTAACAAACTCTGAAAAAGTATCCCAACATATGGGCAGCCATAATGTTACATCAAAGAGTTCACCAAATCAGGAAATCTAGGCTCATAAAGCTCCCCACAGCTACCATGTGACCTTGGGCAAATCAAAGAAAGCACTACCTTCTGAATACATAAAATAGCTATGGATCTAAAATTGTGATATTTTGATTCCATTTTAAGATTTTATAGTCTGGCTAGGAAGAGCGGCTCATGCCTGTAATCCCAGCACTTTAGGATGCCAAGGTGGGAGGATCATTTGAGACCAGGAGTTTGAAACCAGGCTGGGCAACAGAGCAAGACCCCATCTCTATTTTCATATACAAAAAAAAAGACTTTACTGTCTGTGAAACAAAAATGCAAACATTTACATGAGGGGTGTCCAATCTTTGGCTTCCCTTGGCCACATGAGAAGAATTGTCTTGGGCAACACATCAAATACACTAACACTAAGAATAGCTGATGAGCTTAAAAAAAAAAAAAAAGGAAAAAAAAAATCACATAATGTTTTAAGAAAGTTTAGGAATTTGTGTTGGGCTGCATTTAAAGCCATCCTGGGCCACAGGTGCATGTAGATCAAGCTTGATCTACATGAAACTATCAGACAAAAGTAGTTTAAAATCCAACACGGGTTTTCCACTAAACATTTTAACGTAGCACAAAACTCTATGTTGTAACTTATATTCAGATAGCAGTATATTTCAGAGAAAATATTTCATATATAATAATTTGAATTTTTGTAATGACTTCGATAGGTAGGCACTATTTACTCTTCTTTCATCTATTACCTGACATGAAAACCAAGGCAGTCTTCCAGGTGGGTAAAGTACCCTTGATATGATTAAGACAGAACCATAATCCAGTTGGTCTTTGCTATTCAAAATCCAGAATCCCAGAACCCTCAGACCTCTGGGAAAGTTCCAAAGATACAAGTTGTCACAAAGAAGCTTGTTTCTTTCCTTCTGAGACAGGGAAGCAGCTGCCCCCCGAACACCCAGTGTAGACTGCTAGATGATATCTACTCTTCCTGAAAAGCCAAAAAGTATGTAAGGCAGAATGAAAAGAAGTGAAGCAGATAACGGATGTAACAACCGTTATGGCTAAGAGAAAGGGTATATCTGTGAAGAGAACTTCTAACTGGAGAAAACAGATGGAAACAGCAACTTGTCAAGCTTGTAATTTCTGAGGATTTATGTTTTGAGATGCTAGGAAGGTAGGAATGAGAAGAATGACATAGTGAGGGGTAGCTGTGTCCATAAGAAATTAATTTAACTCCTGAGTCCTCACTCTACTATAGAATAGAGATATGTACCTACTAACATAAGATTTCTGCATGAATTAATAAGAGAAAAAATACACCATACATGTTAGGTCTCTGCCTACACTCTCAACGCCCCAAATAAAAGCACAGTCCACCAGATATAACCCATCCAACCTGGTTATGGTCAAGATGAGAACATGGGTTGCAACAATAACTACTAAATTTGGCATAGACTGTGTTAAAAATTCAATGAGAAAACTGCCCATTTTTCTCATAGAAAATAGCAAACTCGGGCTGCTATTTTCAAGCTGTGGTTACTTAAAACGTAAGGGGTTTTGGTTTTGGTTTTTTTGAGACACAGTCTCACTCTGTCACCCAGGCTGGAGTGCAGCGGCACAATCTCAGCTCAGCACAACCTCCACCTCCCGGATTCAAGCAATTTTCCTGCCTTGGCCTCCCAAGTATCTGGGACTACAGGCGCCCACCACCACACCCGGGTAATTCTTCGTTTTTTGCTTTTCCTTTTTTTTTTCTTTTGAGATGGAGTCTCACTCTGTTACCAAGCTGGAGTGCAGTGGTGTGATCTCGGCTCACTGCAAGTTCTGCCTCCTAAGTTCACGCCATTCTCCTGCCTCAGTCTCCCGAGTAGCTGGGACTACACGCACCCGCCACCATGCCTGGCTAATTTTTTTGTATTTTTAGTATAGACAGGGTTTCACCATGTTGGCCAGGACGGTCTTGATCTCTTGACCTCATGGTCCGCCTGCCTCGGCCTCCCAAAGTGCTAGGATTACAGGCATGAGCCACCACGTGCGGCCAATTCTTTGTACTTTTAGTAGAGACAGGGTTTCACTGTGTTAGCCAGGATGGTCTCGACCTCCTGACCTCATGAACCACCCTCCTCGGCCTCACAAGGTGTTGGGATTACAGGTGTGAGCCACTGTGCCCGGCCTATTTTTATTTTTTAGAGACAGCATCTTGCTCTGTCACCCAGGCTAGAGTGCAGTGGTGCAATCATAGCTCACTGCTGGCTCAACCTCCTGGGCTCAAGTAATCCTCTCACCTCAGCCTCCTGAATAGCTAGGACTACAGGTGCATGCCACTACATCTAGCTAATTTTTAATTTTTAAAATAAAGTCTTGCTATGTTACCCAGGCTAGTTGTGAACTCCTGGCCTCAAGCAACTCTCACATCTCAGTCTCTCAAAGCCCTGGGATTACAGGCATGAGCCACCACACCTAGCCAAAAATTGAAGTTTTTAAATGCAGCAAATTAGCTCCCTTGGTGTAACAGTAAAGAATAAAAGCATCTATAATAGTCACTCCATCTCAATTTGTAATTCTTCTTTAAACTGATTTTAGAAATATAACAAACCTTTGATGAAGAAACTGCTGAACCACTTGAGGGTGAAGTATCTCTTGATGTTTTCAAAGACTGGACAGGCCTCTCTTTATCTATATAAGAAAATATAAGATGTAATTTTTTTCTAGCTAATTTGTTTTTGATAAAGTAATTTTGTAATGGAATTAATGAGGGGGTCATACACTTATTTTACTACTAAAAACTTTAAATAGGTTACTATCTAAAACTACCTCTCAGAGGCTGATCACCATCAACAATCTGAAATAACCTGGAACCAAAGGATATCACAGAAGCCAGTCTAGGCCACAGCACTGCCAGTAAGCAAACATGGAGCCACAGAGACTTCAAGAAAGTTTTTTAAAACCATGAATGCTACTTCCTTCATGCTCCTAAATACTAATGTTTGATATATCACAATAAAAATACAAAGATAGTTATTACATATAAAGATACCAAGGAGGACTAGTTAATTAAGGGGTAGCTCAAGGAGGATCTATATAGGAACTTTAACAGATATTCCTGAAATGTTTAGATAGTTTTGAACATAAAGTTAGAAAGCTGTAATTCAGAGCACTAATCCAGTGCCTGGCATTAATGAATGCCCAAATATTTGTTAAATGGTTAACAATAAACCTGTTATGAGATAAAGTCACTAATCTTTACCTTTAGTCACTTTACTCACATAGTGCTGTATGTATACCATTTTTTATAGAAACTTGAGCCAGAAAATACATTTAAACAATATTACTTTAGCAGGTTCAACAACTCCCTAAAAGATAGGTTTAGTTAAATACACTCTTAAAAATTAGTCACAGTGAGCTGTTACAGAAAAACATTTCATTAAATTGTCTATATGTGTCAAATATATAATCCTCTGCCCTTTGTTGCTAGAAAAACTAACAAAATTAATAACATGAGAAGAGACAGTGGCATCAAATTTGGAGTCACACAGAAGCTGGTCAAGACTGGACAGTGGATTAACAGGAAAGCAGTCAGGAGCAAAAGCAGAGATAAAGCGACTTTGAAACTGAGGCAAAGCCAGCTTCAGTCAGAAAGCCTCTTATGCTCTTCCTGACACAGCCAAGATAGATAAGAAGGTCCTGGAGGCTCAAAGACTTCCAACCACCTAGGACAGTGGTGAATAACACCTTTCTAATGTCCTACAGACCCAAAACGCTTTCTCTAGCCCAGTGGTTCTTAACTGAGGACAATTTCACACCTCCCCTCTGCAGACATTTGGCAGTATGTGCAGATATTTTTGACTGTCACGAGTGGGAGATGGCTACTCTAGCACATATTTAGTAGAAAACAGGGATGCTGGTAAATATCCTGCTATGGGGGACACCCCCAACAACAAAGAACTAACTGGCCTTACATGTCAATTGTGCAGAGGTTGAGGACTCCTGCCCTAGGCTGAATATTCCAATTTTTAAGCTCTAACAGCACTAGAAAGATACAGCCCTAGAGTCTTTTAACAGGTGATACCACAAGAGGCTTTCACCCTAAGCAACTTTAAAAGTTCTTGTAGACCTTAAAACTCAAAAGAACCACTGCTGTATCCCAAATGGCCAAGAACATGATTTATTTAGTCACTCCTTATTGTATTTCCATTGCATGTGGCAAATTTCACATTGTAGTGTGATAGTGTCAGTGTATCCCACTACAACAAAAGCTCTCGGAGGAACAAGTGTCATAGCTTATTCATTTCCAAATATCCGTGGCCTACTTAGCTCAAGTCCTTCAAGAAAAGGGTAGGCACTCGAAAATCAGATAAAAAGATGAACCTCACTTTTCTTTCCCTAAGATGCAATGACCTCCCAATCCTATTCAGATAAGCAATCCCTTCAAAGGAGATGAGGCACTGGACCAACCAGCATAGCACATTATGCTTATTAAAGGCATAATTACAGACTCAATTCTTTAGCACATATCAGCTAGACACAGAGGGGGGAAAAAACCTGTCACAAGCAGCTGTTGATCTTTTGCTTAGTGTTTCCGTTACAAACATATGATCCCAAAGTATAGTCTTAGACCTTTCCTGATTTTAGCTGCCCGAAGGCTAATTTAAGTCGTTATCAACCAATTTCATGCACAGAAGCAAAGGAACACTGAACAGTGGTGCAGGAGGTTTATCATATATCCACATATATTCATATATCCCTGTTGCAACAATGGAAGCAGAAAGCAAGTAGCAAAGGATAAAGAAAACAATGATACAAATAGCAAAAGAAAGAGCACAAAAAAAGTAAATAGAAATCACTTGATCCTATTGTTGTCAGGTCCTATCTTCCAATGTCCTGTCTATTCTACAGATCTTCTATGGAGTGGCTATTCCCAACCAGGAATGGTTAGCCCAGACACCAGCCCACAAATGCCCCCCAAATCCTAGTACCTAGGTCTACTGTTAACTCTGGTTCTGACAACAGACTAATGGAGCAGTTATACACTTTCCCCATTTCCATAACCGCTATCAATTCAAGTCTCCCACCCCTTCACAATCCCAAATCAGAGTCTAGCTCAAAACTCACCTCTGTCAGGATTTCCTTCATTCTGCCGTTTGTAGGAGGCACCAGGACGCACGGACTCTATGGAAAGGTGGGCAGGGAGGAATTAACAGCAGCACCTCTGTGCCCAAGAGGAACAAGAGAAGAACTCAGAAGTAAGAGTGATGAGAACAGGGCCTTCTGAGCATTTTCTGGTGACCCTAAACTCTTTCCTACCCTACTTTCAAGTTGGGCTGCCTAAGCAATCACCACTGAAGGGGAATAAAGAATGGGAGAAAAAAATCTCCACTTAAGGCGCGAAGCCAGTGGGAACTGTCAGGATAACCAGTCAAGGATAACAAGGGCAGAAAGGTATGAGAAAAGGGTCATAGCAAGACAAGACACTGAAAGCTGAAGACAAAGATCACATCTTATTCATCACTGAAAGTACCTAGTCGAATTCTCTCCATCCATAAAGCTGACACTGGAAGGCCTGGGAGAGGAGCACACCTGCATACACAGTCAAAAATGAAAGATGGATCACTTCTACCAGTTAAAAAAGGATACTGGTTGAGCCCCTAATTATCCCACATTTAGAATCTTGAAATATTTTGTTAGCTTCCTTGTCTGCAAACTTTTAATGATATGGATGGAATCATCTTACTAAACAGCCTAAATATACCAGTAGTCAGGGCTCCCAGGTATTTTTTCAGTAAGATACAAACTCCATAACAATGACTTCAAATCCTTCTACTACAGATCCCAAGTTGCCAATTTTACATTTTTTTTCTGAGAAAATAACATTTTTTCTGAATTGTTTTGGCACTATCAGCATCTTGCCTTAAAACGTTTCAAGAAATATCATGCAAATATTGCCATTTTACTTTTGCAATAATGTTGAGGATGCAGTATCCTTATTTATTTATTTATCCTTTATTATTCACTGATCTCTCTCTAGCATCCCAGCAAGTTTTGTTTCTCCTGATAAGCTGGCTTGTTTTTATTTGCTGACTGTCAACACTCTTCTTGATTCTTGTTTTTTTTTTTTTTTGAGACAGAGTCTCACTCTGTTGCCCAGGCTGGAGTGCAGTGGCATGATCTCGGCTCACTGCAACCTCCGCTCGCCCTGCTCCCTGCCGGTTCAAGCAATTCTCCTGCCTCAGCCTCCCAAGTAGCTGAGATTACAGGCACCTGCCACCACGTCCAGCTAATTTTTTGTTTGTATTTTTAGTAGAGACGAGGTTTCACCATCTTGACCAGGCTGGTCTTGAACTCCTAACCTCATGATCCACCCGCCTCGGCCTCCAAAAGTGCTGGGATTACAGGCGTGAGTCACCACGCCCAGCCAAACCCTTAGTTCAGCTACAGCAATTGCTCAGAGTCTCACGATGGACTATCATTTCATACAGTACTAACTTTATTCTTGATTCTTTTAGGTTTGTTTTGGCCAAACTCTTAGTTCACCTATAGCAACTGTTCAGAGCCTTATGATGGGCATTTATTTCATATACTACCAACTTTATTCTTACTTTTACTTTCCTATCCTTATTTTCCTTTTACATAAAATTCCTGCTCCACTTATTTAATCCTATTTTATTAAGTGTTTATTTCATTAAGCTGCCTCAAATTCTTTCTTGAATGAAGAGATAATGGTGATATTTCAGAGAAAAGTACTGGAGCCTTAAGCCAATTCATATTAGCTCCTGATAGTGGACTGCATGCATCCCTTTAACTTTGTCTTCAGTTACTCCATGTTGGAAGCTGAACTATGATGAGAGATACACTCCATAGATATCAGCAAATGCTACAAATCTTATCTTTTTAAGCTTGGAGAGTCAGTTTACCAACACACCACTGTGGATGTGTTTGATTTTGATTCCAAACTTCAGAGACACTGTAGGCATTACCACATATAATTGCAAATTCCCGTTAGTATTGTCTTAGGTAGGCTTGGACTATTTAACAGTCTTCTAACAGACCAGTAAAACTACCCAGCTAAATTGCAGTCATGAACAAGTAAGTAGTTATTGTTTTAATTCTCTAAGTTTTGGGGTTTTTTGGTTTTTTTTGGTAATGCAATAAGAGACAATAGAAACACCACCACTGTACTTAAACTCTTCATCCCAAAGTTTCCACTGATGTGCTCATATTAAAACTAAAAGGTCTCATTCTTCTTATCCTCTACTATTGCACGTTAATGATTTATAAACAAGTTTTTCTTAATATTTTGCTATTTGTTTTTCATATCTTTTTACTTCTGTTTGCCCCCTTACATCTTCACAGCTACCACTTTCTCTTTCATTTTTGTTGGTTATTGTTCCTTAAATGTGAGTGTTCCTCCTAACCTTAATCTTTTTTTCTATTTTTATTTGGCTCCAACCAATACAATGAATATAAAAGTCTCTAAAATCTGCCTCTTTCACTTATTGTTCTACCTTCTAACTAACACACTGCTACTCATTAGCTATTCAGCTATTACCTCAAATTCATCTCACTCATGATCTTTGTAAGCAGACACTACCTCTGTGCTTGACAGCAAGGTAAAAGGTTGAAAACATTCCTGCCTTTGTTGTGACTTGCTAAAGAAAATGAGTTCCAAATTAGGATGGAGAAAAGAAACCAGAAAAAAAAAATTCTGAAAGTGGCAGTACAGAAACCAAAATCCCTGTCTATATATTAATAAGTGAAAGAATACATGGGGAAAAAAGGAAATAAAAAGGAATTTCAAATACTGGTTCCATATAATGTTTTTCCCATTGAAGTGAAATCAAAAGCCGGAGAAGCAGCTTAACATTCCACAACACACTCAGGAAGTTCTGCAAGAGTTTCAGAGTATTTGGTGACTCCTTGAATGCAATGGCTGAATGCAATCTAATAGGATCTTTTAGAAATACACTTTCTTGCTGTTGTGTTTTCCTGCTAAAAGAAATGATAAATCTAACCAGATTCATCCAATCCTACATCAAGTGAACCCAGGTAGGAAAAAAGGACACTGCAGGGGAAAAAAATAACATAATCATAAGAGATGATAAAGTTAGGGGCTATGTCTTGCAAACTATCAGATTCTCAGTGCAGTGCTTGGCAAACAGGGACAAACCAGGTATTTTTGAGTGCAAGTCCCATCAAGAAACAAACTTCACCAACACAGGTAGTACATTCATTTCTTCTTCAACAGCTGAATATTTGAAGAGAAATTAAGATATAAATAAATGAAGATGTGGCTACATAGATGACGAGAAAATTCTTTTACTGGATCAGAGATGAAGATGTGGGTATTTGGGACTCTTGGTTAGGAAAAACATGTTTCTCAGAGATCTACTGATTCACTCAAGAACATATGAATTAGAAAATGGAGAGACACAAGAAAAATGTTCTCATGTTAAAGACACCAAAAAATACCAGAGAAAAGAAACAGGTAGAGGGGTAGAGAAAGCATTGCATCACCTCTGCTTCCCTCAAGATCTGTCTTTTGGAGGTCAGAGTTGCAACAAGTTAAAGCAAAGGCCAACTGACTGAATACTTGGAAGCACACTTCTGAGTAGAGATCTCCTTTAATACATAAGCTAAAACCACGTGGGCACACTTTTAAATATATAAGGAAAACACCATCTGCACACATTATGAACGTTTGCTACTGACAGAATATACTAAGTGCTAAAACGGGGATACAATAAAATTCCTATGCATATGGCATTAATTGATTTGTTTTAGAACCTTGATCATTAAGATGCCAGAAAAGCTATAGCTATAATCTTAGGATTTAGCTACAAAACTCATAGCCAAAGCTCTCCTGTGAGTAAACAATGGATCCTCAAACAAGAAGAATATGTTATAGAATCTAACTCAACAGCGCATTAATAGTCTAGATCAAGTGACAGCCTAAAATGTTTCAGGGAACTATTAAATTATAGTTTAGGGACTCCACATGATGTAACTCATCCCCATAAACCTTCTCCACTAGCATCCTTCACCTTCTACTAACCCTTCAGATGTCACCTAAAATGTTTACTCCTATTTAATTTCTTGTTTGTCTTCCTGACTAGATCACAAACTCAGAGGGCAGAGATTGAATCTGTCTTGCTTGGCAAACAATTCATGTTCAATACATGTGTGTTGATTAAGAGATGTACGTATTGAACACAACATAGTGGGCTTCAAACCAAGAAATGCTACGATATTTTGCTGCTAAGAGAATGACTTTATCCTCTCTTCCTGTTGCCTAATATACATGATCTGAAGATAAAGCCTTATTTCTATATTCCTATTACTTCTTCAAATATGCACAGAAAAGCCTTCACCTAAAAGCAAAATTAAAGTTCAAAATTTTATCAGAATTTCGGCTATATTACCAATAAGTCTAGAATAGTTTTTTTAAAAAAAAAGAATTTCAGTTATAATCAAAAAATTCATGGAGACTTCAAATTTTACAGCCAACCAGTCTTAAGATATATGTCTTCTTCTATTAGATTGACATTCAAAAATGAACTCTATCTTCCAAATATACTTGTCTCAAAACAGTACTTTTAATTCTTGTACACTTTCAGTTATCTTAGAAGATGTATTTTTTAAAACAAACACTAATGACTAATAGTATGTTTTTTAAAAATACCTTCTATTCTTAATAATGGTCGTTGACATAAGAAAAATAAAGGAAGCTAGGCCCAAAGTTAGAGCTACAGAAAAAACAGAGGCCAAGCAAAATAAACAATAAACTTGCAAATTTTGCAAAGTAAAAGTATTTTAAAATTCAACCAAAATGTCACAGAACCTAAATATGTAAGTATCTCTGATAAATGTGGGATTAATCCCTAGCAAATGTTTAAAATGAATTAACAGAGAGGTAGTTTCATCTCTAGGAGCCACAGTGGATTTACAACAACAAAGCAAGATAATCTCTATGTTACTGTTTTGATAGAAGAAATATTTGTAACTTAAGAGTTTCAAGAAACACCTGAAGGGTCTTCCTTGAGATTCTCAAGTGGAAATGAAAATAAGATAATAGTAAAGATAAGGGATTATAATTGTTGAATAGCAACAAACAATGCTAATAAAAGGTTCCGGTTAACAGATCTCTAGAGGTTTCCACAGTTGGCCTTATGCTCCTCAACATAAATTATTAACAAATAATACAAAACATATCCGGCATACTTAATTTGCAGATAATACAAGCTGCTCTTATCGGGTACTAATATACAGAATCGCTAAATGAGATTTCGAGAATTCTATAAAACAGAACAAGCTAAAGTTAATTAGATAAAATGTAGCATTTCTAGTTTTTTTTTTTCAGTGCATTAACTACACACAAACAATTGCACCTGAAAAAGTACAGCTGAGAGGCATTTGTTCACGTATTTTGTTTACGTGAAAATAGCTTAGGTTTCAGGTGCCTACAATCCAGTAATGAAATGTGGTTGCTAAAATAAAAATTCACTTCTGGTATTATAAATTACAAGAAACAGAAGGAAAAATAGGGAAAGCAAAAGGTCTGGAAACCATGACAAATAAAAGGAACAGCAAAATAAACCAAATATATTTAAACCTGGAAAAAAAATCATGAAGAATATGATAGTACTCCTCCAATATATAACAGGTTACAACATAAAAGGAAGAAATATCTTTATATATGGCTCTAAAAAGAATAACTAGTATTAAGTAGAACTGAAGAAGATTTTAATTCTTTCATAAAGAATGAGCTATACAGAAGGAGTAGATTGTGATTTAGTAAATTTATCACAAGAAGTACTAATACTTTAACAAAAAATGGGTGTGGGAGACTGAACTTAGTGATTTTTTCATCACTTTTAATGTTATAGCTTAAATAAAAGGCAAATGATAAAAGTGTAAGATAGGAAAACACTGGATCATTTCAAAGAGGGAAAAAAAGAAAATAACTATTAGAATTGACAAATGTGGAGATATTTAGATTAATTACAATAAAAATAAACTTCGAGTATACGAGGTAAATATAAAAAAAAATTTACTTGGGAAAGCATCATAATACACAGGGAGAAAGGAAATGAGGTTAACTAGGACAATCTGCACTGCTAGCATGTGAACATGGACAACAAAAAGGAACTAAAAATAATATTGAATATCCAGGTCAGCCCAACTAAGTTATAGTAAGAATATTCTTGCAAGTAAAGTACAGGATGAAAACAAATTTGATTTAGAAGGATAATTAGTTTGAAGAAGTACAAAGTTCCAGAAGATTAACTCAAAAGGCTAAGTAGAAAGATTTAATTAAATGTGTGTGTATGTGTGTAAGCACAAAATGGGAAATAAGCAGTTGAATTTAAAAATGTCGTAAAATCACTATAGCCAAACCAATAGTGATCATTAAAATAGGAAAAATTAATCTAAAAGTATGAACAGAAAGGAAAAAATTGTTATTTTTTTAAAATGAGGGCATAATTATTTTAATCTGTTATTTATACTTATAATAATATTTTAAGTCTTTGTCAAAATTTCAATTTATACCAGAAAACTTAATTTTAACACGTGGGTAATTATCCCAGCTTAAGTGACTGATAAGTGAAGAACCCCGTGTCTTAGTTCTCTTTTGAAGAAAAGCCAGGTGCTGCAATATTTGTGACATTTAGATTTAATGCAAAAACTGGTATCTGAAATAGGTCAAATAATAACTTTTCCCATGTATTATTTAAAATACGATCTCCATTAACTTTTTTGCAAGATTTCTTATGTAATGATTCTGAAAACAGGAAAGGAAAATAGAAAAAATTTTCATAGTTCAGCCCAAGTAGTTAAGGAATACTTGAAAATAGAGTTTTCCCAGAATAAACTTTTTCTTGATTAAAGAACTTTACTTTCAAAGCTAAATAACTTAAGAAAGAAAGAAAGAGAGAGAGAGAGAGAGAGAGAGAGAGAGAGAGAGAGAGAGAGAGAGAGAGAGAGAAAGAAAGAAAGAAAGAAAGAAAGAAAGAAAGAAAGAAAGAAAGAAAGAAAGGGAAAGAAAGAAAGAGAAGGAAGGAAAGAAGGAAGGAAGGAAGGAAGGAAGGAAGGAAGGAAGGAAGGAAGGAAGGAAGGAAGGAAGGAAGGAAGGAAGGAAGGAGAGAGAGAGAGAGAGAAAGATAGATAGATGCAGGCATTAACAAAGTCATATGCTCTGTTTCATTCAATTTACCCCATATTTTAGTCTACCAACTTAATCTTTAAATCACTCCAAATATTAAAGGTATCAGCCCTCAAAGGATGAGTGAAGGATATTGGAGACCCTAAGACAGGAGCATCACATTATGGCTCATCCACATTTCATCCCAAGACCTTAAGAGTTTTGGCCACTAAGAGGCCCAAAGCAGGTCAACAGAGAGAAGATGCTTTCCCCGCAAATTTCCGTTTTTGAGGATAAAATAAAAGCTAATTCACTAATAACTACCCTTAATAATTTCATTATAAGCTGTCAAGTAAGAATCTCTTTTAAGCTTCTTTTATTCATGTTTTGTTAAGAAGTTTTCATAATCAGTTTCCAAAGATACTTTGTTGATGAAAATCATTATTGGATATGGATTTAAGTCATACACATCCCAAAAAAAGATCCTAAGGGCAGGGCACAGTGGCTCACGCCCATAATCCCAGCACTTTGGGAGGCCGAGGCAGGTGGATCACTTGAGGTCAGCAGTTCGAGACCAGCTTGGCCTATATGGTGCAACCCCATCTTTACTAAAATACAAAATTAGCTGGGCCTGGTGGCGCATGCTTGTAATCCCAGCTACTAGCGAGACTGAGGCAGGAAAACTGCTTGACCCGGGAAGCAGAGGTTGCAGTGAGTTGAGATCACATCACTGCACTCCAGCCTGGGTGACAGAAAAAGACTCTGTCTCAGAAAAAAAATAAAATAAAATAAAATAAATAAATAAATAAATAAAAATTTTTTAGGGTCTTAGATGGTATCTGGCTAATTTTGGATATGTCTGTGCATGTGAGCATTCATAAGAGCTTAGAGCAGGGGTGTCCAATCTTTTGGCTTCCCTGGGGTGCACTGGAAGAAGAATCGTCTTGGGCCACACATAAAAGACAAACAGTAACAGTAGCTTGTGAGCTTAAAAAAAAAAAAAAATTTTCACAAAAAAGCCTCATGTTTTAAGTAAGTTTACTAATTTGTGTTGGGTTGCATCCAAACCCATCCTGGGCTGCATGTGGCCTGCAGACGGGGGTTGGACAAGCTTGGCTTATGGATTATCTTCTTAAGGTTTTTCTTTTTGTGGTAGGGGTGGGGTACATAGAAGCAAAAGAGAAAATACTTGTATACTTGTTAACATTAGTCTCCACAATAAAACTTTCAGTTACCTAGAACTGTCCCAAGCACATTTTGGACAATCAGGCATATATATGTAAGTGGCTTATTTATTTACTTATTTATTTATTTTTAGAGACATAGTCTCGTTCTGCTGCCCAGGCTAGAGTGCAGTGGCATGATCACAGTTTACTGCAGGCTCAACCTCCTGGGCTCAAGTGATCCTCCTGCCTCAGTCTTCTGAGTAGCTGAAAATACAGGCATACATCACCATACCCAGCTAATTGTTTAATTCTTTTTTTTAGATACACGGGTCTCACTATGTTTGCCCGGGCTGGTCTCAAACTCCTGGGCTCGAGTAATCCTTCCACCTTGGCTTTCCCAAAGTGCAAGGATTACAGGCATGAGCTGCTGTGCCCAGCCTGTGTTTGTTTTAAATCCTTAAAATAACCTTCTTATCTCTTGCATAATCATGAATATGCCTGTATCCAAAAATATGTTTTTTGGGAAGCCCCACTCTATCTATCTCTGCAAACAGTAGACAATAAATGTTTGCTAAACTCAACAATCTTGCAACAGCTTCAAGGGAAGACAATCTGATGACTCCAAATGGTTTTCCATCACCTTCATCATGTAAGAGGCAAAGGCTGTTAAATTAAAACTCTTATTATTTGAAAAAAGACAGTTAATGAGAAGGACACTCAAAAGGAAATATCCTGAACTTTTCTGATTTCTGCACCTTGGCTCATAATTCCTTCTAACTAGAAGACGCTTCTTTACTTGTAGAAATCTGAAATAAGGCTGAGCCCAATGTCATCTCCTTTATGACATGTTCTTACATCCCCAGAGTGTAAATTAATTTTTCTCACCTTGACATGCTCATGTCAACTCATTTATGACATACCAATTTATTTTATATATATTAACATATTGATAAAGTTGACATTAGCTGGTGAGAAATACACACATATATTCTAGTTCTTTAGTGACAGGGACGTCATTAACACTAACACAGTGCCTTGCATACAGAAGGCACAAGAAAATGTTTTATGAACAAGTTCCACCGCAGGCTGCAAAGATAAGAATGTTTTCTCTAGAAAAGTAGTTTTGTCATTGATTTATTCAAACACATACTAACAACTCAGCCAGCATGACAAGCTAAGATTGTACAGAATACCATGTAGGTTCAAGCATGCCAAATTAAAAATAAAAATAAAAATAAAAATAAAATAAAATTGGGGGTTGGAAAAGAGTAAGGGAGGTTTTCATTCTAAATTTTACAAGGTTGGCCGGGAGCAGTGGCTCCCGCCTGTAATGCCAGCACTTTGGGAGGCAGAGGTGGGCAGATCACGAGGTCAGGAGTTCGAGACCAGCCTGACCAACATGGTAAAACCCCATCTCTACTAAAAACACAAAAATTAGCCGGGCGTGGTGGCGCACGCCTGTAATCCCAGCTACTCAGGAGGCTGGGGCAGGAGAATCACTTGAACCCAGGAGGCGGAGGCTGCAGTGAGACAAGATAATGCCACTGCACTCCAGCATGGGAGACAGAGCTAGACTCCGGGGAAAAAAAAAAAAAAAGTCCTCTTTTACATGCTGAAGAAATTAAAGGCAAAGTGTCATACAGAATGCCACTTCAAATAGTTTGAAAAAAATGTGTGTGTATGGTGTTTGTTATACTATTCTATCATCTTTTCTGTAAGTCTAAAATTTTTCAAAATAAAAAGTTTAAAAAATAAATCTCTTACACCTATAAGGAAATCTGATTCAGTACATTCCCATCAGAGGAGACTGTGAGAGAAAAAAATGAAGTCTTAAAATACATACTTCTATGTTGAGACTGATGGAAAGAGTATGATTTGCTCCTTTCTGGAGAGTAGCTTCTGCTACTGACACTGGAACCAGATCTGCTGTGTGGAGAATCCTTTCGGCCAACAGGTGATTCTCTGAAAAAAGTATTGTCCCTTTTATGAGGAGACCGCTCTCTCGCATAATGGGAAGAGTAGAAACTTTTTCTTCTAAAGCCATCTCTCATTTCCCTTTGGAAAAAAAAAAAAACGTAGAATAAGTTAATTACACTCTATACCCTATATATAAAAGCACAACGGCAAAAGCTCTGATTATAAGCTACTCTTTAAATTGTACTCTTGGTTCTCTTTTTCTATCACTACCTAACTGCTGAAGTGAGCTAACAAAATGAAACAGTATCAGTGAAATATGATTTAGAATGTACCCTTTTTCAGTTTGGAATAGAACCAGGTGGCTAAGTGCAAAAGTTACTTTATTTTAGGCAAGCACAAATTCTAAAGTTTAAAAAAAAGCCTGTCATATAGTTTCCATTTCTCTTTGCCATTAACAATATACCACACAGGTACCATATTCTCAAAAATGCTTAGAAATGCCAACAATTTCCCAAGTAAGACACTTCATGGCCAGTTACCCCCTTCTAAGTATAGAAACTACTGGTTTTCAAGGGATATGCAATTTTGCCCACCCATCCCCAGGACAATGTGGCATTGTCTACAGGTATCTTTGATTATCATAATGGGTGAGGGGAGTTCCATTGATGGGTAGGGACCAGGACTGCTGTTAATTTCCTACAGTGCCCAGGACATGCCCCTGACACTACACACCAAAAAACTCTTCAGTCCAAAATGTGAATAATGCCAACACCGAGAAACCCTGCTATATACCTATTAAATTCTTGTTCTCTGAGTTTGCATCCTCAGTACATAGATTGTTGCCCATCTCTAAATAACTACTTTTTATAAATCACCTCTACTTTTATAAATTAAATTTTTTTTATTGAGAAATACCATCAACTCAAAGCACCAAGTAAGCCCTAGTAGTAAAACCTTATAAAGCAAAACCATTTTAAAATGTCAAACCAAATCAAAATTACTAAATGGAACCATCATCAACTGAGCCTCTATTAAAAGAACACTTAAGAGTCAAACAGGTTTTAATCCATGATTTAACAAATGTACTGCAACATTAAAGATATTAAATTTCAGACAGAAGAGTGCTAAGAGACAAACCAATAGCATGCAATTTCAAGTGCTTGGAAAATCATTTCAGCATCTTGATTGGCATTCTATAGGATATAAATAGGCTGTTGTCCTAAAGTTCATTTGAACACTAGCTGATTAATACCCCAAATATATTGTCCCTTCAGACACAAGTAAGTTTCCCTGGGAAAAAGCAGAAAATAGCTTAAATTCATTTATGGTAAATGAACTGGTATAGAACACTAATACCGAAATAGAGCATTAAGGAATTCTAGCACTAGAATTCCTTGGTCACTAAAACTACAAGGGACACACCAACAGCACTGGTTAGCCAGAGTGGTGACATGGTTGTTATTAAACAAAAAGCTTTTGGAAATTGTGTGAGGTGCTGGGACCCAATGGTGAGCCAAATGTACACAGTCCCTGCCACCACAGAACTCTCAGGGTAACAGGAGAGGCTGACATTAGACAAATATACATAAAACATGTGAATGCAGTCAAGAATGGATGTAGAGAGACTAACAAGGAACCTAACTTAGTCCAGGCAAGAGACAGTGGTAGCTTAGATGGGACAGGAGCAGGCGAGGGGTCACAAATTTTACATGTACAAGAATATACCCTCTAGACTTAATGGGATATAGTTAATGTTTTTACTAATGAAGTGTGAAAGATGGGATGCCAAGCTGATTCCCATAATTTTGGTATGATAGATTAATGAAATTAGAAAAATAAATTTGAGAAATGAGGATGCAAGTGGGAGGTCCAGATTTTGATGGGAGCATGTTATGTTTAAGATGTTTGTGCAATATCTAGGTGAGCAACTAAAGATAGTAGTCTAAACCTCAGAGCAAGTTTTTGGCTGTCAATATAAATTTGTCTGTAAATAGGCAGTACTTAAAGCCTGGTGCAGATGAAAGCAAAGGGAAAAAGGATAGCAGGCCTAGAATATGGGGCTAAAAAACTACCATGAAGAGAGAAATGGGCTATTGAAGATTGAGTGAACAGCCAGAGAAACATTAGAAAGGAGAATGCATTTATCATGGAAGCCAAGGAAAGAGTACACCAACAAGGAAAATAAAGGTTTCCTACATTGAAGTTAAGTGACTCTTATTGGTAACTTGCTTACAGGATAGAGAAGAGTAGGCCTACATTCAGAGGAAAGATTGCCTACCTTCCTCTAATGAAGAGACAAAATGTTGAACTACAGTTTCCGAATCTGACACCAGATGGCAGTAAAATCACAGCAGTTCAGAGCTATCAGTGGCCTGAGGTGGCAGGATACACTTGGGGGATGTTCAGTGTCAAATGTTAATAGCTCAGAACAGAATAATATCTCTTCTCCCCTTCACACCAATCCTTCTCCTACTCCCCACCAATTTAGGTAAAAACATCACAACAGGCCTCAATTTTCATAAGTATCCTTTTTGATAAAGTGGTAACATTAGCCATTTTTTCAGATGTGTGTGTATGTATTACATTGTATATAGTGTCCACTATATGAACAGCACTATGGGGAATTACTCTTGCTTTGAAGAAGCTAAGTGTATTGGGAAGGATGGTAGGGTGAGAGGGGGTGAGAACCAAATGTTTAAGAAGGCTGGTACTTTGTACCAAATGTTTAAGAAGGCTGATCAGAAAACTGATACCGGTCTTAAGGAAATATGAGATTTAGATTAATATTATCTAACAGAAATATAGCCAAGCCACAGAAGTAGTAGTCATATCTAAAGTAAAGAGAAACAAGTCAAATTAATTTTAGCATTTTATTTTACTTAACCCAATATATCCAAAGTATTACCAACATGTAATTGACATTTAAAAAATTTGGTAAGCTATTTTACATTCTCTTTTTCAGCCTAAATATTAAAAATCCAGTGTGCATTTTATGCTTACAGAATATTTCAGTTTAACCTGACGATATTTCAAGTACTTAAAAGGTACATGCAGTTAGTGGCTCCCATAATGGACAGCATAGATTTAGATGGTGGGAAAAGTATCACAAACTTTAGAAAAAGCAATAACAGATTAAAGTACTACGTGAACAAGAACTGAAGTAGTTAGAATAGTGAGACCTTAAAAAAGCAGTGAGTGAAAAGCAAAGGCAGAAAACGTTTAAAAGAAAAATGACAGTATCAAATACAGCAAGTCTGGGGGAGACTATGCATTTAAGACCTAGGAGTTGGCCAGGTACAGTGGCTCATGCTTACAATCCCAGAACTTTGGGAGGCAGAGGTGGCAGGACTGCTTGAGCCCAGGAGTGTAAGACCAGCATGGGCAACACAGAGAAGCCTGTCTCTACAAAAAATTAAAAAAATAGCTGAGCGAGGTTGCACCCACTGGTACTCCCAGCTATTCAGGGGGCTGAGGTGGGAGGATCACTTGAGCCCAGGAGAGACTGCCGTGAGCCATGATCGTGCCACTGCACTCCAGTGTGTGTGACAGATCAAGACTCTGTCTCAAAAACAAAACAAAACAAAACACAACACACCAGGGTGGGCGCGGTGGCTCACACCTGTAATCCCAGCACTTTGGGAGGCCGAGGCGGGGTGGATCACTTGAGGGCAGGAGTTCCAGACCAGCCTGGCCAACGTGCTGAAACGCCATCTCTACTAAAAATACAAAAATTAGCTGGGCATAGTGGTGTGTGCCTGTAATCCCAGCTACTCGGGAGGCTGAGTCAGGAGAACTGCTTGAATCTAGGAGACAGATTGCACTCCAGCCTAGGCAACAGAGTGAGACCCTGTCTCAAAACAAAACAAAACCACCTAGAAATCATTTGATCTGTCAGTCCAAGAGTCCAGTAAAATTTTGGAAACCAAAGCAGACTGCAAGAAATTAAGATATAGCTAGTGAAAAAGTTAAAAGCCATAACTTTTCTTCCAAAACAGGCTGAAGGAGGGAAGATGGGAGGGAATGATATTTTGAGGAAATATTACTGAAGGCTGATAGAAAAAAGTCAATTCACTATAGAAGGGGAAACTATTAACCCAAGACACAAAAATGTTAATGGTAAAGAAGGAGCCAAAAGTCAACTGGAGAAAGTGAGACAAAGGGACTAAGTAGAAGAGAAGAATATGAAAAGAGTAAATAGAAAAACTCTTATTTCGAGAAAATAAAATACGACAGAGTTCTCATCAGAAGGCCTTTGTCTCAGTAATTACAGAAGTCATCAAAAAAGTAAAGAAAGAAAGAATGTGAATGGAGGCTTTAGGCAGATTAGAAAGTTTTACTGATCCTCTGGGGCAAAGTATTAATTAGAGCAATCCTTCTCAAAATCTACCTCCACAGACCTACCT
The DNA here is from genome assembly GCF_047675955.1 of Chlorocebus sabaeus. Taxonomy (NCBI): domain Eukaryota; kingdom Metazoa; phylum Chordata; class Mammalia; order Primates; family Cercopithecidae; genus Chlorocebus; species Chlorocebus sabaeus. The sequence continues at coordinate 39,862,345 of NC_132914.1, read as the reverse complement.
GCCTCAGCATTTGCAGGAAAGGTGATAGAAATGCAAATTCATGGGCATCAACCCTCACCAGCTGAATTAGAATCTCTAGGGGTGTGACCCAGGCTTCTGGATAAGGTTTTCCAGGTAATTCCTATGCACACGAAACGTTAAAAAGGACTGAATTCTTCACTAGCATGTAAGAGTTATATATAAGTGAATTGTTCAGAAGTCAGAAAGCAGAAGTTCAGAGTTCATGATAAAGGCAAAACAATTCCCAGTGATAAAAGTAGGGCCTGACCATGCCTGTGGATATATAAAGTTGAAAAATACAAGAAAGAACTCGAGTTAAAGGTGGCATTAAATCAGGATACAGAGGCAGACTGGATAGAGAAGACTGTGAGCCAGAAATTGTAATCATCAAGGAAGAAGGAATGGACTGCTGGAAATTCATCAGAGAATACAGTAAGACAGGGTGGTGTAAATGAGGAAGTTCAAAGATGGTGTGGAAAAAGAGGCCTGGAGAAAGTAATGAGGAAGAAGAAATATGCTCGAACTCATCTCAAGAATCAAGGAATTAGAAGGCAAGTAAGTTGGGGGAAAAGTTAAAAATCTCATTCCATTCCTTAAGAACTGATGACCTTGACCAAGTTATTTAATTTCCCTATGCTTTAGTATCCTCAACTATAAAGTGGGGATAATAATACCTACTTCACAGAGTTGATGTGAGGAATAAACAAAATAATATATGTAAAAAATTTAGAACAGAGCCTGGCATACAGCACTCAAAAGATGTTAGTTATGTCTATTTACCCTAGTACCCTGGTATAATTTCCATTAAACCAGTAAAAGGTTTGCAGCAAGAAAGAGCCAGGCATGCCAATACAACTGCTGTATTGATAGCCGCATGTCATTCAGGAAAGCAAAACTATGGAATCTTGCATGTCTGTAAGAGTTTAAAACTAAGCCATAATAAAGCTTCTAGAAAAAGACTTCAGCATGACTTCCCAGGGAACTTACTTTACAGAGGATGAAATGCCAAGAACTTCAGTGAAAGAGTCTTTATGCAGATAAAACATACGAAGTAAAGTAGGCAAGAATGCAGCTCACTAAACTAGGGATCAGGAAATGTTTGCTCTATCAAAAGTCAAATAATATTTTAGGCACTGTGGCTATATGGTCTCCCAACACATCTTCTCAACATTCCTCTGACAGACAATAGCAGCCACTGATAACATATAAACAAATGGACATGGCTGTGTTCCAATATAATTTTAATTACAAAAACAGACAGCTGACCAGATTTGGCCTGTGGGTTGCAATTTGTCAACCTCTAATCTAAATAATTATGCCCTTCCTGAAAGTTTTCAAGTACAATTTATTAAAGAAGAAAGAGGCTACCTACAGCTTCATATTTCCCACAGATTATCAAGAAAGGTATGGAGTTTTTCACCCCATCTTTTACCAATATCTTAAAATTTTTGTGCTTTAAAAGTTTAATTGTATTTTGGAAAGAAAAAATAATTAAATAATGATAGAAATGTTTTGACTGGTTCATATTTTGTTCTCTACCAGAGATCTGACGAAAAGCCTTTCTTAAAACATGTCGCATAGAACACTAATCCACAAAATATTAGTATTTCCCATTCTACTACAAAACATAAAAGGGGGTTCTGTGAGTAAATAACTTTGAGAAACACATTTACTTAGAGTTCCACATCTCAGATTACTCCTTAATGGCAGATACAGATTCAACAATTAATTCATCTACTTATATATGGCCTTTTGACCTTAATATAATTAACCTCTCTGAGCTTCACTTTCCTAACCTCTCCAGACACAGCAATTCTGACATGAATGGTATCTATATTACAATTTTAGGTTTTAGTCTTTTCATCATCAGTTATCTCATTTTTAACCTTACATGAATACATGGACTCTCAAGCTTTAAAATATTTTATATAACTGAGACAATATGGGGAAGACAGCAATCACGTACCATGATAAATTCAGGTGAATTGAAAAGTTAAATGTTTGGATGGAAAAGACAGAAGAAAAAGACCCCGCCATCCACCCAAAACAACTGTTTAAAAAAAAAAAAAATTTAGGTGTACAGGAAGAGCCATTTTGTATCAAAATACCAAGTATAAACTATATACAGAAAGGCCTCTAAGGTGAAAATTAGAACTAGATTTAAAGCAAATTTCCAATTAAAAGAGAAAGTTTCAACACCAATGCCAGTCTTAAATATTAGTATTCAATGATTTATTTTTGGCTGGGCACAGCACTCACACATGTAATCCTACCACTTTGGGACGCCAAGGCGGGATGGATCACTTGAGGTCAGGAGTTCGATACCAGCCTGGCCAACATGGTGAAACCCTGTGTCTACTAAAAATACAAAAATTAGCCGGGCATGGTGGTGCACGCCTGTAGTCCCAGCTGGTCGGAAGGCTGAGGCAGGAGAATCGCTTGAACCCAGGAGGCGGAGGTTACAGTGAGCCAAGATCGTGCCACTGTACTCCAGCCTGGGGTGACAGAGCGAGACTCTGTTTCAAAAACGTAATAATCATAATAATAATAACTTACTTTCAATCTTTTAATGAATGCTAGCAAAATCACTAAGAATAAGATGAACACACTAATAAAAAATAGACAAAGGATATGAAGATAATTCAATGGAAGATAGACAAAAAATATCGCCTCACTAAACATTAATATTTAAGATAACAAAGTTAAAATAAGTTTTCTCTATTAAATAGGCAAATGATCTCCTCTAACCAGTTACTGTGCCAAAGAATTAGATCTAGGAAAGGGTTTTGTTTAAATATAAGGTAAGACATAAGGTTGCTTAGTTTGACCTTTCCATGGTGCCCTAATTTAAAAAAAGAAAGGAAACTAAGACTTTGATTTTTCATTTTTACTTGATTTATCATAAATTGTGTTTTTATACTAGGGGATAAAAATTTAACAGAAATAGGACTCAACTGCTTTGTAAAACTAACATCATGTGCACTAGTACCTAAGAGTATTTACAGAGTACCCACCATTATTCATAGTAGCTGTGTATGAGCCTCTGTGCCTCTGTTAGTGTTGGAAGGAAAATTAAACAGTAATAAACATCAAGATGCCCTTCTCATTTATGGATTAGTGGAATTCTTTTATAATCTCTCCTTTTTTCCCTCAGAGATAGAAACTCTCATGGTTGACATTTGAAGCCTAGTGCAAACTATGTTCAGCAGTTAATTGTGATGACAAGAATGAGAAGGAATTAAAAGTATTCTGCAACATCTTGTGAAGTAGGCCTAGAAAAAGCCAGATATTTACAGATGTGAATATACAGATGTGTACAGAGAGAGAAAAAAACTTGTTAATGAAGATAAGAAAGGTGTTCTAACAGTCAGAAAAGTATAATATTTGCAGTCCTATCTAATATTTTCTGTGTGGACCCTAGAAGTTTAACCCTCATTTATGGGCCAGAGTAGTATTTCCCTTTTTAGGACCATTAAATCCCTAGCGATTTCTAGCCAAGCCCAAGTATTGCATATTATTCATGACAAAGCTTAAGTAGACACTTAATCTTTAAAAATATTCACTCAGCCTTCAGGAAAGTTCTAAAACCTGTGTTCAAAATGCCAACTCACTGGGGCACGGTGGCTCAGGCCTGTGATTCCAGCACTTTGGGAGGCTGAGGCAGGCAAATTGCTTAAGCCTAGGAGTTACAGACCAGCCTGAGCAACACAGGGAAACCCTGTCTCAAAAAAAAAAAAAAAAAAAAGAAGAAAAGAAAAGAAAGCCCAGGCGCAGTGGCTCACGCCTATAATCCCAGCACTTTGGGAGCCGCGGAGGGCAGATCACCTGAGTTCAGAAGTTCAAGACCAGCCTGGCCAACATGGTGAAACCCCGTCTCTCCTAAAAATACAAAAATAAGCTAGGTGTGGTGGTGTGCGCCTGTAATCCCAGCTACTCAGGAGGCTGAGGCTGGAGAATCACTTGAACCTGGGAGGTGAAAGCTGCCGTGAGCCGAGATTGCGCCACTGCATTCCAGCCTGGGCGACAGACTAAGACTCTGTCTCAAAAAAAAAAAAAAAAAAGAGGCCGGGCGCGGTGGCTCAAGCCTGTAATCCCAGCACTTTGGGAGGCCGAGACGGGCGGATCACGAGGTCAGGAGATCGAGACCATCCTGGCTAACACAGTGAAACCCCGTCTCTACTAAAAAATACAAAAAACTAGCCGGGCGAGGTGGTGGGCGCCTGTAGTCCCAGCTACTCGGGAGGCTGAGGCAGGAGAATGGAGTAAATCCGGGAGGCGGAGCTTGCAGTGAGCCGAGATCTGGCCACTGCACTCCAGCCTGGGCCACAGAGCGAGACTCCGCCTCAAAAAAAAAAAAAAAAAAAAAAAGTGTCTGGTATTAGCGGTTAGCTGTAAAACCATTCAGTATCAACTAGTATAATTTTCTTTGTGCAAGTATCATCTTGATTTTCAGAATTTTTTTTTGTTGTTTTACCCATAACCCTGAAGCATGCCAAAAAGAGAAAGAGTATACTAAAATCTGGACATATTTTTAATACTGTTCCATAAATCACCAGGTAAAAACTGCAAGTAAGACAAAGGTCTATTTACCACGCAGAGAAAACTTACAACCAAAGCCTTCCAACTATAGGTTTCTAGCTATGTTGAAAATGAAGGTATCAACATATATGATACAACGCATTCAATACAATGAATTTATACGGCAAATCAAAAAGGGCCTTTGAAGAAACACAAGTAACAATACAACCAGGATTATGAGGCCTCCAAAAAACACACTTGACAAAACTGATGCTTTTTATTATCACAGAGTACACAGCCTGGGAGTTAGGACAGTGTCTTTGGCTACATTGCAAACACTTCAGCTATACTGCCTGGCATATAAAAGATACAAAGTCATCAGGAGAATGGAGGAAGGGAAGAACTAATACCCCATAAGGCAGTCTCTCAAAATGTGTTCCTTGAACCATGTACGACTGCAGATTACTTTAGATGCTTTATTTGAAAAGCAGATTTTTGAAGCTCAGATTCTCCTGTTAACACACATCCCCAAGGTAACTCCAGCCCCTCACATCAGTCAAAACAGGTAAGAGGTGACAGAACCCTCAGTGTCAGCAGATATATGTTCACTGGTTATGAGTAAAATACAACAAAATGGGAGAAAGGGATATAAGGGAAGGGAAGAATGCAGAGATGGAAAGCATTTACTTGTTATTCTGAACCTCATTTTTCTCTCCTTCCCACATCCAAATATGCACAAATATTCACATAAAATATTGGCTACTTCCTTTCCAGTCAATAGGGACTTCCAAAAAGAATTAAGATTTCAAGAATTATTTTGAGAAAGCAGCCTGGTAATTAGCAAGGCAAGCTTAAGAATAAGTGAAGTACAACCACAAATATCTTTTATTTTAAATGAAACGGAAAAGCACAGGCACTGTGACTTAAGCCAAGGAATTTTCCCCATCACTTCTTCTATCCTATCAAAAAATCAAACGTGTCTCTCTGCTTGAGTTCAGATTAGAAGTTTGGTGGTCAAGTTCAAAGCTCTTTCCACAAAATCACATGTTTACAGTTAAAAGTATTCTAGAAAAAGTAGAACAAACAAACCAAAAAAGTATTCTAGGCATAAGATATGGACTAAGAGATCTTCCAACTAGAACTTTGTTTTTTTAAGGCAAAGTCACCCTCTGTCACCCAGGCTAAGGTGCAATGGCACCATCTCAGCTCACTGCAACCTCCACCTCCCCAGTTCAAGCGATTCTCCCACCTCAGCTTCCCCAATAGCTGGGATTACAGGCACACGCCACCATGCCCAGCTAATTTTTGTAATTTTAGTAGAGACCGGGTTTACCATCTTGGCCAGGCTGGTCTCGAACTCTCGATCTCACGTGACCGCCCACCTTGGCCTCCCAAAGTGCTGGAATTACAGGCGTGAGCCAGCCTAGAACATGTTCTTTAAGAACAGAAATCTTATCTGTGTTATTCACAGTTTGATCTCTAATACCTAAAACAGTGCCTGCTCTTATAAAGGTAAGATATGCCTAAATTGCTAAACAAAAATACCAAAAAATGTAATGATTCAAAGACAAAAGAAGTCTATCTAACAACGACGAAAGAGTCTAGTCATCCCAGCAAGGTGAGAAACAGCCCCATGCAATTTTATCCAAGGACCTAGGGTGACCACTGTTCTATTATTTCAACATGTGGCTTCGAAGGTCACATGTTTGATGTCATTCCACTCCAAGGCCTACTCTGCAACATAGAAGAGGTAGAATATGTGTGTAGAAGAATACATGTAGAGCTCCTATTCCATTCCACTGGAGCTAGGTTGGTTATGTGACCACGCCTGTCTGCAAGGATGGCTAGGAAATATAGTCTAATCATGTGCCCAGGGAGTGTGAAGAATAGGCAGCAGTCACTGCAAGCATTTCAATGAAAAAATGTGGGATTCTAGGTGAAGATGTCTAATAGGCAGTTGGACACAGACATCTAGAGTTCAGAAGAAAAGCCAAAGCCAAAGATACAGATGTGTCAGTCATTAGAAGACAAAATACAGGTCAGTGTTTCTCAAAATTCCAGCCTCCAGACCATTTGCATCACAATTGCCCTGTGGGTTTGTTAAAAATACAGATTCCAAGACTCCACTCACTGAATCAGAATCTCAAGATAAAGCCTCAACATCTTCATTTATAATGAGCTTCTAAGTGATTTTTATGGACACAAGTTTTAGAAACATAAGCAAAGGGAATTGCTACCATTGATATGGAGAGATAAAGTTACCATAGCTGAGAGAACATGGCCAAGAAAGTAATTGTTAACATGATCCTATGGTTTCTGGACTTTGTCACTTCGTGCTATTTGTTAGACCAGTAGTTCTCAAGTCTAGCTTCACATTAGAATCATCTGATGAGCACCCCCCTCTTTTTTATTATTTTACTCATTTATTTATTATTTTTTAAAAGACGGAGTCTCACTCTGTTGCCCAGGCTGGTCTCAAGCTCCTGGCCTTAGGCAATCCTCCCACCTGAGTCTTCTAAGTAGCTGGGATTCCAGGTGCAAGCCACCGTGCCTGGACTGATGAGCTTTTAAAAAATACTGATGCCCAGGCTTCACCCAAGACCAACTGAATGAGGTCTCCAAGTGCGAGACCCAGGCAGTAGCATTTAAAAAAAAAAAAAAAAAAAAAAAAAAAAAAGCCTTCCACATAATTCAGAGATTTAGAGTACTGCCAGGATTGAGAACCACTGTATTAGTCAAACTATATTACAGGCTCTTCATTCCAGAATCTCAGATTGTTACCCTACCCCAGAGATTGCAAATTCTGGGGTAAAAACTCTGCTTTTAATTAGCTGTGAACAAAAAAAAAAAATGAGAGATTTCGCATTTTAAAAATCTGGATTTCTGACTTCTTTTGAAGCAGGCCATGCAGGGCTTACATACTCAAATAGCAAAGATCGGCTGATAACAAGAAGCAGCTGCTCCAATCTGGCATTCATTTCCATTCCCTGCCTAGCTACTCTAACTCTATAAGTAATATAGGATAATAGGAGCATTATCACCACAGATAAATATGTGAGCTGTTTACCTGTAACCATTATAAGAACTTTATGCGTAGTGAACGTATTTGTGTACACAGTAATTTAAGTCAATCTTGTAAAAGCTTTCACATCCTCGGCCTCTTTATGAATCAACCCCTCTAACTTCTTCCTTTGAGACCTGGCATTTGAACACAAATACTATCTTTCATCAAGCTCTTGAGTAGTAAATACACATTGAGAACCCTACTTCAAAGGCCTGGGCTATATGAACCTCTAAATTCTCCATCTCCTAAGAAAACAGGGAGAAGTCCAAAAAATTCCTGATGTAAGTTCATGCCACCCTACTGTACCCCACATTACCAACCTCCCGGTAACTTCCTCGAATTCCCTGAAGAAGTTAACACAATGGCACAGTCCACATTGTTACCACACATCCTACCCACACCGTGGATGACTTTCAAAATTCACATAATCTGTGCAATAATGTAGGTTCGTGTAGATTGACCATCTCCTCTCTCTTCACAATTCCTTAGCCATATTTGTAAATCCTAAACTCTGCCATTCATTATCGGGTGTTCTGCAGCTACATTTTTATTGCATTTTCACATTCTAATCACGATGTCTTATCCTTCGGTTTTTTTCACTCCTACAATAACTCCATCTCCACTTTACAAATGCCCTTAGTCTCCTATATTTTTGAGCAATCAATGAACCCCATTCTATTCATTACCCTTTCAGCCTAAAGGGCAGTATTTGGATCACTCTATAAATACCAACAATTTTTCTGCCCTTGCAATTCTGATATATCATCTTAGCCAATCCAAAGCCTGAATCAATTCCAAAATCTGTGATTTCCTCACAGATATATACTTGGATTGCCATAAAGAGAAAAAAATCACACTAGAGAAAAATCACACAAACCAACAGGTTGGTCCCACTATAGCTTCATGGTCTCTAATTTCTACTGTGTTTTCAATTCTGCTGAGTATTTTATCATTGATGACCTCAATCTCCCAACATATACTGTTTCAAAAGTTTCATTTTCCACCACAATCATAAAGGTGTTGCCCTGGGTTCTGACTTTATAGTTCATCAGTCTTGTCTAACTACATCTCATTGGACAATCTCAATTTTGAATGTAACTCCTCCCTTGAAACCATTCCTCCTATATATGGCAATATATACTGTACACACAGTAAATAAAAAATACAGATATTTCTCTCTGCCTTATTTCCACATCCAACAAGCATGCCTGTTAATTTTCTACTTCCTAAGTATCTGTCAAATTTAACCCTTTTCCCCATTCCAACTCCCCTTCTCCAATTCAGATATTCATAATTTCTTGTTCAATCTCCAATGTCATCTTTAAAAGTCATCCTCTACACTGAACACAAAATAAACTACAATCTCATTAGTTTACCTTACCCCTCCTCTCCCTACCTGGTTAAGATTTCTCAGCAGTTAATATTTTCTTAGTAGTAACTGCTAATAGGATAAAGCTCCTACAGTGAACTTTTTCTAGAACCATAGCACAGGATAAGGGTTGCTTTCTTCCTCGAGCACTTATACAGCTTCACCCTATTTCAGATTATGTTATCTACTTGTACATTCACTTCACTCTCTAGATGGTAAGCTGGTGATATAAGCATGGTGCCCTACATACAAACATTTGTACTACTCAAAAAACATTTGCACCACTTAATTAAACCAAAGATGTTCTATAGTATTGTTCTCTGTCAAACAGTAAATTGCCTAAGATAAAACTTGCTACAGTAAAATTAAACAGAAAATCTACTCTATTTAAAAAAAAATAAGTATGAAAATACTGAACACTACTTAATCAAAAATTTCCATAAGTGAATACAGAAAAGTACCCCAGGACTTTTTTTTTTTTTTTAATTGTTTGAGACAGAGTCTCACTCTGTTGCCCAGGCTCACTGCAACTCCGCCTCCCAGGTTCAAGTGATTCTCGTGCCTCAGCCTTCCGAGCAGCTGGGATTACAGGAGCATGCCACCACACCCAGATAATTTTTGTACTTTTAGTAGAGATGGGGTTTCGCTATGCTGGCCAGGCTGGTCTCAAACTCCTGACCTCAGGTAATCCACCCACCTCGGGCTCCCAAAGTGCTTGGATTACAAGCGTGAGCCACCCAGGCTGGTCTCAAACTCCTGACCTCAGGTGATCCACCCACCTCGGGATCCCAAAGTGTTTGGATTACAAGCGTGAGCCACCTGCCTGGCCTTTTTTTTTTTAAATTTTTTGAGAGGTTCTCACTCTTGTCACCCAGGCTGGAGTGCAGTGCTGTGATCACAGCTCACTGCAACCTCAACCTCCCAGGCTCAAGCAATTCACCCACATCAGCTTCCAAAGGTACCAAGCGCATGCCACCACACCCAACTAATTTTTTTATTTTTTTTGTAGAAATGGGGTCTCCTTATGTTGCCCTGACTGGTCTCAAACTCCTGGGCTGAAGCTATCCTCCCACTTCAGCCTCCCAAAGTGCTGGGATTACAGGCGTGAGCCACCACACCCAGCCCCTAGTATTTAAAAATAAAGTATATTGGCCACTTGATGATACTCTTGTTCCATATTTTAAAACATTACATAATACTTTAAATCAGTTCCATCCTAAGATTTATCACTATTATTTTATTCTATTTTGAGACAGAGTTTCGCTCTTATTGCCCAAGCTGGAGTGCAGTGGTGCAATCTTGGCTGACTGCAACCTCCGCTTCCCAGGTTCAAGCAATTTTCATGCCTCAGTCTCCTGAGTAGCTGGGACTACAGGCATGTGCCACCATGCCTGGCTAATTTTTGTATTTTTAGTAGAGACAGGGTTTTGCCATGTTGGCCAGGCTGGTCTCAAACTCCCAGCCTCAAGTGATCCGCCCACCTTGGCCTCTCAAAATGCTGGGATTACAGGTGTGAGCCACTGCGCCCAACCACTAACATTTATTATAAGATCTCATAACTACAAGGGGAGAAAATGACCTGAAAACAACTCATCCTAAGTCACTAACTCTTGGTAGAGTATGGCATGTTTCTTTGATACGAAATGAAATAAATCCTGATATATTCTGAATTTCATCTACAAGCATGTTTTGAAAAAAATAGACATTATAATCATTGTGTAAATACAGAAACAAGGTGAGCAGGTGATGACACACTTGAAATGTAGATAACTTTACCAGGCATGCCCAAATATGAAAGTGATCACTTTCAGAGTGGGGCGGGGCAGTGGGGAGTGGGCAGCAGGGAAAAAGAGAGAAAACTTGACACATGCTCTTTTCTTCCATTAGCTGTTATTTAATTCAGTTGCTTCCAATGATTCTACACTTCCATTAGTAAAACACATTTGAGTATAAACCACTAATACATGTATGCTAGATTTATAAAGTATACAATGTTCTACAACATGAAACACTAACAACGTGAAAAAAAAAACAGCTAGAGCATAAAGTTCCACTGCCAGTAATAGGCCTGTGGAAAATGGTGTGAAAGCGAGGTGGCCCTGTAACACCCACCCAGTGGTGGCAAACTACAAAAAATAAAAATAAAAAATTTAATTAAATAATTAATTTTAAAAACGGTGCTGGAGAGAGCAAGAAGGAAGACTCATGTGGTCAGAATAATAACCACTTTTAGGGGTGTGAACAAACACAGTGATGATACTGGTGTCAGGTCTGGAATTTGACTTTACCTTACCTACAAGGTTATAAATTAGACTGTTACTATTTCCTGGATCCTAGCGGACTTCTGGGTCAGAAAAAAAACTTTATCACTCATAGCACGGCAAGCAACGCAAGCATTGGCATGTTTGTCTCAGTTCGCTCTGGTACCACATCCAGGGGTAACGTGATATAAGCCTAGATATATGTGGCACATGCAGTGGGTGTGGGTCACAACCGAGGAACACTGAACTTTTTACACCAAGCAATAAGCAAGCCTGCTATTTGACAAACAGGGAGACATTACTCTGGCCTTCAAGATTGCTCATTACAAACACATCTCTGAGAACTACCCTGAATAATGAGTGAACAGAGTCTTGCGTATCTCAGCAAGATGTGCAGGAGTGTAAGACACCCACAGAGGACTGTCTCTCCTAACAACTGGGAGCCAGATTTCCCACAGATGGAAAAAGGAGATAAAAGTATGAAATAAAGGAAAAGGTATTGCCATGATCTCATAGTCATGAATACACATAAACACTGTATAAAAATAAATGCAGAAGTAAAAGTCTGTGTGTGTCTGTGTGTTCAGATTCTTGGCTTCAAAAAATCACTCTCCACTACAGAAAGTCTGTGTTCCTTGGAGAAACACCTGCATTTAGAATGAGGCAGAGAAGCCTGAGACTGAAACATCTTGTTATCAGAAAGAAGTGACCAAAGAATGATGTGGACATGTCAAAACAACACAGATGACCCTGGTTTGGCGATGGATTCTTAGATACGACACCAAAAGCAAGAATAACAAAAGAAAAAAAATAAATTGGACTTCATGAAAATTTAAAATGTGCATCAAAGAACATTATCAATAAAGCAAAAAGACAATTAACAGAATGGAAGAAAATATTGCAAATCATGTATCAGGAATAGCTTAATATCATACTCCTAAAATTCAACAACAAAAAGACAAAAAACGCAGTTAAAAAAAAAAATCAAAAAACTCAAAACAGACATTACTCCAAGGATATACAAATGACCAATAAGCACAAGAAATGATGTTCACCATCACTAGTCTCATTAGGAAAATGCAAATCAAAACACAATGAGATACGACTTCATGCTCACAAGGATGGTTACACACACAGACACAGACACAGACACAGACACAGACACACACAGAATATAACAAGCATTGGCAAGAATGTGGAGCAACTGGGAACCTTCTACATTGTTAACAGGAAAGTAAAATGGTGCTGCCACTATGGAAAATGGCTTGGTGGTTCCTCAAAAAGCATGGAATTACCACATGATTCAGTAATTCCACTCTTACAAATGTACCCAAAAAACTGAAAACACGGACTCAAAAGAGATATTTGTACGCCAATATTCACTGTAGCATTTATTCACAATGCCAAAAGTTGAAAACAATTCAAATGTGGGTTTCTGTACCCACTAGAATTAAATTAATTCTATTCAACACTGTCAATAGAATTAATGCTCATGAATTGTGTACTTAAAAATTACATAAATGGCATACTTTATTGTGTTATATATATTCTGTCACAAGAAAATATTTGAAAAACAAAACAACCAACCAATCACAGAAGCTAACTTGAAGGGACTCTCACTGGCCAAATTTGAGCATCAAAATAGTGACAGCAATGAATTACAACCCACTGAATAAAATAGGAATCTATTAGTCCATACATACATAAACAAAGTTTTGTCTGTTTTAAGGGGGTAAAGAGGTGAAGAGAAAGTTTTTCCTTACAACAGAACGCCAGCATAATAAATATAGAAAGAATGGGCTAACCACCCATTAAAACCCATCATATTTGTTTAGTAGGGTTGGACTGTCGTAACAAATTATCATAGGCTTAAACAACAAACTATTTATATTTCTCATAGTTCTGGAGCTGGGAAATCCAAGATCAAGGTACGAGCAGATCTGGTGTCCAGTGAGGACGTTCTTCTTGGTTTGACAATGGTTGTCTTCTCATTGTATCCTCACATGGTGGACAGCAAGCTCTTATGTCTCTTCTCAATAAGGTACCAATCCCATTCATGAGGAATCCACCTTTATGACCAAATCTTACCTCCCAAAAGGCCTACCTCCTAATACCATCACAGTGGAGGGCTAAGATTTCAAAATGAATTTGAGGGGACATAAATACTATGTCCATAATATTAATAATTAACTCCGGCAAAACCATCAGTGGATGCTAAAACTAGCACCTGAAAGTGAACAAGAAATGATACAATCACATAGTTTCAAAGTATCTCCACACAAAGCAATTTCAGGGGGAAGGACAACTTAATAGTAAAGAAACTTTGCAGACTCCATTTTAAACAAGTGATAAAAGTCAACGATACCAATAAGGGCACAAACCAACAACATGTGCAGCCTATAGGAAGAAAAAGAATTCAGCGGCTGGGCACCGTGGCTCATGCCTGTAATCCAAGCACTTTGGGAGGCCAAGGCGGGCAGATCACGAGGTCAGGAGTCCGAGACTAGCCTGGCCAACATAGTGAAACATCGTCTCTACTGCAAATACAAAAGTTAGCCAGGTATGGTGGCACACGCCTGCAGTCCCAGCTACACGGAGGCCGAGGCAGGGGAATCACTTGAATCTGGGCGGCAGAGGTTGCAGTAGGCCAAGACCACGCCACTGCACTCCAGCCTGGGTGACAGAGTGAGACCTCGTCTCAAAAAAAAAAAAACCAAAAAAAACTTAGCATCACTTCAGGAACTGTCCTGGCAAAAACGTACAACCTAGACCTAATCTCTAATCATGAAGAAATACAAGACAAACCTAAACTGAGAAAGAAAAAAAACAACTTGCCCTGTATTCATCTTGCCAAAAACACTAAACCATAAAAATCAAGGGAAGACTAAGGAGCTGTTTCAGATTGAAGAAGCCTATGAAAATGTGATTTGTGAGCCCAGATTAAATTTTTTTGCTATAAAGCACATTACTGGGGGCATTTCTGGAGACATTAATGAAATCTCTAGTGAAGGGTTACAGGAGTTCTTTCAGTTATTCTCGCAATTTTTCTTTTCTTTTTTTTATTTTTGAGACGGAGTCTCACTCTGTTGCTTAGGCTGGATGGAGTGCAATGGGTGATCTCAGCTCACTGCAGCCTCCATCTCCTGAGTTTAAGTGATTCTCCTGCTTCAGCCTCCTGAGTAGCTGGGACTACAGGTGTGTGCCACCACGCTTGACTAATTTTTGTATTTTTAATGGAGACGAGGTTTTGTCATAATGGCTAGGCTAGTCTCAAACTCCTGACCTCAAGTGATCCACCTGCCTCAGCCTCCCAAAGTGCTGGGATTAAAGGCGTGAGCCATCGTCCCTGGTCAGTTTTTCAAATCTTTTAATATTTTCTTCCTACAGGACAAAGAATCACTTTGTACACCCCACTGACAGAAACAAAAACACTGACATGGCTTTCCTAATTGCTCAGAACATTACCAATAGATACAACTATTCTCTTTGCATGGTTTACAATGCAATAAATCTGTTTCTACAACAACAGCTATTTTCTGTTCACAAAGTCTTTCAAGTAGGAAAGCTTCAATGAGCCCACCTGATATAGAGACCAGCTTACAGAAGCCAGATAGATGCCAGGCAGTAAAAGCTATAGCTACTGTGATAGCATAAAACCTGAGACATTATTGAAGATACTCAAACATCAAGTGAAGACATAGGCAGATGTGGACAATACAAATACTCTCTATTCCCTGCTTTTTCTTCGTAAAAATTATGTTTTGTTATTTGTTAAATATGTATAATTCATATTAAAATGTAAAGGCTTTATATTCCCAAAGACTAGAAGAACATCTGACACATCAGACACCACAAGAAATATTTAATAAATGAATGAATATACCATCCAGAATGAACTCCATACCCTGAAACCAGAGAATATACCTTGTTTTAATGCCCATGGTATAGTTATGGAAGCTGATCAACTAAAGCCCCATTAATAATCATGGATTTTAAAAGTAAAATTACAGTACAGGCAACACTGTGATCACAGAATAATTAAATACAGTATGTCAGAATCTGTGTAAATTACTATATATCAGAATCATGGGATACAGTTATGGCACTACTTAAAGGAAATTTCAAACTACTTACATTAAATAAGAAAAATAAACTATCCAAATTAAAATGTTAAGATTTTTATTAAAAACAAAAACACACGTGTAAAAGCATTTTTAGCAGGCAAACTGACATCTATTAATATTTACAATACATATATATACCCACTGACCCAGAAATTCTGCTTCTAGTAACCTATCTCATAAAAACTAAAGTACTAATTCATGAAAATATTATGTACCAGAATTTACTGCAGCACTGTTTTGTACTGTAAACAGAGTGACT
The DNA here is from genome assembly GCF_047675955.1 of Chlorocebus sabaeus. NCBI lineage: Eukaryota > Metazoa > Chordata > Mammalia > Primates > Cercopithecidae > Chlorocebus > Chlorocebus sabaeus. The sequence goes on along the minus strand of NC_132914.1, from coordinate 39,846,750 downwards.
AGCTAAATTATTTGGCATATCCTCACCATGAACTATTACTTGGCCATTAAAAAGACTCAATTTGGTTGGATTATAGGCTCATGCCTATAATCCCAGCACTTTGGGAGACCAAGGCAGGAGGATCGCTTGAGCCCAGGAGTTCAAGACCATCTGAGGCAATAAAGTGAGACCTTATCTTTACAAAAAAGTTAAAAAATAAAATAAAATAAAATAGATGTGTATGGTGGTGCACACCTGTGGTCCCAGCTACTCGGCAGGCTAAGGCAGGAGGAATGCTTAAGCCTGGCAGTTCCAGGCCACAGTGAGCCGTGATCACACCATTGCACTCAAGCCTGGGCAACAGAACTTTGTCTCAAAAAAAAAACAACAACAAAGACTCAATTAAACAATCAAAAACTCTAAATGTTTATGAATATAGAGAAAAATATGGAAGAATTTATACCAAGATGTTATCATGGCTGTGGCGATTAGAGATTTATATATGTGTTTTTATTTCATTTATGTGAAATTTTATATGCATACACAAAATGTTTTTTAAAAAAGACAGGAAGAGAAAAAATTAACATAAAAACTATTATTTTACAAACTGAAAAATCACAATGGCAAAGATATAGAATCAACCTAAAAGTCCATCAATGGATGACTGGATGAAGAAAATGTAGTACATACAGACAATGGCATACTACTCAGCCATAAAAAAGAATGAAATCATGTCTTCTGCAGCAATGTGGATGGAACTGCAGGCCATTATCTTAAGTGAAATAACTCAGAAACATAAAGTCAGAGACTGAATGTCCTCACTTCTTACTAATAAGTGGGAGCTAGATAATGTGTACATATGGACATAGAGAGTGGAATGAGAGAAAAGAGAGACTTGGAAGGGTGGGAGGCGACTGAGTGATGAGAAATTACTTAATGGGTACAATATACATTATTCAAGTGGTGGGATACACTAAAAACTCAGACTTCACCACTACACAATATATTCATGCAACAAAACTGCACTTGTATCCATTAAAATTATACAAATAAAAAATAATAAAAATAAATAAAAACAATTAAGTTAAAATAAATTTATTTGCAGATATTTCTTTGGAGGAGAAAGATAAGCCACTAGATGATCTAATTTTTCATAGTGTTTTACAATCCTGCTTTTCACATAGGTCTTAATTATATCAGACATTATCTGGATATATCAGGCTCCAGTGTCACGTTTTTTAAATGTTTATCCCAGCACACTATCTATTGAAAAGTTCATTCTTTCTCCATTGGATTTGTAATGCCACTGCTACTATATCCCAAACTCCAGATATATTTAGGTTTATTTGCAGATTCTGTTTCACTGGTCTATTTGACATCAACAGTACAACACTGTTTACATCACTACAGCTTTATAATTACGCACATATGGTATCTTGAGTCTTCACATCTTTTTCAAGGCATTTTTGCCATTTAGCCCTTTACTCTTTCATATTACTTTTAAAATCAACTTGTCAACTTCCATGCAAAATAAAAAATAAAAAAAATTTGATTTTTGACTGGAACCAAATTAAATTATCACCTTAATTTGAGGAGAACTGATATTTATATGACATTGAGTCTTCCTAGCTAAGGATGTCATGATTCTCCTTTTACTCTGATTTACTTTTATTTCCTTTAGAAATGACTTGTAATTTCCTTATATAGGTCTCATACACTTTTGGTGTGTTTATTCCTATTATTCATTACAGTTTTTATGGTAAAGTATTTTGAAAACAAATTTTCTAATTTATGCTGATAGCTGATCTTACTACATTGAACCTTGCTAATTTCCTAATAGTTCTTGTAGTCTATAGACTTTCCTAGATTTTCTGCATAATTATATTATCTTTAAATAGTTGTGTTTTTCATTCTAATTCTTACAACTTATTTATTTTTCGCTTTACTGTAGGGGTTGTTACCATGTTGAGTGGAAGCAGTGACTAGGTGTCATTGTTTGGTTCTGATTTTAAAGCAAATGTTTCTAACTTTACCACTCAGTATAGCAAATGCCCAATTACCCAGTCAAGGAAATTCTCTTTCCATTCCCAGCTGGCTATTTTTATAACTACTCAGTGATGAATTTTATCAAAGCATTTTTTTCAGCACCTATTCTATTACTTCTTTTGGAAGAAACAGTCTGCCATGGGTTCTGAATGTCCCTGCACATAATTGCCATGTATGCCAAATTCCAAGACCAAACTATCCACTGACACTGAACAGTTTCTGTAGCTGGTTACAGAGATGATTAAAAAGGTTAAGGTGACCACAATGTGACTACCATGGCAGGTCACTCCCAGGGAAAAGAGGACTAGCTTGCTTTCTGCTTTCTACAAAAGGTACCAAGCTCTTGACCCTGGGTTCCACAGCTACAGTGTATCCCACTGTGTGCATAGCCACCATCTCTGCCTATCACACTGCCCTGTGGGATTTGGGGACAGGGAACCTGCACTACAATCCTGATCCTCTTGCTGACTGCTGTGCTGTGAATAAAAATCTGTCTTGCTCTGATTCACCGAATCTTGTCTACTTTTGGCATCTATGAAGTTGTGACAGTTGATGCCTTGCCACTCTCTATGAGACTGGGGTTCTTTTCCCTGATAGTTCATAAGAAATCTTTACAAGGCTCCTTTTACAACTTCCAATACCACCACTGTGATGTCATTTAAAAACAAAAACTATCAATCGATTTAAATGTGTCCATCATTTCCTTCCCACAACTATTCTATTAGATGCCCTCTATAAGTAATCGAAGCCAACAATGATGGAGGCCCTTGCAAAATGTGTTTCCCAAAAGAACTTTATTAAAGAAACTGAGATAATGCCTTACAATACTCTTCGTAAGAACCCAAGTATTTCCAGAATACTTCTGAAAAAATGCCTTACTTTCTAATTAAGCAAACCTATCAAATTAAGTTCTAATTAAGTAAACCTCATAATCTATACCACACATTAATTTAATAATTAACTTGCAAAACTACATCAATAGTTTTTTGGTTTTTGGTTTTTTTTAAAGACAGAGTCTCACTTTCACTCTGTTGCCCAGGCTGGAGTGCAGTTGCATGATCTCAGCTCACTGCAACCTCCACCTCCCAGGTTCAAGCAATTCTCCTGCCTCAACCTGCCGAGTAGCTGGGATTACAGGCGACCACCACCATGCCTAGTTAATTTTTTTTTTTTTGTACTTTTAGTAAAGGCGGGGTTCTACCATGTTGGCCAGGCTGGTCTCGAACTCCTGACCTCAAGTGATTTGCCCACCTTGGCCTCCCAAAGCATGGAGATTACCAGTGTGAGCCACCGCACCAGGCCCAAATATTTTTAAATATATTTTTTATGATTTACAAAATGCCAAGAGATGTGGAACACTAGTTATCAGTGCTATTATACTGCATAGTCACATAAAGAATATAATGCTTGTTGCTTTCAAACTTTAAAATCCCAGTAAAATATTTCATCTATGTGCTTGAGTCTATATTTCACAAGCAGACATCTCAATGAGTCAAGTATCAAAGTACTTATGCTATTATTTTTATCCTTTTACCTGTATTCAGGTTGCCTGCTTGCAGAATGATCATCTCTTGTCCATCTATAGCCAGATTCATCCTGTAACATAAAAAAGCTACTTAGCTATTTGTTTACATTATTTTGGACAAGTGGGATATATCTAACAATACTATCAGAAACTAGTCTAAATTTCCCTCAACTTCAAAGGCATAAAAAGGAAAAAACATTCAGTAAGTCATCCATTTCAGCAACTGAAAGAGTAGACTGACTGAGAACCTCTGGTACCATTTATCTCTATTAAAATGCTTAAATTATTTCTTTGGTAGACTCAAACCACCTAATTGCCAAAGACACATATATCAATATCACAACAGTAAAGGGCTATTTGAGGACATAGTCTAAATTTAATAAAGCACACATTTCTCAACCTCACATTTTTCCTTCTGTCAAGTTCTCTCACTAATTTTCAGATTCAAGCCCAATGAAAAACTTGCCACTTTCCCATTTTCCTGCTCAAGTTTTATTTTCTCACCTTATTTTCAATTAAAAACCAAACTGGAAACAATATAAGAAACTGTCACTTACTGATAATCTGTATCAGAATAAGATTTAAATTTAGTTAAGTTTAAATAAATTTAAAATTAATCAAATAAAGCACATTTTGTTCTCTAAGACAGACATATATGCAAAGGTGCATCAAAAAGAACCATATAGCAATCCACACCAAATTACTTTAAAATTACACATAGAATTGGCTGGGCACGGTGGCTCACGCCTGTAATTCCAGCACTTTGGGATGCCAAGGAGGGTGTATCACTTGAGGTCAGGAGTTCAAGACCAGCCTGGCCAACATGGTGAAACCCTATCTCTACAAAAATTAGTGAGGCACGGTGGTGTGCACCTATAGTCCCAGCGACTTGGGAGGCTGAGGCAGGAGAATTACTTGAACCCAAGAGCTGGAGGTTGCAGTGAGCCAAGATCGTGCCACTGCACTCCAGCCTGGGCAACAGAATGAGATGCTATCTCAAAATATAAATAAATAAAATTATACATAGAATAATACAATATGCAAATTATGTATCAGGAAAATGGATTCATCTAAAATAAATCTTCCTCTTTAGCATCACATACCCTATTCTTATATAAATAAAATATAATCATTTTCCATCTCAATATTAAATATAAACACAATTCGAAACTTAACCGCAATAATAAAATATTAAATCAAGTAATCTGCTTGCATTACATAACTGAACTCTAGATAAGAATTAGTGTCATGAGAGTCTTAAGGATCACAAGCATGCTTGTTGTCTGTTTGAAGGGAATTTAAAAAAAAAGTTATACACACAAAAGTATAAAGACAAATACAATTGGTAACAATATTAGAAAAAACTGCCATTGAAGCTCTATTATGCTACAAGTTTTTAGAAAAAAAAATCATTTTCATGAGATTTCAAATACAAACTGGTCCAATGAATAGAAAACTCACATAGCGTTTTCATAAAAGCGGTAACAAATGAGACGGTGCACTAAAATCTCAAACTTTCACCACTATTCAACTCATCCATGTAACCAAAAGCTACTTGAATCCCAAAAGCTACTGAAACAAAATAAAAATTTAATAATAAAGTAAATATGAGGGCCACAAAAAAGAAACAGCATGACATACAAAAACTGAATAAAATAAAAATCAATTCTGTGAAAAGTAAGAAAGTTATAAAACCCCAAACTTTAGAAATAAACACGAGAAAACATTGAATAGTCTCATGACAACTTTGGAATTGTTAGGGGTCACTATGATGCAGTCGGAAGAAAAACCAGACTCCCATACATACCCATCCTGAGTAAATCACCTTACCTCCATTTCTTCAAGCGTAAAGTATGAAAACTAATTCCAACAGCCAAAGTGAGGTCAAAATATTTTATAAACAGGGTTTGAATATGTACTGTTAATAGTCATATTATACAGTAGGAAAGGAGGGGAAAGAGAAAAGGTGGAGAAAAAAGAGAAAAGGTAGGAAAACAACCTATCTGAGGAATACTGAAAACATGCAAGGTGGGACAGAGGAATTCCATCAAGGAATAGTATTAAGTTCAATTACAGATTACTGCAACATTAAATACACACTTCTAGATTATTAAGAATGCTCAAGAGAAACAAGTTGTAATCATAATAATAGCAGCTAACTTTTTTTTTTTTTTTTTTTTTTTTTTTTTGAGACAAAGTCTCGCTCTGTCACCCAGGCTGGAATGCAGTGATGCGATCTCGGCTCACTACAACCTATGCCTCACAGGTTTAAGCAATTCTCCTGCCTCAGCCTCCCAAGTAGCTGGGATTACAGGCAACTGCCACCACACCTGACTGATTTTTGTATTTTTAGTAGAGACAGGGTTTTACCATGTTGACCAGGCTGGTCTTGAACTCCTGACTTCAGGTGACCCACCTACCTTAGCCTCCCAAAGTACTGGGATTACAGGTGTGAGCCACCACACCCAGCCAGCTAACATCTTTAAATTGCTTCCTATGACAATGTTTTGAGTGCTTTCTAATCTCAGTTAATAAACAGACTTTAGGCTGGGAGTAGATGCTCATTCCTGTAATCCTAACACTTTGGGAGGCTGAGGTGGGCAGATCACTTGAGGTCAGGAGTTCGAGACCAGCCTGGCCAACATGGTGAAACCCTGTCTCTACTGAAAATACAAAAATTAGCCAGGCATGGTAGCACGTGCCTGTAATTCCAGCTACTTGGGAGGGTGAGGCAGGAGAATCACTTGAACCCAGAAGGCACAGGTTGTAGTGAGCCAAGATCACGCCACTGCACTTCAACCTAGGTGACAGAGTGAGACTCTGTCTCAAAAAAAAAAAAAAAAAAAGTAGGTCATCTAGTAAGAAATGGTAACCACCTGCCCATCACTTACTAAGTACCAAGACAATAGATTACCTTTAAGTGGTTTTGCAAATCCCTGCCAATTTTAGGGGATTAAAAAAAGCAGGCTGGTTGGAATTAATTTCATTTAGATAGTGCCACCCAGAGTGCTTACCTACTTTGTCCAGCACCCCAAGATTCTTGACTACTAGGTCCCATCTGACAGCTCCAGCAGGCAATTCACATGAGAGCATCAAGCAGAAAGTGTTTATTCAACTGCTTTCATGGCCGTCACATAAATTTTTTAAATTACATTAATTTTAAACTTATAAGAAATAACAATTAGTACATGGGGGAAATTTACATACTCCTCTGTGAGGTGGACCACTTCTTCGATCATGAGAAAAACTGCGGCCCTCGTCATAGTCTCGGTAATCAACATGACTGTAATATCTACTGTAGCTTCCTTCACCAGGTCTGTCTAGCAGTGGTGGTTTCTTTGGCACAATATTAACTAGTCTATTGTAGCCATCCTAAAACAGACAAAAAGAAATATATACAAATCACTAATTTCTCTATTTGGTTTTGGAAAGGTTTTAAAAAAAGCACAGGAGTTCTTACCCTTAATCAAATAAGCTAAATGTATAAACAAAAGCATTAATGAAATAACATAAATATAACTCAATACTAAGGTCTTCACATGGATTAAAAGAAATCAAGTTGTTCAATGAAGAAAGCCAGGTGTTCAAAATAGCATGCAGCAATGCAAAAACCAATCATAAATAAAAGAAAAAATACAATATTATCATTTTAATAAAAAATAAACTTAAGACAGAATGTTACAGTAGCTCTATCCCTAATTGCCTAACAATTTTAGAAATAAAATTATGTAAGACAGCACTCATATTTGGTCTACTGTGTTTGAACTACACTATTTAGAAGAAATATAAACAGCAACAGCTAATGATGATACTGAGCCAGAATGATCAAAAGGAAACATTTTGCTATTTTTCCAGCAGTAATGGAGAGAGGAGAGCCTTTGGCTTTACAGGTCAAGAAGCAAAATAAAAGCTGATATAAATTTTGAATTAATTTTCAAACTACTGAAATACATTGTTAATGTTTTAAAAAATGAATAGGTTTTTTGTGAGACTTGGGGAATTGGACACAGGGAGAACATATGTCTTAGGTTAGTGGCTGCTATAAAATAACAAAAATGATTATCAATGAAAAGAAGTAGAGAGCTACAGAACATATATCCATACATAATCTGGACTTGGGCATTCATGGCACATCAATCAATATCAAATGAAATATATGTTAAAAAAAAAAAAAACTGTAAAGCCTGATATAACATAGGATCAATATGAATTAACCAATCTGGAAAAAACCAAAACTTACAAAATATAAAGCCCAACATTCAGAGCTGTTTATCCATCATCCCAAGCCTGTAAAATGAAATTAATACTAACACCTACCTCATGGCATTGTGATGACTAAATGAGAAATGGAATGCAAAGTGTTTAGTACCGTGTTCAGGCACACAATAAGTTCTCAAAAAATGTTTGCTATATTGATTACTACTGTGCAAGTCTATGGAAAAAAATACAAAGTACGTCAAACTGTTTCCTTAAATTACTTCTTAGCCCTAATGACTACAACTATTCAATTGTTATTAAATGACTACATACTATTCAAATCTCTCAACATGTAGGAAATTTCTCAATGGGTCAAGAAAAAATAAAATCAGTAGTTTATATTTATTTGAGAGCTTAAAAGATCTAACTAATTTTTCCCATGGGGATCTAAGGTGGTTACCTGCTTTAGTATGTTAGATATTAAATTATAAAATATATTCTACATTTACATAAAATATGATACCATAAATCAATATATGACTCATTCTTCTACAAACTACCTTTCACAGAGATTTCAATTAAATTTAAGGAAATATTAAGCTGCACCCCCCCAAAAAAACTGGCATTAAGCCAAAATTAGTAAAATTACAATTTATAGCATTTCTAATTGAAAATTTGTCACTCATAAAATCAGAATAACTGACTTCTCCAAATTCCAATAAACCATAAAAAGCCATTACACAACAGTCTTGTTTGAATATGATTATCTGGAGGGATGGTGGGGCGAGTATGCATGCCTAAACACTTCTATGAATAGAGAGCTTATTATTTTACAAAGCACTCTGTTCCTCTGTTCAACTGCCCCAGTTAATAGAAAGTTATCTGGGGATTGTAAAATGTATTTGGTAAAACTTTAGGAGAAGTAAAATTCAAATCACATTTAGTTACTTATTTAAAAAGTTGCTTTACCAACTGAAGTAAATGAAAACAATCATTCTAAAAGTTGTTTAATGCCAGGCATGGTGGCTCACACCTGTAATCCTAGCACTTTGGGAGGCCAAGGCTGGTGGATCACTCGAGGTTAGAAGGCTGAGACCAGCCTGGCCAATGTGGTGAAACCCCGTTTCTACTAAAAAAAAAAAAAAAAAATCAGTCAGGTGAGGTGTGCATGCCTGTAGTGCCAGCTACTCAGGAGGCTGAGGTAGGAGAATCGCTTGAACCCAGAAGATGGAGGTTGCAGTGAGCCGAGACAGCACCACTGCACTCCAGCTGGGGCAACAGAGCAAGACTCCATCTCAAAAAAATAAATAAAATAAAAATAAAAGTTGTTTAATCAGCAAAAGAAAAAAAAATTCAGTAACAGCTCTTATACCTGGCTATAAGGACCAAGTTGGTATTTTGAGAAAGTGTTCAAATATATGTACATTATACCATCTCTGCTCTGGAGATACCTAATCTTAAAGAAAACTTCCTAGCTACATGAAAAGATTTAAGGAAATAAAGATGACTGCAGGAGCCTGTAACAAAGCAGGACTGTATTTTTAAAGTGTTCATGTCTTATCCAGGTATACCATTCAAGGATTTTTGCTCCCAAAAAAATCTATGATGAGTGGCAAAGAATTTAGAATTTCCCTTTCAAATTTTTTTTTTTTTTTTTAGATGGAGTCTCACTCTGCAGCCACGGCTGGTGTGCAGTGGTGCAATCTCAGCTCACTGCAACCTACTCGTCCTAGGTTTAAGCGATTCTCCTGTCTCAGCCTCCCGAGTAGTTGGGATTACAGGTGCATGCTACCATGCCCTGCTAATTTTTGTATTTTTAGTAGAGACAGGGTTTCACCATATTAGTCAGGCTGGTCTTGAATTCCTGACCTCAAGTAATCCACCTGCCTGGGCCTCCCAAAGTGCTGGGATTAAAGGCATAAGCCACCACACCTGGCCCTTTCAAAAAGATTATATTGTTGAAATTCAAAGAATATTTTTATTACCTGCATTGCCAGACATGAATAGAAATAACAATACTGTTTGAAATTCTTATGCAAATCTTACATTAAGCTGTAAACATGTAATTTCCCTTTCTATATGCTAACATAGGTACTACTGATATGTTTGGAACCTCCATTTTAGAAACATACTGGCAAAAAGTCAATTTAAAAATGGACAAAGACCATGAACAGGCATTTCTCCAAACAAGACATAAAAATGGCCAGCTCCCTAGCTGTAGGCAGCTGCCTAGGTTGCCTTGTACCTAGGCAAGCATTACACTACTGGGAGAACAGTAGCCAATAGCTGACTGGCATTCTGGCCCTGGTTTATGCCAACTCTGTGTTGACTACACCAGGATGCTAGCATGGTTGAAAAGAAAAAGAAAAAAGAAAAAAAAACGAGGCCAGCTGGGCACAGCTGCTCACACCTGTAGTCGCAGATACTTGGGGGGCTAAGGTGGAAGGATCCCTTGAGGCTAGGAGTTCAAGGCTGATTGGTGACTCTACTCCAGCCTGAGAAAACAGAGTGAGACCCCATCTCCAAGTAATAATATTTTTTTTAAAAAAAAGGTCAACAGGTATATGAAAAGGTGCTTGACATCACTAACCATAGGGAAAATGCAAATTAAAACCACTACTGAGATACCCCCTCACACCCTTAAGGATGGCTATGATCAGAAAGACAAGAGATAACAAATGTTGGCGAGGGTATGAGGGAAAGAGAACCCTAGTACACTGTTGGTGGGAATGTAGATTGGTACAGCCATTATAGAAAACAGTATGGAAATTCCTAGAGAAAGTAAAAATAGAACTACCACATGACCCAGTAATCCCTCTTTTGGGTATATTGTATACCCAAAGGCAATGCAATCACCACCTGTTCAAGATATTCACACTCTCATGTTCATTGCAGCATTATTCACAATTGCCAAATTTAGAAACAACTTAAGTTCCCATGGATGAACAAAAGGATTGAGAAAATCTGGTATATAAATATATTAGTGGAATATCATTCATCCTTACAAAAAGAGGGAGATACTACCATTTATGACACATGGATGTACCTGAAGGACATTATGCTAAGTGAAATAAGCCAGATACACACACACAAAAAAATATTGCATGATGTCATTTATATGTGGAATTTAAAAAAAACAAAACAGAGCTCAAATACAGAGACAGAGGTAACTGGTTACCACAGGTAGGGGAAGAAATGGGGAAAGGCAAGTCAAGGAATACAAAATATCAGGTAAGTAGGATGAATAAGTCTAGAGATCTAATGTACAATATGAGGACCAAAATTAATAAAATTGTACTGTATTAGAAATTTTTGTGAAATATACAAATTTTAGGTGTCCTTATCACACAAAAAGATAGCTATGTGGGATGATGAATGTCTCCTTCACTACAGTAACCACTGTACTATGAATATGCATCCATGTGTATCTGCATCTATATATGTATCCCTTAACATCATGTTGTAAATCTCAAATATACCCAATAAAATTTATATTAAAAGTAAGTAAATAAAGATAAAAAATGTAAAGAAAAAACAGGAAAATACCTTGGAAAACAATGGCCCCATAACATACAAACCAGAAATAAAAATTATGACTTATAAAGAATATCTTAAAAGGTTAAGAATAACAGGGTAATTTTCAATTAATCAAAAAATAAACTCAATGGAGTTGAAACGTTTCTATTATTTCAAATGCAGATATTTCAAATCTTGAATTTAAATATAAAATCTCAATTTACTCCATCAATGATATCAATTTTCACTGCTTCTGTTTATTAGTAAAAATATCTACATACTAATATAGATATTAATATATATCTACATATTAATGATTATATAAGTATCCTTATCAAAAAGATCAGAATTTTCTGCAGATGTTACTAGAATTTCCAAAAAATATGCATAGAATTTATAGGATTTGCTACTCCAAAGTTAGTATTAATGGTATGATCAGTCAGACCAAAAATAAAAAGTATATGTAGCTCATTTAAAAGAAAAGGTCTATCTATTGATAATTTATCTACTCTGGCAGGATATTAAAAAAAAAAAAAAAAACTTGCACATAAACTTAAATACTTTTGGAAAGTTATACTACAATGAAATTTAAACTTTCAAATTTGTTATCATCTTAGGGATGAGGTCTCACCCCTAAGATTACTACTGCAAGACCCTCTAAGCGTGTGTAATAAGAATTCTTCCGTTTGCTTATGTTAATGAGAATCTGGTCAGAATAAAATACCTAGTTTTCCAAATGGTGAAATGGTTTTGTTAGAAAATAATCAGCTACTTCTTAATTTGCTACACATTCCAATATAACTATCTGTTACAGGGAATGCTTTCATTTTAGTAAGTAAAAGCACCAAGTTGAAGGTTTTTATTTGATTCAATATAAAAATCTGTATCAAATTTTTCACACTGGCTGGGCATGGTAGCTCACACCTGTAATCCCAGCACTTTGGGAGGCCGAGGGGGGGCGCAGATCAGCTTGAGGCTAGGAATTCAAGACCAGCCTGGCTAACATGGTGAAACCCCATCTCTACTAAAAATACACGAAATTAAACAGGTGTAGTGGCACACACCTGTAATCCCAGCTATTTAGGAGGCTGAGGCACAAGAACTGCTTGAGCCTGGGAGGCAGAGGTTGCAGTGAGCCGAGATTATGCCACTGCACTCCAGCCTGGGCGACAGAGCAAGACTCTGTTCAAAAAAAAAAAAAAAACCCATACGGTGGTTAAATCTCATAATTAACTAGGTAAAAATTATTAAATGTTTCTTTAAAAATATTTCTTTTCCAATATGTCATTAAAATTTACTCATTTTAACAAAAAAATTTAATTTAAAATGAAAATATTAATATAAAAGTATTAAGACCATCTCCCCTAAACATTTTTATCTTCTAGCGACAGATACTGAAATACTTAATGACATCTGAAGTGTGGTATCATGGATTTACTTCAAAATAATCTAGGAGGGAAGAAAGTGGTAGAGGCATAGACAAAACAAGATTGGCAAAGAAGCTGATAATTGATTTCTCCTTTGGGAGTTGATCACATTAATGTTATTATATGCTTGATTTTTTTCCCCTTACAAAACATCAAATAACAACTAAAACACACTAACCTATCAAAGAAGTAAGTAAATACAATGGTATATGTAAATAACGCCATTACATCCTATCACAATCAACTTACAATGCAAATGTAAGCCTATAAAAACCTTATTGGTCTTATTTACTGCTCTATTCCCAGCACCTAGAACAGCACCTGGCACACAGTAAGCACTACATCCATAATATATATATTATACCCTGGCATCACATGCTTTTTACAGAAAAGTACCATACAAACTATATATAACTAAAATATTCTATTACACAGGCTGGTAGGCTTTTGCTTTCAAAGGTTGTGATTTCCTAACTCTGATCCCTATAGTCTACAACATGCATTTCTATTGTAGCACTTGTTGATTTATTTCACTCACTGATTCTTCAATGAAATATTGGTGTTTCTGAGTCATTCCAACGTCTTTTGGTGACAGTGGGTCAAAAACATGAAAACTGGTATTGACCCAGAGAGCTAAGACATGTTATTAGAGAACGTAGCCAAGAATTGATCACATTTCTTCTGAAAATAGTACAACAAAAAGAAAGTTAAGTCCTTGCAATTCTGTCAGCAAAGAAAGTAAAACACCTCTCAAGGCAACTCTACACAAGGGAATATTACTAAATCAAACTCAGCAAAGAAACACTTTTTTTACATTTCATGTATGTAACTTTCCCATTTAAAAAAACTATTAAAAAATTGCACTCTAGCTAATAATATGTATGCTTGAGGAGTTAATGGGAAGGATACTGTTGTCCACAATTTACTCTGAAATGTATTCAAAAACATAGATGGATTAATAGCATGAATAAATACATGATAAAGCAAGTTTAGTAAAATGTTAATAGTTGAGTCTAAATGGGGAGTATATGGATGGTCACTATAAAATTCTTTTGACTGATGTATGTTTGAAAACTTCCATAATAAAATATTGGGAAGTTGTACGTACATGGGAAAATTTACATGAACACTGATGACTGTATAAAACAATAATAAAATGTGGGGCATAAAAAGAAGAGAAATTTAAATATGCCTGTGAAGATTTTGAACAAAAGTGTTTCATGAAATAAGAATGGAAAGAAAAAATATTTCAACATTAACACATTTTAAACAATGTTATATGAAATATCTATATAACTGAATTACTAAATTAAGTGGATTTGACTATTAAGTTGGTCAAAAGAAAAATTTCTGGATTATGGTTTGAGTACATTTACATTTGAGAACAAGTGGAACTGATATGCATCCCATCTATTCCCCACAAAGGCTCAGATACTTACAAAATTATGTTCTGGATTTACTAAAGGATTTATTTTTGATTGGCTAAACTCTCTAGGAGAGAGAAATAAACAACGACAAGAATTATAAAAAAGATTCAATTAATCTAAGGAAGTAAATATTGTTATTTAACTACTTAATTACAAAAACTATGTAACTCAAATTTACCACAAATGTGACAAAAAAAATTTTAAAAACTGCTCTTGACATCGCTATTCGTCAATATTGTTCTCCCTGCTGCTGCCAAAACCAGAAAAATCTTTTAATGTAAAATAATGTATTTGTTAAAGAAACAGAAAAACAAAGAGGGATAAGCAGATAGGACTGCTTCAGCCCCAGCTCTATTGTAATTGTCCAGAATATAAACTGCTAGTGCTCTGATCCTAATTTCCAAACTTTACAACTTTAAAAAATTCTGAAACTGGAACTTCTCTCTCATTTTCAAATAAGCTAATGGAAAAACTGACATTTTATGTTGCAGCTTCATTAAAATGTTCCATATTACCTACCTGTTTCCCAACAGGCTAAGAAGCTGGACCCCTATAAGTGGAAGTTTACATGTATTTAAAAGCCATTCTGGGCCAGACATGGTACCTCATGCCTGTAATCCCAATTTGGGAAGCCAAGGTGAGAGGATCGCTTGAGCCCAGGGGTCTGAGGCTGCAGTGAGCTATAGCTGCTCCACTGCACTTCAGCTGGGTGACACAGCAAGACCCTGTGCGTATGTACGTACAAATGAATGAATGAATGAATAAATAAATGCCATTCTGTCACAAAACTTGATAAAGGTTAAGAAATCAGATAACTAAGATCATAGAAATTATAGGTTTAAAGACAGAAAGTATGCTTTAAAAACAAGAGCTTTACAGGTATCTAGAAGTGTAGATATTCTGTGATGATTGATTTCCTTCCTATAGAAGAAGCATATATATTTACATACAAAGTCTCTGTAGTGCACTTCTTTGAACTTTAGTCTTCCACCTACCTACCCAAGTTTAAGACCAAATAAAAATTTCTGCGAAAGCCCCTTATAAAAGTGACTTACTATTTATACATAAAGAATTTAAAAGCATACCATAAAGTGCTAAAATAATGACTGGTAAATTTGTTAAGCTGTACACTGAGGATAAGATTGCCAAAACTCAAATTAAGTATAATTTAACATCAAAACCAAAGTATATCAGTGTTCAATTGTCTTTTCAGGTTTATCAAGGCTAGAAACTCAGAAAACAGCTGCTTTTATTAATGAGGTCATACAGAAGGTACCTTCCCAACAGTCACCACTTCACATTGCACTTTATGTCACATCTAGTAGTTCCTCAAATACATTTCTTTTGTATCAGAATTGATCATAAATGGGGCAAAGGGCGTACTAAGAAAAAAGGGAGAAGCCGGGTGCGATGGCTCACGCCTGTAATCTCAGCACTTTGGGAGGCTGAGGCGGGTGGATCACCTGAGGTCAGGAGTTCGAAACCAGCCCGGTCAACAAGGCAAAATCCCATCTCTACTAAAAATACAAAAAATAACTGGGCGTGGTGATGGGCGCCTGTAACCCCAGCTACTCAGGGAGGCTGAGGCATGAGAATCACTTAAACCCGGGAGGCAGAGGTTGCAGTGAGCTGAGATTATGCCACTGCACTCCAGCCTGGGCAACAGAGTAAGACTCCATCTCAAAAAAAAAAAAAAAGAAAAAAAGGGAGACAAATGTAGTAAAATTGTTTTTTGATAAAGAACAGGATTCAAATATACAAAACAAAATAGAATGTTACCTTCCTCTATTCCAGGCACTAACAATAGTGGGTTACCAACTTAACTAGTTTTACATTTTGAAAAAAATAATCTGCCTTTTCAAAACTTTGGAGGTATGACATACATACAAAAAAGTGTACAAGTCACAAATGTATTGCTGGATAAATTTTCACAAGGTGTAAGTACCACCCAGATTAAGAGAATATTCCTAGCGCAGCAAAATCGTTCATTGTGCGGTCTCCCAGTCACTACTTCCTCTTCCCAAAAGAAACCACTTTCACTTGTTTTGGAATGTTACATAAAATAAAACACGCAGAATAAACTCTTGTGACTGACTTCTTTCTTTTAATATTATGTTTGTGAAGTTTATCCATGTTGTTGCACCTGGAAGTAGCCCATTTATTCTCACTGGTGTATAATTTAAACAATCAACTTTGCTGTTGGACATCTGGTTTGTTGCCAGTTTGAAGCTCTTACAAATAATGCTTCTTATGAACTTTCTCATATATACCAATATGATACACTAATATAGTTTTTTAAATAACACTAGATTATCTAAGCGAATATTTTCAAAAAAATTTTTCCTTTTTTTTTTTGAGACAGGATCTCTCCCTCTGTTGCCCAGGCTTGAGCTCAGTGGCACAAAACACGGCTCACTGCAGCCTCAACTTCCTGGGCTCAAGCAATCTTCCTGCCTCAGCTTCCCAAGTAGGTGGGACTACAGGCATGCACCACCATCCGTGGCTAATTTTTAAAATTTTTTGTAGAGACAGTGTCTCACACTGTTGCCCAGGCTGGTCTCAAACTCCTGGGCTCAAGTGATCCTCCTACCTTGGACTCCCAAAGTGCTCAGATTATAGGCATGAGCCACTGTATTCAGCCTCAAAACTTTTAATAAGTTATATTTTCATTAGATTAAAAGTAAGAAAATATAACTATTTACATTTCTAGTTCAACTACTTTAACCCAAAGATTCAATGAGTCCATTAAATCAGATGTAAATACGAAACTACTTTTTTCAACTAACTTTAGATAAAAACAACAGCAGCGGACATATCTGTGACTTTGTTATTAACAGAAATCACAGATAATTTTATGCCATGTTACAGCTAGCTGTTACAGGTATTGCAAAATATCATTTGGAACACTCATCACTACTTTAAAATTACAGCAATGAAGCCTCCACCACTAGCTTTTGATATTTAATGGCCTACTAAAGAAGTAACTCTATTACTAGATCACAAATTTGGTTTTTAATAGTTTGATAATCATTCTCAAATGTAAGTGCACTTAGTTCTGTGCATTTTATTTATAGGTTTAAAAATGTTATTCTGAGAAGGGATACATAGGCTTCACCAGACTGCTATAGGGATCCATAGCACAAAAAAAGGTTAAGAATCTACGCTTTATTTAACTAAGATGCAGATGTAACACAGAAGGCACAGGGGATGATTTTCAAGAGCCATTTATTTCCCTCTTGAGGGAAAGAGAAGGCTTTAAATTACTAACCAAAATAAGCCCAAAAAATGTACCAGAAAAAAATGTACCAGAAAAGAAAGAATGCACCAGAAATAAAAGGACCTGAGTCTTGGGAAGCAGGGATATGGAAATACAGAAAGAAGGATTTGTATAAACTAAGAGAGGCTGATTGGGGGAACAGAAAGACCAATCTAATGGAATTGAAGAAAAAGGAGAGAAATGAACCTGCAAAAGGTCTGCTCAGGTCCTGTGCTCTCAAAAAGAGAAAAACAATCTAGGCTCCTCCATGAGGAACCAAGCAGTCAGGTGACTTAAGGAAGTAAGGTTTACCTTTAGGCATTCAAGAGACAGCTGAATACATCTAGTCTGATTTTAAGGACAATTGTGTTATAAAACATATCTCCCTACCTGCTTACTTCTGATAAAATTATGAGGAATGAGAAGCCTGTTTCATATTTACACAAACACAGATAGTATTAAATGAAAATGTTTGGTTTTGTTTAGATTTTTCCACAATATGCTGACTCATTAAAGACTTCCATCACCTGTCATTTTTACCTCAACTCCTGTCACTATCAATGACTTCAATTCATATACATCTGTATTTTTTAAATTCTGCATGTAAGAATCACTTAAACTTTTAAACAATACCGAGGTCCACATCACACCCACAGAGACGATAATTTAATGATCTAAGACGGGACCCATACAGTGGTACTGAAGAGCTCTCCAGGAAATCTTAACGTACAGCAAGGATTGAGAGCTTCTGATCTAAATCACAAATCTAAAGTCTATCCTAATAGTCTCCTTGCTCTCAACTCCAATAACTTACACTAGCTCTCTATTCTCATTGTCACACACTGAACTTCACTCAAAATTGTTCCATCTTGGAAATCCCACACTCTAAAATACTGATTACCTATCTTTCTGCCACACCAAAGCCTTCCCTAAGCCTTTCCTGTCCCTCAACCACTCATTTCTTTCAATCTCCTGTCCCTCTCAGCCTCACTCTCTTTATCAGCCCATACCAAATGGCGTATTACTTCAATAATTCTCTGGGTAAGCACCGTCAACATCCTTATCTCCCTGGGTCCACCACTCATTTTACAATCTTAAAACAATACAATAACCTGCTTTCCTCTGCCCCAAAGTAATAAAGCACACAATCCTACAGACTGGTGCCCAGTTGATGGCATAACCATACAGAAAACCCTTTTAAGTATCTTCAAAACACGGAATTTAAAATTCCTAATGGGGCCGGGAGTGGTGGCTGACGCATGTAATCCCAGCACTTGAGAGACCAAGGCAGACGGATCACTTCAGGCCAGGAGTTCAAGACCAGCCTGGCCAACATGGCAAAACCCTGTCTCTACTAAAAATACAAAAATTATATGTGGGTAGCAGTGGCAGTGGTTGATGCCTGTAATCCCAGCACTTTGGGAGGCTGAAGGTGGAGATCACTTGGGGTCAGGAATTTGAGACCAGACTGGCCAACATGGTGAAACCCTATCTCTACTAAAAATACAAAATAATCAGTCAGGTGTGGTGGCTTATGCCTGTAGTCCCAGCTGCTCGGGAGGCTGAGGCAGGAGAATTGCTTGAACCCAGGATGCAGAGGTTGCAGTGAGCCAAGAATGTACCACTGCACGACAGCCTGGGCAAGAGAGTGAGACTCCATCTCCAAAAAATAAATAAATAAAATTTTTAAAAAGCCAGGCATGGTGGCATGCAATCCTAGCTACTCAGGAGGCTGAGGCACAGGAATTGCTTGAACCCAGGAAGTAGAGACTGTAGTGAGCCAAGACCGCACCACTGCACTCCAGCCTGGGCTACAGAGTAAGACTGCCTCAAAAAAAAGAAAAGAGGCTGGGCATGGTGGCTTATGCCTATAATCCCAGAACTCTAGGAGGCCAAGGTGAGCAGATCACCTGAGGTCAAGAGTTTGAGACCAGCCTGGTCAACATGGTGAAACCACGTCTATACTGAATATACAAAAATTAGCCAAGTGTGGTGGCGGATGCCTGTAATCCCAGCTACTCAGGAGCTGAGACAGAGGAATTTCTTGAACCCAGGAGGTGGATGTTGCAGTGAGCCAAGACTGCGCCACTGCACTCCAGCCTGGGTGACAAGAGTGAAACTCCATCTCAAAAAAAAAAAAAGGAAAAGAAAAATTCCTAATGGGATATATCCTTGGCAGAGTGGCAGAGGGGAGAGGGGAAATAAAGAAAAAAGTCATCCCTTTTCCCTACAAGTAAACTACAGAATAACTTTATCAAGTAAAAAATATAAATAAAAACACTGGGATTTTGATTAAAAACATAAAGTCTACAAATTAACCTGGAAATAAATGGCATACAGTAATAATTAAGTCTGGCCATCCTGAAATATAATGGGCATCTTTATTTGTTCCATCTTAAATCATTTTAAATAACCCCAACCTGGACTGTAATTTAGGACAATGACAAACCTAAAGACGATACCACCCATCGAAGTGGGCTATAGGATTAAATGTGACATAAGTAAAAAATAACTAAAATAGAAATAAATATTTGTGGCTTCTGATGGTATATAATGAATCTATAATATATTCATATACCATCACCACAACCTTAGTCCCTTGGTGCTTAGAATGTGTCTGTGCAAAAGTTTAAGTTAGCTTTTTGACCTTCCCCAAACCCTCCTTTAGACCTCCATAGGGGATTCTGGGGAGTCAGTACACATAGTCACTCAAATAAATATTGAGCTTCTATTACCTGCTAAGTACTAGATGTAGCACTGGAAATAGTAAACAAAAATAGAAAAAATAGTAAACTTTTCTAAGTTCTTTGGGCTTAGAAAAGACTTGGCTCAAAATCCCCAATTCCCAGAGCAACGAAGAGACAAGAAGTAGGAGAGCACACCAGAAGCTGCCTGTCTGCCTGACCCTGAGCCTCAAGGCATTCTTACTTACCATCCAGACTGCCTGACCACAGGACAGCACACCTGCAGCAATCCTAACAAGGGATATTAACATGTTTCCACGCTAGGAAGAGAGTTCCTCTCTCTTAGAATGAAAGCCTACTTTTAGAATTTCATATATTCAATTTGTAACATTTTTAGGAATATAGAAAAAAAACAGGTAACAGCCAATAACAGCAGGAGCAGGTACTCAAATACTTCTTTGTTAACTGATGGTATAATCTTTATAAAATCTGTAATTTTGTCCACAAATTAAATTAAATATAAACCCTTCATTTTAGAAACTTAAACAAGAAATATAAATAATGTTTTCTACTTAAATAAAACATTGTCTTTTATTTTCGAACTTTTAACTTTTAAAAGATAAGCTTGATCTCTTTTGTAACCTACACTGGTAAATTTCTGACACTTGGCCTAGCTTTGGTCTATCAAATTAACTCAGACACTAGGTTTTTTAATCGTTCAGTATGTAGGAGTAACTTACACTGGGATGACTTCGAGGAGGTGCTCGTTCTCTCGGAATTCTATCATATTCGTATCGTCCCTCAGACCACATTTCGTCTCTTCTGTAAGCCACTAAAGGGAAAAAAAAAGAATTACGGTTTTTATGATACTAGGAAGTAACAGAAAAGATAGGAAGGAATAAATGATTACTTTCCAACACAAATATTTTCCAGAGATCTTAAGGGGGGGAAAAAATGAAAGTGACCAAAAGGAAAAATGTTTCTTCCAAATAATTGAGATTTTCTTTAAAAAAAAAAATACAGAAAGTCCTATCTTCCTTCTTAGGCAAGACTATTTAAAGCTTCAAAGAGATTATTGCCACCAATTATGGGAGGAAAATCCATAATACTTCAGATCACAAATACTTCTTCATTCTCCCATAGCAAAAAATAGAAACGATTCATTTTAATGAACAGTTTAAATGGCTGATAAGCAAAGCTATTCCTATTTCTTGGTGAATAGTTCGTATAAATAACATTAGTTTTTTGCTTTTCTATAGTCTTCATTTAATACATATCTACTCTATGTTAAATAATGTGTTTTTAACTGAAAAATGTGTTAAATGAACAATCCTGCAAAAACACACTCAACAATCCCTGAAAGAAACCACTCCTGATTTTTTTAATGCTATAAATTTATTTTAATGCAAAAGCCGCCTCACAAAATGTGAAATTAAAAGTTCCGTCAACATTTTTCAGGTTTGGGATTCAAAGAAGTGGGGGTGGGAGGGTGTATTCTTTACATAAATGCTTCCTACTTTGACAGCTGATACATTCTGGGTAGAGGGTGAATACAGTGTTATAGAATTCAAGGGTATACAGCCACAAGAAGAGATGAAAATAGAAACTGAACAGACAAAAGACAAGGTAAACAAGGCAAACAAGAGATGAGAATAGGGTACAGGAAAAGAGATCATTTATATGAAATGGCAATACCATAAATCAGAAGTTGGCAAATTTTTCTGCAAAAGATCAGACAAATATTTTCAGCCTTGTAGGTCACAGATCTCTTTTACAACTACTCAAATCTCCAGCCACAGACAATATACATAAATGTATGAATGTGTAAACTGTATTTACAAAAACAGGCTAGCGCTTGCAGGCAGTAGCTTGACAACTTCTGGAGTGGATGACAAATGGTTAACAGAGAAGAATCTGGAGAAAGTGAAGTAATGGAGCAGGTTCTAAGGCAAGAACAGTGAACCATCCTGATGTGTAGAAGAACCACCATGAGCAAGAAACGAAAATGGTCCAGGTAGTAAGTTAGTGCCTTTCAGTACATAGAAAGTAGGGCACAGATATGTGAAGAAGAAACACATTTCAAAAAAGATTTAATGTCAAAAGATTTTTGGTGGCTCCTTATAATGTAATACTGAGGGAGGGGGAAACAGATCGCTATTCCATTTTGGCAGTACAGAATAGCTATAGCATTCTAATGATTCAGTTAGTTTAGGTTAAGGAAAAATTAAAGCCTGCAAGAAGGGTGGAACTTTTTTTTTTTTTTTTGATGTTACTATAGTAAAGTAACCAATTTTCTCTGTAAAAACATACCTATAATATTTTCTAATACAAACAGATCCAATATAATGAATTAGCTAGCCAAAGATGCCTAGGAAAACTTACTTTAAATCAAAAATTAACTTTTTCTCAAAACACACATTCAAGAGAAAAAAATCAGCTTTTAACATTATGCATGAATAAAACTGAATTCTCTGTCTACAAAAAGACCTCATTTAATAATGTATGATTCCAAGCAATCAGTCTTTTAGGTGCAAGAATTTATGGAAGCTTGAAAGGTAAGTAAATTGTCAACATTACTCCTCCTCCGCCACCTTTACTGAATCCACTATAGGTTTCAGTCTAAAGAGTTAGATTTTATCCTTTTTAAGATACAGTACAGAGAAATAGTAATAGCAATGAATTAAAATCAAATCAAAGGGGGAAAACATCAACAGCTATACCCAGAAGAAAAACAGACATATGAGCAAACAGTTCACAAAAAAATACAAATGGCTCTTAAAAATCTTTTGAAAAGACGTTCAACCTCCTTCAAAATAAAGAAGATGAAAACCAAAACTATAATGGCATACTTATTTTCATCCAAAAGCTCTGCAAAAATCCAACTGCAGTGATGAGATTAAAGAAAGCAACACTTACATAGGTTAATAAAGGAAGTTGGCCAGGCGCGGTGGCTCACGCCTGTAATCCCAGCACTTTGGGAGGCCAAGGAGGGCGGATCACGAGGTCAGGAGATCAAGAACATCCTGGTTAACACGGAGAAAGCCCGTCTCTACTAGAAATACAAAAAATTAGCCGGGCGTGGTGGCGGGCGCCTATAGTCCCAGCTCCGTAGAAGGCTGAGGCAAGAGAATGGCATGAACCCAGGAGGCAGGGCTTGCAGTGAGCCAAGATCGTGCCACTGCACTCCAGCGTGGGCAACAGAGTGAGACTCCGTCTCAAAAAAATAAATAAATAAAATAAAAATAAAAAAGTTTAAAAAAAGGAAGTATAACTGGTACAGATTGGTAAGAATTTGGCAATATTTATTAAAATTTTAAAAACACATATGCTTTGACCTGGCAATTCTACTTCTAGGTATAATTGTATACCTTTGCATAGCAAAGATTGAAAGGAACTTAAAATATTCATCAAAATAGCACAAATTAAATTGCTGAACCAATCAGTTACATTTATACAAAAGGAATATTTTGTACTCCTTTTGTAAATTGACCAATCAGTTACATTTATACAAAAGGAGTATTTTTGTAAACCATTTCAAAGAAAAGTAACCCCAGTAACAATATGAAAAGACTGCCAAGATACACTGCTAAGCAAAGAAAAGCACAGTAAAAAGGCCAAGTATGAATA
Organism: Chlorocebus sabaeus; assembly: GCF_047675955.1. Taxonomy (NCBI): domain Eukaryota; kingdom Metazoa; phylum Chordata; class Mammalia; order Primates; family Cercopithecidae; genus Chlorocebus; species Chlorocebus sabaeus. The sequence continues at coordinate 39,823,066 of NC_132914.1, read as the reverse complement.
TATATGCATATGTACAGACTACTCCTGGGAGTAACAACAAGAGAATGTAACAGCAATTACCTCTGGGGAGAACTAGGTAGCTGGGCAGAGGATGAATATTTTACTGCACAATGTATATATACTATTATGTATTACAAAAGTATGTAACTGTTTTTAAAGTTCCTGAAAATCATTCAATAAGCATAACATGTGAAGTGATGGTAAAAATGATTAATGTAAATTAATACACTAAAGGAGAATGTAAATAAAAATAAGGTTTTGTAATAAATGAGAAAAATAAACAAGAGTTCTAAAGAAACACTATGTAGTTTAATACTGAAATATTAAAATTTACTGGTGTCCCACAAAAAATGTAACAATAACTACTATATTAAATACTACTATACCATACTTACTTGAGTCCTTTTAGGAATCAAATTTAACGTTTTCAACAATTTCCTGTAAGGGGGGGAAATACAGACATAAAGATTTGTGTCTGTATAAACCAACCAATATAGAGAAATAATTAAACCTTCATTAATTGTGTAAACAGAACTCTCAAGCCAAACTCCCTTCAAACACACTCTTGAAAATAGAAGATTTTATTTTGGCCACCAGAGGCCACCCAAGTTTCATACGAACAAAATTATAATAAGAGAATTCTAGTCCTAGAATTCTAGTCTAGAATTTTGCCAGTTGAGAGCTGGGCAGGTCGTCTCTCTTATCCTTATCTCTGAGATTGTACTAGATGTTTAAGGTTGTTTGTTAGCTGTTATTATAAACACTGGCTTCAAAATACCTCCATAGTTCAGTATGATGAAAATTACCATCTCCTACAGTAATTAGAAGACAGAATACACTAATATCACTTTACATTCAAATGGAAACTTGCAATTTTCTTTTTCTTTATTTTCCTTAGACAAGGTCTCACTCTGTTGCCCAGGCGGGAATGCAGTGAGTCAAACACACCTCACCGTAGCCTTGACCTCATGAGCTCAAGCGATCCTCCCAACTCAGCCTCCCTAGTAACCGGAACCACAGGAATACCACCAAACCTGGCTAATTTTATTTTCAGCAAGTCATGTCTTACCATGTTGCCCCCATGATAGAACCTTGTAATTTTCAAAGGATTTAAAAATAGCTGATAAGTACAGCAAGCTTCCTGATTAGTGGCATATGTTGTTTATGGTATTATCCAGGCTTAGGAAATTGACCAGTTAGTGATGAAAATAGACTCCCAGTGAGTGATCCTGCCACCTGCCACATCATCACTACGTCTCCGCATATCAGTGCAGTTTCAACGGTACTCTAGAAAAGTTATCTAAGCCCCAACAAGATATGCAAACTGAACAACCAACAGAAAAATAGAAGGACCCTCTACATCACAATTAGGCAGAGAACAGAATTAGAACTCAGTGTGGAGAATACATGCTTCATTTAGAAGTGTGCTAATAATTAGCTCTGGATTATAAAAATCTTGTTCTCTTATGCCATATTCAATGAAGACAGTATGCTTAATATACCATCACGGGATATTTAATTCCAGAAAGAAAAGAAGCCTTTCTTAGAGCACTCCATTGGGCTACCCAACCACTGCTACGTTAACTTCACCTGAGGGCTGAGAGGGTACGGAGGACTTGCACTCTAAGCAAAAGTGTCATGGAAATTGAGAAAACAAAGTCACAGGCAACATCCTTCTGTCAAACCATTAACTCTGAATCCAAAGTCAAGATAATGGATCTGTTTTTTCATTTTATCCAATCTGGTTATAGCAGCAACTTAGGCTATAGTAACTCTGCATTCCAACCTAGTCAGCTTCCATTATTAAATATACTCAGGATAAATAGCTTCCCCTCCCCGCTAAACTCATTCCTTCACTTTTTATATTCATTCAACAACTATTGATAGTCAACTAGGGTTACTGAACAGCAGTCACATTTGACCTCAAACTTTAGATGAACATAGGTCTTTGCACTGGCACTTCCCTGCACAGAATGTTCCTCTCCAGGTGTAGGGAAAAGAAAGAGAGATCAGACTGTTACTGTGTCTATGTAGAAAAGACATAAGAAACTCCATTTTGATCTGTACCATGGCTGGGCATGGTGGCTCACGCCTGTAATCCCAGCACTTTAGGAGGCTGAGGGAGGGGGATCACGAGGTCAAGAGATCAAGCCCATCCTGGCTAACACAGTGAAACCCCGTCTCTACTGAAAATACAAAAAATTAGCTGGGTGTGGTGGCAGACACCTGTAGTCCCAGCTACTCAGGAGGCTGAGGTAGGAGAATCGCTTGAACCCGAGAGGCAGAGGTCGCAGCGAGCCGAGATCTCGCCATTGCACTCCAGTCTGGGTGACAGAATGAGACTCTGTCTCAAAAAAAAAAAAAAAAAAAAAAAAGATCTGTACCCTGAACAACTGTTTTGCCTTGAGATGCTGTTAATCTGTAACTTTAGCCCCAGCCTTGTGCTCACAGAAACATGTGTTGTATGGTATCAAGGTTTAAGGGATCTAGGGCTGTGCAGGATGTGCCTTGTTAACAGTATGCTTACAGTCATCGCCATTCTCCATTCTCGATTAACCAGGAGCACAATGCACTGCGGAAAGCCGCAGGAACCTCTGCCCAGGAAAGCCGGGTACTATCCAAGGTTTCTCCCTACTGAGACAGCCTGAGATATGGCCTCATGGGATGGGAAAGACCTGACCGTCCCCCAGCCTGACACTCGTGAAGGGTCTGTGCTGAGGAGGATTAGTAAAAGAGGAAAGAAGGCCTCTTGTGGTTGAGGTAAGAGGAAGGCCTCTGTCTCCTGCATGCCCCTGGGAACGGAATGTCCTGCGGTATAAAACCCAATTGTACATTTGTTCTATTCTGACATAGAAGAAAACTGCCCTGTGGCTGGAGGCGAGATATGCTGGCGGTAATGCTGCTCTGTTCTTCTTTACTACACCGAAATGTTTGGGTGGAGAGAAGCATAAATCTGGTCTACGTGCACATCCAGGCATAGTACCTTCCCTTGAACTTATTTGTGACAGATACCTTTGCTCACATGTTTTCTTGCTGACCTTCTCCCCACTATCACCCTGTTCTCCTGCCGCATGCCCCTTACTGAGACAGTGAAAATAGTAATCAATAAATACTGAGGGAACTCACACACTGGTGTCGGTGCAGGTCCTCCATATGCTGAGCGCCGGTCTCCTGGGCCCACTGTTCTTTCTCTATATTTTGTCTCCGTGTCTTATTTCTTTTCTCAGTCTCTCGTCCCACCTGACGAGAAATACCCGCAGGTGTGAAGGGGCAGGCCACCCCTTCATCCAGGTATCTGTGGAATTAACTTTCCTGCCCTTCAATGTCACCTTCTTAATGTCACTTAACTAACAGATCCCCCAGTTGTGCTATTTTTAATTAGCACTAATAATCTAAGATACTATATAATGTACTTTTAATACACATTAGTCCTTCACTAGTAGTATTTCTACCAGTAGTATTTCTAGTAGTGAGGGTATAATCTGTATTAAAAGTACACTATATAGTATCTTAGATTATTAATGCTAATAATAATAAACAGGAGGAATGTCTACTTGTTCATTGATGAATATTAAGCTCCTAGAACAATTTGCACACTGTGCTCAGTATTCAGAGTGAATTAATATTCTAATGTTTCTATTAGAAAATATTTGAAATTCCAGGCCAGGCGCAGTGGCTCACACTTGTAATCCCAGCACTTTGGGAGGCCGAGTGGGGGTGGATCACGAAGTCAGGAGATCCAGACCATACTGGCTAATAGAGTGAAACCTCATCTCTACTAAAAATACAAAAACAAAATTAGCCAGGCGTGGTGGTGGGCACCTGCAGTCCCAGCTACTTGGGAGGCTGAGGTAGGGGAATGGCGTGAACCCAGGAGGGGGAGCTTGCAGTGAGCAGAGATCGCACCACTACATTCCAGCTTGCGTGACAGAGTGAGACTCTGTCTCAAAAAAAAAAAAAAAAAAGAAAATATTTGAAATCCAGACAACTAAACATAAATTTTAGAACATAATTAGTTAAGGTCGTTGAAAAAAAAAATTAACTGATGCCGGGGCCTGGTGCAGTGGCTCATGCCTGTAATCCCAGCATTTTGGGAGGCTGAGCCATGTAGATCATTCGAGATCGGGAGTTCAAGATCAGTCTGGCCAACATGGTAATACCCCGTTTCCACTTAAAAAATATATAAAAATTAACCGGGCATAGTGGCACATGCCTGTAATACCAGCTACTCAGGAAGTTGAGGCAGGAGAATCCCCTGAACCTGGGAGCTGGAGGGTACAGTGAGCCATGATCATCCCACTGCACTCCAGCCTGGGCAACAGAGCAAGACACCGTCTCAAAAAATAAAAAAATATAAAGTACTGTATTCTCTACTAGTTTCACAAGTCACTTGACTTTCCAATGCTCTAAGGATATTTCTTCTATAAGCCCGAATGTACTGCACTAAACTTAGTAGGAGATCCCTGACCGTCCATTATAATTGATCAATTAACTGAAATTACACAAGTAAACAAAAATGCCAGATGTCTGCCTACATATAATATTTATAAATCTGAATCTTATTTCATATATGGATTGAGGTTAAGGTCTTAACTGGTCAGCCTCCTTCCAGTGTTTTACCCTCCATTTTACCCTAAAAAAGGATAATCAACGGTTAATGCATATTCATAATGTGAAGTTTCCAGGATCAAGAATCCAAGTGGTTTATTAACCATAATAAATCCAAACTTCTATCTTCCATATGCCACCTTCTATTATATCTAACCTTCTATTCTCTCCAAAAGCATATAATTATGCCAGTTTCCTTATTGTGCCACAAACAGACTAACACACACTATCATACAGCTGTTTATTTTCCAAACTGGATACCTTTTCCCATTCTCTCATTTGACATCCAACAGTCCATCAAGGCCCAACTCAAAACCTATTATTCTCCACAAAGCCCATTAAATAAATCCTACATGACTTAAAACAGATTCCAGACTAGTGACTGATAGGTCACATGAGACTTGTGTTTGACCCATTTTTTTTAATAAAATTCTATTCCACTGACAACATTTAAAAACTGGGAGAGGATGCTTTTTTAAAAATTCTTTTTTTTTTTTTTTTTTTTTTTTTTTTTTTTTTTTTTTTGAGACGGAGTCTTGCTCTGTAGCCTGGGCTGGACTGCAGTGGCCGGATCTCAGCTCACTGCAAGCTCCGCCTCCCGGGTTTACGCCATTCTCCTGCCTCAGCCTCCGGAGTAGCTGGGACTACAGGCGCCTGCCACCTCGCCCGGCTAGTTTTTTGTATTTTTAGTAGAGACGGGGTTTCACCGTGTTAGCCAGGATGGTCTCGATCTCCTGACCTCGTGATCCGCCCGTCTCGGCCTCCCAAAGTGCTGGGATTACAGGCTTGAGCCACCGCGCCCGGCCTAAAAATTCTATTTCCAACTTTTTTTGAAAAAAGTAGATGTTCTGGCAAAACTAGGATCATATTCTCACAGAGCCACAACCAGCTGTAGCTGAGTGGCAGGTGACCCCTTTTATGGGTGAAGTATTCATTAACGTTAACTGTCTGATCTCTGAGACCACACCTTCAGCACCTGCAATCATTCAAGAAATACCTGACTGTCTTATGTGCCAAGAACAGTATTAGCTACTGGAGTTACAAAGACCAACAAGACAAACACAGTCCCTCACCGATAGCCTCGCTTAGTAGGGATGGCAAAGAAACAAGCAATTAGGATACATGTGATAAATGCCGTAAGGGAAGTGCAGGGCAGCTAAGAGTACACAGCAAAAATACCTAACTCTATGGAAGTTAGGGAATACCCCTCAAGTAAAGTGACAGCTAAACTCAGATCTTTAGTAGAAGTTATCCAGAAAAAGGCAAGAGGGAACAGGGAGCTCAAATGTCCCAGAGAGACAAAAGAGCCTTTGTGAAGATACTGAGGGAAGAAAGTATTTTAAGGAATTGAAATCAGTTCAACATGGCTACAGCCATGCCCAAATTTTAAATGCAGGGTCAGAGAAAGTGCTCAACTGAAATGGCTGGCAGGAAAAGCTATGTGTTATTAATAGTAAAGGTTAGGAGATGAAAGAGAATTTCACTAAAGAAGTTGAATACGTAAAATAGTTTAAGCAGGAAATAGATGTTTCAGAAAGCACAGATGGGGGTGTTGAGGGGTTAAATGGGGAAGAAACGAAGAAGTAATGATAGCCTAAGTCGAAAGGAAGCACAAAGCAGCATGGAAATGAGACTATAGCACAGAAGACCAAAGAGGCTTACATCTTGTGCGGTAACCAAGGATAACAGGGATGTAATGCATAGTAGGTTTGGCCGGCCACAAGTTTGCCAAGAGACTTAGTCCCAGCGGTCCCCTGGCGGCCACGGAGGTATTCAGGCCTCTCAAAATTCAGCTGCGCCCTGGATGGATTGCACTTCCGTCCCTCTAGAAGACATCGGCTTCACTCTGGATAGATTGTGCAGGCTCCAGGAGAGGCTCTGGGTTCCAGGCTGCTAGAACGCAGGCTCCCAGGGAGTGGTTAGAGGCCTGGTCTGTATGTGCTGGTGGGTAGAAGTATAAACTACCTTGCATTATGTTCTGATTTTTCTGTAGGAATGATGGGCACGTTATGGCCTCTTACAGAAAAAGCAGTGCGTAGCCATTATAGATTTACAGGAAGAGAAAAGGTGCCAAGTAGTTCAACATTTGTCCATACCCACGCTAAAGATGAGTCATTCTGTGAATCTAACTCTCTCCAAGTTGTCCTTGTCTCCCCAACTAGACTGAGATCTCCACCAGAAAACAAAACAAACCAAAAAAACGGTCCGTTTATTTTGTAGTTCCCAAAGTGCCTAATAGCTGGGTACGGCGAACACCTTCAGTACAATTACGGACTTCCTGACTGCTCTCGGGTTGCTGAAGTTACCTAGCTCAGTCTTCTTTTTGCATATTAAGGCGCTACAGAGAGGCGAACCCGTATCTTAAGACTCAATACTTCCCTTTATTCCAAACTCCACTGCATCTCTCCACCCTCAACCGCATGGGCAGAATTGCTGCACAATTCAAAGGCAGGAGAATCCAGGACCCGACACAGAAAACTCCCGCCTCCCCCCGCTAAACCCCCAGCGTTTAGCAGCCCGCACTCGCTCTGCATCCATCTCTGGGAAAGGTAAAAGTCGCTCACCGACTCTGGCCCTCCGAGACACCCAGTAAACGTAGTCGTCCGCTCGCCGCCGTTATCCCAGGTAGGCACTTCCGGCGCGCGCATTGACGTCAGCGAAGCGCTCGCCTCTGGGCCCGCCTTCCGGGCCCGGATCTGAAACAGCCGGGAAGAGGCACCGTGGCTGCTACCATCTGGTCTCCGCGCCTGACCCCTCCCAGGATTCGTGATGCCAAGGCCGCTGCGAGCGGCTACGAAGAGTCGGGGTTGAGCCCCAGCTGAGCCGAGGGCTCGCACTCTTCTGGTCTCCCAGGCCCAACCCACGTGAAGGTAAACGCCTCCTCAGCTGCGGCCTTCCTTTCTGCGGGACCCCCTCCCCAGACTCGGCTGCCAAAACGCTCTGCCCCTCTCTCCCGCCACCCTTTTTATTCCAGGACCTTAACCTTTACCTGCCTTCGCGGCTCTCAGCAGAACGTCTAAGGCATAGTTTCAAATGAGAAACTTTTAAAAAGCGACCTATCTATGTTGAGTTCCTGAAGTTTTCTAAATAATTCCCCCAAAACACCAAACATGAGTCAGTTTTCTCATTCCTTCACGAATTCGCATGCCTTAGAGTCAGTACTTCTCCATTTGTGATGGTTCGTCCCCCATCTCAAATACACACCACATGCTCTTTTTAAATCAGAAATTTGAATTTGGTTGAGTCTGATATTCTCACAGTAATTTGCTGACTTTGTAAGATAAGGTGTGAAAATTAATTACTGATTACATTTGTAAATTTTATATACATATACACACATACATACGAGTCCGTCTCTTCCAGGCACCAAGCCTATTTATATAATGTATCATTTCATAATTTGGCAATAATAAGCAAAGTTAACATTTCGAAAGAAGTTTATATTGTCAATACGTAAAGCTTAAATTTCCTCCTTAATATCATACTAAATGGGGAAAAGAAAATTTTCCTCTTAACACACCACTCCAGAGAAAAAAAAATTAAGACAAACAAAAAAGGTACCCAGCCATAGTACAGGCATGCACAGCATAACAACTTTTTGGTTAACAACAAACCACATATACCACAGTGGTCTCCTAAGAGTATAATACATTGTACATTGTACCATGTTTTTAGTGCACCTTTTCTGTCTTTAGCTACGTAAATATTTACCATTGTGTTTCAATTGTCTACATTATTCGCTACATTAACATCCTATACAGGTTGCAGCCTAGGAGCAATAGGCTAGACCATCTAAGTTTGTCTCAGTACACCCTATGATGTTTGCGCTATGAAATCACGTAACACACTCAGAACATACCTCCTTCCTTAAGCGTAGCATGACTGTGTATTAGCAAAAATCAGTGACTAAGGTTCTTTCTGAGTCCCCAGGCTCTTTCTGATCTGGGTGAGCAAGGTGTGTAGGTATTGTCCATATACAATACATATGCATTAAAGCATTTTTTGCTCATAGTCTGAGTGGAAGTTAGGAGTAGCCGTAGGGTTTTTCCTTCATCTATTTAAAACCCATCTCCATACCCATACAGTCTGGCACTGAAAGTGTTGATGTAAAGAATACTTGAAAGAAGAAGAACCAAAAAAGAATTTTTCTTGAGTGGTGACTGGGAAAAAGGAATTCCTTAATTCAGCCTGCTGGAGTTCCTAACTTGTAAGGAAGGTGTACAAATCTGGCATAGTTAAATCAGTGATTGTTAATACTGTATTGATTTTTGTTTTTTGTTTTTTGTTGTTGTTTTTTCAAAATAATACCCAGACTGGTCTGATTGTTTTATTTGGAATTAAGAATACCTGGTTTAGGCCACTTTGGGACGCTGAGACAGGTGGATCACTTGAGGTCAGGAGTTCAAGACCAGCCTGACCAACATGGTGAAACCCTGTCTCTACTAAAAATACAAAATTAGCCGGGCATGGTGATGGATACCTGTAATCCCAGCTACTCGGGAGGCTGAGGCAGGAGAATTGCTTGAAACTGGGAGGTGGAGGTTGCAGTGAGCCGAGATTGCGCCATTGCACCCCAGCCTGGGCAACAAGAGCGAAACTCTGTCTCAAAAAAAAAAAAAAAAGAATCCTGGTTTAGATTGATTGCTGATAGGTTTATTTTCACTTTTAGAAATGAGTGGTGGATTGGCTCCAAGTAAGAGCACAGTGTATGTATCCAACTTGCCCTTTTCCCTGACAAACAATGACTTGTACCGGGTAAGTAAATCTTATCAAGTGACTGCTATTTGAGATACAGATAACCTTAAGCAAATAGTTCTCCCTGGCAAAATTCTTTTTTCTTTTTCTTCTTTTTTTTTTTTTTAAGACAGTCTAATTCTGTCACCTAGGCTGGAGTGCAGTGGCACTATCATGGCTCACTGCAGCCTCCTGCCCCCTCAGATGGTACTCCCACCTCAGCCTCCCTAGTAGCTGGGAAATACAGGTGTGCGCCACCATGTCTCTACAAGCTACCTGGGCACCTAAGGTTGGAAGATTGCTTGAGCCTAGGTGGTGGAGGTGACAGTGAGCCAAGATCACACCACTGCACTCCAGCCTGGGTAACAGAATGAGACCCTGTCTCAAAAAAAAAAAAAAAAAAGAAGCTGTATTTGTTGAACATTTAAGTCAAATTATATGTTAGATACTAAGGAGATGCTAAGATGTTAGGTGCTAAGGAGAAAAAGCGGGAAAGGTGGGCTGTTGAATGTTAAGTTGGGAATGGAGGTGAAATTTTACACAGGGAGGTCAGAAATGCCATTATTGAGAAGGTGACTTTTGAATAAAGACCTGAAACGAGTAAGAGGCACCTGTGCAAATTCTGGAGGACAAGCATTTCAGGAAAAGAGGGGTAATCTTAGGTAAGCCCACTCAAGGTGCCTTATAGGACCTATTTACATCATGGTAAGGACTCTGGCTTTCACTCTGAGTGAAACGAGAGGCCATTAGTAAGTATTACGTAGAAAACTGTACTGGCCTTCAGAACCCAGTGTTGATAACACTGCAATCCAGTTATATTACATTCCAGCATTATATAGCTTAATCATAGAACGAAAAAATTCATTATTATTGGTTGCATATACTAACACATTCTAAAAGACTTTTTATATAATAGGAACTCTTAGTATATGGGTAATGAGCTGGAACCATAGAAATAAATGAGATTGCATAGGATAAAATAAAAGTAACAGAAGAGAGAGCCAACTATAAAGTTCCACCGACATATTAATGGTGGGCAGAGGAAGAAGACTGATAGAAATGGATTTTTCATTATAAAAGCTTTTTTTATGAGGTTTTTTTTGTTTTGTTTTTTAAATAAAGCAGTCTAAGGATCTGTCTTCTCAAACAGGGATTGCTTCGTAGGAATAACAAGGTAGAGGTGAGGGTAGAATTGGAAAAGTGCTACTCCATAACATTGATATTTGAAGCACAGGTATAGCTGGCACTATGATGGAGTTGATAGTTGCCATGGGTATACCTCAGGAACACAGCAGCTGTCCAGTGTGTATGCCTTAGATCTACCACATGTGTAGAGTGAGTTTTTTTCTCTGTATTTACTCCATTGTCAAATTTAGGAACTGAGACAGATACATGTGACTCCAACAACAGTAAGAATATTATTCTAGTAACCAAAAAAACCATTCTTTTAGGGCCTGCCTTATAAACTGAAGGCTGAAATTTTTCATAAACTATAACAGAATTTTGTCAACATCTGCAACCTAAAAATTTGATGTTTTCATGATTTTAAAATAAATTGTAAATACGTGGTCTTTTGTTTCAGATATTTTCCAAGTACGGCAAAGTTGTAAAGTAAGTATTCACATTAAATTTTGTAACTTCATTTAAAAGTTTATCTGAATTTGCTTCTCCATTTTTTTCAATGACAGTAAATTTTTAAAAATACAACATACTTGATGTAACAAAGAAAATAATACTATTAACATTTTTATGACAATTTTAGTTGGTTTTCCATGTACATAAACATGTAGACAATTTTTCTTCAAGACTGTATTCCATACATTCAATTTTATTTTCTTTTTTAATTTGATATATCATAAATGTCTTTCCATGTATTATAAAGATACATCTTCATATCTAATGGTAAACAAATATTTTGGTTACTAGGAAGTGTTATCAAGTATACTATAAGTAACCTACTTTCAAATAAATAGGGGTTTTGTTTTGTTTTTTTTTCAAATAAATAGTGTAAAATCAAATATTTCTGTGCATCTGACTTGCAGGATGCTATGAGACTGATAAATAGAAAACGTATTATCTTCAGAGAAAGCTTAGAGATCATTGGAAAGACTAGAAACATACAAATGGTATGGATGATAACAGGGCTGAGGGTTAGGAACAATAAAAAGAACTTGAACTCATATTTCACTGTTTTAAATCAAGCAACTATATTATGGGGCAAAAAAAGTAAAAGGATACTGTCATCCTAACTATCTTATAACCAATATACATTCTGATATAAATTTAAAATCCCAATAATTTTGAGCTTATTTCTCTTGGCTAATTTCTTCTAGTGTTCCATAAATGGATATTAAACAGTTGAAGCTCATTTGCATCTTGAAATTACTAACTTCTTTTACAGTTACTTTGCTATTAAAAAATCATTATCAAAAATGCTTCTGTGTAAATTTTTGGGTCTTCAGATTTTAAAAAGTCATCATCATCAGTCCAAACACTGGTAATGATGATGGTATGTAATACTTAAATGAGCACATATATATGCCAGGCATTGTTCTAATCTCTTTATGTGTATTATTTAATTCTCACAACTACCCTTTAAGGTAGGTACTGTTATTATCTCAATATTATAAATGATGAAACTGAAGCACACAGTAAACCTAAAGTCATCTTGCTAGCTAATGGTGGGGAAAATATTTGATCCAACAGTGAGATTTCAGAGTCCACTCCCTTTTACCTTTTTTTTTTCTGCTTTGTCAGAATCTTTGAGTGGATCTCCATATCAATATATAGTCCTGAACCATGAAACTGCAATGGAATTAAAGACACAGGGTTATAAGCACCTAGAAAAAGGGAAGACTTTAGAGAGCCAGGGAAGGCTTACCTAAGTCAGTGTTTTTTGAGTGGAAACCTAAGGATGAGTAACAGTTAAGTAGGCAAAAATAAGGGAGGAATATTTCAGGTAGAGGGAATAGCTTGTGCAAAGGCCTTGTGGCAAAAGAAAATGAAGTGACATCAAGAAATAGAAAGAAGGCCAATGTGACTAGAGATGAGTGAGTAAGGGGGAGAAAGCACAAGATGGCTCCAGAGATGGAAGCAGGTTCCTCATCTTGGCCAGGTTACAAAGGTATTTGGTTTTCATTCTAAGAATATCAGGAATCATTTAAGAATTTTAAGTGAGGGGTGACATGATTTAAATTTTTTAAAGTTTATTCTGGCCTAATGTAGAAATTAGATTGGAGGGGAACAAAAGCAAATGCAATTGGGCACAGTGGCTCACACCTGTAATCCCAGTGCTTTGGGAGACCAATGTGGGGGGATCACTTGAAAGGTCAGGAGTTCAAGACCAGCCTGACCAACATGGCGAAACCCCATCTCTACGAAAAAATACAAAAATTAGCCGGCCGTGGTGGTACACACCTGTAATCCCAGCTACTTGGGAGGCGAGGCATGAGAATCACTTGAACCCAGGAGGCGGATGGAGGTGGAGGTTGCAGTGAACCGAGATCATGCCACTGCACTCCATCCTGAGCAGAGCAAGACTCCATCTCAAAAAAAAAAAAAAAAAGAGAAAATGCAGTGCGACCAGTCTGAAATCTAAAACTGTAGCCCAGGGGAGAAATCTGTACTAAAATAGTACAGGTGGAGCTATAGAGACTGGTCAGATTTGAGAGGTGGTAAGATTTCAGAAATCATTATGAAGTAAAATGGGTAATACTTAGTGATATGTATAGGAAGGAAAGTGGGTAATATTTAGTGATGTGCTTACTTTGTACATAAGGACTTTGTGAACAGGAAGGAGGTGTTATGGATGACATTCAGGTTTCCCAAAATAGTGTATGCTTCATATTATGTGCTTAAAGAAGTACATCATATACCTTGTATTAGGAAATTAGGTGCTACTGTCTACCTCTTTTCCCTTGCCAGAAACATGGGAGTCACAGTAGATTTGTCCTTTTAAATCTCTGGTGTAATTTTTTTTTCTGTTACCACAGAAGGTTTCTCTATCAAAGTATTGTATGATAGTTGGTTTGTTGGTTTGTCTCCACCACTAAACTGTAAGCTTTCTCCTGAGGTTAAAAACTACTGTTAGTGCTTAGCACATGGGCTTGAGGCTAACAGAGTGACTGAATGACCGAATGAATGAACACATACAATGTACTCTTTTAGAAACTACTTTTCCTATTTTTTTGTCTATTTTTCCCATTGAATATAAAGGTATATCTATCAATGAACATATTGAGGTAGGCACGTATGGATTACAGAGACAACCTTAAAGGAGTTTACATTAAAATAGATGAGATGAGGCATTTTTTATGAATAACACAATTCAGCAGAGACTAGCATAATGGAGGAGAAATGATATCCAGTTGAAGCTATTAGAAACTGACACACTGACTTGAATCCCGAAAGAATGAGGAAAATTTTAATGGGCAATGATTCAGAGGTGAAAGAAGATAGAAGCTGTGTGAACAAAGGCACAAATTTGGGGAAATACAGGCCATGCTACTGGAGCATTGAGTGGTTTCTTTTGAGTAGACTTCATAGTTTGTACGTGGGAAGGAGCAGTGAAAGATTAAGGAGATGGGAGCCCAATCATCAAGGATACTGACTGGGGGACAAAGAATAGGCAATTTACAGAACCAAAGATTTTTGAACAAAGGAATGGTGTGATTTTATTCCTTAAGTAGAAGACCACTTAGGGATATGAGAAAATTATAAGAGAAAAAATTATAAAGGAACCAATAAGAATAGACTGTTAAAACAGTAATGCCCCTATGGACAAGAAAAAAGCCGTGGAATCAGAAAAGAGGCAACAGATGAGAGATCATTAATTGAGGATGATGTAGAAAGCCAACACTTCTTTTGAAATAGTACTTTAAAAAAAAAAAAGGTAACTTTCACAAACATTACGAAAAATTCCAAAATGTAAAGCAACTACCTTATTCAATATTTCTGTCAAAATTGGTTAAAATGTTTCCTGCATATTCTCATAACTGGTGCTTTGATGATAACCAGTCTAAATTTGAACCTTCTTACCTTGGGTGCTTGCCTCTCCTTACCTTCTAAGCCTATTGAATATACAGGTGTACCGTTTGAGAAACTAAACCATTTTAGTTGCCCATTTTTCCCTAAATTATTTCAACTTGTTTCTTCTTTTAAATGAAATTAGACATCGCTTTTCTTAATGTGATGGCATCTTTTTATCAGTTTCATTCCAAAGACTATATATGTACCTTAACCCAAACCCAAATAAAATAATTTTAATATGGGAAATGTTATGCTGAATAAAACTTCTATTTATTCACTTGTGTCCTATTACCTATTTTCCTGTAATTCAAACATGAGAAAATTACTAAGCTTTATCTTGAACATTATCTTTGTTTTAACTTTGGAAATAATTTCAAGTTTATAAAAAGTTATGACAATGGTACTAAGAACAGCAAAATATCCTTCATGTAAATTCACCTGTTATTAACATTTCCCCCATTTACTTTATCACTTGTACTCTCTCTTGCCCCGTATGTGTGGATATATACACACATAACTTGTTTTTGTGAGGTATGTAAGGGTGAATTACAAACATCATCGCCCTTTATTCCTACATACTTCAGTGTGTTATTTCCTAAAAGTAAGGATATATTTTATATAACCACAGTACAATTACCAACTTCATAAAGTTATTTTGATATAGTAGTTTTACTAAATCAACCATTCATGTTCCAATTTTGTCAGTTGACCTAATAATGTCCTGCATAGTATTTTTCCCCTCTATTAGAGGATCAGTCTAGAGTCAAGTATTGTCTTTAATTTTTCTTTTTAGGCTCCTTTAGTCTAGAACATTGTAAGGAATATATAGCCTACCCTCTTCCCCTCCCCCTCATTTTGTATGTTGCTGATGTTTCCTTGTTATTAGATCTAGTTTACATTTTCTTGGCTACTATACTGCATAGCGGATGTGTTGTTCTCAGAATACCACATCTGGAGGCAGACACTGTCAGTCTGTCCCTCAGTAGTGACATGAATTTTGATCACACAGTCAAGGTGTTGTCTAGATTTTTTCACTGTAGACTTATTTTCCCTTTGCAATTAATAAACAGTCCATGGAAGACACTCTAAGACAGTACAAGTACTCTGCTCCACATAAAAATCTCATTTTAGACTTAGCATTTGTTGATGGTTCTTGCCTGATCCAGTCTTTACCATGATTGTTGCCAGTTGGTGATTTTTCCAACTCCAGCATTTCCTCTACATTCACCAGTCATCCCTTGGCATTCTGCTGTAAGCAAGAGCCTTCCCTCCCATCTCCTCCACTTATTTACTGGTCTATTATCAGTAAGAATTGTAAATTCCTACCTTCTCTGTGGCCTATAATTTATTACTGTAATGAATTGTTTTGGTGTTCAAATTGTCCTTGATTTGGCCAGTGGGAGCTCCTTCCAGCTGGCTGCTGTATTCTTGGCCCCATCATTCATTCATTCATTCATTCATTCCTCTCTCTCTCTCTCTCTCTCTGTCTCACTTGCTCACTCACTTTTGCACTCTCTTACTTTCTGGCGTAAGATGTTCCAAGCTCCTCTTGTACCTGCCCTGCTCTAGCCTTTGAATCAGCTATTTCTCCAAAGAGCCCTGGTGAACATTGTTTTTAAACTATGTTAATTGACATAGGGTGAGCAGGGCCTCCAGGACTAGGGTTGTGGATGGGGCAAGAGAAAGAGCAGGCTCTGTGCTGTCATAACTCTCCTTATCACTCAGGTACACCCTAGTAGGTGGTATGGCTGAAAACCACAGAACTGGAGATTCTTTTTCCCTAAAGATTGGGGTCTCACTATGTTGCCTAGGCTGTTCTCAAACTCTTGTTCAGGCATCCTCCTGCCTCTGTCTCCCAAGTAGCGGGAACTACAGGTGCGCACCACCACACCCAGCTCTGGAGATTTTTTTTTTTTTTCTTATTTTTCTGAAGATTCTTTAAAAGAATATTAAGAATATACTTTGATTCTAACACTTAAAAAATAAGTAAATCATTTTACTTTTTGTGTAAAGTATACCTTTATTTTGTTTTGTTTTGCAAGCTGAGGGAGTTAGTATGGAAGAGGGATTATGGTTACTCCTTAAGATTTCATTGTCTCTGTAATCTCTGTACTTCACCCTTCAATCTCTGATCAACTCCTAATCATAGGTGTGCTCACTTGTGTTAAATCAGTATCACCCTTTCCCATTTCCATGCTTGATATCCCTTGACTTTGAAGAGATAGCTGATTTTTCAAATGTATTTATCTTATAAATTTTTCATTTAGCCCTTTTTAAAATGAATGTTTCAAGTATTAATACCTGTTTTGTTTATTGCTGCCTCATTTTTAACTATTTGTTTATGCTTTAAGGGTTACCATAATGAAAGATAAAGATACCAGGAAGAGTAAAGGGGTTGCATTTATTTTATTTTTGGATAAAGACTCTGCACAAAACTGTACCAGGGCAATAAACAACAAACAGGTAAGCTATTCATCTCCATCGAGGTTTTTAGCCCCAAAGCCTTTATGCTCATCCAGGCCAAAAATGTGGGGATATAGTGGATCATCAAGTCTAATAGATATCTGTAGATTCTTAAGATAAATCTAACTTATGGAAAGAAAAGAGGTCAAACTGTACTGGGTTCTCAAAACATTGGTGGAATCTCAGGAATAAGAATACTACAGAATAGAATTTATCATACCTAAGTGACAATTGCTAAAAAATCCAAAATAAACTAGAATTGAAGATTTGAGAAAATTGATTAAATAATTAATTTTAGATTTCAATGAAATACATTCTACATTTACAGTTTTCTCTTGTTTAGTTATTTGGCAGAGTGATAAAAGCAAGCATTGCTATTGACAATGGAAGAGCAGCTGAGTTCATCCGAAGGCGAAACTACTTTGATAAATCTAAGTGTTATGAATGTGGGGTAAGTAAACCTAAAACTTAATGTAACTTTCCATAGTTTAAGATACTTTTCACGTCAGTCTTTTATTTTTGCTCACCAAAACTGACTGGCTAAACCAGGTTATGAAAATGCTTTATTTTTTAATATTTATTTTTTTGAGACAGGGTTTTCCTCTGTCACCCAGGCTGGAGTGCAGTGATGCAATCACAACTCACTGCAGCCTCCACCTCCTGGGCCCAGGTGATCGTCCCACCGCAATGTCCAAGTAGCTGGGACCACAGGCATGCACCATCACACCCTGCTTAATTTTTTAATTTTTTTGTAGAGGCAGGTTGTTCCTATGTTGCCCAGGCCAATCTCAAACTCCTGGGCTCAAGCAGTCCTCCCACCTCAACCTCCCAAAGTGCTAGAGTTACAAGTGTTAGCCACTGTGCCTGGCCTAGTTGTTTCACGTAGGGACTCTAAACTCATCAAAGTAAATTCAGTTGAAATGCACTGTGTAAAGATAACCTGAGTTGGGTAATACAAAGTGGTATTTTCTCTAGTTCCTAAATCTTTGAAAATCACTAGTTTTAAAAGTGTTAGACTGATTACTTATGTCACTGTCTTGCAAGATTTTAGTAACTCATAAATTTTTGTTAATAGGATATTGCCTGTTTCTGTACCAGTTTTTAAGTGTCACAGTTCAATAGCAACATTATCATGTGACCTTATCCACTATGGGATATTGTGTTTTGAAGTTTTTAATTTTTTCCTATTAGTATTGCTAGTGTTTTATAACTGAACTATCCTCACATTTTCTTCTTTGGTTCTCTTCATGATCTGTCATTATCCATTTAAAGTTTTGGTGATGAGGAGGAAAAGACAGTCATAGAATAATTTTGTATAAGATCTGTATTGGTACCAAGAGAATTTTAGTCTGGTTCTCACAGGTGTAAGTTTGTAAAATGACCATATAAAATACTTAAGAAACAGGCCGGGCACAGTGGCTCATGCCTGTAATCCTAGCACTTTGGGAAGCTGAGGTGGGTGGATCACTTGAGGTCAGGAGTTCAAAAGCAGACTGACCAACATGGTGAAACCCCGTCTCTACTAAAAATACAAAAAAAATTAGCCAGGCGTGGTGACAGACACCTGTGATCCCAGCTACTTGGAAGGCTGAGGCAGGAGAATCACTTGAACCCAGGAAGCAGAGGTTGCAGTGAGCCGAGATCACTCCACTGCACTCCAGCCTGGGCAACAGAGCGAGACTCCGTCTCAAAAATAAAAATAAAAATAAAATACTTAAAAAACAGAGTCGAGAGGTAGTAATGGGGAGCTGGGGAGAGAATCATGGAGAGATACCATCCTGGCTACAAAATCACATGGAAGATGCAAAGAAATGGCTTGAGGTCCTCTACCCCACTGTCACTCCCCATACCCCCCACAAAAAAGATAACTAAATAAACAGACTGACGGATGAATGAATAGAAAGAGTGAGCAAGCAGTCGCTTGGATACATACTGATTCTGTCAATTCCTATGATTCTGAAACCTCTTAAGTAAACACTTTAGAAACTTTTCCAAAGTTCTGAGTTTTGTAAAAGAAAGAAAGGGAGGGAGGGAAGGTAGTTACATTCAGATTGGTATATATCTTCATATTCACAGTGAATATTAAGTTATCTGAGAAATCCTAGATGAATCAGTTGTTTCCTTTTGGTATATGGATCCATAGAGTTGTTATATTTTTTACATTTTTATATTTAATTTCCCTCCTTCCAAAAAAACCTATTTATATTTACTTAGCCTGGTTTTTCTAAAGTTATTTCATTAAATCATTTTTAGTATGGGGTATGTTAATATGTTTTGCTATAATATTATTCCAAAACACAGTTTCAGATATGCTTCTCTAACTATATTTTCTCAGCAGCTCATTAACAGTAAGTAACCTCTCTTAGGTTGGGCCATGTCCTAGGTATACAAAGTGCATAGTCTGTCTGCTCTGTCAAATATACTGGAAAAGCATGATTATTGTTCCCTTCTATTGTTCTAACCTTGGCTCAGTCCCCACACCCTACCCTGACATACCTCTTAAATGGAATTGTAGTGAGCTGATGTCCAGATTATAGTTGAGCTGTTATGTTTTACAAGTCAATGTTCTAGCTAAGTAGGAATAATAGCCTAGTCCAGCATTGTCAAATGAGAATATAATGCAAGCCACGTATGTTACTAAGTCTTCAGAAATCCAATGTGTATTTTACCTTTACACTACATATCAATTCAGACAAGTTCTCAATAGCCACATTGGCTGGCTAGTGGCTACTGTAATTGGATAGTGCAACTGTAGTCAGCATATGAAAGGGAAAAAAACGAAAGTAATTCATAGGAAAAGTGAGGAAGAAATTTTCCATTTGTTTTTTGTTTTTTTGTTTGTTTTTTGAGACAGGGTCTTGCTCTGTTGCCCAGGCTGGCGTGAAGTAGCACAATCTCGGCTCACTGCAGTCTCTGCCTCCCGGGTTCAATCAATTCTTGTGCCTCAGTCTCCTGAGTAGCTGGGATTACAGGCGCGTGCCACCACGCCCAGCTAATTTTTGTGTAGTTAGTAGAGACAGGGTTTTTCCATGTTGGCCAGGCTGGTCTTCAGCTCGCTTCCTCAGGTGACCCGTCTGCCTCAGTCTCCCAGTGCTGGGGTTATAATCCCAGCAATCCCAGTGCTGGGATCCCAGCGCTGGGATTACAGGCTTGTAATCCACCATGCCTAGCCCAAAAGAGTTTTTTTTTTTGTTTTTTTTTTTGAGACGGAGTCTCGCTGTGTTACCCAGGCTGGAGTGCAGTGGCACAATCTCTGCTCACTGCAAGCTCCGCCTCCCGGGTTCACGCCATTCTCCTGCCTCAGCCTCCGAGTAGCTGGGACTACAGGCGCGCACCACCACGCTCGGCTAATTTTTTTGTATTTTTAGTAGGGATGGGGTTTCACCGCATTAGCCAGGATGGTCTCGATCTCCTGACCTCGTGATCCACCCGCCTCGGCCTCCCAAAGTGCTGGGATTACAGGCTTGAGCCACCGCACCCGGCCCAAAAGAGTATTAAGCAACATATCGGAAATTAACAGGATATCCTCATTTTATCAGTAACTTAAGATGTTTACATTTAGGGTAAATGATCCATTTAAATTTTGATTTTTTTTTTTTTTTTTTTTTTGAGACGGAGTTATTTGCTCTGGTCACCCAGGCTGGAGTGCAGCGGCACAATCTCACCTCACTGCCACCTCCACCTCCTTGGTTTAAGCAATTCTCCTACCTCAGCCTCCTGAGTAGCTGGGGCTACGGGTGTGTGCCACTACGCCCAGCTAATTCTTTGTTTGTTTGTTTGTTTTTTAGTAGAGATGGGGTTTCCCCATTTTGGCCAGTCTGGTCTCGAACTCCAGACCTCAGGTGATCCACCCGCCTCAGCTTCCCAAAGTGCTGGGATTACAAGCGTGAGCCACCACACCTGACCGAACTGTTTTATATCTTGAATTTTGAGATTTAAATGTTTGAGAGAAGACTACTACTTCTACTCTTAGTAAAACCACTAAATAGTCCTAAATGTTAATTTTAACTGAGAGTTACAATGTCACCTTCTAATTAATGTCACATTATCATTAATGTCTTTCTATGTAGTCCCAGTATGGGAATATTCCTTTTTAAATTCGAAAACCTTTTAGTAAGGCCGGGTGTGTGACTCACGCCTGTAATCCCAGCACTTTGGGAGGCCAAGGCGGGTGGATCACGAGGTCAGGAGATCGAGACCATCCTGGCTAATATGGTGAAACCCTGTCTCTACAAAAAATACAAAAATAAAAAATTAGCCGGGCATGGTGGCAGGTGCCTGTAGTCCCAGCTACTCGGGAGACTGAGGCAGGAGAATGGCGTGAACCCAGGAGGTGGAACTTGCAGTGAGCCTAGATCGCGCCACTGCACTCCAGTCTGGGCGACACAGCAAGACTCCATCTCAAAAGAAAAAAAACCTTTTAGTATTAGAGTACCAGGCAAGATTTTGTAAATAACAAATATGGTATTTTTTCTTTCCTTTTTAATGGGAAACAAAAGGAAAGTGGACACTTAAGTTACGCCTGTCCGAAAAATATGCTTGGAGAACGTGAGCCTCCAAAGAAGAAAGAAAAAAAGAAAAAAAAGAAAGTTCCTGAACCAGAAGAAGAAATGTATGTATATTATTCTTACTAAATACATTATCATGTTGCTTTTGTCTTTTGGTTGGTTGCTTTTGCCTATTGGTTGGTTACATTCCAATTTGTTTTTCTTTATTTAAGTGAGGAAGTAGAAGAAAGTGAAGATGAAGGGGAGGATCCTGCTCTTGACAGCCTCAGTCAGGCCATAGCATTCCAGGTATTTTTCTTTTAAAAGGCATCATGCAATAGCTGACTGGGTTTATAGTCCTTGCTTACTTCATTGATCACCTCATGGCAACCTCTCTTTTTCCCCCTAACCTCCTAAGCCTTAGGAGACAAGCTGTTTCTCTGAGGTAGTGTGAATGAAAAGTTCCCATTGGTTCTTCCTAGATTTTTAAGGGCCCCACAACACTTACTATCTTAATCTTTTTTCATTTAAAAAATGAGCAGAACTATTTACTCAAAGTGAGTATAGCCCAACAGAAAAGATTTTTTTTAGAAATTGCCTAGGATAATTTTGAGTAAGATTGTGAGATGGGACAGAACTTGGGAAGGGAGCAGATCTTATTGTCTGCATGAACTGGGAGGGTGGGAAGTAATGGCATTTGTGGTATGTTTTTGTCATGTTTTGAATTAATGAACCATAAATAATATTAAACAGGCTATTGGTTTTGTTTTGTTTTTTGAATCACAGCAAGCCAAAATTGAAGAAGAACAAAAAAAATGGAAACCCAGTTCAGGAGGCCCCTCAACATCAGATGATTCAAGACGCCCAAGGATAAAGAAAAGCACATATTTCAGTGATGAGGAAGAACTTAGTGATTAAAATCTTGCCCTAGCACAGTAATAAAAATCAAGATTTGTTAATAACAATCTTGAAGAGCTAATTTTAATAAAAATAAGAAAAGTTAGTACTATCATGTTAATACTATTATTGTTATCCCAAGAAAAAAGATATTTTAAAAATTTATTTGAAAAGTTCATTATAAGGGCTTTATTCATGCCTGATTTGTTTACGAGGACTTCTGAAATTAATCCTTAAAACTGAAACTTCCTGAAGACCGAAAAGTTGAATGATCTATTGTTACTTATGTTAATAAACTTTTCAAGAGAATTTTGTCTTTAAATATGGGTGTTTTGTCATCATATTTCTTGTAGCTTTATCCCAATCTGGATAAATTGTAAATACCTATAAAATAAATTGTATATACCTATAAAATATAAAGTCACATAGCTCTAAAAGGCTTAAAATCAAACACAGGTGTTACTTGTCTGCCCTACCCATAGCACCAAATTCCATTCCCTAGAAGAAACTACTCATATGTGCACACGTGTTGTTAAATAAAATACATATATTTCTGTCAATAAAAGAATAAAGGAGAATTATTCAATCTCTTATACTTCTACCTTCCTCAATCTTCCCAGTGTGGCTGTGTTAAAAATTTGGGGGAAATCCATACATATATTTTTTAATGACCATGTAAATAGTTTTCACTTCTGAGCCAAGGAGTATGCTATGATTACATTTTTCCTAGAGTTAATAGTTGTCTATTTTTTTCCATGTATCGTCTTTGTATTTATGACTAAATCTTCCCATTCTGTCTGCAGGTGGTTATATGGGAGTGGGATTAGCCTTTAATTTTCTACTTTGTATATTTCTATATTGTTTAACTTTGTAAGAATATCCATTAATTACTTTTTAACTAGTAAAAGCAATAAAAATAAGTTAATACTATTATGGTAATACTATTATTGTCATCCCAAGAAAAAATATATTAAAAAGAGATTTGAAAAGTTCATTATAAAAGCTTTATTTGTGTTTCCACTTTGAAAACTACAAAGTGTTAACCACCCATCAGCAAAGAATCTTCCAGATCACAGCAAGACAGACAGAAGGATTGAATGCAGTACTCAACCATTTGTTTGGCCATTAGTCAAATACAACAGTTTTGGGTTTTTGGTTTTTTTTTTTAATTTTTATTTATTTATTTTTAAAACGGAGTCTCACTCTGTTGCCCAGGCTGGAGTGCAGTGGTGCGATCTCAGCTCACTGCAACCTCCACCTCCCCAATTCAGACGATTTTCTTGCCTCAGCCTAAGTAGCTGGGATTACAGGCACACACTACCACATCCAATTAATTTTTGTATTTTGTTAGTAGAGATGAGGTTTCACCATGTTGGTCAGGCTAGTCTCAAACTCCTGACCTCATGATCCACCTGCCTCAGCCTCCCAAAGTGCTGAAATTACAGGCGTGAGCCACCATGCCTGGCGTACAGTTTTAAAGCAAAGAAAAAAATTGAGAAAAGATTTGCCACAAATTTAAGTTTCTATGAATACCTGAAGACAGACTCTAGTAGGAAATAAATTAGTGACAAATAGAGTATTTAGAAGATAAAATAGGCCAGGTGCAGTGACTCATAACTGTAATCCCAACACATTGGGAGGCCAAGACAGGAGGACTGCTTGAGGCCAGAAGTTTGAGCCCAGCCTGGGGAAAATAAGGAGACTGTCTTGACAAAAAATAAAATTAGCCACTCGCACCTGTAGTCCTAGATACTTGGGAGGCTGAAGCGGGACAACCTGGGAAACAGCATGATCCTGTCTTTAAAAAAAAAATTTTTAAAAAGGAAAAAAGTTTATCATTACTTATCAAGGAAATCTATTACAACCAGGGATACATCAAAATTTACCTAATTAGGAAAACCACTTCATTGTTGGTGAGGATGACATTAAGAGCACTTGTGGTATTGTATACTGGCCCTGAATCAATTCTGAAGGGTAATTTAACAATAAATATCAAACGTTAAGTATGTTCTATTTTTTGAACTAGAAATTACATTATATTTTATCCTAGGATTCTAATCAGAAATGCAGGTATTTATGTACAAACATATATTATTTAAAATTCAAAACAAATAATTGTCAGCTGGGCACGGTGGCTCACATCTGTAATCCCAGCACTTTGGGAGGCCAGGGCAGGTGGATCACTTGAGGCCAGGAGTTTGAGACCAGCCTGGCCAACATAGCGAAACCCCATCTGTACTAAAAATGCAAAAGTTAGCCAGCCACGGTGACACACGCCTGTAATTCCAGCTACTCAGGAGACTGAGGCACAAGAATCGCTGGAACCAGGGAGGCAGAGGCTGCAGTAAGCCGAGATCGCGCCACTGCACTCCAGCCCTGGGTGATAGAGTGAGACTCTGTCTCAAAAAAAGAAAGAAAAAGAATCATCAACAGCAAACTAAAGCATGATGCATTTGCAATAATAGATTATTAGGAAGCATTAAAATGTTTCAAAGAATTTTTAATTGTATGAAAAAACATTCCAGATATAATGTCAAGTGTAAAACACTTGTTATAGATGGATACATATCTACATATGGAAGGGGGAAATGCGTACTGCTAAAGGAGCAATGCAGAGTGGTTCAGAGTATGCTCTTTTTTTTACTGTATTAAGGAAATTTTTTTTTTTTTTTTTTTTTTTTTTGAGATGGAATCTTGCTCTGTCACCCAGACTGGAGTGCAGTGGCACAATCTCTGCTCACTGCAAGCTCCGCCTCCCGGGTTCACGCCATTCTCCTGCCTCAGCCTCCTAAGGAGCTGGGACTACAGGCGCCTGCCACCAAGTCTGGCTAATTTTTTGTATTTTTAGTAGAGACGGGGTTTCACTGTGTTAGCCAGGATGGTCTCGATCTGACCTCATGATCCGCCCGCCTCGGCCTCCCAAAGTGCTGGGATTACAGGCGTGAGCCACCGCGCCCAGCCGAGACTATGCTCTTTTTTTGACAGATACACTTAGGTTCCTATGGCCATGTTGCCACTTAAAGCTGCTGATCGTAGGCAATTTACTTAACCTGAGTTATATGAAAATGAAGAAGGTTAAAGCAACACAGAAGGACAAATATTGTATGATACCACTTACATGAGGCACCTGGAATAAGCAACATATAGACAGAAAATAGAGGTTACCAGGGTCTGAAGGGAGGTTAAAAGGGGGGTAGTTATTTAATGCATACAGTTTCTGTTTCAGTTGATGAAAAGTTCTGGAAATGGCTAGTGGTGATGGTTGCTCAATACTGTGAATGTACCTAATGGCACTAAGTTGTACATGTAAAAATGGGTAAAATGGGCCGGGCGTGGTGTCTCATGCCTGTAATCCTAGCAGTTTGGGAGTCTGAGGCAGGCAGACTGCCTGAGCTCAGGAGTTTGAGACCAGCCTGGCCAACAGGGTGAAACCCCGTCTCTACTAAAATAGAAAAAAATAGCCGAGTGTGGCAGTGTGCGCCTGTAGTCCCAACTACGCGGGAGGCTGAGACAGAAGAATTGCTTGAACCCAGGAGGCGGAGGCTGCAGTGAGTCACGATCATGCCACTACACTCCAGCCTGGGTGACAGAGCAAGACTCTGTCTCAAAAAAAAAAAAAAAAAAGGTAAATTTTATGTGATGTATATTTTATCACACACGCACAAAAAAAAAACATGTGCCTCAAGTGACAGGACTGCATAGAAAAAAATGTGCAAACATAACTAAAAATTTTTTGTAAAGTGTAATTAGGCCACCAAGCCCTCCCCACAGCCCACCAAGTCATGCTGAACCATCACACCTGCAAGCCCCTTCCTTGTGGTCTACATCCAGAATAATATTAAGATAGGTTTCCCACCACAGGCAAGGGATTGGAGGGGTCCTTCCCCAGGAGAAAATACACACAGCTTGAGATATTCGCCCTAAAGAAAATGTTCAGTAATAAAGCCCTCCAAGTTAATATGCCCAAAGCAACGCTAGTGAAATATGCTTTAATCAGGTTTTCAGTGCTTCACATTCAAATATGAACAGACACATAAGCATCAACAAACATTTGAGGAAAGCCTGTAATACAACAGAAACCCAAACAAGCATACCACAAAAGAGAGCTTTAAGAACAATTCTGGCTTTGAGAATCTATCTATCCCCTACGGTTTCAGAAAAAGAGACTGTGAACCTGTGATGAACTTGGAGTTTCTTTTTTTTTTTTTTTTTTTTGAGATGAAGTCTCGCTCTGTCACCAGGCTGGAGTGCAGTGGTGCAGGCGCAATCTCAGCTCACTGCAACCTCTGCCTCCTGGGTTCAAGTGATTCTCCTGCCTCAGCCTCCTGAGTAGCTGTGACTACAAGCGTGCACCACCACCACCACACCCGGCTAATTTTTGTATTTTTAGTAGAGATGGGGTTTCACCATGTTGACCAGGATGGTCTCGACCTCCTTACCTCATGATCTGTCCACCTTGGCCGCCCAAAGTGCTGGGATTACAGGCGTGAGCCACCGTGCCAGGCCTGTTTTTGTTTGTTTGTTTGTTTGTTTGGAGTTTCACTCTTGTTGCCCAGGCTGCAGTGCAATGGCATGATCTCAGCTCACTGCAACCTCCACATCCTGGATTCAAGTGATTCTCCTGCCTCAGCCTCTCATGTAGCTGGGATTACAGGTGTGTGCCATCATGCCCAGCTAATTTTGTATTTTTTTAGTAGAGATGGGGTTTCACTGTGTTGGTCAGGCTGGTTTCAAACTCCTGACCTCAATTGATCCATCTGTCCTAGCCTCCCAAAGTGCTGGGATTACAGGCGTGAGCCACTGTGCCTGGCCAACTTGGTAGTTTCTAATAAGTACTTGTCTAGCAGAGAATGCCCTTCTTGCCCTTCTTGCTGGATATGACTAATGGTTTTTTTTTTTTTTCCTTCTGCAGTCATTTACTCATTTGCTTTTTTGACTAGATGCCTTATTCTGAAATTGTCAATTACAGTTTTCAGAGTATCATGAAATTCAATTATGACCACATAGGACATTTATAAATTTTGCATGTTAATTTATTCCTTTGTTTTATAAGCTATAAGTGTGTGTATATATGTGCTCTACAGCCAGGTGTGGTGGCATGCACCTGTAGTCCCAGCTCCTGGAGAGGCTAAGGTGGGAGGTTCCCTTGAGCCCAGGAATTTAAGTCCAGCTGGGCAACAGAGTAACACCTTGTCTCTAAAAAACAAATAAAATTGAATTTAAGTAATATTTTTGGCCGGGTGTGGTGGCTCATGCCTGTAATCCCAGCACTTTGGGAGGCCAAGGCAAGAGGATCTCTTGAAGCCAGGAGTTCAAGACAGCCTAGGCAGCAAAGTGAGACCCTGACTTTATAAAAATAAAAAATAACTTTTTTTAATTAAAAAAATAAAAACTATGTTTTAAATGCTTAAATATTAAAACCTTGATTACCATACCTAGAAAAGTACTTGAAAGCTTTACATAGAATATGCCACAGATCAGTAACTTAGGTTCAATCATTGATGGAGGGCTGGAAATCTAATTTTTAAAGTGGGGAGGAAACTATTGGATCATATAACTAAGCCGTCCAGCTTCAGAAATGGATAAAAGAGATAAAAATGTAATTAGAAATATCTTTTTCTTTGTTTTACCACTGCTTTCCTCTGTACTTCCTTTATTTTTCAACAAGCTTTCTTCATATGATGGTAGAGATAACCATCAGTATCTCTAAAACTAAGAATCCCAACAAAGAAAACCCCTTTCCCAATGGTCCCAGCAAAAGTTCCTGATTGGCTAGGTCTCTGTCACAGTCCCCATTCCTGGAAATAAGGAGTAGAGTCAGTCCCACCCAAACTACATAGAATGAAAGTGTTCCTGTGCAACGCAGTATCTATCTTCAGTTTGGAAGCAATATGGAAATTACCCTGTCTAAAGAATCTTAAGCTTAAAACCCTCCTTTCAACATTTCCAAGGGCAGAACACTGAGACAGCTGAGCAGAACACACAAAGAAAATAAAGATTCAGGGCGGGCGCAGTGGCTCACGCCTGTAATCTCAACAGTTTGGGAGGCTAAGGCAGGTGGATCACCAGAGGTCAGGAGTTCGAGACCAGCCTGACCAACATAGTGAAACCCCGTCTCTACTAAAACAACAAAATTAGCCAGGTGTGGTGGCGCATGCCTGTAATCCCAGCTACTTGGAAGGCTGAGGCAGGAGAATTGCTTGAACCCAGGAGGCATAGGCTGCAGTAAGCTGAGATCACGCCACTGCACTCCAGCCTGGGCAACAGAGTGAGACTCTGTCTCAAAAAAAAAAAAAAAAAGAAAGAAAGAAAGTGAAAACCTCCTTGGAAAGCAATTTGATAAGCACTATTACTTAAACTAACAACATGAACAGTTGCAGTCAGACTGAGCCCTCAGTCCAGAGAATGGGCTTACGCCATTGTCAATTTTTTTTTAAACACTGCATTTATAAGACCCAAATTTTAAGAATCCTTATATACTACTATAGATAAAGACAACCAGTTAACAATTTTAGTTAAGCTATGGCACCTAGAAGAAATAAGCAGACCAGAAACATAAAAGCTTTTATAGAAGGCAGATTCCTTTCTGGCATGTTGCACTTTTCATCAGCACATCTTTGCAAGATGCACGGTTTCATGTGAAACACATAATCTTTTTTTCAAAGAGATGGTATAGTTTGCTTAGAGCCTCATAAGTATATTTAAGCTAAGTTAAATACTAAAAATGGCTTTTAACAAATTACCTGAAAGACAAATTATATCACATATTTAGCACTATGTTTAAGGCACTGTTCTAAACACATTATAAATATGAAATAATGGAATCCCTTTTAGGTATTGTTTTCATCATTATACAGATGACAGAGCTAAGGCACAGAGAGGCAAAGTAATTCACCCAAAGCCACAAAGTCAGTAAGTAGCATGATGAGGTTTTAAATGCAGGGTACAATGTATGTTATTTTGGAGATGGATACACAAAAAAGTCCTATGCATGACTTACCAAAAATAAATAAATAAATAAAATATAAAAATAAAGGAAAAGCTTGGGCAGGTGGCTCACACCTATAATCCCAGCACTTTGGGAGGTCAAGGCGGGCCAATCACCTGAGGTCGGGAGTTCGTGACTAGCCTGACCAACATGGAAAAACCCCATCTCTACTAAAAGTAGAAACTTAGCCGGGCACATGCTTGTAATCCCAGCTACTTGGGAGGCTGAGGCAGGAAAATCACTTGAACCAGGGAGCTGGAGGTTCCAGTAAGCCAAGATCGGGCCATTGCACTCCAGCCTAGGCAAAAAGAGTGAAACTCTGTCTCAAAAAAAACAAAAAAGAAAAAGAAAAAGAAAAGCCCTGACTTCACCACCACTAAATATATACATGTAACACTTGTACCCCATAAATTTATACAAAGACAATTTTTTAAAAATAAGAGAAATAAAGCCAAACAAACTTGCTCTAGAGTCAATATGCTATCTCTATGCTATGATGCTTCTCTCAAAAAGTACTCCAATGATATGACTGGCTGGGCGCAGTGGCTCACACCTGTAAACCCAGCACTCTGAGAGGCCGAGGGGGATGGATCACCTCAGGTCAGGAGTTCAAGATCAGCCTGCCCAACATGGCGAAACCCTATCTCTACTAAAAATACAAAAATTAGCCAGGCATGGTGGCATTCACCTGTAGTCCCAGCCACCCAGGAGGCTGAGGCAGGAAAATCACTTGAATCCAGGAGGCAAAGGTTGCAGTGAGCAGAGATCGTGCCACTGCACTCCAACCTGGGTGACAAAGCGAGACTCCGTCTAAAAAACAAAAACAAAAACAACAACAACAAAATTATAGTACTGCCTTATCAACTAGGAGATGGTGGTTTTAAATTTCATTTTACATGCATAAGAATAACAATTTGTTTTACTTCATCTTAAAGAATTTTCACAGGTGGAAGTATTCTTGGAATAACCAACAAATTTTAAAGTTAAAAGAGTAAATATATTATGCCCTAGTGCTTTCTTTAAAAAAATTAAAAATAATTTCCACTTGGAAGTTTAATGAGATCTCAGACTTATCTGTCCAAAACCGAACCCCTGGTCTTCCAAACCAGCTATACTCCCACCTTTTCCTATTTCTGTTTGGTTTCGCTTTGAGACAGTCTCACTCTGTTGCTCAGGCTGGAATGCAGTGGCTCACTGCAGTCTTGACCTCCCAGGTTCAAGTGATCCACCCATTTCAGCCTCCCAAGAAGCTGGGACTACACGTGTGTGCCACCACTCCCAGCTAATTTTTTTTTTTTTTTTTTCCTGTAGAGGTGAGGCCTCCCTACGTTGCCTGGTCTTGAACTCCTGGGCTCAAGCAATCCTCCCACCTCAGCCTCCCAAAGTGCTGGGATTACAAATGTGAACCACCACACCTAGCTTCCATTTCTGTTAATGTTAACTCCATTAGCTCAGGCCAAAGAATTTGGAGTTATCCTCGTTTCCTCTTTTTTTTTTTTTTTTTTTGAGACAGAGTCTCGCTGTGTCATCCAGGCTAGAGTGCAATAGCATGATCTCGGCTCACTGTAACCTCCACCTCCCGGGTTCAAGCGATTCTCCTGCCTCAGCCTCCCAAGTAGCTGGCACTACCTGTGCCTGCCACCACGCCCAGCTAATTTGTTTTGTATTTATTTTAGTAGAGATGGGGTTTCACTATGTTGGCCATGCTGGTCTTGAACTCCTGACCTCGTGATCCACCTGCCTTGGCCTCCCAAAGTGCTGGGATTACAGGCATAAGCCACCGCACCAGGCCGTCTCCTCTCGTTTTCTTACACGCCTACATCTAAGTCACAAGCTCTTGGCTCTGTCTTTAAAATATGTTCAGATATATGAAGTTAATGTACTGCAATCACCTTGGCCCACAACACCATCTCACTAGAATTACTGCAATTGCCTTTTTTTTTTTTTTTTTTTTAAGACAGAATCTTGCTCTATCGCCAGGCTGGAGTGCAGTGGTACAATCTCAGCTCACTACAACCTCCAACTCCCTGGTTCAAGGGATTCTCCTGCCTCAGCCTCCCAAGTAGCAAGGATTATAGGCATGCGCCACCATGCCCAGCTAATTTTTGTATTTTTGGATTTTTAGCCACCGTACCCCACCTGCAGTTGCCTCCTAAGTACTCTGCATAGAGCTGCCAGAGTGATCCTTTTAAAAGTAAGACAGGCCAGGCACGATGGCTCATGCCTGTAATCCCAGCACTTTGGGAGGCCGAGGTGGGTGGATTACCTGAGGTCAGGAGTTCAAGACCAGCCTGGCCAATGTGACGAAACTCCATCTCTACTAAAAAAATACAAAACTTAACCGGGTGTGGTAGTGGGTGCCTGTAATCCCAGCTACTGGGGAGGCTGAGGCAGAAGAATCGCTTGAACCTGGGAGGCAAAGGTTGCAGTGAGCTGAGATCACATCATTTCACTCCAGCTTGGACAACAACAGTGAAACACTATCTCAAAAAAGGTAAGACAGACATAACCCTCCGCTCAAAGTCTCCCCTGGCTTTTCATCTTCCTCAGAGTTAAAGCTAAAGTTTTAACAATGACCTAGATACATAAGGTCCCAAAAGAAGGGCTCTGTGTCTCTCATCTCATCACCTACAATTCACCTCCTAGGTTAGTTTACTGTAGCCACTCTGGCCTCCTTACTGTCTCTCACATTCAACAGGCAGGCACCCACCTGAGAACTTTTGCAATAGATACTTTGTCAGTTTGAGCATTCTTTCTCCTGGTTTGTTTTCCTCCCTCCCTTCCTCCTTCCCTCCTCCCTCCCTTCTTCCCTCCTCCCTTCCTCCTTCTTTCCTCCTTTCTTCCTTCCTCCTTCCTTCCCCACCATGCCCCACTATCCTGTACCCATATAAACCCCAAACCCCAGAATCGGATGAGGAGATGACAAGACAACCAGATGAACAGCAGAACGACATGGCAGAGAAAGAGAAGAGAAGGAACATCTGAATGACAAGAGGAGTTCTCCTGGGGGTGGTCGGACAGGAGTTCAGCAGCTGGACAGCCAAACTCCAGTGGGAGATCATCGTCCCACTCCATCCCCACTTCTGGCTCCCCATCCATCCCACTGAGAGCCACCTCCACTGCTCAATAAAACCCCTGCATTCAGGGGTGTTTGTGTGTGACCTGATTCTTCTGGGATGCTGGACAAGAGCCTGGGGTATAGAGAGCTGTCACACTGGCCCTGTGCCCTTGCAGAAAGGCAGAGGGTCCACTGAGCTGGTTAACACTGAAGTTGTCCACGGACCGCAAGGCCAAAAGGGCACACTGTAACACACACCCACTCAGGCTCCTGCACCTGTCTGTGTGCTCCCTTTCCTATAAGGGGTTTAGCCATGGCAGTGACTGAACAGATGAGCCACACCCCTGTCGCATGTCCTGTGAGGGGGGTCAGATAATTCTCCAGTTCCATCTGGGGGCTTGTCCAGGATACAATTGAAGAATGGTGAGCTAAAATGTGATACTAGGCTGGCCACAGTGGCTCACACCTTTAATCCCAGCACTTTGGGAGCCTAGGCGGGCAGATCACGAGGTCAGGAGATTGAGACCATCCTGGCTAACATGGTGAAACCCCATCTCTACCAAAAATACAAAAAAATGAGCCAGGCTTGATGGCGGGTGCCTGTAGTCGCAGCTACTCCAGAGGCGGAGGTAAGAGAACGGCGTGAACCTGGGAGGCGGAGCTTGCAGTGAGCCGAGATCTCTGTCTCCAAAAAAAAAAAAAAAAGAAAAGTGAAACTGTCAGATCTGCCTCTTTTCCAAGACCCTGCCACCCCTGTCTTTCCTGCTCCGTTTCCCTCCACGGAGGTCTAGTTGCCTAGTTGACACCTGGGACTGGAGGAAAGCTCTAGGGCAACCGAAGGCATTTTTGCTGGAAGATCCCAAGACTGAACTCCAGTGGCCAGGACTTCCAGACTTCACTTGGTATCTTTTCTTCTCTCACAGTTTGAAATGGCTCTTATCTCTTCCTTTATAATGTTAAGGTTTTGCTACAGACTGCAGCAATGATATTAAATAGAATGAGTGTTTGGCTCAGTCATCAAAGGTGCAATTCAGAACAATGTGGTTTCCATTTATTCTTAGAGTTGCCATCCTCACCCTTACCCCGACAGCCACAGGCGCATGCGGCACACACCTCCTCTCCTTACCCACTCCCCTCCTGGCTCAGACGTGTGGCATGTCCACAGCATGCAAAAGCCATACCCGACCGCCCGGAGAAAACCATGGCTGCCACTGGGACCTTGCGCGGCCCTACGCGGTGGACTGGCTGTTGCTTCCCACCCACTGAACCAACACCAACTTTTCCTCCCCTGGCCAAGGAGTTCAGCCCTGTAGGAACCAGGGGAAGGATACACAGATGAAAGGAATCCATTTGCACTGAGCAAGGGGTTCTTCCCGTAGGACCTCCCCCTTGCATCCCTTAAGCTGTTTTTTGTTTTTCCTTTTCTAAATAAGGGTGTTCCTGTGGCCAGCACTCTGCTTATGATAGGGAAAATAACAGAGGAGTGGCCCTGCTGGCTGATAACTGCAAATTCGGCAGGGCTCATTTGAGACTTAATCTAAACAGATACAGACAGCCCCTGCAATACTTTTTTTTTTTTTTTTTTTTGTCTCAAACTTGATTCCAAGTTTCAGGCTGAAGCCATAGAAAGGAAAACCAGGTCTGCTGGATCCAAAGCCAGGCAATAGGCACAATGTAAATGGACAGGACCAATTCCTGCCAACTAAACCCCCCACCTCATGGAAAGAGGTCATGCTCCATGGCATAAATGAGGCCCAGGGAGCCCAAAGGTTGCCAGCAGTAGGGAGGAGGGAGGCATAGGTGAGTGTGGATAAACCCTATTCTCTAGGCCTTTCCTGCCTCATGGGTGCATGCCACGTTGGCACCCATGGGTGGCACCTGCCAAGGTCACTGGGACTTGGGGATAAGACAGAAGAAAACAGGGGGACACTCATTTTCCCTCTCACACCCCAAGTTGTCACTGAAAGAAGGAAGGGAAATGAAGGACACCTCTGTTCTCTGTCTTTCAGAATGGGCAACCAGCTCTCTTCACCACCCCCAGCTTATACTCCTCAGGAGCGTGTCCTGAACCACTGAGGCTGCTTTGACACTCAGAATCTGGAGGGAACATGCTTTATAGCCCGCTGCACAAAGGTTTGGCCAAATTGGGAAGGACTGGCTTGGCCTCAGGAAGGCACTACTCATTTCAATGCCATCCGGCAGTTGGACCTTTTCTGTAGATGTGAGGACAGATGGTCTGAGGTCCCATTGAAACAGGCTTTCTGTACCTTGCAGGACAATCCAGACCTTTGCTGACAGTGTAGGATTGATCCAGCCCTCCTGTTTTGCCATCTCAGGAAAAGCTGCAAGGGGCAAGCCCAGGGAACTAAAGAATCCCAGAGACACCCCCAGCAGAAAAGCCAGCTCTCTCTGGCCCTGCTCCTCCAGGTCCATCCCAACCTCCCTATCCAGCTTCAGCCTCTCACTTGTCCCCTCCTACAAAATCCTCACACTAGACAAGCCTCAGTCTCACTCTTGCCCCTCCAACAGACACCTGGTGAATCTGGCCCCAGTGAGATCCAGGTCCCCTTCTCTCTACAGGACTTAAGGCAAGTTAAGGGGGATCTTGGTAAGTTTTCAGATGACCCTAACAGATATATAGAGGCTTTCCAGAATTTTACCCAAGTATTTGAACAGTCCTGGAGAGACATTATGTCACTCTTGAACTAGACACTGACGGACACTGAGAAGCAAGCTGCTCTGCAAGTGGCAGAGAGATTTGGGGATGAGCTTTGTATCACATACAGTGTCAGGGAAGGGGAGAACTTTATCCAACTGTAAGAGAAGCAGTACCAATGGGTGACCCTAAATGGGACCCCAGTGACAAGCTGACAAGTACAGATAGTACTTTAGAGAACCTCCTGAAAGTAGCCATTTCGGTTCTTTTATACCAGAGATAGGGAGGCCCAGGAGAGAGAGAGGAAATACAGGAAAGAGACAGAGGCTTTAATGGCCACCAGACAAGCCCACAAAGTCCAGAACTCCCAGGGTACACCTGTTAACTGCTAGAAGTGTGGCAAGCCATGGCATTTCAAGAAGGATTGCCCAGGCAGCATGAGGAAGCCATCTCAACCCTGACAGTATTTTCAAGAAGTTGTCAGAAGCAGAGCTGTTTCCTATTAATACCGCCTGGATTTCTGGAAACTCAAAAAAGTTCTAAATTAACATTAGACTATTAGGAAGGACCACAGAATGGTTGTATGGGTACTTGAGGTATAGTTTCTACTGAATACGTATCACTTTTGCACCATCATAAAGTCAAAACATTGTTAAGTTGAACCATCGTAAATTGGTGACCATGTGTAGTTAAATAAGCTGGAGCAGACTTATCAGCTTGGTTCACAACCTAATCTTTGTCTCATTCCCCAAGGAAAAAAATGGAAAAATACTATGCTAAATGCTGTTCATAGTGACAAATAATTCAAATTACAAAGGCAGAAGTGTGGTCAGGATATATAGAAGTTGCATGATCACTGTTCTATATTCAGGTTGTAGTTATGGGGAAAAGTCTGTATACTAAGTTTCCACATGGAGAAAACATACAATTAGAAGCAGAGTGTTACTAACTTTATAGGCAGAATATGGGGTTTGAGATTCAAGCCAAGTGCAAAGAAACTGATCATATCCAGAGGGGAAACGGTTCTGGATCCAAACTAGAGGAATGAGGTCACACAGTAATATAAGCCTGGACTAATACACCTGTCCACTGCTCTCTTAGTAGTTTAATAGGTTGAACAGATTAATCCTAGTGAGTGTAAATTACTCCTTAGAACAGAACATGTTTCAGGAGATGTCATCTGATGTATTTGTTTGTTTGAGACAGGGTCTGTCTCTGTCACCCTGGCTGGAGTGCCGTGGCATGATCACAGCTCACTGTAGCCTTGGATACCTGGGCTCAGGTGATCCTCCCACCTCACTCTCCTGAGTAGCTGAGATTATAGATGCATGCTACTATGCCCAGCTTCTTTTTTAATTTTTTGTAAAGACAGGGTCCCACTTCATTGCCCAGGCTGGTCTCAAACTCCTGGCCTCAAGCAATGCTCCCGCCTTGGTTTCCCAAAGTGTTGGGTTTACAGGCGTGAGCCACTGCACACAGCCTTATGTGTATTTTATTTTATTTGTATTTATTTATATATGTATTATTTATTTATTTTTTAGATGGAGTCTCACTCTGTCACCCAGGCTGGAGTGCAGTGGCATGATCTCTGCTCACTGCAGCCTCCACCTCCTGGGTTCAAGCGATTCTCATGCCCCAGTCTCCCAAGTGGCTAGGATTACAGGCATGAGCCACCATGCCTGGCTAATTTTTGTATTTTTAGTGGAGATGGGGTCTTGCCATGTTGTCCAGGTTGGTCTTGAGCTCCTGACCTCAGGTGATTCACCCGCCTCAGTCTCCCAAAGTGCTGGGATTACAAGCATGAGCCACCGCACCCAGCCTATTTATTTATTTTTAGACAGCGTTTCACTCTTCTTGCCCAGGCTGGAGTGCAATGGTGCGATCTCAGCTCACTGCAACCTCTGCCTTCTGGATTCAAGCAATTCTCATGCCTCAGCCTCCAGAGTAACTGGGGTTATAGGCGCCTGCCCCCACTCCCGGCTAATTTTTTGTATTTTTAGTTTCACCATGTTGGCCAGGCTGGTCTTGAATTCCTGACCTCAGATGATCCGCCCGCTTTGGCCTCCCAAAGTACTGGGATTACAGGCATGAACCACTGTCCCTGGCCATATATTTTAAAAAGAAGTAATGAGGATCCTTTAAAAATGTTTTATCACTTATTCTCTTTATCTCTAATAATACTGAAAATAAGAATTCAGAGGTTTCTTCTAAATTAGGGCTTTGTATGTGTGAAAACTACTTACCAGATGACTACAAGATGACTCAGAAATACAAATACACATACAGAGCGCGCACACACACACACACACACACACACACACACCACAGAGAGAGAGAGACAGAGAGAGAGAGAGAGACAGAGAGAGAGAAAGAGAGAGACATACACAGAATTTCCATATGACTCAGGGCCTCTAGCAGACAGACCCTAGCAGAAAAGCAACCAGCAAAGAAATGTGGTTTGCAGAATCCCGGAACCAACATCACAAAACAGGTCTAAAGGTGAAAGATGATAGCTTAATAACCAGCATGCTTTAATCCCTATACTTTTTGCTATCCACTGAATGTTTCTGTCCCCCACCCCAAAATTCATACGTTGAAGCCCCCACCCAATGTGATGGTATTTGAGGTGGGGCCTTTGGGAGGTGATTAGGGTTAGATGAGGTTATGAGGATAAAGCCCCCACGATAAGGTTTGTACCCTTGAAGGAACCTGCGCTTGCTCTCTCTCTCTCCACTACGTGTGGATATAGCAAGAAGGCAGCTATCTGTGAACCACTGGGAGGGCCCTTACCATGTTGGCACCCTCATCTCAGATTTCCAGCCACCAGAACTGTGAGAAACAAATATTTGTTGTTTAAGCCACCCAGTCTATGAGTTTTTTTGTTTTGTTTTGTTTTGCTTGTTTTTTCTGAGATGGA
The DNA here is from genome assembly GCF_047675955.1 of Chlorocebus sabaeus. Lineage (NCBI taxonomy): Eukaryota > Metazoa > Chordata > Mammalia > Primates > Cercopithecidae > Chlorocebus > Chlorocebus sabaeus. The sequence continues at coordinate 39,785,230 of NC_132914.1, read as the reverse complement.
GTCTTGCTCTGTCCCCCAGGCTGGAGTGCAGTGGCATGATCTTAGCTCACTGCAACCTCCACCTCCCGGGTTCAAGCGATTCTGCTGCCTCAGCCTTCTGAGTAGCTGGGATTACAGGTGCGCGCCACCACACCTGGCTAATTTTTGTATTTTTAGTAGAGTCGAGGTTTCACCATGTTGGCCAGGCTGGTCTCAAACTCCTGACCTTGTGATCCACTCCTGACCTTGTGATCCGCCTGCCTTGGCCTCCCAAAGTGATGAGATTACAGGCGTGAGCCACTGTGCCTGGCCCAGTCTGTGGTATTTTATTACAGAATTCTGTCTGGCACTATGACAGCATTTTTTTTTTGGCGGGGTAGTGGGGGGCTTGTTTTACTGTTCTCACTAGAGCCACCACAATACTAAACAGAAGTAGCAATAGGTAACTTTGTCTTACTGCTGAGATTAAAAGGAAAGGTTTCACCATTTCACCATTAACTATGTTGCTTACTGTTCATTTTTGGTTGGTTATGAAGATTCCTGGGCTGGGCATGGTGGCTCACACCTTTAATCTCAGTACTTTAGGAGGCCGAAGTGGGTTGATCGCTTGAGCCCAGGAGTTCGATGGAGGTCAGTCTGGGGAACATAGCAAGACCCTGTCTCTACTAAAAAATAAAAAAGTAATCAGGCATGGTGGCACACGCCTGTAGTTCCAGCTACTCAGGAGGCTGAGGCAGGAAGATCCCTCAAGCCCAGAAGTTCAAGGCTATAGTGAGCTATGATCACTCCACTGCACTCCAGCCTGGTGACACCAGTGACAGACCCTGTTGCAAAAAAAAAAAAAAAAAAAAAAAGAAATTTCCCTTACATTCCTAGTTTTCTAAGAAATGTTAAGTTTTATCAACTAATGGATACTGAATAGCATCATATGCTATTTTTGTGCCTCTGTTGAAAGGATCCTATACTCTTTTATTCTGATAATGTGTGAATTACACTGCATTCCTTGAATAAATCCCACTTGGTCATGATATAATGTTATGGATTGAATGTGCACCTGCAAAATTTATTCTTATGTTCGAGGCTAGCCTGGGGAACATACAAGACCCTGTCTCTACTAGAAAATAAAAATAAAAATAAATTAGGCACGGTGGTACACACCTGTAGTTTGTTAATATTATCATTATTAGTATATGTACAAACCCTAATCTTCAAGGCAGCTGTATTTGGAAATGGGGCCTCTTAGGAAGTAGTAAAGGGTAAATGAGGTCATAAGGATGGGTAGGGGTAATCCCATAATATTAGAGTCCTTATAAGACGAGACATCACAGGCCGGGCATAGTGGCTCACGCCTGTAATCCCAGCACTTTGGGAGGCCGAGGCAGGTGGATCACCTGAGGTCAGGAGTTGGAGACCAGCCTGGCCAATATGGAGAAACCCCATCTCTACTAAAAATACAAAAATTAGCCAGGCATGGTGGCAGGTGCCTGTAACCCCAGCTACTCAGGAGGCTGAGACAGGAGAATCGCTTGAACCCAGGAGGTGGAGGTTGCAGTGAGCTGAGATCTTGCCATCACACTCCAGCCTGGGGGACAAGAGTGAGACTTCCTCTCAAAAAAAAAAAAAAAAGAAGAGACATCATCTCTCTTGTGCTTTCTGTCTTCCCACATGCTTGCTCTCAGAGAATAGGCCATGTGAGGATAAAGCCTCCATCTACAAACCAGGAAGAAAGTTCTCACCGAAAACCAAACCCTGCTGGAACCTTTCCCTTGAACTTTGTAGCCTCCAGAACTGTGAGAAAATAAATTTCTGTTTTTTAAGCCAGAGAGTCTCTCTGGTATTTTGCTATGGTAGCCTGAGCAGACTAATATAATGTATTATCTTATTTATGTCTTGCTGAGTTTGGTTTGTGAATATTTTTTTTAGGCGGGTGGTTCGCCTGAGGTCGGGAGTTTGAGACCACCTGGCCAACATGGCAAAACCCCATCTCTACTAAAAATAACAAAAATATGCTGGGCGTGATGGCAGGCACCTGTAATCCCAGCGACTCAGGAGGCTGAGGCAGGAGAATGGCTTGAACCCAGGAGGCAGAAGCTGCAGTGAGCTGAGGTCACGCCATTGCACTCTAGCCTGGGCAACAAGAGCGAAACTCCATCTAAAAAAAAAATTTCTTCACCTACTTCCTGAAAGGATTTTAGTTTCTCATAATAGTCTTGCCATTTTCATTTCTCATTATATTCTTGCTGAGTTTTGGTGTCAAGGTCATTATATTGGTCTTATATCCTGTAATACAGATTTTTTTTTAATTGGCATTATTTCTTTCTTAAATGTTGCATGAAAGTATACAGGACTTGACTTGAAGCTTTTTTCTGTGGCAATTAATTATGGGCTTAATTTGTTTAACAGCTATAAGGTTATTTTGATTATCTAGTTTTCTTTTCTTTCTTTCTTTTTTTTTTTTAGACAGAGTCTTGCTACAGTGCAGTGGCACGAACATGGCTCATGGCAGCCATGACCTCCCGAATTGAAGTGATCCTCCCACCTCAGCCACGCTAGTAGATGGGACTACAGGCATGTGCCACCACACAGAGAGATGGGATCTCATCATGTTGCCCAAACTGGTCTTGAATTCCTGGGCTTAAGCAATCGGCCTGCCTCAGTCTCCCAAAGTGTTGTGATTACAGGTGTGACCCACCATGCCTGGCCTGATTATCTAGTTTTCTTGTATCATAGTAGATAAGTTATATTTTTCTAGGAATTTGATCATTTTTTCTAACATTCCAAAATTGTTAGTATAAAATTGTTCATAATTGCCTCAGTGACTTTTTTAAAAGCTTAGAACAAATGGTTATTTGTGTCTTCTCTTCGTTTTTATTTATCAGTTTCACCAGAAGTTTATCAATTGAACTTTAGCTGTGTCGATCTTTTCAACTCTATGGGTTTTTTTATTTTGTTAATTTCTACTCTTATCTGCATTTTTTCCTACTCTGACCTTTTGGGGTTTATTTTGTCGTATTTTTCCCTAACTTCCTGAAATGAATGAATAGATTCATTTCCTGTTTCATAATATACACATTCAGCTTAGAAATTAACTTCTAACTACTCTTTAGCTGCATCACACAGCCTTTTAATAAGCTATATTTTTATTATCATTCAGTTCAAAATATTATTTAATTTCCACTGTGATTTCTTCTTTGATCTATGAGTTATTTGGTAATGTATTTCTAAATTTCCAAACATATTAATATTTTCTATTATCTTGTATAATAAATTGCTAGATTAGGTTAATTTTGGTCAGAAAATGTACTATACATCACTTCAATCCTTTGAAATGTGTTTAGGCACTACTGCGCCACACATAGTCAGCTTTTATAAATGATCTTTTTATCTTTGAAAAAAATGTGAGGGCCGAGTGTAGTGGCTCATGCCTGTAATCCCAGCACTTTGGGAGGCAGAGGCGGATGGATCATTTGAGGTCAGGAGTTCAAGACCAGCCTGGCCAACATGGTGAAACCCCGTCTCTACTAAAAATACAAAAATTAGCTGGGCGTGGTGGCCAGCACCTGTAATCTCAGCTACTCAGGAGGCTGAGGCAAGAGAATCACTTGAACCTGGGAGACAGAGGCTGCAGTGAGCCCAGATCATGCCACTGCACTCCAGCCTGGGCAACAGAGTGAGACTCCATCTCAAAAAAAAAATAAAAAAGAAAAAGAAAAAATGTGAATTCCACAAGCAATTAAAGCAAGTAATAAAAGCAAGTTTGTTAATTATATTTTTTGAATCTAGGAACTGATTTTCTTTTCTGTTTATCAATTACTGAGAGAGGAGTATTAAGATCTTCCATTATGATTAAGGATTTATCTATTTATTCTTATGGTTCTGTCCATATTTGCTGTATATTTTGTTAAGGCCATGTTACTAGTCACCATAAAAATTCAGAATTTTTTTTATACCTTCCTGTAAATTGAACCTTTTTATCATATAGTGCTCCTTTTTATAATGGTAGTTACTTTCGCTTAACAGCTGGAACAGCTTCTTTCGGTCAGCCATTTTGTAGTATATATTTTTCCATATTTTTACTTTCAATCCTTCTGTATTATTATGTTTCAGCTATGCCTCTTGTATGCAAAATACATCTGGGTATTTTTTTAATTGGGTCTGAAATTTTCTGTCTTTAATTAAAACATTTTAGTCCATGTATCTGTCTAGGTCCAATCAAGAGTCAGAGACCACGATGGTAATTTGAAGAGGAAGTATAATATAAAGAAGTATTAAATAAAATGGGCAACAGAGCCGACCCTGTCCCAAAATAATAATACTATTAAATGTTATTTAATGGTACTAAATAAAGTTGAGGTAATAGGGGTTGATTAGTAAGAAGCAAAGATAATTCTTTTTTTTTTTTTTTTTTTTTTTTTTTTTTTGAGACGGAGTCTCGCTCTGTGGCCCAGGCTGGAGTGCAGTGGCCGATCTCAGCTCACTGCAAGCTCCGCCTCCCGGGTTCACGCCATTTTCCTGCCTCAGCCTCCCGAGTAGCTGGGACTACAATATTTTTTAGTAGAGACGGGGTTTCACCATGTTAGCCAGGATGGTCTCGATCTCCTGACCTCGTGATCCACCCGTCTCGGCCTCCCAAAGTGCTAGGATTACAGGCTTGAGCCACTGCGCCCGGCCGAAGCAAAGATAATTCTAATAAATATAGCAGGTAAAAGGAATAACCACGGCCAGGTTCCGTGGCTCACTCCTGTAATCCCAGCACTTTGGGAGGCTGAGGCAGGCGGATCACTTCAGGTCAGGAGTTCAAGACCAGCCTGGCCAACACGCGTCATTGCACTATACCCTAGGCAAAAGAGCGAGACTCTGACTCAAAGAAAAAAAAAAAAGGAACAGCCACTACTCTAGACCCCGAGGTAGAACGTCCAAGGAAAAGTACAATTCACACTCCTGCCACTCTAGGGCAAAGAGATCATGACCATGGCTCACCAGATGGCAAAAAAAAAAAAAAAAAAGCAAGTCTCTCTGGTACCAGATGAGTGGAACTTTCTAGAAATCCACCCTCTGTAACTTACCAGAATTCCTCACACCAGGGTGCCAGGGAAAGGGAAAGCTGTTTACAGGAGGCATTTGACGTGAGCCCTTCTGCCTCAAAGGCACACACGAAAGACAACTCTGCCTGCCACGGTACACTGCGGGAACCTAGCGCCGGAGAAGCGGCCAGGGCATCACTCTGGGGTGGTCATGTATGCCGCAGAAGCTGGATGCTAGGAAGGGGCGCATGCTGCAGGAGCCTCAGGACGGAGTGTAGCAGCCCCAGGAAGTAAAAACGTTTTCTTTTTGCGATGTCTGTCTAGCGCCCTCTACTGATAGTTCCTGTGCCGTCTGGCAAGAGAAAACTTAAAAGGCCCAGAATCATTTTCCCAGAGCAGAAAACAGGGTGAATTTGGAGCTGAGAGGCCGTAGATAAATAACACACAGTCCATTTATATGTTAACATTATTACTAATATATTTGATCTTAAATCTATGTGTTTCGTATTTGTCCTACTTGTTTTATGTTCCTTTTTGTCCCCTTTCTTGCCTTTTTTTGTTTTTTTTTTTTTTTTTGAGACAGAGTCTCGCTCTGTCGCCCAGGCTGGAGTGCAGTGGTGTGATCTTAGCTAATTGTATCCTCTTCCTCCCAGGTTCAAGCAATTCTTCTGCCTCAGCCTGCCGAGTAGCTGGGACTACAGATGCCTGCCACCACACCCGGCTAATTTTTCTATTTTTAGTAGAGATGGGGTTTCACCGTGGATGGTCTCCATCTCTTAACCTCACGATCTGCCCACCTTGGCCTCCCAAAGTTTTGGGATTGCAAGCATGAGCCACCGCACCTGGCCGTCTTTTTAAAAAAACTTATTTTTGGGCCGGGCGCGGTGGCTCAAGCCTGTAATCTCAGCACTTTGGGAGGCCGAGACGGGCGGATCATGAGGTCAGGAGATCGAGACCATCCTGGCTAACACGGTGAAACCCGTCTCTACTAAAAAATACAAAAAAAAAACTAGCCGGGCGAGGTGGCGGACGCCTGTAGTCCCAGCTACTCGGGAGGCTGAGGCAGGAGAATGGCGTGAACCCGGGAGGCGGAGCTTGCAGTGAGCTGAGATCCGGCCACTGCACTCCAGCCTGGGCGACAGAGCGAGACTCCATCTCAAAAAAAAAACACAAAAAAAAAAAACAAAAAAAAACTTATTTTTGTAGGCTGGACTCGGTGGCTCACGCCTGTAAACCCAGCACTTCGGGAGGTGGAAGCAGGTGGATTACCTGAGCTCAAGAGTTCAAGACCAGTCTGGGCAACATGACAAAACCTTGTCTCTACGAAAAATACAAAAATTAGCCAGTTGTGATGGAGTACAACAGTAGTTACAGCAACTTGGGAGGCTGAGGTGGGAAGATCGCTTAAGCCTGGGAAATGGAGGTTGCAGTGAGCAGAGATCAGCCACAACACTCCAGCCTGGGCAACAGAGTTAGACCCTGTCTCAAAAATAGTAGTAGTAAATAAATATAAAACAAAAATTACTTTTGTAATTCTATTTCCGTTCCTCTATTAGTCTGGAAAATATGCATTATTTTGCTTCTGTTTTAGATATTATCCTCTAGAGTATAGAATAATTATTTTCCTTAAAAATTTTTAACAGCCTGATTGATTTTGTGTGTTTGTTTTGAGACAGGGTCTTGCTCTGTCGCCCAGGTAGGAATGCAGTGGCACAATCTTGGTCCACTGCAGCCTGGAACTCCCAGGCTCAAGCCATCCTCCCAAGTGGCTGGGACTACAGGCCTGTGCCAGCACGCCTGGCTACTTATTTAAAATTTTCTGCAGAGAGGAGGTCTCCCTATGTTGCCCAGGCTTCTCTTGAACTCCTGGACTCAACGGATCCTTCTGTCTTGGGCTCCCAAAGTGCTGGGATTACAGGTGTGAGACACTGTGCTGGGTATTAACAGCTTTATTGAAGTAAAATATACATATCATAAAATTCACTCATTTTGGCGGGTGTGGTGTAGTGTAAAATGGTGTGATCACTTTACAAAACCGTTTTGCAGTTTCTTAAAATATCAAACGTAGATAGATTTATCTATTTTATCACATTTTGATATCAAATCTAGATTTATCTTTGACCCAGCAGATTTACTGCTACATATTTACCCCCAAAATAAAAATGTATGTCCACCCAGATTCTTGTACATAAATGGCCATAGAAACATTATTCATAGTGGCTGAAAAAATGGAAGCAATCCAAATATGATTTTTTCACAACTCTGTAAAATCACTAAGAAATTGTTCAATTGTACAGTTAAGATGAGTGAATTTTTCTTTTCTTTCTTTCTTTTTTTTTTTTTTTTTGCTGGAGTCTTGCTCTGTTACCAGACTGCAATCGTGCAATGGCACGATCTTGGCTCACTGCAACGTCCTGCTCACTGCAATGTCCGACTCCCTGATTCAAGTGATTTTCCTGCCTCAGCCTTCCGAGTAGCTGGGATTACAGGCACGCGCCACCACGCCCAGCTAATTTTTGTATTATTAGTAGAGACGGGGTTTCACGATGTTGGCCAGGATGTTCTTGATCTCCTGACCTCGTGATCTGCCCGCCTTGTCCTCCCAAAGTGCTGGGATTACAGGCGTGAGCCACCACGCCCGGCCTATTTGTCTTCTTATCACTGAGGTGTAAGAGTTCTTTATATATTCTGGTTATGAGTCCCTTCTTAGTTATATGATTTACAAATATTTCTCCAGATTTGTGGCTTTTCACTTCCTTACTGTGTCCTTTGAAGGACGAAAGTTTTTAATTTTGAAGTTCAGTTTATTAATATTTTTATCTTATTATTTGTGCTTTTGATGTTTTGCCTTAACTCAAGCCCATGAAAATTTACTTCTGTTTTCTTTTTTTTTTTTACTTCTATATTTTCTTGCAGAATTTTCATAGTTCTAGCTCTTACATTTATGTTTATGATCCATTTTGAGTTTATTTATTTATTTATTTTGAGACAGGGTCTCACTCTGTTACCCAGGAGTGCAGTGGAGCAATCTCGGCTCACTGCAACCTCTGCCTCGTAGGCCCAAGCCATTCTCCCACCTCAGTCTCCCAAGTAGCTGGGACTACAGGTGGGTGCCACCAAGCCCAGCTAATTTTTTTGTGTTTTTAGTAGAGACGGGGTTTCACCATTTGGCCAGGCTGGTCACGAACTCCTGACCTCAGGTGATCCTCCCACCTCGGCCTTTCAAAGGACTGGGATTACAGGCATGAGCTATTGCGCCCAACCATTTTGAATTTATTTTTGTGTATGGTATGAGGCAAGGGTCTAAATTCATTGTCTTGCATGTGGGTATCCAATTGTTCCAGCATCATTTGTTGATTAAAAACTATCCTATTCTGCGGGGCACGGTGGCTCACTCCTGTAATCCCAGCACTTTGGGAGGCAGAGGTGGGCGGATCCCCTGAGGCCTGCAGTTCGAGACCAGCTTGGCAAACATGGTGAAAACCCCAACTCTACTAATAATACAAAAATTACCCCGGCGTGGTGGCAGGTGCCTCTAATTCCAGCTATTCGGGAGGCTGAGGCAGGAGAATTGCTTGAACCCAGGAGGGGTTCAGTGGAGGGGTTCAGAATTGCTGGAACCCAGAGGTTGCAGTGAGCCGAGATCACGCCTCTGCACCACTCCAGCCTGGGAAGCAGAGCTAGACTCTGTCTCAAACAAACAAACAAACAAAAACAAAAAAAAACAACTATCATTTCCCTTATTGAATCACCTCAACACTTTTGTTGAAAATCAATTTACAGTAAGTATAAGGGCTTCTATCTAGACTTGAAAAATGACATATCATATTCTAATGGTAATTAGTACTTTATTTACCTTTTATTTTATTTGTTTGGTTGGTTGGTTTTGGTTTTTGGGGTTTTTTTTGTTTGAGACTCCATGTCTTGCTCTGTCGCCCGGGCTGGAGTGCAGTGGCACAATCTCGGCTCACCGCAACTTCTGCCTCCTGGGTTCAAGTGATTCTCCTGCCTCAGCTTCCCTAGTGGCTGGGATTACAGGCATGCAGTCACCATTCCCGGCTAATTTTGTATTTTTAGTAGAGACGGGGTTCCTCCATGTTGCTCAGGCTGGTCTTGAACTGACCTCAGGTGATCTGCACATCTCGGCCTCCCAAACCTGCCTTGTTTATACGCTAGTGTTATCATGGATTTCCATTTCTGCATATTGTTTCTTGTAAGTCCAATAAATGAGGAAAGAAATTTGTATCATTGTTTTATATAGTCCATGTTTATATTTAGATCTACCCATACATTTACCACTTTTGTGCTCTTCATTCCTTCTTGCACCTGGGAACTTTCTATCTAGGATCATTTTCTTTTTTGCCTACAGAATACCCTTTAGTACTTCCTTTAATTTGGGTCTGCTGGTGATAGACTATGTTAATTTTTGTTTGTGTAAAACATTCTTGAAGAATATTTTCACTGGTCATAAAATGTTATATTGACAATTATTACTATTATTATTATTAGTTCATTGAAAAAATTATTTCATTCTTTTCTGGTTTCTATCATTTAAAAAAACTTTTTTTTTCTTTTTTGAGACAGAGTCTGGCTCTGCTGCCCAAGCTGGAGTGCAGTGATATGATCTCCACTCACTGCAACCTCTACTTCCTGGGTTCAAGCAATTCTCCTGCCTCAGCCTCCCCAGTAGCTACGACTACAGGCACCCACCACCATGCCTGGCTAATGTTTTGTATTTTTAGTAGGAACAGGAATTTTACCATGTTGGCCAGGCTGGTCTCGAACTCCTGACTTTAAGTGATCTGCCTGCCAATGTGCTGAGACTACAGACATGAGCTACCGCACCCAGCCAAAAAAAAAAAAAAAATTTTTTTTAATCTTTGGGATGTTATATTCTGGGAGTTCAGCCTTCAACTTTGTCAAAAATTCCATGAAACTCATGCACTGAGTGCCTAATTTTGATTACAATGATTTTCATTTCTAGAGAGTTTTTTTTTTTTTTTTTTCCATATTTGCAGTTGATTAAGGATAGCGGCAAACTCTTTGTCACTCTTCCAGTTGAGAGATGGGGTCCAACTGCTCCATGAACCTAGGCTGACTTTAGTGATTTGCTTGACCAATAGAATGCATTGGAAATGATGTTCTGTGATTTCCGAGGCTAGATCATAAAAAGTTTTATGATTTCTACCCGAGCTTTTTGAAATGCTTGTTGTGGAAATTCCAGCACTCAAGACGCTCTCTTTGGGATCCCAGCCATCTTGCTATAAAAGGCAAGAAACATGTAGGCACTTGAAAGTTCTAGCTGAGCTCCCAGCAGCCAGCCAACACTACTACGTGAAGCCATGCAAATTAATTATTTTGTATATCTAATCCATTTACATTGTCAGATAACTGTCACCCCAGCAGACAATTCCAAGGTTTGTAGTCAGACAGGAGAGCAGATTAGGATCAGTACTGGGTTGTACTCAGTGCTTTTCTTTCTACTCTGTTTTATGCCATCATTTTCCCATCTCATTTTTTTTTCTTATTAATCCCCAGAGTTTTGGAAATCCCATTTTTCTACCCCTTTTGCTGCCTTTTTTTTTTTTTTTTAAAAGACAGGGTCTTGCTTTGTCACTCATGCTGGAGTGTAGTGACCCAATCATAGCTCACTGCAGCCTCAACCACTCAGGCTCAAGTGATTCTCCCACCCCAGCCTCCCAGGTAGCTGGGACTACACGTGCATGCCACCACACCTAGCTAATGTTTTCATTTTTTCTAGACATAGGGGTCTTGCTATGTTGCTCAGGCTGGTCTCAATCTCCTGGGCTAAGGCAATCCTCCCGCCTTGGTCTCTCAAAGTCCTGGGATTACAGGCATAAACCACTGCACCCAGCAAGTTGCCACTCTTATTCTTCTCTCTCTGGACATGAAAAAATCCATTTTAAACTCTAAAGAGAGGATAAGAAATGGGGCTGAATGCATATTAATACAGTTGGAATTAATGAGAGAAAACAATGTATGCAGGATAGACAAAAGACCATGTTTTAAGACTAAAATTTATGAAGTTATCCTGCAGAGTTAATAATAAATCACCAGGTAGTGACTCATGCCCATAATTCCAGCACTTTGGGAGGCCAAGGCAGAGGGATTTCTTGAGGACAAGTGTTCAAGATCAGCCTGGGCAATATATTGAGACCCCATCTCTACAAAAGATAAAAACATTAGCCAGATGTGGTGGTGAGTGCCTGTAGTTCCAGCTACTCTGGAGGCTAAGGCAAGAGGATCTCTTAAGCATAGGAGTTTGAGATTACAATGAGCTATGATCACACCACTGCACTCCAGCTTGAATGACAGAGTGAGACTCTGTCTCTTAAAATTTTTTTTTCAGAATGATTAATAACTTATGCAAGTCTGGAAAAATAATTATGCCCATTATACTGCTATAGTTTTTTGGAAATTATTTGTCTTACCAAATATAAAAGTATATGGAAATCCTGGTGTTGGAGAGGATGATCAATACCTCTTTTAGCCTAACACTGTAATATTTTAGTATTTGTTTTTCAGGGAAACGTTATTTGACCCATTGCTTAAAGTAATAAATCAGTGAGATACAATGATAAGCAGTACTTTATGAATTATGTATAACATCTTAAGTTTATTTTTTTTGTTTTCTATGCTTAATGGGCATTAATTGTACATTACTGAATATTCACTAAATGTTAATCATGCATTGGGTATTTTTCAGAAATTTTATTTTGTTGATTAGGAAATATAACATTGTTCCTTCAAATTTTGGGTGGCTAAATTATAAAACAATATGCCCTTTGTTTACTTTCATATAACTACATATTAAGCCATTATTTTCCATATAAGCCATTATTTCCATATTATTGCTACTTACAACACATATCCTTCATTGAATACTTACAGTGTGCCAAGAACCATTCTCAGCACTTTATTTTTTTTCTTGTTAGCTGGGTATATTTCTTTTTCTTTTTCTTTTTGTCACAGAACACTGTTTGCAGTAGAGGAAACTGGCATTGCAGTCTGGTAGTATAATGGCTTGTTCACATAAACCAGGACACGTTCATCCTTTAGCACAAAAAGCCCTAATGGCGCATATCCTATTAAAATTCAGGACCTTTCCAATACTCTCTCTCTCTGTTTTTCTTTGTCATCTTTTTTTTTTTTTTTTTAAATAAACATTCTCAAGGTTTGTCCAAAAGAATGCCATGTAGGTTCTTGGCTAGTGGAAGACAATTCAGAACAGCTGTTGCACATTTGGACTGTCACCTTCTCCAGGCTGGCAGTTGATATCTTATATTTTTTTTCAACTCATTTTTATTAAAAAAATTTTAAAAGTGCTCCAACTATCAGTTTTGCAAAATCTCTAAGGGAAACACAAGAGTAAGGTGCTGAGGTAAAAAACAACTGAGGTAGCTTTTCTTCTGTGTGTTTTTCTCGTTAAAAAAAAAATCTGTAAATTTAATGCTACAATAAACATACGTCTGCATGTGTCTTTATAGCAGCATGATTTATAATCCTTTGGATATATACCCAGTAATGGTATGGCTGGATCAAACGGTATTTCTAGTTCTAGATCCTTGAGGAATCACCACACTGTCTTCCACAATGGTTGAACTAGTTTACAGTCCCACCAACAGTGTAAAAATGTTCCTATTTCTCCACATCCTCTCCAGCACCTGTTGTTTCCTGACTTTTTAATGATCGCCATTCTAACTGGTGTGAGATGGTATCTCATTGTGGTTTTGATTTGCATTTCTCTGATGGCGAGTGACGATGAGCATTTTTTCATGTGTCTGTTGGCTGCATAAATGTCTTCTTTTAAGAAGTGTCTGTGCATATCCTTTGCCCACTTTTTGATGGAGTTGTTTGTTTTCTGCTTGTAAATTTGTTTGAGTTCTTTGTAGACTCTGTGTATTAGCCCTTTGTCAGATGAGTAGATTGCAAAAATTTTCTCCCATTCTGTAGGTTGCCTGTTCACTCTGATGGTAGTTTCTTTTGCTGTGCAGAAGCTCTTTAGTTTAATTAGATCCCATTTGTCAATTTTGGCTTTTGTTGCCATTGCTTTTATTGTTTTAGACATGAAATCCTTGCCCATGCCTATGTCCTGAATGGTATTGCCTAGGTTTTCTTCTAGGGTTTTTATGGTTTTAGGTCTAACATTTAAGTCTTTGATCAATCTTGAATTTATTTTTGTGTAAAGTGTAAGGAAGGGATCCAGTTTATTGCAGCACTATTCACAATAGCAATGACTTGGAACCAACCCAAATGTCCATCATTGATGGAGAAATGTGGCATGTACACAAGAAAGTGTGGCACATACACACCATGGAATACTATGCAGCCATAAAAAAGGATGAATTCATGTCCTTTGTAGGGACATGGATGAAGCTGGAAACCATCATTCTCAGCAAACTATCGCAAGCACAGAAAACCAAACACTGCATGTTCTCACTCATAGGTGGGAATTGAACAATGAGAACACTTGGTCACAGGAAGGGGAACATCACACACCGGGGCCTGTTGTGAGGTGGAGGGAGTGGGGAGGGATAGCATTAGGAGATATACCTACTGTAAATGACGAGTTAATGGGTGCAGCACACCAACATGGCACATGTATACATATGTAACAAACCTGCACGTTGTGCACATGTACCCTAGAACTTAAAGTATAATAATAAAAAAAAAAATCTGTAAATTTAATGCCCTGGGCCAACAACCTTGTATAAATTTCTACTTTCCTCCATGTTTTTTTTAAAGAAAGAAATCATTTTGCTGAATATTGATGGTTTATACACCAAAATGCAAAAGACAAAATACATTCTTTCATTGTGGAATTTTTTCTTTGTTTGGTTAATTGGTTGGTTTGATGGGTTCCTGTTTTCCTCTTTCAAAACGCTAGGACAAGTACCATTGACTCTTGTTCTTTTGAGTAACCAAGTGTAAGTTGAGGCTCGTTTGTGCGTTTTGGTTTTGTTCCTTTTGTGTGATATGATACTCAGAGCACTGCTTTGCCTGGCAGGGGGTGTGTTGGGGTTGGTTGGGGGGGTGAGGGGGGTGCATAGATATGGGATTGAGATTGAGGGATAAGGGAGTTCTAAAGAATGGAGATGGAGAAGAAGGAGAGGGGAGGGATAAACAGAGAGAGACAGAGAATTATATAGCAGTATACAAAAAACCAGTTTAAAACCTGTGAAGCACGCCTGTAATCCCAGCACTTTGGGAGGCCGAGGCAGGGGGATCATGAGGTCCGGAGATCGAGAGCATCCTGGCTAACACGGTGAAACCCTGTCTCTACTAAAAATACAAAAAAAAAAAAAAAAAAAAAAAAAAAAGAAAGAAAGAAAGAAAAAAAGCCGGGCATGGTGGCGGCGCCTGTAGTCCCTGCTACTAGGGAGGCTGAGGCAGGAGAATGGCGTGAACCCAGAAGGCGGAGCTTGTAGTGAGCCGAGATTGCGCCACTGCACTCCAGCCTGGGAGACAGAGCGAGACTCCGTTTAAAAAACAAACAAACAAACAAACAAAAAACAAAATAACCCTGTGAGAAATGGGTGTATGAGCTAGACACTCAGGAGGAGTGACAGAGATTCCCCTTCAAGGAGACGGTGGTATCCCTTCTGTTGATGTACACAGGTGATCCAGAACTGCTGTGAGTGTCCTTTCGACAAGATTTCCCTCTGGGTGAATTTTGTGTGAGTGGCCTCGAAGCTCTTTACACCGTAAGACTTTCCAAAGACTTTATTCTTTAAAGTCTAGAAAAGCCTGCTTTGTCTTTAAAAAGAAAAAAAAAGTAATAAATGGGCCCGGCGCGGTGGCTCAAGCCTGTAATCCCAGCACTTTGGGAGGCCGAGACGGGCGGATCACGAGGTCAGGAGATGGAGACCATCCTGGCTAACACGGTGAAACCCCGTCTCTACTAAAAAAAAATACAAAAAACTAGGCGGGCGCCTGTAGTCCCAGCTACTCGGGAGGCTGAGGCAGCATAAACCCGGGAGGTGGAGTTTGCAGTGAGCTGAGATCCGGCCACTGCACTCCAGCCCGGGCGACAGAGCGAGTCTCCGTCTCAAAAAAAATAAAATAAAATAAAATAAGTAATAAATGACTAGAAGTTGGAGTTAGTTGAGTTATTTGATATATTAGTTCTAAAATATATGACCACTGCAGGCACCCTGTGTAACCCGGAGGACACATGTCTTAACATCTTCCCCTTCTAATATGTATACACATGTACAGAGACTATTTGCCACAAAAAAAGGGCGTGCATTTTGCTTGGCTTTGAACACGTTCACCTTTGTTAGTTCAACTAAAAGGGATAGCGTCGTGGGAGTTAAGGAGAGATCCGAGTGGATGGTGAAGTGGATGGTGAAGCCTGCAGAAGCCCTGCGGGGCGGGAGGCGGCTCGGTGGTTCTGGCAAACCTGACGGACCTTCCCCACCCCTCCTCGGCCCCTGGGATTGTCAGGGCCTCTGCAGAGTCCCTGGCCGCCTCCGCAGACTTCTCATTCCTCAGATGGTCTTTGGTTTGCTCTTGATCTGGCTGGCTGTGTTTGGTCCCATTCTGTCAGGTGTTGGAAGGGCTCCATTCATCCGTTGTTTTGCTGGTGCCTGTGGGAGCCTCACTTGCTGCGCTGTGAGGCAACTCCCTGAGGGTATTTCTGCTCCCGCTGCTTCACCTGTTGTACAGTTCCCCTGATCTTGCGCTGTGCAGTCTGGCACAGAAGTGCCCGATAATTCTGATGATCACTTCCTCATTTTCATCTGGCGTTTGGTCAGGAGGCAAGGTGACTTCTGCACTGGTTAAGTTCTGCAGTTCACTCACGGTCTTGCCACCTTTGCCAATCACCCGGCCAGCTGTGGAAGAGGGCACTCTGACATGGGCTTCCAGCTTCACTTCTTCCTTGGGGTTAAAAAAGTTTTCTTCTTTCACTTTCCCAAAGATCCATCCCTGGCCCTGAACTGGGCTTCCGGTGGCCCGGTGATGATGACGATCCTTTCGCTGACGTCTGGGCCTTCCACAGGGGCGATCTTGATGGAGGCTCCAGCGAATCTCGCCAGCTGTTTGATGTGTGCCCCTTTCTTCTCGATGATGGTGCCCGCACTTTGGGTTGGGATGAAGAGATTCACAATCTCCTGCTCTGGATAAGAGTGATGATGCGGGAACGGGCCAAACTAGTGACGAGGGTACAGGTGGAGAAGTATCCGGAGTGGGTATTAACAGCCAGCATATCATTTTCGAAGGTCTCACGCAAGTTCTTCATAATCTCTATCTCAGCACTGGCACAGGCCTCAAATGTGCCCTTCACAGTGACGGTTCCGGGTTGTATATGCTCAAATCCTGCAAAGATGAGATTGTTATCTTGGTCCCTGTTTCATGTTCCTTTTTCTTCCAATTTCAGCCTTCTTTTCCAATCAGTCTTCCAATCAAGCCATTGTGGGCCGAGATTTTCTTCAGCTAGTTTGGCCTCATCTGCCTCTTTCTGCATTATTTCAAGAATCACACGGCATGCTTCAGAAGTCTCCTCTGGGGTGGCATGGATGGTGACAGGCTTCTCTGCAGCTCCAGAGTTCTCTTTTCTATAGATGTCTACCTGGGACTGGGTCTGCTTAGTGATGTTCTTTATGGTCAAGCCCTCCTTTCCGATGATGCCACCAACAAACTGGGTGGGGACCAGGATCCGCAGCGGGAAATCGATCTGTCTGGCCGGAGAAGAGCCCCCAGGGGCGTGGCCTTGCTCCCAGGAAGAGAGGTCCCCAGGCTTGACTCGCTGAGGGGGCGAAGGGGAGCTCATCTCTTCATCCGGGATGTAGGAAATCTTGAAGGAGTAGTTCTCAGACTGATGCCTGCTTAGCTTCTCCATGGCTATTTTTGCTTCTTCTCTTGTTGCCAATGTGACGTTGACAACGGCAGTTTCTGTGTCTGTGTTGACTTGTTCCACATTCTCCACCGTCCCATATTGAGCCAAAAGTCCATCCAACACCTCCCACTTCAGGAGAGGAGGGATATTTCGAATCTGAATGTTCCTGCTCCTTAGCTTTTTAGAGACTGAATAATCAACTTCCATGATTTTCCCATGCAATTACACTTGAGCCGACAGAGTCTCGATGGCGCAGATGGCCCAGGTCTGGTCCGGGTAGTCTACGAAGGCGTAGCCGGACTTGAGCAGGACCTGTCCCGCCAGGGGCAGCTTCCTGTCCCCAAAGAGCTGCAGAAGGTCGTCAGCAGTGACGGCGGGGCTCGGGTTCCCGATGAAAAGCTTCTTCATCATCCGTTTCTTCCCCCAGAGCCCGCGGCTCCCCCGGCCCGGTACCCGGCGCTCCTCGCCCCCTCCGCTGCCCTGGTCTCTCCTCCTCCTCCTCCGCCCCGCCTCCCCGCCTCCCCGCCCTCCGCCCTCCCGCCACCCATCCCCACCCTCAGCCTGGCTCCCCGCTCGAAGCACTTTAAATGTGTTTTCTACTTTAATCTTTACAAGAATTGAATGAGGTATGTCCATTTTACAAATGAGGAAACAAAGTCACAGAGACGTTAAGTCATCTACATGTTTTATGGCTGCAAAATCAGATGACGCTTAAGTTTATGCAGAATCAGTCAAAATAACTCACCTTATTTAAACTGTATGAATTAGATTTATCTTACTAGTCTCTTTTTCTAATTTTTTTTTTTTTTAATTAAGGGAATCACAATTAACTTCAGTACAATGCCAGAAGCTGTTACTCAGAGGTGATGATAACTTTAAAGATTAAAGATTAAATTGGCCGGGCGCGGTAGCTCACGCCTGTAATCCCAACACTTTGGGAGGCCGAGGCGGGCGGATCATGAGGTCAGGAGATCGAGACCATCCTGGCTAACGTGGTGAAACCCCGTTTCTACTAAAAATACAAAAAATTAGCCGGGCGTGGTGGCGGGCGCCTGTAGTCCCAGCTACTCTGGAGGCTGAGGCAGGAGAATGGCGGGAACCCGGGAGGCGGAGCTTGCAGTGAGCTGAGATCGCGCCACTGCACTCCAGCCTGGGCGACAGAGCGAGACTGTCTCAAAAAAAAAAAAAAGAAAAAAAAAAAGATTAAATTGACTTACTGTGAAAGTTTAGCCAACCAAAAATTCCAGAATAAATGAAAAAATATCTAGTAACCCTGATACAATCTTACTGGACTAATCTTTTAAAACCTGTATTTTCATCTTCAACACAAACATCAGGACTTCTAAATTTGGACTTAAATGTCTTATGCCTGCAGTATTAGATGATGATCTCAGAATAAGTTTTCCCAACATTCTGTACTTGTCTTATACTGTCAAAAACATAATTCATTTTAAAAATCCTTGCTCATAAAGATATCTATCTATATTTTCTTTCATAACCATGTTTATATAGAACATAAAAATACAGATAGTTTGGCCAAACTACCTGTATTTGAGTTTTGGTCAAACTATTTGTATTTTTATGTTCTATATTGTCTAAATGATAGCTTAGCCTGGAAAAATGTCAAGCCATTACCTTTGCCTCCTTATATTTCATTTTATTTATTTATTTATTCATTCATTCATTCATTTTGAGTCAGAGTCTTGCTTTGTTACCCAGGCTGGAGTGCAATCATAGCTCACTGCAGCCTCGAACTCCTGGGCTCAAGTGATGCTTTTGCCTCAGCCTCCCAAATAGCTGGGACTACAGGCATGTGCCACCATGCCCAACTGATTTTTTTTTTTTTTTTTTAATATAGAGATGGGAGTCTGGCTAAGTTGCCACAGCTGGTCTTGAACCCTTGGCTTTAAGCAATCCTCCAGCCTTGGCCTCCTAAAGTGCTGCAATTACAGGCATGAGCCACCATGTCTGGCCTGTCTCTTTTTAAATAGAAAAATATATATATACGTATTTGCATGCCTTCACTTAGTTCTCATCTGAGAAACCCAAAAATGTGCTTTAGATAAGGTATGTTCTCTCTATCATATTGCTTGAAATCAAAGACTCAAATTGCAGAAACACATATACATCAAATTATGAACTGTGTTTGTCTTTAAAATATCCTTTGGAAAAAACCTTTACTTGAAGAGGCTAGAGAGATGATGATTCATGCTATAATTTTATCTCATGAAACTATAGCAAATTTCTTTGGCTAACATCCCAGTCAAATTCTAAATATGACTTAATTCTACATGGAACATAACTGTCAAACTCTGTATTCATTTTAAGTTTCTTAAATCTATACCCAAGTACTGTATTTGACCACCCGTAGCCACCAATTTCAGAGAAAACAGTTTAAAATCACTCTTAAAATTTTAAGTTCTAAGTAGTCAATCACTTTTTGCTACAGTTCTGGGAGATAAAATTATTATATCAAGCACTATATAAATTTCACTTTTCATTCAATTTTATACATTTCTGTGTCTAGCATACAGATTCTTCTTTCATAATAATAGCAAAACAAAGAAAAATAACCAATTTGAGAGCCTACTATGTGCCATGTACATTACATACATTATTGTCAATCAGCTTCACAATCTTGGAAGACAGTTGTTGCCCATGGGCAAAGGTAGTACTCTTTGTTCTATTCCTTTGTCCTTTGACTCAATCTGCAAGGAGCAGTTTTCTATGGTTTGATTTGGTTTGGTTAATGAACATTGCATGATCTGCAGCTAGCAGCTTGGTGCATGGCCATTTATCAAATGCCCTAAGAAGACTGGTATGGCAATAAGAGCTAGTGCTATATTTTCAAAACTGAATTTGGCTCTTTCCCTTCTTTTCAATTCTCTACCCATGTGGATATGGAAGGAACACTTAGGACTTGGTGGAAGTCTAAACCACTTCCCTTTTCTCTGTTCTCTCTCTCTCTCTCTCTCTTTTTTTTTCCCCCCACACAAACCTAGTGTCTTGCCCTGACACAGGAAGGTCTGGGATAGATACCTTTATGCTCAATGAACAACTTTTTGCTCGTATTTGTCCCTTGTTCTCTAGATCTGGCAGATGTTCTTTTCATACCACTGGAAAGGCAAATTTCAGAACTTGAGGGTGAATGAGGTGATGAGGTAGGAAGGAGAGACTAGATGTGCCATTTGACTTGCTTTGGGTGTTGGCGTTTGTAGCCTCCAACCTAAGGAAGTGGAATTCTACACTTCTTCTGGACCAACTCTCTGGAGTTTTGCATTAGGGTTTGGAGCCAAAGATACAACTAGCAATGAAATATGACTTTGTCTTGATTTGCCCCATTGTGCAATAGCTTCCTCAACACTGTCACAGAAAGGAGTGACAGGCCCAAGACTAATTCAGACATTCCTGGCCAAATACCATTCAGCACCATCTTGATGCTAATCCATTTTTATAATTTTAACATATAATAGCAAAGATCAGCCAGGTGCTGTGGTTCATGTCTGCAATCCCAGCAGTGAGGGAGGCCAAGGTAGGAGGATAACTTGAGCCCCGGAGTTTGAGACCAGCCTGGGCAACATAGTGAGATCCCGTCTCTGCAAAAAATTTAAAAAATTAGCCAAATGTGGTGGTGTGCACCTGTAGTTCCAGCTACTCAGGAGGCTGAGGTAGGAGGATCAACTGAGCCTGGGAGGTTGAGGATGCAGTGAGTCATGACAGTGCCATTGCACTCCAGCCTGGTCAACAAAGCGAGACCCAGTCTCAAAAAAAAATTGCAGGCTGGGTGCAGTGGTTCACGCCTATAATCCCAGCTCTTTGGGAGGCTGAGGCAGGCAGATCACTTGAGGTCAGGTGTTCAAGACCAGCCTGGCCAACATGGTGAAACCTCATCTCTACTAAACATACAAAAATTAGTCAGGCATGCTGGCAGATGCCTGTAATCCCAGCTACTCAGGAGGCTGAGATATGAGAATCACTTGAATCTGGGAAGCAGAGTTTGCAGTGAGCTGAGATTGCCCCATTGTACTCCAGCCTGGGTGACAGAGTGAGACCCCACCTCAAAAAAAAATTGCAAAAGCATATACTATGTGCTAGGCTCTGTTGTGACTGCTTTAATAATGCCACAACAAACACATTGAAATTAACACTGGAAAAAAAACTGTGCTGAATGTTGGCAGTAATGAAAGAGTTAAAATATATGAAATTTTATAATTTCCCTGTAAGGGTACAGGTCTCCTTAGTGCTGCTATGAACAGTTTTAGCTCTTAGCTGAGACCAAATCTGCAAATTATAGAAATCACTTAGCTTCACATATGGTGTCATTAATTACTTGAAGAAAAAATATTGAGACTTTTTTCTCCTGAATTTCTGTCTTTTAATTAATGGGTCTATCATTCCACATTTGTTTTTGTGAAATAACAACTTCAAATTATTTCAAAAAGGCTGCTTCAGCTTGCATTCGTTTAGTAAATTAAACACTATCTTCCATGGGTATTCAGCGTTCATGGTAAAAAATGTGAAGGATGGGAACTGAGTGAAGAAACATTACTTTCTATCCAATCCCATAGCAAGATTCTTACCTGAAGGTCATAATACAAGGTTGTCAGCCAGCTTCAACTAACAAGCCTACAAATAAAATCATTTTTAGAAGATGGGAGGTCAGAGGGGCTGATAAACCAGCTGAGAGTGTTCTAACGTGGCTCCCCTTATCTTGTGCTACATGATGAATGAAAGTCTCTGCAGACTGTTAGGGAAGAGCCAAAACAAAAGCAGGACAAATGTTGAAACCAGATTCAGAGGAGGGTACAAGCAGGTCAATGAGACCTAGTAAAATAAAGCAAAAGCAGAATCAGAGATTGGCCAAGGACAGAAGCCAAGTTGCACAATGACACAGTAAAAACTAGTGGAGATAAATAGAAAAGGCAGAGTCCTTAAAGATAATTAAGATTTAGATCAGCTTGAGCTAAAAGAAGTAAATCAAGGGAGAACCGAATAGAGGTCTCTGTGAAATCCAACAAAGATGTGCTATGTAGCAGCCCCAGTTTTGGTACATAAAGCCTTATAGATGTTCCTCCACTAATTTTAAAGGTTGCAGACATGACATTTGACAGAAGCTAAGGTCACATCACTTGGTTTTGTTCTCAAAATATGAACATCACCCTTCTGTCTCTTAAGTGCATTCAGGTGGTTGCAAAAGGCACTGAGCCAGAAAGCATAAGAATGGATGTAAATCTGTCTCTGCTAATATGAAACAATTCAAGGTACATGACAAACCGCATTAAATCAGCAAAGCTTTATTTGTATCCTGATACTAAGAGCAGGAACTGGCCCATTTGCAAAGGTTCTGCTAATTGGCTGCTTTTTTTTTTTTGAGACGGACTTTTGCTCATTGCCCAGGCTGGAGTGCAATGGTGCAATCTCGGCTCACAGCAACCTCCACCTCCCAGGTTCAAATGATTCTCCTGCCTCAGCCTCCTGAGTAGCTAGGATTACAGGCATGCACCACCATCCCCGGCTAATTTTCTATTTTTAGTAGAGACAGGGTTTCTCCATGTTGGTCAGGCTGGTCTCGAACTCCCGACCTCACATGATCCGCCTGCCTCGGCCTCCCAAAGTGCTGGGATTACAGGCGTGAGCCACTGCGCCAGCCTTAATTGGCTCTTTTTAAATGTAGAAAAACAGCTATCATCATTCTGGGATCATTGGGATTATTGGTTCTGCCTTCAGATAAGCAGAATAAACAAGCCTCAGTTCCGATGGAAACTACTTGTGTTGCATTCTTCCACACTATGCTCTCACAGCAAATTCTAGTTGGTTATTTGCTTTTCTCCTGTGTCTGTATCTTCACATCTACCTAGGCCAATGGACAGCTCCTGAGAATATTGCCACTTAAGATGTTTCCAAAAACTATTTGCCCTATGTTAGCAGAGCTCATCAGCTCACTTGCAGATAGGGTTGTCCGTTGGATTTAGATTTTGCCTTCATTTCAGGAAGGGGTCAAGTAGCTTGTGATAGACCTTTTAAAAAGTATAAGTGATATATCTACTTAAATATATTCCTACTTCAGTAAACTTAATATCAGGGGTAGGAGGGACAAGTACATACCAAGCCAACTGATTTCACATGATCTTGCCACTAAATATTATTATATAGGAAAGTAAAGGCATTATACTTAATCTTTTTTATTTATTTTTTTGAGATACAATCATAGCTCACTGCAGCCTCGATCCCCCAGGCTCAAGTGATCCTCACACTTCAGCCTCCCTAGTAGCTGGGACTATAGGCATGTACCACCACACCCAGCTACATTACACTTTGTCTAGTCTTCTCTTTAACGGTTATAAACATTGACCTGCGCCCACCATTTTATTCTTGAGATTGCAGTGATAGGAAAGTAGGATAAGAAAGGACTGGGGATAAACTGAGAAATGGAATGAATGAGAGAGTCATTCATTCATAACTTATTCAGATTGAAGTATTGGGTTATTGATTTATATATAGTCTAGTTCTCCCACATAGAAACTATAGCCATAGATGACATAAATAATTTTTTTATTGCTGTATGTGATTATACTTCACTTGTCTAAAAGACATTGGTCCAACAACTTCTCTTCTCTATAATATGACCAAGAAGTAGGAAATAAGGGGGATCACTGTGATAAATGAGAAGTAATATTTCTGCACTAATGCTCATGAACTTGGCCGAAAAAACAGCCCTTTGGATTTCCAGGCAGTCCCTGTTTTCCCTGCCTGTAGAAGTAACATGGAAGTAACAGATTTGAAAGGAGGACAAGGCAGGTGGTAGCAAGCATGATGGTAGCATAAGAAGTGGCAGTGGATGGCCAGGCATAGTGGCTCATGCCTGTAATCCCAGCACTTTGGGAGGCTGAAGTGGGTGGACTACTTGAGTCAAGAATTCGAGACCAGCCTGTCTAACATGGTGAAACCCCATCTCTACTAAAAATACAAAAATTAGCCAGGTGTGGTGGTGCACATCTGCAATCCCAGCTACTCAGGAGGCTGAGGCAGGAGAATCGCTTGGACCCGGGAGGTGGAGGTTGCAGTGAGCCGAGATTGCACCACTGCACTCTAGCTTGAGTGACAGAGTGAGACTCCGTCTCAAAAAAAAAAAAAAAAAAAAGTGGCAGTGGACAACTGGACAATGAAGGAAGTAACAGAGAAAATGTAAAAGTAGATTGAAGACCTCACAAAATTTAGGCTTCTGGGCCTATCTGTTATATGGACAAGCATATCTACATATTCAAATAATGGAACATCTTTTACAGGCTACTAAGGAGTTTGGATAAATAATTAGAAATCATTAAGTACATCTAAGCACTAGCATAGCACTAAATTTTAGTTTTGAGCAGCCAGACAAGAAATATTTAGAAAGAACCCTATCACCTGGGTCAGTGCCAGGGCTATGGAAGTTAACAAGGTACATTCCCCATCCTCCTGGGATTTATAATGTGGAGGAGACATTACTGAGGGAGTAAAAAATGATAGAACAGGCAGAAGAATGACTAGAATACAAAAGGAATGAAAGTGACCAGACCTAGGGCCTCACTGGATGTGGATGGTGACAGAAAGTCAAGATTCTGAGATGAATCTTGATTTCCCACACGGGCAGTTGGGTAGGTCATTGTTGTTAACCAGGAAACAAAAAACAAGAAGACAAATATATTAGAGAGAAAGGAGGAGTTCACTTTTGAGACGTTTGTGGGATAGCCAGAAGTCAGAAATATGTTTCTAACTTTTGGCTGTCCCACAAACGTCTCAAAAGTGAAAATTATTTGGCATTCTAATGTATTTGTGATAATGGAAGCTGTAGGTGAAGATGAGAGTACTGTATAAAGATCAAGAAGAATAAGAACTATAGGAACTTAAAAACCATCTACTTTTAAAATATGGGTAGATTAAGAGGAGCTAGGAAAGAGTATGGGAAAGGATTCGATCTGAGGAATAGGAATAAAATCAGGAGAGAGTGCTGTTATGAAAGCTAAGTAAAGGGTCGAATAAGGTGAGTAGTGACAAGTGATTTTTGGATTTGACAATAAGAGCATCTTTAGTAATTGTTGAAAGGGGAAAACCAAATCTAAAGGTTTGAAAAGTGGGGAGTGTTTTTTTAGGGAAAGTTGAATCTCTGGGTTAAAGAAAAAAGAAAAGTGAAGAAAGTTGACAGAATGGGGAGAGCAAGCATAGATTTTTTTCGAGAGGCCTGGCCTTGAAGGCATGGTAGACAGCCTTTAGGATGGCTCCCAGTGATCCCTGCCACCTGGTTTTCATGCCTTTGTGCAATATCCTCCCGTAGAGTGTGGGCTGGACTTAGTGACTTGCTTCTAAAGAATACACTACAGGCCGGGCGCGGTGGCTTACGCCTGTAATCCCAGCACTTTGGGAGGCTGAGGCTGGTGGATCATGAGATCAGGAGATCGAGACCATCCTGACTAACACAGTGAAACCCCGTCTCTACTAAAAATACAAAAATTAGCCGTGTATGGTGGCGGGCACTTGTAGTCTCAGCTACTCAGGAGGCTGAGGCAGGAGAATGGCGGGAACCCGGGAGGCAGAGGGTGCAGTGAGCTGAGATCGAGTCACTGCACTCCAGCCTGGGTGACAGAGCGAGACTCCGTCTCAAAAAAAAAAAAAAAAAAAAAAAAGAATAGACGAATAGACTACAGCAAAGTGATAGGATGTCACTTCCAAGGGTTACAGAAGACTAGATTCCATCTTGCTTGCCCTTTCATACAGTCTCTGTCACTCAGATGGAAGCCAGCTGCCACATTGTGAGCTGCCCTAGAGAGACCCACACGGCAAAGAAGTGATGGAAAATTCCAGTTAATAGCCAGTAAGGAACTAAGGCCCTCAGTTCAACAACCTGCAAGGAATTGAGTTCTGCCAACAACCAGATGAATGAGTTCAGAAATGGTTCCTCCCTCAGACAAATTTGAAACGACTATACCCCCAGCTGACATCCTGATTGCAGTCTTGTAAGAGACTCCAAGGTGGAGTACCTAGCTAAGGCACACCCAGAATCCTTTTTTTTTTTTTTTTTTTTTTGCAGCTTCCATCTTTTTAGACATGTTTTATTTATTTATTTTCTATTTTATTTATTTTTTTGAGACAGTCTCATTCCATCGCCCAGGCTGGAGTACAGTGGCGCAATCTTGGCTCACTGCCACCTCCTCCATCCCCTGGGTTCAAATGATTTTCACACCTCAGGCTTCGGAGTAGCTGGGATTACAGCCATGCACCTTCTCATCTGGCTGATTTTTGTATTTTTGGTAGAAACATGGTTCGCTATGTTGGCCATAATAGTCTCAACCTTTTGACCTCAAGTGATCCCCCTGCCTTGGCCTCCCAGAGTGCTGGGATTACAGGTGTGAGCCCTTACCCAGCTGACACCAGATTCTTGATCTATAGAAACTTATTTTCAGCTAAGCTTTAGGGTAATTTGAAATGCAGCAATGGATAAATTGAAAATGCAGCTATGAAAGTGAATGGAGGTGGGAACTGAATCCAAATGGTAAGGTGTGAGACTGGGTGATGACTTTAGAAAATGTTTTGGAGAAAGGCTTTTTTTTTTTTTTTTTTTTTTTTGATTATACTTTAAGTTGTGAGATGTATGTGCAGAATGTGGAGGTTTGTTACATAGGTATACATGTGTCATGGTGGTTTGCTGCACCCATCATCCCATCATCTAGATTTTAAGCCCCTCATGCATTAGGTATTTGTCCTAATGCTCTCCCTCTCCTTGCCCCGCACCCCCTGACAGGCCCCAGTGTGTGACATTCCCTTCCCTGTGTCCGTGTGTTCTCATTGTTCAACTCCCACTTACGAGTAAGAACATGTGGTGTTTGGTTTTCTGTTCCTGTATTAGTTTGCTGAGAATGATGCTTTCCAGCTTCATCCATGTCCCTGCAAAGGACATGAACTCATTCTTTTTTTATGGCTGCATAGTGTTCTGTGGTGTATATGTGCCACATTTTCTTTATCCAGTCTGTCATTGATGGACATTTGGGTTGGTTCAAAGTCTTTGCTATTATAAATAGTGCTGCAATAAACACACATGTGCATGTGTCTTTATAGTAGAATGATTCATAATCCTTTGGGTATATACCCAGTAATGGGAGGGCTGGGTCAAATGGTATTTCTGGTTCTAGATCCTTGAGGAATCGCCACACTGTCTTCCACAATGGTTGAAGTAATTTACACTCCCACCAACAGTGTAAAAGTGTTCCTATTTTGGAGAAAGACTTTTTAAGATAAGACAAATTCAAACATTTTATATCCTGAAAAGCCATTAAAGAATTTGAAAATAAAGCAAGGAGAAAGGATAATTGGTAGAGCAAAAGGAGATAAGGGAATGTCAAATAACAACCTTTCTACTCTAAATGTGGTCTATGAACCACTAGCATCAGCATCATGTGTTGGAAATGCACAATCTCAGGCCCCACCCTAGACCTACTGAATCAAAATCTGCATTTTAATAAGAACCACTAGTAATGCCTGCAGACTGACTCAGAACACAAGTGAACAGAATAGATTCATCCAGGGGGAAATAATCACCCGAGGCAAGAGGGAATAGGGAAGGAGATGGAGATATTAATACATTTGTAGATAGAACTGAGAAGGAGAGAACTTGGTGACAAAAACTGCTTCCCTCCCTCCCTCCCTCCTTCCCTTCCTTCCTTCCTTCCTCTCTTTCTCTCTTTTTTTTTTGACAGAGTCTTGCTCTGTTGCCCAGGTGGGAGTGCAGTGGCGCAATCATGAGTCACTATAGCCTCAGCCTCCCAGGCTCAAGATTCTCCCACCTAACCCTCCCAAAGAGCTTGGACTACAGGCACACACTACTATACCAGGCTCAGTTTTTGGATTTTTTTTTGTAGAGACAGGGTTTTTTCCTGTTGCTCAGGCTGGTCTTGAACTTCTGGTCTCAAGCGATCTGCCTGTGTCAGACTCTCAAAGTGCTGGGATTATAGGCATGAGCCACTGTGCCCAGCCACTTCAGTGCTTTCTATGAAGTACAAATTCATTCAGGGCACAGAGCTTGAAATGAGTGGGAAAAAATTACAATAGCTATGAAAGCGAATGGAGGAGGGAACAGATCCAATAATATATATAAATGTCTGCAAATAATTACTAGGAGTACAGCTGAGTTTGGAGACTAGGAATTTGCCAGGTGTGGGATTAATATTTTTTTTTTCTTTTAGTGTTGTACAGCAGCCCACATGTAGACTAGAAAAGGCAGACTGCAGAATTAATGCAAGGATGAGATACAGTGAATTCTGGAAATGGGATAGTAAGTCGAAATAATGCACTAGAGCATCTTGGATAGAAAAGAAAGAAGTTGAGTCCAAGTTGAGGAAAAACAGATTTATTAGGCTGGTAAATAAGAAGTAAAAATGGGGAAAGGGTAAGAATCCTGGAAAATTAGGAAGGCATTTTCAGAAATCAGAGTAAAATAAGATTTCAGAGGTAAAAAGGTTATTTAAATCCTCCAGCATCTCCTTCGTTTTTTTAAAAACACATCTCATGAGCAGTAACACCCTCCATTTTTAAATCTCTAGAAATAACAACAGATACGGAAATTGTAACCATATTATTTAACATGCTCAATCCAAGGGTTGTAATTGATGAACTAGCTTTATGTGGTTTACTACTATCCCTTTAACATTTATTAAATGAGGACAGTAGTTTTGCTGCCCCCTTGAGAGCTCCAAGAGGCCCCCAGGACTTTTTAGGTATCCCTTAGAAAATAGACAGTTTTATGCTCACTTTAAGTTGCAAAACACAGTCCGAATATGGAAATTAGCATCTCCAGTTTTTTGGTAAGAATTATAATCTAAAGTTGATTTAGAATGAAATCTTCACTCTTACAGTTATAATCAACTTCAGGCCAGCCTCCCCTACACCTGGAAGAGGAGATGTGATGAGTTTCTTTTCTCTCTTTGTTTCTTCTCCCTCAGCTTGATACTCATAGCTTCTGGCCCCTTGAGAGTTGAGGCATAAGGAGAGATGAAAGGAAAGGGGGCGCGGAGAGTTCTTATGTGACTGATAGCACTCTAGAGACAGTATGCTCTCTAGGCTTGCAAGTATTTAAAGCAGATTCTCTCGCAGGTGTGTTTTTAGGTTCTTAGGTTTATGTTTACTCAACTGCCTGTGCTATGGTGAAATCGTTTTCCTCAGTGGCCATTGCTGCTTCTGTAAATTCTCAGTCCACTCACACAGACCATCTCTTGGGGCTGGGGGAGAACCCCCTTTACCTTTGACAGAAGCCCTCCCAGGTCAGAACACTTTTTCTTTTGTTTGTGTGTTTGTTTGTTTGTTTGTTTGTTTTGTTTTATTTGGCGGAGTCTTGTTCTGTCACCCAGACTGGAGTGCAGTGGTGTGATCTTGGCTCACTGCAACCTCCGCCTCCCGAGTTCAAGCAATCCTCCTGCCTCAGCCTCCCGAGTAGCTGTTCACCACCATGCTCGGCTAATTTTTGTATTTTTAGTAGAGACAAGGTTTCACCATGTTGGTCGCGAACTCCTGACCTCAAGTGATCTGCCCACCTTGGCCTCCCAAAGTGCTGCAATTACAGGTGTGAGCCACCGTGCCCGGCCACCAGAGCACTTTTTAAGTGACCCTCGGCTGATAATTCTCCCAAGGGCTCCACACCTCATCCCTGATAGTCATGCACTTTTGGCTTCTGTCAGAGGGGAATGTAGCTACTTCTCCAAGCAGAAGCATCTCTCTTGCATCTCTGCCCTGCCTCCTCAGCCAGTTGCTGTAGGTTCTCATCTTTCAGTTCCTCAGGCCTATCAAACACCAAGCCACCATTTAGTGTTGTTATAAAGGAACCTGAGGCTGGATAAAGAAAAAGAGTTTATTTGGTTCACAGTTCTGCTGGCTAGAAGACTGGGCATCCAGCAAAAGCCTCAGGCCTTGGCGAAGGCGAAGGGGAGCTGGCACTGTAGAGATCACAGAGAGAGAGAAGGAAGAGAGAGGGCAGGGTGAGGAGGGAGTGGGGTGTGGTGCCAGGTTCATTTTAACAACCGGTTCTTGCTGGAACTAATATAATGAGAACTCGCTCATTACCACAAGGATGACACCAAGACATTCATGAGGGATCCTTTCCTGTGACCAAAACACCGCACATTAGGCCTCATCTCTAACACTGAGGATAAAATTTCAGTATGAGGTTTGGGGGGGACAAATATCCAAACTATAGCGACATTCATAGCAACATTATTCATAATAGCCAAGAAACGGGAAAAAATCCAAATATCCATCAGTTGATGAATAAACAAGAATGGTATATCCATACTGAATCCTATTCAGCAGTAAACAGGAGTGAATGACTGATATAGCCAATGACATGGATGAACCTCAAATGACTATGCTAAGGCCAGACGTGTGGCTCATGCCTGTAATCTCAGCACTTTGGGAGGCCAAAGCAAGTGGGCCAACTGGGGTCAGGAGCTCGAGACCAGCCTGATCAAAATGGTGAAACCCCGTCTCTACTAAAAATGCAAAAAATTAGCCAGACGCAGTGGCATGTGCCTGTAATCCCAGCTGCTTTAAAGGCAGAGGCAGGAGAATTGCTTGAACCGGGGAGGCAGAGGTTGCAGTAAGCTAAGATTGCACCATTGCACTCCAGCCTGGGCAACAAGAGCAAAACTCTGTCTCAAAAAAAAAAAAAAAAAAAATTATTATGCTAAATGAGAGAAGCTAGATACAAATAAGTATACGTCGTATGACTGCACTTATTTGAAATTTCTAGAAAAAGCAAAACTGTACAGACGGAAAGAAAATCAGTGTGTGCTTAAGATTGAGCAGAGGGCAGATTGAACATGAACACAAAGAAACTTCAGAGGACAATGGAACAGTTCTAAAAGTGAATTGTAGTGATGGTTGTGCAACTGTATAAATGTAGTAAAAATCATTGAAGAATAATCCACTTACAATGAGTAAATCATACAACATATAATTATACCTCAATAAAACTGAAGAAAAACCTTATTGGTTACTACTAAAACAGAAATAGAATCTATAACCCCTAAACAGTTAAAATAAAAATCAAATTAATAGATTTAACTACTCTAACAAAAAGTGAAATAGGGAGAAAAACAATAAAAGAAAAACACACATAGTAAATGCAAAATAAAGTGGTAAGCCTGGGCGCAGTGGCTCACGCCTGTAACCTCAGCACTTCAGGAGGCCAAGGCAGGCAGATCACTTGAGGCCAGGAGTTTGAGACCAGTGTGGCCAACATGGCAGAACCCCATCTCTACTAATAATACAAAAATTAGCAGGCATGGTGGCACACGCCTGTAATCCCGGCTACTCAGGAGACTGAGGCAGGAGAATCCCTTGAACCCAGGAGACGGAGGTTGCAGTGAACCGAGATCGTGCTATTGTACTCCAGCCTGGGTGACAGATAATAACGCCATCTCAAAATAAATAAATAAAGTGGTAAGATTTGTCCACACTTATCATAACTGCAAACATTGTAAATAAATATTTGCTGATTTTAAAAAATCTTTAAAAAATTAACTTTATACTGAATTTCTAAGATATATCTTTATTTTAAAAACATCACAGATTGGAGCTCAAGAAGATGGCACAGCCCAGAATGTGGCTTTGAGAACGGGCTGTTGGAATGATTGAACGAAGTCAAGAAACTTCAAGATCAAGACTGAATATCAGGCCGGGCGTGATTGCTCACACCTGTAATCCCAACACTTTGGGAGGCCTGGGCAGGAGGGTTGCTTGAGTCCAGAGTTCAAGACCAGCCTGGGCAACCTGGCAAAACCCCGTCTCTACAAAAAATTAAAAAATTAGCTGAGCGTGGTAGCTTGTGCCTGTAGTTCCAGCTACTCATGGGGCTGAGGCAGGAAGACTGATTGAGCTTGCGGGAGGTCAAGGCTGTAGTGAGCCAGATCACGCCACTGCACTCCAGCCAGAGTGACAGAGACAGACCCTGTCTCAAACAAGGAAGGAAGGAAGGAAGGAAGGAAGGAAGGAAGGAAGGAAGGAAGGAAGGAAGGGAGGGAGGGAGGGAGGGAGGGAGGGAGGGAGGGAGAAGCCGGGTGTGGTGGCTCACACCTGTAATCCTAGCACTTTGGGAGGCTGAGGCAGGTGGATCACCTGAGGTCAAGAGTTTGAGACCAGCCTGGCCAACCATGTTGGTGAAACCCCGTCTCTACTAAAAATACAAAAAATTAGCCGGGTGTGGTGGTAGGTGCCTGTAATCCCAGCAACTCAGGAGGCTGAGGCAGGAGAATCGCTTGAACCCAGGAGGCAGAGGTTGCAGTGAGCCGAAATGGTGCCACTGCACTCCAGCCCGGGCAACAGAGCAAAAAACTTCATCTCAAACAAAAATAAAAACAAAAACAAAAAACCACACACACACAAAAGAAAGAAAGGAAGGAAAGAAAGAAGGAAGGAAGGAAGGAAGGAAGGAAGGAAGGAAGGAAGGAAGGAAGGAAGGAAGAAAGGAAGGAAGGAAAGAGAAGGAAGGAGAAAAAAGAAAAGAAGATTGAATATCAATATTGAAACTATCTAGAATGATTATGAAATTATGGATAGAGAGTAAGATTGAGGAGCATATCCTGAGAGGTCGGGTAATGACAATGCTGCTGAGTGTTGGAGGATGAAAACAATGGTGTGAACCTTGAAGAAGAAAGTGATTTTACACAGGAGAGGAAGAATAAAAGTCTAAAATTGACAAAATTTAAAAAAAAGATTGATGACCCCTTCTCCGTGGCATTTGTTTCATAGGGTGTGAGAGGATGAACAACGTATTCTCAATGGGTTGTAGACAAAGTGTGGTAAGAGGGCAGCCAGTGAAGTCAAGAGCAGGGCGAGGCACATTCAGGGGAAAATTGAGATAGAGAATATGTAAGAGTTAGGTTTGTATCTGGTTGTATGTAATAGAGTCATGACCTAGAGCGAATTAACCAAATAGGGAGTTTCCTGACCTTATGAAATAAAAAGTCTAAGAATAAGCATTTCAGGGTTGGCACTGCAGTTTCCTGAGATCATCAGGGAAGCATACTGCTTGCTTCTTGTGATACCATTCTTAGCATGTGGCTTTCAATTTTATGGTACCAAGATGGTTTCCGTAAAGCCAAGCATCATGTTCGAGATATGGACAGGAAGAAGAGGTGGAGAAAAGGGCAAAGTGTGTGCCTACTTGACTCTGCCTCCCTCCCCGTCCTCCCCACCTCCAGCTTTTTTTTTTTTTTTTTTTTTTTGAGACAGAGCTGTTGCCCAGGCTAGAGTGCAGTGGTGCGATCTCAGCTCACTGCAACCTCTGCTTCCCGGGTTCAAATGATTCTCCTGCCTCAGCCTCCCAAGTAACGGGACTACAGGAACACAGCATCACACTCGGCTAATTTTTGTAATTTTAGTCAAGATAGGTTTCACCATGTTGCCCAGGCTGGTCTTGAACTCCTGACCTCAAGTGATCTGCCTGCCTCAACCTCCCAAAGTGCTGGAATTACAGGAATGAGCCACCACACCCAGCCTGACTCTGCCCCCTTTTAATAGTAAAACAATAGTTTTTCTGGAAACTCTGAAGTAGACTTCTGTTTATATCTCATTGGCTAAAATCATGTCAACTATGACCACCCCCAACTTTATGTTTGATTTAGGGCACATTGATCAAAATAAATGAGCAAAATCAGTGTTACATTAGTAAAGAAAGAGAGATGACTGAGTATGGTGGCTCATGCTTGTAATCCCAGCACTTTGGGAGGCCAAGACGGATGGATCACTTGAGGCCAGGAGTTTGAGACCAGTCTGGCAAACATGGTGAAACCCTGTCTGTACTAAAAATACAAAAAAATTAACTGGGTGTGGTGGCAGGCACCCGTAGTACCAGTTACTCGGGAGGCTGAAGCAGGAGAATTGCTGGAACTCAGGAGGCAGAGGTTGCAGTGAGCTGAGTTTGTGCCACTGCACTCCAGCCTGGATGACAGAGAAAGGCTCAGTCTCAAAAAAAAAAAAAAAAAAAAAAAAGAAAGAAAAAAAAAAGAAACGAAAAGGAAAGTAAAAAGAAAAAGAAAGAAAGCAAGGTTATATATATCAACAGAAATTGATTTGTCACAGTTCTGGAGGCCAGAAGTCCAGGATCAAGGAACCTGCATACTCAGTGTCTGGTGGGGGCCTGTTTTCTGGTTTGCAGATGGCATCTTTTCACTGTGTTCTCACATAGCGGAGATGGTTAGCTATCTAGCTCTCTGGGAGTTATTTTATTTATTTATTTATTTTTACTTTAGATTCAGGGTGTACGTGTGCTGGCTTGTTACACAGGTATATTGCATGCTACCAAGGTTTGGGCTTCTAATGATCTCATCACCCAAGTAGTGAACATAGCATCTGATAGTTAGCTTTTTAACCCTTGCACCCCTCCATCCCTACTCTTTTTTGGAGCCCCCCATGTCTATTGTTTCCATCTTTGTGTCTATGTATACCACCCAGTGTTTATCTCCCATTTATAGGTGAGAACATGTGGTATTTGCTTTTCTGTTTCTGCATTAACTCCCTTAGGATAATGGCCTCTAGCTGCATCCATATTGCTTCAAAGGACATGATTTCATTTTTTTCTTATGGCTGCAAGATTTTGGATAGACAATTAGCAGCCAGTGCCAGAGTATTCATTCATTATAATCTCGTGTTGTTCTAAAAGGTACTAAGGAGGTTTTACAAATACATTAACATCACAGTAAAGTTTTTTTTTTTTTTTTTTTTTTTAAGTATTAGAGACAAAGCAAAGAAGAAGGGAGAATAAGATTATAAGACAAAGAAGAAAGTGAAATTTATTCACAAGATTGGCCCTGAGCTTTCTAGCAGGCAATTCAAAGAGTAAAACACTCTACAGGAAATGCAACGTTCTTGAGAAAATAGTTTGTGTTTGTTTGTTTGTTTGTGGAGAGTGCTCCAAAAGGCATAGTAAAAAGGGATGACGTGGGTGGACAGCCACTACTGGGAGAGGGAATTATTGAGGAGAAAGTACAAAGAGGTACTTTAAAATATAGGATAGGCTGGATACCGTGGCTCACACCTGTAATCCCAGCACATTGGGAGGCCAAGGCAGGAGAATCCCTTGAGTCCAGGAGTTTGAGGCCAGCCTGGGCAGGGTGAAACCCTGTCTCTACAGAAAATACAAAAATTAGCTGGACATGATGGCAAAGTGCTGGGATTACAGGCATAAGCCACTATGCCCAGCCTTCATAAACTTTTAAAAACAGCATTCTGGTAAATTCTGAATGAGGCCATAAAATAGTTATTAAAGAAATTGTTAATTTTTTTAAAACCTGGTACAAAACCTTCCCTTTCCAGGGCTAAGGAATTTGCAATATTAGCTTTTCTTTTTGCATACTAATAAAATTAAATTTAAAAAATTCTGGCCAGGCGCAGCAGCTCTTGACTGTAATCTCAGCACTTTGGGAGGCCAAGGTGGGCGGATCACCTAAGATCAAGAGTTCGAGACCAGCCTGGCCAACCATGTTGGTGAAACCCCATCTCTACTAAAAATACAACAATTAGCTGGGCGTGGTGGCATGCACCTGTAGTCCCAGCTACTTGGGAAGCGGAGGCAGGAGAATTGCTTGAATCCAGCAGGCAGAGGTTGCAGTGAGCCAAGATTGCATCATTGCACTCCAGCCTGGGCAACAGAGAGAGACACTGTCTAAAAAAATAAATAAATAAAAAATAAACTCAGATGCTGACTATATCTCTCACATTAATAGAATTTTAGAAAGCAAATAATGGCTCTGTGAACATACTGCAGCTCCAGTAGTGGTGTAAGTGATGGCAGCAGCGGCTCATCTGTAGCAGCCGCTGCAAAGACACAGGCTGCAGTGGGGAAGGTGTGGTCAGGGCTGTATGCTGTGTGAAGCCAGTGAGAGCTGGAAACAGGTGGGAGCCCCAGCTTCCTGGGCGCAGCTGCAGCCA
Source organism: Chlorocebus sabaeus (assembly GCF_047675955.1). Lineage (NCBI taxonomy): Eukaryota > Metazoa > Chordata > Mammalia > Primates > Cercopithecidae > Chlorocebus > Chlorocebus sabaeus. Next base: position 39,749,419 of record NC_132914.1, on the reverse strand, counting down.
CTCAGCCACAGCTGCGGACCCAGGCATCCCGTGCTCTCGGGGACCAGGTAGCCCCCTGCCCCCACAGGCTCAAAAGTGCCTGCTCCCGCTGCCTGGCCTCTCCCTGTCCCTGGCGCCTGCTCCGATTTCAGAGCAAAGTTGAGGCCAGGCCCAGGAGCTGACATACCAGTACCCTGCCACCACAGCCCCCTCCAGACTTTGGGTGCCAACAAGCACGGGAGGGAGGCCAAGGGGGGCTGAGGGTGACTCAGTGTGGGTCCAAACATCCTGGGTGCCATGGGTGACATTTAGATGGTGGCAGGAGGCAGACAGGCTCCTGGGCAGAAAGGGATGGGTCCCCAGTGAAGCCCCACCCTCAAGCCAGGGACATTCTGAAGCCTAGAGGCCAGACTGTCAGTTTAGCGTGGAGTCCACAGCCGGGAGTGAGAACTTCTGGTCCTTTTTCCAGGCCTACTCATGGACCAATCAGCATGCACTTCCTCCCTTCTGAACCCATTAAAACCCCTGGACTCAGCCAAACTCAGGGAAATGTCTAGACGACCTGCCTGTGGATAGGCTGTTAGGATCTACCCATATGCCGATAGGATCTACCCACTCTGGGACTCCTCTCCGCTGAGAGCTGCACTCATTGGATGACCTGCCTGTGGAAAGGAGCTACCCACTTTAGGTCTCCTGAGACCTGTGTACTGTCATTCAATAAAGCACCTCTTTGCCTTGCTCACCCTCCAGTTATCCCTGTACCTCATTCTTCCTAGACACAGGACAAGAACTTCGGGCCTGCTGAATGGTGGGACTGAAAGTGCTATAACACAAACAGGGCCGTAACACGCCCCCTCACCTCCCACTGGCCACATTGTGGGCGACAAGGGGAGAAGAGCTGCAGCCCTTCTGCGAGCCCAGACCTAGGGGCTCCCCGAGCCAGGGCTGTGACACCCTCTTTGGAGCTCTGTGGTTTCTGGCATCTCCAAGCTTTTGGGCGCCACCACACGGTCCAGATGCGGGCGCCCACAGCGGAAGGTGCTTGTGGTGTATCAGATCCAGCTGCAGGCTTGCACCCAGTGGGCGCCTGTGCTGCTTCCTGGAGCTGCCTGCCCCACTGCAGCAGCCAGCGTGCCTGGCTGTGAGCAGTAGCCAGACCCCGTGCTCACTCGCTCGTGCACCCTCCCTGCTCTGTGCCTGGCTCGCTTTTGGCAAGCATGGGATCTGGGCTGGTAGCATGAGACGAGCTCAGCCTGCCAGGCCAAATGGGTGGAATGAGCTCAGCAGGCTTGAGCAAAACTCAGGTAAGGGCACCACCTGCCACAGAGGCTTCCTGCTGGAAGAGTGACATTCCAATGATCCTATGACGTGCAAGACTTTCGAATTCCTTCCTTGAAGAGTATCTCCTTTATATTTTTCTTGACTTTCCCCACTGTCTACAATATCATTCACTACTGTCTAAAATGCATTTCCTTTTCTACATACTACTCATAAATCTGCAATAACATAAAAAGCAATGTTAAACAAGTAGATCAAATAAGACTTTAGCTCATTAGTATGGCAGTTCCTCAAAGGATGAAACATAGGGCCAGGTGCGGTGACTCATGCCTGTAATCCCAGCACCTTGGGAGGCTGAGGCGGGCAGATCACTTGAGGCCAGGAGTTTGAGACCAGCCTGGGCAACAGGGTGAAACCCCATCTCTACTAAAAATACAAAAATTAGCCAGGTGTGGTGGTGCCCACCTGGAGTCCCAGATACTCCCAAGGCTGAAGCAGGAGAATCATTTGAACCAGGGAGACAGAGGTTGCAGTGAGCCAAGACGGCACCACCGCACTCCAGCCTGGGTGACACAGCAAGACTCTGTCTCAAAATATATATATATATATATACACATACACATTAAACATAGAATTATGATATGATCTAGCAATTCTACTTTGTGGAATGCAAAGAATTGAAAGCAGGAACTGAAAAGCTGTGTATATACACCAGTGTTCATAGCAGTATTGTTCCCAATAGCCAAAAGGTGAAAGTAATCCCAAGCGTCCATGGATCCATGGACAGATCAATAGCTAAATAAAATGTAGCGTGTACATATAATGGAATATTATTCAGCCTTAAAAAGGAAGGACATTCTGACACATGCTACAATATATATGAACCTCGAAGACATGCTAACTGAAATAAGCCAGTCACAGACGGATAAATATGGTGTGACTCCACTGATATGAGGTACTTGGAGTAGTCTAATTCATAGAGATAGAAAGTGGAACGGTGGCTACCAGGGACTGAGGGAAATTGGGAGTTATTGTTTAACTGGTGCAGAGTTTCAGTCTGGGGAGATGAAAAAAGTTCGGGAGATAGATGGTGGTGATGGTTGTGCAACGATGTGAATATACTTAATGCCACTGAATTTTACACTTAACAGTTAAAACGGTAAATTGTAATGTGTATTTTACCACAACAAATAAATAGATAACAACTTAAGCTCATGTAAAGATCTAAATAGTTCCAAAACAAAAAAGAACATCATCGTTTAAATAATAATAATATAACTAAATCAATAAATTAAAAATGACTATAGCTTTCTATCACTAAAACTTAGTAGCTAAAAATAATTCATTACAACACAAATCACCTGCATACAACTCAACTGATACAGAAAGAAATTGATTTCAAATACCTGTATTAGGTTCATTAAGACAAAACAATATCATGTTTTATTTAGTAGAAGTGAAGGATTTATTGCAGAAATTTTGAATCAGATAGTTGCATCCAAAAATAATCACAAATGCTAAAATATCAGTTCTCACCAAGTTGATCTATGGATTCACCCCAACCTCAATCCCAGCCTCAGCAGGATTTCCTGTAGATATCAATAAGGTAATTCTAGAATTTATTTGTAAAGGCGAAGGAAATAGAATAGTCAAAACAATTTTGAAAAAGAAGGGAGTTGAAGGACTCACACTATCTGATGTCAAGATTTACTGTAAATCTACAGTAATCAAGACAGTGTGGTTTTAGCAAAAGAATAGACACATAGATCAATAGAATATAATAGAGAGTCTAGCAATAAATCCTCAAAAATATAGTCAATTGATTTTTTACTAGGAAATTCAATGGAGAAAAGTTAATGTTTCCAACAAATTGTTCTGGAACAATTTGATCCACATGTAAAACATAAGCCCAATCCATACCTTAAATTTTATATAAAAATTGGCTCAAAATGGATCAGGGACCTAAATGTAGAACTTTAAAACTTTAGAAGAAAACACAGAAAATCTTTTTGATATTGGATTAGGCAAGGAGTTCTTAAATATGACATCAAAGTCATAGTCCTTAAAAGGAAAAAAATTGATACATTGGACTTCATAAAAATTAATTTTTTTTGCCTCTTCGAAAAACTCCAAAGAAAATAATAAGACAAGCAACAGTTTGGGAGAAAATATTTACAAATTAAATATCTGGGTCAGGCATGGTGGCTCATGCCTGTAATCGCAGCACTTTGGGAGGCTGACTTGGGAAGATAATTTGAGGCCAGGAGTTTCAAGATCCACCTGGGCAACATAGTGAGACCCTGTTTCTACAAAAAATCAAACTTCTGCCAGGCGTGGTGGTGCACACCTATAGTCCTAGCTACTTGGGAGGCAAAGGTGGGAGAATTGATTGAGCCAAGGAGGTCAAGGCTGTAGTGAGCTGTTATGGCACCACTGCACTCCAGCCTAGGTGATAGGGTGAGACCCTATCTCAAAATATATATATATATATGTATATACGTGTGTGTGTATAGATATATATGCGTGTGTGTGTGTGTATATATATATCTGAAAAAGGACTTGAAAGCAGTGCATAAAAGGAGCACTTAGACTTGCTAAATAGATTCAGCAAAACGTTAATAAGCCATAAAGTGGAATGCAATTTTGATATATGCCACAACATGGGTGGACTTTGAAAACATGCTTAGTGAAATGAGCCAGACACAGAAGGACAAATATTGTATGATACCACTTACATGAGGTACTTAGAATTGGAGAATTAATAGACACAGAAAGTAGAATAGAGGTTACCAGGGTCTGGAAGGTGGGGTTGGGGGATACTAGGGCGAAGAGGGAGGTCATTATTTAATGAGTACAGGTTTTGGTTGGGGATGATTGAGTATAGACGTTGGTGATGGTTATAAAACATTGTGAGTATATTAATGCCACTGAATTGTATGCTTATGAAAGGTTAAAAAGTTAAATATTATGTTATATACGTATTACCTCAATTTTCAAAAATCTCAATAGTAAGAAAACAAGCAACCTGCTGTTTTAAAATGAGCAAAAGTTTCAAATAGATGCCACACTAAAGAAGATATATGAGCAGCTAATAAGCTGATGGAAAAATGTTCAACATTATTTGTCAAAAAGGAAATACAAATTGAAATCACAATGAGATGCTAGTGAATGGCTATAGTAAAATAAAGATTGACAGTATTAAATGTTGATGAGTATTTGGGACAACTAGAACTCTCATACATAGCTAGGGGGAGTGAAAAATGGTACAGCTAGCTTGAGAAAAAGTTTGGAAGTTTCTTATAAATTTAAATATAAAATACCACGTGATCAGCAATCCCACTCCAAAATATTTACCCAAGAGAAATGAAAACTTACAGTCACACAGAATACTGCATGCAAATGTTTATTGCAGCTTTATTCATAATCACCAAAAACTGGAAACAACCCAGATGTCCTTATACTGGGGAATGAATCGACAAACTGGGGTACATACATATAAAGGAATACTATTCTGCAACAAAAAGGAATAAGATATTGATACAAGCAACCCCATTAAGGAATCTCAAATGTATTATTTTAGGTGAAAGAAGCTAGGCAGGAAGGGCTACATGCTGTATGATTTCATTTGAATGACATTCTGGAAAAAGCAACTCTAGGGGTGGAGATCAGATCAGTAGTTGCCACTGGTTAGAGTTGGGGAAAAGGGCTGACTACAAAGGAGTAGCATGAGAGAATATTTTTGGATGATGGAATAATTTTATATCTTGACAGTGCTGGTGGTTACATGACTGAATGCATTAGTCAAAATTCATAGATGTGTGAATTTTACTATATGAATTGAAATACAAATTGTGGAAAATGATCACATATATATGATAATGAAAACCTTGGTTAATAATAATCTAGAGATCTTCTGTAGTGATTAGTGAAAGAGTGAATATATGATCAAGAAACATATCAAAACAGATGCTGCAGAATATGTGAAGAGGTGTGCTAATGTTGTATTGTTTCAGGCATGATAATATGGTTTTGTACAAAAAATCATATTTCAAATAAATATACATTGGTAAATAGATCACTGTGTTGCTACAAAGATGAACCCAAGCCATATTTTAAAGAATACTACAGAATTAATCATTACATGATAAACTAGGGGTCATAATAATAGATCAACAAATTTTGCCAACCAATTAATCATTCTGCAATCTGAAAAAGGCAGTGGAAAAATGCCTTGCTATTAAAAACATCATAGAAATTTGTTGGGGTGGACGAGAAGTATGTGCCTCTGGCAAAGAAGCTAAAAGCAAATGTGGAAACTCAAAACCCTCAAAGTAAAGCTGCTTCTCTTCCTGGCAACTGGCATGACTTCATATACATGAAATCTTACTTGGACATCTTATTAACTAGAAATGCTTTGATGTCAGTTTAGAAGAAAGAATTTCTCTATGCTTGCTAAATAACTAGAGATTTCAATCTCCACAAGTTATTATTATAAAGCTCTTCTATTAAAATAAGACCAGATTGATTTTATACATGATCACATCTTACATTTGCAAAATGTATCAACTCTACAAAGCACTTTTACAAATATGTGTGTGTGTGTGTGTGTGTGTGTGTGTAATATATGCCTCATTTAGACTTAAAATTTATGCTTGGATTTGAGACAATTTTAGAAACTTTCAGGCCTGTAACATTCTGTTGTTTTCAAGTAGTTCAGGAGTTTTAGCAATTTAGCCATAGATATACATAAAGGTATTGTAAAGGTTACAATTTATTTTGGTGCTTTCCCTTCATAGTAACAAGAGAGTATAAGGTTTGTTGAGATCTACAGTTTAGGCAGCTGTCACCAACAGTGGCATTTGAGTTTTGGCCTTGATTCAAATAGAAACTAAGATTTCATCTCTCCTAGGCCACACCGCACCCAAACACTATGTATCATGAGGATAGAATGCTAGAATTTTAGAATTTCATACCAAGAACAATCGTGAGAGAGTTTTGAGTACAATCCTTTCATTTTGCGAATGAGAAAATTGAGGTCCCGAATACCTAAGTGATAAATACTTGGAGAAATATTTAGACACAAAAAATACTTGGATAAAAAACAGTTGCAGGGTAGAACTGGAGACAACTGAAATATGTTACAACCTTCAGCTGATTCTATACCTCTCTCCTTGTTGTTTTAATTTATATAAATAGGCTGGGTGCGGTGGCTCATGCCTGTAACCCCAGCATTTGGGGAGGTTAAGGCGGGTGGATTGCTTGAGCACCAGAGTTCAAGACCAGCCTGGGCAACATGGCGAAACCCCATCTCTACAAAAAATACAAAAATTAGCCAGATGTGGTGGCATGAACCTGTAGTCCCAGCTAATCAAGAGGCTGAGGCAGGACGATCGCCTAAGCCTGGATGGAGGTCAGAGTGCAGTGAGCCATGTTCATGCCACTGGACTTCAGCTTGGGTGACAAAGTGAGACTGTCTCTAAAATAAAATATAAATAATGATAATTGTTCTTTTGCACGAATTGTTGTTGTTGGTTTTTTTTTTTTTTTAATTGTTGAGGTAGAGTCTCGCCCTGTTGCCCAGGCTGGAGTGCAGTGGTGTGATCTCGACTCACTGCAATCCCCACCTCCCGGGTTCAAGTGATTCTCGTACCTTAGCTTCTCAAGTAGCTGGGATTACAGGTGCCCACCACCACGCCAGGATAATTTTTGTACTTTTAGTAGAGACAGGGTTTTGCCATATTAGCCAGGCTTGTTTCAAACTCCTGACCTCAGGTGATTCTCCCGCCTCAGCCTCCAAAGTGCTTGGATTACAGGCGTGAGCCACGGTGCCCAGCATGAATTGTTCTTTTGCCTAGGGACAGGGCACCCTAGGCAGAACGAATCCTGGCAGTTGGCCTAGCTGTCCCATGGGAGTATTCAGTGAGTCCACGGAGGATGGGCTACCTGACAATTCCACCAAGCTGTTTGGGTTTCCATGACTCAGAGGAAAGAAAAAGAGCAATGCGCCTTTTCAAGCCCCAGTGGCACTCAGGTAAGGCAGGTAAAAGCACACATTTGCATAGAACTTACTGTACCAGCCACAGTACTTTGTGTTATCAACCCACAATAATTCTTTTTTTTTTTTTTTTAAACGGAGTCTCGCTCTGTTGCCCAGGCTGGAGGGCAGTGGCGCGATCTCGGCTCACTGCAACCTCCGCCTCCTGGCAAGTACTATTATCACTCCCATTTGATAGGTGAGGAAATTGAGGCACAGGATACTTAAGTAACTTCTCTAATATTCAGGTAGAAAGTGGTAGCGCTGGGATTAGAAACTGTCAGTTTGGCTCTAGAGTCTAGCTATTGTGTTGAGCTGCCACAGAAAAACAGCTGGCACTTAGATATTACATGTAAGTGCTAGGTGCTCTTTCTTTCTTTCTTTCTTTTTCTTTCTTTCTCTCTTTCTCTCTTTCTTTCTTTCTCTCTCTTTCTTCTTTCTCTCTGTCTCTCTCTTTCTCTCTTTCTTTCTTTCTTTCTTTGTCTCTTTCTTTCTTTCCTTCTTTTCCTTTCTTTCTTTCTTTCTTTCTTTCTTTCTTTCTTTCTTTCTTTCTTTCTTTCTTTCTTTCTTTCTTTCTTTCTTTCTTTCTTTCTTTCTTTTCTTTCTTTCTCGAGACAAAGTATCTCTTTGTCACCCAGGCTGAGTGCAGTGGTGCAATCTCAGCTCACTGCAACCTCCATCTCCCAGGTTCAAGAGATTTTCCTGCCTCGGCCTCCCTAGTAGCTGGTACTTCACGTGCATGTGACCACACCCAGCTAAAAGGCACTTTTCCTAAGGGCTGTACATATATTAAGTCGTTTAACCCTCGTAATAATCCTGTAAGTATGTATTATTATTAGTTTCATTTTATAGATGTGAAAGCTGGGCCATGGGTTAGGTAATTTTCCCAAGGTTACACAGCTAATAAGTTTCAGAAGCAGAATTTGAATCCTGGCAAGCTGGTGACAAAGATCCCTCGCTTGGCCAAACTTTAGTCAGGCTTCTTAACCTTCTGCTAGGCCCATTTGTCCACTTTCTTGTAAAATCCAGTTTTAGCAAAGAACTCTGCTGAGTGAATTTGGCAGGAGCCGCCCTCATCCATGATATCTGATAATCTTCAATATCTGATCAAGTTCCTCACTCTCTCCATTCCCCAGGTGATATCCGGTCACCCTGGCCTGTCTTCGGCAAAAATCCTGTTAGTTTGGTTTAGCTTGAATCCTCTTTACCCCTGAGGTTTCTTCTTTGTAATTTTCTACCTACTGACCCCCACTGTGCTGCTTGGCTAAATATTCCCACCGTGCTGTTATTGAAGTTGAGCCCAGTCTCACTTTCCCACTGCAAGACGTCATTGTGGTGGTCCCTCTGCCTATCACAGTGGTCCTGAATAAAATCTCCCTTACTGTGCTTCAGCAGGTATCATTGAGTAATTTTTTCTTTTTACACTGGCTATAGATAATGCCCCAACCACTGGTTTTTGCTTCTTAACAAATTTATTCATATTAAAAATTTTAAATATATTTAATCCTGGCCAGGCACGGTGGCTCACATCTGTAATCCCAGCACTCTGGGAGGCTGAGGCGGGTGGATCATTTCAGGTCAGGAGTTCGAGACGAGCATGACCAACACGAAGAAACCCCATCTCTACTAAAAAAGAAAAAAAAAATAACCAGGTGGGTGGTGCACACCTGTAATCTCAGCTACTCAGGGAGGCTGAGGCAGGAGAATCTCTGGAACCTGGCAGGCAGAGGTTGCAGTGAACCAAAATCATGCCACTGCACTCCAGCCTGGGTGACAGAGAGAGACTCTGTCTCAAAAAAAAAAAAAAAAAGTATATATATATGTTTAATTTAATTAATGTTAAGTAAGGCCAGGTGTGGTTGCTCATGCCTGTAATCTCAACACCTCGGGAGGCTGAGACAGGAGGGTCGCTTTAGCCCAGGAATTCCAGACTCCATCTCTACAAAAAATAAAAAAAAAATTTTTAAAAGAAATGTTAAGTAACATATAACATGTAAGATACTTAATTATATTACTTATATGATAAGATGAGTTTGCTTCTAGAATATAATTTCCTAATGAAATGTATTATTCAAATGGCAACGTGTTTATTACAAGAAATCTTTCAGGAATCACTGGAGTTTTATTTACATTACTGCAAAAGCCAATGTTAGTTCAATTATTTTCTTGTGAAGATGTATATGACCACAGATTGAACTTTCTCCTTAAATATCACTATCCAAGATTATGTCTCAGGAAAATATTATTCTCACTACTGAGAAATTTGATATTACAACTGTGTTTGTGCTGTTGGTAGAGAAATTTTAGGTGCTTAAAAATTTTTCAGATATGTTACAGTAGACTTTTCTGGGTCAAACATCTTCGTGTAAGAATGTTTAAAATATGTTTGACTTTACTAGAGGGTGTTCTAAGTGTAACTACAATATTTATATTTTGAACTGGAAGCTTATAAAACTGCTTAATATATGATCAGAGATGAAATCTTTACAACTGTGGAGTTTATTAAAAAGCTGTGTTGTATAATAAATACAACACATTAACATACGTGGCTGTAGGGTATGCATATAGAGTTGCTTTCCCTTTTAAATATTTAAAGATGCAGATTCGCAAGGGTGCTCAGGGTTAATGATGCACTATGACCATACAGAAATAAGAATTTTGCCTTTGGGGACTGTCTCTGATTTTTAAAAATATCGAACTTTGACCTTTTCAACAACTAATTCAACCACACTATATTAAATATTCACGTGTACTGAATAAGTTTTTCCACTGGTATCTTTTCCACTGGAATCCTTTAAACTCTACAAGGATGAATAAAAAATCTTATCTCAGGGGCATGTGTTAGATTCTTTAAATGGCACTACTAAGAACTAGTAGAAATAAAATGTAATTTATTAAAAAATGCAGACAGACAAAAGTGGAGGCAAGAAAGAATAGGAAGACTAAGGAGCAGAAATTAAGTGTGTCAAATGAAAATTAACAGAAATGAGAAAAACTTGGAAAAGGTCGATGGAAAAGGCAATATCCACAGAAACAAAAGGAGGAAAATACAAGAAAAAACACAATAGGAGAAGGAAAGTGAAGGAAAAGTTGACATAAAATAATAAGGCCAATAGAAACTGGAGTAGAATTTTGAGGAAGATCAGAAGATAAAAATAACATTTTTATTTTATTTTATTTTTTTGAGATGGAGTCTCTCTCTGTTGCCCAGGCTGGAGTGCAGTGGTGCATCTCAGCTCACTGCAACCTCCGCCTCCCGGGTTCAAGCAATTCTCCTGCTTCAGCCTCCCGAGTAGATGGGATTACAGGCACACACCACTACGCCCAGCTAACTTTTGTATTTTTAGTAGAGATGGGGGTCTCACCATATTGGCCAGGCTGGTCTCAAACTCCTAACTTCAGGTGATCCACTTGCTTTGGCCTCCCAAAGTGCTGGGATTACAAGCGTGAGTCACTGTGCCTGACTAAAATAGCACTTTTTTTTGAGACGGAGTTTTGCTTGTGTTGCCCAGGCTGGAGAGCAGTGGTGCAATCTCGGCTCACTGCAACTTCCGCCTTCAAGGTTCAAATAATTCTCCTGCCTCAGCCTCCCAAGTAGCTGGGATTACAGGCTCCTGCTGCTATGCCCAGTTAAATTTTGCATTTTTAGTAGAAACAGGGTTTCACCATGTTGGCCAGGCTGGTCTTGAACTCCTGACCTCATGATCTGCTTTGGCCTCCCAAAGTGCTGGGATTTCAGCCATGAGCCACTGCTCCTGGCCCAAAACAACATATTTTAAACAAAAGTTTTCTAACAAGAAAATAAAAATTACCCCTGGGAGTGGTGATATTGAATACGGAAATGGCTCTACATATAAAATTCTAACTCTATTATATAGTAAGCCGATACCCTTTGTACCAAAGGAAAATTATCATATAGACCTCTATGGCTTTGGACCAAATACACGCCCTTTTCTGCAGATAATTATTTGAGCTTTTCAGAAACAGCCTTCGTCTGGCTATTTAGCCCTGGGTAGAGACTGAATGCCTAACTATGGGACATCAAGTGGCAATGTTAACTCAGCTTCCCTTTATGAAATGGGTGCTATCTGGACCACCAAGCCATAAGGTTGGATACACATGACAGCAATCTGTCATCAAGTGGAAATGGCATATATCAGACTTATGCAGAAATAGGAAATAGGTAATTCCATGAAGAGTCTTTCAACAGCGACTGTTCCTCTCTCAACTCATATCTATTACTTTATAAGGAGTTTCTTACAACTGATTGAGAGGGGAAAATCCCAGGCCTGGTATACAAATGGTTGTACATGATGTGCTGTTACCAACCAGAGGTGGATGGTTACATCATTACAGTCCCAATGAGAGGTGGCCTTGAAGGGCAGTAGTAGAGGGAAATTCTCCTAATGAGCATAATTTAGAGCAACATGTTTGGTTGTCCCCCTTGTCTGGACTGAATCATGGTCGGAAGTATGGATCAGCACTGATTCATGGGCAGTTGCTAACATTTGGGCTGGATGATCAAGGACTCAGAGAGGACAAGATTGGAAGATTGATAGAAGAAGATCTAAGGAAGAGGTATGTGGATGGATGGACCTTTCAGGATGGTTGAAACACTCCACGTGAATACATTTGTGCCCCATGTAGATACTCACCAAAGGGCACCATCTGATGAGGAAACTTTTAATGATCAGATGAACAAAATGACTCATTCTCTCGATGTCAGTCAGTCACTTTCCCCAGTCACCCTAGTGATCTCTCAATGGACCCATGTGCAAACTGGTCATGTTGTCCAGAATAGAGGCTTTACATGGGCTCAGCAATATGATGTTCTCACAAAGGCTGACCTTATAGCCTAGCTACATTGCTACTGCTAACAATACTAACTGGCCAACAGCACAAACCAACACTGGGTCTCTAATTTGGCACCCTTCCTTGGGGAGACAAGTTAGCCAGCCACCTGGTGGTCGGTTGATTATATTGGACTGTTTCCCTCATGGAAGTGGACAGAGATCTTTTCACTAGAATAGACACATATTCTGAATATGGACTTACCTTCCCTGCCTATAATACTGGCACCAGTATTCATGGACTCATAAAATGCCTTATTCATTTTAATTGTATTCTGCACAACAGTGTTTGTGATTATTTCACAGCAAAAGAAATACAACGATGGGATTATGCCCATAAAATTTACAAGTCATACCATGTATTCCTTCACCCAGAAACATCTGGCCTAGTAGAAAAGTGTAATGGCTTACGGAAGACTCAGTTGGTTTAAAGACAATGTCCTGAAAGAAAGTCATGCTATCTTACAAGAGGCAGTGTGTGTTTTGAATCAGAGACCACTATGTGGTGCTGTCTTTCCTACAGCCAGAATAAATACAAGAATCAAGAGATGGAAATGGGGCTGGGCATGGTGACTCATGCCTGTAATCCCAGCACTTTGGGAGACCAAGGTGGGCAAATCACTTGAGGTCAGGAGTTTGAGACCAGCCTGGGCAACATGGTAAAATCCTGTCTCTACTAAAAATACAAAAGCTAGCCAGGCATGGTGGTTCATGCTTGTAATCCCAGCTACTGGGGAGGCTGAGGCAGGAGAATAGCTTGAACCCAGGAGCCAGAGGTTGCAGCCAACCATGATTGTGCCACTGTGCTCCAGTCCGAGTGTCAGAGAAAGACTCCATCTCAAAAAAAAAAAAAAAAAAAAAAAGGATAAGTTCCAAGATGGCTGAATAGGAGCAGCTCTGGTCTGCAGCTCCCAGTGAGATTGACGCAGAAGACAGGTGATTTCTGCATTTCCAACTGAGTGTAAACAAGGAGGCCAGAAAGCTCGAACTGGGTGGAGCCCACCGCAGCTCAGCAAGGCCTACTGCCTTGCTATAGATTCCACCTCTGTGGGCAGGGCATATTAGAACAAAAGGCAGCAGACAGTTTGGGCAGACCTAAATGTCCCTGTCTGACAGCTCTGAAGAGAGCAGCAGTTCTCCCAGCATGGCGTTCGAGCTCTGAGAACGGACAGACTGCCTCCTCAAGTGGGTCCCAGACCCCCATGTAGCCTGACTGGGAGACACATCCCAGTAGGGGCCAACAGACACCTCATACAGGCAGGTTCCCCTCTGGGATGAAGCTTCCAGAAGAAGGATCAGCCAGCAATATTTGCTGTTCTGCAGCCTCTGCTGGTGATACCCAGGCAAACATGGTCTGGAGTGGACCTCCAGCAAACTCCAACAGACCTGCAGCTGAGGGACCTGACTGTTAGAAGGAAAACTAACAAACAGAAAGGAACAGCATCAACATCAACAAAAAGCACATCCACACCAAAACCCCATCTGTAGATCACCAACATCAAAGGCCAAAGATAAAACCACAAAGATGGGGAGAAACCAGAGCAGAAAAGCTGAAAATTCCCAAAGCCAGAGTGCCTTTTCTCCTCCAAAGGATCGCAGCTCCTCACTGGCAAGGAACAAAACTGGATGGAGAATGAGTTTGATGAATTGACAGAAGTAGGCATCAGAAGGTTGGTAATAACAAATGTCTCAGAGCTAAAAGAGCATGCTCTAACCCACCGCAACGAAGCTAAAAACCTTGAAAAAAGGTTACATGTATGGCTACTTAGAATAAACAGTGTAGAGAAGGTCTTAAATGACCTGATGGAGCTGAAAGTCACAGCACAAAAAGTTTGTCACGCATGCATAAGCTTTAATAGCTGATTCGATGAAGTGGAAGAAAGGGTATCAGTGATTGAAGATCAAATTAATGAAATAAAGCAAGAAGAAAAGATTAGAGAAAAAAGAGGGAAAAGAAACAAACAAAGCCTCCAAGAAATATGGGACTATGTGAAAAGACCAAATCTACGTTTGATTGGTGTTCCTGAAGGTGATGGGAGAATGGAACCAAGTTGGAAAACACACTTCAGGATATTATCCAGGAGAACTTCCCAACCTAGCAAGGCAGGCCAACAGTCAAATTCAGGAAATACAGAGACCACCACAAAGGTACTCATCGAGAAGAGGAACCCCAAGACACATAATTGTCAGATTCACCAAGGTTGAAATGAAGAAAACATGTTAAGGGCAGCCAGAGAGAAAGGTCAGGTTACCCACAAAGGGAAGCCTATCAGACTAACAGTGGATCTCTCCGCAGAAACCCTACAAGCCAGAAGAGAGTGGGGGCCAACATTCAACATTCTTAAAGAAAAGAATTTTCAACCCAGAATTTCATATCCAGCCAAACCAAGCTGAAGGAGAAATAAAATCCTCTACAGACAAGCAAATGCTGAGAGATTTTGTCACCACCAGTCCTGCCTTACAAGAACTCCCGAAGGAAGCACAAAACCTAGAAAGGAACAACCAGTACCAGCCACTACAAAAACACACCAAATTGTAAAGACCATCGATGCTATGAAGAAACTGCATCAATTAATGGGCAAAATAACCAACTAACATCACAATGACAGGATCAAATTCACACATAACAATATTAACCGTAAATGTGAATGGGCTAAATGCCCCAATTAAAAGACACAGACTGGCAAATTGGATAAAGAGTCAAGACTCATCGGTGTGCTGTATTCAGGAGACCCATCTCACGTGCAAAGACACACATAGGCTCAAAATAAAGGGATGGAGGAAGATCTACCAAGCAAATGGAAAGCAAACAAACAAAACAAAAACAAAAACAAAAAACAGGGGTTGCAATCCTAGTTTCTGATAAAACTGACTTTAAACTGACAAAGATCAAAAGAGACAAAGAAGGCCATTACATAATGGTGAAGGGATCAGTTCAACAAGAAGAGCTAACTAGCCTAAATATATATGCACCCAATACAGGAGCACCCAGATTCATAAAGCAAGTCTTTAGAGACCTACAAAGAGACTTAGACTCCCAGACAATGATAATGGGAGGCTTTAACACCCCACTGTCAATATTAGACAGATCAACAAGACAGAAGGTTAACAAGGATGTCCAGAACTTGAACTCAGCTCTGGACCAAGCAGACCTAATAGACATCTACAGAACTCTCCACCCCAAATCAAAGGAATATACATTCTTCTCAGCACCACATCACACTTATTTTAAAATTGACCACATAATTGGAAGTAAAACACTCCTCAGCAAATGCAAAAGAGCAGAAATCACAACAAACTGTCTCTCAGACCACAGTGAAATCAAATTAGAACTCAGGATTAAGAAACTCACTCAAAACCACATAACTATATGTCAACTGAACAACCTGCTCCTGAATGACTACTGGGTGAATAACGAAGTGAAGGAAGAAATAAAGATGTTCTTTGAAACCAATGAGAACAAAGACACAATGTACCAGAAACTCTGGGACACATTTAATGCAGTGTGTAGAGGGAAATTTATAGCACTAAATGCCCACAAGAGGAAGCAGGAAAGATCTAAAATCAACACCATAACATTACGATTAAAAGAACTAGAGAAGCAAGAGCAAACAAATTCAAAAGCTAGCAGAAGGCAAGAAATAACTAAGATCAGAGGAGAACTGAAGGAGATAGAGACACAAAAAACCCTTCAAAAAATCAATGAATCCAGGAGCTGTTCTTTTTTTTAAATCAACAAAATAGATAGACCGCTAGCAAGACTAGTAAAGAAGAAACGAGAGAAGAATCAAAAAGATGCAATAAAAAATGATAGAAGGGATATCACCACCAATCCCAAAGAAACACACTACCATCAGAGAATACTATAAAAACTCTATGCAAATAAACTAGAAAATCTAGAAGAAATGGATAAATTCCTGGACACATATACCCTCCCAAAACTAAACCAGGAAGAAATTGAATCTCTGAGTAGACCAGTAACAGGTTCTGAAATTGAGGCAATAATTAATAGCCTACCAACCAAAAAAAGTCCAGGACAAGACAGATTCACAGCCAAATTCTACCAGAGGTACAAAGAGGAGCTGGTACCATTCCTTCTGAAACTATTACAATCAATAGAAAAAAAAGGAATCCTCCCTAACTCACTTTATGAGGCCAGCATCATCCTGATACCATAGTCTGGCAGAGACACAACAAAAAAAGATAATTTTAGGCCAATATCCCTGATGAACATCAATGCAAAAATCCTCAATAAAATACTGGCAAACTGAATCCAGCAGCACATCAAAAAGCTTATCCACCATGATCAAGTGGGCTTCATCCCTGGGATGCAAGGTTGGTTCAACATACAGAAATCAGTAAACATAATCCATCACTTAAACAGAGCCAGCAACAAAAACCATGTGATTATCTCAATAGATGCAGAAAAGGCCCTTGACAAAATTCGACAGCCCTTCATGCTAAAAACTCTCAATAAACTAGGTATTGATGGAACGTATCTCAAAATAATAAGACCTATTTATGACAGACCCACAGCCAATATCATACTGAATGGGCAAAAACTGGAAGCATTCCTTTGAAAATCAGCACAAGACAAGGGCACCCTCTCTCACCACTCTTATTCAACATAGTGTTGGAAAATCTGGCCAGGGAAATCAGGCAAGAGAAAGAAATAAAGGGTATTCAATTAGGAAAAGAGGAAGTAAAATTGTCTCTGTTTGCAGATGACATGATTGTATATTTAGAAAAACCCATTGTCTCAGCCCAAAATCTCCTTAGGCTGATATGCAATTTCAGCAACGTCTCAGGAGACAAAATCAATGTGCAAAAATCAAACATTCCTATACACCAATAACAGACAAACAGAGATCCAAATCATGAGTGAACTCCCATTCACAATTACTGCAAAGATAATAAAATACCTAGGAATCCAACTTACAAGGGATATGAAGGACCTCTTCAAGGAGAACTACAAACCACTGCTCAATGCAATAAGAGAGGACACAAACAAATGGAAGAACATTCCATGCTCATGGATAGGAGGAATCGATATCGTGAAAATGGCCATACTGCCCAAGGTAATTTATAGATTCAATGCCATCCCCATCAAGCTACCAATGACTTTCTTCACAGAATTGGAAAAAACTACTTTAAAGCTCATATGGAACCAAAAAAAGAGCCCACATAGCCAAGACAATCCTAAGCAAAAAGAAAAAAGCTGGAGGCATCATGCTAGCTGACTTTAAACTATACTACAAGTCTACAGTAACCAAAACAGCATGGTACTGGTACCAAAACAAATATATAGACCAATGGAACAGAACAGAGACCTCAGAATAACACCACACATCTATAACCATCTGATTTTTGACAAACCTGACAAAAACAAACACTGGAGAATGGATTCCCTATTTAATAAATGGCGCTGGGAAAACTGGCTAGCCATACATAGAAAGCTGAAACTGGATCTTTTCCTTACACCATATACAAAAATTAATTCAAGATAGATTAAAGACTTAAATGTCAGACCTAAAACCATAAAAACCCTAGAAGAAAACCTAGGTAATACCATTTAGGACATAGGCATGGGTAAAGACTTCATGACTAAAACACCAAAAGCAATGGCAAAAAAAAAAAAAAAAAAAAAAAAAAAAAAAAAGCCAAAATAGACAAATGGGATCTAATTAAACTAAAGAGCTTCTGCACAGCAAAAGAAACTGTCATCAGAGTGAACAGGCAACCTACAGAATCAGAGAAAAATTTTTGCAATCTACCCATCTGACAAAGGGCTAATATCCAGAATCTATAAAGAACTTAAACAAATTTACAAGAAAAAAAAAAACCCCATCAAAAAGTGGGCAAAGGATATGAATGGACATTTCTCAAAAGAAAACATTTATGAAGCCAACAGACATATGAAAAAATGCTCATCATCACTGGTCATCAGAGAAATGCAAATCAAAATCACAATGAGATACCATCTCACGCCAGTTAAAATGGCGATCATTAAAAAGTCAGGAAACAGATGCTGGAGAGGATGTGGAGAAATAGGAACGCTTTTACACTGCTGGTGGGAGTGTAAATTAATTGTGGAAGACAGTGTGGCGATTCCTCAAGGATCTAGAACTAGAAATACCATTTGACCCAGCGATCCCATTACTGGGTACATACCCAAAGGATTATAAATGCTACTAAAAAGACACATGCACATGTGTATTTATTGTGGCATTATTCAGAATAGCAAAAACTTGGAACCAATCCAAATGTCCATCAATGATAAACTGGACTAAGAAAATGTGGCACATATACACCATGGAATACTACGCAGCCATAAAAAAGGATGAGGTCATGTTCTTTGCAGGGAGATGGATGAAGCTGGAAACCATCATTCTCAGCAAACTATCACAAGGACAGAAAACCAAACACCACATGTTCTCACTCATAAATGGAAGTTGAACAATGAGAACACATGGACACAGGGAGGGGAACATCACACACCAGGGCTTGTAGAGGGGTAGGGGGCTGTGGGAGGGGTAGCATTAGGATAAACACCTAATGTAAATGACGATTTGATGGGTGCAGCAAACCAACATGGTGCATGTATACCCATGTAACAAACCTGCACGTTATGCACATGTACCCTAGAATTTAAAGTATGGAAAAAGAGAGAGAGAGATGGAAATGGGAGTGGGTGATCTCACTATTATGCCTACTTGCAGAAATTTTGCTTTCCATCCCCAGAGCATTGCACTCTACTAACCTGGAGGTCTTGATTCCCAGAGTAGAAATGCTTTCATGAAAGGCCACAACAATGGTTCTATTGAATTGGATGATGAAATTGCCACTTGGATATTGAGTATTCCTTGTGTCATCCAACTAAAGATAAATAAGAACGTTGCTTTATTGGATGGGGAGACTGAACCAGATTCAAGGCAAAATTGGGTTACTGATACACTGCAAGGATAAAAATGACTATGTCAGAGAAATGCAAACCAAACCCACAATGAGATACCATTTCATGCCATTCAGGATGGCAATTATTAAAAAGTCCAGAAACAACAGATGCTGGTGAGGTTGTGGAGAAGTAGGAATGCTTTTACACTGTTGGTGGGAGTGTAAATTAGTTTAACGACTGCAGAAGACAGTGTGGCAATTTCTCAAAGATCTAGAGGCAGAAATATCATTTGACCCAGTCATCCTATTACTGGGTATATACCCAAAGGCATATAAATCATTATATTATAAAGATATATGCACGCTTATGTTCATGGCAGCACTATTCACAATAGCAAAGACACGGAATCAATCCAAATGTCCATCAATTATAGACTGGAGAAAGAATATGTGGTACATATACACCATGGAATACTATGAGTCATAAAAAGGAGGGAGATCATATCCTTTGCAGGGACATGGTTGGCTCTAGAAGCCGTTATCATCAACAAACTAATGCAGGAACAGAAAATCAAACATATATGTTCTCACTTATAAGTGGGAGCTGAACAATAATAACACATGGACACAGGGAGGGGACCAACACATACTGGGGCCTGTTGGAGTGGGAATTACTAGGCAGGAGAGCATCAGGAACAATAACAGATAGATGCTGGACTTAATACCAAGGTGATCTGAGCAGGAAACCACCATGGCACACTTTACTTATGTAGCAAACCTGCATATCCTGAACATGTACCCTGGAACTTAAAATAAAAACTGAAGGGAAAAAAAATCACTATGTCTTCAGCCTAGGGTATTCTTCAGACTACCTCTTAGTACTTCAATGTCCAATAGTAAAAGTTAATGGAGACTTCAGTAACCAAACCAAGTCAGGACTACTGAGCATTTAGACACTTCAGGAATGAAGGCTTGGGTCACCTCATCAGGTAAAGAACTCAGCATTGCTAAGGGCTTGACTGAAGTAAGGGGTAACAGGGAATGGTTAGTGGGACACAGTTATAACTAACAACTGTGGTCCCATGACTAGTTACAGAAAGGAGGACGTAGCAGCTACATATATTTTCTTCATTGCTTATGTGTGTGCATGTATGTGTGTGCATTTGTAAGTATGAACTATTTTATTCTTCCTCTTCCTCCTTTTATTACTTAATATAAGTTTTGTTGGAGGTTAAACTATAACATTTAGTATTTCAGTAACAGAAAACCAGTTAAGACTGTGCCTGAATTTAAGGAGTTATTAAAATAGTGTGGAGATGGACGGTGTGATTATATCCATTAGTGTGGATATAATGACTGTTGGGGCATAGTGTCTCCTCATTTTAGGGGTGGATGAGAATGTCTTTGTATATGGGATAGTCGCATCTAGGGGAATGGTAGAAATGTCTCATTGTATAGAAGTTTAAATACGTGTAGAAAAGTTTGTGCGATGCTGAGTGGTCAAAGAGGTCATCGTCCGTCAGCCCCACCCCACCCTCCATGCTACACTCGGCTTTGTGATGGGAGCTAGTACTCAGCTATACTCTGGGACCCTATTTTCACTTTGTTCTCTTGCTCCACCTGGCTCAGCCAAGGGGTACCAGCAGGAGGCTGCACAGCTGGAGAAAGAAGGGACTTGCCTTTTATTTTTATTTTTATTTTTTGAGATGGAGTCTCGCTCAGCCTTCCAGGCTGGAGTGCAGTGCAGTGGTAAGATCTCGGCTCACTGCAACCACCAACTCCTGGGTTCAAGCAATTCTCCTATTTCAGCCTCCTGAGTAGCTGGGATTACAGGCACTCACCATCATGCCTGGCTAATTTTTGTATTTCAGTAGAGACGGGTTTTCACCATGTTGGCCAGACTGGTCTTGAACTCGTGACCTCAGGTGATCCACCCTCCTTGGTCTCCCAAAGAGCTGGGATTACAGGTGTGAGCCACCGCCCCCGGCATTTGCTTTTCTTCTGTTTGCTTCTTGTTGGCTTTCTGTTGGCATCCAGTCCTCTCCCTGCTCCTCCAAGCATCGCTCCAGCAGCAGCAGTTCCTTTCTTTGGCAGAAGCAGAATCCACTTTGCAGTTTTCCTGGTATTTGCAGAACCAGTTGAATAAGACCTTGTCAGAGACACCAGCACCAGTGGGCCACAGTGCTCCCCTTTCAGAGGGGTGGGGTAAAGTCTTGAAACAACGACTCCCGGTTCCCTATTCAAGGCTGTCCTTCATTAATGAATCTTATGTTCCCATCACACTACTTCCTGGATTTGGGAAAGGTGGATGACAGTCAATGTGTAGACACGAGAGGCTACTTTGAATATAGTGTTGGGCTGGTTTGGAGTAAAGAGGAAATGCAGGAGAAATGGAGCACTGGTTGGTGGTGCCATTAGTTAAGGTGAGACCATGGGATACCATAGAGAGCAATTAGAAAGGGGAGTAAAAATGAGGGGAAGGCTAAAAATATAGGGGGAGAGAATTGAGAGCAAGGAAGGAACAAAAGGCTAGAGGCAAACTGTAAAAAACGGGCAATACTGTGCTGAAATGAAGTTGAGAGACTGGGCCAGGCATAGTGGCTCATGCATGTACATCCTAGCATTTCGGGAGGCTCCGGTGAGTGGATCACTTGGGCTTAGAAGTTTGAGACCATTCTGGGAAACACGGTGAAACCCCGTCTTTACCAAAAATACAAAAATTAGCCAGGAGTAGTGGCGTGCACCTATGGTCCCAGCTACGTGGGAGGCTGAGGTGGGAGGATTGGTGGAGCCTGGGAACTTAAGGCTGCAGTGAGACATGATTGCGCCACTGCACTCCAGCCTGGGTGACAGAGCAAGACCCTGTCTCAATAAAAAAAAATAAAAAAAAAAAAAAAAAAAAAAGCCTAGGCGCGATGGCTCATGCCTGTAATCCCAGCACTTTGGGAGGCCGAGGTGGGTGGATCACCTGAGATCAGAAGTTCAAGACCAGCTTGACCAACATGGTGAAACCCCATCTCTACTAAAAATACAAAAAATTAACCCGGCCTCATGGCAGGCGCCTGTAATCCCAGCTACTCAGGAGACTGAGGCAGGAGAATTGCTTGAACCCAGGAGGTGGAGGTTGCAGTGAGTAGAGATCACAACATTGCACTCCAGCCTGGGCGACAAGAGCAAAACTCTCTGTCTTAAAGAAAAAAAAAAAAAAGAAAAGAAAAGAAAAGAAAAGAAAAAAGAAATTGAGAGACTGACAAGTTACCATTAATATTTAGGTGTGTCTCCTTGTAATGTTTTCTATGCTTTTTATATACTTATTCAATTTTAGATTCTGCCTTTTTCACTTAACATTACAACGGAAGCATTGCGTCTTGTTACAAATTATTCACCAACATTGTTTTTAATGACTTCTTAAAATCCAGTTCTTTGGTTAGTTCATACTTTATTTAACTATTTCTCTTCAGATGACCATGCAGGTTGTTTTAAACGTACATTAAAATAATTTCATGGCTATTTCTGTGGAAAAACTTTTTATGCATTTCAGATTGTCTCCTTAGGATATATTTGTCAAAATAGAATTACTGGGTCAAATAATGTGGATATTTTAAATCTTAATTTTTGTAATCTTAATTCTTACTCAAATTTTTACAGATCCATAATCCTTTGTCCACAATCCCATAATCCAAGAAGCACTGAAAATTGAAACCTTTTTTATATTTTACCTTTTATCATTTAGCAGCAAAACCTGAGTAGAACTGATGTGAGATGATTTATAGACATTAATTTTCCCACTTAGTAAGAATATTTATGTTTTTCAGAAATATTAGTGTGTTTGATTAAGAGGCACTATCTCAGAACCCACTCAGTGTTAGGTAATTATGTATTATTTGTGTCAACTGCCTTTTGAAAATTCCCAAATGCCTTACTTATAAAACACATCCAGCTTTAAGGGTTCAGATAAGGATTGTGAACCTGTACCAGGAGTGTTATAACAAGGCACTGGATATGTTAATTTACATATATACACATACACATATATTTGCTGAGCTTGACACTAGTATTATGGGCTGAACCATGTCTTTCCCTCCCCCAAAATTCGTATGTTTATGTCCTAACCCCCCAGTATCTTAGAATGTGACTGCATTTGGAGTCTTCAAAGAGTCTTTAAAGATGTGATTAAATTAAAATGTGGTCATTAGGATAGCCCTAATCCAATTACTAGTATCCTTATAAGAAGGGGAGGTTAGGACACAGACACACAGAGAGAAGACCACTCAAGACAAAGCAGGTCATCTACAAGCCAAGGAGTGAGGCCTCAGAAGAAATCACCCTGCTGTGCTGACATCTGTTTTTGTTTTTGTTGTTGTTGTTGTTGTTTTGATGGAATCTCGTTCTGTTGCCCAGGCTGGAGTACAGTGGTGTGATCTCAGCTCACTGCAAGTTCTGCCTCCTAAGTTCATGCCATTCTCCTGCCTCAGGCTCCCAAGTAGCTGGGACTACAGGTGCTTGCCACCGTGTCTGGCTAATTTTTTTGTATTTTTCGTAGAGACGGGGTTTCACCGTGTTAGTCAGGATGGTCTCGATCTTTTGACCTCATGATCTGCCAGCCTCAGCCTCCCAAAGTGCTGGGATTTCAGGCGTGAACCACTGCGCCCGGCCCCCTGCTGACATCTTGACTGCAGACTTCTAAGTTTCAGAACTGTGAGCAAATAAATTTCTGTTGTTTATACCACCTAGTCTGCAGTACTTTGGTATGGCACTCTAGAAAACAAATACTGTACAACTGGTAACATATAACTTTTATAACTTACAAAATTAGATACCAGTCAACCAAACAAAAACCACACAAATCCATCTTTCAAAACATGATTGGTTTTACCATTGTAGCTTACTATTATACTTTGAGTTCCTGCTCTCAGGGAAGGTTTATAGCTCATTTCTCCCTTAGGTACCCCATTTTCTCTCAAATTCCAGTTAATAAACAAGAGGGTACTTCTCATTTCAGGTATTAGCTCCTGTTGCCTAATAACTGTATACAACATCAATACATAGTTTTTATTGCTGTTATTATGTTTGGCTAATAAACTCAAGACTAACCAGAAGCTCTACGGCCTCTGAGATCCTGCTGTCTCCTTTTTTTAATTTTTAATTTTCTGAGACAGGGTCTCACTCTGTTGCTCAGGCTGCAGTGCAGTGGCACTATCATAGCTCACTGCAGCCTCGATCTTCTGGGCTCAAATGATCCTCCCAAGTAGCTGGGACTACGGATGTGCACCACCACACCAGGCTAATGTTTTTTTGTTTTTTTTGTTTTTTTGTTTTGTTTTTTTAGTAGAAACGAAGTTTCGCTATGTTGCCCAGGCTAGTGTTGAACTCCTGAGCTCAAGAGACCCTCCTGCCTTGGCCTCTGAAAGTGCTGGGATTATAGGTGTGAACCACTGCACCTGGCCCACTGTCAGTCTCTTGATCTAAGACAGACTCTCAATCTTTTTATTCATTCTCCAGAGAGAACAGATTACGGTTCACCTGTACACAGAATCACATGCACAATTTCAGTACCTACTCCAGTCTCTCCTAGGAAGCATATTGGAATGGGAACGGATATTATTATATCAATGGCCTAGGGATTACTTTAATTTTAATTTATTTATTTTATAGAGACATAGTCCCTGCCATGTTGCCTACGCTGGAGTGCAGTGTCTATTCACAGGCATGATCCCACAGCTGATCAGCATGGGAGTTTTTTGTTTTTGTTTTTGAGATGGAGTCTCACTCTGTCCTCCAGGCTAGAGTGCAGTGGTGCAATCTCAGCTCACTGCGACCTCTGCCTCCCAGGTTCAAGCAATTCTCCCTGCCCCAGACTCCTGAGTAGCTGGGATTACAGGCATGTGCCACCACGCCTGGCTAATTTTTGTATTTTTTAGTAGAGATGGGGTTTCACCATGTTGACCAGGCTGGTCTCAAACTCCTGACCTCAGGTGATCCGCCTATCTCAGCCTCCCAAAGTGCTGGGATTACAGGTGTGAGCTACTGTGCCTGGCGCTGCACAGGAGTTTTGACCTGCTCAGTTTCGGACTTGGGCCAGTTCACCCCTCCTTAGGCAACCTGGTGGCCCCTCACTCTTGGGGAGTCACCATATTGGTGGTGAACTTAGTGCAGACACCGAATAGATTAGTACACTACAGCCCACAGCTCCTGGGTTCAAGTAATCCTCCCTGCCTCAGCTCTCAGCTTCCTCAGTAACTGGGGAAAGTAAAGATTGCTTTACCTTTTTTTTTTTTTTTTTTTTTTTTTGACAGACTTTCGTTCTGTCACTGAGGATAGAGTGCGGTGGTGTGATCTTGGCTCCCTGCAACCTCTGCTTCCTGGATTCAAGTGATCCTCCCACCTCAGCCTCCCGCATAGCTGGGACTACAGGTGCATGCCACCACACCCGGCTAATTTTTGTATTTTTTGTAGAGACAGGGTTTCCCCATATGACCCAGGCTGGTGTTCAACTCCTGAGCTCAAGATATTCACCCACCTCAGCCTCCCAAAGTATGGGGATTACAGGCATGAGCCACTGTGTCTGCCCTCATTTACCTTTTAAAAATTAAGGTAAGGACAGGCACAGTGGCTTATGCCTGGAATCCCAGCACTTTGGGAGGCTGAGGCAGGAGAATCGCTGGAGCCCAGAAGTTCAAGGCTGTAGTGACCTATGATGGCACCACTGTACACACAAAAACAAACAACAACAAAAAAGTAAATAATCAGAAAACTTCAACACTTTATTGTTAAATTGTTAAAACGATTGTTAGTGTTTGTCACTTTACAAGTGACCCTAATAAATTACATTTCTAAAGTACTGAATTCTGTTAATGTATTGAAAAGACACCTGATTGCGTAAGAACCTACCTGATTGCGTAAGAACCTAGGCCACTCTAGTAATAAAATCTTTATTCTCCACAACAGCCACTCTTACAGCTAGCAGAGAAACACTTTAGGAAAGGTGTGGCTTTTTGTGGTGAAATGGCAGGAATAGCTCCTGTACTACTGTCTCCATGTAAGCCTAGTAGAGGCAGAATTTTTTTTAAGAGAAACACCAATAAATGGGAGGCAGTTGGTATAGTGCGAGGGCATGTGATTCTGTGCTCCACATAAACTAGGTTCCTGGTTCTTCAACAAGGATGTGCGGAGTTGTAAAGTTCATTTTGAAGGATAAATGTTAATTCTGGCATTTATTGACCATCCACTGCAAGCAATATGCCTAACAGTTTGTAAATCCCAATAGGAAAGAAAAAATCTCTTTCAAGAATTGTAACACAAGTGAACATATTGATTACTTATTTTAGAAACAGGGTCTTGCTATGTTGCTCAGGCTGGTCTCGAACTCCGGGGCCCAAGTTATTTTCCTGCTTCAGCCTCCCAAGTAGCTGGGAATACAGGGGCCTGCTAACCTGGCTATAAGGGGATGTATTTATTCTCAGAATATTTATTGAGTGCCCACTATGTGTTACACTGTTCTAGGGGCTGGAGATGCAGCAATAAATACTCGGGAGGCTGAGGCAGGAGAATGGCGTGAACCCGGGAGGCGGAGCTTGCAGTGAGCTGAGATCCGGCCACTGCACTCCAGCCTGGGCGACAGAGCGAAACTCCGCCTCAAAAAAAAAAAAAAAAAAAAAAAAAAAAAAGACAATAAAAGTTCTTGTCCCTTTTGTTCATGATTTAGAGGTGCGGCTTACTTTTTAGTGATGGAGGTTACAATCTAGTGAAATGGTGATTTGCAGCATGGGGTATTTTTAGAGTGCTTGATTTAGTTTTCTTTTTATTTAAAAATACATTGTTGCCATCACTTTTGCAAGTGGAGTAGTTCTTATCAGTCTCTTTGAGGATCCATCCAGTTGAGGCATTTAAAAACATCACAATGCCTTAAACTTGTAAGAGACCTTAGTTGTGACAGTAGTTTTAACTCCTTTATTTTACATATGAAAAAAAGGAAGTGATTTAGCTGAGTTTACCCACTGCATTACTGAGAGGTTAAAGACTAGGCCTCAAATCTCGTTCTCTTGTATACTTTCCTCAATCATACTCCTCGTGGTTCCTGGTTTCCGAATTCGGGTCTGAATCATGAGAAGCTACATTTGCAAAAAGTACAGATAGTACAATGAGTTTAGAGACTGCTATGTAAATGGAGTGACTTGGTTAATCAGAAAGAAGGCGCGGTGAAAGACATTCGTCTCAGGATACCTGAGCTCTAACCCTGGCCTATTCATTAAAGAAAAACCATTTAACCTGGGCCCTAACTTCCTTGTCTTTAAAATGAAGGGCTAGACTATGGATTTACAACGGCTCAACTTACGATTTTTCTACTTTACGATGGGTTTATCGGTGTACCAAATGCATTTTCGATTTATGATATTTTTTATTTAAGACGGATTTATCGGGAAGTATCCCCATTCTAAATCGAAGAGCATCTGCAGTCGATGAGGCCATGTGCATAGTACTTTGAGTCCTTTAAAATATGTATCTACGTACAGGGATTTACAAAGTGCCTGGCACATAGTGCTAAAAAAAAATATTTATTTATTTATTTAGAGGCGGAGTCTCGCTCTGTTGCCCAGGCTGGAGTGCAGTGGCACGATCTCGGCTCACTGCACCCTCCGACTCCTGGGTTCAAGCAATTCTCTCTGCCTCAGCCTCCCGAGTAGTTGAGATTACAGGCACCCGCCACCACGCCAGGCTAATTTTTGTATATTTTTTAGTAGAGATGGGGTTTCACCAAGTTAGCCAGGCTGGTCTTGAACTCCTGACCTCAGGTGATCCGCCCGCCTCCGCCTCCCAAAGTGCTGGGATTACACACGTGAGCCACCGCGCCCGGCCAAAAAATATTATTTTATTATTAATCGCACAACAATCTCATACAGATGCCATTCAGAAGATGAAAACGTTGAGAATTACAGAAATTAAGCAATACTTCCAAGATCTATCAGCTAAGAAACAGGGGAAGCAGGCTGAGAACCCTGGACTTCCGACTGTACCATTTCCTTTGTAGTTTAGCTACGAAATTATCATTTTACATGAATTCGGAATTGATGTAAACCTAGAAAGATGGACAGAAACAGCACAGTTAAAGAGGGATCTAGTTTATGCGGAAGTAACCCATGTGCATTGTCAGGAGGCAGCTTTTCTCATGGGAGAGGGATGCAGAGGTAGGGAAAATGTGTGAAGCCTTTAAATGCCAGGCTAAGGAGTGTGAGAGTCGTTAGTGGTTCTTGATCAGAGTGGTGGCATAATATTAACAGCATTTTATTATTCATCTGGTTGTGGACTACTGAATCAATTGGGGAGGTGGAAGTGGAGCTTCGGAGACCAGTTTGATGGCTGTTGCTGGAGTCTGGAGTATGAGGACCTTTACTTAGTATATTGAGGTAAAGAGACCTGGGAAGGTGTTCTTTTGTTAGCAGAGAGCGTTGAGGGCACATGCAAACTCCTTATATTTAAAAAGGCCTTATGAGTATGTATTGGGTTTCTTTCAAAAGCAGCTACTGCAGAGGCCTGAGAGGCCAAAAGAGCGCCTTTGGAATTAAAGCAGAGTTAGACTCCTGGCTTTGTCATTTTCTAATTATGTAGCCCAGAGGAAGTCACCTAACCTCTCTTGAGTCTTGATTTCAATTCCTCTAAGTTAGGGGTGACAAGCCCCACTTGTTTGAGCATCTGTGTAGTGCTTTAAGGCATCTAGCAATGGCGCTGCGTGTTGGTTCCCGCCTTCCCCGTGGTGTCCTGCAGGCGGGGACTGAGTAGCTAAGGACGGCGGAGGCCAGGAAAGTCGTTCTACCTGGAGACCCCGGGCTGGCACTTCTGTCCAGACCCGGACAGGCCTCCGAATGCCAGACCTTGGACCAGGCTTCGCATGGGATGACTGAGCATCCCAAGCCAGTCGGTGGGGCAGATATTTTCCTCCTCAGAGGGGCTCTGGAGCGCGCGGCAGTCCCTGGCAGCCGTGGGTACCGAGAGGACGACAGGGCAACAGTGCCGAGAGGCGGCGGCGGCTCCCGAGGCCGAGGCGTCCACCTCCGCACCGCCCGCCGGCTAACTCGCCGCGGGTGCTGGGCCGCGCTGGCCGCGTTTGAAGTCTCCGGCGCGGCTGCTGGTTGGCGGGCGCGGGTCACGTGCGCCCAGGCAGGAGTTTCCCCGACAGCTGGAGGCTGCGTGGGATCCGGCGGCGGCTCCCGAGCGCGGCGGTGCGGCCTTCCCCGCCCCCTTCCTCCCTCCTCCCCCGCCCGCTTCCGCCCGGCTTATTATCCTCCTTATTGACAAACAGAGCGGCCGCTGCGGCGACTCTCGGCGTGCGTTGATAGCCAAGCCATGGGAGACAAGAAGAGCCCCACCAGGTAACAGCGCCCGGGCCCCGGGGCCCGGACTGTGCGGGCGGCAGGGCCCTCGTGCAGGGCTTCGGGTGGCTGCCTCGCTCGCCGCCCGGGCACCGGGGCGAGCACGGGGGCGGCGCCGCTGGTGTGCGAGTGCTGCCGCGTGAGGGGGCCGGCGCCGGCCGCCCCACAATGGAGCCGCGATGGCGGCGGCTACCGGAGCGGCAGCCCGGGTGTCAGAGCGGCTGTGGCGGCGGCGAGTGCGGCCGGGCTCGCGCCCTGCCTCTTCCTGACTTCCTTCCCCCTTGGAGCCGGAGCGCGGCGCGCCGAGGGCCCGCCGGGCGGGGGTCGCGGAATTGGGGCGGGGGGCGGGGCGGGGGTGGCCGCGGGGCCCAGGCGCCGGGCGCGGCCTGCTGGTGACCCCGCGCCGCGTCGTGTCCGGGTTGTGTCCTGCAGGCCGAAGCGGCAGCCGAAGCCGTCCTCGGATGAGGGTTACTGGGACTGTAGCGTCTGCACCTTCCGGAACAGCGCCGAGGCCTTCAAGTGCATGATGTGCGATGTGCGGAAGGGCACCTCCACCCGGTGAGTCCCAGGCCTGCCCCGCGCGCCGCCGGCTGGCTGGGTAACGACCAGGGGACGCCCCTGCGGCTGCCGCCCCCTCCCATGACATTCGCGGACCCGGCGGGAGGAGGCGAGACGGAGGTGGCTGTGGCGATAGGAACTGGGTCACATTGATCGCAACCCAGGCGATGGTTTGCGGTGAGGGGTAATTGAAGAGGCTGTAAGGTTTTTTGCTGCCAAGAGAGAATAAATTATTTATGGGAGGCATTAGCTACTGCGATTTAATTCGTATCGCCGGGTGTAATGTCCCTCTCCCCACTCTGGGTATAAAAATGTTGGCTGCATTGTTGTGTTAGTGTGTAGGGATCAAGGAAAACCCATAAAATCCTCTTTAGGAGCAAAGGATGTAATTTAATTTCGTTCCTAAAAAAAGAAAAGTATCTGATTGCAGAATACACAATATATTAAACTTCTTTTCTATATGGACTTCTGGAAGGGTCAGATCAAGGTTTTATTTAGTGTTTTTATTCCAGTTCTCTAATATTTTATAAATAAGTAGTTGGAGATGAGCCCAGTCACAGGAACAGATTTTTACTGAAAGTACCTGCATATCTTTAGTTTGATTAAATGGCAGTCTCTTAGACAAATGAGATGAAAAGATCTCTGCCCATTTTCAGACTTTATTTATTGTAAGCTTGCAGTATAATAACTCTGTCTTTTAAAAAACGACTTTGAATTAAGTGGATAAAGAAAATCATCCAGGAAATTCAGTCTGGCATTCTTAATCTGTCAGCACTTAGTTATCGAGCTCCTTGATTTTTATAGGAAGGTACCCTTTGAATTAAATATAATCCTGTGATTTATTACTTAATATGTAGAGATGTATATTTTGATGTTACAAAGTTCATTAGAGACTAAACTATAACAATAAGCATACTAATCTATCTTACTGTTGCTTTAAAAAAGAGGGCATATATAATATTGACGTATGCAAATATTCAGTAGACGTTAGATTTCTAAAAAATGAGCTCTTGATTTTTTTTTTTAAAACACTTTACAGAATTTTATTAAGTTTGAAATGTAGAGACAGGAATGGTTGACAGTAACTTATTTGAAAATTTTCTTAGTGAAGCTCGCTGGCTTTGACATGCTTATTTTTTGTAAATATTATATGCTTTTTGTATATTCCCACAATGGATAAAATATTTTGTACATTTTTCATATTGAAAAAGCAAACTTTCAAACATATTCTAAATTTAAGGGATTACAGCAGAACATTCCAAAAAGAAAAAAGTGTATGCTAAAATGATTGTGGTTACTAATTTTGGACCCATTTATTAATTCTCATTTACAGTGGATAAAATATTTTGAACATTTTTTATGCTCAGAAAGCCAACTTTTAGACATATGCTAAATTTAAGGGATTATAACAGAACATTCCAAAAAGAAAAAAAGTATTTGCTAAAATGATGTGGTTACTATTTTTGGACCCGTGTTTTGTGATTTAAGTATTTTGAAAAGCAGAGTATCTTAATGGCTGTGTAAGGTTGGAGTTGGTTTAGAGTGTATTTGTATATCCGTGTTAGTACTTTGTGCTTTTTAAAATGCTCAGTAAGCAATATTTAGAAAATTTGTTTTTTGGAGGCAGGAACATTAAAGTGGAGACTATTATAATCTTGATCTCTGGTACTATATATTACTGCTTTTTGTTGTTCCCTCTCTATTTTCTTGTAGCCATTAGAAAAATACTGAAACTAGAAGAGCCTATATGTTTATTTGCAGGGACAGCAAGGAAGGGGGGAAGCTGGTGTCCTACTCCACAGCCAGTCTTGGGGTTAGAGGAACCCTGAGAAATAGAGTAGGTGGTGGCAGCTCAGAAGAGAAGAAACAGGCTGAATACCTGGCACCTGGAAGAAGAAGGAATATAGTACACAGGGGAGTTGGCCCAGGACAGAGAAGTGGGCCTAGTTTAAAAGAGGCTTGAGGCCCACCTGGGGGCCCCTGACTTTTTTTTTGTTTTTAACCGGTACATCCGAGCTCTTGTAGATCCAATTTTTAGTGGTGGAAACATTACTTGAGGAGGACTCAGAGAAGCATTGTCATTTGGATTGAAACTGAAGAGGCTCTGGGCAACTCACCAGAAATCTAAGGGACACTGTGTTCCTGAAAGTAAGTGTTCTACACTACGACCCTCTCAGCTTCTTCCTTCCTCTCTCTGAATTGTCTCTTCTCTTTTGATTTTGGCTCTAAGTTAAACCTAAGAGCTCTAATTTCTCTGTTAATCTGTTATTTTCCTAGTGGTTTCTGAAATTCAGGGTAGAATCCATGTTTGTATAGAACAGTGTGGAACAGGGTATTGTTAATAGAGAAGATATTGATTGCATCACAGAATATTAATATGTTTCCTCTCTGGTAATGTTAGAAAAACAAGATTAAAGGACTGCAGAATGCTGTTGAGAAGCAAAAGTTTCAGTAGTTGGAAGGAATAATTCTCCATAATTGACATATTAATTAACAGTTAGGGTAATTTCCAGAGTAAGGTTGGCAAGTACTAAAGCTGGGACTGGATAGCTGCAGAGCAGAAGGATGCAGTTTGCTGATGTTTTGTTTGTGTGACCCATAGATGGGATTTGAATCCTTTGGGTCAGACTGACCTTTGAACTGATTCTGCCTCATTGCCAAATGTTAGGCCAAGTCTAAGCCATTCTAGACATTTGAAAAACTTTTTTCTTTTTAAACCTGCGGAGAAGATTGAGTCCTTGTTCTACCTTTAAAGTATTTTTTTTTTTCTTTTTTCTTTTTTGAGGTAAGATCTCATTCTGTTGCCCTGGGTTGCAGTGGCATCATCCAGGCTCACTGCAGCCTCGAACTCCCAGGTTCAAGGGATCAGCCTCCCAAGTAGCTGGAACTACAGATGCACGCCATCACGTGTGGCTAATTTTCTTATTTTTTGTAGAGATGGGGATCTTTGTGTTGCCTAGGCTAGTCTCAAACTCCTGAGCTCGAGTGATCCTCCCACGTTGGCCTCCCAAAGAACTGGGATTATAGGAGTGAGCCACCATTCTGGTCCCTTTTTTTTTTTTTTTGAGACGGAGTCTTGCTCTGTAGCCCGGGCTGGACTGCAGTGGCCGGATCTCAGCTCACTGCAAGCTCCGCCTCCCGGGTTCACGCCATTCTCCTGCCTCAGCCTCCGGAGTAGCTGGGACTACAGGCGCCCGCCACCTCGCCCGGCTAGTTTTTTGTATTTTTAGTAGAGACGGGGTTTCACCGTGTTAGCCAGGATGGTCTCGATCTCCTGACCTCGTGATCCGCCCGTCTCGGCCTCCCAAAGTGCTGGGATTACAGGCTTGAGCCACCGCGCCCGGCCCATTCTGGTCCCTTTAAAGTTTTTATTGACAATATTTTTTTTTCTTTAAGGAATATTAAGTTCAAATTCTTTATATTGCAACAGAAGCCCATTTCCTTTGGGTTATATATCCATGATAGGTCATGTCTTTCTATAGAATGAAGTTACATTCATGGCATGTATTTCAAAATAAAACAATTTGTTGTAGCTTCAGTTCCTCAAATTTTAATTTATATTTTAGGGTACGTGTGCATGTTTGTTATTGGGTATATTGCAGACTCAGGGAATTGGGCTTCTAGTGTACCCTTTATCCAAATAGTGAACATTATATCCAACAGGTAATTATTCAGTCCCTCACTCCAAAATTTTTTACATTGTGCTTTTGTGAGAGAAACAGTAGTAAATGTCAAACTGACAGGAAAATTTTTAGAAGGAAAAAAATTCCACGGTGACAAATTATTTTCAAGATGCTGCACAGTGTTTATATCTGAAGTTTCTTTTCTCTCTTTCTTTCTTTTTTTTTTGGAGGGGGGCAGAATTTGAGACAGAATCTTGCTCTGTCGTCCAGGCTGGAGTACAGTGGTGTGACCTCGGCTCACTGCAGCCTCTGCCTCCCAGGTTCAAGCAATTCGCATGCCTCAGCCTCTGTAGTAGCTGGGATTACAGGTGCCTGCCACCACGCCAGGCTAATTTTTGTATTTGTAGTAGAGATGGGGTTTCACTATGCTGGCCAGGCTGGTCTCAAACTCCTGACCTCAGGTGATCCGTCTGCCTTGTCCTCCCGAAGTGCTGGGATTACAGGAGTGAGACACCATGCCCAGCCTGTCTGAAGTTTCTTATAAGGCAAGAAATGTCCCAAATATAAATGCAAGAAACTTTAGGAAATTAAGGATCATTCTTGACTGGGCCTAGTGGCCCACATGTGTAAGCCCAGCACTTTGGGAGGCTGAGACAGGAGGATTTCTTGAGGCCAGGAGTTTGAGACCAACCTGGGCAACACAGTGAGATCTTGTCTCTACTACAAATAAAAAAAATTATCTGGGTGTGGTGGTGCATGCCTGTGGTCCCACCTACTCAGGAGGCTGAAGTGGGAGGATCCCTTGAGCCCCAGAGTTTGAGGTTGCAGTGAACTGTGGTCATACCACTGCATTCCAGCCTGGGCAACAGAGTGAGACCGTGTCTCAAGAACAAAAAACATTCTGAATCGTCAGAGAAAATGAAATATTAAATATTAAGGATAGTCTGTATGAGGGTGATAATCAATGTGTGATGATGAAATTAAGACTGGTGTCTTATTGCTACTTCACCTAGGAGTGGACAGTTACTTTGCTTAATTCAGGTAGCAAGTATTTAGAAATGAAAATTATAGAATTATTGGTTTGGGTTTTAAACTGTGGTCTAAATGGTTCATACTAGGCTTTCAAATGTAACAGGTAATGTTACATTGTCTTAGAGGATATTGTAACAGTCCTATAGGTTTCGCATAGGTGTTATTTTAGAGAGCTATGAAAAAGATTTCACATAGTAGAAAGAGTAGAACAAAAATATGTGAAAGAAAAGATTTCACATAATAACTAGGTGTTATTCTAGTATCAGTTTTGTAACCTGGGTTCATATTTCATATCAACCATTTCAATATTCAGCATTCTGCAAATGTTTATTGAGCATCTTATTTAAGGGCTGAGTTGGATACTAGACATACAGTGGTGAGCAGAATGGATTTTTTTGTTTCTTTAAAATTTTACGGTTTTTGCAAATCAGAACCACCTTAACTGTACCAAGCTCCATATGTGAGGTTTAGTGTTAGTAGATCTTTCCTTTAAGTGTAGGCTGAAGAGGTGGAACTTTTTCATTAAAAATATATATTGTTTATAACTGAACACAGTATTATGGTTAGGTAAAAAGAATGAGTTATTTCAGCTTCTATTAAAAGCAAACTATAAAATTCACATTCTGAAAGAAGCTTAAACCAACTATCATCTGGTAGAAATCTTTTCAGCATCGTTGTTTTCTTGTCATACTTGCTTTCTGTCTTCAAATTTGAGGTTTGGCACTGATTCTCCTAGACCTTTTGTGTAGGAATGGGAGAAAAAAATTGAGGACCATCTACATAAGTCCTTTCTAAAGAAATGCAGGGTTCCTGAGCCCCCTCCTGTCTATCTGAGGAGCCTTTCTAGCAACCATTTAGTTGTTCAGAGACTCCTTATTCTAGGAGGTTTCTTACTTGTTTTCTGTCCGCTGTCTTAGAGGACTCACACTAGTTAATTGTATGTGGGTAAATTTTACAAGTGATTAGTGTTTGTATAGTCCGGATATCAGAGTGGTTTTCAAAGTATGGTCTGAGGGACACTGATATCTTTTTAGTTGA
Organism: Chlorocebus sabaeus; assembly: GCF_047675955.1. NCBI lineage: Eukaryota > Metazoa > Chordata > Mammalia > Primates > Cercopithecidae > Chlorocebus > Chlorocebus sabaeus. The sequence goes on along the minus strand of NC_132914.1, from coordinate 39,713,766 downwards.
ACCTTTCTATGAGGTTCACACTGTTTTTATAATAATATGAAGATGTTATTTGCTTTTTTCACTGTGATGGTGCAGAGGCAATGGTGGGTAAAACTGCCAGCACTTTAGCATGAATCAAAGCAGTGGCACCAAATTGCTATCTTCATTGTAATTTTCACCACCATGTACATGAATGCAGTAAGAATAATGCCAGTTTGAATTAAGAATATCCTTGAAGCAGTAAAATTTACTAATTTTATTACATCTCATATTTTAAAAAATATTTTGTCTGACAAAATGGGAACTACACATAAAGCAGCATTTACACTGCATACCAAAGTATAGCGGTTAAGAGAAAGCACGTGTGTAGTTTACTTGCAAGCAGAACTAGTCTTTTTGTCATACAACATCATTTTTACTTGAAAGACTACCTGAAATACCATAGTTATTCAGACTTGGATATTTAGCATATATTTTCTTGAAAGTGAATATATTCAAGAAATATATCACTTCAAGGAAAACATTTGATAGTATATGTTGCCAGTGATAATCACTCAAGTGAAAATTAGAATTTTTGAAAATTTGTAGCAACAATGAGCTTTAGAGTTTCTGTGTATAAAGACTTTTATGAGAAGATTAGTGGTGATATCAATGAATGTAATTTTTGACATTTTACCATGAAATGTGTCAGCATTTGGAAAATATGCATAACTCAGCAAACAAATGGTTCCTAGTTACCAATGTTTGATTTTATAAAACTGTAGTGGGTAATCCATTCGAAGTACAAAATACCAACAGATTTTAAGGGAACACTGTAAACTTCATTGATGTGGTTTCAGATTTCACATTGCACTAACCTTTGAGAAACAACTGTGTTTTTATGTAGTATCAAAGAATAACATCTATAATTATCTGAAAATGCTATTAAGCTACTTATCTCTTTTCAACTATATATCTGTGAGAGTGCAGATTTTCTTAATATTTTTGGACTAAAACAGCGTATTGCAACAAATCGAATGCTGAGACAGATGTGACAATCCAGATGTCTTCTACTAAGCCAGATGTTAGAGGTTTGCAAAAATATACAGTGCCACTCTTCATACAAAATATCTTTGTTTTGGAAAATAATAAGTTTTTAAAATAAAAATATGTCATTTAATATGTGATTGTTTATTTTTTAAATGAACTTATATATTTAGATTTTTATCAGTTTTTATTTGTAATATAGTAAATATCGATATATGACCTATATTAAGAAAAACAAAAAACAAAAAAAACTCTTAAATTTTAAAAGTGTAAATGATCCTAAGACCAAACAGTTTGTGAACTGCTGGTCTAGAGTTTATTGGCTTGGGTTTCTACATGTAATGGATTTACTTTAGTAAGTGTTCTTTTTATTTCCTTTACAGTGTGAGGACTGACAACTAGTATCCTAGTTGTTTAACTCAGTGGCCAATCTCACTCATCTTTTGATGTCTCCTTCAAAGTATTTGATGTTGTTGGCCCTTTTTTAATTGAAACTCTCCTTCCTTGATGTCTCTAACACTCCTTTTTCGTAGATTTCTATGTATATCTCTGAAACCCATTTCTGCCTCCCCAAACCTGGTATCTGTATATTCTTTACTTTGTATGTGGCATAAACTCCTTTCTGGAACTTTGGCTAGAAACCATCATTGTCTCAACTTTGATTCTAATTTGTGGTCATCCTTCTTGTCCTTTCTCTGGATTTTTCTCTTAAATATATCCTTTTTCCAGTTTATGTAGTTACAGTTCAGAAACCCATATCACTTCTCTCATGAACTATTGGACAAATTGGTCTCTCCTTTGGAATGCTACTAACATTATCTTCATTGTCTTCTTTGAAACCTATCTGATTATATTGGTCCCTGTATATTAAAAAACAATTGAGTCCTATTAGTGGCTGCTGAATAAAAGCTGAGATCCTGAGTATAGTGTTCAAGGCTATAATAATAATCTATCCCTAAACTACCTTCCTAGCTGCATTTCCTGCTGCTTATCCCAATCCTGTGTTGTGTCAGCACTGAATTATTTTTATCATATGGTACTTTTTCTTTTTCTTTTTTTTTGGAGACAGAGTCTCGCTCTGTTGCCAGGCTGGAGTGCAGTGGCACGATCTTGGCTCACTGCAATCTCTGCCTCCCAGATTCAAGCGATTCTCCTGCCTCAGCCTCCTGAGTAGCTGGGATTACAGGCGTGCGCCACCATACCCAGCTAATTTTTGTATTTTTAGTAGAGACAGGGTTTCACCATGTTGGCCAGGATGGTCACCATCTCCTGACCTCATGATCCGCCTGCCTCAGCCTCCCAAAGTGCTGTGATTACAGGCGTGAGCCACCATATGGTACTTTTTAAAGAGGCCTTCTAGGATTACTGTCCCTCCACCCCTTGGTATCATACTGATTCTATGTAGTAGAGTCAGTCACGCACTCCATAATGACATTTTGGTCAGTGGGGGACCACGTATATAGTCCCATAAAATTATAATACCATATTTTTACTTTTTCTATGTTTAGATACAAATACTTACCGTGGTGTTAGAATTACCTGCAGCATTCTGTATACTAACATCCTGTACAGGTTTGTAACCTCAGAGCAATAGGCTCTACCATATAGCCTAGGTATGTAGTAGGCTGTACCATCTGGGTTTGTATAAGTACATTCTGTGATGTTCCCACGATGAAATCACCTAACGATGCGTTTTTCAGAACATATCCCTGTCATTAAATGATGCATGGCGGTATGTGTATGTAATTATTCCTGGCGAATCACTATATTGTAGTACAATTGTCTAGACACTTACCTGCCTTACAGGGCAGAGACTGTCTTATTCACTTTGGTATTCCTAGAAGCTAATAAAATACCTGAAGTATTGTAGATATTTAAATGTTTTCAATTAATATTTATGCAAATTTGACTATTACTATTTGACACCTGACATTGCTTTTCCAATAATTTTGAACATTATGTTTGTAAAAATATTATCAAACTTTTTTGTTTCTAAGTTGTAGGTATAAATCGTTTTAGCATTATTTATTTATTTATTTTCTGAGACAGGGTTTCACTCTGTTGCCCAGGGTGGAGTGCAGTGGTGTGGATATAGCTTACTGCAGTCTCAACCTCCCTGGTTCAAGTGGTCCCCCCACCTTAGCCTCCCAAGTAGCTGGGAGTATAGGAGTGTGCCACTATGTCTGGTTAATTTTTAAATTTTTGGTAAAGAGGGGGTATCTTCCTATGTTGCCCAGTCTGGTTTCGAACTCCTGGGCCAAAGCAATACTCTCACCTTGGTTTCCAAAATGTTGGGATTACAAGCATGAGCCACTGCACCCAACTGTTTTGGCATTATATCAAGGATGATATTGTACATGAACACCTTAGCATTTTTAAGGAACAACTTTGGCAAGTTGTGTATTATTGTTATGATCTCATTTGTGGCCACTTATTAGGTCTTATTTTTCAGATTGTTGAAATTTATATAATATAGCTAAAAATGAAGTATTTCTTGACTAAAACCAATGAAGTAGTGAAAGTGTACAGCGTATTAAGAAATATATTGTATATTCCATTGCTACAAAGAGAATAAAATATCTAGGAATACAACTTACAAGGGATGTGAAGGATCTCTTCAGGAAGAACTACAAACCACTGCTCAAGGAAATAAGAGAGGACACAAACAAGTGGAAAAACATTCCATGCTCATAGATAGGAAGAATCAATATTGTGAAAATGGCCATACTTCCCAAAGTAATTTATAGATTCAGTGCTATCCCCATCAAGCTACCATTGACTTTCTTCACAGAATTAAAAAAACTAATTTAAATTTCATATGGAACCAAAAAAGAGCCTGTTTACCCAAGACAATCCTATGGAAAAACAAAACAAAACAAAACAAAAAACAAAGCTGGAGCCATCATGCTACCTGACTTCAAACTATACTACAAGGCTACAGTAACCAAAACAGCATGGTACTGATACCAAAACAGAGATATAGACCAATGGAACAGAACAGAGGCCTCAGAAATAACACCATGCATCTACAACCATCTGATCTTTGACAAACCTGACAAAAACAAACACTGGGGAAAGGATTCCCTATTTAATAAATGGTATTGGGTAAACTGGCTAGGCAAAGATACAGACCAATGGAACAGAACAGAGGCCTCAGAAATAACACCACGCATCTACAACCATCTGATCTTTGACAAACCTGACAAAAACAAACACTGGGGAAAGGATTCCCTATTTAATAAATGGTATTGGGTAAACTGGCTAGCCATATACAGAAAACTGAAACTGGATCCCTTCCTTACACCTTAGACAGAATTAACTCAAGATGGGTTAAAGACTTAAACATAAGACCTAAAACCATAAAAACCCTAGAAGAAAACTAGGCAATACCATTCAGGACATAGACATGGGCAAAGACTTTATGACTAAAACACCAAAAGCAATGGCAAAAAAAAGCCAAAATTGACAGGTGAGATCTTATTGAACTAAACAGCTTCTGTACAGCAAAATAAACTATCATCAGAGTGAACAGGCAACCTATAGAATTGGAGAAAATTTTTTGCCATCTGTCCATCCGATATCCGAATATACAAAGAAGTTAAATTTACGAGAAAAAAACAACCCCATCAAAAACTGGGCAAAGGATATAAACAGACACTTCTCAAAAGAAGACATTTATGTGGCTGACAAACATGAAAAACTCATCACTAGTCATTAGAGAAATGCACATCAAACTACAATGAGATACTATCTCATGCCAGTTAGAATGGCAATCATTAAAAAGTCTGGAAACAACAGATGCTGGAGAGGATGTGGAGAAAAAGGAATGCTTTTACACTGTGGTGGGAGTGTAAATTAGTTCAACCATTGTGGAAGACAGTGTGGTGATTCGTCAGGGATCTAGAACCAGAAATACCATTTGACCCAACAGTCTCATTAGTGGGTATATACCTAAAGGATTATAAATCATTCTACTATAAAGACACATGCACACGTATGTTTATTGCAGCACTGTTCACAAAAGCAAAGACTTGGAACCAACCCAAATGCCCATCAAAAAATATGTCATGTATATACCATGGAATACTATGCAGCCATAAAAAGGATGAGTTCATGTCCTTTGCAAGGACGTAGACGAAACTGGAACCATCATTCTCAGCAAACTAACACAGGATCAGAAAACCAAACACCACATATTCTCACTTATAAGTGGGAGTTGAACAATGAGAACACATGGACACAGGGAGGGGAACATCACACACTGGGGCCTGTCCTGGGGTGGGAGACTAGAGGAGGGATAGCATTAGGAGAATTACCTAATGTAGATGACAGGTTGATGAGTGCAGCAAACCACTGTGGCACGTGTATACCTGTGTAACAGACCTGCAGGTTCTGTGCATGTATCCCAGAACTAAAGTATAATAAAATAAATATATTGTATTCTTCACCTAAATTGTTAGTTTTCTGTTGAATGATTTTTAAAGTTAAGGTAGTTAAGGCAGACATCAAGGGCCTATAAGAAACTAAAATATTTTATAAATGCATGCTTACTGGGAAACATGCAATGAATTATGCTAGGACTACAGAATTGTGGATGAAACCCAATTCTAGCCTTTAAGGGTTTGAATTCTAGCACAGAAGATAGGTAATATTTGCTAGTGAGTAAATGCAAGCAGTTGAGAATGGATTTTCCAACATAGTTCTAGTTTTTGGAGAAGTCTGTGCTTATATGAAATCAGTTATTGTTGTGGCTATTATTTATTTTACTTTAACATCTGGGATACATGTGCAGAAAGTGCAGGTTTGTTACATAGATATACATGTGCTGTGGTAGTTTGCTGCACCTATCAACCCATCATTTAGGTTTTAAGCCTTGCATGCATTAGGTATTTGTCCTGATGCTCTGCCTCCCCTTGCCCCCCACTCCCCGACAGGCCCCAGCGTGTGATGTTCCCCTCCCTGTGTCCATGTGTTCTCATTGTTCAACTCCCACTTATGAGTAAGAACATTTGGTGTTTGGTTTTCTGTTTCTGTGTTAATTTGCTGAGAATGATGGTTTCCAGTTTCATCCATGTCCCTGTAAAGGACATGAACTCACCTTTTTTTATGGCCGCATGTGGCCATTATTAATAAAGCACTTTTGGTGGGGTGAGGTGGCTCACACCTGTAATCCCAGCACTTTCGCAGGCTGAGGCAGGAGGATTGCTTGAGCCTAGGAGTTCAAGACTAGCCTGGGCAACATAGCGAGACCCCGTCTGTACAAATAAATAAATATAAATAAAGCACCTTTGGTAAAATGTGCTTTAACATCATGGCCAATTTCCAGTTTGATTACTGTCTCCCCTAAGAAATTTCGGCCAAATTATGTTCTTTGAAACAGCTGGCACTTCATTGCTGGGTAAAGCCTTTTCTTTATCTATTCATTTGTGTGTGTGTGTGTGTGTGTGTATTTTTTTTTTTAAAGAAACTGCTGTTTTTAAGATGATAGTTATATAATTGATGTAAAATTTCAGTAGACTGAAACTTCCTACATAGTATGCTGGCTCTATATGTAACTTTGAAGGAAGGAGGAATAAGCAAAGAAACCTTTCACTCAACTATGGTAGTTTTATGAACCTCCGTCAAACAACTCGGGTTTCAATCTAGGCTTTAATATTCATTATGTGACTGGATTTCTACCTTCCTCACCAGTTGCATAGGGTTGTTTGATGAGCAAATTAAAGTGTATATAGGAAGACATTCTGAGCACAGTAAAGCACTGCACAAGTGACAGATAATGAAAGACACAGCTTTCACTGAGTTTCCAACACCAGAAACTACCAATGGTAACAACAACAAAAAAAGGATTTGGCAGCAATAAATTACAAGCCACCATTTATTCTTTAACAGTAATGGCCACTGTTTACTGAGCACTTACTGTGTGTCAACCACTGTGATAATGGCTTTACCATTTAATCTTCTCAACAATGAGAATTAAAACCATTTAATCTTCTCAACAATGCTTTTGAAAGAAAAGAAAAAAAAAAAAAACCCTGAATATCATGCTGGCGATCATTGCCAATATAACCAATAAAATAGATAACTTATGAAACATATACTAAACTTAATAATGTAACCCTAGTATAAAATTATTTTATTTACAATATAGATGATTCCTGGGATGATTTTTCAAGTATTGAATATATATAAATTTAACGATCCTGCTCTTTTATGTAAGCGCACTTGTGAAGTGCTTTACTGTATTGAGAGTGCTTTCTTCTATATCCTTCTATTTGCTCATCAAACCGTCCCCTGTATAGCTGGTGAGGAAGATGGTCCGCTAGTCAACGAATTAATGTTAGAGCCTAGATTGAAACCTGGGTTGTGTGATTACTGGTTGATCTTTTCACTCCTTTGTCTTTAATAAAGAGGTTTGTAAAACTGTACTAGTTGAATGAAAGGTTTTTTTGCTTATTTCTCTTTCCTTCAGGGTTAGATATAGGGCCAACATACTTGGTAGAAAGATTATCATTCTATGGAATATCAAGTTTTCATTCAAGGATTTGGTGAAATCTTAGTCTTTTTTTCTTTAAGGTATGTTTTCCTTAAATCTTTATAGCTTGGAATAATTACTTATTTAACAAATATTTGTTGAACACCTACAGTTTTTTGTTTATTGGCTTTCATGGTTGTTAAAACGCTACCTTTTGTTACATGAGCTGTGATTTATAATCATGTTTTAAAAGATTCTGTATGTACTTCATTCATTACTGAGAAATTTAGAGCTATAAGGAACCTTTGAAGTGTTTCTGGAGTGTTTAGTCACATCCTGAGCCAGACAAGTTTTTATTACTTGAAACCTTAATGATAGACGGATAAGGGCATCTTCAGAGGGAAGATCTTGAGAGATTTGGAGTAGAGAGGCGTGTATTAAACTTTTGAAATGAACTGAGACTGCTATTGTTTTCAAAACCTCCTTGTCGGGATTTTCAGGTAAGTTTGGAGGATTCTTAATTGTGGAACTTGGGGAACTAACATAATATTTAGCAATCTGCTGGTTGAGGTCTTTTCTGTTTCTTGGAACTCATGGCTCTAGCCTCGTATCCTCTTGATAGATAAGAAAACAGGCCAGAAGTATTGTGACTTGCGTCAATAGTTGATCAGTGTGAGATTTAGAAACCTGAATTTCCAGTCCCTTGAAAAAATTTTTTTTTAAGAGACAGAGTCTTGCTCTGTCACCCAGGCCAGAGTGCAGTGGTACGATCATAGCTTACTGTAACTTCAAACTCCTGGGCTCAAGCCTCAGCCTCCCAAGCAGCTAGGACTACAGGCGTGCTCCATCACACCCAGGTAATTTTAAAATTTTTGTAGAGATGAGGTGTTGCTATGTTGCCAATCCTGGTCCCAAACTTTGCCTCAAGCACCCCTCCTGCCTCAGCCTCCCAAAGTATTGAGATTACTGGTGTGAGCCACCATGCCCAGCCTCCAGTCCCTTTTTATAACCTTGCTGTGGTAGCATTTAATTAAATTTGCTAGCAAGTAACTTCTTAAGGATTTCTTCTTCTTCTTTTCCCTATACCTAAATCTGGTGGTATACCTCTTGACAGTTCCTAACATTCGACCTACTACTTATAAATAATATAAGAACTTAAAAACAAGAACTAAATGTCAAAAATCTAGGCTAATCGTATGGTGAATAAAGAATAAAATGACTGTCTTTTTTCCTATATTTACTAATATTTTTGAAGTACAAATGTTAACAAACTTAATTTTTATGTCTTTTATAACAACTTTTATTTTGCTATATATCCTCACTTCTTTGATACCATAGTGTTTCTCAGGAGAAATACCAGTAAGTATATTTCTCTCTTTTATTTGTGATACAAATATTAAGAATCACTGATAGTAATATAATCACTTTGATTATACGTGAATGTGTGAATGACTGGGTGTGTGTGTATGATGTAAAGTTTGTATAGCTCCCTGACAATTTTTAGACATATGAATTAAACCATTTCATCTTTACATGTTTTATAGTCTGATCAGGGTTCCTTTGCACAACATTATACTTTACTTTTAAGAATATACTAGGGACAGTCAACCCAGAATGGCAGCAAGTAGATGATTTTTATGCCAGGGAGGTAGTTGCTCAACAGGTAAAGCTCTTGGTGCATTCGTGGAATAGGCAAAGTGATTTTGGGCTTCTTTCTTCTTTGTTTCATCCAGTTTTGCTATTTATCTTTTGTCCCCCTAGAGCCCAAAGTCTCTGCACTAGTATTTATTTCTAGCCTACCTTCTAAAATGTTATGATTGCTTCATTTTTATTTACTTCACCAACAGTTCTTCCTTTACTAGAATATCTTTTATGTTTTATGTAAGTCTGAATAAAGTAATTTTTCTAAATGCTAATGTAAAGCATTCTATTTGCTCATCAAACCGTCCCCTGTATGGCTGGTGAGGAAGATGGTCCGCTAGTCAACGAATTAATGTTAGAGCCTAGATTGAAACCTGGGTTGTGTGATTACTGGTTGATCTTTTCACTCCTTTGTCTTTAATAAAGAGGTTTATAAAACTGTACTAGTTGAATGAAAGGTTTTTTTGCTTATTTCTCTTTCCTTCAAGGTTAGATATAGGGCCAACATACTTGGTAGAAAGATTATCATGCTGTATGTGATAGAGGGGTGTGGGGGGGGATGGAGTTTTATTTTTTCCTTAAGATAATAATTCTTTTTCTCATGATTATTGAAGTATTATGTATACATTAAAGATTTAAGGAAGTATAAGGAGGAAGATAGTAATGATTATCTTCATATTATCATTCCAGTCAGAAGTTAGCTACTTCTAAAATGTTGTGTTTCCACTCTGTAGTTTTGCATAGATATTAACATTTAAAAGTGAAACTTGAGGTATCTCTCATTGGAAGAATGGGAAAAAAGCAGACTTTTTACCATTTTAGGGCCCTCTCATGACCATTCTCACCTAATCTTGGTCCTCTAAGTCTCTGAGAAGTCCTCCAGTCTCTGAGAAGGCTCCAGTTTGTTCTGTCTTATTTAATTGAGCAGTTCTGAGTCTTATTTTTACCAGGGAACTTTGTTTTTCAATTTTAATATAGATCGTGTGGAGATGTGCTGTTATGTAGGAGTTTGCTATCAAAGTGTGGTCCACAGACCAGTGGTGTTAGCATCACCTGGGAGCTTGTTAGAAATGTACAATCTCAGGCCTCACTGAGGACTTACTGCATCAGAACCTGCACTTTAATAGGATCTTTAGGTTATTTATATGCACATTGAAGTTTGAGAAACACTGCTCTTTTTTTTCCAGATAAGATAGGTGGACAGGGGTCTGAGGTATTCATCCCACTTTGAGCTGCTTTTTCCAAAGAGCTTTTCTCTCACGTTTTTGTGTGTGCATCTGTGTGTGCAGGCAGGGTTGTATGTATAGGCATGTGCCTGGGCATGCATATGTGTACAGGAATGTGGGTATGTGGGCATCTCTCTGTGTCTATATCCCTGGTCCCCCTAGTCTGTTCAGCAGATACTTCTCTGAATGAGCTTAATGAACTCTCATGTCCAAAAATGCTTTCTCTGTTATACTTCCTATCTCTTACCGCTGCTCCCAATATCCGTACACAGCTGTACATTCCTTCAACCATACAGCTCATCGAAGGACATCTTTGGGAAGCCTCCTGTGAAAGAGCAAGCTTCAGGAAATAAGAGGGTAAAGAGGAGAGAGGTTTGCCTGTTAGAATCAAGTAACAAGCTTTTTGTGGTAGAAGAGACCTGACTTTCCCTCAGGAGGGCCCAGTGGTTTCAAATTGTGTTGACTGGATCCCTATGGTTTCGTGGAATTGGCTCAGTGGGAGCAAGCAAGTGGGGCTCTGTGGTTGCCCACTTCACTTCATCCAGATCATTTATACTATTATATATTTTATTAGGATTTCTCTTAATTTTTATTTTATGTGTTTTGCAAAACATTTTTTGTGGAAAATCACTGCCCTGTTTTACCACTCAAATTCTATTCATCTCAGGCTAGGTTAATTGTGACTGGACTACCTACCCTCACATTTCAAAAAGAAGAGGTATTAGTGAGTTTTGTAGGGTGGCAGGAGAGATTTGAAGCTTTCTTTCTTGAAAGCCCTTTCTCTTTCCCTCCTTCCCTATATCTTTCCTTTTCTCCCCCCACTCATCATCTTAGACACATTTGTTCTGTTTAAGGACCAAAATTAGTAAGGCTCAGAGCTGCATAATCGACTGATTAAATTAGTAATGAGCACTATAACTTACAGATGAAACATTTGTTAAATTCATAATGCTGTCAAATAATACATTTTGATAACATTTAATAAGATTATTTTGGGAGACAACCATAATCCCAAAAGATACGGTCCTGAATGCCATAATCTCAAATGTTGAAATCCTGAAAAATCAACATCCTTAAAGTCTAAAATCCCCCAAATCACAATCCTAAAAGGTCAAAATCCCAAAAATGTATTCTGGAAAAAATAATACATTTTTTAAAAGACACATAGATTTTAAAAAGGGGATTTATTTGAGAAACAGATAAAAAACAGAACAATTCATAGGCCATTTTACGCAGTAAAATAGGCAATAACATTTTTGCAAGCATAGATACTCAGGTATACTAACAGTCATGCAGATACAACAGTTAAAAGCAGACAAACCATATTCATAAGTCAAAAAGGGAAATGTATAAATGCATATCACTGTGGTTGGTAATTGTGTGCACCCAGCTTTATGACTGCAGTAATCTGAAATACCATGAAATACCTAAGCCTTGATGAGATCGATAATCATCTGTGTGTGTGTGTGTGTGTGTGTGTGTGTGTGTGTGTGTTTCCTAGTGGCCTGATGTAGACTGTCACATAAAAATTTGGACCTTACCAGTAAGTTTTAACGTCTAGAAAGTACTCTGGTAGTGTAATAGGAGTAAGCAGTATATATAGACTTAAGAATTAAGCAGGTAAAAGCAGAATTTTTTACTGTTTTCCATAAAGAATACATCTGTTTTCAAGGTTGGGATTGTCTGAGCATGGTCGTGGTCTGTTTTAGGCCACTGTGCCCTTTTATATATTATGCTGTTTCTTCGGCCCTCCACTTCCCCATCCTCCACAATTTCATGGTCTTTATGATCATTCAAGCTTCATCTCTGAAGGCTAAGCATTCCCTTGTCTCTAGGTCAGAATGAATGTCCTCTCAATTACTCTTAAAGCATTCAATGCTAAAAGTGATGATGTATTTACACAGTGTATTGAAAATATTTTGTATTCGTTTCTTTCCTTCCTGAGGGCCATACCATTGGTCCATTATCACATTTCGGTTTAAATCCCCTCCTTGACATTCATATTCTTGTGGTTTTTTGGTCGTAAATAAATGTAAGTAATGAAATGAATTTAGCACATTTCTTAGTTAATAATAAGGATAATTGTAATAATATTTTAAAAATTCTCAATGCCTATCACAATGCCTTGTGTAGGTACTGATAATACTTAAATGAACTGCAAAAGGCCCTTTGTTATATATCTGATTCTGTTGCTGCTTTAAACTGCTTTCCACTTCTTGTTTTTTTTTAAGGAATATTTATGTAATTTCATAATTTTGTGAGTTAGTTGGAATATGTTTAATTGTACCCATTTTACTGGGTAGAAGAACTTACGTCAGTCTGAGCTACCTGCATGTTCAATTATCAGCAGTTTTAAAAATGTTTTCTTTTACCGTCAATATAATGCATGATGGAAACCACAGCCGATAGATTTTATTCTCTCTTGTGTCATGCTTGCTTACTTGCTGAATCTTAACTAGAGGCAGAGAAACCATTTAGTGGCAGCCATTTTAATAGTCTAGGCAAGAGGCACTAATGTCCTGAACAAGGGGAATGCCAGATAGGAGAGAGAGATGAATGTATAGATGTGTTTAGGAGAGATCTGTAGGACTTGATGGTTGATTGGATATGGTTGTGGGAGGGAGGAAGTTGGGTTGTAGTGAAGGGGAGGTATCAAGGATGAATCTCAGGATTCTGGCTTAAGCCGTTGAGTGAGTGGTGTGTGTTCTCACTGAGATAGCAAATAGGAAGACAGGTTTAGGGGAAGGTAATAGTTTACCTATAGATTGGTTGAATTTGGGGTGCCTGGGGAAAATCTGAGAGGGAAGATCTGTGAAGCAGTTTGGATATGTTGGGTAAGGCTTAGGAAGGAGGAAAGGGCTGTAAATACATATTTGATAGTCATTAGTACACATGATTTGAGTTGAAGCTGTAGGAGCGGGTAAGACAGATGAGGGAGGGAATAGATTGCATACCATGAGAAAAGAGACCTAGGAGAGACTTTTGAGGAACATCTTTATTTTTTTTACAGTGGTAGGAGAAGAGCATCCCACAAAGAAGAAAGAAATGGAGAAGGAAAAGAAAATTAATAGGGAGTAAGAAACCCGGGAGAGTGTAACAATACAGAAACAGAAGGAAGAGGATATTTTCAAAAAGACGGGGGTGTGTTTAGCCACGTCCAATGGCTTTTACTTTCATCAGACAGAATCTTAATTTTTCTCTCAAGTTCCATGTAATATTGTTTTAGTAAGTCTGGCATTTAGATTTGTATTTTTAAGTTGTAACAAGATAATAATTCTGCATAGTGCTTGTCCTCAGCTTTTCATGTTACAATAATTCTGATTTATATTTTTAGGCTAAATAAAGGAGGTTAATATTGGTAGATAGGAAGATGAGTAAAATTATGTTAGTAACTAACTTTGTTTCCCGAGGATATAATTATCTAGTAATATCTATCTTTAAGTCTATGCCTCTAACCATCACTTTAGATTATAGCTGCAAAATGTGATAGAATTAACAACAACAAAAATCCCAAAACATTGGGTCCTTCTTGGTGTCAAGAATTTAAGTGGTAAGTAAATGTACAGTAACTTTATTTTTTTTTTGAGAGGGAATCTCGCTCTGTAGCCTAGGCTGCTGGAGTGCAGTGGCGCGATCTTGGCTCACTGCAACCTCTGCCTCCTGGTTTCAAGTGATTCTCCTGCTTCAGCCTCCGAAGTAGTTAGGACTACAGGTGCCACCATGCCTGGCTAATTTTTTTTAGGTGTTTTTAGTAGAGACGCGGTTTCGCCATGTTGGCCAGGCTGTCTTGAACTCCTGACCTCAGGTGATCCGCCCGCCTCAGCCTCCCAAAGTGCTAGGATTACCGGTGTGAGCCACTGCGCCCGGCCACTGTATGGTAGCTTTGAAAACTCCTGGGAGATTGCATACTTAATTGTGAGGGAATATGTGTAGTTTCAAGAAACCCTTATTTTCTGTTTTTAGGAGGAATGAATCATAGCACTCTAATGATTGGTTAACGAAGCAAATCATAGAACTTCTTTTAAAACCTCATTTGTTCTATAAAGTAACAGCTATCTGTGAAGTACACTGGATTTTTTTTTCTTTTTTTATTTCAATTTTTTATAGATATGAGGTCTCACTATGTTGCCTAGGCTGGTCTCGAACTCCTGGGCTCTTGCGATCCTCCCACCTCAGCCTCCCAAAATGCTGGAATTACAGGTGTTAGCCATTGCACCCAGCCTACAGTGGATTTCATATGATTTACAATGCCTAAAGATTCAGGTTTTAGGAGTGCTGAATAGCAAAGTTATTTAGAACATAGGCAAAATAAGAAAGGAATACTCTTTCTTATTCTAGAGTCTATAGAGTCTAGAAAGACTCTAGAACTAAAAATCAGTGAGTGGCTTTTGAATTTCACAAATATTTTAATTGACCATTAAACATTAAAATGCTATTTTGAGGCAGGTTTTGGGCTAGGTAATGGAGTTACAAAGGAGAACAAGACACATCCTTACCCTCATGAAATTTGTTTATTTGTTAATTTAATGTATTTATTTAAGATGGAGGAGTCATGCTCTGTTGCCCAGGCTGTAGTGCCTTGGTACCATCTCAGCTCACTGCAACCTCTGCCTCCCAGGTTCAAACGATTCTCCTGCCTCAGCTTCCTGAGTAGCTGGGACTGCAGGCGCCAGCCACCACACCTGGTTAATTTTTGTATTTTTAGTAGGGAAGGGGTTTTACCATGTTGGCCAGGCTGGTCTTGAACTCTCGACCTCATGTGATCCACCCGCCTCAGCCTCCCAAAGTGCTGGAATTACAGGCGTGAGTCCCTGTGCCCGGCCAGCCCTCATGGAATTTAAGTTGCAAACAAAATATACAAAAAGAAAAAATAATTGCAAACTGTGGCAATGACAGGAATTACTTGAAATAGGTGAAGAGGAGAGGCTTCTGTGAGTGGGTGGCATTTAATGGGCAGATGGATAAGAGGAGGCTGGGCATGGCGGCTCACACCTGTAATCCCAGCACTTTGGGAGGCTGAGGCCATTGGATCACTTGAGCTCAGGAGTTCGAGACCAGCCTGGGCAACGTGGCAAAACCCTGTATCTACAAAAAGTACAAAAATTAGCCGGGCATGGTAGCATGAGCTTGGTTTCCCAGCTACTTGGAAGGCTGAGTTAAGAGAATGGCTTGAGCCCAATAAGGGGAGGTTGCAGTGAGCTGAGATTGTGCCACTGCACTCCAGCCTGGGCAAAAGCCAAACCCTATCTCAAAAAAAGGGATAAGTGGAGGTATTTGTGAAAGAGTTATGGTTAACAGCAAGTTGGAAGCCCTTTGGTTAGTTTGTTTTACATTGAGCAAAGACTAGTGCATAGTGAGGCAGAGGGTGAGTGGCATCAGATGAAGGTGAACAACTGAGTAAAATGCCAGATCACAATTTAGTCGTAAATGATGTGACGTTGAGATTTTATTGGAAGTGTAACGAGAAGCCATTTAATGAATTTAACTGTAGAAATGCTCTGTGGCTTCTGTAAGGAGAATGGACTGGCAGCCTGCAGTAATGTATAAATAGAAAGACTAATTGGGCTGTTCTTCTAGTTAGGTGAAAGATAATGGGGCATTAATATTTTGAGATTAGATAAAAGAAAATGAGTTTGTTCCTTACTGTTACTAATACTTTTATGTTTCCATAAAAAGGTCATTAATATACACACAATGAAGACTTTTTAAGGTATGGCATTTCAGTACTTATGGTTTTATATGTACTTTTAAAATGATAATGAAATTAACTATATTAAAGCAGAACGATTTGCATGAATATGTTGAAATGTAAAAGAGGAATTTCTATTTTAAAAAGTTATTTATTCAATGGAAATAAAAAAGGATGACTTTCCCTAAGGAAGGAAAATGAGACATTTGGAGCCACTCAAGTTGGCTTGAGACAATTGAAATTTGTGATGTTAGAAAAATTTGTTATTGTTGTATAAAATCAGTTTTATACAGAAATTATTCACTTTAGAGATGGCTATTAAGAATTGACTTGAAAAGTAATGTAAGGCTTCAAAATCTGGTCAGATTAATTTAAATAATGTAATAGAATTTTGTTCTTTTTCCCACCTTTTCTCTCAGAAGCCTGCAGTCATCCTAGGGCTCAACTGAGGAAAGATCCATTTGCAAGTTCACTCATGTGGTTGTCAGCAGACCTTAGAACACCTGCTTCCACATTAACTCACAGGTCTGTTGTCAGGCCTCAGGCATCTGGCTGTTGGCCAGAGACATCAGTTTATTGCTATGTGGGCTTGTCTTTTCTATAGGCTCAGAACGTGACAGCTTGTTTACCCCAAAGCAAGATGTCTGGACAGTGAGAGAAAGGCCCACCTTGGACTCCCAGAGTGCTGGGATTACAGGCCTGAGCCACAGTGCCAAGCCTCTTAATGACATCTTTTATATTAGCTTATACCATTAGGATAAAATATTTGCATTATTGCTCCTTGATCTGTTTTATCACTATAAACATATAAGACCTTTGTGCTATGTACTTACTCCAGTGACTAGGAGTCTAGTAAACTAGTAAAGTTACTTAGATGACCCTTTTCTGATATTTATTCCAATTAGAAATGGAGGTCTGTGTAGTACCCCTGTTTGAATGGGTCATTTAAAAGTGAATGAATTTATTACTGTTATACTTAATTCAAATTTATAGAAAAATGCTTGCATTTACCCAAGGCAATTTGTATCTTAAATTTAAGAAAGAATCTAGCACAGATCTTGACAATCTTGACAGGTGTGTTGTCAACCCTAACAAATACAAATATGACCTCATAACAGGATTGAAATATAAGATTTTCATTAGAATTACATTTTGAATTTGATTTTGTAGAATGATTTTACAGACCATTTTATCCCCTTTTTTTGTTTGTTTGTTTGTTTTCTTTCATTTATTCAGTGGTCAGTTAGTTACCAGACTATTCTTAAAGGAAAAGCTATACACTTTCTTTGTTTCCATAGAATGAAGAATCATGAAATCGTAAGTTTCTTGAAGGAAGGAGGTGATTATTTAGAAGCATGATGGTAAAGGGTATTAAAATATATCTGTATCTAGTACCTGCTAGTGTAGTTACTAGTGTTAGAAGTCATCACTGCTGTGGCACATTAAAATGAATATGATGAATATATATTGATTAATATGTATTCAGTTAAAGGTAATATAATATCTTCATGTGAGCTTGAAGAAATTTCTTTTGGAGGGATTTTTTTCTTTTGACTAGAAATAGTTTTTATATCAATGTTGCCCATTTTTAGGCAATTATTTTAAAAGTTTATATAAAAATTTGCTATATTTCTTTTGTACAAGTATTTAAAATTAACATTATTAATATCAATGACTGGCATACGTTTATGTGTTTGTGGTTGGTGTGTTAATAGGTGACACATGGTTAAAGACTTTTTTTTTTTTTGAGATGAAATCTTGCTGTGTTTCCCAAGCACAATCTTGGCTCATTGCAACCTCCGCCTCCTGGGTTCAAGCTATTCTCCTGCCTCAGCCTCCTGAGTAGCTGGGATTTTAGGCACCTGCCACTACGCCCGGCTAATTTTTGCATTTTTAGTAGAGATGGGGTTTCACCATGTTAGTCAGGCTGGTCTCGAACTCCTAACCTCAGGTGATCTGCCTGCCTTGGCCTCCCAAAGTGCTGGGATCACAGGCGCGAGCCACCGTGTCCGGCTGACTTTTTTTTTTTTCTGTTTTCTTTTTTTTTTTTGGAGACAGAGTCTCCCTCTGTTGCCCAGGCTGGAGTGCAATGACATGACTTGGCTCGTTGCAACCTCCACGTCCTGAGTTCAAGCAATTCTTCTGCCTCAGCCTTCCGAGTAGCTGGGATTATAGGCGCATGCCACCACGCCTGGCTGCTTTTTGTATTTCTAGTAGAGATGGGGTTTTACCATGTTGGTCAGGCTGGTCTCGAACTCCCAACCTCAGGTGATCCATCCGCCTTGGCCTCCAAAAGTGCTGGGATTACAGGCATGAGCCACGGCGCCCGGACGACTTTCTTTTTTCTTTTCTCTTTTTTTGAGACAGAGTCTCGCTCTGTCATCCAGGCTAAAGTGAAGTGGCACGATCTCCGCTCACTGCAACCTCTGCTTCCCAGGTTCAAGCAGTTCTCGTGCCTCAGCCACCCGAGTAGCTGGGATTACAGTCGTGCACCACCCTGTCCATCTAATTTTAGTATTTTCTGTACAGATGAGGTTTTGCCATGTTGGCCAGGTTGGTCTCGAACTCCGGATCTCAGGTGATCTTCTTGCCTCAGCCTCCCAAAGTACTGGGATTACAGGCATGAGCCACCACGCCTGGCCTGGTTAAGACTTGAGTGATAAAATGGGAATTGTATCGATGCATTTTATCTGAATTCTAACATATTGTTAGTCCACCGTGGTGGCTTCCATACCAAAAATCTAGTGAATGTTAATGACAATGGCTAGTTAAGAAATGATAGATTTTGACCAACTATTCTTGTACTAATATAAAATATAATGATATTGTTTTAGCAAAATGAAATAGCCTGGTGGCTGATATTTTTGTATATTAAAATATAGCAGCCATTATAGTAGATGTTTTAAAATGAAACCATTCTAATGATTTTCTTTTCCTTATGTTTCTGATAATGTCAGAAGTTTCCCCTGACATTATATTTAGCAAATTGTTTCCATATTTACTTTGATATATGCATATATAGTTATCTAGTGAATTTATGCTTTCCCCTGTAGTTCTACGTGTAATTATAATATCAAATAAAATGAAATAATCTTCTTATTCTGATAGAGAAGAAAAAGCTGGATCACTTACCAGTAACTGGAGTTCTCCTATTGGGTAATCTCCACAGATCCACATTGTTTGAAGTTATTGTGAATGCCTCGAAGACCAAGGAACCATTGAAATTTCCAATTTCAGGAAGGTAAGCAAGTGCACTGAAGCATGTCTCTAGCATCTCCCAAATCCCCTCCCCCAAACTTTCTTACATATACGTCTGTACTGCATGCCCCCTCAGTTCCAGTGGATGCCCATCGGGAAGATTCTCATGCTGGACAGAAGGGCAAGAGAGGTGGATCTGTGAGGGAAAAGACCCAATAGGATAACTCAAGTTACTGGTAAGTAATCTAGTTTTCACAAACTTGAGATTTTTTTTTCCCCCAAATTTTGTCCCTTGAGAAGGAATTTAATTGAAAAGAAAGGAAGTTATTTGGGATAGCTTCTTTTTGTATGTTTGATGTGGATTATGGAAAGTATTGTATGGACAGTAAATATTGAGCTATTAATGGGTGTATGAGTAAAAAGTATGACATTAATTTTAAAGTATCTTATTTACATAATAGCTGCTTCTAAAAGATTATACATTTACTCGGCCAGGGTTGGTGACTCACGCTTATAATCCCAGTACTTTTGGAGGCCAAGGTGGGTGGATCACCTGAGGTCGGGAGTTCAAGAACAGCCTGACTAACATGGAGAAACTCTGTCTCTACAAAAAATAGAAAATTAGCCGGGCATGGTGGTGCATGCCTGTAATCCCAGCTGCTTGGGAGGCTGAGGCAGGAGAATTGCTTGAACCTGGGAGGTGGAGGTTGTGGTGGGCCGAGCTTGTGCCATTGCATTCCGGCCTGGACAACAAGAGTAAAACTCCGTCTCAAAAAAATTTACACATTTATTGCCTTTTGGTAAATGGTGTAGTTGTTCTAAAGCAATATAGGGAGGCTAAACGTTGAATTCTTTTATACATTTCTTTATGATATTGCTTTTTTGAAGTAAATATTTACACGGTAAAATTTATGGAGATGTCATATTTGGTGAATTTCTTTTGGCACAGTAGTACTAACCAGCAAGGATAGTTTAATTGACTAGCACTTTTTTTTTTCTTTCGAGACAAATCTGGCTCTATTGCCCAGGCTAGAGTGCAGTGGTGTGATCTTGGCCTACTGCAACTTCTACCTCCTGGGCATAAGCCAGCCTCCCACTTCAGCCTCCTAAGTAGCTGGGACTACAGTTGCACACCACCATGCTCAACTAATTTTTTTATTTTTTATAGAGATGGGGTGTTGCCATGTTGCCCAGGCTGGTCTGGAACTCATGAGCTCAAATGATCTGCCCACCTTGGCCTCCCAAAGTGTTGGGATTACAGGTGGGAGCCACCACTCCTGGCCTAACTAGCACTATTTTTTTTTTTTTGACTAGCACTTCTTAATGACAGTTTTCAATATATCTTGAACTTCATTGAAAAATATGTTTGAAAAATAATATAGGATATGTTGCAGTTATATTTACCACTTCCTTATTTGTAATGAAAAGACTTGATGTGAAGTGTAGCAGAATTGGTTCAGTTTGAGCTCTCTGATTTCCTCAGGTACCAAATAACTTACTGAATTGATATTTGTAAATGTTACTATATAATTAGTTTCTTGCTTCTCATTTTTCTCCCACTCATTTTGCATTATTACTAGGTTACTGTTTCTAAAAAGGCATTTTGAATATAAAGGGCTTGTAGTGGTGTCCTGCTTATAGCTGTTTTACAAATCTTTCATCCGTTTTCTGGATACTTGAGGCCTGCTACTATACCAATTCCATCCTGTTTATCCAGCCTTAATTTCTTCAGTTTGAAACTTTTGTTTGTTCTTACCTGGATAGTTATATTTACACTTGGTTTGTGGTTTCTGACTTTCTTCAGGTAAACTACTCTCCGTTCTGATTTCTGTACTTTAAAGTTGAGGCAAGTCTTACCCCTTTTATCAGTCCTTTTATGCTAGTATCTTTGTTATCTCCAATTCTTCAGTAGAAAAGTGGGATGTCTGTAACATTGTATTAATTCATGGGATTTACTTAATACAGTGCCTTAGCAGCACCCAGTTAATACCCTTATTGGCTAGTATTTGGCTGTAGATTGATCTTAAATGTTTTTGTGGTTATGGTTAGCTGAATGATACAGTTTAGCCATTAAATATTAGCTTTAGGTTGTATTGCCATTTTTTAATTTAAATTTAATTTAATTTTAATTTTTTATTTTTTGAGACAGAGTCTCACTCTGTCGCCCAGGCTAGAGTGCAGTGGCATGATCTCTGCTCACAATTGCTCCCAGGTTCAAGCAATTCCCTTACCTCAGCCTCCCAAGTAGCTGGGAATACAAGCATCTGCCCCCACACCTGCCTAACTTTTTTGTATTTTTAGTAAAGACAGGATTTCACCATGTTGGCCAGGTTTTGAACTTCTGACCTCAAGTGATCTGCCCGCCTTGGCCTCCCAAAGTGCTAGGATTATAGGCATGAGCCACAACGCCTGGCCATATTGCTATTTTTAAAAAATATACAGCTCTTTTTTTAAAAAAATTACTATTTTATTTTTTATACAAGTATGTTGTATAATAAAAATATGCAACTCTTAAACTGAGTTTTTAGGTTCTTTGAGAGCAAACATAGTTTGCCTTTTTCTAAGATTTTTTTAAAGATATTTATGGTTTATCTTACTAGTTCCTAACATCAGTGACTGAGATTAAATCATCCCCACTGAAACATTAGCTTTTCTTATAGATTCATGAATACACCTACCAGTTTTTTGTTTATTTGTTTTGTTTTGTTTGTTCGAGATGGAGTCTCGCTCTGTCGCCCAGGCTGGAGTGCAGTGGCGTGATCTTGGCTGACTGCAAGCTCCGCCTCCCGGGTTCATGCCATTCTCCTGCCTCAGCCTCCCAAGTAGCTGGGACTACAGGCGCCCGCCACCACGCCCAGCTAATTTTTGTAATTTTAGTAGAGACGGGGTTTCACCGTGTTACCAGGATGGTCTTGATCTCCTGACCTTGTGATCTGCCTGCCTTGGCCTCCCAAAGTGCTGGGATTACAGGTGTGAGCCACTGCGCCAGGCCTACACTTACCAGTTTTTTTAATCTATGAAGCAGATTCATTTGCCTCATCAATCTTATTTGTAGTGTATTTTTTTCTTAAAAACAATTTTTCCCTTTAAAAACTGGTAAAGTGAAATTCTAATTATTTAATATGATAATAATTTATCTTGTGGCATATAAAAAAAGTGTATAGTTTTGAGAGTATAGAGTGGCTTCCGTTAAAGATTTAGTGTTAGAAAACAAACTGGAAATACAGTATCTTTGATTTTTGCAGTTTGAATATCTTAGATTATTGCTTTTTTTCAGAAATGAAGGAAGGAAATGCTCTTTGACAGATTGCCTCTTCTAAATAATCATCAGAAAGCAGTTTGTCCAATCATTAGACAAGCCAAGATAAAGAACATTTAGTCAGATGACTTAAATACTAGTTTTGAATCTACTGCTGCATGTCTTTGTACAATTCTGTTCAATCTCATAGTTTCTTTAGTGTGAATGATATGGTCATTATATTGAGAGTGTTATTGAAATATGGAGAAATATATTGAAATATTCCAAGTGAAGTATCATGTTGGGCTCAGGAGTGGGTTCAGAAAAAAAAAAGTGTGGAAGTTTGGGCATGGTGTGTGCATGTATATGGAGAGAGAGAAAAAAAGGTAAAGCAAAAGTTGTAAATGTTAACAATTTTGAATCTAGGTAGAAGGTATATGGGTCACTGTACTTTCAACTTTTCTATGGCTTTGAAATTTTAAAAAACGTTGGGGAGAAAGTGTTTTAAAAAGAACTTTGTGCTTCAGTTTCTCTAATTCTAAAATGGGAATAATAGAACTTCATGCCTTGAAGCAGGTAGGCACAGTGGGATAACATTTGGCAGAAGAGCAGCCAAGAGAATTCCTAAAAAGTGATTTTTTTTTTTTTTGGTCATTAAAGAGGAGCTTTATAGTGGAGAACTTTTCAAAGAACATTTTGCCTAAGGTTTTTTTAGCTTAAAATTTGTCAGTGACTTTTTTTTTTTTTTTTTAAATACAGAGTCTTACTCTGTCGCCCAGCCTGTAGTGCAGTGGCGTGATCTTGGCTCACTGCAACCTCTGCCTCCTGGGTTCAAGCGATTCTCCAGTCTCAGCCTTGTGAGTGGTAGGTCTACAGGTGCGCACCACCGCGTCCAGTTAATTTTTGTATTTTTAGTAGAAATGGGTTTTCGCCATGTCTCGAACTCCTGACTTCAGGTGATCTGCCCTCCTCAGCCTCCTAAAGTGCTGGGATTACAGGTGTGAGTCACTGCACCCGGCCAGACATTAGTTACTTTTTTTTTTTTTTTAAGAGCATATTGCATTATAATTGAACAAAAACAGTTACTTCAGAAACAAATATTTATGTAAAATAACCAATTAAAATCTTGAAAAATATAGCTTGTAATAAAATAACTCAATAAATGGGTAAAACAATAGAAGATTTGACACAGCTAAAGAGAGAAGTTAGTAATTTGAAGAAAGAAATGAGTACTTCTTCGGACAGGCACAGAGACATGCAGAGAAATGAAGAGGTGAAAAATATGGAAGAAAAGATGACAGAGGATAGATTGAGCAGTTCCCATATAGATCTAATTGGAGTTTTAGAAGAGCGCATACACAAAATAGTGGAGAAGCAATTTTAAAGGAAAAATGATTAAGAATTTTCAAGAATTAAAATACAAAATGGAAATTACAAAATGATTAGAACTAAATCACAACAAAAGTATTATATCAAAATTTGAGGGATGCACAAAAAATGGTACTTGGGGATAAAATTGTAATCTTTAATGAATGTATTAGATTGAAAGATTGGAAATAAATGAGCCAGCTGTTCAATTTATAAAACTAAAAAAAGAGTAGAGCCAAAGAAAGAAGAGGAAATAATAAAAATGAAAATAGAACTAGAAAATAATCAGCAATGGCCTGTAGCAGTGGCTCACGTCTGTAATCCCAGCATTTTGGGAGGCCGAGGCAGGTGGATTACGAGGTCAGGAGTTCAAGACCAGCCTGGCCAAGACGGTGAAACCCTGTCTGTACTAAAAATACAAAAATTAGCCAGGTGTGGTGACAGGCGCCTATAATTTCAGCTACTCTGGAGGCTGAGGCAGAGAATTGCTTGAATCTGGGAGGTGGAGGTTGCAGTGAGCTGAGATCGCCGCCACTGCACTCCAGCCTGGGTGACAGAGCGAGACTCTGTCTCAAAAGAGAAAGAAAATAAGCAGCAGCAATAAAAACAATGTCGCGATCAGTCAAAACTGATTATTTTCAGTTGATTCTGGAAATACCCAAGAAAAACAGATGAGACTAATAGTCAAATTTAAAAAAGAGGTGTCAGTACAACTCTAATGGTGATTTTTTAAATTATAAGAAATCGTTAATAATTTATATGTGTATAAATTTTAAAAATCAGAGTTTCATTTTCTAGTAAATTTTTTTTTCAAATTTGTCTGTACAAGAAAAAGAAACCAAAAACCATTAAAGAAATTGAAGCTGTAATAAATTTCCCCAAGAGGAATAGGTGTTTTTGCTTTTAATAACAACTTTATTGAGATATTCACATACCATATTACTTACCTGGTTAAAATGTACAATTCAGTAGGTTTTAGTATTTTTACAGAGTTTTGCCAAGAATTACTATAGTCATTTTTAGAACATTTTCATCTCTCCTAACCCTCTATCCTTAGGCATCTACTAATCTACCTCTTATTTCTATAGATTGGCCTGTTCCGGACAGTTCATAAAATGGAATTATACAGTATGTGTTTTGGGAGGGGTTGATTTCTTTCCCTTAGCATGTTTTTAAGGTTTATCCACATTGTAGCATATGTCAGTGCACTTCATTCTTTTTTATAGCCAAATAATACATCATTGTATGTGGATATACCACATTTTGTTTATTCATTTATCAGTTGATAGATGTGTGTATTGTTTTGTACTTTTTGGTTATTATGAATAGTCCTTCTGTGAACTGTTATAGTCCTGTGTTGTTTCCAGGACCTCCCTCAGATGCTTTAAGTCTCTGACATAAAAATGCCACAGTATTTGCATATAACCTGTATACATTCTTCTATATGCATTACATGATCTCTAGATTACTTGTAATATCTAATATAACCCAAGTGCTCTGTGAATAGTTGTTATACTACATATTGCTTAGAGAATAATGACAAGGGAAAAAAGTCTGTACATAGTATAGACACAACTTTTCCCCCCGAATATTTTCAATCTGCAGTTGGTTGAATCCATGGATATGGAGCGCTGACTATATATACCTAGGAGTGAAATTGCCGGGTCATGTGATACTCCGTGTTTAAACTTTGGAGGAACTGCAAGACTGTTTTCCAAAGTGGCTGCATCATTTTATTTTCCCACTAGCAGTGTACAAAGGTTCACATTTTTCTGTAATGTCACCAATGCTTTTCATTATCTATCTTTTTAATTATTGCCTTTCTAGTTTGTGTGAAGTGGTATCAGAAGGAATAGGTTTTTTTTTTTGGTTGGTTTTTTTAGAGATGGGGTCTTGCTGTGCTGTTGAGGCTGTAGTGCAGTGGCTATTCACAGGCATGATCATAGTGTACTGCAGCTTCAAACTCCTAGCCTCAAGCAATTCTCCCACCTCAGCATCTCAAGTATGAAGGGTTCGTTTTAATGATGATATTTGTAATTATAATTTTAGATATTGCTTTTGGGGAACAGCTAATCTCAATCTTATACAAATTGACTCAGAGAACAGAAAAAGAGGGAAAGTTACTTTACCTGTTTATCAGGCAAGTTTAGCATTTAAATCTAGAATGGAAAGACTATACAACGGAAAGTATACTACATTCAGTTTTACTTATGAACACAGACATAACAATTTTAGTTGGGATAGGAGTTTAGGATAGGTCAATATTTGAAAACTGTATCAATTTTAATTTATAAGAAAATTTAGGAAAAAATCTAGATAAATTTGGTAAAACTATATGTTAAAACTCAATACCCATTAAAGTTTTAAAAAACCACTCTTACACTATAAACAGAAATGAACTTTTTTTCTTACAGTAAAGGCTACCTTTCAAATAGCAAGCATCATGCTTAATAGTGAAACTTCGGAAACATTCTCATTAAAGCCAAGTATAAGACAGATATATCTCTATCAATAAACAAAAAAGAAAGAAAATCCAAAAGGATTGGAAAGGAAGAGAAATGAGGTGAGATTCTTCCTAGAAATGTTAAAAGAAATGAACGTACTGTTTGTATTAATAAAAGAATTCAACATTGCTGGATACAAGGTCAGCATTCAAACTAGCAGTAGCCAGTTAAAAAATAAAAAATATCTTCTTCATATGAAATTCTATAAAGTACCCAACATTTTATTGAAGGACATAAAATTAGACATGAATAAAAGGCAGGATATACTGTATTTTTGGGTGGGAAGTTAAAATTTATTTAGTAGTAAATATTACTGAAAAATTACTTTGTGAATTTTATGTAGTTTCAGACAAAAATCCCAGTATGATTTGTGTGTGTGTGTGGAAAATGACCTTCATGTGCAAAATTAAAGGTTCAAGAATAACCAAGATAGTTTTGGAAGAAGAAAAAGAATGAGGAGGAACTTGCTCTGTTGGATGTCAAGATGAATTTAAAAATTATGGTATTTAGCCCTGGGCGTGGTGGCTCATGCCTGTAATCTCAGCACTTTGGGAGGTGGAGGCGGGTGGATCACCTGAGGTCAGGACCAGCTTGGCCACCATAGTGAAACCCCATCTCTACTACAAAAATTAGCTGGGCATGGTGGCATGTGCCTGTAATCCCAGCTACTTGGGAGACTGAGGTGGGAGAATCTGTTGAACCTGGGAGGTGGAGGTTGCAGTGAGCCGAGATCGTGCCATTGCACTCCAACCTGGGTGACAAGAATGACACTCTGTCTCAAAAAATAGAAATAAAAATTATGCTATTTAGATTTAAATACTACATACAATGACAAAGAACAAACTGGTATGCATAACATGAGATGAATGTCTCCCAGACTTAATGTTGAATGAAATTAGTGAGACACAAGGAATACATATTGTACGGTTTCATTTACAGGAAGCTCAAAAACAAGTAGGAATAATCTATAGTGATAGAGATGAGAATTGTGGTCATCTTGGAAGCATGGTACTGATTGGGAGGGATGATGAGGGAGCCTCCTGGAGCATGAGGAATGTTAATAGTTTGGCCTGAGCTGAATCACACAGGAGTATATGTTTTTAAAGGTCAAGCTGTACATTCAGTATTTGTGTGCTTTACGTAAGTACCTCTGTTAAAAAAATTATGGCACTTGAAGTATAGTATTAGTACAGGAAAAGACAAACTAATAGAGAGTTCAGAAATGGATTCATACGTATTTGGAACATTGGTAAAGGCTAGAAACATTCCCTGGCAGTAAGGAGAGAAAAAATAGACTCTCAAATTGGTTTTCTAGATGGGGGGAAAACTAGATCTCTGCTTCAAGCAATATGTGAAAATAAATTCCAGTTGAATTAAATAATACACATGAAAAACTATTTTTTAGAAAAAGGATAATATAGATGAGTATGCAACTTTAGGATATGGAAGATCTTTAACAAGTCAGGAAAAGAAGAATGAACCATCAAGGATAAAGACATTAAGGGTAAATGATTTTGCTGCCTCAAAAAGAAAAACTTGAGTTTAATAGAACACATCAGGCTGGGCTTGGTAGTTCACACCTGTAATCCCAGCAATCTGGGGAGACCAAGGCAGGTTCACTTGAGGTCAGGAGTGCAAGACCAGCCTGATCAACATGGTGAAACCCTGTCTGTACAAAAAATACAAAAATTAGCCAGGCATGGTGGCACGTGCCTGTAGTCCCAACTACTCAGAAACCTGAGACACTAGAATCGCTTGAATCCAGGAGGCGGAGGTTGCAGTGAGCCGAGATTGTGCCACTGCCCTCCAGCCTGGGCTCGGAAAAAAAAAAAAAGACATCATAAACCAAACTAAAAGATACATGACATACCTAGGAGGAGACACACACAATGTCTTTAATATTCGGTGGATTTGTGTCCAGACTATATAAAGATCAAAAGAATAAGATGATACACATAAAATGAACAATGGATATAAAGGCAATTAGCAGCAGAGGAAATGGAATTGGAATGGCTAATGAACTGGAAAGATGCTTAGTCTCGTTTGTAGGGAAGTGCAGTTGAAAACATATGAGCTATCAATTTTCACCCATTAGATTGCAAAGCTTTGGATGGGATGTTATACAGTTGAAAATGTGCATACTCTATTATCTAGCAGTTAATTACTATTCAAGGTATTAGTCTAGAGAAACTTGAACACTTGCCCAAGGAGGAATGTACATGGATATTCATGTGGAAAAAATAATCTAAATGCCTGTCAGTAGGAATGCATGGATAAAGAAGATATAATTATACAATGGAGAATTACCTCGATCTATATTTAGGCTATTATCATTAATTAGTATTTATTTCAGTTTAAGAAACACTTTGTACTTTCTATGTCCAGGTTCTGTATTGTTTTAAGCCCTTTATGAATCTTAACTGTTGTAATCCTCATGAAAAGTCAGAAAGAGGTACTATCATCATATTCATTTTGCATATGGGAATACTGAAGCATAGAGGG
Organism: Chlorocebus sabaeus; assembly: GCF_047675955.1. Lineage (NCBI taxonomy): Eukaryota > Metazoa > Chordata > Mammalia > Primates > Cercopithecidae > Chlorocebus > Chlorocebus sabaeus. The sequence continues at coordinate 39,684,923 of NC_132914.1, read as the reverse complement.
GTAAATAACCTCCTCACTCTCATAGCTAGTAAATAGCAGAGCCAAGATTTGAAGGTAGGATTGGAACCTAAGTTGTCTGGCTTCAGAGTCCACTATACCATGCTACCTTTTGATGTGTATGAGTATGGAGATACCTCCTAAAAGTAAGGAAAAATTCATTTCAGAATGATGTGTGTAATGTGATCTCATTTACCCAAACTTATGACAGTGGTTGCCTCTGGATGTGATTGCAAGGTGAGGGAGATACACTGATGGTGAAAGGAAACTAGCTTTATGGAACTGCATGCTTTCCCTTAAAGAAGATGTATATTACTTTATAGCTTTTAAAATACTTATATGGAATATAGGTATGTGCTTATTTTTGCAAAAAGAAACACTGGAAAGATTGACCTTTGTTGTTTTAATCTTCATTTCTTCTTGATACTGGTTTATGGTAGAAAAAAAGATTAGCTTGGTTCTGATGCAGTAGAGCAGCAGATAAGCACCGGGTGCTAGGGATAGGAAGGAATAGTTTTCAGCCTCTCTCTTTAAGGAGTTCAGCTTTACAGGGAAAGAGATAAGGAAAATAATTTTGATTCAGTTGATAACATGCAAATCTGTTTTCTGCCTTGTTTCTCTATCCTTGTCACTTTCCCTCCAAATACAAATAGGAGAAGGAGGAAATGTCTTGATTTGGAGCGCGGGAAACAGGCAGTGAAATACTGATGAAGATCCCACTTCTATTCTTTTACAAAACTACCAGAGTGTAAACTCTGTAATGGTCAGATATCGTAGCTTGTTCACCATCTTATCTCCAACATTTAGTATAATGCCCTTTGCTTAGTAAACTCCTAGAGATGTTTGAATGGATAACTGATGCACTTTCAGATGTCACTCTCAAATTAAAGCATCTTAACCCAAAAATTCTTCTTAAACTGTTTGAGATACCTTCCATTGATTCCATTTCTTCCATTGGTTGTCAGGCACTAAGGTAATTTAACTGAGCACGCTATATAACCTTGAATTGCTATGTGCCAAAGAATTCTGACTTGAGTAATGTTTTAATCTGTAGGAAATGTTGGGTCCCAAAAATCTATTTTATTTTTAACTGTGCTGAGTCTAATCCTTTTTTTTAAGCTAATAGTCTTTTAATATTGGAATAGTACAGTTGGTTTTCTCAGTCAGTATTACTGTATTCTGTGTATTTGAGTTAGTGCTAGCTTGTAAAACTGTTATGTTCTGTGTTTTGAAATTCTCAATTTCCTAAAACCACATTTTCTTCAAGTTTTCTGATAGGACCATAGACTGTTTCTGGATGGTATTAGTGTTTTTTGTTTGTTTGTTTGTTTGTTTGTTTGTTTGTTTTTGAGACGGAGTCTTGCTCTGTCGCCCAGGCTGGAGTGCAGTGGCCAGATCTCGGCTCACTGCAAGCTCCGCCTCCCGGGTTCACGCCATTCTCCTGCCTCAGCCTCCCGAGTAGCTGGGACTACAGGCACCCGCCACCTCGCCCGGCTAGTTTTTTGTAATATTTAGTAGAGACGGGGTTTCACCGTGTTAGCCAGGATGGTCTCGATCTCCTGACCTCGTGATCCACCCGTCTCCGCCTCCCAAAGTGCTGGGATTACAAGCTTGAGCCACCGCGCCCGGCCTGTATTAGTGTTTATAATATGAGAATTCTAGTGCCTTTTGAAATCTGTTATGGTATTGCATAAAAAGTAATGGTACTATTTCATTTCATCCTAGTGAGAAAGGTGTGTGGATTTTCTGGTGGTAAATTGGAGTCCATGTATGTGTGATCCTCCCAACAGAGTGAATTTAAATATCTAAAGATTACTGCGAAAGGATAAACTTGAATAAATCATAGTGAACAATGTTTATGTCACTTTTTAAAGTTTTAACACTTGTAATTGAGTAAATCCTGAAACAAAGCATATTATTATGTTTGATAGATTTAAACTATTGGTCAAATCCTGTTCCATGTGTACATAGTGTTTCTTTCTTACTCTGTAACCCTTTTGCCAGAGATAACAGGAAGAGAGCCTGGTTACCATTGGGTGGAACAATCCTGCCGGCTCAAGCCTCTGCCTAGAAATTTGGGTCATTCTCTTTTTTGGACAGTCTGGTAAGCTGTCACTGTTTTTCACCTTAAAATCATCTTGTTGAAGATGTACCCAAGAGGAAATTAATACTAAAGGAACAAACAATATTAAATTCAATGAAAACATTAAAATAGTCAGACGAAATTAAACCTGGCTAATCTAGAATTGCACCGTAAAGTGTTTTTTTATATGAAGTATTCAAAATCAGGGTATATTTTATATTTATAGCACACCTTAACTTGAACTACCCACATTTTAAGTGGTCGGTACCCACATGTAGTTCCTGTATTGAACAGCACAGACTTAGAGCATTTGAAAAAAGCTTTGGTGTTACGTAGTTCTGCTGTTTGAAAAAAGCTTTGGTGTTACGTAGTTCTGCTGTTACTCCTCAATAAAGGTGCCTCAGCTATCTTTTCTTTTTTTATTGCTTTACCTGTTCATGGGCACTCATCTTAACTATTAATCATTTGTAGTCTGAAATCCCGCTATCCATTTCTGAATTTTACAGAGCATTTAGGGCTTTCCATAAGTGTTCCCTGATACCTAGATCTACTTAATTTCTTTAGATAAAATTGATGTTTCATTCTGATAAACTTTTGTTTTGAGACAGGGTCTCGCTCTGTTGCCCAGGCTGGAGTGCAGTGGTGTGATCTCAGTTCACTGCAACCTCTGCTTCTTGGACTCAAGCAATTCTTGCACCTCAGCCTCCCAAGTAGCTGGGATTACAGGCGTGAGCCATCAACACTTGGCTAATTTTTGTATTTTTTTGTAGAGACAGTTTTGCCATGTTTCCTAGGCTGGTCTCAAACTCCTGAGCTCAAAGTGATCCACCTGCCTCAACCTTCCAAAGTACTGGGATTATAGGCTTCATTCTGATAAGCTTTTAATCAGAATATTGGCTCTGCTTTTTGTCAGAATATCAGACCCTCTACATGGGCTAGAGTAGGTAGGATTATAATTATCATCATCTCTCTAAGGAAAGGTCACTAACTTCTTTTTTGCTTTAAAGTCATTGCTCTGAACCAGAAGGATTCCTTACATGATGACTTACATTTTTATAAGGTGAGGCCCAACATTTCACTCTATGGGAGTTGGATATGCTTTCCCTAGATACTAATTGCTGAGAGGTTTTCGAATCAAATTTTGTTTTTTACTTTTTTTCCTAGTAGATACTATTTGAGAGTGAACGTATTGCAAAGTAGAACCATATCTAGTTTGGTATACCAAGGTGGTATAACATAAGTGACTTAATATTTTGGTAGTCTGTTGCTTTCATCTGTCCTAGATGAGGGACCATTTAGAAGATTATTTTCAGTAAATGAATTTATAACTTCTAATACTAGTTATCCATGTATCCCAATAGCAACTGAATTTTCTATAATTTATTTCAAATACTCTCAGACTTTACTCTTGTAAGGTAAGATTAATTGAACTCTGATTATATAAATGTTAAGATTGTGAGGTTTTGGGTGTTACGTGTTTTCTTATGTTGATTATTGTTTAATTTCTATACCCATTGTTAGTGTCTAGTTTTTCTCAGCCTACCTCTTTGTTATACCACCTCTATTCCAGCAGAATCTCAAACGCAATTTTAGTTCTTCCCAACCCTGTTATCCAGGCATACATATTATTTATTGGGCATTTCCCTGCATAGTTAGTGCAGCATTTAGCTGTTACTTACCCCTGAGAAGATAGTAGTGTGGAATTAGCAGTGGCAGGATGTGGAATTAGCAACAAAGTTCCTGGCTTGGAGTTGAAGTGAAGCAAAGAATATTCTTCTTCTCCCATCCACTATAATCACACATTCTATTTAACTTCATATGAAAGCTGATAGCTGCTAATTTTTGTCACTGGGGTGTTGGACAAATTTTTGAGTTAGAGGAGGGTTCATAGCCAAAGGAAGAACAGCAGTCAGCCTAGAAAGAACACTGGGCAGCACATGGCAGCAGTGACTGCGAACAACCTGCTAAACAGCAGGCTGGGGTTAGAGCAAAGGAGCACTATAATAATTTTCTTTCTTGTATTTTCTGTGCTCTAGTTCTATCTATTGTCATGACACTAATTTTTGAAAAAATTCTCCTTTTAAACTCATCACTATTTACTGAGGACAACGAAATGTGAGGTACTTTCTTAGAATTGAACAAAACAGACACTGCCTTCTCAAGTGGTGATTACTTGATACCCTCTTGAAATCTTTAGTAACTCTCCATTCCTGTTTAAATCTCCACTGCCCTCAGGTCCAAGTCAGACTCATCAGCTTTGTCTTTGAGCTTCAGCAGGGACAAATGACTGGTGGTATTGGTTTGCTCATAGTCTTGTTTTGTTTAGTCCCTTCAATGTTGGCCTGTACCATGTTTCAAAGAAATTTAATGGCTATCATTAAAAAATCAAGAGCTTTCACTTGGAATTTCATATTTCCATCTTCTTTTTTTAAAAAAGGAAGATGTAGCAACACTGAGCTACCTTTGTTCATTGCAACAATCTGCACCATTTAGTTGGGGCTTTTGCTTTCCACAGTCCCTGTTGCCTCCTGGGTTTTTCTTGTACCTGGTCCTCTTTATTCCTTTTTATTACTTACCTACTCTCTGTAGATAATTCAACTTGCAACCCTTGTTTTAGATAATCTGGTCCCTCACTACTATAAACTAACTTTCTTTTCTTTATTATGAAACTCTGGTATAACCAAAGGGACATCCTCTTTAACATGTTCCACACTCCTTAGCATGGCTTGCACATTGTTTCATGTTCTAGTTCCTGTTTATTTCTTCAGCCTTACCTCTTTCCATTTACCTGTATAAAGTTATGTCCCAGCCATATTTGTCACCCACTTATAGGTGGTGTGCTCTCCTCTTTCTGGCCTTTACACACATGCTAATCTCTTAATCTCTGGATGCTGTTTTGCCTGTCCTCCCATTCTTTTTTTTTTTTTTTTTTTTTTTTTTGAAATGGCGCCTTGCTCTGTCACCCAGGCTGGAGTGCAGTGGCGCGATCTCGGTTCACCTTACTGCAACCTCCATCTCCTGGGCTCAAGCAGTTCTTCTGCTTCAGCCTCCCGAGTAGCTGGGATTACAGGCGTGTACCACCACACTCGGCTAATTTTTGTGTCTTTAGTAGAGACGGGGTTTCACCATGTTGGCCAGGCTGTTCTCCAACTCCTGACCTCTGGTGATCCACCCACCTCGGCCTCCCAAAGTGCTGGGATTACAGATGTCAGCCACTGTGTCTGTCCCTGTTCTCCCATTCTCTGTCGCTGCCTCAGTAACCCCTGCCTTCCACTCCTACCCACCACCAGTTTAGTTAATTTCTATTCACTTCAATTCTTAATTTAGGTGTTATATCCTTCAGAAAGCCTTCTGTGCTCCTATAGGATCTGCTTAGGTACCCATCCTCTGTATTTCCATAGCTGCCTGAATTTAACCCCGTCTCAACACACCATGACTGGTTTGATGGTCTATTCTCTACAGTGTTCTGTAGCCTTTTTGAGGGCAGAACTGTGTCTTCACCTTTGATTTCTAATGCCCATCATAAAATAGGTACATTGTAAATATGTAATGAATGGATGACTCACTAGGCTCTTTTAATAATCATTAATTCTGAGCCTATGTGGTTTCTATTGTATGGAATGTTGTTTTCATCCTTTCAACTCTTCTTCATCCTCTAAGCTTCCACTAGGGGACTATCCCTAACAAGATACTTCTTTTCCTGGCCTGTTTTAGTTCCAGGCCTTTTCCTTCTTTAAATTCTGGTAATACTTTTTAGAAATCTTGTTTTAGCATTTGGCATTTGTTTCCTGTGTGTTACTTTAAATTGAAGTTACATTTAATGCCACAATTTCATTCTTAAGGTATTAAAATTTGTCAGTAACCTGTGCTTTACGTGATAGTATATTGCCAGCTAAAATAATGTATCCATTGATTAGATCGATTCATGAGTCAAACCTTTATTACTTTCTTGGATATTGTTCCTCATTTACAGAGAACTTGGACATCTAGCCAGAAGTTTTTCTCTCTACCTAGGTTTCTTTATCCATTTTGAACTTCTCCCATAATAGCACTTAGTGGATGTACTTCAATTGCTTGTGTATTTTTGTGTTTCTCACACTGAACTATAAAGGCTGAAACGGTATCATATTAAAACTACCTGTTGGTATAATGTTTTAACTAATATTGGAGTTTAGAAGATCTTGATGTTCAAAAGACGTATTTGATATATGTCTGTAAAGTGTTTTCAGTAAGCTAGGCATGATCATCTCATTTATTTACATGTGGACTATTAGTTACACAGCTTCATTTGCGTGTCTTCTAGACATCTCAAACGCAAAATTGAACTTACGTATGTTTGCATGCGTGAGTGGGTATTTCTGTATACCTGTAACATAGGGCTTAGACCATAGGTAGTATTTAGTAAATGTTTATTAAGTGAGAATGGCTGTCCAACACCAAAAAATTTTTATGTTACTGATTTAGAATATTATAGGACATAGTTAGGTATATAAGAATGGCTTAGATTTATTTATTTATTGTGCAGTGGCACAATCTCAGCTCACTGAAACCTCTGCTTCCTGGTTTCAAGTAATTTTCCTGCCTCAACCTCTCCTGAGTAGCTGGGATTACAGGCGCTTGCCACCACACCTGGCTGATTTTTGTATTTTTAGTAGAGACGGGTTTTCACCATGTTGACCAGACTGGTCTCGAACTCCTGACCTCAGGCGATCTGCCTGTCTCAGCCTCACAAAGTGTTAGGATTACAGGTGTGAGCCACACTGGCCAGCTTAGATTTATTTTACTTCACAACTTGTAGTGTAGAGCTTGCAGGGCTGGAAGTTGCTCTGGGTGAGTCATTGAGTGAGTAGTGAATGAATGTGAAGGAAGGCCTAGGAAATTACTGTAGATTTTATAAACACTGTACAGTTAGGCTACACTAAATTTATTTTAAAAATTTTATTTATTCAGCAATAAATTAACATAGCTTAATGTAATGTTTTTACTTTATAAGCTTATTATTAATTTTTTTTACCATTTTCACTCTTTTGTAGTGACACTTAGCTTAAAATGCAAACTCACTATACAACAGTACCAAAATACAGGTATTTTCTTTCTTTATATCCTTATTCTGTGTGCTTTCTCCATTCAAAAAATTTTTTACTTTATTACTTTTTAAACTGTTAAAAATGAAGACACAGACACATACATTAGCCTAGGCACACAGAGTCAGGATCATCAATATCACTGTCTTCTTGAGAACTCTGCCTTGTCTCACTGGAAGGTCTTCAGGAGTAATAACATGCATGGAGCCATCATCTCCTTTGATAACAATGGCTGGTCAGACATGGTGGCTCATGCCTGTAATCCCAGCATTTTGGGAGGCCGACACAGGCAGATCACTTGAGCCCAGGAGTTGGAAACCAGCCTGGGCAATGGGGAAAAACCCTGTCTCTACAAAAATACAAAAAAATTGGCTGGCTGTTCATGCATCTGTAGTCCCAGCTACTCAGGAGGCTGAGGTGGGAGGATCACTTGAGCGCAGGAGGTCAAGGCCAGCTGCAGTGAACAATGATCGCACCATTGGATTCTAGCCTGAGTGACAGAGTGAGATGCTGTCTCAGCAAAAAACAAAAACAACAATGCTTTCAGGAATACCTCCTGAGGGGCCTGCTGCAGGTTGTATACAGTTATAAATACAAGGAACATACTCTGAAATAGCAATAAAAAGTATAGTAAATACATAAACTAGTAACAGTCATTTATTATCATTGTCAAGTTTTATGGACAATACATAATTGCGTGTACTTTTTTTTTTTTTTTGAGAGGGAGTCTCATTCACTCTGTCGCCTAGGCTGGGGTGCAGCAGCGCAATCTCGGTTCACTGCAGCTTCTGCTTCCCCAGTTCAAGTGATTCTTCTGCCTCAGCCTCCCAAGTAGGTGGGATTACAGGCATGCACCACCACACCTGGCTAATTTTTGTATTTTTAGGAGAGAAAGGGTTTCACCATATTGACCAGGCTGGTCTCAAACTCCTGGCCTCAAGTGATCTGCCCCACTCGGCCTCCCAAAGTGCTGGGATTACAGGTGTGAGCTACCGTGCCCGGCTGGTATGTGCTATACTTTTATATGACAGGCAGCACAGTAGGTTTGTTTATGTCAGCATCACTGCAAACACACGAGTACTATGTGATGTTATGACAGCTTCTTCACTAGGTAATAAGTATTTGTCAGCTTCATTATCTTAGGGAACCACTGTCACATATGTGGTTTGTTGTTGACCAAAATGTTGTTAGGGAACATGGACTATATGTTTAAAAGTAACTTTGCAAAGAATCAGAAGTAAACTATGTAACTCCAAAATTGGGTAGGAGAAGAGGAGGACTGATAGTACTGCCTTGACCAAAATCTTTAAATCCATTCACTTCTATCTCTACCATTTGTCAGCTACCGTAAGCCACCATCTCTTTTCTGGGCTACTCTAATAGTGTACTACTTAGTTTCTCCAATTCCATATGTGTTTTAAAAATTAAAATATAATGGAAGTCACTTACATCCTTAAAAGTATTTCAAGGTACTTATTGTACCTAGAATAAAATCTGAGTTGTGTTGTTTGGTTTTGTTTGAGACAAGGTCTTACTATGTTGCCCAGGCTACAGTGCAGTGGCATGATCACAGCAGCCTTGACCTCCCAGGCTCAAGTGATCCTACCACCTCAGCCTCCTGGGTAGCTGGGCCCACAGGTGTGTGCCACCATGCCCAACTATTTTTTTTTCTTTATTTGTGGAGATGAGGTCACACTGTGTTGCCCAGACTGGTCTTGATTTCCTGGACTCAGGAGATCCTCCTGCCTCAGCTTCCCAAAGTGTTGGGATTACAGGCATGTGCCGCGACACTCAGCCAAAATCTAGGTTCTTTAACATGGCTCATAAAGCCCTTCTTGGCCTTGTCTGCCTGTCTCTCAAGTTTTATCTCATGTAATTTTTCCGCTTATTCAATATTCTTCAGCCTTACTAACTTTCTTTCAGTTTCTGTAACGCTCTTTGTATTATTTAAATTTAATTGTATCTTTTTTTTTTTTTTTTTTTTTTGAGATGGAGTCTTGCTCTGTTGCCCAGGCTGGAGTGCAGAGGCACAATCTTGGCTCACTGCAGCCTCCTCCTGGGTTCAAGTGAGCACGACCGGCTAATTTTTGTATTTTTAATAGAGATGGGATTTCACCATGTTGGCCAGGCTGGTCTTGAACACTCCTGACCTCAAGTGATTCTCTCACCTTGGCCTCCCTAGATGCTGGGATTATAGGCATGAGCCACTGTGCATGGCCAAATCTTTCTTGCTTCTTATTCAGCCCCACTCCTGTTAGAACCTCTCATGGTATTGGGTAGGGTGGGGAAAAGTGAACACCACAGTTTGTAATTATATATATGTAGCTATTTTTTTTTATTACCATTGTATTCCTAACATTAAGCATGATGCTTGGCACATAGTATGTGCTCAGTGTAAAATAAGTGTATAGCAAAAGAAGGAAAACAAGGAAAAATTCAGAGAAAACATGAAAACAAGATCGGACATGCTTGTTAAAAGTGTAAAGGCCCATGATATAGCTCAGCTATTAAGGAACATTTACATTAGATTAAATACAAAGCCCACCTATACACTTAGTGTTTAGAAACACACTAGAGCAGAATTACTAGGGGGATTGGAAATAAATGGATGGTCAAAACAAGATACTAGGCAAATATAAGCAAAAAAAAAAAAAAAAAAATCAGTAGATTCGTATTATTAGAAAAAGTTGAATTAAAAGCAATAAACATCAGGTGAGAAAAAGAGACACTGTGATAATCCAGGGTATAGTTTCTGATATAAAGAGGGCCACAGATCTTTGCTTTTTAAAGATGAAGCACAAAAGTATTTAGAGTGAAAACTATATAAATTCAGGGAAGGAGAGAGAGACAGTAATGGGAGTACTTTAAACATTAACAGCAATGGTAGACTTTAAAAACATTTTCAGTCCTTGCTTCATCAAAGAAATAAATACGATATAAAGAATCTGAGTCATATAATTTGTCTGTCTGATTTATAAGGTTGATGTAATAATGTATCATTCTGTTATTGTAAAGAGAAATAAATTCCCCTCAGAACATTTTAAAAGATAGGTTATATTTTTAAAACTTTTAAGTAGGTTACATTGTATTATAAAGAAAGCTGAAAAAATACTAAAAAGTAGAAATATTATTAACCACATACTCTACAATGAAATTTTAGGTTGACAACAAAAGTGAGAGCCAGAAACCAAACTACCAAACCTTTCCAAATCCCAAAACAAAAACCTCAATTACTTGAATTTAAAAATGTAAAATTATTGTCCTTGAAAAATGAAAAAACTTAATTCAAAAGTCTAAAGATACTGCAGACTGGCAACTGCAGTAGAAAATAATTACAATAAAAATGAAAGACACGAATAACACACAGGATACAAGTAAAATTATTTCTAAGAATTTCATTACTAGAAAATGAAAACAAATTAAACCCTCAATAAAAGAATTTAATACAACAATAACAAAATAAACCTAAGGAAGGCTGGAAAAGTAATTGGTGAAGATAAAGGATAGTAAATAATGAATTAGAAAACAGAAAAAATAGTTAAGATAAATAAAACAGAACTTGTCCTTTAAGAGAAAAGTAAGACTAGCTAGCAATCTTTTTTTTAACAAAGGGAGAAAGTACAAAAAGCAAAACCATGATTATGAAAAAGAAGTAACTATAGATATAAACAGTATAAACAATTATTTTTTATTTTATTATTTATTTTTTTGAGACAGGATTGCACTCATTCTGTTGCCCAGGATGGAGTGCCGTGGTGCTGTCACAGCTCACTGCAGCTTCTGCCTCCCAGGCTCAAGAGATCCTCCTTCCTCAACTTCCAAAGTAGCTAGGACTACAGGCTCACGCCACCATGCCCAGCTCATTTCTAAAATTTTTTGTAGAGATGTGGTCTTGCTGTGTTGCCCAGGCTGGAATCAAACTCCTGGCTTCAAGTGATCCTTTGGCCTCAGTCTCTCAAAGTGCTGGATTACAGACGTAAACCACCACATGCAGCAAAAACAATCTTAATAAAATGATAAAAGTAAATTGTTACGGCATTGTATAATGTATTAAAACAGCATATTTTGATTACAATTTGTGTTCAACCCTTTCAGAATTAAATGTAGCTGCTTTTATTATTTAGAAAGTATATGCTGTAGTGAATACATACACTATTGACCTGTTTTCTTGTGCTGATCATTTTTATGTGAATTATTAACAAAATGTGCTTATCCTAGAGTAATTTTCTTCTGATGCATGTTATCTGTAGCATACACCATCAATTGGTACTTATGAAACCACATCTAGTATTAGTATTAACCTAAGAAACCATCAGAAATGTAAAATTTCCTAAGATTTTATATTTGCTGCAAAAAAGGCATATACTATATGTTTAATCTATAATGTATGTATCATTTAAATATCAGATACATATAGACAATATATGTTTGTGTACCTGTGCACAGTCACATATACACAAGTCTAACTAGCAAACTTCAACATTCCTGCTACTGTGCATCATCATGCTCTCAGGCCCCTAGTGGTTCTCCTTGCTTCCGGTCTGTCCCTGATGCCCTTGCATTGTCATCAGGGTGGATTTGAAAATGAATTCAGTGTTTTAAACCTTTAATTATAGGACATTTCAAATATCTGCAAAAACAGAACAGCATTAAAAAATCCTGATAAAGATTGAACGTGTGATAGATAACTGCCTGTTCTTTCTGATTCAAATTCCAGGCTCCAGACCAGTTAATACATCATTAGAATTCTCCATATCCTACCTCTAACTTGCCTTTCCAGCTTATCTCGTTATAATCTCAGTATGCAGTTGTAGTTGATTATTTACTAGTAGGTTTTCTGAAAAAGATTTGGAAATTTTATACATCTTGACATGGTGACTTTGCTCATAGTGCTCTCTCTACCTTAACTGCCCTGCTTTTCAGCTCTGTCTGTTGAAATTGTACACACACTCTAGGCTCAGTTTAAAAATCATCTTTACAGGAAGGATTTCCTGACACATTTCTACTCTGACTCTCCCACTTGTAGGTATAGTCTCAGCATTACCTACCCTCTCGTATTTATTCAACAAATACTTGAAAGTATACTACGTTCTGAGTCATTACTGGATTCATCATGTGTGTTTCCCCTACTAAATTGAGACTCCATGATGTTAAGAACTATCTTCATCTTTTAGTCTCCTCTTGCATTTAGCACAGTACCTTGCACATTATAGAAGCTTTGAAGTGAGTAGTGTCTCAACAGTGAACTTTTGTGGGTTTTTTTTGTAAGTAGGTTATTGCATAATAAAATTGTACATGTGAATACTTAGAACATTTTTTAAGTTAAAAAAAAAAAAAACATTTCTGGCTGGGCGCTGTGGCTCACACCTGTGATCCCAGCACTTTGGGAGGCAGAGGTAGGTGGATCACATGTGGCTAGGAGTTCAAGACTAGCCTGACCAACATGGCGAAACCCTGTCTCTACTAAAAATACAAAAATCAGTGGGCATGGTGGTGCATGCCTGTAATCCCAGCTACTTGGGAGGCTGAGGCATGAGAATTGCTTGAGTATGAGAGGCAGAGGTTTCACTGAGCCAAGACTGTACCACTGCACTCCAGCCTGGGTGACAGAGTGAGACTCTGTCTCAAAAAAAAAAAAAAATCAAAGTATATATATATTTCAAAGTTTAGAGCATATAACTAAGGACAAAGAAGATAATTAAATGATCTTGAAACCAAGAAATAATGACAGACTAAAATATTTTTGGATATATTGATTTATTCTGTTCGTTTGATTAACTCTATTCCCATTCCTCTCCCTTTTTCTCTCTTCTGTATTCCTCTTTCTCACATCAGAAACCACTGTCTTTTCACATGTTTTTGATAAACAGATTTATTATCTATTTTTGTGTGACAAACTACCCCAAAACATTTATTTTCTCACATTTCCTGTGAGTCAGGAATTTGGGAGCAGCTTAGCTGGGTGATTCTGGCTCTGGGTTTCTCCTGAGGGTGCAACTAAGATGACAGCTGAGGCTGCAGTTACCTGACGGCTTGACTCAGCTGGAACATTTTCTTCCAAGATGGCTCATAGGGCTGCTTGAGTGTCCCTGTGACATAAGAGCTGGCTTCCCCCAGAGTGAATGATCCAGGAGTGAACAGGGTGAAAGTCACAGTGTCTTTTATGACTTAGCCCCAGAAATCTCACTGTGTAATTTCTGCAGTGTCCTGGTTATACAAGTCAGCCATATTCAGTGTGGGAAGGCCAAGGGCATGAATGCAAGAGATGTGAGCCTCAAAGAATAAGAACAAATAGTTATTATTTATTAATACTTATTTGTAAGACAATGTGTTAAGGTATTTTCATGCTGTATATATTTTACTCCTCAGAATTACTGTTTTATAAAAGAGAAATGAGGATTTTAACCTAAGTATCAGAGTAGTATTTGAATTCAAGCAATCTGACTTCAGAACCAGGCTCTTAAATGTTATGCCATTGTATCTCAATCTTTAGTATTCTTGAAACACAAAGAATATAGAAGCATACCACTAATTTTTGGTAAGTTTAAAAAAAAAAAAAAGATTACATCTTAAGTAATAAAAACAAGCTGGGCTTAGTGGCTCATGCCTGTAATCCCAGCACTTTGGGAGGCCAAAGCAGGAGGATGGCTTGAGGCCAGGAATTTGAAACCAGCCTGGGCAACATGACAGAACCCCATCTCTACAAAAAAATTTTTTTTTTTTTTTTTTTTTTGAGACGGAGTCTCGCTCTGTTGCCCAGGCTGGAGTGCAGTGGCCAATCTCAGCTCACTGCAAGCTCCGCCTCCCGGTTTCACGCCATTCTCCTGCCTCAGCCTCCCGAGTAACTGGGACTACAGGCGCCCGCCACCGCGCCCGGCTAGTTTTTTGTATTTTTTTAGTAGAGACGGGGTTTCACCATGTTAGCCAGGATGGTCTCGATCTCCTGACCTCGTGATCCGCCCGTCTCGGCCTCCCAAAGTGCTAGGATTACAGGCTTGAGCCACCGCGCCCGGCCCTCTACAAAAATTTTATTAAAAATCAGCTGGGCATGGTTGTGAGCACCTGTAATACCAGTTAGTTGGAAGGCTGAGGTGGGAGGATTGCTCGAGCCCAGGAGTTTGAAGTCACAGTGAGCTATGGTTGTGCCACTGCACCCCAGCCTGGGTGACACAGCAAAACCCCATTGGTCAATCAGTAAATAAACGGAATAAAAAATAAATAAAAATATAAAATAGTAATAATGAATAATTAGTACTTAAAATAATCATTATTCATAATAAACCAAATCTGTGAAACCGGTATTGTATACTAGGTTCTATGTAGGGCTCGTGAGTTTGAACTGTATATATCAGGTTCCCCATTTAGTATGTTTCATTTCCTCTCAATTTCTACTACCTCCTATGCTAATTTAAAATTATAGTTTGCTGAATTGGTGGCAAGCAATGGCTTGCTCAGATAATACTGAATATTCAGATTGAACTTTACCCAGAAATTAAGGATAATTTCCTACCGATGAGTGTTTCTTTTACCCTCAGACTCTTTATGAGCTTTGTCCCTCTAAAATGCTAGCAGTCTGAATATTCCAAATTGAGGCATTGGCAAATTTAATACTAATCTGCTTCCTGGTTACTTCTAGTGGGAAAGTTATTTTCTTTTCTTTTTTTCTTTTTTTTTTTTTCTTTTTGATATTCAGGAGTCTTGCTCTTGTCACCCATGCTAGAGTGCAATGAAGTGATCACTGCAACCTCCGCCTCCTGGGTTCAAGTGATTCTTCTGCCACAACTTTCCTAGTAGCTTGGGATTACAGGCACCCGCCACCATACCCAGCTAATTTTTGTATTTTTAGTAGAGACAGGGTTTCACCATGTTGGTCACGCTGATCTCAAACTCCTGACCTCAGGTGATCCACCCCCTGACCGCCCTCAGGAAAGTTACTTTCTTGATCAACACTTATACACCATATTTGATATGTGTGTGTGTGTGTGTATATATATATATATTTATTTATTTATTTTGAGATGGGAGTTTTTTTCTGTCACCGTTACTTTCTTGATCTACCCTTATACACCATATTTGATATTTATTTATTTATTTATTTATTTATTTATTTTGAGATGGGAGTTTTTTTCTGTCACCCAGGCTGGAGTGCCATAGCGCCATCTCGGCTCGCTGGCAACCTCCGCCTCCCAGCTTCAAGCTCCTGCCTCAGCCTCCCGAGTGGCTGGGATTACATGTGTGTAGCACCACGCCTGGCTAATTTTTTTTGTATTTTTAGTAGAGACAGGGTTTCACCATGTTAGCCTGGTTTCAAACTCCTGGCCTCAAGTGATATCCCTGCCTTGGCCTCCCAAAGTTCTGGGATTACAGGCATGAGCCACCACGCCCAGCATTTTTGTTTGTTTGTCTTTGGAGACAGTTTGGCTCTGTCGCCCAGGCTGGAGTACAATGGCGCAATCTCAGCTCACTGCAATCTCTGCCTCCTGGGTTCAAGCAATTGTCTTGCCTCAGCCTCCTGAGTAGATGGGATTATAGGCATGCACCACCATGCCTAGCTAATTTTGTATTTTAGGGGTTTCACCATGCTAGCCAGGCTGGTCTCAAACTCCTGACCTCAGATGACCCACCTGTCTTGGACTCCCCAAAGTGTTGGGATTGCAGGCGTGAGCCACCACTCCCAGCCCAGCCTGACTTTTTAAAATTAAAAAAATAAATTTGTTGTATTGTGCCCTATATCTAGAACACTGCAGTAAAACAAATATCACAATAAAGCAAGTCATACGAAGTTTTTGGTTTCCTAGTTCATATAAAAGTTATGTTTATACCATACTATAGTTTGTTAAATGTGTAATAATAGCATTATGTCCAAAACAACAATGTATATTCCTTAATTTAAAAATACTTTATAACTAAAAAATTCGAATGACCGTCTGAGCTTTCAGCTAGCTGTAATCTTTTTGCTGGTAGAGGGTCTTGTCTTGATGTTGACGGCTGCTGAGTGATCATGTTGGTGATTGCTGAAGGTTGGGGTGGCTGTAGCAGTTTTAAAAATTGAGACAATAAAGTTTTCTGTATTGATTAACTCTCCTTTCATGAAAGATTTCTCTGTAGCATGCAGTGCCGTTGCATAGCATTTTACCCACAGCAAAACTTCTTTCAAAATTTGAGCCAGTCCTCTCAAGCCCTGTTGCTTCTTTATCAATTAAGTTTATGTAATATTCTAAATCCTTTGTTGTTATTTAAACTGTGTTCACAGCATGTTCACCAGACCAGGAGTTGATTCCATATCAAGAAATCACTTCGTGTGTTAATCTGTAATAAGCAACTCCTCATCTGTGAAAGCTTGATCTTGAGATTGCAGCAATTCAGTCACATCTTCTTGTTCTACTAATTCTAGTTCTGGTTTTTTGTTTTTGTTTTTGCAACAAAGTCTGGCTCTATTGCCCAGGCTGGAGTGCAGTGGCACAGTCTTGGCTCACTGCAGCCTTCGCCTCCCGGGCTCAAGCCATCCTCCTGCCTCAGCTTCCCAAATAGCTGGAACTACAGCTGTGCGACACCAAGCCCAGGTAATTTTTTGCATTTTTGGTAGAGACAGGGTTTTGCCATATTGGCCAGATCTGGTCTTGAACTTGTGAGCTCAAGTGATCTACCTGATCTACCCTCCTTGGCCTCCCAAAGTGTTGGGTTATAGGCGTGAGCCGCCATACCACCCTAATTCTAGTTCTCTTGCTGTTTCTACCACATCTGCTGTTACTTTCTCCACTGAAATCTTGAACCATTCAAAGTCATCCATGATAATTAGCATCAACTTCTACCAAACTCCTGTTCATGTTGATATTTAGACCTCCTTCCATGATTCACAAATGTTCTTAATGACATCTAGAATGGTAAAGCCTTTCCAGAAGATTTCAATCTACTTTGCCCAGATCCATCCAAGGAATCACACTATCTGGCAGCTATAGCCTTATGAAATGTATCTCCAATATAATGAGACTTGAGGGCCAGGCGTGGTGGCTCATGCTTGTAATCCCAGCACTTTGGGAGGCCACGGTGAGTGGATCACCTGAGGTCGGGAGTTCGAGACCAGCGCAGTCAACATGGTGAAACCCCGTCTCTACTAAAAATATAAAAAATAGCCAGGCGTGGTGGTGCATGCCTGTAGTCCCAGCTACTTGGGAGGCTGAGGTAGGAGAATCGCTTGAACCCGGAAGGTGGAGGTTGCAGTGAGCCAAGATGGTGCCACTGCACTCCAGCCTGGGTGATAGAGTGAGACTCCGTCTCAAAAATAGTAATAATAAGACTTTAAAGTTGAAATTACTCCTGGATCCATGGGGCTGCAGAATGGATGCTGTGTTAGCAGGCATGAAAACAGCATTAATCTCCTTGTACATGTCCATTAGAGCTCTTGGGTGACCAGGTGCATTATTAAAGAGCAGTAATAGTTTGAAAGGAATCTTTTTATCTGAGCATAGGTCTCAATAGTGAGCTTAAACAGTGAGCTAAATATTTTAAATTCAGGTCTTAACAGTGAGCTGAATATTTTAAATTCAGTATACTATGCTGTAAACAGATGTACTGTCATCCAGGCTTTGTTGTTTCATTTATAGAGCACAAGCAGAGTAGATTTAGCATCATTTTAAAGGGTCTAGGAATTTTGGAATGGTCAGTGAGCATTGGCTTCAACTTAAAAGTTACCAACTGCATTAGCCCCTAACAAGAGAGTCAACCTGTTCTTTGAAGCTTTGAATTGAGGCATTGACTTTTCCTCTCTAGCTCTGAAAGTCCTAGATGGCATCTTCTTTCAACAGAATGCTTTTTTGTCTACATTGAAAATCTGTCGTTTAGTGTAGCCACTTCTATCAGCTCTCTTAGCTAGATCTTCTGTATAACTTGATGCAGTTTTTATATAAGCACTTGCTGATTCACTTTGTAATTTTTTCATATGAAGGTGGCTTGACTTTTCTGCAGCTTCCTCACCTCTTTCAGCCTTCATAGAATGGAACGGAGTTAGGGTCTTGCTGTGGATTAGGCTTTGGTTCAATGAAATGTTGTGACTGGTTTGATCTTTTATCCAGGTGAAAACTTTTCTCCATATCCCAGTAGTAAGGCTGTTTTGCTTCCTTAATATTTTTGTGTTCCCTGGAGTAGCATTCTAAATTTCCTTCAACAATTTTTCCTTTATAGTCACATCTTGGCTGACTGGCACTAAAGGCCTAGCTTTTGGTGTGTCTTGGCTTTTGACATGCCTTCCTCACTAAGCTCAATCATTTCTAGCTTTTGATTTAAAGCGAGAGATGTATGCCTCTTCCTCATACCTGAACAATTATTAGACACCATCGTTGAGTTATTAATTGGCCAAATTTTAATATCGTTGTGTCTCAGGGAAGAGGGAGGCTCAAGGAGAGGGAGAGACAGGGAACAGCTGGTCAGTGGAGCAGCCAGAACACAAACACTTACCAGTTTAGTTGACCGTCATATACAGGTGTGGGCCTTGGCTCCTCAAAACAATTACAGCAGTAACATCAAAGATCACCAATCATAGATCACCATACCAGATGTAATAATAATGAAAACATTTTAAGAATTACAAACATGTGACACAGAGACAACTTTTACATGCTGTTGGAAAAATGGCGCTAATAGCCTTGTTGGGCACAGGATTGCCACAAACCTTCAATTTGTAAAAAGTAATGATGTAATGCATAATAAAATGAGGTGTGCTCTTGTGTTCTTGCTATTTAAGATTTTCGTTGTTTGTCCTGATATGGATATCACTTAAGCAGTGGTCTAGAAATTATATATGATCATTTAAGATACTTTCAGTTTTTGAAATGTAAATTCTTTTTCCTGCAATAGCCAGTTTATATTAAGATGGAAAATTCAATATATTCAATAATGTTTTCTTTCTGTGGAAAAAACATTACGACCATTCTGACCACACTGAGTGTGGGAAGTGTATTTTTGATTGCCAATTACATACTGAGGTTAACGTGAAGATTAGGCAATCATTTGCAACCTCTTCTATAACTTTGTATCTACACAGGTAAAGTTCTGATTCCAGCTCATCTTTTCCAATGATATTGTAGTTCAGTTTATGTTATAGTTTCACTCTACTAGAAATAACTTTTCTTTCAGTTTTGATGTGATAAACCAGAAGTCATTGTTCATGTCTTTCTCAAATACATTGTCTGTAGAGAGCTGATTGATTTTTTTTTTTTTTACATTTGTGTTTTGTTCCAACTGTAAAGCAAAAATACCTGTTACCATGTTACAGTGTTAACTCTTCTACATTGCATGCTATCAGCATTATAAAATAGCCAGCCATATCATATGTTAACAGAATTTTGTGCCTTTTGCTTCCTCGTCAACATGTCATGAACTTTGTGAATTTTTTTAAAAGCTTCTTTATTATGTGTTTTATATTGTAAGTACAACTATAAATGATGCTTTTGTAGTTTTAACCTTTATTTGTGAAATAATTCATCAGTTTACATAGAAGAGCATATTTTGTCCTTGTTTTATAAAACATACTGAGGTTTGGCATTACTTTGTTTGGCAGAGAGGTACTTTATGTTGAAAATTATTGAAAACCTTTCATGTTTCATGCCACTATTTGAAATAAGATTACACTAGATAACACTGGCCACTAGAAGCAAAAGGATGTTAAAGAACATTCTTTTGTTTGTAAAACAAGCAAAATGTAAAATGTAAAAAACTATTAAAAAACAGTTTTCAGATACTTGTTTGTACACTTCTCATTCACACTTTTCTAGGTACTTGGCATAAACATCAGTTATAAATTCATTTACCCAGTTCATACTGATTGACATACCACACTGATTGACATACCACATTCCATTGAAGCCTTGTTTATTGTTTGCCTTCACATCATTATTTTGAATTCTGGCATCTGTTAATTATTTTCATCTCTGCTTTTATGAGTTAAAACAATTTTTATGAGTTTGGATTATTTATTACATAAGAACAGCAGGGTTTCTGTAAAAAATCATAATTACCTTTTAAATTTATGATTATACCAGGCTCCCTGTAGAGCATACAATAGACTGACAGAACCCACCCACTATTGGTATAGAGACTGTGATTTGAGAATACTGCAGTAAGCTGTTCCAGGAGCAGTTATTCAAAGAGCTACAGATCTGATCTTTACGTAAGAAGTAACAGCTCTAGCTGGTAGAAGGCAGTGGAGACATAAGATGAAAGGGGCAATAATACTGTCTGACTATGACTCTTAAAACCAGTGTCTTACCAGCACCAGGGCAGGAAGTAGAGGGAAAGCAGTAGGGGAAGTAGTAGGGAAAGAGCCCAGAGTAAACTGTGTAACAGGAATAAGTACATATTAAAATGAACATCACAAAGAAGTGAAAAACCAACTAGCACAGTTGTATTAGAATGATAAGTAAAGGGCAAATCAAGTATTATTTTTAAGTAACCTCAAACAAAGGACAGCTTGTCCCACTTTGAATGTGCTGTAACCTAACGGATGATTTGTTGCAGTCCAGTGTAAGTTAACTGAGTGCCATAACTTCTATGTAATATATAAAGATTCAGTTGGCCAGAGCTGGGTGTATCAAAGAAGCCATCCTCCCATTATGGGCACCAGATTTTCTGTAGTGAAGGAAGGCATCTCAATACTTTTTTATTTTTATTTTTTTGAGACAGAGTCTCGCCGTGTTGCCCAGACTGGAGTGCATTGGCACAATCTCAGCTCACTGCAACCTCCGTCTCTTGGATTCAAGCGATTCTCATGCCTCAGCCTCCTGAGTAGCTGGGATTCCAGCTAGTTTTTGTATTTTAGTAGAGATGGGGTTTAGCCATGTTGACCAGGCTGGTCTCAAACTCTTGGCCTCAAGTGATCCACCTGCCTCAGCCTCCCAAAATGCTGAGATTACAGGCGTGAGCCACCTGTGCCTGGCCTCAATACTTGAAATATTATAGTACAAATACATATATTACTTTTATCTACTGCTGCATAACAAATTACCTTGAATGTAGCTACTTACAGACATTTATGTCTCACAGATTTCTATGGATAAGGAATCTGGGTACTGCTCAGCTAGGTCCTCTGATTCAGGATCTCCCAATACAAGGCTGTAGCATTGTGGCCAGGGCTGCAGCTCTCTCAAGGGTCCAGACAGGAGGAATCACTCACTTCCAGGCTTATTCAGGTGGCCATTGACCTCAGTTCCTTGCTGGCAGTTGGACCTAGGACGTTAGTTCCTGATGACCTGTTGACCAGAGGCTTCCCTCAGTTCTTTGCCACATGGGTCACTCTATTAGGGAAGATCACAACAAGGAAAGAGAGTGAGGATGGAAGCTAGAGTGTTTTAGTAAGCTAATTTTGGAAATGACATCCAATCGATTTTTGCTGTATTCTGTTTATTAGAAGCATCTCACTAGGTCCAGCCCACACATAGGGAAGGGGGTTGGATAAGGGCATGAATACCGGGAGGCAGGGATTACTGGTGGCCATTTTAGAAGGCTGCCTACCACAGCCAGGCCTGGTGGCTCATGCCTGTAATCCCAGCACTTTGGGAGGTCGAGGCGGGCGGATCATGAAATCAGGAGATGGAGATTATCCTGGCTAACACAGTGAAATCCTGTCTCTACTAAAAATACAACAAAATTAGCTAGGCGCAGTGGCGGGCGCCTGTAGTCCCAGCTACTCAGGAGGCTGAGGCAGGAGAATGGCGTGAGCCAAGATTGCGCCACTGCACTCCAGCCTGGGCGACAGAGTGAGACTCCGTTTCAGAAAAAAAGAAGGCTGCCTGCCACAATAAACCTTTTCATGAGTAAGTAAATGAATGAAGCAAAGGAAGGAAACTTAGGAAGAATACTTTGTAGTAGTAAGTCCTCCAGAATTATGGGTTGCAGAAATGGAAGCTGAATCGTAAAAGAAAAAGTTAATACCTAGAAAAGACTTACTTTAGCTAAAACTAGGCATGGCTTATTCGTGAGTATACTATCTGTCCATCCATGTTGTAAAGAACTGTTTGGAAAATTGTTTTCTGTGAACTCTAAATCAAATAACATCTTTTAATACTACTGATTTCTTTTTTCTTTTCTTTTTTTTTTATTTTTGTTTTTTGGATAGGGTCTCACTTCATTGCCAAGGCTGGAGTGCATTGGTGCAATCATGCTCGCTGTAGCCTCAGCCTCCTGTGTTCAAGCGATTCTCCCACCTCAGCCTCCCAAGTAGCTGGGACTGCAGGCACGTGCCACCACATCTGGCTCATTTTTATATTTTTTGTAGAGATGGGGTTTCACCATGTTACCTAGGCTGGTCTCAAACTCCTGAGCTCAAATGATCTGCCCACCTCAATTTCTGTATTTAGAAAACGTAGACCTTCAGATTTGATGTTTCAGTCACTGGTTCCCAACTCTCATTGCACATTAATATTATTATTTTGAGATGGAATCTCACTCTGTTGCTGAGGCTGCAGTGCAGTGGTGCCATCTCGGCTCACTAAAACCTCTGTCTCCTGGGTTCAAGCAATTCTCCTGCCTCAGCCTCCTTAGTAGCTGAGATTACCGGCTCACGCCACCACGCTCTGCTACTTTTTGTATTTTTAGTAGAGATGGGGTTTCACCACGTTGGCCAGGCTGATCTCGAACTCCTG
This sequence comes from Chlorocebus sabaeus, assembly GCF_047675955.1. Lineage (NCBI taxonomy): Eukaryota > Metazoa > Chordata > Mammalia > Primates > Cercopithecidae > Chlorocebus > Chlorocebus sabaeus. The sequence continues at coordinate 39,662,124 of NC_132914.1, read as the reverse complement.
ACCTCAGGTAATTCAGCCTCTGTGGCCTCCCAGAGTGCTGGCCTTACAGGTGTCAGCCAACGCGCCCGGCCTCACTGCACGTTAGAATCACCTTGGATTCACAACCAAACCAAAAAGAGGATACTGGGTTCTATCCCAGTCTACATAAATCAAGTTCCTAAAGGTGGAGCCCAGACAAGTGTATTTTTTCTTTCTTTTTGAAAGAGAGAGGGTCTCACTTTGTTTCACAAGCTGGAGTGCAGAGGCACAATCATAGCTCAGTATAATCTCAAACTCCTGGCCTCAAGCCATCCTCCCGCCTCAGCCTTCTGAGTACGTAAGACTACAGGTGCGCACCACCACACCTGGCTAAAGGGGTATTTTTTTTTAAAGCTCCTCATATGATTCCAGTATGTCGCCAGGGTGTTAGACACCTCTGATTTAAGTGGTTCTTAATAAAAGATTAGAATTATGCACCCTGTCTCTGGTTTAGTACAAATGGAAAGGGCAAATAATTTTATAAGCAAATTTTCTTCTTTTAGCATATATTTAGTATCCAGTATGCGCATAACACTTTGAGGGTGAAAAAGAAATGTAAGTAGTTTGAAAGTGTTGCTGACACATTGGACAGAAGGTTTGTTTTTTTTTTAATTTTAAAAAATAACAGAAATGGGAGCAAACTGTACTTGATATAGTTATATATGTATTTACAATGATTATTTGTCATTGTCTACATAGGCTGTAGTGTTTTAGAGATGGGAGAGACGACTATAATACTAGAGTAGATAAGGTTATTTGGAAAAGATGGAATCTGCAGTGGATTAGGAAAGCAAAGGTGAAATGTAATAATTTGCTTCACCTGGCAGATCCTGATTTAATCCTGTTTTGTAGGCCATTAATTGCACAATAGGAGCAGCCAAGGAGATTTGAAAAATAACCTGTACCAGGCTTCATTCCTGGAGATTTTTTGTCCAACTGGTCTGGGTGGGGGCCCAATTATAGTAATTTTCAAAGGACTCCTTGTGATGATAATGTGCAGCCAGGGTTGAAAACAAGTGCGATAGGATCACAGATCCCTGGAAATTTTTTAGTAGGATGGTTTAACATTCATTCACTTAAAAAATTAAATATTTATTTTTATTTATTGATACATAATAGATGTACATATTTTTGGACATTAAGTATTTTTATGCTGTAGGCACAGGAGAAACAGCAGTGAACAAAATATAAGAGGAAAAATTCGCTGTTTACAATTGTGGGGTGGTAGGGAGCTTATATTCGAAATTCTGGTAAAAGAAAACAGATAATAAACTATTAATAATAATATGTAATGTAGTAGGTAGAGATAAGTGCTTTGAAGAAAAAAAAGCAAAGTAAGGAGGATAGAGTAGGGAGTGAAGTTGGAGAGTGCAGTGCTGTTTTGTGTCAGGTTAAGAAAGACTTCTCCTACAATTATGATCTGGCATTCATATGCAGTAAAAAAGGAAAAAAGTAAAAAGGAAGGCTTCTCTGACATTTGACATTTGAACAGAGACCCGGAAGAAGTGAGGTTAGTGGGCAGAGGAACAGCAGGGGAAACCCTTGGGCAGAAGTAGAAAGGTGTTGATGCAGCATGCTATGGACTCAGTTGTTTCTCTCCAAAATTCACATACTGAATGAAGCCCTCACCCCCAATGTGACTATTTGGAGATAAGGCTTGTAGGAGGCAATTATGATTAAATGAAGTCATAAAAGTGGAGTCCTAATCCAGTAGAATTGGTGGCCTTGTAAGAAGAGGGAGAGGTTTGTCTGTCTCTCCCTGTGCGTGCACTGAGGAAAGGCCATGTGAGGACACAGTGAGAAGGTGGCCATCTGTAAACCAGAAGGAAATGTAAGTAGAAGAGAGCCCTGAGTAGAAGCTGAACCCTACTGGACCTTGGTCTTGCACTTTCCAGCCTCCAGAACTGTGGGAAAATAAATATCTGTTGTTTAAGCTACCCAGTCTATGGTATTTTGTTATGACAGCCCAAGCAGACTAAGACACTGGAATAATGGGTTCCATATAGAAGAGTATAGAAGATCAGATAGAAGAGTCTAAATCACATAGAGACTTGTGGACTAGAGCAAGAATTTTGGATTTTGTTGATTGCCATATACTCTGGTTGCCAATGTGTAACAAGGAAGGGGATTGGTTGGGTGGAGAGGAGGAGCCCGTTGGATGGTTTTAAGCAGAGGAATAATATAATTTGACTTACATTTGGAAGGATCACAGTGACTGCTTTGTGGGAGAGTGGCCTGTAGCAGAACAATTGAGGGATGTTATTTATTTATTTTTTGAGACAAAGTTTTGCTCTTGTTGCCCAGGCTGGAGTGCAATGGTGTGATCTCGGTTCACTGCAACCTCTGCCCCCCGGGTTCGATTCCCCTGCCTCAGTCTCCCGAGTAGCTGGGATTGCAGGCACCCGCCACCACGCCCAGCTAAATTTTTTTTGTATTTTTAGTAGAGATGGGGTTTCCCCATATTGGCCAGACTGGTCTTGAACTCCTAACCTCAGGTGATCCGCCCACCTCAGCCTCCCAAAGTGCTGGGATTACAGGCATGAGCCACCACACCTGGCCGGGATGTTAGTTTTGAAGATGTTACAAGGGTGGTATCAGTGGAGGTGGTAAGAAAGTATTCAATTTTAGACTTATTTTGAAGGCGGGGATGAAAAGAATTTGATGGTGAATTAGATGTGGGTATGAGAGGAAAAACGGAATAAATACTGCTTCTAAGTGTTTGGTCTAAGCAACTGGAGGAATGAAGTGCTATTTACTGAGATAAAAAGATTGTTGAAGAATGGAAGAGTGGGAGAAGGGAGAAATCAAGAGTATATTGTTGGCTGGGCATGGTGGCTTATGCCTGTAATCCCAGCACTTTGGGAGGCCGAGGCAGGGAGATCACTTGAGGCCAGAAGTTTGAGACCAGTCTGTCCAACATGGTGAAACCCCATCTCTACTTAAAATACAAAAATTAGCCAGCGTGATGGTACACTTCTGTAGTCCCAGCTACTTGTAGACATCCAGGTGGATTTTTTTTTTTTTTTTTTTTTTTGACACAGAGTCACACTCTGTCACTTGCAACCTCTGCCTTCTGGGTTCAAGTGATTCTCCTGCCTCAGTCTCCCAAGTAACTGGGATTACAGGCATGCACCACCACATTTGGCTAATTTTGTATTTTTAGTAGAGATGGAATTTTGCCATGTTGGCCAGGCTGGTCTTGAACTGCTGACCTCAAGTGATCCACCCACCTTGGCCTCCCAGAGTGCTGGGATTACAGGTGTGAGCCACCAAGCCTAGCCCCAAGGTGGATATGTTAAGTAGGCAGTTGGTTATTTAAGTCTGGAGTTTATGGGAGACATTGGGGCTGATAAAATTTTAGTATCAGTGTATAGATCAATTGTTTTCAATCTTGAATACACATCCGCTTGGGAACTTTCAAAAAATTTGAGCCTACGGATCCTCATTTAAGTGGGACCTGGGTATTCCTGTGTTAATTTTTTTTATTTTTTATTTTTTATTATTTTTTTTTTTGAGACAGAGTCTTGCTCTGTTGCCAGGCTGGAGTGTAGTGGTGCGATCTTGGCTCACTGCAACCTCTGCTTCCTGGGTTCAAGCAGTTCTCCTGTCTCAGCCTCCTGAGTAGCGCCACCACACCTGGCTAATTTTGTATTTTTAGTAGAGACAGTATTTCACCATGTTGGCCAGGATGGTCTCAGTCTTTTACCTCATGATCCGCCCACCTCGACCTCCCATAGTGCTGGGGTTAACAGGCGTGAGCCACTGTCCTCCCATTTTAATTTGATTAGTGGTTAGGTTAAAAAAATTTAGACAGCTTTTTTTTTTTGAGGTATAATTGATATACGATAAACCACACATAAAACATGCAGTTTGTTAAGTTTTGACATATGAATATACCTGTGAAACTATCACCACAATCAAGAAAGCAGACATACATCCATTATTTTCCTGAGTTTCTTTGTGCCCGTTTTAAATTCCTCCCTCCTGTACCTATGCCTGTCCCATCTCTGGTCACTAGGCAATCACTGATCTGCTTTCTGTCACTATAAATTAGTTTGCATTTTCTAGAAATTTACGTAAATGAAATCATGCAGTGTGTATTTTTTTTTTTTTTTTGTCCAATCTCGTTCACTCAGCATAATTCCTCTGGAGTGTCAGTAGTTCATTTCTTTGTGTTGCTCAGTAGTATTCCATTGTATGGATGTACCACAGTTTCTTTATCCATTCACCTGTTGATGAATATTTGGGTTATTTTCAGTTTTGGGCCATTATGAATGAAGTTGCTGTGAATATTTGTGTACAAGGTTTTGTATGGACATATATTTCCTTCTCTGAGTACACATCTTGAAATGGAAATGCCTGGATGTTATGGATCACATTGTTTTCATATGTTTCAATATGAGGGGTTTATGTATGGCTTTGAGGAAAATCTTGATGCATAGAATATATTATTCAGGGACTACTTTCATTATTAATGTTCATTACTTTCAATGTCATAATCTAGTTTTTCCTTAAATGTTTTTTTTTTTTTTTTTTTTTTTTTTTTTTGAGACGGAGTCTCGCTCTGTCGCCCAGGCTGGAGTGCAGTGGCGCAATCTCGGCTCACTGCAAGCTCCGCCTCCCAGGTTCACGCCATTCTCCTGCCTCAGCCTCCTGAGTAGCTGGGACTACAGGCGCCCGCCACTGCGCCCAGCTAATTTTTTTCTATTTTTAGTGGAGACGGGGTTTCACCATGGTCTCGATCTCCTGACCTTGTGATACGCCCGCCTCGGCCTCCCAAAGTGCTGGGATTACAGGCGTGAGCCACCGCGCCCGGCCAAATGTTATTTTTACAAATATTATTCTATTTATAAAATTTAGCAAAATTTAACTTTTGTTTTCTAGGCATTGGTATTTTTAAAACACCATTGCAAGTGAAATCCAATGTGGAGCCACGGTTGAAAACCATTGTATAGATGATACTTAAAACTGAGGACTGAATGAGGTCACCAAGAGGAGTACTTTTAGCATGCATAAAAAAATCACCCTAGTTCTAGGGCAAGGCCTGAGAATTTGCATTTTTAAGAGGTACCTGGTATTGCTACTCTTCATTTGTTGACTACACTTTGAGTAGCACTGGTCTGGAGGGTTAGCGTAGGTAAGAGGTATCTAAAGACAGTATTGAGGCACTCTGAAGTTTAGAAATTTGGGAGACTGGAAGGGAATCAGTAAATGAAACTGTGAAAGAGTAGCCAGTGAGGCAGGAGAGAAATGTAAAGAGTACGGTGTCCTAGAGGCTGAGTGAAAAAAGTTTTTCAGGAAGGGAAGGAGTGATAAACTCAGTGAAATGTTGCTGGAAAAGGCTGGGATGACTACAGTTGACTCTTGGTAAAGTGATTATCAGTGACCTTGAAATAAATAATTTTGCTAGAGTGGAAGGACAAGAGCCTGACTAATGTGAGCCTGAGAGAGAGTGGGAAAAGTATAGAGTGAATATAGACACATTTTTTGAGGTGTCATGGAAAAGAAAACAGAAATGGGGCAGTGGCTAGACAAGGATATGGACTCAGGAAAGAGTTTTTTTGTTTGTTTTTTTTTTTCCTTTTTGAGGTATGAATTATCATAATATGTTTGTATGCTGACAGGAATAACCTAGTAGAGAAGGAAATATTGTTTAAGCAGGAAACAAAGGAGGTCGGTGGCAGGAGTGTGTCCTGGAGAAAGGGATCCAGTGGGCAGAGAGATGGATGGTTTAAATAAGAGTAAGGGTAGTAGGGAAGTCAGACTGTGTCGGTACAGATGGAAGGTTGTGGACATTCTAATCAAATAGCTTCTCTTTTCTCTGTGAGATAAGAACTAAGGTCACCCCTTGATAAAACAGCATATGATAAAAGCAAGGTTTGTTCAGTGCTCTGTTCCCAGTACTTAGAACAGTAATTGGAATATTTAATGGAACATAGTAAATGCTTAATAAATATTTGTTAAATAAATTAGTGGAAGCAAGAGTAATCTTGGGTTGGAAAGGAGAAGGTGCTGTAGAAGTCTCCTGTTGGGTTAAGCTAGAGTAGTAGTAGTAGGTATGATAAAGAGGAACAGCTGGAATAATATGAAAGAAAAATGGAAAGGACTTAAATGTTTAGTTGGTTAAGAGGAAGGGAAAGTTGAGAGTGACCTATTTGTAGTCTTGAAGATGGTCCTTAGTCTTTCAAATTAAGTGAAAAGCAAATGCCAAACTGTGATGTCATTTAATGATTTGAGAGGCTTTGCTGAAAACTTTAACCTAGTTTTTATAGAAATGGTGTAAGTAATCTGTTTTGTCTGTGCTTACCAAGGACTATCTTAGTGTTTGCCAAGGAATCAAGTCTTCCTGCCACCACCTTCCAGGAGTTGGGGGAAAATTGTGTTCTGGTCTGCTGCATAAGTGTTTGCTGTTGAAAATTAAATACATATAGACCTTGGAGCCTGGTTCGTGACTATAGTCTTAGCTGCTTAAGAGGCTGAGATAGAAAGATCTCTTGAGCCCAGGAGTTTGAGGCTGCAGTGACTATGACTGTGCCATTGTACTGCAGTCTGGGTAATAGAGTGAGACCCCATCTCTAGTATTTAAGAGAATTTTTATTCCAGAGTCTCTCTCTCTCTCTCTCTTTACCTCTCTCTTATATCCATTTGCAGTTACTCCCCATTTCTTTTCTTTTTTTTTTTTTTTGAGACGGAGTCTCGCTGTGTCGCCCAGGCTGGAGTGCAGTGGCCGGATCTCAGCTCACTGCAAGCTCCGCCTCCCGGGTTCACGCCATTCTCCTGCCTCAAGACTCCCAAGTAGCTGGGACTACAGGCGCCCGCCACCTCGCCCGGCTAGATTTTTGTATTTTTTTTTTAGTAGAGACGGAGTTTCACCGGGTTAGCCAGGATGGTCTTGATCTCCTGACCTCGTGATCCGCCCGTCTCGGCCTCCCAAAGTGCTGGGATTACAGGCTTGAGCCACCGCGCCCGGCCAACTCCCCATTTCATTCCTTAATTTCCTAACCCTGAGCAACCACAGGTCTACTTCCTGTTTCTATGAATTTGCCTATTTTAGACATTTTATATAAACAGAACCATGCGAGAATATGTGGTCTTTCATGACTGGTGTCTTTCACTTAGGATGATGCCATAGGCTCATCCATGTTGTAGTATCTGTCAATATTTCATTCCTTCTTATGGAGGAATAATATTTCATTTTACGAATGTACACCATATTTGATTTATCCATTCATCAGTTAGTAAACATTTGGGTTGCTTCCACTTTGGGGCTATTAAGGATAATGCTTCTGTGAACATTCATGTACACATTTTTGTGTGAACACATGTTTTCATTTCTCTTGGGTATGTGCTTGATTAATTCACTCCTGTGCAGACTTCAGAATAGCACTTCTGCTATCTCTGGGCTTCTATATTTTTCAAAGCTTTTAAATATGTTACCAATTAGGAATGTTGTAGCCCCTGTCCTAGTCGCTTAAAAAAAGATTCAGGTCTCATGTTGGCTTACATAAAATTGTATGACATCTAAATTAATCCACCACTGTATCGCACATGCCTCAGTTGAAGCATATTTAAGAAGGCTGTAGCCCATCTGCTGATGGTACATGCTGTCATCGTGGCTTAGTAGCCAGGTAGATGGATGGATATAAGAGATTTCAAATTATAATAATTTATAATTTTGCCTTCTGTCCTTTATTATGATAAAAATGTAAGTGCTTACTAACTACTGTTAACGATGCAACTTTAACTCAAAGTTCCTTGTATCTTTCTTTCAAGCTTCTAAATTATTTTAATTGAAGAGCTTCCCAAGATTCAAGGTGAATTTAAAGTTAAAAGATTGTCATTTGTAAGTACTTAACTGTGTGAATAAGGATTTTCTCAGCATTGTACAACTAAATCAAATATAGAAAGAGCATAGAGCACTGGAAGAATAAAAAACAGATAGCATTAACATTGGAAATGTAGTTAGAGGCTGGTTTGTTAAGGAGCCTAAATACTTGTCTTTAAATTCTTTGTTTGAGACAGGGTCTCCCTCTGTGGAGGGTCATGGCTTACTGCAGCCTCGACCTCCAAGGTTCAGGTGATCCTCTCATCTCAGCCTCCTGGGTAGCTGGGACTACAGTCATGCACCACTACACTTGGCTAATTTTTTTTTTTTTTTTTTTTTTTCTGTAGAGATGGGGTTTCACTATGTTGCCTAGCCTGGTCTTGAACTCCTGAGCTCAAATAATCCACCTACCTCAGTTTTCCAAAGTGTTAGCATTACAGGTGTGAGCTGCCATGCCCAGCCAGGTGTGAGATTTTTGTAATGAGAAAATGATCAGGAGTTATATACCCAGTTCTGGCAAGTGCTTAGTTGATTTTATTTTTTTTTATTTTTTATTTTTTATTTTATTTATTTACTTTTTTTGAGACGGAGTCTTGCTCTGTGGGCCAGGCTGGAGTGCAGTGGCCGGATCTCAGCTCACTGCAAGCTCCGCCTCCGGGTTCACGCCTTTCTCCTGCCTCAGCCTCCTGAGTAACTGGGACTACAGGCGCCCGCCACCTCGCCCGGCTAGTTTTTTGTATTTTTTTTTTAGTAGAGACGGGGTTTCACCGTGTTAGCCAGGATGGTCTCGATCTCCTGACCTCGTGATCCACCCGTTTCGGCCTCCCAAAGTGCTGGGATTACAGGCTTGAGCCACCGCGCCCGGCCCCAGTTGATTTTATTTTTAAAAGTAATTCTACAGGTAACATATTTCCCTCTTTTTTTTTTTTAAAGAGATGGGGTCATACCACGTTGCCCAGGCTGAAATGCCAGTGGCTATTCACAGGTATGATCACAGTGCCCTGTAGCCCCTCTAACTCCTGGCCTCAAGTGATCCTCCTGCCTCAGCCTCCTGAGTAACTGGGACTACAGGCATGTACCACTATGCCCAGATAGTATATTATCTACTTTAAAATATTAGAATATTACAGATAAAACTAAACAGTTCTGGCTGGGTGTGGTGGCTCACACCTGTAATCCCAGCATTCTGGGAGGCCGAGGTGGGCAGATCACTTGAGGTGAGGAGTTGAGTGAGACCAGCCTGGGCAACATGGTGAAATCCCATCTTTACTAGAAATACAAAATTTGCCAGGTGTGGTGGTGCATGTCTGTAATCCCTGCTACTCAGGAGGTCAAGGCAGGAGAATTGCTTGAACCCAGGAGACGGAGGTTGTAGTTAGCCAAGATCGTGCCACTGCACTTCAGCCTGGGAGACAGAGTGACACTCTGTCTCAAAACAAAAACAAAAACAAGAAACTAAACAATTCCTGACCACTTACGTTGCTCTAGTCCTCTCTCCCACTTCCCACTATTCAACATTTAGAGCTGATATTAGGGGAAAGACAAGGAATATGTTTGTATTCTTGTTGAATACAAACATTATTCTTGAAGAATATGGGTAATAATGATACTATCGGAGAGTTGGATATACAGGCTAGAGTGCAGTGGCACAATCATGGCTCACTGCAGTCTCAACCTCCCAAGGCTCAGGTGATCCTTCTGTCCCTTACCCCCAGTAGTTGGGACTACAGGTGCTTTCCACCATGCCTAGCTAAGTAATTTTTGTGTGTGTGTGTGTGTGTGTGTGTGTATAGTTTTTTGTTTTGTTTTGTTTTGTTTTGTTTTAGTAGAGACAGGGTTTCACCATATTGCCCAGGCAGGTCTCGAACTCCTGGGATCAAGTGATCTGCCCGCCTGAGCCTCTCAAAGTGCTGATATTATAGGCATGAGCCACCGCATCTGGCCACAGGTTTTCTATATAGAGGAAACAAATGGAACTCTTAGAGTGGATGAGCTCCCTGAAGCAGAATATAAACCAGGAACCAACACAGATATCAAGCATTCTTTGTTATCATTAAGATATATAAGATAAATGAGCATGTTCTGAGATAAATTATTATTTTAAAAAGGGAAAGATGGAAGATTCAGAAGAGAAAAGTGCTATTTAATTCATTCAGCAAACATTTGTTGAATGCCTGTCAGGCTCTGAGCTTGTTACCAGTGTTTCAAAAATGGAAACTCACAATCCTTCAGGAGCTTGCAAGCATACCTACAATTATAGGATAATGTGACTGACTGACTTATCAAAAACACATAACATAGTGGTCTGGCGGCTCATGCCTATAACCCCAGCACTTTGGGAGGCTGAGGCAGGAGGATTGCTTGAGCTCAGGAATTTGAGACTGGCCTGGGCCACGTTGTGAGACCCTTATCTCTACAAAAACCAAAAAAAAATTACCCAGGTGTGGCTCTGCGTGCCTGTGGTATCAGTTACTTGGGAGGCTGAGGTGGGAGGATCGCTTGACCCCAGAAGGTGGAGGCTGTAGTGAGTTGTGATTGTGCCACTGCACTCCAGCCTGGGGGACAGAGCAAGACTCCGTCTTAAAACCAAGAAAGGAGAGAGAAAAGGAAGGGAGGAAACACTTCTACTGTATATCTCTAACCCTGTTACTTCCTAAAATTTAGTCTTGTAGCTAGCTCCACTACTCCAATAGTGTCATTATTACTGATATCCTTCAAGAATAACATTTGTATTCAACATGAAAAGAGAAGAAGTTGACTGGGCACGGTGGTTCACACCTGTAATCCCAGCACTTTGGGAGACTGAGGCAGGTGGATCTCTTGGGTCCAGGAGTTTGAGACGAGCTTGGGCAACATGGTGAAACCTGTCTCTACAAAAAATACAAAAATTAGCCTGGTGTGGTGATGCATGCCTGTAGTCCTAGCTGCTTGGGAGGCTGAGGAGGGAGGATTGCTTGAGCCCAGGAGGCAGAGGCTGCAGTGAGCTGAGATTGTGCCACTGCACTCCAGCCTGGGGGGCAGTGAGACTATGTCTCCGGGAAAAAAAAAAAAAAGGTAAAGAGAAGAGATTAAGAACAGCATGAAGTAACCTCAACATTAAAGGGGCTGGAAGAGGAAGTACTAAGAGGAGCCAGTTTAGATATAAGACGACTGAGAAGGACCTACTTACTGGAGAAGGTAGGAAGAGGAGTAAGAAGAATCTTTGTAGCTGTGGTGCAGGAGAATGTTAAATATAAGTGTCATGATACACAGAGGTCAAATAAGATGAGGACTGAAAGGTGTCCTTTGGTTTTGGCAAACTTGGTGACCTTAGTGTGATTTCTTTAGTGGAGTGGAAAGAGGTTTGGAAAGGTAGAAGTGAAGGCAAGGACATAACTGAGAGAATAGCAGACATTTCCAAAATACTGAAAGAGGAGAAAGGAAGAGCAAGTAAACAAGGGATTAAGGGAGGAGTTTTTTCCATCTAGATGGGGGAGACTTCAGTGTATTTCTATGTCTGTGAAAGAAGTGTAGTGTTCTTATGATGGGAGGGGTGGTATGAGCCCCACAATATTTACAACATTTTAAAAGGTAATAGTGAGTTTTTAAACTTACTAAATTAAAATATTAATACTAATTGTAAATTTAATTAGAAAATGTTAAGTTTTTAAAAAATATTTAGGCAGGCCATCTCAACCAAATGACATGTAAATGTGCAAATATGCCCTTAGGTCTAGAGTTTGTATAGTAGATTCTGCTTACTGTAACTACTTTGAGAATAGTGGCTTGTTTCTGTGAATAGAGTGTTCTTGTGTTTTTAAAGGAGAAATTGTGTTTAAAATTATTTTGATAGTTTTGGGGACGATAGCTAAATACCAGGTTAGAATCTTTATTTTCTGCAACGTAAGATAATCATTTTTTTGAAAAGAATTTAAGGAAGAAGCCAAGCCTCTTCAAACTAAATCACCCTGCTTAAATTTTATGACATAAAATTTCTTTCGGCTGGGTGTGGTGGCGCATGCCTATAATCCCAGCACTTTGGGAGGCTAAGGCAGGTGGATCACTTGAGGTAAGGAGTTCGAGACCAGCCTGAGCAACAGGGTGAAACCCCGTCTCTGCTAAAAATACAAAAAAAAATTAGCTGGGCATGGTGGTACACACTTGTAATCCCAGCAACTAGGGAGGCTGAGACAGGAGAATCTCTTGAACCAAAGAGGTGGAGGTTGCAGTGAGCTGAGATCACGCCATTGCACTCCAGCCTGGGCAACAAAAGCAAAACTCCATCTCAAAAAAAAAAAAGATAATGCTGTCTTTCTTTTCTTGAGATAGATGTGATGGGAAGGTTTGTCAGGAATGTTGTGGGATTTATGTGAGACAAAAGTGTAACAGAATCCTAGACTTAAAAATATGCCATCAAGATGTATGTGTATATTCATAAATATTATTTAAAGTATTTTATAACTTACAGTATATATATTTTTAACATTCATGATTTTATTTGACTTACCCAGTAATCTTGGGATGCAGTCAGAGCTCAAGGTATGGAAACAAAGCCAGACGATGACTTGACTGTCCTGGACTGTAGCTGGGGACTATAGGCATGCGCCACCACTCTTGGCTAACTTTTTGTAGAGACAGGGTTTTGCCATGTTGCCCAGGCTGGTCTCAGACTCCTGGACTCAAGCTCTCTGCCCGCCTTAGCCTCCCAAAGTGCTGGGATTATAGATGTGAGCTATTGAGCCTGGCCAGAAATTTTCAACAGCTTTTTGTTTATTGAATTTCTGTTGTGTGCTACTTACGAATATTTTTCAACATTGAGCTAAGAACCAGAAATGGTAATTCTAATACGGTAGTATTTAAATAATTAGTTACAGGATATGTGTATTGTTTTAATAGGTAGATACACAAACAATTTTTCTTAAGTTCAACCCAATTTTAGTTTTTGAGTCCTTTTTCAAGTGGTTCCACTTACAGAATTGATACTTTATGTTTTATTCTTTCCTTGAGGTCTTCAAAGAAGGGGAACATTTATTTTTTGAAATTACCATATGGACCTTTTGGTCCCTTTTATATTTCTGTCGTATATAACGGGATCTTACTTATTTGATTTTTCCTATATCTTGAGATAGTTTGCTATATCATCCTAGGAACTATTTTATTTATTTTAATTTTACTTTAAGTTCTGGGATACATATGCAGAATGTGCAGGCTTGTTGCATAGATAGACATGTATCATGGTGGTTTGCTGTACCTATCAACCCGTCATCTGGGTTTTAAACCCCTCATGCATTAGGTATTTGTCCTAATGCTTTCCCTCCCCTTGTCCCCCACCCCCCAGCAGGCCCCAGTGTGTGATGATCCCCTCCCTGTGTCCATGTGTTCTCATTGTTCAGCTCCCACTTGTGAAGAACATGCGGCGTTTGGTTTTCAGTTCCTAGGAACTATTTTATCTTTACTACTTAGTTATTTCCAATTGTATTTAAAATAGACCAAAATAATAAGAAAACAGAAAAATGGTGGAGTCATCTAGAAGGATAGTGCAATTTTGGAAAAAAAAACAACAACACTATTTTATCATCTTTCCAGAAAATATAAAAGTGTAGAGACAGTATTTTTGTAGTGTTTGCCCTCCTTTTTCTTTTTTTAAAACTTTCATTGAACACATTTGAGAATTGAGAATTTTTCATTTTCTGCTCCTAATGACAGGAAGTTTACAAGATGTTTCAGTTATTAGATGAATCAGGGGATGGTGTAAAGCCAGTGATAGTGGCACCCAAAACTGTAGTGATGTTGAAATTGACCATATAAGGGAAATCTCAGACCATGAGTTGTCAGATGACAATATCCTTGATCATTTTTCTCAAACTCAGTAATTGATAAGTGAACAAATATTTCTGAGCACAAAAAGTAAATGTGGTTTCTCATATGAGTAGTCATTCAACAGAAAGGATTTTATCATGCAATATTTTGCAAGAAGAACTTGGAGCATCTTGTTTTGCTTTAGAGACGTGTGACAAAATTCTTTTTCTTCTATATTTGACACAAAAATTTACTTGAGATAGTTCACTAGTGGACTGATGCTGAAGGTAGGTGTGTGTACCTCATCTACAAATGAAAATGGTAATTTTGAAGCAGAGAGAATGTCTGTCTCTTCCAGAAATTACGAGTTGTCAAGGGTTTCAAAAGTAAAGCGTCCTATGATACAAGTGCAAGAAGTGGTAGAAGTAAAGAAAAGCTAAAACCTATTAGAAATGTATTTGATGCCAGGCGCAATGGCTCATGCCTGTAATCCCAGCGCTTTGGGAGGCCGAGGCAAGCAGATCACCTGAGGCTGGGAGTTCAAGACCAACCTGGCCAACATGGGTGAAACCCCCTAAAAATACAAAAAATTAGCCAGGCATGGTGGCACACGCTTGTAATCCCAGCTACTCAGGAGGCTGAGGTAGGAGATTCGCTTGAAGCTAGGAGGCCGGATGTTGCATTGAGCCAAGATCATGCCACCACACTCCAGCCTGGGTGACTGTCTCATTCATAGAGAGAGAGAGAGAGAGAGAGAGAGAGATAGCATTTAAAACCAATAATCAGTACTTACAAGATGAATGTTTCTAGGATTAGGCCTGACAGTTGATGAGGAGTTAGTTACATTTGAAAAAAAAAAATAAAACCTGGCCGGGCATGGTGGCTCACACCTGCAATCCCAGCACTTTGGGAGGCTGAGGTGGGCAGATCACAAGATCAGGAGATTGAGACCATCCTGGCTAACACAGTGAAACCCTGTCTCTACTAAAAATACAAAAAAAACCCACAAAAAACTAGCCGGGTGTGGTGGCGGTTGCCTGTAGTCCCAGCTACTCGGGAGGCTGAGGCAGGAGAATGGCATGAACCCAGGAGGCGGAGCTTGCAGTGAGCTGAGATCATGCCACTGCACTCCAGCCTGACAGAGTGAGATGCCGTCTCAAAAAAACAAAAACAAACAAAAAAATACCTTTTGGCCATTCGAGGTCTAGATAACTTCAAAACCAAGTTATTATGGAATAAGAAATTGGGTTTACTCTCTTTTAAAGTCTTAATAAAATGCTTAATGAAGTTGTTTCATTGTTCTCTTATTAAAAGGGTCCATTATGATGTTTGTTTCCCCTGGTATACTGACCAATTAAACATGGACAGAAGTTATTTCTTCTCTGTCTATAATAACTCCTCCTTCTGTTTTCTCTAACGCAACACACAGTTCTTTTGTTTTTAATTTTTAGTGCGTGAGGGCAGGGCCTGTGTTTGTCTTGTTGATGGTTAATCTCCAGCACCTTACCTAGTGCCTGATACATGTAAATGTGCAATAAAATCTGTCGGACAAGTAGTTTCTTTCCTTTTTTTTGTTCCAGAAGACAGGGTCTCACTCTGTCACCCAGGCTGGAATGCGGTGGTGTGTGTGATCGTGGCTCACTGCAACCTCCACCTCCTGGGTTCAAGCGATTTTTCCACTTCAGCCTCCTACAGGCACGTACCACTATGCTTGGCCAATTTCTGTATTTTTTTGTAGAGGTGGAGTTTCACTATGTTGCCCAGGCTGGCCTCGAACTCTTGGACTCAAATGATCTGCCTGCCTTGGCCTCACAAAGTGCTGGGATTACAGGCGTGAGCCACCACGCCTGGCCGTAAACAGGTGGTTTTTTATAAAATCTTTCCTTGGTTAGATTTTTGGGCTTTTGTTAGCCAGAGTATCAGCAGATTCACAGTAGGTTTGGATTTAGTCCAGCCTTTTTTATTCAATGAGATTTACCACGTTGCTTCAATTTGCCATATATTTGGTTGTTACTAAGCAGATTACTTCTTTCTGAAATTTGAGTTATGCTATCTCTTTTTAGTAAAGAATCAGTCTTTGTTTTTAATATTCTTTTTGTTTCTTTCCTTTCTTACATCTTACCTGTCCAACATGACAAAGCTCAATTATGATGAAGTTGATCAAGCCTAAAATATTATTCCTATAATATTTAGCACATGGGATTTTTGTCAGTGGGTGTGGAAGGCAGACCATAGTTGAAAACTACATATATGAAGCCAACATGTGTTGACCTCCTGCTCACACAGAAGGTCAGCTAGCCCCAAAAATATTTTGTCCTAATAAGTAATGAAATGCTCCCCCTTTTCTTACATTATAGTAAACGAATAGACTGCCAAATTTTATACAGTCTATTTGGGCTGTCTATGAAAGATACATAGGGATCCCCAAATTGGTGAATATCATAGCTGACAAATACAGTCTAATCATGGCATATGTTAATAAGTAGATGATGGACTGTAGTTGGCCAGTGGCTTAGTCAGTAGTCATTTATTAACTAGGCAACCATTTCGTGCACATCAACTCCTCATCATGGATCCTTTGGCATTACTAAAAGTGTACTGTCAAAACCATGAATGATAAATCTGTGAACATAAAAAGGTATATTTTATAAATGATACTCTGTCCTTTATTTCCTGAGTTAACTATTTCCTACCTCTAAAATTTCCTCCTATCCTGATTTTTCTCATCAAATAGAAAAGGGATCATAAACCTTAAGATACCTGGAGATAGAAGGGCTTTCTTTTTAATAGGACATGGAGTTGAGTGACTTATGACATTGTAAAAAGATCATCATAAACTGTGTTCCTCCTACCTTCAGTGAAAGCTCTTCAGCCCTACAGAGCAGCAGAGAACTTTAGTTGAATAATTAAACTATATTTGAATAATAAACTTTATTTGAAAAATTAAACTACATTTATGTTTTATGCTTCTTTTCTCTCAAAATTCAACCAGATGAAATAATCCTAGAATTGAGGTACAAAATCGTAATCTTTAAGTGAAAATCAACCTTCACATTAAAGTAAGAATAAAAGTGGAATAGTTGTGTAGTATACATTTAGGAAAGCCTAGGATGAAAAGAGAACGATGTACTCAAGAACAGAAAAAAAGAACCACTACAGAAAATTTGTTGATGGTTAGAAAATAACAACAAACAACACTAGGTACAGAGATTACATGATCACTTATTAGACCACTAGTCTCACATTTTTACTTCTACTGTGGTGTAATACCTTTCTATTTCAGACTAATGCAAGTAATTGTTGTAAAATTCAAGTCTGAATTTCTTCAGTGACTTCTCATCACTTAAGAATAAAATCAGACTGCTTAGGTTTTAATCGTGGGATCCCTTCTTATCTATCCAACTTGGTTTTTTTTCACTCTCTCTACCACTCTGCTCTCCATCTCAAACTTTATCCTATAGTAGTACCAGTATTCACCAGATATATTGCACTTCTTCATGCTTCTTTTTAAAGTGTGGTCCCCAGAGACCTCAGCATAACTTGGAAACTAGTTAGAAATACAGTTTCTTGGGCTCTACTTCAAGGCCTACTAAATCAGAAACCCTGAGGGTAGGCTAAGCAAGCTAAGCCTTTTAGGTGATTCTGATGTACCTTAAATTTGAAAACTGCCACCTTAACCCTTTTCTTTTTTTAACCTTAGCCATTAACTACCATACTGTCAATATCACTTTTATTTGTGCAACTCTTAATCTACATCTCAAACTCTATGTCAGTCCTATTTTTTAAGTTGTATATTGGACATCTGTCCTGGATATCCTTTCAGTACTTCAGACTATCTAGGCCCTGAGCAAAATTCATTATCCATCTCCTGAAACCTACTTTACATACTGTTTCCTATTTTCTCTCAGCCTGGCAGCTTTGATTCTTAGATTGTACAATATTTTCTCATTATTTTTATGTTGTCTTGCTGCAGAGGAACAGGGGGAAAAAAGATTTTTATAAAACTGTACTAACCAAAAAAGGGTCAGGATTTTTCATGCAATAAAGTTACTATTGTTTGTAGAGCCATCTGTTAAAATGTATTTTTATCTTACTTCTTTCCTCCTTCCCTCTGCCTCTTTCCTTGCTGTATCCTTCTTTCTCTCTCAAGAACTTAGAGACTGTATTTTGAATCTTAACCTCAGTTGTGCAAGTTCTGTGGTAAAGCTGGACAGGTGAAAGCTTGTACCAGCATCAGATGTTGAAGCCAGGCAACATTTCAGATATCCCTGAATAGTTCTTACAGTAGGTTCTCAATAAATACTTTCTAAATGAGTAAGTTAGCAAATAGATGAGTCTCAAAAGACTGGGTAGATCTCCAGGGTCAAAAGAGCATAGTGAGATTGTGGCTGGAGATGTAAGAAACTTAAAGGATTTAAGCAATAAGGAGTGAGAAATTTTGATAATAAATGTTTATTAAATGAATAAATGAAAAGCTTTAAAAAACAGATAGCCATTGTCACAAATGGTTAAGTATTTCCTTCTCTGAAGGAGGAGGGATAAATTATTATTTCAGTGTAAACTTTGAAGTTTGATTTTTAGAATTCATGTTTATATGGGTACATCCCATTTAGTTTGATATACATTTAAAATAATTTCTTATGTTGATTTATGTAACAGTATTCTAATGTTTGAACATATATCTTAGACTATAAATTTTAACTGTTATAGTTTGTTCTGTTTTTGTTGAACAGGAAAAACAATGATATATACTTGAAAGTTATTGTATTATTAATTTGTTTTCATAATGTGAGATATTCTCTCACAAAGCACTTATGTTTTAAGTTATAATTTAAAATACCTTTCTTTTTAACATGCACACAGGAAACCTCGACCTGTCTCCCAGTTGGTTGCACAGCAGGTTACTCAGCAGTTTGTGCCTCCTACACAGTCAAAGAAAGAGAAAAAAGATAAAGTAGAAAAAGAAAAAAATGAAAAGGAAACAACTAGCAAAAAGAATAGCCATAAGAAAACCAGGTAAATTTGAAGAGTGTTTTGTGACATTTTTGAAATAATGAAACCATTTAATTTTTTAACCATTGATACACTAATATACACAAAGTGGAAGTAAAATATTTGGTTTCCTTTATTTTAAGGTATCAGAAAAGGTTTTACTGAATTTGAAAGATACATTGGAAATTAAACACAGAAGCCACAAATACAAGCTTAAATGTGGTGATGCTTTTTTCTTTGTACTAGATTGGAAGACATTGTGTCTGGGTGTTTTGTTTTGTTTTGTTTTCCCCTTAAGAAGAGCTGTTTGAACCAGGAGTGGTTTTCAAAATACCGAACAGATAATTGCATGGGTTTTAACCTATCAAAATGGTCATGTGTTCAGTCAGAACAATCATGATACCCTTATTAGTGTGTGTCAGTGGAGTAACAATCTTCCTTGCATGTAGCTCAACCTTAGTTTTTATCACCTTCCTCCATGGTGCAGCTATTTCATTGTTGTCTAAAACATCTATTTTAATAAAATTAATAAGCTGTCTGCAAAATTATGATACAGCTATAGAAGCACAAGTTCTACTTCTAGGCTGTCACAGTTTTTGGTCGCATTGAAGAATATTCATGAATGATTGGTTTGATTAATGTTAATGAGTTGAAACATTTTACGATGTTTTTGTGGCTGGTTACACATAAATTGCTTTAAATATGTGTATTCATTTTGTTACTTTCACCTACTTTTAGTATTTATTATATACTCAGAAATTTGGTAGAGGGAAAAGCTAGTTTAAAATTTCATTTTTTTTATGTTTAGACCAAGATTGAAAAATGTGGATCGGAGTAGTGCTCAGCATTTGGAAGTTACCGTTGGAGATCTGACAGTCATTATTACAGACTTTAAGGAGAAAACAAAGTCACCACCTGCATCTAGTGCTGCTTCTGCAGATCAACACAGTCAAAGCGGCTCTAGCTCTGATAACACAGAGAGAGGAATGTCCAGGTCATCTTCACCCAGAGGAGAAGCCTCATCATTGAATGGAGAATCTCATTAAAGTTTATTTTCTCCAGTTTCTTAGTCACTTCTGTCCTACCATGCAAATACACAGATTATGCCAAGAGGTACCACATTTTCATGACAAATACATTCATGCACAATTCATAATTTGAGTTTTACATAAAATAGAAATTTGTTAGAATTTGTTAGATTTTATTGCAACTATGCCTACCAAACATTTCCAGACTTAACATTTTGGTCTCTGCAGTTAAGTGCCATGAAAATGTGGTTGAATTATTCATTATGCAGTGTTATTGGTAAGTGTATTTTCACTTTTAGTTTAGTGAATTCTAACACATAATTCTTGAATTCTCTACTATTGGCATGTAACGAATTTAAATTTTTTATAACATAGTGCAAGCTGCCTAAATATGTATTATTTGAAAATTGTGAAACAGATAGTTATATGTATACAAGTCAAAGATCAACTTAACTATTGCTGCAACAGGTTTTTCTTAATGGTTATCCTCTTAAATACACCTGCTGGTACTTGGTGTGGTTAAATAGGAAAATTGTTATTAAATAAAGAATTTGTATGAACCTTTGCCAATGTTTTTGACACGTTTTACTAATTATTGTTCCTGAATTATGTTTCTGGCTTTATCCATTTGTTGAGGTTTTTTTGTTTGCTTATTTTTCAAAACATTCATTTATTATAATGTTTACTAGCAGACTAGTAAACAATAAAGCATTGATTATTTAGCTTTATAATTCAGGTTTAGTGCTATTGTCATTGAACACTGGTATTTTCTGTATCATATAAAACATTAAAATTCAAATAATTATAAGCATTTGGCAAAAACGAGAAAAGAAACTTGCCATATTTTACAAGCTGCAATTTAGAAAAGCTTTAACTTAATGATAGTTTTATCACTGTTTTCTTGTCCCAAACTTATCCAGGGCCATAGATGCATGAATCTAATTAAAACAGAAGTGGGAATTGTTGCACAGAAATGGGAAATAGCTAATTTTAAATCAGTCTGATTGGCCTCTTACTAAATATAACAATTCTTATGAAAATCATAGTACCCTGTTTTCAGACACAACTACCAGTTTACACATTTCTCAGTATCCTGAAAGGAAAAAAGTATAGCCCCACTTATACTATGTAAAATTACCAATAAAATATTTTTATGACTACAGATTTTGCCTTTTTGTTTATGACTATTAAGTGTTTTATTTAGTATTTAGAATTTCAACCTGGAAACCACACAGTACTTAAATTCTCCTGGGGTCTCCTGCTTTCTCTTAACGATTTGCTTAATATATATCTACCTATAGGAGACTTCTGAATTGTAAATGGACTTAAAAATAGAATGTGGATACAAAATATCACATAAGACATCATGATAACATTTGAAGAAAAAATAAAACTGTAGACCCTAACAGTTGTGATATTTTGTGGTTTCGTGTGGTAATGTAATTTTCTGTTTAATTACAGTACTTTTTACAGGCACAGTGGTACTGTCTTTTTTGTAAGATGCTAGTTGTGAAATACAATTGCATACAGTAAAAGTCTGTGATTAAAACATTTATATACCTCATTCTTTAGTGTTGTTAAATGAAAAATTAAAATTTGTGTGTGTTATAAGATACGTTCAGTGGAATACCAACTAACCAGATATGTTCCTTTAAAACACGATATTTTTGTCTTATTCTGTTTTTAACATGTTTCAAATGTTTTATATATACATTTTTGGACAGAGTAAAAATTTAAAAATGTTAATAGGGAAAATACTTAATTTTTAAGTCAAAAACTATACTTTAAAGGCATTACATCTATGATCAAATACTTTCAGAATGTATTTTAAATGAGCTGCAAGAGAGAAAAATCTGACAGGAGATGGGATTTTACCTGAATGGAGCATACTCATATTTCTACATAGGTGGGTAGATACTCATCTTTCTACATAGGCAGGAACACAGTATAGCATGGAGATTAAACATGCTAACTGACACCTCATGTTTGAATCCTGTTGTAGAATGGAAATGAGCTTAAATTACCCAAGCTTACTTTCCATCTATAAAACAGGACTAATGGTAATCACATCTAATTTATAGGGTTGTTGGGAGGATTAAGTCAATCCATGTAAAATTCTTAATTATCTGACACATACTGGTCACTCAGTAAATGTGAGCTTTTACTATTGTTATAGGTAAAATCCCATTACAAAAATACAAAAATATTTTTTGTAACAATTATTTTCATGCCCTCTTGGATGACATAAAGTAATAGTGTTTTATAGATTTCATTAAATTTTCAGTATAATATCAGATGTTTTCTCTGGACGCAGAAAGACCATCTTTCCATAATTAAAGAACCTAGTGGGTGTGCACTATGAGATTGAAGAAATGAATTAAGTCGACTAGTTTGAAAGTGTTTTACTTTTATTAATCACAGGTATCTCAACCTGCCTTTGTTTCACCCTACCTCAAATACTCTTCCACACCAGGAAAACAAATGCAAATTCCATAAATAGAACTGATGTTAAAATATGCAGAAAGATTCAGAACCTAGGTTTAGGGTACATATTTTGCTCTGTTTCATGAACTTACAAGGTGGTTTGAGCACTGGGTTCCTTTAGCCAAATTCCATACAAAAAGAACTTGGGTGTTTTCCAGCATTTATTACTTTACTTTGCTATAAGTAAGAGTGAAGATCCCGGGTGCGATGGCTCATGCCAATAATCCCAGCACTTTGGGCTGAAGCGGGCAGATATTTTGATCCCAGGGCCAGCCTGGGCAACATGGTGAAAGCTTATCTCTATTAAATATATATATATGTGTGTGTGTGTGTGTGTGTGTGTGTGTGTATTTAAAAAGTGAATATACTTTGAGGCAGAAGAATAATCTTAAAACCTTTTGTATTATACAATAGAAATAGTTAAAGGTTTTATTTTTATTAAATGCTTTCCTAAAACGATAGTGGATAATAGACAAAGCGAAACATTTAAAAAGGAAGAGAAACTTCAGCCTTTCTACGTTGATAGCATGTTTATTAACTTTTAAAGATCCTCATAGCCTAAAAGAATGTAGCCTCTGCATATTATATGCATTAATGGTAACTGATCTAGAAGTTTTTGTTTCCACTGAGGCTTTCCCCACGTGCTTTTTAAAACTTCCTACTATGGTTTGGATATGGTTTGTCCTCACCAAGATTCATGCTGAGGCCTGAGTCCCCAGTTTGATTGTGTTGGTAGGTGGTGCCTTTAAGAGATGATGAGGTCATTGCGATGGATTAAGGGCTTTCTCATGAGGCTCAGTTAGTTCTGGAATGGATTCACTCTTGCAGGAATGGATGAATTCTCACAAGAGTGGGTTGTTACAAAGTGAGGATGCTTCTTGTGTTCTGTTCTCTTTGCCCTCCTCAGTTCACCATCTGCTTTCCACCATGAGTTGAAGCAGCATGAGGCCCTCATCAGATGCCCTGCCTGATCTTCGACTCCTTAGCCTTTGCAGTCATGAGCCAAAATAAATCTCTTTTCTTTACAAATTGCCCAGTCTCAGGTATTCTGTTACAGCAAAAAAAAAAAAAGTGGATTGAGATACTTTTTTGCTCTGCAACTTACCTCTTTTCCAGAATCTTTTTAAGGACTCGATGTAGGAACTGAGCTATTTAGTAAGTCATTAGTAGAAGTTTCCGCACAGTATTTTGAAAATTAAGTGAAAACAGAAAAGTGAGTGCGTATATAAGGAAAGTAATAGTAAAAAAGCGCTTTGACTTCTTAGTACTCACCCTCTCCTGTATATCTCCAGGCACCTTCAGTTGTCTGGAACAAAGAATGTAGGAAAAACTGAAGAAGTCCAGAACAGTTACCAATGACAAAAATCACTGATTAGAATAAAAAGACAAGGTTACGGAATATATGTTGTTACTGATCATCTTTCAAAAGCAGAAGGAAAAGAATGCCCTCCCTGGCTACTGACGGTGATGAAAAGTAAGCCCCACTCCTATCACAGGCAATGAAGGACAGGGATGGAAAAAAAAAGTGAAGAAGAAGGGGAAAAAGCAAAAGTTGTGAAAAAAATTAGAAAAGGGGACACTGGGATTCAGTCTGGATAATGGTAGAATCACTAGGAAGGGAAAGAACAAATAGAACTGAACAGCACATCAGTCTCTGGTGACGTTTTAAAAACATGATAAAGCATCTTCATGATGTCTCTGTCATTAGCTAAAGTTTAGCTTGTGTTTAGTAGACTATTTACTAAGACAGCAGTATGTGTAATACAGAATGATGTTCATCAAAACCAGTTCGCTTTAGGAAACTGTCACAGAGAAGTTTTACCTTGAATTACAAGATAATTCAAGACCCACTAAACCTGTGTGTATTATTTCCACTCCTCAGGAATTCCAGTTGGGGAAGTATCTATTTCACTGGGTCCTTGCCCCAAAAAGTTCCCCCAGGGGTTTATTCTTACAACTTTAAGTTTTTTGTTTTTTGTTTTTTAAATATTATTTGGCGTGATTTACACTAGATATATGTGGCCATTTATAAGAATAAAATAAAATTATTAATTAATTTCCTGAATGCACATCCCTACCAGCCCAGATAATTTAAATGTTAAGTATGTAATGTGCAGTTGACCCTTGAACAACATAGGTTTTAACTGCGTGGGTGCACTTACACATGGATTTTCTTCCAACTCTGCCACATTGAAGACAGCAAAATCAACCATTCCTCTTTTTCCTCAGCCTACTCAATATGAAGACTATGAGGATGAAGACCTTTATGATGATCAACTTCCACTTAATGAATAGTAAATATATTTTTCCTTCCTAATGATTTAACAATTTCTCTAGCTTTATTGAAGAATACAGTATATAATACATATACAAAATATGTGTTAATCAACTGTTTATGTTATCAGTAAGGCTTCTGGTCAACAGTAGGCTTTTAGTAGTAACGTTTTGGGGAGTCAAAAGTTGTATGCGAGTTTCTGACTGCTTGAGGGTTGGTGTCTCTAACCGCCACATGTTTAAAGGTCAACTGAATTAGGCTTTGTGCTTAGCCAGTGCAGATATTCCTGTCTTTATGGAATGGTCTAATTCTGGAGCACATGAAATGCCATAAGACTAAATACTTCAATGGAAAAAATCAAGTAGCTATCTGGAAGGCTTCAGTGCTCTGGGACATGTTTCACATTCTTAGTCTCCCCTGTTGGTGGGAGTTATGGACTGTAATAGCTCTCTCACTGTTGTAATACAGCATTTTGTTGACTTTGGTTTTATTTACATCAGTATTATTTAATTCAGTGAACACTTACTGAGTATTCGGTGAACACTTATTGAATACATACTCAATAAGATGTGGAATGCACATCTTAGAGACTGTAAATTACAGTGCTGTAACTATAATAATAAAAACATGTATGAGATACGAGAGAGTGCTTGTTACCCATTTGTTTCTAGAAAATTCACCTAGGCTTAAGTATCTACTACAAGTCCACATTGAAAATGTTAGGGCCTCATCTTGATGTTTGAAGCTGATAACGTTGGGTGTCACCAGTAGTTTTAGCCAACTCTTGTTTTATTTACTCTAGCTTGAATTTTCAAAAGTTTAAGACTTTAAGCCATGTAAAGTGAGATAATTTATCATTTTCCTGCACTAATTTTTTAAAATCACACAACTGAATGAGGTCTGCTATGTCATTTTTGTAGATGAAGCAGCATATTACATCAGTCCAAAAGAAATTTTATTCAGATTTATTTCAGAAAGCTTTGCTTCACCTGAGAAATTGCCTTTTCCTTATGGACAAAGCAGATTATGAATTGCCCGAAATTTCTGCTGTAGTTGTGAGAAATCTCCTATTAAAATTGGGTTCAGGCTGGGTGCAGTGGCTCACACCTATAATCCCAGCACTTTGGGAGGCCGAGGTGGGCAGATCACCTGAGGTCAGGCTGGTTCAAGACCAGCCTGGCCAATATGGTGAAACCCCGTCTCTACTAAAAATACAAAAAATTAGCCGGTCATAGTGGCGGGCGCCTGTAATCCCAGCTACTTGGGAGACTAAGGCAGGAGAATTGCTTGAAACCAGGAGCTGGAGGTGGCAGTGAGCAGAGATCCTACCCCGGCACTCCAGCCTGGGTGACAGAGCGAGACTCCGTCTCAAAAAAAAAAAAAAAATTGAGTTCAGTTTTAATAATTATGTGGGCTTGGTTGTCTGCTTATCTGTATTCTAATGTTTTAGTATTTTTCTGTCAAAGGAAAAAGATTTAATATAAAGATTCAAGCTTCACATCATGACAAATAATAAATTGTGAAATATAATTTTTTCTTCTTCTTCTTGTATTTTTTATAAATATTGGGTTTCCCAACATTTCCCTGGCTGGTCTTGAAATCCTGGGCTCAAGCCATTCTCTTGCGTTGGCCTCCTAAAGTTTTTGGGATTATAGGTGTGAGCCACGGAGCCTGGTGGTTACTCTTTTTCTATTTTAATCTAATTTCTTATTCTTGATCTTTTTTGTATTTTTCCAGAGTTTGATTTTTATCTACTTGTTTTTCTTTTGTTCTTATAAATGGCCACAAATCCTAGTGTAAATCAGGCCAAATAGTATTTTTTTTTTTTTTTTTTTTTTTTTTTTTTTTTTTTTGAGACGGAGTCTCGCTCTGTCGCCCAGGCTGGAGTGCAGTGGCCGGATCTCAGCTCACTGCAAGCTCCGCCTCCCGGGTTCACGCCATTCTCCTGCCTCAGCCTCCCAAGTAGCTGGGACTACAAGCGCCCGCCACCGCGCCCGGCTAGTTTTTTGTATTTTTTAGTAGAGACGGGGTTTCACCGTGTTAGCCAGGATGGTCTCGATCTCCTGACCTCGTGATCCGCCCTTCTCGGCCTCCCAAAGTGGTATTTTTTTAAAAAAAAATCTTTATTTCAAGTTGTAAGAATAAACTCAGAGGGAACTTTTTGGGGCAAGGACCCAGTGAGATACATACCTCCCCAGCTGGAATTCCTGAGGAGTGGAAATACTACATACAGTTTTAGTAGGTCTTGAGATTACATCTAGATTTAAATTGGCTGACCTACCTGGAAGACGGGAGTTTGGATGAAAGCTACCACCTCATCATCATTTTGTTTTGTTTTTTTTTTTTGAGACGGAGTCTGGCTCTGTCGCCCAGGCTGGGGTGCAGTGGCCGGATCTCAGCTCACTGCAAGCTCCGCCTCCCGGGTTTACGCCATTCTCCTGCCTCATCCTGCCGAGTAGCTGGGTCTACAGGCGCCCGCCACCTCGCCCGGCTAGTTTTTTGTATTTTTTAGTAGAGACGGGGTTTCACCGTGTTAGCCAGGATGGTCTCGATCTCCTGACCTCGTGATCCGCCCGTCTCGGCCTCCCAAAGTGCTGGGATTACAGGCTTGAGCCACCGCGCCCGGCCTCATCATCATTTTTCTAATAAATCTTTTAGCAAGAAAATTCAGAAACGAAACTGGAAACCAAGATTTATTAACTTAGATTTTATGGATATTATTTTCATTATCCTCTTTTAATTCATAATAATGACGACAATAAAATGGTCCTGTGTTTACTTTTGGAGTCAGCAAGAATGGGAAGAGTTGGAAGATTATAAAACTAGTTTGGGAGAAGACTTCTAAAGGACAAACAAAATGACAGTGAACACATTTTGTTTTTTAATTTTTAATTTTTGTGGGTACATAGGAGGTGTATATATTTACAGGGTACATGAGATGTTTTGATATGTAATGCATAATAATCACATCATGGAGATTGGAGTATCCATCTCCTCAAGCATTTATCCTTTGTGTTACTGACAATCCAATTATACTCTTTTAGTTATTTTTAAATGTACAATTATGTTATCAAATAGAAGGTCTTATTCTATTTTTTTTTTGTACTCATTAACATCCTCCCCACCCCCGCCACCTACCCTTCCCAGCCTCTAGTAACCATCCTTCTACTGTCTCTCTCCATGAGTTTAACTGTTTTAATTGTTAGATCCCACAAATAAGTGAGAACATGGGATTTTTGTCTTTCTGACCCTGGATTATTTCACTTAACATAACGATCTCCAGTTCCATCCATGTTGCTGCAAATGACTGGATCTCATTTTTTTTATGGCTAAATAGTACTCCATTGTTTGTATGTACCACATTTCCTTTATCCAGTCATCTATTGATGGACATTTACATTGCTTCCAAATCTTAGCTATTGTAAACAGTGCTGTAATAAACACGGGAGTACAGATATCTCTTCAATATACTGATTTCCTTTCTTTTGGGTATATACTCAGCAGTGGGATTGCTGGATCCTATGGTAGCTCGATTTTTAGTTTTTTGAGGAACCTCCAAACTGTTCTCCATGGTGGTTGTACTAATTTACATTCCCATCAACAATGTACAACGGTTCCCTTTTCTCCACATCCTTGCCAGCATTTGTTACTGCCTGTTTTTTGGATATAAGCCATTTTAACTGGGGTGAGATGATATCTCATTGTAGTTTTGATTTGCATTTCTCTGATGATCAATGATGTTGAGCACCTTTTCATATGCCCATTTGCCATTTGTACATCTTCTTTTGAGAAATGTGTATTCAAACATTTGGCCCATATTTTGATTGAATTATTAGATTTTTTTTTTCTTACAGAGTGTTGCTTGAGCTCCTTATGTATTCTGGTTATGAATCCCTGGTCAGAGGGGTGGGTTGCAAATATTTTCTCCAATTCTGTGGGTTTCCTCATGTTGTTGAGTGTTTCCTTTGCTGTGCAGAAGCTTTTCAACTTGATATGATTCCATTTGTCCATTTTTGCTTTGGTTGCCTGTGCTTATGGGGTGTTAGTCAAGAAATTTTTCCCCAGACTAAGGTCCTGGAGATTTCCCCCCATGTTTTCTTTTACTAATTTCATAATGTGAGTCTTAGAGTTAAGTCTTTAATCCAGTTTGATTTGATTTCTGTATACGGTGAGAGATAGGGGTCTAGTTTCATTCTTCTGCATATGGATATCCAGTTTTCCCAGCACGATTTATTGAAGAGATTGTCTTTTCCAGTGTATATTCTTGGCACTTTTGTCAAATATGAATTCATTGTAGGTGTGTGGACTTTTTTCTGGGTTCTCTATTATTTTCTATTAATTTTTTTTGGAGACAGAATCTCACTGTGTCACCCAGACTAAAGTGCAGTGGTGCAATCTTGGCTCACTGCAACCTCTACCTCCTGGGTTCAAGAATTCTCATGCCTCAACCTCCTGAGTAGCTGGGATTACAGGTGTGCACCATCACACCCAGCTAATTTTTGTATATTTAGTAGAGACGGGTTTCGTCATGTTGGCCAGGTTGGTCTCTAACTCCTGGCCTCAAGTGATCCACCTGCCTTGGCCTCCCAAAGTGCTGGGATTACAGGTGTGAGCCACTGAGCCTGGCTTCTGGGTTCTATTCATTGATCTATGTGTCTAATTTTATGCCAGTACCATGCTGTTTGGTTACTATAGCTCTGTAGTACAATTTGAAGTCAGGTAATGTGATTCCTCTAGTTTTGTTCTTTTTGCTTATTAGGACAGCTTTGGTTATTCTGTGTCTTTTGTGATTCCATATACATTTTAGGATTGTTATTTATATTTCTGTGAAGAATGTCATTGGTATTCTGATAGAGATTGCATTGAATCTGCATATTTCTTTGGGTAGGTAGTATGAACATTCTAACAATATGATTGTTCTAATCCATTAACTTGGAATCTCTTCATTTTTTTGTGTGTCCTCTAAATTTCTTTCATCAATGTTTTATAGTTTTCATTGCAGAGATCCTTCACTTCTTTGTTTAATTCCTAGATATTTAATTTTATTTGTGGCTCTTTTAATTGGGATTACTTTTGTTATTTTTCAGATTGCTCACTTTTGGTATATTGAAATGCTACTGATTTTTGTATGTTGATTTTTTATCCTGAAACTTTAGTGAATTTGTTTATCAGTTCTAATAGTTTTCTGGCGGAGTCTTTAGGTTTTTCCAAATATAAGATTATAATTTTCTGCAAACAAGGATAATTCAACTTCTGTTCCAATTTGGATGCCCTTTATTTATTTCTCTTGTCTGATTGCCCTAGCTAGGACTTCCAGTAGTATGTTGAATAACAGTGGTGAAAGTGGGTGGTGTTGAATGCATTTTTAAAAAGAAACTAGGTTGAGTTCCCAGAAGAAAAGAGCAGTGATCTGGCCTTAGCCTAAGAGGTAGTTTGTGGTTTTTATTTATTTATTTATTTTTAGATGGAGTCTTGTTCTGTTGCCAGGCTGGAGTGCAGTGGCGCGATCTCTGCTCACTGCAACCTCCACCTCCCGGGTTCACAGGATCCTCCTGCCTCACCCTCCAGAGTAGCTGGGACTACAGGCGCGTGCCATCACACCCAGCTAATTTTTGTATTTTTAGTAGGGACAGGGTTTCACCATGTTCGCCAGGATGGTTTCAATCTCCTGACCCTGTGATCTGCCTGCCTCGGTGTCCCAAAGTGCTGGATTTTTTGGTATTTAATAAGGGAAAATTTAAAACGCCTATGTTTTCTAGCACAGAATAAGATAAAGAATTTAAGGAACACTTTCACTTAATTGGAAAATAGAGCAAAAAATAATATTTACTTTATTAAAAATAAAATATATAAATGTAAAAATAAAAGAAACCAAACATAACAGGATTACCTAGTGATGTAATTTCTGTATAGAAAGGAATATGAGGGAACAATAAGAATTCTGAGTTCAGCCAAGCTTCAGACAGAAGTGTGATAGTAGCAGAATTCTTAATTATTTTCAGTCTTCAATTTTTGAGAACGTGGGTCAAAAGAGTCTTGAAACCCTCCCTCCCTCCCTCCCTTCCTTCCTTCTTTTTTCCTCCTTTCCTTTCCTTTCCTTTCTTCCTTCCTTTCTTCCTATGCTTATTTCCTTTTTAAAGTTTAAAAAAAATTTTGGGGGGTACATAGTATGTGTATATATTTACAGGGTACATAAGATGTTTTGATAAAGGCAGGCAATGCAAAATAATCACATCATGGAGAATAGGGTATCCATTCCTTCAAGCATTTATCCTCTGTGTTACAAACAATTCAATTACATACACTTTTAGTTATTTTAAAAATGTACCATTATGCTATTGACTATAGTCACCCTGTTGTGCTATCAAATAGTAGGTCTGTTCTTTAATATAATTATGAGCCTTGACTTATCACAATAATTTGCATATGGGTGTTTTCTTTTTTTTATATATTTTTTATTTTTTGAAATGGCTTTTCGCTCTTGTTGCCCAGGATGGAGTGCAGTGGCGCAATCTCAGCTCTCTGTAACCTCTGCCTCCAGGGTTCAAGTGATTCTCCTGCCCCAGCCTCCCAAGTAGCTGGGATTACAGGCATGCACCACCATGCCTGGCTAATTTTGTATTTTTAGTAGAGACAGGGTTTTACTATGTTGGTCAGGCTGGTCTCAAACTCTTGACCTCAGGTGATCCACCCACCTCGGCTTCCCAAAGTGCTGGGATTACAGGCATGAGCCACACACCTGGCCTATGGGTGTTTTAATTCAAAATTTCCTCATGACTAAATTTCCCTACAAATCTAGCTTTATATTTTACTGACTTTTTTTTTTTGAGACAGAGTCTCACTGTCACCCAGGCTGGCATTCAGTGGTGCGATCTTAGCTCACTGCAACCTCCACCTCCTGGGCCCAAGTGATCCTCCCATTTCAGCCTCCCACGTAGCTGGGACCACAGATGCACAGCACCATGCCCAGCTAATTTTTGTATTTTTTGTAGAGATGGGTTTTCACCATGTTGCCCAGGCTCATCTTGAACTCCTGAGCTCAAGTGACCTTCCTGCCTTGGCCTCCCAAAGTGCTGGGATTACAGGCATGAGCCATTGCTCCTGGCCGTTACTATTTTTTTAAAAATAATATATTTTGTTTTACTAATTGGTATGCAGGGTTCTTGAAGTTTCAACCAGAGAGAAACAGAGGGTTGTTCAGAGGATATTCCTTGCTCTCTTTCCCACCTAGCCCACTCTACACTTTCCCTACCTTGTAGATGGAAATGTCAGTGAAATTCTGGTATCATATAGGAGGTTAAGACATCCCCATGAATTGGCTTTCCACCGCTTCTTTTTTTTTCAATTTAAATTATTTATTTATTCTTAATCTTTCACTACTGCTTTTTCTACTCTTGTGGC
Source organism: Chlorocebus sabaeus (assembly GCF_047675955.1). Classification (NCBI taxonomy): domain Eukaryota; kingdom Metazoa; phylum Chordata; class Mammalia; order Primates; family Cercopithecidae; genus Chlorocebus; species Chlorocebus sabaeus. Next base: position 39,630,323 of record NC_132914.1, on the reverse strand, counting down.
CTGTAGCAACGTGTTTTTGAGAATGAAGAGCATCACTTTACTCTTTCATTCTTCCCCGACTCTTTCCCTAGAGTTACTCCTCTGAATGAACACATGAGATTTTTGTTCAAACTAAACATTATTTTCCAACTTTTCCTCCAGTCCAACAAAATCTCTAGGAATTGGACTGTGGAAAATCGGGAAATACACTAGAAGACCACTAGGGGAGAGAATGAATTTTACTTTTAGCCTGAGTTTCTGAATCTTTGTGCTCTGCTACTAATCTGACTTATATTTCACTGACTGTAAATTTTATTTTAGACTCCAAGACCAGTCTGAAAGATTTTCATATAACATTGGTTCCCTTTTTGCTTTCAATTTGAATTTGTACCACTCCATTTAGTGCTTATTTGTTCCTAGTGAGATAGCATGGTGTAATGGAAAAGAACAAGAAATAGAAATCTTAGAGGATTTCTATTTGAATTTTGGATCTTATTATTAACCATGTGGTAAATGAATATCTCTGAATTTCAGGCTGTTTGCTTTTTGAGGGGAAGTTGTTTTTTATTTTTAAGTTTTTCTTACTATCTGTGGTCACATCTCTATCCTATCAGGCTCGTTGTTTATTTAAAAGAATAGAATAACATCTCCTACTTCATAGCAATGTTATAAAGATTAAATTAAACATTTACTTATTTATTTGTAGAAAGAGGGGTCTCATTATATTACCCAAGCTGTTTTTGATCTCCTGGCCTCAAGCAATCCTCCCAGCTCTTCCTCCCAAAGCACTGGGATTACAGGTGTGAGCCACTGTGTCCAGCCAAGGATTAAATTCCATTGTGCATAGACCTTTTATAAAATGGAAGTCATGCCAAAAGGTTTTTTTTTCCCTGCAAAAAGTTTTTGAATTTTACTCCGAAAAGGTGTAGAATTTAACTCTTTCTCCATAAGATGTCTTTTTTTTTTTTTTTTTTTTTAAGGAATCAAGTACTTAAGGTAGAAGTGTAAAGAAAATGCTGAGCAGGCCCCCAAATCTGCTCCAGAGTGATTTAGAGAAGATATTTAAACAAAATGAAAACGGCGGCCCGGCGCAGTGGCTCATGCCTGTAATCCCAGCACTTTGGGAGGCCAAGGCGGGTGGATCACGAGGTCAAGAGATAGAGGCTATACTGGCCAACATGGTGAAACCCCGTCTCTACTAAAAATACAAAAAATTAGCTGGGCGTGATGGCACGCACACGCCTGTAGTCCCAGCTACTCGGGAGGCTGAGGCAGGAGAATCACTCACTTGAACCCAGGAGGCAGAGGTTGCAGTGAGCCGAGATTGCGCCACTGCACTCCAGCCTGGAGACAGAGCAAAAGTCCATCTCAAAAAAAAAAAAAAAAGACAAAGAAAAAAAGAAAACGCCCATTGATTGAATGCCTATTGTATATCCAAGATGTACTAGGAGCTATACGAAAAATCAAGATTAATCTTTTAAATATAAAATTATTGAGATGTGGCTTAATTCTGAATCAGAGAATTTTCCAGATCATGGAGATCTCTATCTCCTAAACAACAAATTTTGATACTCTTAAATTACTTTTTCTCCACCTAAATTTACCTATTTGATAGGATGAATGAAGGTCAACATGGGTTAAAAATTTGGATATCAGTCTATCAGAGAATTAAGAGACTGGTATAGAGAAAAAAATAGATTTAGGAATACATACCTTCACGCAGTACATGAAAGAAACACCTAACTGTTGTGACATCAAATATGTTAAAAGCGTCTTCATTAACTTAATTTTAGCAATATCAAAATGCAATGTGTAAATCCGGTTAATAATTAGACGGGATGCCAGCATGCACACAGCTCCTCAAAGATAGCCAGTTAAGATGGTGTATAATAGAAAAATCATTTCTATTTTTGGAATGGTTTATATAATTTTTCAACAGAAAATTACAGGATTAGAAGGAACCTAAAGGGATGATATGGTCCAGTACCCTGATGTCAATAAATGAGTGGCTATTCTTCCCGATATGCTCTTTTCATAAAATTGTTGCAGAAATGAAAATTGCTTGCCTTCTCTTTTTGCCATTCCATTATTTTAACCACCTGTGGGTGAAGGAGTTATTCTTAATTATTACTACGTTTAGTTTCTTTGTTGAAATAGATAAGTTACAGTTAGTATCTTTTAAATTAAATATTTTTTGAGTACCAGTCCTTACTTTAGTTTCTTGGTACCATATCCTTCAGCTTTCTCTCAAAAGGTATTTTCATTATTATCAATGCTTTTCCTATCATTCTGGGTACTTCGTTAAGTTTATCTTCATTTCTCTAAGAAGTGTAAGGTGTAGTGGAAGGATTTAATATTCTTGTGGTTTTTATTTGCCTGTCCTCCCTTTGAGAGCAGTACACTCCTTTATTTCTGAATACTCTGCATCCGAGCCCCTTGTCTGGCATGTAGAATATGTTCAATAAATGTTTATTGAATGCATAAATGTATGTTCTCATTCTCTTTACACATCTCGATAGCATGCTAATTTTCATTTTTTATCAGGTAAAGTAAGAAGGGGAGGAAGTTGAACCTTAAATTTGTTCAGTGACTTTCTCATGGTCACAGAACCACTACTTTTTTGGTATAGGGAGCCAAGGATCCAAATGGAAACTGCTACTATATTGAGCATTTCCCCACCTTGTATTTCATGGTCAAACTTGTCAACTCCCCAGATGCAATTTCAGCAGTTAAACGCATGATTTTTCCCTATGAATGTGTGTTTGTGTGTGTGTGTGTGTATTTTGAAGCCTCCCTTCCCTCACTTTTTGGCACTGGTGCTGCTTTCTGCCTCCAATCTGTACTCTAGCTGTTTCAGCCTCCACACTACAGCCAGAGTCTGCTCTAAAATGCAAATGTGATCATGTTACTTCCCTATTTAAAAACCCTTCAATGGTTCACTAGTGTCTTGCAGATTAAATTCAAACTCCTAAGTGTGCTAAACAAAGCACTCAAATATCTGGCCCCTTCTACGCTCTTATCGGCTCCTCATATCCTCTCTTGCATTCACTTAGCTGGTAGTATCAAACTTCTCACGGTTCCCTACACACGAGCCTGTTTATTGATCCTTCAGCCTGGAATTACTTCCCTTAACCGACTCAAGACTCTAGCGGCACCTTTGCTATGAAGTCTCTCTTGACCACACTCGCAGACAGAACTGATTGTTCCTTTGTGTGTGTCCCTTACGGGCCTGGATCTTAAGTCTGTATCATTGTGTTGCGCTTATTTACAAGTATCCGCTGTCCCACCCACGCTCCAGTTAGGCTTCTTTATACCCCTAGGTACTCACACAGCGCTTGGCCCAAGTGATGCTTTATAAATGGTCAATGAATGAACGTAGTGGAAACAGCTGAAGAAGAGGGAGAAGAACTGGGGAAGAAAGGAGCAGCTCTGTGGGGAGAATACTAATTGTTTTGCACACGCAAATAATGAGTTGTGAGGGAGGTCAAAAAGGTCAAAGGGAAGAGCCCTGCAGTACAGGAACTCTCTGTCTGCTGGGAGGCAAGGTCCGCATACCAAACATACGAAGCAATGAGCTTATCTGAGTGAAAATGGCTCGTGCACATTCTAGTATCACAGAAACTTACAGGCTGGGGGAGGATGGAGAGGAAAGTGGCCTAGTCAAGTGCCTTCTAAGTGCTAGGCGGTTTTCGTGCGTTAAACAGTTTAATCTTTACAACCACCCCACGATGAGGATAGTAGCTCCATTTTAGAGACGAAGAAACATGCTCAGAGAATTTAGGTTACCCAGTGTCACAAACCACCATGTGGAAGGACCATAATTAGAATTTAGGTCAACTGCCTCCAGAGCCGAGGCTTTCGCTCCACCTCTCTCGGCGGTCGAGACCCACTGGGCTCCCAGTCACCTGCGCGTCAGCCTGCGCTCACTCTTCCCCGCAAGCGCGCCGCGTTCCGCGCGCCCACTCCGCCCCCGGCGCGCCAGCCCTGCGTCCCTCCCACGCGATCTGCGCCGGCGCGTCCAGCCCTCCCGCCCCGGGGAGAGGCGGGGCTGCGTCGCTGCGGCTGACCCTTGGGCGCACGGCGGCAGAGGCGGCGTCCGGGCTTCCGGGCGGGTTGTCAGTCGGCTCGGGCGCCGCGGCTGCGCTCGCCTAGGTGGTGGGCGGGGAGGGAAGGAAGGGAGCGGGTGCAAGGCGGCGGCGGCCGCGGCGGCGTGGGAGGAACTTGTTGCGCCCGCGGCTGCGCGGTGCCGCTCCCTCAGCTCCAGTTCGCCCGGGCGGGCGCGGCGGCGGCGGAGACTGAGGAGCGCGGCCGGGGCGATGCGGCGCTACCTGCGCGTCGTCGTGCTGTGTTTGGCCTGCGGCTTCTGCTCGCTTCTTTACGCTTTCAGTCAGCTCGCCGTATCCCTGGAAGAAGGAGCGGGTGGCGGTGGCGGGAAGCCGCAGGCCGCGGTGGCTTCCTGGCTCGCGGGCGGCGGACGCGGCGCCGTGAGAGGCACGGGCGGCGCGGGCCCCGCAGCGCGTCCCGGCGGGTCGGGCAGGTACGAGCAGTTCCCGGTGGGGGACGCGGCGGGCGCAGGGCGCGAGCTCGGCCTGGCCCGGGCTGCTCGCGGGTCGGCGCCGCGCCTCCCGCGTCTTTCCTGCGATTTCTGACCCTTCACTGATTTCCCTCCTTCCCCTCCGGCCGGGACTAAACCAGCGCTGCTCCCGCCTGAGAGTGTCCCACACTTTTTGTGTTTGTCTTTTGACCCAGTCATGCGCCCTTTAAAGCAGTTAGAAATTAATTTTCAACTTTTTAAAAAAAGGATTCTTTGAAAATAAGTGTTCACAAAAGCCTTGCTGCTGCCTGGCTAGTAAGAATTCCTTCTTGTTTCAGTGGAGTTCAAGTTGAGATATTTAAACATGAGGCTGGCGCCCTAGTTCAGTGTTTAAGGATTGTGCGTGTATGTGTGTGTGTTTTGTCTCTCATGCTGATTTTGCTGTGTTAACGTTTACACTTTTAAGTATTAGCCACGGTTAAATTTGGAAATGGCATTTGTGTGGGTTGTGAAATTTTCTTTTGGAAACACTATCTTTCTTGACAAATCGGTATTTAAAAAGCGACGTAATGACCTAGGTGGATTTGCAGAAATCACTGCCAGAGGGGAGGAATCGACACGAGATTTAAATAGAAAAAAAAATGTTTCTGTCAACGTATTATGAGTGCTTGAAATCTGGACGTTTACACTGCCTTGCAACGTGGACACTTTCACCTTATGTGTGGGCACCTCTCTGGGAACGACCTGAAGTGCTCCTTACCAAGACTTGGCAGATGCTGCGTTGATACAGAAAAGTATAGGATTTGTCTGGAGAGGGAGTGTAGGTCAGCCGTGGGCTGTTTAACATCATTTTGAGAGTCGATGGTCATTCCCAGAATGAAAAGGGGAAGTTTGGGCAGAGTAGCAGCGTGGAAAGCGGACTTGTCATGTTTTTACCCTGCGATTTGATTACAGTCAGGGTAATTCCTACATCAGGACCCTCAGTGGTCTGTCTTGGGAGAAAGCATTCACTGAAAACTTGAATGAGCTCGTGAAAAATGACAGGTTGAAGCTAAACTGTTTATGGCCTAGTACTTTATTGTGAAGCATTTGCAATTATGGAAAATGGATTATATTGGGCAAAATTGTAAGGAGGCAACATTTTAATTAAATATTTAATGAAGTTAGACTGATGCTAGCATTGCATTTTTAGTGCCTTGGTCTTAGATATTTTATTTTGTGACAAAAATTTACAAATTTTGTTTACTTGACCAGTTAACTTTAATAAAATTATTTGAAATTTTTGAAAATAAGAGCCTCAGTTTCAATAAACATCCAATAGAATCATTACTTAAATGTTAAGTTTTATGTGTCAGGATTGAGTCAGCTGAAATGCTGTACTTTTTTAGGTCCTTTGAGTAGCATGACTCTTTATTTTAAACGAGGTGTACATCTAAGTTAGAACTAAAGGTGTATCTATCTGTCTTTGTGAAAATGTGATGAACAAAAACATGTCACCACATTTGTGTGCGTAAGAAACCATTTGGGCAGAGGTACAAGGTGGAAAAGTTGGATTGTCAAGTTTTACCCTATGGTTTGATTAAGGTCATGCAAATTACCAAGACCTCAGGACTCTATTTTACATATCGTCATTTATGACATCTTTAAAGAAATCTTGTAGAGTTAAATCAACTTTTGGCAACGCTCGGTAGGTAGCTCACACCTGTAATCCCAGAATTTGGGGAGGCCGAGTGGGGATGATTGATTGCTGGAGACCAGGAGTTTGACACCAGCCTGGTCAACAACCCATCTCTACAAAAAATAAAAAAATTTTAAAAAATTAACTGAATGTGGTGTTTCATACCTGTAATCACAGCACTTTGAGAGGCTGAGGTGGGAGGATCACTGGAGCCCAGGAGTTCAAGGCTACAGTGAGCTATGATTGTACTAGTGTAATCCAACCTGGGTGACAGAGCAAGATCCGGTCTCCAAAAAAACAAAACAAAACCAAAACTTTTTTGGCCACTATGAGATATGGTATAGAAATCCCTAAGATCTTCATGTATAAATCATTTGGCCAAGATCCAAAGCAAATCATTATTGGAGGAGGATTAGAAACCGTGTATCCTTTGATTGTTATACAAGAGCTCTTTCTGTAAAGAGAGATAAGGGTCTAATTTAGATAGTGGACTCAGTGCGCAGTGGGGCTATGGGGCAAGCCAGCAGCTTCCTGTTTTCAGTAGTACTTAGGTATTATTGCATTTTTGTCTTTTTTGATAACATCTTACTTGAAAGATTATAACTATTATTTCTCTTATTTTAAACATGGAATCTAGGTTTGTGCCCAGTTAAGTTCCATTGTTTAGATCTTATAAAAACTATTCATAGTATAGAATTTCATGGCAACAAAATACTTGGAAAAGTGTTTCCAAGTCCTTGAAGTAAGAACTTTAAAATGAAAGGAACAGTTTTTCAGTGGAATCTCTTATCCATTAGTGTATTCTATTTGAAGCCATGATTTTAATAATCAGAAAATACATAGGTCTTGGAGTCAGATAAACCCGTGTTCTCAGTATTCTGGCTCTGGTTGCTGTGAGACTTTGCCTAAATTGTGTCAGTTGCCTGTGTTTTAATTTCCTCACCTGTAAAATGTAGATAATACTTATTTTTTTTAAAGCTTTATTAGGGTATAATTGATAAATAGAAATTGTATATGGTTAAGGCATACAACTTGATAGTTTGACATACATGTACATTGAGAAATGATCACAATGTTTAAGCTAGTTAAACATTCATCACCTCACATAGGGTTTTTTTTTTTTTTTTTTTTTGTGGTGAAAGCATTTAAGATCTACTGTCAGCACATTTTAGATATACAATACAGGTTGTTAACTATAGTCACCAGGCTGTACATTAGATTACCTTACTTTATAATGGAATTCTTAGTTGTCTTTGGTAAAATTCAATAAAACGATGTCAAGCAAAACATATTTATAGGCTTATACAGTTTTCGAATTGAAGGAAAAACTGCAGATAGCAGGGCAGCTCAAAGGACCTTAAGGAATGGGGACTCCTTTCCACTAACGACATAACATTCTTCATGGGGTTTTTCTATTCTTGCAGGTTTTATTCTCTAATCTCAAATACAAAATCCTAGGAAAAGGCTGTCATTGGACTTGCTTGGATTGCATGCCCGTTTGTGGACCAGTCAGTGTTAACTTGGGATGGGGAGCTCTGATTTGTTGACTCTGTGTCACTTGCACATGCCTGGTGCAGACAGAATAACATGATTGGTGTTGGAGAGGAGGGGTGCCTCAAAGGAGAAGAAATGCTGGGTAGGCAGTGGCTCTTCTACAAGAAGAGACTCAGGCTCTTCAGTGTGGACAGACTGTATTAAGGTGTTTGACAGAAAGCAGTAGTTATTACCGGACATCAGTACTTCATACCACTTTGTTGCATTTTGGTTCCTTTTTGCATTTTAGTTACTCAGGGTGATTAAATTATCATATTTCACTGATGAGTCCTGACATTGATTATCAAAATTTTACGTGTGGCTATACAGCAGTATTGGTAGTGGGGAATCAAGAAATTACTAAATGTTTCGGTGATACCATTTCTGGACCTATCATGCCCTTGGAGTCTCCTCATGTGTCTCCTTGTCACACAGGGAGGTAATTACCTCACTTTCTTTTTTAGATCTGGTTAGGCCATAGACTTATCATTTCTGCTGGATCCTGGGAACCCTAGTGTTGTATACTGAGAACTTAAAGAATAGAAAGTAAGGGTTTTGGAGTGACAGACTTCAGCTTTGCCACTTACTGACTCTGTTGACCTTGAACTTGTTTTCTTCATCAGAGAGAAGAGTATGATATTGAGTTGTTTGTGAGAATTGAAATTAAATATTAAATAGCTGGCGTAGAGTACCTAGTATGGTGCCTGACGCAACAACATTTTAGCAAATATCATTTTGGTAATTTAAATTTTAAGTTGGGATTTTTTTTTTTTCTTTCCAGTTTCTGACCTCTGGGAAAAATTCTGGTCGTTGGGCTCCAGTTAAGACCTGTTAAATCAAAATGCCCTGGCAGTGGGGTCCAGGAATTTATATTTTACATATGTGCCCCAGCTTGTTGTGATAAAACCAAAAATTGAGAATCGTTTGGGCACTATTTTCACACTACTGTTTTTAATGAAGTTCCCCCTGCCTTTTTTTTTTTTCTCTTTCTCTTTTTCTTTTTTTTTCCTTTTTCCTTTTTTTTTTTTTTTTTTTGAGGCGGAGTCTCTCTTTGTCGCCCAGACTGGAGTGGAGCCATCTTGGCTCGCTGCAAGCTCCGTCTCCCGGGTTCACGCCATTCTCCTGCCTCAGCCTCTGAGTAGCTGGGACTATAGGCGCCCACCACCACACCCGGCTAATTTTTTGTATTTTTAGTAGAGGCGGGGTTTCACCGTATTAGTCAGGATGGTCTCAAAATCCTGACCTGTGATCCGCCTGCCTCAGCTTCCCAAAGTCCTGGAATTACAGGCGTGAGCCACCTGCCCAGCCCATTTCCCCCCTTTTTTCTGCAGTTATGTTTGAAGAAGAGAGTTGAGTCAGTGAACAGTAAAGAGAGTTGAATTACTTACTAAAGCTATTTTAATCTCTGCTTTGTTATTGCAAAAACATCTTACTTAAAACCAGTGCCCTGTACCTTGTATTTTAGGTCATTGAAGGATCATAGTGTCTACGTTACGTATTTGTGAAGTGTTATCTTAGTTTGGGCTGCTATAACAAAATACCATCGACTAGAGAGCTTAGAAACTACAGAAATTTATTTCTTTCGGTTCTGGAGACTAGAAATCCAAGTCAAGGCACCAGCAGGTTCAGTGTCTGATGAGGACCCATTTCCTGGTTCATAGATGGCTCCTTCTCCCTGTGTTCTCACATGGTAGAAGACATGAGGCAGACCCCTTTTATAAGGGCCCCCCACTAATCCCATTCGTGGAGGCTTTGCTCTCATGACCTAATCATGACCTACCAAAAGGCCCTACCTCGTAACATCATGTTGGTAATTAGATTTCAACATATGAATTTTGAGGGGACACAAACATTCAGACCATAGCAAATGCTTAGTGCAAATCTGACACATAGTATTTAATAAATACTAGTAATTAAAATATTTTGTGCTTTTGGGGGGGGAACTTACTTGGCTTATGAAAAAATAATAGGTACTTTTGATTTAGAAATCTTATTTTTTATTTCTGAGACAAGGTCTCACTCTGTCATCCAAGGTGGAGTACAGTGGCCTGAGATCATGGCTCACTGCAGCCTTGACCTTCTGGGCCCAGGTGATCCTCCCACCTTAGCTTCCCAAGTAGCTGTGACTACAGGCGTGCACACCACACCTGGCTTTTTTTTTTTTTTTGTGACAGTCTCGCTCCGTTGCCCGGGCTGGCGTGCAGTGGCATAATCTCGGCTCAGTGTAACCTCCGCCTCCTGGGTTCAACCAATTCTCCTGTCTCAGCCTCACAAGTAGCTGGGATTACAGGTGTGTGCCAATCTGCCCAGCTTTTTTTTTTTTTTTTTTTTTTTTGTATTTTTTGATAGAGATGGGATTTCACCATGTTGGCCAGCCTGGTCTTGAACTCCTGACCTCAGGTGATCCGCCTGCCTCGGCCTCCCAAAGTGCAGGCATGAACCACTATACCCTGCCTAGAAAATCTTATTTTAAAGCAGTAAGATCATTATCTTTATGCCATACCTATTGAAAGTACTTCCCCCTAGGTATAAACTTAAATTTTATTAATTATGTGTGTACTGTATGAGGTTTACGTTTTGTTTTTAGATTGGCTACTTTTTGCTTTATCGTTTTTTTACCTTTGTTATGCATGGGAAAGCTTTCTACCAGTTTTTTTTTTTCCCCTCCTTTTTTTACATTTAAATCAATCTGGCTTTGTGGGGAAGCTAGGCGGGTAGAGGAGGTATATTGTGTGATGCTAACTGTTTCTTTGAAATGGTTAATTGTTTCAGTGTCATTTATATATAAACAGTCCTTTTCCTACTTGCCGAGGATTAATGAAATTAGAAATTTAAGAAAAAGGTCTTGGAGCTAGAAATTAAGTTGTCTGGAAACTATTTATTTTCTTTTTTTCTTTTTGAGACGGAGTCTCTGTCGCCCAGGCTGGAGTGCAGTGGTGTGATCTCGGCTCACTGCAGCCTCCGCCTCCTAGGTTCAAGCGATTCTCCTGCCTCAGCCTCCTGAGTAGCTGGGACTACAGGCGTGTGCCACCATACCTGGCTAATTTTTTATTTTTAGTAGAGACGGGGTTTCCCCATGTTGGCCAGGCTGGCCTTGAACTCCTGACCTCAGGTGATCTGCCTGCCTCGGACTCCCAAAGTGCTGGGATTACAGGTGTGAGCCACCGTGCCTGATCTGGAAACAATTTGGTTGAAAATTAAATAACAGTAATTTGGCATATCATGGGAATGGCCTCCTTTAGTATGTCTGTAAGCATCTTTGCTTCTCTTACACAGTCACAGGGTGGGGATACATGTCTTGAAGTTGCATTGCTGCTTTGCAGCAGCACTTCATTCATACTGTCATGTATTTATGCTGAATATGCCTAAATTTGTCACTGACTTTTTTTTTTTTTTTTTTTAATTTGAGATGGAGTCTCGCTCTGTCACCCAGGCTGGAGTGCAGTGGCACGATCTTGGCTCACTGCAAGCTCCGCCTCCTGGGTTCACACCATTCTCCTGCCTCAGCCTCCCGAGTAGCTGGTACTGGTGCCCGCTACCACGCCCAGCTAATTTTTTGTGTTTTTAGTAGAGATGGGGTTTCACCGTGTTAGCCAGGATGGTCTTGACCTCTTGACCTCGTAATTCGCTTTTTTTTTTTTTCCAAGATGGACACTCTGTCGCCCAGGCGGGAGTGCAATGGCGTGATCTCGGCTCACTGTAACCTCCACCTCCCGAGTTCAAGCGATTCTCCTGCCTCAGCCTCCCAAGTAGCTGGGAGTACAGGTGCATGCCACCAGGCCTGGCTAATTTTTTGTGTTTTTAGTAGAGATGGGTTTTTACCGTGTTAGGCAGGATGGTCTCGATCTCCTGATTTTGTGATCCTCCCGCCTCAGCCTCCCAAAATGCTGGGATTATAGGTGTAAGCCACTGCACCTGGCCTAATTTTTCTACTTTTAGTAGAGACAGGGTTTCACCATGTTGGTCAGGCTGGTCTCGTATCACTGACCCTTTAAGTTTTGCATGGTTTTCACTGAAGCCTCCTATCATGGACATTTTGAAATGAAAATTACTTTTTCTAGTTTGACTTAAAAGTGTAACCAGGCACGGTGGCTCATACCTGTAATCCTAGCAAGGAGGCCACGGTGGGTGGATTGCTTGAATCCAGAAGTTCTAGACCAACCTTGGCAACATGGCAAAACACTCTCTCAACAACAACAAAAATACAAAAAATTAATTGGGCATAGTGGTGTGCACCTGTGGTCCCAGCTACTCCAGAGGTTGAGATGGGAGGATCGCTTGAGCCCAGGAGGTTGAGGCTGCAATGAACCGTGTTTGCACCACTGCACTCCAGACTGGGCGACTTGTTTGTTTATGTGTGTGTGTGTGTATGTATGTATAAAAAACATTTTGTAATTGGATTTAAGTAAACTTCAAGTTCGACAACTGTTATTGTGCCGAGCGTTGTTTTATCACATGTAAATATATGTAACCACCCCCACAATCAGGATACAGAATTGTTTCATCACCACGAAGATACCTTGTGCTACCCCTTAGTCAGTTGTAGACAAGCTATAATCTTTATGCCTTGTTAAATTTGAGGATGAGCCATAGTAACGTTTTATTTCAGTTTGATCCACAGTGAAAAAAATTCCCTTTTAGGACTTCAGTGCTTTTGAATGTCAGTATGGGTATAGTGAAGACATATCCACCAACTCATATTAACACTTTGCCCCATTAAAATTATTTAAGAGTTACCTCTTTGAATGTTGGATTTTAGTATTCTGCTTTCAACAGTTTTAAGCAACTAATAGCCAGAACCTAGATAACTACCTTTACTTTTCCAGTATTTTCAAACTTTAATTTTTCTTTTTGGCCTGAAAGTACACGTGCTGTCTTCAGATGAGTTGCTTTTGCTAATTTATCTTATTGCTTCTAATAAGCCACTGATACGTCGTAAGTTCTCAGTGTGAGTTTCTCCTCTTTAAGTTCTCAGTGTGAGTTTCTACTCTTTATCTTAATCTCCAAAACCAGTTTTTCAAAGTGGGAGAATGGATATTTGGGAGTTAAGAAACTGTAAACAAATTACTTCACTCCTTACAGCAGTACCTAACTGTTTTATGATTTTTTTTTAATGCCATGCAGCATATGTATTCACTGGTGCATGTGTTCTTATATTTCCAGTAAAGAAAGAAAAACATCTTTCCTATATACTGTGTGGTTTTTGACATTGAATTATGATCAAGAAATTTACCTGTAACTTGATTTTTCCCATCCAATTTTGACTGCATTAAACCTTTGTGAAGTTAATCATTACCCCCAAAGAAACCCTGTATCTGTTAGCAGTAACTCCCACCTTGCACTCCTCAGCCCCCAGTCCTAAGCAACCACGAATCTATTTTCTGTCTGTAGAGGTTTGCCTATTCGGGGCATTTTACATAAAGGAATCACACAGTATGTGGCCTTTTGAGTCTTTCTTCTTGGTATAATGTTTCAAGGTTTATCCGCTGTAACATGTATCACTGTATTTCATTCCTTTTTATGGACAAATAATAGTCCATTGTATGGATATACCACATTTTGCTCATTATTTGGTGGACATTTGAGTTTTTTCATACTTTTTGGCTATTATGAGTGATGCTGCTATGAGCATTCATGCTCAGTTTTTCTGTGAACATGTTTTCAATTCTCTTGAGTATATACTGAGGAATTTAATTAGTGAGTCATGGTTGCACAACTCTGAATATACTAAAAACCATTGAATTATACACTGTAAAAGAGAATTATGTTTGCATTATTCTGCTTTGCTTTGTAACAACCCCACACATCTTAGCAGTTGACAATAGCAAGCATTTATTTCTTGCACACATTACATGTCTATGGCTATGACTTTGCTTGATGTATCTTCTCATTCTGGGATCCAAGCTGAAGGAGCAGTCCATACATTGGATATGCCTGGTCTCATGGTAGTGGATGAGGAAGAAGCCAGATTGAACAGCACAATCCCATGTGAAGCTTCTACTTTGATGCCACAGTAATCATGTCTTTTTGTATTACTTTGGCCAAAGCAAGTCACTCGAATAAGGTCAAAGTCCATAAATGATGCAGGGATATATGCCTCCCCTATCAGGCAGGCAAGGCCCATGGTAATGAATAGGGTTGTATAATCCTTTTACAGTTAAATGTGGGGAGTGAATAACTGAACAGTAATACAGTGTACTACACAAATAGAGATTGCCAGTTAAGGAGAAAGAGTAATTGATGCAAGAAGGTCTTTAAGGACCCCTGAGAAGAAGATGGGCAACAAGGGGATGCGTATGGAGTTGGTAGTAGGCATGAGACTAGCTAAGAGGAAGACAGTTAATTTATATTTCTACTAATCAGCATAGTCATGTCATTAACTGTTCTTCAGTATTCATCTGAGAATGTGAGTGAATGGCTCAGTTTCAACTGAAGATTGTGCTGAAAAGGTATGGTGAAAGGAGGTGGTGCAAGTTGTAGGTTTAGGAACATGAATGGATGAACCATATGACGTAGTCTGAGTAGGGAGGGAAATGGGTAAAGGAGGAAGCTTATACTTAGGAAGCATGTGATTGGAGGGCTGAGTGATTTCCACACATGTAACGGGATATAAATAATAAGCCTAGGCAGCAAAGCGAGACTTTGTCTCTACAAAAAATTTCTAAAAAATTAGCCAGGCGTGTTGGCACATGCTTATAGTCCTAGATACTTGGGGACTGAGGCAGGAGGATGGCTTGAGCCCAGGAGATTGAGGCTGTAGTAAGCTGTATTTGTACCACTGCACTCCACCCTGAGGGACAGAGCAAAACCCTGTCTAAGAAAAAAGAACCATAATTATTAGATCAGAGACTAGTCTGAGATGAGGTATTGGATTGCAGTTTCAGGTGATGACAAGGTCCAGGATTTGCCAGTTTTTACTTCTCTCTCTCTTTTTTTGTCAGAGAGGGTCTGTGTCACCCAGACCTGGTGTGCGTTGGCATGATCACAATCACTGCAGCCTCAAACTCCTGGGCTCAAACTATCCTCCCAACTCAGCCTCCCAAGTAACTGGGACTACAGGCACACACCACCATGCCCGGCTAATTTTTTTTTTTATTCTTTGTAGAGATGGAGTTTCGCCATGTTGCCCAGGCTGGTCTTGAACTCCTGGGCTCAGGCGATCCACCCACCTCGGCCTCCTAAAGTGCTGAGATTACAGGTGTGAGCCACTGTGCCTGGCTGAAGGGAAAAGGAGGTAAGAGTTACTGGAGTTAAACAATTGTGTAACCTGGGTGTTGGTTAGGTCTCCCACATTGCAGTATGTGAGATGACATTCTGTTGTTCCTCACTAGACAGTATGATCCATGTCCATTTTACTCACTATTGTGTTGCCAGTGTTTGGCCTGTAGAGGTAGCCATTCAGTAGAAAATTTATTGATTTACCAAATGAATGGTTAGAGGAAAGTAGGATTTGGTACTGAGACAAGGACTGTGAACCAGATGCTAGTCTTCTGTGAGTTGGGGAGGAACCAGTAGGTTGGTAGATCAGAATAGTGTGGCATTGTGGCCCTATTACATGGCTAGCAGTTGATGCTGGCTTTTGACTAGGAGCTTAGTGGAGGCTGTTGATCTGCATTCTCTCAAGTGGCTTTTCCATGTGCCTTGGGCTTCTTACAATCTAAAGATCAGGTTCAAAGAGTGTTCCAAGAAATAGGATGTAGAAGTCTTAAGGCAAGGGCCTGAACATTGGCACAGTATTATATTCAGTATTCTATTTGTCAAAGCAATCACAGAGCCCAGAGCCCACTTAGATTCTGGATAAGGGGAGTTAGATCCTACTTTTTTTTTTTTTTTTTTTTTTTGAGACAGAGTCTTGCTCTGTCGCCCAGGCTGGAGTGCAATGGCACGATCTTGGTTTACTGCAACCTCCGCCTCCTGGGTTCAAGCGATTCTCCTGCCTCAGCCTCCTGAGTTGCTGGGATTACAGGCAACCACCACCACACCTGACTGATTTTTTTAGTAGAGATGGGGCTTCACCATGTTGGCCAGGGCATTCTCTAACTCCTGACCTCAAGTGATCTGCCTACCTTGGCCTCCCAAAGTGCTGGGATTAGAGGCATGAACCGCTGTGCCCAGCAGATCCTACTTCTTAATAGAAGTGTCAGATGTGTGATCATCTTGGCACCTAGTTCTGTGTCCGGAATTAGTGGGTTCTTGGTCTCGCTGACTTCAAGAATGAAGCCGTGGACCCTCGCGGTGTTACAGCTCTTGAAGATGGTAGTCTAGAGTTTGTTCCTTCAGATGTTCAGATGTGTCCACAGTTTCTTCCTTCTGGTGGGTTCGTGGTCTCGTTGACTTCAGGAGTGAAGCTGCAGACCTTCGCGGTGAGTGTTACAGCTCATAGAGGTGGCGTGGACCCAAAGAGTGAGCAGCAGCAAGATTTATTGTAAAGAGTGAAAGAACAAAGCTTCCACAGTGTGGAAGAGGACCTGAGCTGGTTGCCACTGGCTGGCTTGGGCAGCCTGCTTTTGTTTCCTTATTTGACCCCACCCACATCCTGCTGATTGGTCCATTTTACAGAGAGCTGATTGGACCGTTTTGACAGGGTGCTGATTGGTGCGTTTACAATCCCTGAGCTAGACACAGAGTGCTGATTGGTGCATTTACAATCCTCTAGCTAGACATAAAAGTTCTTCAAGTCCCCACTAGACTCAGGAGCCCAGGTGGCTTCACCTAGTGGTTCCCGCACTGGGGCTGCAGGCGGAGCTGCCCACCAATCCTGAGCCACGCCTGCACTCATCAGCCCTTGGGCGGTCGATGGGACCAGGCGCCATGGAGCAGGTGGCAGTGCCCGTCAGGGAGGCTCGGGCTGCGCGGGAGCCCACTGTAGAGGCAGAGCTTGGACATGGCAGACTGTAGGCCCTGAGCCCTGCCCCGCGAGGAGGCAGCTGAGGCCCAGCGAGAATGCGAGCAGGGCGCCGGCAGTCTGGCAGTGCTGGGGGACCTGGCGCACC
Source organism: Chlorocebus sabaeus (assembly GCF_047675955.1). Classification (NCBI taxonomy): domain Eukaryota; kingdom Metazoa; phylum Chordata; class Mammalia; order Primates; family Cercopithecidae; genus Chlorocebus; species Chlorocebus sabaeus. The sequence continues at coordinate 39,613,606 of NC_132914.1, read as the reverse complement.
CTCTGCAGCTGCCGGCCCAGGTGCTAAGCACCTCACCGCCCTGCGCCGGCGGCGCTGGCCAGCTGGCCGCTCCCAGTGTGGGGCCCACGGAGCCCGCACCTGCCAGAACTTGCGCTGGCCTGTGAGCACTGTGTGCAGCCCCACTTTGCACCTGCGCCTCTCACTCCACACCTCTCCGCAAGCAGAGGGAGCCGGCTCTGGCCTCGCCGGCTCAGAGAGGGGCTCCCACAGTGCAGTGGCGTGCTGAAGGGCTCCTCAAGTGCTGCCAGAGTGGATGCCAAGGCCGAGGAGGTGCCGAGAGTGAAGGCTGCTGGCACATAGTCACCTCTCAATCCCTCCTCTAAAGAGGACACCCCAACTGCTGTTGGGAATTTGGCCGATGACCACTCTAGTTACTTCTTGCTGGATAGGTGCAATGAAGGGACCCTGCAGTTGTAGTGTCCCCCAGAGGGGAGCTCTCTAGGCCAGTGAAAGTGCCAGTGGGTCGGTCCAGGGGTCCTCGGTGGAAGTTGTTGCGCTCATTTGGGGTTCCATTTGTAAGACCATCTGTGTAGCTTGATGACCTTGATTTTAGAAGAAACAAATTTGACAAGAAGGTTAAAGATACAGGGCCCAAAGGTGAGTAACAGCAAGATGGCTGCCACGGGACCTAGAAAGGGAAGAAGCCATGTTGCCTAACTCCAGAGATTGGTATAAGAATTTGAAAGGCGTTGTCTGATTTCAGAAGCCTTTTCCTGTTAACACCAGGCAGCATCTTAAGCTATCCCTGACTGGTTAGTATAAAAACAACACTCTTCCCCTAAGAAGGTGCAGAGTCCTCCTTTCTCAGCAGTGAGGAGGTCTAGCCCTCAGCAGTTTTGGAGAGTCACTGCTGCTAAAGAGTCTGTTTGAGATTGTAAAACAAGGATAGATGTCGTTATTTCTTGCAAACTGTTTGAGAAATCCTTTGAGTGTGGTAGTACGATAATGAAGTAGATAAACCAGCTATCCCAGTTCCTGTAGCAGTAGCCATTCCTAACCCTATAAGTAGGGGTACTAGTTGTATGGCTGTGCTGACGGACTTAAGCTTTGAGGGGTACTGATAAGGTGTGATTTCCCGGGGCAATATTAATGTTGGGACTTAGAAAGACTAAAGTGCAGGTGCCTGTCCAGTTAGTGGGGAGGCAGATATAGGTCGATGTTCCACATAAGAATATACCTTGGCTGGGTAGATAGAACTGGTTATGTATGTTAAAAAGGTGTGTGAGTTTGTTATTTTCATTTTGCCGTCCTCCTAGAGTACTTGCCAAGGTAGCTCTGGTGAGTGGCTGGAAAGGGGTGTTGGGAGCAAACTGAGTGGCTCCCTGTGTTCTGTTTTCCTATTGGAGAAAAAAACATTTTGTATCTACTAGGAACTTTCGAGAGAGTGATTGAAAGAGGGGATAAGAAGGCATTCACTAGTGGTGGGGACACTGCTGCAGGGGGTCCAAGGGTGAATAGTCATGCAGGGAGTATGTTTGCCATTACAAAACCTGGACTATTTGTTAAGCAGGGAGGAGGTGATGATATTGTGGGGCCCTGAGAAGCAGACAAGCCGTCTGAATGGAGCTGTTTGGGTGACTCGAAAGTTACTATGATCAGTTGGGGTTTTTGAAGGAATAGGGTACACTGTTGTTTCTTTACTACTTCCATCTCTTTCTTCTTCTTTGACTTCTTTGTCTCTCTTTTTCTGACTCTGTCTTTCTTTGACTGTCTGTCTCTTCCTCTGTCTCCTTCTCTTTGTCTCTCCTGTTCTTCCTCTCTCTTTCTCTGACTTCCTGTCTCTTTCTCTCTTTCCTTTCTGCTGGTCTTTCCCTGCCTCTGCCAGCCGTGTATGCTGCTGTTCTCCTTTCTCTTTCCCCTTTTTGATGGCTTTGGCAGTATAAGACTGTCACCTTCTTTGGGTTTTGCACTGCACGCAGTAACTCCATGATTTCCTTGTGGTATTTAATGGGGGTTCCTGGAGGTTAGGAATTCCCTTTCTTTCCATATTGCAGCATGGGCATGTAGTTTAGATAACCATACTTGCTGTCTGTATACACATTTATTCTTTTTTCCTTTCCCAGTTCTAAGGCTCGGGTAGGTGCCACTAGTTCTGCTAATTGGGCACTGGTCCCTGGGGGAAGAGGCTTAGTGATGTTCAGGTACGGTTACATCACTAACTATGGCGAGTTCGTGGTCTCGCTGGCTTCAGGAGTGAAACTGCAGACCTTCGCTGTGTTATAGCTCATAGAGGCGGCATGGACCCAAACAGCGAACAGCAGCAAGATTTATTTTAAAGAGTGAAAGAACAAAGCTTCCACAGTGTGGAAGAGGAGTTGCTGCTGGCTGGCCCCGGCAGCCTTCTTTTATTCCCTTATCTGACCCCACCCACATCCTGCTGATTGGTCCATTTTACAGAGAGCTGACCGAGGGTTTTGATAGTGTGCTGATTGTTGCCTTTGTAATCCCTGAGCTAGACACAGAGTGCTGATTGGTGCATTTACAATCCTCTAGCTAGACATAAAAGTGCTCTAAGTACCCACTAGATTCAGGAGCCCAGGTGGCTTCACCTAGTGGATCCCGCACTGGGGCTGCAGGCGGAGCTGCCCACCAGTCCCCAGCCAGGCCTATGCTCCTCAGCCCTTGGGCGGTTGATGGGTCCAGGTGCCATGGAGCAGGGGGTGGTACCCCTCATGGGCTCTGGGGCTGCTGGGAGCTCACTGCGGAGGCAGGGCTCCGACATGGTGGGCTGTAGGTCCTGAGCCCTGTCCCATGGGGAGGCAGCTGAGGCCCGGCGAGAATTCGAGTGCAGCGCCAGCAGGCTGGCACTGCTGGGGGACCTGGCACACCCTCTGCAGCTGCTGGCCCAGGTGCTAAGCCCCTCACTGCCCTGGGCTGGTGGTGCGGGCCAGGCGCTCTGAGTGTGGGGCCCACCGAGCTTGCGCAGGTCAGAACTCACATTGGCCTGTGAGCACGGTTCCCGCCTGCGCCTGCGCCTGTCCCTGTCCCCACACCCCCGCGCAAGTGGAGGGAGCCGGCTCTAGCCTCGGCCAGCCCAGAGGGGGGCTCCCGCAATGCAGTGGCGGGCTGAAGGGCTCCTCAAGCGCTGCCAGATTAGATGCGGTGGCGAGGAGGTGCTGAGTGTGGGGGCTGCTAGCACATTGTCATCTCTCAGTTTGATATTAGCAAAAGTATAGGGCTCTTGGTGTGGCTCAAAGCTTCACAAAATTTAAACTCATTACTGAGTTGTTCAATGTGTTGGTCTTGTTGAATTTAATTCTCATGTCTGTGGCTTTGTCATCTTGCATCAACTTAAAAAAAAGCACAACATTGCCCCGAAGTACAGTTTAATTGTAATACTGCAAGAGGGTCCTTTGAGTTAGAAGCTCCCTGGTGGATATTACCTGAGAACAGGGAGTTTGAGGTGTGCTGTCTAGCTCACATGGTTTCTTGAGACTAACGAAGATCAAGTAGTTTCAGCAACTTCTGCATGTTGGCAACGTGCATATTAACTTTTCTAGTCAAATATTTGTAGGAAGATATTTTTGAAATATGGGGTAGTAAAGATACGAAAATGTTAATAGTGGTGGGTAATTACTTTCATAGGCTTTAAAAAATTTTCTAAATGGTACTTAATAACCTATATTGATTGAAGTATTCATAGAAACACAAATTTTCAAAATTTAATCCTTCTTAAGTTGTAGTAAATAAACAGGATTATCATAAGAGAAGTTATTATCAGTATTTTGATAAAAAATTTCAAGTTTACTCTAGATATCCCTTGATGTAGCGTTTCTCATTCAGGTCTGATTTTAAGACTTATCTGGGGATATTGCTGAAAAATTGAGCTTCTTAGGCCACTTCTCTGGGGGAGGCTTGATTAACTGGATATGGGATAGGATCCTATATCTGTATTTTTGACAAGTGACCTGAGGACCAGGCAGGTTTGGAAAACAACACATAACTGATTTGTAACTTAAAGTACAAGTTGAGGCTGCAAATGGTATTGTTAAATATATGTAATTTTAATTAATTTTATAGAAAAATTGAATTTGTCTTTGAGATTTCCATTTCCATTTTTCACTGTTGTAGAGTTTGACAGGGGATATGGAATAACCTGATTAGTTATCTTCTTAGAACAAGGTACACATTAGGTGTTGATTGTAAATAAATTGTGGATTTGTTGAAATAAAGCTGTGATATCGTCAGTGTCTGAAAGACGGAGATTGTATGTATCTACCTTAAAACGTTTCTTGTGAGTCTAAATGGGTGTGAAAGTGCCTGAATCTGAAAAGAACTCTGTGTTCGTTGTTATTACCATCACTGAGTCTGACTATGTGGTATGAAATCAAAGACTTAAGAAAATACATAGCCATGCTTGAGAGGGTACAAACACAGATTTTCTAATCAAGTCATAAGTTTTACTGATATGTACACATTTTCTTCTCTTTCTGGTTCAGCCTTTTAAATGAAGATATGTAGCCTTTTGTGCTATGCTAGAAAATGGTGTTCCTTTACAGGAAAACAGTTAAAATGTAACTTTTTTCTGTTAAGAAATTCCAACCTTGTTCTTTATGCAGTAGTATACAGAATTACTTAGGCGGCATTTTAAAAACCACCGGTGCCAGACCGTTTCTAGATTCTGATTTAATAGGTCTTGTGTGGCACCCTCTACCAGAGCTGAGAACCTCTGCCTTAGACTGTTGCCATTTGTGAGAGATGTGATCAGATTTTTGCAAATCAGAAATTTCGTAGGCCATTTGATATAAGCATAGTAACTCATAATTGAATTCATAGTGAGAGAAAACAAAGCTGCATAGTGATGAGATAATGAAGTGGCCCAGTTTAGTGACTCACCCTGACTTCATACGTACTTTAGTGCCCAGTGACTTTTAGACTATTATTTTGAAAATAAATCATGATGAAAAACAATTTTTTTGTAATATAAGGTGTTTTCTTTTTTCCTTTTTGGCTCCAACATGCAACCTAACAAGAAAGACCAGACTTGATCCTCCATTTTAGCTTGTATAATGTGGAACCGAGATAATGTAGATAGTGATACTAGGCTGTGAATATCAGCATGATTTCCGGGTTTTTTTGAGGGGAGGGCAGTTCAAGTTTTTTTGTTTTTTTTTTTGTTCGAGACAGAGTCTTGCTCTGTTCAGCCAGGTTGGAGTGAAGTAGCACAATCACAGCTTATTGCAACATCAAACTCCTGGGCTCATGCCATCCTCCCACCTCAGCCTCCCGAGTAGCTGGAACTTACAGGTAAATGCCACCATGTCCAGCTAATTTTTTATTTTTAGAGACGAGGTCTTGTTATGTTGACCAGGCTAGTCTTGAACTCCAGCCTCAAGCAATCCACCTACCTCAGCCTCCCAAAGTGCTGGGATTATAGATGGGAGCCACTGTGCCCATCTATGTATGTGTGTATGCATGTGTGAATATGTATGTATATATACATACACAGAGCAGTGGGGTTGCTGGATCATGGTAGTTCTATTTTCAGTTTTTTGAGGAATCTCTACACTGTTTATTTATAGTGGTTGTAATTTATGTTCCTACTGTCAGTGTATGAGTGTTTCCTTTTCTGTCTTTGCCAGGATTTATTGTTTTTTGCCTTTTTGATAATAACCGTTTTAACTGAGTGAGATGTTATCTCATTGCGGTTTTAATGTGCATTTCCCTGATGATTAGTGATGTTGACCATTTTCGTATACATCTTGGCCATTATGATTTCTTTTTCGGTTTGAAACACCATACAAGTAGTTTGGGTTGAGGATTAATTTAAAAGTATTTAAAGATCTTTTCCCTTTCTGCTAGCATTTGTGGCATTTTTATTATGTTTGAGGATAAGGAAATATTTTGTTTGTCCCAAAGGGATTTTGTTCTAGGGGTATATGTGTAGCCTATGAAGAAAATTTTAGAAGATATATTTATCTGTGTTATCTGAGGAGGGGATTTTAATATATCAGGAGAATTTCCGATGGAAAAACTCTTTCCCAATCTATAGTATAGTTTACCTTCAAGGTTATAAAGTTCTATTTAAAATAATGGTGCCCTAAGTAAGGGAGAAATCAGTTTTCCAAAATCTTTATCATAGCAATTTGGATTTTCAATTTTATTTGCTTTAAAATAGAACGGTAAGTGACCGTGTTACTGAGTAAATTCCTTGTTAGTTCCAAACCAAAATACTCACATAGGACTCTTATTTCTGTCTTACTCTGTTAGGTGTAAAGATTTCTCTCTGTGTTACTGGAATCCCTATTGGATGCTGCCCTCTGATGTTTGTGGAATGAACTGCTTTTGGGAAGCGGCTTTTAGGTAGGCACTTAATATTTAATTGGTAGATCAGTGTAGGTAAGGTTAGATAGTTGATAATAAAACCTTTGACTGTAATAGGATGTAAAAATGTTTCTTATGATATTATACAAATAATTTATTTTCTGATTGGGTTTTCCATTTTTCCCATTTTGTAGTTATCACTATTTTTTAGTACATACTGTGTATAAATGCTTTAAATTTTCTTAGATGTTAAGATAAGCCACTGTTCTTAAGAAAATTTATGATCTAACTTTTGGAAACAGTTGTTAAAATGATGAACTGGGATAAAAATAGGCTTCTACTGATGTTTACAGATCTATATATTACCATCTATAATATATAATTATATATGATATAAATAATATATATAAGGCACATATCTAAATTAAAGCTGGTATACTGTAGTGGATAGGGAGAACTGGAGAAGGATTATATTAGTTATTAGTAGAGAGGTTGAATATTGGGGAATAGGAGGATAAAGATAAGTATTTAATGGAGGAGCAAACGGAGGAGCAGCTTCTGGCTACTACTTCCTTTAATATTTATTGACCTTTTAAGTTACTGACTAGTTTAGCTTTATTTGCTTCTCTGGATAATGAAGGTATTGGGTTGCCTGACCTCTTAGGTCCTTTCCTGCTCTTATCTTCAGTGAAAGAAACAAGTATTGATAAGAATAGGATAAGGCAGTGACTCTCAGACTGTCTCCTTGATACAGTGGCAGAGGGGAGTGGGACAAAGGGTTGAAATGCTCTTCCCAAGAGTAAAATTTATTTGAAGAGTATCTACTTTTACTGCATCTTTATGATTCATTTAAATAGTCTAGGCTGGGTATGGTGGCTCATGCCTGTAATCTCAGCATTTTGGGAGACTGAGGTGGGAGTATTGCTTGAACCCAGGAGTTCAAGACCACCCAGGCAACAAAAGCAAGACCCTGTCTCTAAAATTTAAAAAATTTTTTTTTTAATTTTAAAAATTAGCCAGGCATGTTGGCATGTGGGCTCAGGTGGGAGGATTGCTTGAGCCCTGGAGGTTGAGATTGCAGTGAACTGTGATCATGCCACTGCACTTCAGCCCAGAGCAAGACCCTGTCTCAAAAAAACAAATAAAATAAATATTAATTCTCATTATATTTGCAACATGCTGTGCTAGGTGGTAAGCACCAGACTTTTGGGTCAGGTTAACGTGGTTCCATCCTTCTGGAGGATGGAGTTTACATTCTGGTGGGAGTTTCACACTAGTAAACCTGAAATTACAATACAGTGTGACAAGTTGTTGCTGTGATGAGTCATCTTAAGGCATCAGGGAAGACTTCCTGGAGGTAGTGACTAGATAATGATCTGGAAATTAGCTAATTTCAAGGACAGTAGGTGAAGTGTTTCAGATAGGAAGAACTTCATTTTTAAAAACTCTTAATTAAAAAATTTATTTTTAATTGACAATAATTGTAGGAATTTATGGGGCATAAAGCAATGTTTTGGTGTCTGTATACATTGTGGACTGATTATATCAAGCTCATTAACATATTTATCATCTTACATATTTATCTTTTTATAATGGGCACATTTGAAACCTGTTCTCTTAGCAGTTTTGAAATAAACATAATTATCTGTAGTCACCTTGCTGTGCAGTAGATCTTGAGAACTTATTCTTTCTGACTGGAAGTTTGTGTTGTATTCTTTGGTCAACATCTTTCCATCACCTACTCTCTCCCACCCCTTCACCTCCAGTGCCTGGTGACCACCATTCTACTCTCTGTAAGAACTGCATTTTAAATATCTATTAATTGTACATATTTGTAAATTCTTGCATTCTCAATACAGTGTGCATCCCATGAAGAGCTGGAAGGGAATAGGTTCAAATCAGATAGTTTAATTATATCCTGTTGCTGTGGAAGAGATTGGGTGATTGAAATTATAATATGAGCCAAGTGATAATATTCCAATTTTTAAAAATTAACTTTTAAAGATAATCTAACCTTTCAGTTTGGTTGTAATTTTAGATAATTGAAGCTTTTTATGTTTTCATTCTTATGAATATTTGCAAATGAATATAGTATTGACAAGAGCCACTTTGCCTTGCCACATAATTCCACTAGCTCAAAGCTGGGTAAACTTGAAAACTTCAGCATACTCTGATTTATACAACCCAGACCTTTTTGTAAATTACAGGGTGAGTAATAATAGTCTTTCCTCCTTATTGACTGCAGGAATGTCCCAGGGAAATTTACCTAGTCAGAATCCTGGACTCTCTGCTTACCATTCCTTTTGTTTTGGCTCCTCTTACTCATTTTTCTAATGCTCCCAAGTATTCCATGGAATAAATTATATGTGGATGGATACATAATGTTGTAAACCTTGTGCCTGTAACCTAAATTTGAGACTTCAGAAATTATATGCCTTTTCTCTGTTATACTTTCTACCCGTAACGTTGCATCCATTATATCATGCTATTACACACAAAAAAGTAAATATTTTGTGTCATATAATTTTGTAAACTCTCAAACTTAGTTTCTTATTTAGAACTAAGGATTCCCTCACATTTAATCACCCTGTTTCAAATATGCATACAAGCCCAAATGCCATACAACTGCCAAATCATTCTTGCCCTCCATCTCAGTATCTACTTTAATACTGGTAAAGCTTCTTTGGAATCCCCCTTTTGATGTCACATTCTGCCTGGCACCAGGGGGCCCTTAGTTGGGTACCTTACTTTCCCAACTTGAATTATTTGTATAACTTAGATCAAATCTTACCTGGGGGATCATATTCTCCCGATTAATTTATTATACAGTGAATATAAAATAATAAAAAAAAAAAACTGCCTCAACTTCTATTACAAGTGTTTTCATCATTCATATACATCTTGTGTTTTCATCATTCATATACATCATATGCTTTTACATACTTGTGATTCTGGTGGAGACTAATCTTGAATTTTTTTTTTTTTCCTTGAGACAGGATTTCACTGTCTCCCAGGCTGGAGTGCAATGGCATGATCTTGGCTCACTGCAACCACTGCTTTCTGGGCTCAAGCAATTCTCCTGCCTCAGTCTCCTGAGCTGGGACTATAGGCACCTGCCACTGCGCCCGGCTGTTTTTTGTAGAGACGGGGTTTCACCATGTTGCTCAGGCTGGTCTCAAACTCCCGATCTTAGGTGATCCGGCCGCCTCGGCCTCCCAAAATGCTGAAATTACAGGCGTGAGCCACCACCCCCGGCCTAATCTTGAATTCTGAGCTTAAAATTTTAATACTTTTCAGTGTAGTATGGTCTTCATATTTCTCATGTCAATGACATCACACTATTCCATTGCCTCTCAAAGTGCTGGGATTATAGACATGAGCCACTGTGCCTGGCTTTATGGCCTTAAAACAAAATCAAAAATTCCCACAACAGTTTGCTTTCAATCCTCTCTTCCCTTCATCAGCAAGCTTCTTTTAAGAGTACCTACCTGCTGGCTGGAGGGGTGTGGCTCATGCCTGTAATTCCAGCACTTTAGGAGGACAAGGCATGCAGATCACTTGAGGTCAGGAGTTCGAGAACCAGCCTGGTCAAAATGGTGAAACCCCATCTCTACTAAAAATACAAAAATCAGCCAGGCATGGAGGCGCACACCTGTAGTCCAAGCTGCTTGGGAGACTGAGGCCTGAGAATCGCTTGAATCTGGGAGGGAGAGGTTGCAGTGAACCAATATCACATCGCTGCACTCCAGCCTGGGCGAAAGAGTACCTACTGGTTTTACTTCTGGGTTTTGTTTGGTTTGTTCATTTTTTTGAGATGGTCTCACTTGGTTGCCCAGGCTGGAGTGCAGTAGCACCACCAGGGCTCACTGCTGTCTGGACCTCCTGGGCTCAAGTGATTCTCCTGCCTGAGTCCCCTAAGTAGCTGGGACTACAGGTGCATGCCACCATACCCGAATCTTTTTTTTTTTTAATATTAGTCAAGACGAGGTCTCGCTATGTTGCCCAGGCTGGTCATGAACAACTGAGCTCAAGTGATCCTGCTGCCTCGGCTTCCCAAAGTGCTGGGATTACAGACGTGAGCTACCGTGGTCAGCCTTGGTTTTACTTCTTTAAATAAAAAGAACTTCACACCTCAACTATCTACCACCTGACTCTTATTCCCATCACCCCACCTCTGAATTATGGTTTTGGGGCTTAATCTTACTTTTCTTACCCATTTGGCACTGTTTACTACTTCCTTTTTCTGTCAGCTCTGTTAGCCTCTGGCTTTTGAGACCAGACCAGTTACTCAGCTCTTTGATCTCTCTCCTGGACTCCTCTAACTCTGCTTTCTAAATAATCTGCATTTCTTAGGACTCTGCTCTTTTCTCTCCCCATTCCCTGAATAGTTATAGGATAATTTGTTTAACTGATAGCTCCAATTCAGAGTTCTTTTCTGAGAGCCAGACCTGTATTTCCAGTTGCATATTGGTCATTTTTACCTTGCTGATTCAGATGCCTCAGAGACTCATGTTCAAACCTGAACTGATAGTCTAGCTCCTCAGACTTTCCTTCATCTGTGTTTTGTATCATGTTTACAATGGACTTTCTCCACATGTCAGTCTACATTAACTCTTCTTGTCTCCTTTCACAATGTTGCTCCTGGCTACTTCTTCCCTTCTCCCTTAACGGTTGTACTCATCACTTCCCATCACTTCTCAAACGATTGTAGTTTCCTCTCACTGCTCACCTCATCTCCCTTCTCTGCCTCCTCTTGGTTATTGTATTTACCACATCTGTTGTGATTGTGAATCTTCACTTCTAGACCTTTAACTCTGCAGGCTGATACTATGTGGTGTTATCATTTAAGTCCCATGCCTAGCAAGGTGTTTGGGAACCAGTGAGAAACAAATGATTAACAGGATCATTTGGGAAACTTTCCCCAATACCAGGTTAGACTAGGTCACAGTAGGTTAGATGTTTGTGTTGTGAGCCTCTTTAACAATCTCAGTTTTTTCTATTAAAACAATTACCATGCTTTCTTATTGTTTTAAAAATCAGTCTTTTCACAACAGGCTGCAAATTGTGTGAGGTGAAGATTGTGGCTTTCTTGCCTACTCCAGTGCCTATATGAAAGGAGTTCAAATATTTGTTAAAAAGAATGAATTATATCACTAAATTGTGTTTTAAAAATTATCTGGCTATAAGCATGCACCAGCATTGTGTGAGTGTATTTGGGGTCATCATAACCTTAGCATTATTGGGAATTATAATTTTATCACTTATTAAAATGATAGCTTTTTGTTGATTATTTGTTGAATGTATTTCCACATTTATTTATCTTTTTTCTTTTGTTCTGTATATCATCTATTTGATATTGATATTTATTGAATTTTTAATGTTTATTTTATGAACTCTTAGAATAATATATTCGGTTTTGCCATTGATTGCTAATAAGTTTCTAATTTGTTTTTTATTTTACTTTCATTATACAAACTCTAAATTTTAGAATTATCAAAATATAAAAAATATTTTGTTTTAATGTACTAATTTTTCTGTGACTTGAGCTTTTAAAAAAATCAGTTATTTAAAATATTTAATCTTTATGGTGGGAATTGATTTTAGATTTGTGAATTATGTGGTCACAGGTGAATTTAATCTTAGCTGTATTTTGAGTAGTTCATACTAGTTTTAAGAGATATATTTTTACTGGTTATTTAAAATTATATTTTAGAAATTAATACTTATATTTCATGTTGGATTTTTAGATTTTATTTTTTAATACTTTATATACAAATCCTAGAGTTTTTTTTAAGTATTTTGTTTTGAAAGTGTTTTACATGCAACTCATGAAAGTAATTTTGCCCGGTGTGATAATTTAACACAATTCTTTTTTTTTTCTTTCTTTTAGTCCATTATGTGTTGCTGGGAACAACTCTTTTAATAGTAAGAGAAGAAGGTGTTGTTTTTCTTTTTAAGCACAACAGGCTAAGCAAAAAAGCTTTCCATTTTTGTTCAACTGCAGGTTTTTAAAGATAGCTTCATGGCATTTCTCTTTTAGTTTGAGTAGATGGTTATTTGAAATTTGTTTAGTTTGACTTTATATACGTCAATGGGAGTTTTTAGTCTAATTATGTATCTTTTTTTTTTTTTTTTTTTAGACGGAGTCTCACTCTGTTGCCCAGGCTGGAGTGCAGTGGCGTGATCTCGGTTCACTGCAAGCTCCGCCTCCTGGGTTTATGCCATTCTCCTGCCTCAGCCTCCCCTGTAGCTGGGACTACAGGCGCCTGCCATCACGTCTGGCTAATTTTTTGTATTTTTAGTAGAGACAGGGTTTCACTGTGTTAGCCAGGATGGTCTCGATCTCCTGACCTCGTGATCCACCCGCCTCGGCCTCCCAAAGTGCTGGGATTACAGGCTTGAGCCACAGTGCCCGGCCTTATGTATCTTTTTATTTTTTTTATTTTTATTTTTTGAGACGGAGTCTCCCTCTGTCCCCCGCGCTGGAGTGCAGTGGCCAGATCTCAGCTCACTGCAAACTCCGCCTCCCGGGTTTACGCCATCCTCCTGCCTCAGCCTCCCGAGTAGCTGGGACTACAGGCGCCCGCCACCTTGCCCGGCTAGTTTTTTGTATTTTTTAGTAGAGACGGGGTTTCACTGCGTTAGCCAGGATGGTCTCGATCTCCTGACCTCCTGATCTGCCCGTCTCGGCCTCCCAAAGTGCTGGGATTACAGGCTTGAGCCACTGTGCCCGGCCTATGTATCTTTTTAAATAGAGAATACTAATTTAATAATAGGCTATAAGAACATACTGGAGATTATACTGTGAAATAAAACAAAATGGTATTATTATTCCTTTATAGCAGAAATTTGCTTAAAATCAGAAGTTAATTCCTAAGATTTAGAAATTTGTTAACAGTATTTGCATCTAAATTTGTTATGTAAAGCATTCTTTTAAGTTTTTTTAATGATAAACCCCTACCTCCCAACTTTTTACTTTGATAAATTTCAAATATACAAAGGTTACAAGAATAGTACAGTAAGCATACCATACATTTTTCACCTAGATATTTATTACTAACATTTTACCACTTTTCTTTTTCTGCCAAACCATTTGAGAGACAGCAGGCATTATGACACACCCCTAAATATATAGATTCAGCATGTGTCTCCTAAGAACAGGGACATACTTTAATACAGCCATAATTGTCACTTTAAGTTATTTAACATTGTTCATAGAACATATATTCCTATTCCTATTTTCTTATTTTCCTGTTAATGTCCTTTGTATCTTTTCTTCCCCATTCAGGACCCAGCCAAGGACCATACATTGCATTCAACTCAGGCTGAGTTAGTCTCCTTTATTCTAGAACTGTTCCCTAGCCTTTTTTTGGGGTGAGAAGGGGTGCTGTTTTTGGTATCTTTTGTGATATTTTTGTTTTTATTTTGCAGAATGTCCCTTAATTTTGATTTGCTGACTGTCCACTTATTATTAGATTCAGGATTTTTGGCAAGATTACTGCATGGGATACTGTGTTCTTCTTTGGGCATGCTATCAGGAGACTTCTGAAGCCATAAATTTAATATTAAGTTTGATCAAAGGTTAAGGTGATGTTCTCGCATTTCTACACTGTACTAGTACTTTTATCTCCTGTATAATATATGGGGGAAATATTTTGTTAGTATGTAGTTTTAGCATCCACTGATTATTTTTGTCTGGATTATCTGTTACAGTGGTGATTGCAAAATAGTGAATTTTATAATTCTCTAATTTCTTCTGCATTTATTGGTTGGTATTCATCTTTAAAAAAAGAAGAGTTCCCTCTCCTTACACCTTTATTTAATATCATTTTTTGACTGATGCGTTCACTTTGTATTTATTTTTTTGAAACAGAATCTTGCTCTGTTGCCCAGACTGTAGTGCAGGGGCACGATCGCAGATCACTGCAACCTTTGCCTCCTGGGTTCATGCAATTCTCCTGCCTCAGTCTCCCGAGTAGCTGGGACTACAAGTGTGTGCCACCACGCCCGGCTAATTATTGTATTTTTAGTAGAGACGGGGTTTCACCATGTTGGCCAGCCTAATCTCAAACTCTTGACCTCAAATGATTCACGCACTTCGGCCTGTCAAAGTGCTGGGATTACAGGTGTGAGCCACCGTGCCCGGCCAGGGTTCACTTTATAAATTTAATACGCTATCATTCATTACTGTCATACTTTTCATACGCAGGTTATGCCAGCTTTAACCATGGGAGCCCTCAGATATTATCTTTGAATCATCTGAAGAATTTCTTCTAATCGTATATCTGTAGAAAAATAAGTTTGACTTTAAAATCTCCTTTTCTATTTACATTTCTTTAAATCCACATAGACTTTTCTCCTGTTCATATTGTGATCAAAAGAAAGATTTTTGTAGACCCTGGCAAGATTCCGCCATTCAATTGCGGCCAACATAATTTGAATGACTGCTTCCCTATAACTGCTTAGAAGGTTTTAGTTATCACTTCTTATCATGTAGAAGCTTACTTTAGATTTTTTTCCAGTTGCAATTGATTTTCCTGTCTTTCAGGTCTAGGGTTAGGGTGGTTGTCAGAGACACATTTTTACTGTGTTTTTTGTGGTCAGTTTAGGAGTTGAGCCTGTACTGTATATAATACTTTCACTCAAAAGGATCCCAAACAGAAAAGGAAATGTGATGTAGTTGACAGTACTCCTGTAGAAATTGGTGAAAGGAGTGCTGGCAGTGTGACCAAAATGATCCTTGCTAAAATACCTGGGAGGAGTTCCTGAGACTGATTTTTAGAGGGATTTTTTTTTTCTTGAGAAACATTTGGGTATATTATTATTTAAGACATCGCCCAGCACCCAGGCTGGAGTGCACTGTGACATGATCACAGCTCTTTGCAGTCTTGAACTGCTGGACTCAAGCAACCCTCCTGCCTCAGCCTTTGAATAGCTAGGTGTACATGTGTGCACCACCACACCCAGCTAGTTTTTTTGTGTGTGTGGATACTGGGTCTCACTGTGTTACCCAGGCTGGTCTCAAACTCCGGACCTCAAGTTCTCCTCTCGACTTGGCCTCCCAAAGTACTGGAATTACAGGTGTTAGCCACCATACCTGGACTTGAGGCTGTTTTTTCTTAAGGTTTAATATACTTCTTATCTGTGTATGTAGCTGATGCTGTACAAAACAGCGTATGACTATCATGCCTTACTTTTAAAATCTTCTCTTGGCCTTTGACTTTGGGGCAAGATCTAGCTATGGGCCAGTAAAGCAATCTGAGCCCATTAATGATTCTTAAATCATGATGCTGTAAAGAGAAGTAGGATCTGGAGGCAGTCACTAGAAAGATGAGGTAATTTAGAATTCTCTTAAAATTGTTGTGTCTTTATTGCTTAGTTTTTAACTTGTCATTGTGGCTTCCACTGTTTTTGAGATGAACTGGATTCATGTCCCCGCTTTATAGACGTAGAAAGCGTAGATAGTCTCCCCTCCACCGATAGTTTAAGTATCCCCTCCGTCATTAGTTTCAGTGTTATGAACTGATGGGCTCAGCACAAAAGAGGGCAAAGGATAGAGGGTACAAACAAGGGAAGAGACATTGCTTGTTTCAAATTACTGTCAACGGAAGATAATAGCTTTAAAAAGACCCAAGCTGGCCAGGCGTGCTGGCTCATGCCTATAATCCCAGCACTTTGGGAGGCTGAGGTGGGAGGATCCCTTGAGGCCAGGAGTTCGAGGCTAGTCTGGGCAACATAGTGAGACCCCATCTCTACAAAAAATAAAAAAAAAAAAAATTAGTTGGACATGTTGCACGTCTGTGGTCCCAGCTACTTGGGAGGCTGAGATGGGAAGATGGCTTGAGCCTGGGAGGTTGAGGCTGCAGTTAGCTATGAATGCGCCACTGCACTCCATCGTAGGTGATAGAGTGAGGAGACCCTGTCTCTAAAAAGAAGAAAAAAAAGTAAAAAGACCGAAGCTTATGCTAACACCAGACATGTGAAAGAAGTGGCACAGCAGAAGCAAGAGGTATTAAAGGTTACTTAAGCCTGTTGGTATACACTGCTGCTCTGTGTTAGAAGTAGATTCTAAAGACGTACTAGTGTTCAACTAGCATGTTTTAGACCATCTTAGAAGTGTTTACATCTTGCTGGGTATTTGGTAAATGGGACTGAATGTGTATTATTAATGTGAAGGAAATTTTTTCTTGTAGTCAGCATGGTTTAAGATTGGATGTAATACTGAAATATTTATGGATGAAATTATGACTGGGTTTGCTTTACAGTGAACTGTTGGTTGGTGAGAGGTGGTATGGGGAGAGGTTTCAGATGAAGTAAGAATGTTTTCAAGGTTTTTTTTTTTTAATAACAATGTTTTCAAAAAATTGAATGAAAGACCTCAAATCAACCTTTCTCAGTAGGTTCCTTGAGAGAATTAAGCTCCAATTTCCTAAGGCATCTAATGTGAGTAATGAATTAATTTATTTACTGGCAGCCACAATGGTACTAGTTTTGTATTCTTGGGAGAATTGAGAAAGTAGTCATTTTTTGTGTGTTCTGTAGTTTGAAAGGAGGAAAATTGGTGAGAAGAGCTGGTTGAGAGTGTGGAAATACATGATTGATTCAACATTTTAAAAATGTTTTGTAATTTGACCTTTGTCCTTTACTTATTTTTTAAATAAATACGTTATTTTTTTTCGAGACAGGATCTTGCTCTGTCTGAAGTAAAGTGGCACAATTACAGCTCACTGCAGCTTCTATCTTCTGGGCTCAAAATATCCTCCCATGTCAGCCTCCTGAGTAGCTGGGGCTACAGGCGCATGCCACCACTCCTGGCTAATTTTTGTATTTTTTGTAGGGATGAGATCTCAGTATGTTGCCTAGGCTGGTCTTGAACTCCTGGCCTGAAGTGACACTTCTGCCTTGGCCTCTCAAAGCTCTGGGATTGCAGACTTGGCCTCATTTGTTTTATAAATACAAATTTTGAACTTCAGTTTTTCTTTCTTTCTTTTTTTTCCCTTCCTTCTCTCCCTTTCCCCTTTCCTTTCTTTTTCCATCCTCATCCTTTCTTTCTTCTCTGTCTTTCACAGGGTCTGGCTCTGTTGCCCACGCTGGAGTGTAGTGATGTAGTCATAGCTTACTGCAGCATTGAACTCTTGGTTTCAAGTGATCCTCCTGCCTTAGCTTCCCAAGTAGCTGGGACTAAAGGCGTGAGTCACCACATCTGTCCTTGAACTTCACTTTTTGAACATGATGGAAGTACCATGTTGTAAACATATACTAAAACTGTTGGAAAATGTGGTTTTCTTTCCAATTAGGTACAGTCTGAAAATACAGCCTGTTGAGAAAATGCATCTAGCTGTAGTTGCCTGTGGTGAAAGACTGGAAGAAACTATGACCATGTTGAAGTCAGCTATCATTTTCAGCATGAAACCTCTTCAATTCCATATTTTTGCTGAAGATCAGCTACATCATAGCTTTAAAGACAGAGTAAGTATTTGAGACGTAGTCAAGGTTGTAGAGTTGAATATTTAATAATATACTATAATAGAATGTTGTTGTAATAGTCTGTTTTCACATTGCTAGAAAGAACTACCTGAGACTTGGTAATTTATAAAGAAAAGAAGTTTAATTGACTCACAGTTCAGCATTGCTGGAGAGGCCTCAGGAAACTTAGAGTCATGGCAGAAGGCAAAGGGGAAAGTAAGGCATGTCTTACATGGCAGCAGAAGAGAGAGAAAGAGAAAGAACACCACACTTTTAAACCATCAGATCTCATGAGAACTGATGGTTATCACGAGAACAGTAAGGGGGAAACAGCCCTCATGATCAAATCATCTCCCACTAGGTCCTTCCCTCGACACGTGGGAATTACAGTTCGAGATGAGATTTGAGTGGCAACGCAGAGCTATACCATATCAGTTGTTTTATTTCTTCACTGCACAAAAATATTTGTTCTGTAACACCACCCTTTTAAAGTGGGGAGTGCTTCTTGAACCACTTCCATCTGAGTCCAGATCTAAGGTGAAAGAGGAAGGTTTATTTTTGAACGGCAGTGGGCTACTTAAAAGTAAGTTCTTGGTGAAACATGGAGGTTTTATTTTAGTGACTCTAGTTCCAGGATGCTTTGACTAAGAAGTTCTATGATTTATTTTGTCTGTATCCTTTCCTTGGGAGTGCCTGAATCAGAGCTTATATAAAGGTTTTAATCCTGTTTTGAGAGGAGAGAATTCTTGATTAATAATATGGCGGGAAGTGGCTTCTGGTTCTGATAAGTAAGTTATTTATTTTGGTTTTGTATTAGTTAAAATCAATTTGGCAACAGTGGCAGAACACCCAAAATAACAGTGGCTTAAACAGGATTTAAGTTTATTTCTCTCTCCCATGAAAGTAGGTTGTCTGGATTATATGGCAGTTCTTTATCTTCAGATACTCTGGCTTCGTCTGACTGTGGCTAAGCCATTTTCAACATGAGGCTTCTGCTTGATGGTCCATGATGACTACTCGGACTCCAACCAATGCACCCATATTCTATTCAACATGAGGACAGGGAGTGAAAAATGGCAGTATCCTTCTCTTAAGGGTACTTTCTAGAAGTCATTGTGACGTTTCTGCCAGTATCCCATTGGTCTGAATTTAGTCATATGACCATACCTAGCTGTTACAATGGAATATATACTCTTTAATCAGGTCAGCCTTGTAACTTCCTTAACAACAACAACAACAAAATATTACTAAACAATAAGAGAACAGATACAGGCAGAAGAAAACATATAAGAAAAAGAAAATTCACCTGAAATCTCACTACCTTTTGTTCTGAGATGGTGGTAAAGGTGATGCTAATGATCATTCATTCATATTTTTGTTCTCCTCCCTCTCCATCGTCTGTTTACATCTATCTACTTAAGCTTTTAAATTCATTTGGATTTTTATGCTTGGTCTAACTGTAAAAAATATATTTGATGTTTTTTCAGGTTAAATCAGTTCATTTTGCATATTTAGTGCACAAATACTAGTTATGAGCTCAGATCTTTTAGTTTTCTGCCAAAAACGTCTATACCTTTTAGTTTTTGGCAGAAAACTAAAAGGTATAAAAGTTTTCTTACTGTTTAAGTGGTATATGAAAGTATACCTTTTTACTTATTGTTTAAAAATATTTTTAGTGTCTATATTTTTGTTAGATAATTTTGTGAACTTGGTCTCTATCTGGATTGTTTTTTAAAATATTGAGGAATTAATCTTGTCCTAGGGGTTAAGAGAATAATAATAGACTGCTGCCAATTATGGAAATCTTTGAAAATGTAATAGAGAAGTAAAACATTTATTGCATTATCTTAGATGCAGCCTCTGTGTTGTGTTTACAACTGGCTGAATTGTTTGTGTAACGTATACTATATTTTTAAACTTAGTTTTCCTTTGACTGTAATCATCACTGAGAATGTTTGGTTTTGCTTTTGATGAAAGTATATCAAATATTTTATGGAACATGCTTTTAGTACATGAAAGAACACTGTTATATGTTAAAGTGACTAAGATTTTATTTTGAAGTTGGTATTGAAAAGATCTTTAAGTGATTAATAAGTGGAGCCAGGAAATTACAGTGCTAGTATTTTAAAATAATTTGTAGATAGCTGGGTGTGGTGGTGTGCACCCGTAGTCCCAGCTACTTGAGAGGCCTGAGGTGGGAGGACCACCCGAGCCTGGGAAGTCAAGGCTGCAGTGAACCATAATCATGTTACTGCACTTCAGCCCAGCCTGGGTGACAGAGTGAGACCCTGTCTCAAAAAAATAATAAAATAAAATAAATAAAATAAAATAATCAGAGACACCAAAGCAGAGTGTTGGAAGTAAAGGCATTCCCTTAAACTATGTTGGAAGATACTGTTTTTAAAATGACTTAAACACAATCATAATTCAAAAGAGATCATATTCAGCCTGTACATAAACTACTTAGTTTTTCCCCCCATAGATTGTTTCTTACTGCTCTTTAGGAAATTTGAATCAGTAATTCTGTTGAAATAAGAATGAGAGATATTACTTAAACTGAATTTGAAACAATTCAGTATCTTGAAATCCATTTAGGGTACTAAGTGTAAACATGTTCATCATAGATTTTCAGATATATTTTGCTTTTTGTAGTATTTTTTTTTTTTTTTTTTTTGAGACGGAGTCTCGCTCTGTCGCCCAGGCTGGAGTGCAGTGGCCGGATCTCGGCTCACTGCAAGCTCCGCCTCCCGGGTTCACGCCATTCTCCTACCTCAGCCTCTCGAGTAGCTGGGACTACAGGCGCCCGCCACTGCGCCCGGCTAATTTTTTTCTATTTTTTAATAGAGACGGGGTTTCACCATGGTCTCGATCTCCTGACCTTGTGATCCGCCCGCCTCGGCCTCCCAAAGTGCTGGGATTACAGGCGTGAGCCACCGCGCCCGGCCATGTAGTATTTTTTTAAAAATTGGCATTGGCTATGTATTTATCAGAATATTTTATTATCAGAAATATTCAGGCATATTAAAGCTATGAATTGATGGACAAATTTTTTAACTAGTTTCACATTTGGTGTGACTTTTAATGGAAGCATCTGTCATATATAGTGGTAATAAAATTAGTGCTTAATTTTTCTGATTTTAGCTTGTTAATGGGTTAAGAGAATTTATACATTAGGTAAAGCTGAGGAAGACAAATTTGCAAGGGTCTTTCACCTTTCTGATTTGGGGAGTTGGACCCTGATAACTTTCATTATGCTTCAGATCTTAATGGTGAAGTCTTTCCAGGATCTTATTTTGATTTTTAGATTTTAAATGAAAACAAATACCATAGTAGAACAGAAGAATCTTTCCCTTAATTTTACAGCATAAAATGTATATTATCTTAATTTTTAGCTGTTTTGTTTTATAATCTGTTGTTTTATGATTTTGCAGAGAAAATTCAGGGTGAAACTATACTGGTTTTTTGTTTTTTAATTGTTTTAGCTTGACAGCTGGTCATTTCTACAAACATTTAATTATACATTATACCCCATAACCTTTCCAAGTGAGAATGCAGCAGAGTGGAAAAAACTCTTTAAACCATGTGCTTCACAGAGATTGTTCTTGCCGGTAAGTGTTTTCCCCTGGTGTCCTTTTTTTTTTTTTTTAAATTTGAACCTCACTTTTACACATATGAGTCTCTGAAGAGTTACATATAATTCCAGTTAAATAATTAAATTAATAAATAGAAATCAGTACGGGTACTATTTGCCTTTTGAACATGAAAAAATATTCCTATGGAACAAGTAAAATAAAAACCCTGTTAAGAATGAAAAATTTTTAGTAATTTCTGTTGAGATACCAGTTTAATATATTCAGTTGTATGGAACTCTTTTATCTATAAGAAGCAATACAGGTTGCCAGGTCTTAATGGAGCCAAGTCTGTTGCCAGCAGAAGTGCAGTGGCGTTATCACCTTCAACTTGTAGGCAGCATTTCGAGTTTGAGAAATGAGATAGAGTGCATCATTAAATAGCAATTTGTGTCTTATACCAAGCCAATTTATCTATTGTAACTGATACTTAAACAGAAACAAATTTAAGGCATATGAACTCAAAGGGAAAATGGAAACTATTTATTCAGTGGGGCTGTTCTTTGGTAGTGTTCTATGGTAATACACCTTGATTTTGTTTTTTTTTTATATACAAATGTTCTGAAGCAAGGTTACGTCTTTAATTTTGATTTGATTTTACCCAGTTTTAAAATTCATAGTTGTTTAGATTATTATGATACTTAAATACTTACAGTTTTGCAGCTTAAACACATAGAGAATACTTATGGTAGAAATATTGAATTTAAGAAGCACACAAGTTTCCAGAAAGTATATAAACTATGGGGAAGAACCTTCAGTTACTTCTTATTGCTAAGTGGATAAAGGCAATCCCTAGCTTATTAAGAAAATGGTTTATTGAATCCAGGATATCTGTAAGATTAAGTTATAATATTGATAAGTCTGCCTAAGCAGTATCTTTGTTACTCTGCCTTAAAAAGTTGTATCCTAGGATCTTTCTCTTCCCTTTTAAAAAGCACACAAATAAGGGATTAAGGTTGGTTGAAAAAATATGTTTTAGATACTTCATGTAGGTTTTATTTTAAGTAAGTTTTATATTGAATGATTGCAGTGTCATTTAATTAATGTGTGAGTGCCTAGTATTTGTCAGTCATCTATATTGAAATGCTGGGTATGTAGGAATGAATAGAATACACAGGTTTCCTGTTTTCATAGAGCTTGTTATCTGATGTGGGAGACAGACATTAAATAATCACACAAATGTATTGAAAAAACAATAAGAGATGAAAGAAAGACGTGAGGTTATGGCCATTTCTCTGCCATTTTGTTATGGTACTTTATTAATACTTAGAACCATGGCACTTTGTTAGCACTTTATTAACAAGTTTATTATTGATGATGTTATATGAAATTTGCCAGATCATTTAATGATGTAATCTAGTTAAATCCCTAAATGGAATTTTAAGTACAAGAACTACTTGAAACCTGTCAAATTGACCTCATACTTTACTGTTACTTCTAATCTTTTTAACCAGATTTAAGTAAATTGGTGCTTTATTTTTTTATAGTGATAAACTTTTTTGCTGAGCTTTTCTTCCTTTAAAATAGATGCATGAAAAGAACTAATGTAAACTGTACCAATGCCTTCTTCACCTGAAAGGAATCAGAACTATATATAGGTGATTATTATTTAACCATATGTCTGATTTCCAGCTGGCTCCCAGCATTGAACTTGAAGCTTTATGCAGGTTCTTCCTACTCTGCTAACAATATAGTAATCTGTAAACAGATGTGACACAAATGTAGAATGTTGCTATTAAAAACAATTCTCACTTCACCACCCCTCAAAAAAGTGAGACAGACATACAGATTCCATCCCCTCACACACACCTTTTTTTTTTTTTTTTGAGACAAAGTCTTGCTCTGTTGCCTAGCCTGGAGTGCACTGGCGCAGTCTCAGCTCACTGCAACCTCTGCCTCTCGGACTAAAGCGGTTCTCCTGCCTCAGCCTCCTGAGTAGCTGGGATTACAGGCATGTGCCACCGCACCTGGCTAATTTTTGTATTTTCAGTAGAGACAGGGTTTTGCCATGTTGGCCAGGCTGGTCTCGAACTCCTGACCTCAGGTAATCTGCCTGCCTCAGCCTCCCAGAGTGCTGGGATTACAGGTGTGAGCCACCATGCCTGGCCACAGATTCCCTTTTAGTTGAGGTCTTTGACCAAGTGTACTTTCCCTACTCAGGCCCTGCAGTCAACCATCAGTTTTTTTTCCCCAGCCTGATGTTAAATCCGCTGATAGATAAGGGAGGAATGAGGTGATTTCAGCCTAGTAGCTGCTCATGAAGGTGATGGCTTTAGTTGCAGGAGGAAGTAGCAGCTTTGAAAAGTAGCAGAACTAGGATCAAGCTCCTATTATATTCTTAACTAAAAAGGTTTAGATTCACCTATTTATTGAATCTTACTAATAGACCAGGATAGGCAGTAAATTTAAATTTGTAGGAGTCAGAATCTAAAGTTCATGGGTAAGGCAGAAATGAAAAATTATCCTTGGTTGGGCGCAGTGACTCGCGCCTGTAACCCCAGCACTTGGGGGAGGCCAAGGTGGGTGAATCACTTGAGGTCAGGAATTTAAGACCAGCTTGACCAACATGGTGAAACCCCGTCTCTACTAAAAATACAAAAAATTAGCCGGGTGTGGTGGTGCATGCCTGTAGTCCTAGTTCCTCAGGAGGCTGAGGTAGGAGAATGGCTAGAACCCAGGAGGTGGAGGTTGCAGTGAGTTGAGATTGCGCTACCGCACTCCAGCCTGGGTGACAGAGTGAGACTCTGTCTCAAAAAATAAAAAATAAATAAATAAAATAAATAATAATTATTCTTAAAGTTCGCCAGGGAAGTCTCAAAAAATAAAAAATAAATAAATAAAATAAATAATAATTATCCTTAAAGTTCGCCAGGGAAGTCATATGTTGGAGATTTATCTCTTAGAAAGTGCAACATAGCCGGTCTTTCTTCTGAGTCAAGCCTTTACCCTTGCTAGGTACACATTTTGTTTTGATTCATTGGGAGACAGCCTGGAAATAAGAGCATGGACTCTGAATCTGGGTTGTCTGGGTTCCAGTTTGGCTCTACCACTTACTAGTTGAAACTGAAATGATGTAAAGATGCCAGTGTTACAGGCCAAGGGGAATAAGTTCAGAAGATCTTTATTTGTATTGGTTTATTTCTGTATTTATCTCAGGAAATTAGGATTCAAGATGTAAATTTACCTAAGCTAATATTATTGTCCATTATGAAAAACATTTCCTCCCTGATCTTTGAAGATTTGGTATTCTCTCAGTTTTTATAATTGAGTATTTGTTTTGGTTTGCTTTTATATTTTCTCAATTTTTATAATTCTCTAAATTTTTATAATTGAGTGTTTGTTTTATATTCTCTCAATTTTTTATTCTCTCAATTTTATATTCTCTCAATTTTTGTAATTGAGTATTTGTTTTGGTTTGTTTTTATATCTTCTCTGAAAGTTAATGTGAAGGTTAGCATAGTATCTTTATATATATGCTATTGTTAAAAATGACAGATTTAGGAAAGATTACCTTAAAATAATATAAATTAGCTAATCTCTTAGGTGTATCTTATACAATTAGAGGTGCTTTTATGTTTCTTTTTAAAATAGAATTATAGTTAATCATTCAAATATCTCTCCTTGTAGTTAATCCTGAAAGAAGTTGACTCACTATTGTATGTCGACACTGATATCCTTTTTTTACGACCAGTTGATGATATTTGGTCTTTACTAAAGAAATTTAATTCTACACAAATTGCTGCAATGGCACCAGAACATGAGGAACCTCGAATAGGATGGTATAATCGCTTTGCTAGGCATCCATACTATGGAAAAACTGGAGTAAACTCTGGAGTTATGTTGATGAATATGACTCGAATGAGAAGGAAGTATTTCAAGGTAAGTCACTAATACGGGTAGTTAACATTTCTCTAAAAACCTTCTAAATTGTTGGCTTTTCAATTTAGTTTTTAATTGATAAAGAATTTTTCTATTTAGAGTAATCTAGAATATTAGAGGAATCTAGATATCTAGATTTATCTAGAAGTGTGTTCATATTATTCTGTTTAACAGCATTACAATAGGTCAAACCAGTTGATATGACAATGAAGTAAAATAACAGTGCACTAAGTCGTGAACATCGTCTCCTTAGATTGCCATTCCAGGAAGCAGATGTTATTTTGTAGTTGTACATTCATAGAATACATAGAATCTAAATTATGATATACCTTAGGGACAACATGGAGTTGCAGTTAAGAGCATAGACTCTGCAACCTGTTTGTTCTCAACCTGTAAAATGGAAATGATAGCACTACCAATGTCTTGGGACTTTTGGGAGGAGTAAATGAGTTAGAACAGTGGCTGACACATAGTAAATGTTATCTATTATGGTGTTATTGGAAGTTAACCTTTAAAAATTCCTGCATGTTTCCAGTATTTCAAATTGTGGGGTCAGTAGAAAAGTCAGACTATTTAAATTCTCTGAGTGTGCATTTAGATGACATCAGTATGTGCTACCGTTTACCAGTTTTATGTAGATTAGTTTTATATGTAAATTGCAAGTCACTGTAGTTTGCTTGCTCTGGAATCAAACTGGCTTTCTGTGTAGCTTGGCCTCTTGTGCAGTACTTAACTACTAGCCATTTAGTTAACTTTCAAGTATAAGTTCTCTCAGCTGAATAAGATAATAAACAGACTTAACTAAGTTAATTTAAAAGAGATCTGTTGAAAATTCTTAGTAGATCCTGGCATGAAGTAAGCAGTAAAATGTTAGCTAAAAACAGTGACTTCTGAGCAAACACTATTCCCTCTAGGAGTATAGACTTACTGTTTATTCCTTTATGTCTCATTAGGACTCAGTTAAACATTAAGGGATATCATGTCTTTTATGGTATATGTGTACATTTATATGTATATATTTTTGTCATGTATTTTTGATATGGTATCTGGTGGGTTGGAATTTATTCTTCCTACATGTCTGATTTAAGCCTTTGCCTCATTTGGAACTGTTTCCTCTTACCTTTGGTATAGGCAGCAGTACTGCTGTAGCCATTACCATATGCCAACACTTCAGTCTTAGAAGTCTGACAGCTATTACTGGTCACTGTTCTATTCTGTTGATCTGGTAAACTTAGTTTTTTTTTTAGCCTTCCCTTTTCCGAACCTTTTTAAAATCCTGTTTTAAATTTAGTTTTGTCTCCCACAACTGATTGCATTAATAAGCCCATAATAAGCCCAGTGTTAGGTAACCTCTGCTCTTGTTTAACGGAGAACATCTCTCTTTGGTTACCAAGTTTGTTGTTATATCTTGAATTTTTAAATTTCATGTACTGTAAAGTTGTACTAAATATAACAAAACTAGGATAGTAACATGATTGTTATTTTCTGATTGTTAGACTATGCACAGTGATCTTATACCAGAAGATGGTGCTATAAGATTATCTGCAAAAAAATAATGTGACTTCTCAATAACTGCGTTTGAAATTTATGAAATTAATAGAAGTTTAGTGTTGCAAAGAACTATAGAGATAATATAACACCCTTTGATTACAACTTAAAAATAGCTATATAGTTCAAATCCATTGTTTTTAAAATTATTTTATTCTTATTTTACTTTTTTGTAGAGAACAGTCTCTACAAAAAAAAGAGTTGCCCAGGCTGGTCTTTAACTCCTGGCCTCAAGTGATCCTCCCGTGCTGGGGTTATAGGCATGAACCACTGCGCTTGGCCAGATTTACTGTTTTTTTACTTACCTATTACTTATTTAAATATCATTCATAAATACTTTAATAGTTTCTCCCTTTCCCTTTTTCTTTTTTTTTTCTCTGACATGTTCTAAACTACCTAGAGATGTAGTTATGGGGGTTGGAATAATTTCTAAACTTTCAAACCTTTTTTTCTTCTGCACATTACTGACTGTGAAAAAAAATACAAGATGATTGGTTGTACATTAATTCAGCAGGTATAATTTACTTCACACCTACTATTCCTATGTTACAAACAACCCTATTCTTGCTCCTTGGAACATACTCAGATTTGCTTCGTTTTCAAATATTATTATACTTAGGATTGTCGAGATGGTCCTACAAAATTTATTGATTTTTAATTCCTTTTCTCATATATTTTTATTTTTCTTGATCTCTATGTCTATAGCAAACATTGTCTTGGTTTTTTTCCTGCCATCTACAGTTTCTAGCACAGGTCTTAAATTTTAGAAATTTAGCAATATAACTGAGTTACTTATAATCGCTTTCCAAACTGTTTTTTTTTTTTTTTTTTTTTTTTTTTGAGACGGAGTCTCGCTCTGTCGCCCAGGCTGGAGTGCAGTGGCCGGATCTCGGCTCACTGCAAGCTCCGCCTCCCGGGTTTACGCCATTCTCCTGCCTCAGCCTCCCGAGTAGCTGGGACTACAGGTGCCCGCCACCTCGCCCGGCTAGTTTTTTTGTATTTTTTAGTAGAGACGGGGTCCAAACTGTTTTATACAGATTCGTGACTATTGCTTCATGGTTCTTAACCCATGTACAGCCACAATACAAATTTAGGACACAGGTCTTAGTTTAAGTTATTTATTTGTTTTGCTGTCACCTGGTTCTTACCACTCATGGCTGTTCATTTCCAACCTGATGTATTACAGTTATGTATATTAAAAAGTTAAAATAGGACCAGGTGTGGTGGCTCAACGCCTGTAATTCCAAAACTTTGGAAGGCCGAGGTGGGCAGATCACTTGAGGCCAGGAGTGTGAGACCAGTCTGACCAACACGGTGAAACGCCATCTCTACTAAAAATAGAAAAAATTAGCTGTGCATAGTGGTGCATGCCTGTATTCCCAGCTACTTGGGAGGCTGGGACAGAATCACTTGAACCAGGGAGCAGTGAGCTGATATCACGCCACTGCACTCCAGCCTGAGTGACAGAGCTGCAGTGTGAGTGAGACTCTTTGTCTCAAAAGAAAAAAAAAAAAATTTACATTCAAATACTTTAATAATTAATTATTTAATTAAATATTTTAATTTAAAATTAATTAAAAAATTCTTTTTAAAAAGCATATAATTTTTAATCTCATAATTGTATATTTGTTAGGCAATGAATAACATTGATTAAATGATTATGTTCTATTTTGCATAATCATATTTGCAGTGTTGAATCCCTATTAGGGTATTTATTTTCTCTCCTTCTGAAAAATGTATTACTGTATTTCTTAACCTTTTCCTGTTTATTAGAGAAAAACCAAAGAGTATAAATTAGACATGGTGGGAATCTTTTCTTTGTTTACTTTGCCCTTTTCAAATGTCTGTATATTACTTTGTATTTTTTTTTGTCTGTTTGCTCCACCTACTGAGGGCAGGATGTGTCTTTTGTACAGCTTTTTATTAAGAATATTTAGCATGGTGTCTGACATAAAGTAGCAACTTGATAGATAATTGCTAGCAAAGGAGAGTCAGATGAAGGTTTTAGAAACTAGGCCATGAATGAATTATTGAAAAATACTGGAAAAGAGAACACTTTGTGTGAAGTAGTTACAGTGTTTTTACATATTTGTAAGATGTATGTGATAGAAGACTTTTCTTGTGTTAGTACATAGCTTATGAGAGCAGAATAATAACAACGTACATCTTGCCAAAGGACTTTTTAAAGTGAAGTAACTAGTCTTTGGGAATTGATGAGTTCCCACTTTTTTGTTGGATGCTCTTTAATTTTATATGTATGTATAGGACAGGCTGATAATGATAGTCCATTCATTTTCAAAGCATGCTTAATTTAAAAAATGAAACTAATTGATCTTAATGTAACATACATGTATTTGGTCATAGGTTTGCTAAATTTTGGAAAATTAGAACATTTTCTGTTTTAAATGTTATGAAACTAAATTATGTTTATAAATATTCAAAAAATTAATTGTAGAATAAAAAGACAGATTTCCTCTTGACATATCTCTCCACACTTTCATGCCTCCACCCAGAGTGACACTATAAACTTGGCTGTGTGTTCTTTGGACCTTTTAAAAAGTGTATTTTGAGGCTGGGTGCAGTGGCTCATGCGTGTAATCCCAGCACTTTGGGAGGCCGAGGCAGGTGGATCACTTGAGGTCAGGAGTTCGAGACCAGCCTGGCTAATATGGTGAAACCCCATCTCTACTAAAAACACAAAAATTAGCCAGACATGGTGGCAGGTGCCTGTAATTCCAGCTACTCGGGAGCCTGAGACATGAGAATCACTTGAACCCAGAAGGTGGAGGTTGCAGTGAGCTGAGATTGTGCCACTGCACTTCAGCCTGGGCGACAGAGTGAGACTCCATCTCAAAAAAAAAAAAAAAAAAAAGATATTTTGAAAAAAGCACATGTGTGTATTAGCATTTAGATATAGGATTCTTTTATACATTTTCAGCTTGCTTTTTTCATTTAGTAAATAAATAGTTGACTGACTTCTATGTCATTACACATAATCACATTTTTAATGTGTGTATGATGTGGAGAATGGATGATTTTATTTTCTTTTTTTGTGTGTACCTAGTATGAATATGTAGTTGTATGGCTGAAAATATATTTTAAATTTTGTATTTTCTTGACTATACTACCGGTGTGGTTAAAAATATTTTCTTACAATTTGTAGCCATTTCTGTTTCTTCTTTTGTGAATGGCTGCTTGCCCATATCCTTTGCCCACTTCTTGATTTTCTCTTTCTTATTCACTTGAACTCTTTTTATATGTAATGCCTCTTTATTAAACTCATTTCTCATAGCTTTTCATTGGTTGTCTTGGATAGTCTAGGTTATATCATTAGCAGATAATACTAGCGTTATCTCTTCTTTTCCAAATAGTTTTCTAATAGGACTTTTTTCTTTAATGTTTTTTTCTTTTTTAATTTTTTTCCTAAGACTGCACTGGCCTCTTAATTTTGTCTTTCATTGATTTTCTTTGAATAGATACATTTCTTGTAAGATATATATTCAAATATATATATTTGATTCATATTGGTTTTTAAAATTTAAATATATATCTATATTTCTCTGTATATTTGAATAGATAGAATCACTTGAAGACTTTAACGTGGTATTGTACAAGGGCTCCACCAATTCTGCCTGTTGAAAGTGTTGCTGGTTTTTGTCCTTGTGTAATTGATATTTTTCTTTTCAGATCCTAAGAATGTTTCCTTAACATACTCAATGACTTATTTCTAAGAGTTATCTTTTCAAATTGTTTCCTTAAGTAAAACTTGTTTTAGTCGTTTTCCAGATTTAAAAAAATTCTGATTATAATTACTGTTTACTGTGTTCTAAGAAATTTCACATGAGGATAATACAATTGTAGCAGATCAATTTAAGTATGTGGATTTTTTTTTCACGAATTCTGGCCTTCTCTTTTTTGAAGGATAGATTGTTTATATCATCACTGAATTTACTATAGATTATACACTAGCTTATGACAGTGTTTCTCAAACTGTGTCAAAGGATTAATTTTTAAAAAATTTTCAGTATGTTATGAGCCAATACTTTTGTAAAAGATAGATTGCTAGAAAAATAAGTAGACATAAAACTGTTCTGTTAACTTGCTGTAAAAGTTTCTAAATCTTACTCTTAATTTCTGTACTTAATTACTTAATCTTATTGAGGACATAGAAAAAATTTACATATTAGCACACTATGTGAACTGCACTATGAAGAATACTGGTTTTTACTTTGGATAGTCACATAGATCTAAAGTCTACCCCTTCCAACACCAGGTTCTCACTGGACTCAGTTACTTGCTTCCTTAAGTATTTAACTTTGGCTTTTCAAATAACAAGTTTTGAGCATTAAAAAAAACAAGCATTACATTCAGTATCTGAAAAAGCGTTAAATTCAGTACCTTCTTTATTTTAAAAAAAAAGAAATATAAATTGATGGATTATTGGTATAGTATTTTTATCTTATTTCAAAAGGCAGCATTGTGCTTAATGGCTAAACAGTAGGAGCTTTCCAGTTAAAATAAAGATAAGGATATCTGTTAATATTACCATAACTTTTTTTTTTTTTTTGGAGACAGGGTCTCATTCTGTCACCCACGCTGGAGTGCAGTGGTGTGATCTTGGCTCACTGCAAACGTTCACCTCCCAGACTCGAGTGATCATCCCACCTCAACCTTCCAAGTGGCTGGGACCACAGGCGTGTACCACCATGCGTGGCTAATATTTGTACTTTCGGTACAGGGTTTCACCATATTGCCCAGGCTGGTCTCGAATTCCTGAACTCAAGTGATGTGTCTGCCTAGGCCTCCCAAAGTGCCGGGATTACAGGCGTGAGCCACTGTGCCTGGCACCATAACTATTAAGTAATATTTAAATGGCAGTTTTCAGCGTGGAGGAATAACAAGCTCCCATGTTAGACAAGTGAAAGAAATAGGTATAAAAAATTAGATAGGATGTAAAATTATTATTTGCATGACATATTTATATCCCTGAAAAACTTCAACCTATTAAAACTACTGTAAACAGTAAGGACATGTAATTAATTTGGCTGGGTTGAAAATTAAAATACAGAAATTGCTGCTTTTAAAAGGAGAGTCAAACCGTTTACTGTGCTGGCTGACTCCAGGGGTTCTTTCTTAAGTAACCTATATGGTCTCCTCCTGAAAACAGTGTTGATATGCCAATTAGTTGATGTCCAAGAATAGGAAAATACTTTTGCTAGCAGGGTTGTAATTCTGATAGCAAAGCTTACAGTCATTAAAATGGGTTGGGTGAATCTGTCAGCTCTTCGATAGTATGAGAGGCATCAGGAGACTAGGGTCTCTTTCTTGGAGTGCAGTCGTAATATTGCCAAAGATGCCAGTCCTAACTTGCCTCCCTCTGGGACGGTGAGAGTTTATGGGACTACTTACATCTGCTAGACTGGAACCAGTTATTTTCCTTAGCAAATCTTCTTTGACTTTGTATGTCATTCATGGTGCCTCTTTACAGAATTCTTTGCCTGCATTTTCTAATGTACAAGTAGCAACCTTTTAGAAGATAAAATGGAATCCTGTCAAAAGAGATAGTATACATAGGAACAAACTTGAAAGAAATTGGCAGTATATATGTATATACACACACATATATATATTTTTTAAATGTAATAAGATAAATGAACACTTAAATAAGTAGGAAGACATATTATGTTTTTGGATAGGAAAATCCATCATAAAAAGGCCAGTTCTCTGTGAGAATTTTTTACTACAAGTAGACACAAAGCTCATAAATTTCTGCTGCTTTGTTCATCTTCCCCACTCCCTCTGCAGCCTTGATTTTTGTCAATCATACTGTTTTTTAGTGTTTAACTTTAGTTATGTATGCATTTTTTAACTTGATTTATCAATTTCAGAATGATCTATTTGAACTGCCAATTATAAAAGTTAAGCAAATCAATCTGAGAATAATAGCCATCATGGTAAAAAAATAATAATAGCTAACACTGAATATTTACCGTGTGTCAGGTGCTATTCCAAGCACTTTAAATTTATATGTTAACAGTTTTAATCATCAACAGCTCTGACGTAGGCACAGACATAGGTACCAAAACTACCTTCATTTTAAGATAAGGACACAGTTACTTTCGCTTTCTTTCCTGACTTACTAATTTTATCACTGCCATATACAACTTCCTTTTGTTATCTTCTCTTTTACTGGACAGCCCTTCTCACATTTAGGGTTGGAAATGTCACTTGATATTGTGAGGAGTTTGCATTTCTCTTTGTGGCTTTGTAATGGTTACTGTGGGTTACTGTAATATCTTTTGAATGTTTTTATCAACAGAATGATATGACAACTGTACGACTACAATGGGGAGATATACTTATGCCATTGCTTAAAAAATACAAACTGAACATCACATGGGGTGATCAAGATCTATTGAATATCATGTTTTTTCATAATCCAGGTAATTATCTAAATTCCTTTTATTTACATTAAAAAATCACAGATAATACTGAGTGAAAAAGGAAAACATGCACTTATCTGATTCTGTCTTATATTAATGATTATTGCTATTTATGTTTAAGACAGAGTAAAACTTTTCTTGAATTTTGCTTTAATTGGAAGAGATCTAAATGCCAAACATTTTCCATTAATTCTTACTTGTAAGAGCTGTATTTTTTAACTAAAAGTTTTGCATAATGTTACATTTGTGGAATTAGGGGTATTTGCTTCATTGTCTGGTCTTTTCTTTATGTAGAAAGCCTTTTTGTTTTTCCATGTCAATGGAATTATCGACCAGATCATTGTATATATGGAAGCAATTGCCAAGAAGCAGAAGAAGAAGGAATTTTTATTCTTCATGGGAACAGAGGTGTTTACCATGACGATAAGCAACCAGCATTTAGAGCTGTTTATGAAGCACTAAGAAATGTAAGATTTGCCTTTTCTGTTTTTTTAACTTTGTGTTTGAAAATACTTTCAAGCTAATGGTTAGTTTACAAAAATAGTACAAAGAATTTTTATACACCCTCAGCCTCATCTGTTACTAACATTTTGCCTTATTTGCTTTGTCATTGATTCTCTCTCTACTTTTTTTTCTGAAAACAATGTAGTTGTTTTTTCAGAAAACTTAAATTTGATTGTAAGTTGCATACATTAAGGTCTTTTACCCCTAAAAACTTCGTTTTTAAAAAAAAAAACTAAAGGACATTCTCTTATTAACCACAGTACATATATCAAGCTAGAAAATTTAATACTGATGGAATACATTAATCTGCCATCCATATGGCTTTACTCTCTTTGAACTAGAACAGTTTCTCAGTCTTTGTCTTATATGACATTGGCATATTTCGACAATAGAGCCTCTTCACCCCTTTGTTTTTATTAGAATGTTCTTCATTTTGGCCTAATGTTTCCTTCCAATTATATTCAGGATATACATATCTGCTCAGAATACTCTATAGGTGGTGAGATGTCCTTCTTAGGCTCTCATAGTCATATAGTCCCCTTTGTCTGCCCCTTGCTAGTGATGTTGATTTTGATCAGTCAGTCAAAATGTCGTTAATTTTCTCCACAGTGTAGTTATTTTTCCTTTTATAAGCAGCCTATGGGGAGAACCTTTTAAAATCATGTAAATACTCTACTTCTCATTAAAATTTTCCTACAAGATTTAGCATCTGTTGTTGGTTCTTGCTCA
The DNA here is from genome assembly GCF_047675955.1 of Chlorocebus sabaeus. Classification (NCBI taxonomy): domain Eukaryota; kingdom Metazoa; phylum Chordata; class Mammalia; order Primates; family Cercopithecidae; genus Chlorocebus; species Chlorocebus sabaeus. The sequence goes on along the minus strand of NC_132914.1, from coordinate 39,579,123 downwards.
AAACAATCTTCACTATGTTATTTGCAAATTCTTAATTGTTCAATACTAGCATTCCTTCCACATACATCATTTGACACTTGGCATGCATCTGTAAGGAAGAGCTCTCTCTTTTGCACATATATTGACGTTTATATAATCAGTATGAACCCTTTGATACTTATTTTCTGCAGTGATTTATAATTCATTATTTCCTTCTTTTTTTTAAATTTTTTTTTTAATTTATTATTATACTTTGAGTTCTAGGGTACATGTGCATAACGTGCAGGTTTGTTACATATGTATACTTGTGCCATGTTGGTGTGCTGCAGCCATCAACTCATCAGCACCCATCAACTCGTCATTTACATCAGGTATAACTCCCAGTGCAATCCCTCCCCCCTCCCCCCTCCCCATGATAGGCCCCGGTGTGTGATGTTCCCCTTCCCAAGTCATTATGTTGATGCTAAAGTTGTTCCAGATACGGCCACTGGGAGCCCCAGTGGCTACTTCTTGTGCCCCTTTGACATGTGTTCATGACTTTTTTTGAGTACCTCCTTTATTTTCTGTTCCAACAAAATATTCCAGGTTTATTTTATACTTTCCCTGCCCTACCCTTGAAATTAGTCATCTGTCAAAGGAGCTCTGCTTCCTTTTAGTAGGCTCTGGATGTTAAGCATGTTTATTGCTACCATGGTCTCATTGCTTCTGAGCTTTCTCAGTGGCAGAGCTAGGAAGTATAAACATGCACACTTGATGTTATGTGTTCACACCTGATTCTCTAATTCCAGGCCATTCTTCCAAGGCTCTTCTTTGCTTTCTTCTACTCTATATTTTATCTCCTTTCTTCCACAGTTAGAATCCTGACTTCTATCAATAACACATTTTCTCATTTGCTTAATCCTACAATTATTTAAAATAATTTCAGAAATGTTCCATTCATACTATTGTCTCCACCCCCAAACCAACTTACTAAAAATGGCTTAGGATTTGTTTTCAGTCCTTCCTCTTCCTCTCCTCTGCTCCCAGACAAGGGTGTGTACTCAGTACTGTATTCATAAGTTACTTGGATTAGTTCTTTTTTTCTGATCTTTCAGTGTGATTATTTTATTCATTTGAAATACAGTTGGATTCATTTGTTTCCGTATGCTTTCAGTTTTAGGTTTTTTTCCATTATCTTTGTTGATATAATTGCATTTTTTGATAGGGGGATATTAATACACTTCACAAAGTCAGAATTACATGAGTTTACTCTCACGTAACCTGTTATCTTAGCCCTTTCATCCTAACTGCCCCCTACCTCTATAGGGTACCAATTTCATTGTTTTCTGGTTTATCCTTCCTGTGTTTTTAATAAGATGAGCAGATGTGTGTATGTTTTGTAATTTCCATTTTTTTACACAAAAGGTAGTTTAGTGTATATCTTCCTTCATTCTTTGCTTTCTATACTTAAAATATTCTGGAGATATTTCTCTCTCTCTCTTTTTTTTTTTTTAAAAAAAAAAAAAACAACTGTATGGTACTGTATTTTATGTATGTACCAGAGTTTATTCAGCCATTCTCTATGTTTGGACATTTTGGTAGTTTCCAGTAGCTTGAATTATAAATAATGCAGCAATGTACAGTTAGCTGTGTCATATATATATTTGTATTGTTGGAAGGTGAGTCTTCATGGTAAATTCCTGGAAGTGGGATTATTGGATTGAAATTATTACCTGTGTTCCTCCGTAGGGATTGTTTGTATTCCTGCCAATGATTTATGAGACAGTCTGTTCCCCACATCCTCATCAACAGAGTATAGTATCAGGCTTTTAAAATTTTGTCATTCTGATGGGTGAGAAATTGAATCTTAGTGTAGTTTTAATTTGCATTTCTCTTTTGAGTGAAGTTTAATCTTTTTATATATTTATGAACTATTTTTATATCTTCCTGGGGGTGAATTTTCTTTTAAATGTTTCACCTATACTTCTATAGGTTTTAAAAAAATAACTAATGAAACATAATTTATATGCTGCAAAGTTCACCCATTTCAAAAATATAATTCAGTAGTTTTTAGCATGTTTGCAGAATTATACAACCATCATGAGGGCGTTTGGGCTTTGTCGCCCTCTCCTTCCTTTAATTGTTAAAAGTTCTTTGTATGTTAGGAATATTAGTACTTTTCCTGTGATACATATTGTGAATATTTTTCTACCAATTTGACTTATTGTATTTGATGCCATTTAGTTTGTATAATATTTTTCATGTAATAAGTTTATCATTTTTTTTTTTTTTTTTTTTTAATAACTGGGTCTTGCTCTGTCACCCAGGCTGGAGTGCAGTGGCACAGTCATGACTCATTGTAACCTCTACCCCCTGGACTCAAGCGATCCTCCCACCTCAGCCTCCTAAGTAGCTGGCACTATAGGCACATGCCACCACACTCAGCTAACTTAAGTATTTTTTATGGAGATGGGAATGTTGCTGTGTTTCTCAGGCTGGTCTTGAATTACTGGGCTTAAGCAATCTGCCAGCATCAGCCTCCATAGTGGCTGAGATTACAGGCATGTATCACCCAGGCTGGCGTGCAGTAGTGCGATCACAGCTTACTGCAGCCTCTACCTTCAGGGTTCAGTTGATTCTCTCACCTCACCTTCCCGAATATCTGGGACTATAGGTGCATGTCACCAGGCTTGGCTAATTTTTGTATTTTTTGTAGAGATGAGGTTTTGCCATGTTGGCTCAGGCTAGTCTTGAATTCCTGGGCTCAAGCAATCCTCCTACCTTGGCCTCCCAAAGTGCTGGGTTTACTGGGATAACTCACCACACCTAGCCTAACACCCTTTTTTTTTGTTTGTTTAAAGTCGTTATCAGAAAGCTTTTTCCAATCTACACTTGGGTTACAGAACAGGTTATAGAATAATTCCTCCATATGCTGTTTCATTTATTACATTCAGACCTTTGCTCTGTTTGGAATTTACTCTTTTGTATTGGGTGAGGAATGGATACTATTTGACTTTTTTCTAAATGGCTATCCTTTTGTCTCAACACCATTTACTTAAAAAATCTATCTTTGGCTGGGTGCACTGGCTCATATCTGTAATCCTAGCACTTTGGGAGGCCAAGGTGAGCCAACTCAGGAATTCAAGACCAGCTCAGGCAACTCCTTCAGCCCAGCAGTTTGAGACCAGCCTGGGCAACATAGTGAGACTTTGTCTCTAAAAAACAAAATAAAATAAAAGGCTGTCTTTAACCAAAAGATTTGAGATACTGACATTATCATAAATTCCATTTGTAATTTCTGACTTTTCTGTTTTGTTCCATTGGTCCGTTCATTTGTACACTAATAACACACTAATTATAAAGGCACTTTGCTATGTTTTAATATCTGATGGGGCTACTCCCTCTTTATAGCCTGTTTTTTTCAGTGTTTTCTTAGCTATTGTATATTTATTTTTCCATAAGTATCAAATCCATTAAAAAATTAAATCTTGTTGGTATTTTTAGGCTGGGCACAGTGGCTCACGCCTGTAATCCCAGCACTTTCGGAGACTGAGGTGGGCGGATCACCTGAGGTCAGGAGTTGGAGACCAGCCTGGCCGCCAAAGTGGTGAAACCCCGTCTCTACTAAAAATACAAAAATTAGCCGGGCGTCGTGGCACGTGCCTGTAATCCTAGCTACTCGGGAGGCTGAGGCAGGAGAATTGCTTGAATCTGGCAGGTGGAGGTTTCAGTGAGCCGAGATCGCTCTATTGCACCATAGCCTGGACAACAAGAGCGAAACTTTGTCTCAAAAAAAAAAAAAAAATTGGTATTTTTATTGGGAGTGTATTAGCTTCATATATTAACTCAGGGACTGCTAACGTTTTGATGGTGTTGAGACATCCCAACTAAGAACAAGGGCTGTCTTTACATTTGTCTTTTAGGAATGTTTTATAGCAAGCCTGTCCAGCCTGTGGCCAATGGGCCACATGCACCCCAGGACAACTTTGAATGTGGCCCAACACAAGTTCGTGAAGTTTCTTAAAACATTATGACATTTATTTTGTGATTTTTTTTTTTTTTCTTAGCTCATTATTGTTAGCGTTAGTGTATTTTATGTGTGGTCCAAGACAATTCTTCCAATGTGGCCTAGGGAAGCCAAAAGATCAGACACCCCTGTTTTACAGTTTTTTTCCTGTAGGTTTTGAATATAAATTAAGTTTATGCTGAAGTATTGTCTTTCTGTTGCTTTCGTAAATAAAGTTTTGTCTTTTAAGCATTTGCTTTAAAAGTTTGGAAAAAAATTTTACTGCCCCTCTTTCCCCCATCCCCCAATTGTCTGTTTTCTCTTTTCTTCATGTACCTTTTATGTAATTAGGGTGGATTGATGGGGGGCATGATTAATACTTCATATACCTCTAGATGGGTGCATGAACCAGATCTCTGTGAATGTTAAGGACTAAGACTTGGGGCAAATTCAGGGGAGGTTTGGATGTATGCTGTTACTTAACAAGTTGTATCACTATCTATGTTAGCTGTTTCACTGCTGCTAAGGAAGAAGTATTAATACATGTGATCACGCAACTCTCATTTAGATATGCTGTCTGTTCTGCTAGACTGTTTAATCTTACATGGGTGGAAACAAAGCAAATAATGGGAGTGCTACTTTGGTTTAAATGTGGGGGTCAGGAGAAAAGCCGATGACCCCTGTTTACTAGGTTCTCATTATTTGATAGTGTGAAATCCTCTGGTCTGTATAGCCTCATCGATAGCAGTGAGAATAAAAACACATAACTACAATCCATGGTGACAGAGATTGTTCTAGAACTGTGAAACAGAGTGTCTCAGTTTTACCTTGAAGGGCCAGGGAATGCCTTCTTGAAGAGGAGGCTTTTGAAGTGGGCCCTGAAGAATAAGAGTTTGCCAGGTGGGTGGAGGCAGTCTGGACTGAGAACTGCCTGAGAAAAAGGTTCAGAGGCTGTGAAAAGATCCACGGAGAGGTCAGGCATCCATCTGTTCAGTGTGACTGGAGTGATGGATGAAAGTCAGCAGGGGCCGAAATGAAGTGGATGTGGAGTTGATATGCCATGTTAAGGTGATGATCTGCCATGAAAAGGAATTAAAGTTTTCTCCCAGAAATCTGTTTCTTAAACTTGATGGTAGACAAAATGCTAGCAGCATTGTGGGCTACGGTTTTAGTGTATTATTAGCTAAGTTTCTCCTATAAATTTGACAGATGCAGCTTCTAAACCAGTTTGTCATGGTATGACTATACTCACTGATGAATTATAAAATTTAGTGTTGATGTTCATTTTAATGTAGCAGGCCTCGTATACCTTCAGAAATTAATACTGTATTTTAATAATGCTTTTTTATGGGTTGTCAGAAGGTGGTAAAAATGAAGAAAAGTGCTTGTGGGGTTCTGAGACTTTGCAGGATAGAAGAGAAATGCATTCCTATAAAAATGAGATTCCTTTGTTTCCTTTGAGTATTAAAAAAATCTACTATTAGAGAATTAAATTTCCCTAGCTTTATTTGATCTTTTCTTTGGTTTATAAGTGTATACCTTTAAAAATCCGAGTAATAGTTTTAAGTTGATTAATTACACTTGATTTTTTAAAAAGAAATCTTATTTTTAAAAGGATTTCAGATGATTAATTATCTTTTGTGTTTGTTTTGGGTCTGTGTTAACTACAGCTTACATCTTTTCATTTTTCAACTCAATGAAGTTAATCAGTCTTTTATGGTGCTCCTGCTTAGTGTTTTTATATTTCCTTATCTATAATTCAGTGAGAAGTGTAATTTTTAAAAGAATTGTGTTCAGAAAAGGATATTTATGCAAGTTTCAGACAGAGGCTTAGTCATAGCCATGGAATGCAGTGAACAGTATGAATTATAAAGGATGTGAACCATCTTTAAAGTGTGAATTCATGGCTATGTCTGCCAGCAAATCTGTTTTTATAGTCCATGCATATTTGTTAAATATTAGTTGTTGAGTGAATAAAAATATTGTTTAAAAATTGCAAATTCAAAATCAGAACAAAACATTTTATGGCTCTATAAGGTATTTTCTGCATCATGCATTTCATTCTGAATTATACTTCTTGATGTTTTGTGTTAACTTTGATTTACTTTACACCTTGTATATATTTGCATAACTATCTCTGCAAAGCAGTCTTGAATGTTTTCCTTCCCATAGTGCTGGCTTGCATATAGTTAACACTTAGGATTTGTTGGATTGAACTGCCATTCTCCTATATTTTCCAAAGATGTACTATTCTTTGAAAATACCTCAAATTGCCTCATTATGGTCATCACAGCCTCACTATTTCCTGTTCTTCAACTGACAGTATAAAGCACGAGCTTTCTAAAAATTAATGTACTGGGTCCTGTGTCAGTGAAAAGAGGGAATGATTAACTGTACATGGAAAGGCTTCTCAGAGGAGCTGACATTTGAACTAAGTTGTAAGGATGATGAGTACCAGGCAGAGAAGAAAAGGTAAGGACAAGTCAGGCATATGGTATGAAAAAAGGTCTGGAGTCAGGTAAGGGCATGCGTGGCCTCTGGGAAAGGGACGCCCAGATGTAGGTTATGTACTGCACAAATATGCAGGCACTGCAGATTATGTAAGTGGCAGAATGCAGTGTCTTTAGACTATATTTATATAGGTGGAAATTTTTGAAATTTTTCTTCTTCCTTAGATTCAAATTGCTTTTGTCATATGGGCAGAAAGAGGTCTAATGAGACACTGTTTTTATTTAAGAAAATATTCATCAAAGGGCTTTTTTTCCCCCCAGTGAAGAAGAAAATATTTTTTAACCACAAACACTGGGATTTAAATCACATGAAAACAAAGAAACTGAATCTCGAGTACTCCATACTCCTGGGAATCAATAGTCTTCCTCTATTCTTAAATGCTTTCATGGTGTTTTCATTTTATTATATAGTAAAAATAATGATCACAGTAGTTTGAACTTCCCGTAATTTTCCGCCACTCAACCAGTTGTTCAAGTGTTTTTTGTACACATTGAACTATTTCTTGACAGTATCACTTGATGAAGTTTACCTTCTTCAGCCTGGCTACACTTTTAACCCAAACAAATTTGTGTATCTATTTACAGTACAGCACTTTCCCCAGATTTCCACCATTCACTGAGCTTCATCCTTCAACAGGATTTTTTAACTGAGTTGGCATGGTGTTGTTTGCTTAATGTTTGGATAAGTAGTGCTGTCTGATGGTTAACTAAGTGCATGGACTTTTGGAGCTAGACTGCTGGGACAGAATCCTGGCTTAACCACTTACTTGATTTATAACTGTGAGAAAATCCTCTCTCCTTGTCTCAGTTGTTTCATTGTCAGATGGAGATAATATTACCTATATTGTAAAGTTATTGTGAGGCTTAAATGTGTTAATACATATACAACTCTTAGAATGGTGCCTGGCATGTAGGTAGCAAGCACTCTATGTGCTATTGTTATTTTCATGACATTGTTCCTGGCTAAGTTTCCCCGCCTCTTTTTAAAAATTTTATCTTCAAAACAATTTTAGACGTTTATCTGGAGTATGTGTGATTGATTTTTAAAAATCACTGCAAGGGTGATGGTTTTATGCAGTTATACTTACGATTTTTCTTGCTCAAAAGATGTCAAAGTTTAGGATCTCTTTGCATCTCTACAGTGACAAAACCCATGTTTTAAACAAACATCCAAGTTCATCCTCTTCTCCATAGATTGACTGCAGCTTCCTGCAGACTCACTAATTGTGCTTGGGGTGATGCTTTCATTTCCTCTCCCTCAGCGTGCTAGTGAACCTTAGGGATAACCTGGGAGATTTCTGGTTCTGAATTTCCTTTGTGATTTTGCCTTTTTCACCAACTTCAACTTCCATGTAAAATGTTCTACTTTTAAGCCCCATCCATCTTTCTAATTGAAAATATACCTAGTTGAAAATACTAAATCACAAAATACCTGGTTGAAAATACAAAGATTACACATTATTTCCACTTTAGTACCACAGCCTTTTCCAAAATATATTTCTTGATACTAGTATATTTTATAGTAAGAGAAGGACTCTAGCCAAAAATATATCTTGGGACAAACAGTCAAACAACACTCAACAGATTTATTTTCTGTTTTACTTTTTAGACTTTTGCCTGTGCCAGTCTGAATCCCCATGAGGAGTGCCTAATATTTAGCGGTTTTCGAATATGTTTATCGTTGGGATCTTTCTGTGCAGTTAGGGTTCTGTGGGAAATGCTGAACCGTGTTATCATCTTGCATTCCTCCTGCCATATGCCTCTACTTCGTTTCCTTCAATTCCAGCCTCAGCAGTATTATTACCAGAGTGGTTTTTAAAAGGTGGGACGTGGGTGTGGTGTGTGGTCAAGCTCTTCTTTTAGCCAGTCCAGCTTTTATTAGTTTCGCCCAGATACTTGTAGGGCTTTTGGTTGTCTTCTTAACCAGTATTTCAGAGTCTTCTCTGCCGTTGTGCACGTTCTCCAGGATTCCCCCGGAGATTTACCATGGCTGTCTTTCTTTAATGGGAGATAATAGTTCTGTTTAATTTATTGAAAATATTTGTTAAACATCTAATTTCTGTGAGACGTTAAATGGAGATCGTTCATATTAAACTGATTGAAGAAGTTTGGAAAATAATTGAATTTATATACGTACTTTTGCCTTTTAAATTTTTTATTTTTTAAAATTTTCTTTCTCTAGTGCTCTTTTGAAGATGACAACATCCGTTCCTTATTAAAACCTTTAGAACTGGAACTACAAAAAACAGTGCATACATACTGTGGAAAAATTTACAAAATATTTATCAAACAACTAGCAAAAAGTGTAAGAGATCGTTATGCCACATCACCAAAGGAAAAGTGATTCTTGGTGACTGCTAAATCAAATGAATGAAAACAACAAAGAATCAGAGGACAAGTGTGAAGGAATCGTCTTGGATGAAGTATTCAGGAAGGAATTATTCATCTCCAGAATAATTTTTTTTCCCTAAAGAAGTTAAATGAGCAGTATTTTCAGGTAATGAAGAATAAGTTAAAATCTTGGGCCTCAACAATGAGACATTTTTTATCTCTGATATTTTGTAATGTAACTGTCATTCCAGTATTGATGAAAATATTATTGAATGGTTTTAACCTGCAGACTTCTGTTGACTCATACTCTCAAGAGTGGTAGGGGTGTGTAGATGGAGAAAATGTACCTCAAACAATGCAAACACTCAGACTGTGAGTAGAGCAATAATTTTATGTCAGCACTAACCTCACTTTAAATGTGTGAGAAAAAAGTTTGTTTACAGGAGCAGAAACAGTTCTGTTTCTAAAGAAATGTGACGTAACTGATGTAACCATTGACAATCTGTGTGTGCCTTTATACATTTCATCTCTGTTTTAAAATATTTTTATGACAATCATGTTTAAAATTATTTTTAGATTATAAGTAAGCTGCATGTTAAAAATTGAACTGTGTAAAGTAGAGGCAAAATACTGAAAACTTTGGGGTTTTAATCTGTGTGTGCGCATTTGTGTGAGAGAGCGAGTGAGCGAGAAATGTAGTGTTTCATTTTGTATGCATTAAACTGTCTTGCCAAAACTCAGATTTAAGATTGTTAAATAGATATTTGGGAATTTGTTTTAAATCACTTTAAATGAAAAATGTCAGCTTTACTGGGCATTCTGGAAGCAAAATGTGTTATGCTGATGATAAAGTGAGAACCTTAAGAGTATACTCATATGATGGTGGAAAATGTGATGGACCAAAATATATAAGCTATATGCTTTCTGTGAGTAGTAATTTTAGTTACAATGGAGTAGAAAAATGTGGTCCATTTAAACTTGTCTTCTACCTCATAATGGCCTTGCAAGATACTTTTGAAGAAGCAAATATCTAGAGCCTTACTTTAAGTAAGTTAAACAACTTAAGTGGATGATTTGGATTAAGATTGTTACATCCACCTATAGAAAATGTGGTTTTAATTGGGTTGATGTGCATATCTTCCTTTTTTGAGTATCACTTAAGACAATTATTTTTTAAATCTTGAGAAAAATATTGTTTCTTTGGCATTCTTGACCTGTTATCTAATATAAATATAGATTCTGAATACTTAGCATATACTATGCTGGGGCACATATCTTATTTTACCAACAGCATGATTATCTATATGGTTATCTTCTTTTTCTCTCTGATATTTTAATGCTCAAGTAGAAAATGGAAAATTATGAAGGAAAAATATCACCAGTGAAAATCGTGGCAGTTAGTTTTGTGAAGACACAGTGACCTCTGTGGAGACATGGAATATGCAGAAAGAGATGGTTAGTACAGTTGTTCTGTCATCTGCAGTTCAGTCGGGGGCAAATTGAGAGAGGAAAGTTTAAGCAAGATGCATTAGAAGTTGATAACCAGCCCAGCATTCTTAGAACAGATGGGTTTAGAGTAAGTTGTAGTTCCTTGGCAGAATGCCGTGGTGGATATAAGAAACTGAAATTGAGCGTACTGAGTAGAAAATGAGAATACTAAAAATGTAAAGTTTGGAGGGTATGTATTAGATCTTTTCTAATGGTCCTCAAATAGATCATTGCCTGCCTGACTGTGTAAGATTCTTGTTGGGAGCTTAAGAGTAGATTCCTGAGCTAGGCCTTTGGAGACTGTGGCATGCTGTATCTAGGATGGAGTCTGTAAAAAAGTTTCTAATGAAGAGATTTAAAAATTATACAAAACTAGAATAGTGCATTGATAACTCAACATCCAGATCTGACACTTACCACTATCTTACCATGTTTGCGTCGTCATTTTTTTCTTTGCTTAAGTATCTTAAAATCCCAGACATCCGTGTTATTTCACTGCTGTGAACACTTTAAGTAGATACCATGATATCACACCTAACAAAAGCAGCAGCAGTCCTTCGGCTTCATCTCATAGCCAGATTTCCCTGATTATCTCAAATATGCCATCTTCTAGTTGGTTTGTTAGAATCAGGGTACAGAATATAAGTCACATGATGATTTTGTTTTTAACAGTCACCTCAGACGACTTTGATGTTAGCTACTTTGGGAACCACTGGAAATTATTTTGCCAACTTGAAGTTAGGATACCACAATTCTTGGCACAGTTGGTAGATTATAAATGTGATTTTGAAATATTAGAGGAAGCATTTGGGGTTAATAACAAGATATGAATTTATATTAGTAAGTTCGATAAGATTTAATTTCCTCAGTGAACAGAGAATCTCAGCCCCATGGGCTCTAATTGATTGGGACTTGTATGGAGCGTGGTCACAGTTTAATCCAACTGGACTGTATGCTGTGGTCTCACTCATGGTGTGGATTATTTACACTGTCACACACTCTACATGGTGGATCAGTTGGAAGGTTCTTCATCTGGTTTATTTAGACCTGACCTAATTGATCGTTTTACCATAAATTGAATTAATAGTGAAAGCTCTCTTTTAGGTACTGTTTCTACCTAAAATTAAAGGTATCACAAAATGTGTATAATAATTTTTAAATGAATTTTCTGTATTTATCTTTAGACAAGGTAATTCTTCTTTTGAATTCTAAAGAAATGCAGTTCTTGGAGTTGATGAGAGGTTGAATTATAGATGGACAACTTAGAGAATGTATTCCATTTTCATATAAATGATCTTTCATAAAACATAGTATATCTATGCAGTTTATATAAATTACATGATTTATTATTTGAGTCTATGTATTCTGACCTCAGAACTATCTCTGGGCTACAGTATTACCAAAGTGGGATGCCTTTAAAATGCAGTCAAACTTCATTTGTGTGAAGTAGAAAAGAACTTGGGAAACCTTTAAAAATAAATGTTGTGATTTACGCTTTAAGAAAGTGCAAACTTTTTTCTAATGAAGAGTAGTTCATAATATATAAGGGTTTTAAGGCCCTGAAATAATAATAGCGCTTCTTCATTGCTCTCTCATCTTGCCTCCAGTCAGATGTTATTGGTATAGTGAAAAGAAGACCAGATTGTGAACTAGATCTGGATTCTCTTCTTAGTTACTCAGGCATGTTATTTAACCTTCTCTGTGCCTTAGGTTTTAAAGTACAATCAGTGTACCCTTCAAACCTCACAAGATGAGACTCAGAAGAGATAATGGATTTGGAAGCATTCTTTGTGGCTTATGTTAGGCCACACCAGTGTTACTTTTAAGTTCTGCTTTGTTCTGTTGTTTTCTGTACAGAGCGTTCAGTTTACTCAGGCTGAATGTTTTCTGACATATATCTCCAGTATGAATTTGTTTATTTTATGTAAGGAAGAGTTTTTCAGGAAGAGAAAGTAGAGAAGAAAAGAATGATGTAACTAAATCAAAAAAGAAGGAAAAGAGAGGAAGTGAGAAAAGGGGTGAGGAAAGAGAAAGGAGTAAGAATGGGAATGGCAAAGGGCAGAGGAAGAGAAAAGATGGAATGTGTGTATGGAAAATTGAGAAGTAGAGATGGAGAGAAGTGGTGTGGAAACATTTACTTTTTGAGTTGTAGCCCTCATGCTACATCTGTTTGCTTGCCTAGGCTCTCTGGGGTCAGGAAAGGTGCTGACTTCCATGGAATGGGGCAGCAGGGCCTGCTGTATTTGGTTTGTTAGTACTAGAGTTGTCTCCCAATCACCCGACTTACTGATCATTTAGTCCCAATTCAGCATTTTGTGTGTGTGTGTGTGTTTTTTTTATTTTAAAATTTTTATTATTTTTATTTTTTATTTTTTACTGGATCCCAGTTTGTGAGCTAGGACCTGTGGAAATACAAGTATCTTCCTTTTTAGCTTTATCGTTTTATCTATCCCAAGTGTTAGACTGCAAGACTAACTACATATTCCCCAGTGGAGGTTGGAAGTGGAGGGGACTGCTTCATTAGGTCTGAAGGTGGCCCAGGAATGTGTTGCAGCAGTTTTCCCAGATGATACTGATGAGAGGCCACGTTTGGGAATCACTGCCCAACCTTGGATGGCAAATTAAACAATAAATTACACCAATTTATTCCTCAGTCAGGATACTTTCAGTTGAACCATTCTGAGTAGATATAAGAGGACAAAAGACAGCAGAAATACCTTAACAGATATTATTCGTTGTCTTATTTTTCACATATTTGTATTTAATAAATACCTTAGCAGTAATCAGAACTTCTTTGAGATGTTTTTAGGAAGGCCACTGATTTGTTTCTTAAAATAATTTTTTTGGTTCCTTAGAGTAGAGAAGAAAAGTAGGGGTGCAGTATGTCAGGTGTGGGGCCAGTTACCCATTTATTAAATGCAGTTTCAAATGTCTTAAAACAATAATTGCCTTATTGCATTTTAATATTTAATAAAGTAGATTAAATAAAGATTTGTATTATAACAGCTATTCTTTTATACAATGCCAAAGCAACCCTTTTTTGCCTATTAAAGTCTGGCTAAACTGTTCTGATGTTGTTGTTTCTTAATTCATTAAACATGAAACTAGGTTTTACAAAATTATATAAACTTAAGACAGAAATCTAAAAATGGTACAAGAAAATTCTTTTTTTAAAAAACAAAATATGTTATTCAAATATTTAGCAATTAAAGACTAATGAGAAAAACAGAATAGCATATTGGATGTAACAGTTTAAAATGGATTGCATATCAATGTCAGACTTTTAAATAGAAAATATTTATTATCACCTCATTTCTACCAGTAATTTCAAATGTTTAATGGGACTTTGAAAAAGATAAGAAAAAATAGAAATGAAAATTTCTCTCACCATTAATACTGTGAATACTATTTGGAAGGTCCCTGGTCAGACATTTAAATATCAAACTGAAGAACTGATTTGGAACCTTTGATTATATTTAGTTTATATACAGGATATGAATATTTACACACATAGCACACTATAGCAACTTCTTGTAAAAAATTGTGAAGATAATGCAGCAGTATAGTCTATTAAAAAGTAAATTTGCTGGGTGTGGTGGTGGCTCATGCGTGTAATCCCAGCACTTTGGGAGGCCGAGGAAGGAGGATTGCTTGAGCCCCAGGAGTTTGAGACCACCCTAGGTGACAAAGTGAGATCCCATCTCTACAAAAAAGTTAAAAAAGTAAAATATTATCCAGGTGTGGTGCCATGTGCCTGCGGTCCTAGCTACACGTCAAGGTGAGGCAGGAGGATTGCTTGAGTGCAAGAGTTTGAGGCTGCATGAGCCAAGATTGCACTGTTGCACTCCAGCCTGGGTGACAGAGTGAGACTCTGTCTCAAAAAATAAAGGAAATTGGCTTTGACTATGAAAAATAGCCATTTTCAACCTTTTTATAAAACTTCAGGGAATATTGGAATATTATTTTGTCAGGCAAAAATAATCCAGGGCTTGAGCATTGCTGTAGAATATGTTATCTGTTCAAAACTTAGCAGAGCACATATGCATCACATGCATTGTCATCAATATTTGAGAGCTCTACCAATGGTTTTTGATAGATGCTGTAACAGAAGGTCTCTGAAGAGGATGGTGGTTTGCACCTATTCCTCAAGTCAGAAACTGGAAAAGGTTGCTGGTATTTCAATTTTCCCAATCATTTTGCATAAATGTATTAATATTTTGAGTAGTAATAGTTCTAAAGCTGCAGGAAGGCATCATTGTATACTGTGATATGTAGAGAATACTACTATTACACCGCTCTTTATCTTAAAATGTTTTGGTATACTGTGAACATTTTCCTCTATTTGGTGTATTTTGACAGTTTTTAAAGGAGAATATAAAATTACAGATTCTGGTCTAAACTAAGAATAATGGAATGTTGCTTCATCCTGCCTTAGAGGAGTTTTCAGTTCATCCTCTTCTTGAGGAACGATGTGTTGCTGTTACTAAATAAACATTTACTCAATAAACATTTTATTTCCTTAAATTATGTGTCTGGATTATTTTAGCAATCAAAAACAATTGTAGAATCTTTGGGATTGAGGTGCTTGAGAACCAGGAGTCTAGGTGGAGGGCGGTTCCTGATTGGCTAATTCAGCAGCTGAACAGTGTCATCAAGAGCCTTAGTACCTTCTGCCTTTCATTGCCATTCTCACCAAGTGAGTCTGATGTCTCCCCTTACAGCTCCAAAGTGACCACAAAGGTTCCAGGTGGTGGATGATAAGAGGCTGAAATATATATATATATTTTTTTCTTTTTTATAAGAGGAAGGTTTCTCCAGCCCCCATTCACTTGCTCTCACGGCCACAGCAATGTGCATTATCTCCAAAGCAATCACTTTTCTTTCTTTTTTTTTTTTTTTCCATAAACAATTTTAATGATTTTTAATCTTGAGAAAGATCTTAATGATGATATAAGTGTTGCTGGAGTTGCGAGGGGTATTTTATAGGTCATGACAACATTTGGATACACTTATCATAAATTGCTTTGAAATACAAGTTTTACTACAACTAGAACTAATGACTCTTGTAATTTTTCTTAAAATATTTACCTTTTAATACAAATCAGTTCCATGTACATCTGAGTTTAATTTTAAATTTATACAATAGAATTTTAATGTTTCCTCTGTAATTTCCTGTAACTTATGGAGTTTGTGTAAAATATTAAGTGTCTTTTTGATTTGTATATATTTAAAAATATCTATGTACTCATTGTATCACTATATCTTCAATTATAAGAAAAAATTAATTTCAATATTGTCCTAATTAATAATTGGTTTATCCAAAACTTCATTCAAAAATGCTGTTATTTCCTGTTGAACGCAAAAATCTTCAAGTCTAATTTCTGTTTCTAAGCCTGTGGAGATTCGCCTTGTAATGTTGCAGCAGTATCAAAACCAGAGGTTCCAACTTAATTGAAGAATTCTACCTCCCTGATATGCTTTATTGAAATGTCTACATGAGGACCTATTTTTTTTTTTTTTAAATTATTATTATACTTTAAGTTCTAGGGTACATGTGCATAACGTGCAGGTTTATTACGTATGTATACTTGTGCCATGTTGCTGTGCTGCACCCATCAACTCGTCAGCACCCATCAACTCGTCATTTACATCAGGTATAACTCCCAATGCAATCCTTCCCCCCTCGCCCCTCCCCATGATAGGCCCTGGTGTGTGATATTCCCCTTCCCGAGTCCAAGTGATCTCATTGTTCAGTTCCCACCTATGAGTGAGAACATGCGGTGTTTGGTTTTCTGTTCTTGTGATAGTTTGCTAAGAATGATGGTTTCCAGCTGCATCCATGTCCCTACAAAGGACACAAACTCATCCTTTTTTATGGCTGCATAGTATTCCATGGTGTATATGTGCCACATTTTCTTAATCCAGTCTGTCACTGATGGACATTTGGGTTGATACCAAGTCTTTGCTATTGTGAATAGTGCCGCAATAAACATATGTGTGCATGTGTCTTTATAGCAGCATGATTTATAATCCTTTGGGTATATACCCAGTAATGGGATGGCTGGGTCATATGGTACATCTAGTTCTAGATCCTTGAGGAATCGCCATACTGTTTTCCATAATGGTTGAACTAGTTTACAATCCCACCAACAGTGTACAAGTGTTCCTATTTCTCCACATCCTCTCCAGCACCTGTTGTTTCCTGACTTTTGAATGATCGCCATTCTAACTGGTGTGAGATGGTATCTCATTGTGGTTTTGATTTGCATTTTTCTGATGGCCAGTGATGAAGAGCATTTTTTCATGTGTCTGTTGGCTGTATGAATGTCTTCTTTTGAGAAATGTCTGTTCATATCCTTTGCCCACTTTTTGATGGGATTGTTTGTTTTTTTCTTGTAAATTTGTTTGAGTTCTTTGTAGGTTCTGGATATTAGCCCTTCGTCAGATGAGTAGATTGCAAAAATTTTCTCCCATTCTGTAGGTTGCCTGTTCACTCTGATGGTAGTTTCTTTTGCTGTGCAGAAGCTCTTTAGTTTAATGAGATCCCATTTGTCAATTTTGGCTTTTGCTGCCGTTGCTTTTGGTGTTTTAGACATGAAGTCTTTGCCCATGCCTATGTCCTGAATGGTACTACCTAGGTTTTCCTCTAGGGTTTTTATGGTATTAGGTCTAACATTTAAGTCTCTAATCCATCTTGAATTAATTTTCGTATAAGGAATAAGGAAAGGATCCAGTTTCAGCTTTCTACTTATGGCTAGCCAATTTTCCCAGCACCATTTATTAAATAGGGAATCCTTTCCCCATTTCTTGTTTCTCTCAGGTTTGTCAAAGATCAGATGGCTGTAGGTGTGTGGTATTATTTCTGAGGACTCTGTTCTGTTCCATTGGTCTATATCTCTGTTTTGGTACCAGTCCCATGCTGTTTTGGTTACTGTAGCCTTGTAGTATAGTTTGAAGTCAGGTAGCATGATGCCTCCAGCTTTGTTCTTTTGAGTTAGGATTGTCTTGGAGATGCGGGCTCTTTTTTGGTTCCATATGAACTTTAAAACAGTTTTTTCCAATTCTGTGAAGAAACTCGTTGGTAGCTTGATGGGGATGGCATTGAATCTATAAATAACCTTGGGCAGTATGGCCATTTTCACGATATTGATTCTTCCTATCCATGAGCATGGTATGTTCTTCCATTTGTTTGTGTCCTCTTATTTCACTGAGCAGTGGTTTGTAGTTCTCCTTGAAGAGGTCCTTTACATCCCTTGTAAGTTGGATTCCTAGGTATTTTATTCTCTTTGAAGCAATTGTGAATGGAAGTTCATTCATGATTTGGCTCTCTGTTTGTCTGTTACTGGTGTATAAGAATGCTTGTGATTTTAGCACATTAATTTTGTATCCTGAGACTTTGCTGAAGTTGCTTATCAGCTTAAGGACATTTTGGGCTGAGACAATGGGGTTTTCTAAATATACAATCATGTCATCTGCAAACAGGGACAATTTGACTTCTTCTTTTCCTAACTGAATCCCCTTGATTTCTTTCTCTTGCCTGATTGCGCTAGCCAGAACTTCCAACACTGTGTTGAATAGGAGTGGTGAGAGAGGGCATCCCTGTCTTGTGCCAGTTTTCAAAGGGAGTTTTTCCAGTTTTTGTCCATTCAGTATGATATTGGCTGTGGGTTTGTCATGAATAGCTGTTACTATTTTGAGGTATGTTCCATCAACACCGAATTTATTGAGCGTTTTTAGCATGAAGGGCTGTTGAATTTTGTCAAAAGCCTTTTCTGCATCTATTGAGATAATCATGTGGTTCTTGTCTTTGGTTCTGTTTATATGCTGGATTATGTTTATTGATTTGCGAATGTTGAACCAGCCTTGCATCCCAGGGATGAAGCCCACTTGATCATGGTGGATAAGCTTTTTGATGTGCTGCTGAATCTGGTTTGCCCGTATTTTATTGAGGATTTTTGCATCGATGTTCATCAGGGATATTGGTCTAAAATTCTCTTTTTTTGTTGTGTCTCTGCCAGGCTTTGGTATCAGGATGATGTTGGCCTCATAAAATGAGTTAGGGAGGATTCCCTCTTTTTCTATTGATTGGAATAGTTTCAAAAGGAATGAATGGTACCAGCTCCTCCTTGTACCTCTGGTAGAATTCAGCTGTGAATCTATCTGGTCCTGGACTTTTTTTGGTTGGTAGGCTATTAATTATTGCCTCAATTTCAGAGCCTGCTATTGGTCTATTCAGGGATTCAACTTCTCCCTGGTTTAGTCTTGGAAGAGTGTAAGTGTCCAGGAAATTATCCATTTCTTCTAGATTTTCTAGTTTATTTGCGTAGAGGTGTTTATAGTATTCTCTGATGGTAGTTTGTATTTCTGTGGGGTCAGTGGTGATATCCCCTTTATCATTTTTTATTGCATCTATTTGATTCTTCTCTCGTCTTCTTTATTAGTCTTGCTAGCGGTCTGTCAATTTTGTTGATCTTTTCAAAAAACCAACTCCTGGATTCATTGATTTTTTGAAGGGTTTTTTGTGTCTCTATCTCCTTCAGTTCTGCTCTGATCTTAGTTATTTCTTGCCTTCTGCTAGCTTTCGAATATGTTTGCTCTTGCTTCTCTAGTTCTTTTAATTGTGATGTTAGGGTGTCAATTTTAGATCTTTCCTGCTTTCTCTTGTGGGCATTTAGTGCTATAAATTTCCCTCTACACACTGCTTTAAATGTGTCCCAGAGATTCTGGTATGTTGTATCTTTGTTCTCATTGGTTTCAAAGAACATCTTTATTTCTGCCTTCATTTCGTTATGTACCCAGTAGTCATTCAGGAGCAGGTTGTTCAGTTTCCATGTAGTTGAGCGATTTTGATTGAGTTTCTTAGTCCTGAGTTCTAGTTTGATTGCACTGTGGTCTAAGAGACAGTTTGTTATAATTTCTGTTCTTTTCCATTTGCTGAGGAGTGCTTTACTTCCAATTATGTGGTCAATTTTGGAATAAGTGCAATGTGGTGTTAAGAAGAATGTATATTCTGTTGATTTGGGGTGGAGAGTTCTATAAATGTCTATTAGGTCTGCTTGCTGCAGAGATGAGTTCAATTCCTGGATATCCTTGTTAGACTGTCTCGTTGATCTGTCTAATGTTGACAGTGAAGTGTTGAAGTCTCCCATTATTATTGTATGGGAGTCTAAGTCTCTTTGTAAGTCTCTAAGGATTTTATGAATCTGGGTGCTCCTGTATTGGGTGCATATATATTTAGGATAGTTAGCTCTTCCTGTTGAATTGATCCTTTTACCATTATGTAATGGCCTTCTTTGTCTCTTTTGATCTTTGATGGTTTAAAGTCTGTTTTATCAGAGACTAGTATTGCAACCCCTGCTTTCTTTTGTTCTCCATTTGCTTGGTAAATCTTCCTCCATCCCTTTATTTTGAGCCTATGTACGTCTCTGCGTGTGAGATGGGTCTCCTGAATACAGCAGACTGATGGGTCTTGACTCTTTATCCAGTTTGCCAGTCTGTGTCTTTTAATTGGAGCATTTAGTCCATTTACATTTAAGGTTAATATTGTTATGTGTGAACTTGATCCTGCCATTATGATATTAACTGGTTATTTTGCTCGTTAGTTGATGCAGTTTCTTCCTAGCCTCAATGGTCTTTACATTTTGGCATGTTTTTGCAATGGCTGGTACCGGTTGTTCCTTTCCATGTTTACTGCTTCCTTCAGGGTCTCTTGTAAGGCAGGCCTAGTGGTGACAAAATCTCTAAGCATTTGCTTATCTGTAAAGGATTTTATTTCTCCTTCACTTATGAAACTTAGTTTGGCTGGATATGAAATTCTGGGTTTAAAATTCTTTTCTTTAAAGAATGTTGAATATTGGCCCCCACTCTCTTCTGGCTTGTAGAGTTTCTGCCGAGAGATCTGCTGTTAGTCTGATGGGCTTCCCTTTGTGGGTAACCTGACCTTTCTCTCTGGCTGCCCTTAAGATTTTTTCCTTCATTTCAACTTTGGTGAATCTGGCAATTACGTGTCTTGGAATTGCTCTTCTCGAGGAGTATCTTTGTGGCATTCTCTGTATTTCCTGGATTTGAATGTTGGCCTGCCCTACTAGGTTGGGGAAGTTCTCCTGGATGATATCCTGAAGAGTGTTTTCCAACTTGGTTCCATTTTCCCCCTCACTTTCAGGCACCCCAATCAGATGTAGATTTGGTCTTTTTACATAATCCCATACTTCTTGCAGGCTTTGTTCATTTCTTTTTCTTCTTTTTTCTTTTGGTTTCTCTTCTCGCTTCATTTCGTTCATTTGATCCTCAATCGCTGATACTCTTTCTTCCAGTTGATCGAGTCGGTTACTGAAGCTTGTGCATTTGTCACGTATTTCTCGTGTGATAGTTTTCATCTCTTTTATTTCATTTATGACCTTCTCTGCATAATTACTCTAGCCATCAATTCTTCCACTTTTTTTTCAAGATTTTTAGTTTCTTTGCGCTGGGTACGTCATTCCTCCTTTAGCTCTGAGAAGTTTGATGGACTGAAGCCGCCTTCTCTCATCTCGTCAAAGTCATTCTCCGTCCAGCTTTGATCCGTTGCTGGCGATGAGCTGCGCTCCTTTGCCGGGGGAGATGCGCTCTTATTTTTTGAATTTCCAGCTTTTCTGCCCTGCTTTTTCCCCATCTTTGTGGTTTTATCTGCCTCTGGTCCTTGATGATGATGGTGACGTACTGATGGGTTTTGGTGTAGGTGTCCTTCCTGTTTGATAGTTTTCCTTCTAACAGTCAGGACCCTCAGCTGTAGGTCTGTTGGAGATTGCTTGAGGTCCACTCCAGACCCTGTTTGCCTGGGTGTCAGCAGTAGAGGCCCAGTTGAAAATGCAGAAATCACCGGTCTTCTGTGTCGCTCGCGCTGGGAGTTGGAGACTGGAGCTGTTCCTATTCGGCCATCTTGCTCCACCCCGCAATCACTTTTCAAAGGGAATAAAGCTCCTATGATTGGCTCAGACCATGAAGATTCGCCCTTGAAATTAAAAATGACCTCCCCTTGATGAATAGCTGCTCAGACAAAGGGGAACGACTTCCAGGTTCTGGATAAAGTTGGTAGGGTAGGAGTTTGTAGGGAGTTTGGAACATAGCTCATCGGTGGGCAACAGACCATGTGTTGTTTTACTGACCCAAGTATTTCCTATAATTTTCAGGTGGATCACATTTCACATCTAGAGAAGAGCACCCTTTTCCATAACAGAAACTAGTTTTGCTTTTAAAAGTCTCTGTAGGCTGGGCATGGTGGCTCATGCCTGTAATCCCAGCACTCTGGGAGGCTGAGGCGGGCGGATCTCATGTCAGGAGATCAAGACCATCCTGGCCAACATGTTGAAATCCCATGTCTACTAAAATACAGAAGATTAGCCAGGTGTGGTGGCATGTGCCTATAGTCCCAGCTACTCGGGAGGCTGAGGCAGGGGAATAGCTTGAACCTGGAAGGCAGAGGTTGCAGTGAGCCGAGATCACGCCACTGCACTCCAGCCTGGCGACAGAGCAAGACTCTACCCGGCCTCCCTCCCCCACCCCCCAAAAAAAAAACAAGCTGTAAGGCCAGGCAAGGTGGCTCAAACCTGTAATTCCAGGACTTTGAGGGGTTTGAGGTGGGAGGATCGCTTGAGCCCTGGAGTTCGAGACCAGCCTGGGCATCATAGTGAGACCTCCCCTGTGTACAAAAAATATAAAAATTAGCCCAGTGTGGGTGGTGGCACACGCCCGTAGTCCCAGCTACTTGGGAGGCTGAGGCCAGAGAATTGCTTGAACCCAGGAGGCAGAGGTTGCAGTGAGCCGAGATCTTGCCACTGCACTCCAGCCTGGGCTACAGAGTCAGACTTTGTCTCAACTAAGATGAGAATCATGTGTACTAAAGAAAATTTAATAGAAAATAAGTCTCTGTAATGTTACAATCGATCAGTTTTCAGTTTTGTATATTTTATACTTTTTTTGTCGCAATCATAAAAGGTTTCAAAAGACTGGAGGTGATGATGGCTTCTGAGGAGAGTTTAAAAGTCCCTTTAAATTTGTGATGAAAATGTATTTGCAATCTTTGTCATGTTTTTAAAATTGTTTTTGTAAATTAAAAGTTCCAATTGAAACAATAAAAAAAATAGAAGAGTTAAAAGTATATTATGTGAAATATGAAGGAACTTCCTCACCATCTACAACTAAAACATTAGGTATCTTCCCAGTCTTGTGCTATGTACGTGTACATACAGGAACACAAAAATGTGGCTGTGAAATGGTTTCTGCTTTATGCACTGTTGTATAATTTGCCTTTTTTCACATCATCTGTGACATCTTAATACAGTAGATCCACCTCACTCTTCTTCATAGCTGTGATTATTGTATAGTAGTGTCCTTAAATAGAGTACTACACAGATTTCTGAAGTACAAAAGTGTAAGTAAATGAGTTTTAACTTGATAGGGGAAGTAGAAACGAACCAGTTTCTCATTTTTTGCTTAAATGTGATTTAACTTAAGGAACATCAGAGTAAAACTGTAGTGTAAGTATCAAAATAAATGTTAAATTTTTTAAAATTAAAAGTGAAATTTTCTACAGTTTGATACATGCCAATAGGTTAGTGCAAAAGTTATTTTTTTATTTTGCCATTTTAATGTTTAATGGCAAAAACCGCACTTACTTTTGCACCAACCTAGTAGGTAGCAATACTTGATTTTGTGATACTGATGTGGCTGATAAATGTTACTTCAAGGTTCTTTTCCATATATATTTTTAAAATATTTTGAACAGTTTAAAAACTATTTGTGGTCTGGATGTGGTGGCTCATGCCTGTAATCCCAAGCACATTAGGAGGCCGAGGCAGGAGGATTGCTTGAGACTAGGAGTTTGAGACTAGCCTGGGCAGCAAAGTGAGATCCCATCTCTCTAAAAAAAAGTTTTAAATGAGCTGAGTATGGTGACTTGCACCTGTAATCCCAGCTACTCTGGAGGCTGGGGCAGGAGGATTGCTTAAGCCCAGGAGTTCGAGGCTGCAGTGAGCTGTGATCATGCCATGGAACTCCAGCCTGGGCAACAGAGTGAGATCTTGTCTCTTTTTAGATAGATAGATAGATAGATAGATAGATAGATAGATAGATAGAAAAAATTAAAAATTGACCACCAAATGTGTCTTTGCTTTGTCCACTGTTCTTTAACATTTAAAAATATTAAGAGAGTCACTTGACTGGTTAAAAGATATTTTAAATATATAAAAAATATATATGTGTATTCAAAATTCCAAATTCCAGAAACATATTTTATTTAACCCAGTGTATCTAAAATATATGGACATGTCAGTATAAAATAAGGTATTTCATATTTTTTCCCCATACCAAGCACATATTTTTCATTTACAGTGCACTTCTCAATTTGAACTTGCCACAGTTCAAGTGTTCAATGTCCACTTGTGGCTGGTGGCTATCATATTGGACTATGCCTCTCTAGAATGTAAACTCTCAAAGCAGACACCATTTCTGTTTTTACCGTAGTATCTGTCACTTATTACCCTGACGACAGTACTGTACATGGTAAACACTAACATTTGAATTTTAATCAAGAAGTGTTAGAATCTTTTTTGTGAATTTGGAAGAGTTTGAACTCTAGCCATTTAAAAAACAAAAACATTAAGTAAAATGCTTCAGTAGATGCCCATCCTCATTGATTGTGAAATAAACCAGAAGAGTTTCATTTTTTAAAAATTGTAATGAGTGGAGCTTGTATTTTTTAATGTGAGTAAGCTCAGTACTGAAAAGTTACAGTGAATCTACTGTGCAGGAACTACAGATGGAAATGTAAGATTGGTGTGTTTTATGTACCCTCTTAGTTCACTTTTTGGAATCATTGATGATTCATGCACATAACATTAATCTCAAATCTGTAATAAACATGGGAACATGTTTACCTAAATGTCCAGAGAACATGGAAACCTAAATGTCCAGAGATAGGGAAATGGTTAGAAAATGATACATTTTTCTAG
The DNA here is from genome assembly GCF_047675955.1 of Chlorocebus sabaeus. NCBI lineage: Eukaryota > Metazoa > Chordata > Mammalia > Primates > Cercopithecidae > Chlorocebus > Chlorocebus sabaeus. The sequence goes on along the minus strand of NC_132914.1, from coordinate 39,554,842 downwards.
GTCAGTGGTTCTCACCTGGAGGCAGTTTTGGCCCCCAGGGGACATAAGACAATGTTTGGAGACATGATTGTCACAAACCCAACTATACAGGTGGGAGGAAGGAAAAGAGTGAGTACTATTGGCATATAGTGGGTAGAAGCCAGGAATGCTGCTAAACATCTTATTCATTGGACAGTCCCCCACAACTAAGAATTACCTAATCCAGAATGTCAATGCCACTGTTGAGAAACTGGGATATGGGTAAATAATAATTGCAAGATGTGATTTGATACAGATAAGCACAGGAGGCAATAGCCACACAGGGAAGTCAAGCTGCTCTTGAGGCATAAGAAATGTTTCCCAGAGAAAATCACATCTGTACTGAAATCTAAAGGAAAAGTAAGGGCTAGGCAAGAAGGGTGAGGAAGAACTTTATGTATGTATGTATGTATTTATGCTTTAGGTTCAGGGATACATGTGCAGAACGTGAAATTTTGTTATATAGGTATACATGTGCCATGGTGGTTTGCTGCCCCCATCAACCCGTCATCTACATTAGGGATTTCTCCTATTGCTATCCCTCCCATACCCCGCCACCCCATGACAGGATCCTGTGTGTGAGGTTCCCCTCCATGTGTCCATGTGTTCAACCATTGTGGAAGAAAGTGTGGCGATTCCTCAAGGATCTAGAACCTGAAATACCATTTGACCCAGCAATCCCGTTACTGGGTATATACCCAAAATATTATAAATCATTTTATAAAGACACATGCACATGTATGCTTATTGCAGCACTATGTGCGATAGCAAAGACTTGGAACCAACCCAAATGCCCATCAATGATAGACTGGATAAAGAAAATGTGGCACATATACACCATGGAATACTATATAGCCATAAAAAAGGATGAATTCATGTCCTTTGTGGGGACATTGATGAAGCTGGAAACCATCATTCTCAGCAAACTAAACACAGGAACAGAAAATCAAAGGTCACATGTTCTTTCTCATAAGTGGAAATTGAACAATGAGGAAGAATTTTCTAAGCAGAAGATTTAACTGCAAATGCCCAGATGAGAAAGATTAACATGAGTTCTGGAAACCAGAATTAATTTGGAATGTCTTTATCCTGTTTCCACAGCCACCAGCCTAGATCAATCTAGGTAAGCTGTCTCTTAACCTAGATTATGGCCACAGCTACCTAGTTTGTCTCCCTGCCTCCATTCTTGCTCCTCTAAGCTGTTTTCCAAAATGTAACCAGAATGGTCTTCCTAATGCATTAATCTAGTAAACATGCCTGTTGTGCTTACAACTTTACCATGGCATTGCTGGTGATAAGCAAACTGAGCAGGTGTCTTATCTCTTCCTGCTTTTGACTTCAGGGTAATGGAAGTGGCTGTTGGTGAGAGAAGTTTGTACTATGAGAAAATAGGATGGATCTTCTGATGAAAGTAGGCTCCAGAGCCAATGAATCAGGTGACTTTTCTGAGGCTGAAGATATTCCTTATAGAACTGGGGTGCATTCTGAGAACAGGAAGTCTGGGCCTTTGTGAACGATGTATGAAACATCAGGAGACATAGGAGAGCCTCAGGATTTTGATAACGACTGCAGATCTGCAGAATTGAAAATTTCTTCCAGTAGGGAAAAAGTACATAAGTTGCAAAATGCCAATGTTTAGTCTGTTGATAAGAGAAAAACCTGTCAACAGATACAGCAACAGCAGATACAGTGGGATCAGGAGACCTTCATTCTATCACCCATTCCCTCTCATTCCATGATCATTTTAGAGTCTGACTCATTAATCTTACCAAAACTACTACTTTCATATTCTAGGTGATTTCAATAAATACATAAATGATATTTTAAACACCTTAAACTCTTCCCAACCCTACCTCAACACTCATAGTCACAGTCTAACCTTGTCATTACAACTGCTTCAACCTCTTTATAATTTTGGACTTCTACATCTCACTCTCTGATCACCACCTCCTCCACCTTCCTTTCCAGTTCACTTCCTCTAGTATCCTGACTTTAAGTTTTCCTATTCCATGGGGATTGCAGTCTACTCATCTACCACTTTTCACTGCCCCTTGTCCACTTGATGTCCTCCTCTCTTCCCTTTCTTGCCAAATTACATGCCATTTGATCATTATAATTATTTACTTGTGCCTGGGCGTGGCGGCTCACACCTGTAATCCCAGCACTTTGAGAGGCCAAAGTGGGCGGAACACCTTAGGTCAGGAGTTTGAGACCAGCCTGGGCAACATGGTGAAACCCCATCTCTACAAAAAAATACAAAACAATTAGCTGGGCATGGTGGCATAGACCTGTAGCCTCAGCTACTCAGGGGGCCGAGGTGGGAGAATCGCTTGAGCCCGGGAGGTTGAGGCTGCAGTGAGCCGAGATCTGAGATTGCACCACTGCACTCCAGCCTCCTGGGTGACACAGCAAGATCCTGTCTCAAACAACAACAACAACAAAAATTATTTACATGCATATGCCCTCAACTTTGCCCTCTCTCACTTGGGCATACTACTTTGGCAAAACCACAACCTTGGTTAAATCCAACTCTAGATCTATTCTTTATCTGCACTAGTGTAGCTGAAGATGGCTGAAGGAAAAACAAAACTGCTTACTGGTCCTACTTTAAATTCATGGCCATGAACCTTATAAACATAAAAAAAAAACCCATACACAATATATAATTTAAAAAAAAGAAGACTTTTATTTTCTGTAAAGGATTACAGTTGCCATCCTACAGGCTGGGAAGCATGCCTCAGGCCAAGATCAGAGACAAGCTCTTCAAAGAAGGTGGGGTTGGGGTAAGAGCTTTTTGCCAAACAGTTGGCTAAACATATGTATTCAAATTACTGGAGGAGCTATGAATGTTCATGTAGGTGGTCCTGAGACATTTTTATTGAACATATATGTAATATGTGGTCCATGTTCACGTTGGGATGGGGACTTACGGTCTTTTCAGGACATGAAGGCATGCAAGTGCACAGCCTCTCTAAACCATCCAGAACCAGCCCATGGTCCAGTTGGTCGTCTTTTTACATGGAGAAAATTTCTGAAATTGTCTCCTGTTTGATAAAAGCAGTGGTTATGGCTGGTGGAACAGGGGTTCAGTCAGCGTCCGGCAATGGATGAGCTGCAACTGTTTTAATATTGCTTATCAAGGCCAGTGCTTGTTTAGCTGCTAGAGAAAAAAACCTTGTGGTCATTAGAACATAGTTTATTCTTGTAAATATGGGAGTGCATGACTTAACCCTTGTGACGTGGCCTTAGGTCCTCTTTATAATTTGGTATCTTTTTGCCATAAAGAGTCTGTTCTGTCAGTCTCATGATCTCTATTTTACTAATGCTGGTCAATTGTGTCTAAACTGCGAAAGGGAGAGGGTATAACGAGGTATGTCCAACTTCCTGTTCCATCTTAGCTGGGAACTGTTTTAAGGCTTTTCTGGGGTCCCCTTGGCCAAGGTAAGTATCCATTCAGTTGATGGAGGGCTTAGGATTTTTTTTGTAGTTTGCAACCTCAAGTGGCTCTTAATGTTGCCAGCAGTTATGCTGTATATCTCCCTGTATTATTCTGTTTTCACACTGCTATAAAGAACTTCCCTGAGACTGGGCACTTTATAAAGGAAAGAGGTTTAATTCACAGTTCTGCATGGCTGGGGAGGCCTCAGGAAACTTACGGTCATGGTGGAAGGGGAAGCAGGTACCTTCTGCATAAGGTAGCAGGAGAGAGAGCATGAAGGAAGAATGGTCAAACACTTATAAAACCTTCAGATCTCATGAGAACTCACCATGATGAGAACCGGATGGGGGGAACTGCCCTATGATCCAATCAGTTTCCTCCCTTGATACATGAGAATTATAGGTCCCTCCCTTGGCACGTGGGGATTACAATTCGAGATGAGATTTGGGTGGGGACACAAGAGTCAAACCATACTACTCCCTGATCTATTGAGTCTCCCATTTTCCTATGATAGTTTACACCTTCCCCTTTCTCTTCAAACCAAGCAGCACCTCTTCCTCGATCTTCATATTCAGCTGACACCATTGTTTCTTCTTTCAACAATTAGAATTTTCACATATTCCTAGCATTAGATCTATTAAAACCAATGTTCCTAAGTCTGCACCCATAGATTATATCTTCCCCATGTTACTACAGCTCCCATCTAAAGCCATTTTCTTCATTTTGCCCTAGACTCAAGCGCTCTGTTTATTCAAGAACATTGTCCATCAATTCTTCCCTCTTTCTCTTACCTTGCAGTTTTTTCCACTCTGCTGAATTTTTCCCAGCAAAATTCTTTGAAAGAGTTATCCATATTCTTTGTCCCCAGTTCCTCTCTTGTCAAGGTCGCCTATGACGTGTGTGCTGTTGATTCCAATATCCAATTGCTAATTCTCTTTATTTGACCTGTGAGCAGAGTTTGACATAATTTGATGAGGCACTTTTTTCATTGAAATACTTTTTTGATTTGACCCCCATTTCATCACACTCTTTGTTTTCCTCTTTCCTCATTCAATACTTCTTTTCGTCTCTATTCTGATATTCCATTTTATTCTACCCTCTTAATGCTGAAATACACCACAGCCTCTCTGTGATCTCATCCAGTCTATGCCTTTAAAAACATGGACCATCTATCATATTTTTAATATCTTCAGTCAAGAGTGTCTTCCAAATTCCACACTCTTCTGTCTTCCTTGTTCCTGACATCTCTCCTAGGATAGCTAACATCCATCCCAAATTTAACATATCCAAAACAGAATCCTCAATTTTTCTCTTAAACTTACTCTATCTGGAATTTTCTTTATTTAGATGATTGTAAATTAATTCTTCCAGCTGCTACGGCTAATTTTTTTTTTTTTTTTTTTTTTTTTTTTTTTTTTTTGAGAATGAGTCTGTCTCTATCACCCAGGCTGGAGTGCAGTGGCATGATCTGGACTCACTGCAACCTTCACCTCCTGTGTTGAAGCGCTTCTCCTGCCTCAGCCTCCCGAGTAGGTGAGACTATAGGAATGTGACACCATGCCAGGCTAATTTTTTTGTAGAGATGGGGTTTTACCATGTTGGTCAGGCTGGTCTCAAACTCCTGACCTCAAATGATCTGCCCACCTTGGCCTCCCAACGTGCTGGGATTACAAGCATGACCCATGCACCCAGCCAGGTATGGCTAAAATCTTTGTAATCATTCTTTACTTTTCCCTTGATCATATACATTCCACATTCAAGCCATTAAAAATCCTATATCAATCTTCAAATTGTTAATAAATCCAGAATCCAATCACTCATCACTACCTCTTTTTGTACTATGCTTGTCTAAGCAAGTGTGATCTCTTGCTTAAATTACTGCAACAGACTATTAACATATCAGCTAGAATAATCCTTTTAAAAGATAAGTCATATGTCACACCTCTGTTCAATTCTCAGTGATCCACCATTCACTCATGGTAAAATCCAAAGTCCTTAAATGGCTACAAGACTCACAGAATCTGCTGGGAGTCCATCCCCTCCCCGTTCTCTCTCATATTCCATTTAATATTCTTCCCCTGCACATTCTATTTCAGTCACATTGAAATGCCTGACACACTATTGACCAGGGAATGTTGCCCTGTTGTTTTCTCTCTGCAACTCTATTCTCCCAAATATCCCCTGGCCAATTCTCTCATCTTCTTCAAGTCTTTAGTGAAATGTCATTTCCTAATGATTCCTGCTTGGTAAAGGCATAGCCACAAAATTTTTGACATTTTTCCTATCAAGGTAAAAATCCAAATCCCATCCCCATGAATAATGGATGGTGTATGACTGCTTGGACCAACAGAGTTTGGCAGACGTAGCTTTGAGACTAGCAGTTTCCACCTGGGACTCTTAGAATCCTCAGTTTCCTTGTAAGAAGTCTGATACCTTGCTTAGAAACCACCTGGAGACATCCTGACACTCCATGGAGGAAGGAGGGAGTCCCAGTTGAACCTAGGCTTCTGGTCCTCCCTGTCAAGTCCAGGCATGTGAGTAAAGTCAACTTGAACCCTCTTGGACCAGTGAAGTCATGTTGGATTTTGCAGCCCAGCCTAGCTACCAGTTGACACCAGGCAGAACAGAAGAATTGCACAGTTAAGCCCTAGCCAAATTCCTGACCCACAAAATCATGTGATACAATAAAATGGTTGTTGCTTTGAGCCATTAAAGTCTTGGGGTAGTTCATTACACAACAATCACGAAAACATTTATCCTGACTACTAATGTACAGTTGCAATTTGAGACTATATGTCTCACTTCTCACCTTGCTCTTTTTTTTCCTTCATAGTACTTATCAGCTTCTAACATATAACATATTTATTTACCATGTTTATTGTCTTTCTGTTAGTCAACATCTTTTCCCCTGATTCACCATAGTATAAACAGGGATTTATTTTTTTTCTGTTTTATTCACTGATGCATACCTGACATGTAGAAATGTTCAATGTGATGGATGAGAAGTAACATATACTTTATCAGAATATATTAAAGATCTCAACAGAGCTGTCCAATAATGAGCAAGATATTTTTTAAATGATATGGTAACTATGTGGTCATACTATAGGAAAAAAAAAAAATCCAGCAATTAGCTTCATGTTCTCTGCAAAAGACATACCTGGTGACTTTCATAACAAAATGATGATGTGATTGGTGGAAAAAATTCCAATGTTATTAAAGGATATAATGTTTTTTATAGGAAGGAATATGGAAACTTATGGACTCAATTCCACAAAGTCAGGATATGACATAACATGCTACCTAATGGTGGTGTGGACTTGCCAGTCTCCAAAGATTTACATAGGGAAACAGAGTTGTGTTTATTACCAACAGCACTAAGTGAAGATTCTGCTACACAAGGGAATCTCACCTTACCATTCTCACAGGATTTTCATCTCCTTTTTACAACCCCTGCCTATTGCCTTATAACCTGACTATTCTAGAGACCTGAGCTATATAACTGCCCATAAATCAGAGGCAAAACGATCCCAACATTTTCTGAATGCTTACCATGAGAGTGGTGAGGCTAATGGCAATTTCCCAGGTCTAGCATCCCTCAAAAAAAGTCTGTCTGGCCGGACGCGGTGGCTCACGCTTGTAATCCCAGCACTTTGGGAGGCCAAGGCGGGCAGATCACGAGATCAGGAGATCGAAACCATCCTGGCTAACATGGTGAAACCCGTCTCTACTAAAAATACAAAAAAATAGCTGGGCATGGTGGCGGGCGTCTGCAGTCCCTGCTACCTGGGAGGCTGAGGCAGGAGAATGGTGTGAACCCGGGAAGCAGAGCTGGCAGTGAGCTGAGACCATGCCACTACACTCCAGCCTGGGCGACGGAGCAAGACTCCATCTCAAAAAAAAAAAAAAAAAAAAAAAAAAAAAAAAAAAATCAACCTTCAGAATCCTCTGAGATCAATTCTGCAATACTCAAGCAAGTGATAACTGAAGTTTGAAAATAAGCAAGTGGGGAAAGACACAGCAGAAAAATAAAAACGGAAGAAGCCAAATGTAGTATTATCAGAAAAAATCAAAACTCAAAGTTTAAAATGTGGCAAAGGGCTAGTTTATAATGGTTTTGTATACACACATAAAAATCTCCCCCGAAATATAAGAAATTGATAAAGCCACCATCATAGTGTCACTTTAATAAACTTCTTTCATAATTTGCATATCAAGAAGACAAAACATGTATACAGAAGATTTAAATAATGCAATCAACAAATATGTTATATATATATCCATATTTATAGAACTTAATAATTTACAAAGAAAACCTTCATAAACGTATACATTAGGTAGGATTAGCCAGGATAAGGTTGACTACAGTGACAGAAACCCAAAATAATGGTGGCGTAAAGAAGATAGAAACTCCCAAAAGAGGGAAGGGGAGGCACATCCCTAGAAACACTTAAAAAAGAAAGTCAGTCAAGAAATATTCTACCTTCGACTTTTGAAGCCAACAGTTTGAAGAAAAGCAACTAGGGGTTTTTTATTTATTGAGATTGTGGGTGGGACTCTTGTGGCTGTATGCTGTAGCTATGCCATTTATAGCACCAATCCTCTGAGAAGTCTGTTTGCCTTTTGTACCTGCAACTACAAAGCAGATCAAAAATGTGAAAATGTTGCTATGCAGAGGAGGATCCCTGGTAGACATTGGTAATGGCGATGGACACATTAATAACACAGTAATAGCAGCTGCAAAGCAAAGATTCACAGCAGTTGGTTGTGAATTAAATCAGTGGCTAGTTTGGTATTCCAAGTATCATGCTTGGCAAGAAAGTGTGCATGACTCTGCCAAATTTTGTATTTCAGATTTGTGGGCAGTTACTTTTTCATAGTACTCAAACACTGTTATTTTTGGTGTGCTTCTCAGATGATGCTGCAGTTGGAGAAGAAACTTGAACTTGAGGATGATGCCAGAGTCATTGCTTGCCAGTTCCCTTTCCCCCACTGGACCGTAGACCATGTCACCGGGGAGGGGATAGATACAGTGTGGGCATATAACCTGTGCACTTTTAGAGCAGGTGAAGCCCTGAACATCGATGCATTTCCAGCCAGTCATTCAAATATAAACTTTAGTAAGAGTGCTCTTCTGAAGTGTTCATGGTCTTCCCTGATTTCATGGAAACTTAACAGCTGTGCACCAGAGCATACTTGTCTTTGGTGTGTGACATGGTTTGGCTTTGTGTTCCCACCCAAATCTCACCTTGGATTGTAGCCTCAATAGTCCCCATGTGTCAAGGAGGTAATTGGATCATGGGGGAGGTTTCCCCCATGCTGTTCTCATGATAATAAGTGAGTCTCACGAGATCTGATGGTTTTATATGTGTCTGGCATTTCCCCTGCTTGCACTCACTCTGCGCTGCCACCCTGTGAAAAAGGTGCCTACTTCTTCTTTGCCTTCTGCTGTGATTGTAAGTTTCCTGAGGCCTCCCCAGCAATTCGGAACTGTGAGTCAATTAAACCTCTTTCCTTCATAAATTACCCAGTCTCGGGTATTTCTTCATAGTTGTGTGAAAACAGATTAATACAGTGGGAATGTATTATACACTGTATTAGTGTGAAAAATTACTAGTGTGATTAGAATGAAATGAAAAATTACTATTCCTTTCCTTAACTGTGGGAGAAAACAAACAGAAGTTAAGAAAAACAGGTATATTTAAAATCTGCTTTTAATTGTATATTCTAAGAAATGTACTTACTGCCTTTTTATGCACTTGGATGCATGAAAATATGAGTAAGTGATGGTCATATGGTCATGTTTATGGGTAGGAAAGATGTCAACAGCTCTTCATATTATAAATATGGCTTAATGCCACAGATGAGGAGAAATGATTTTTTTTTTTTTTTTTTTTTTGGGAGGGGATCTCACTCTGTCACCCAGGCTGGAATGCAGTGGTGTGATCTTGGCTCACAGCAACTTCCGCCTCCCTGGCTCAAGCAATCCTCCCATCTCAGCCTCCTGAGTAGCTGGGACCATAGGTGTGTGCCACCATACCCGGCTAATTTTTTGTAGTTTTGATAGAGATGGGATTTCACCATGTTGCCCAGGCTGGTCTCAAACTCCTGAGCCCAAGTGATCCACCCACCTAGGCCTCCCAAAGTCCTGGGATTATAGGTATGACCCATTGCGCCTGGCCCCGAGAAATGATTTTAAAAAGTAGCAAATGTGAATGTGAATGTGAGTCAACAAGCTTCATGTTTCTGAAAAACGAATATTGAATGATAGCTCAAATAATCCATGCTTATCACAAAAGAGAATTGAACTCCCAGTCATATACCTGTAACCTAAATACTGAACTATCTTAATGGAGATGTAATAAAGTAAGATGGTCACATCTTTAAACTTATAAAAATATGAGCAATTTGATAATTTTCTTTTAAATGAGAAAAAAGAAGATAGGAGCTTATTCTCTCACATAAATGTAGTCAAAGCTGATTTGGAAGTTCTATTATTATCAGGGACTCAATCTCCTTTTAGCCTGCTCTTTGTCATTCCTAACAAATGGCTTCCACCAGTAGTATAAGAATGCCATTCTGGTTCCATCTACCATTTCCTTTTTAGCTATGGAGGAAAAAATGGAAGGAAAAGGGCCTGCTTTTAGCTTTTAATAAAACTTTTGGGGAGTACCATCAATTACTTCTACTTACATACTTTTGTCCCAAGAACTTAGTCACATGGACACATCTAGCTGCAGAGGAAGTTGGAAAATTTTTACATATTCTGGATGTTCAAGGGTCCAGATAGAATTTGTCATGTTTACTACAGAAGGCAAAGGAGAAGAAGAAGAAGGAGAAGGAGAAGGAGAAGAAGAAAAAGAAGGAGGAGGAGGAGGACAGAAAGAAGAAGAAAGATACTGAAGGGCAACAATCAATGTCCTATCTTGCACATCTAAACTAAATGTGTTCTAGAGTTCCCCTTTTGGATAATTTGGCTGCGTATAGAATTCTAATTTGGACAGTAACTGGCCTTTAAATTTGGAAGGCATATGTTCTGTTGTCTTCTAAATTGTTAATATTATTATTGAGATGTCTGATGGAACTCTGATTCTTGAACTCTTGTATATGGCCTGTCTTTCTGGAAACCATTAAAGTATTTTCTTCCTGGATATCTTCATTCTGCTGTGTAATTCTCCCTGGAGTTCTGAAATTTCATGATGATGAACATGGGGATGAGCCTTTTCTCCTTCATTGTGCCGGGTACTTAAAAAACTCTTTTGATTTGGACATTTGACATTTGATCCTTTATTTCTGGGAAATTGTCTTGAATCCTTTCACCTTTTATCTCTCTTTCTGGAACATGTATTTTTCAGACATTTCATAGCCTGGACTAGTTCTCTAATATACCTATCATTTCTCTGCTACCTCCAAACCTCTACTGGGTTCTTTTTTTTTTTTTTTTTTTTTTTCATTCTTTTTGGGACAGAGTCTCACTCTGTTGCCCAGGCTGGAGTGCAGTGGCACAATCTCGGCTCACTGCAACCCCCGCCTCCCAGGTTTAAGCAATTCTCCTGCCTCAGCCTCCTGAGTAGCTAGGACTACAGGTGTGCACCACCACACCCAGCTAATTTTTGTATTTTTAGTAGAGATGGGGTTTCAACATGTTGGCCAAGCTGGTCTTGAACTCCTGACCTCAGGTGATCTGCCTGCCTCGGCCTCCTAAAGTGCTGGGATTACAGGCATGAGTTACTGCCCCCGGCCTCTATTGAGTTTTTCATTTGTTTTCATATTTTTAATTTCCAAGAATAGTTTTTGTTGTTGTTGTTCTCTGAATGTCCTTTTTAATAGCATATTGTTCTTGTTTCAAAGATGCACTCTTCTCTCTCCACGGATATTAATGATTTTGTATTAGCTCAGTCACAGTTTCTTTTTATTCTTTGTTTTGACCTCTGTCTTTCATGTTAGATTGAATATTTCTAACTGATGATTCTTGACTATCTTCTCATATTTAATGTCGAGCTAACTAAAAGCTGATGGGAAACTCTATGCATGGGTGGGATTTATCACCTGATAGACTCTATAACACAGTAATGTATTTGTGCTGTTTTATTGGGAGCCCCTGACTCTCTATGTATAAGTATTTTTGGGGGGGTGGGGGGTGATGGTCAGATTCCTAAGAAACTCTTGTTTATGTGGTTTGAAACTGACTGCCATATTTTGGAATCTAAGTAGGGGAAAGGGATTGTTGCCTTTCACTTAAACTACCCCCACCTTTTTTTGGTAGAATACCTGTCATTCTCTGTGAAGCACAGTGTACCCAAATTCAGTCTTTTTGGTCAAACTTTAACCAGTTAAACTCCAGGCTCTGCCATAGTGGAGGAATGGTGTTGCATGGTGGCAAAGGGTGGAGGGCAGGTGTGGGAGTCGGGGGGCGGGGTGGGGGGTGAAGGGAGAGGAGGGGTGAAAAAGATGGCTGTGGTCTAGCAGCATCTTATATGAACTTTCAGCTAATTCTCATGCATTAAGTCTATCAGTTCCCTTACTTTCAGTGGCACCTTGGGCTTCAATTCCTGATATTTCCCCAGGATTTTAGAAATTCAAATAGCTTGTTTCTGGGATTTCCCCATTGCCTGCTTACATTTAGGCAGAGAAGAGGATAATAACTTCTTCATTTGCTTTCCAGTTTTCAAATTTTTGTTGCTGCATTTATCTCTTTTCCAGTTTTCTTTGTTCGTGTGGGTTTATGTCTTTCCTCTTTTACTATCCGTGTTTATCAGAGTTCTCCAGAGAGACAGAACCAATAGGGATTATATATGAGGAAATTTATTGTGGCAATTAGCTTACACAATAATGGAGGCTGAGAAGTGCCACCACTTGCCCTCTGCAAACTGGAGAACCTGGAGCCAGTGGTGCAATTTAGTCCGAGGCTGAAGACCTGAGAATTGGGAGCTCCATTGTCTAAAAGCAGGAGAAGATGGATGTCCCAGCTCAAGAAGAGAGAATTTGCCTTTCCTCTACATTTCTTTTTTTTTTTTCCCCCTATTTGAGCCCTTGATGGATTGGATCCTGGCCATCCACGTTGCTGAAGGCAATTTTCCTTACTCATTCTACTGATTCAAATGCTAACCTCTTTCAGAAACACCCTCACAGGCACACACAGATACAATGTTTTACTAGCTATCTGGGCATTACTTAGCCCACCCAAGTTGACACATAAAATTAACCATCACACTTTCATTTTAGTGGAAGTTAGTGAAGACGCAAAGGTAAATATGTGAGTTCAACTTACTATGTTTAATTCAACAATTTGTTGCTGTTTTTAACATAAGGAGTTTTAATTCTCTTTTCTATCTGTTCTTCTCAATTTACTATCTAATTTCTAGTGATGCTAATTAGCATATTAGCTTAAAAATGTGCAAAAGACTCATTTAGCTAATCTCTGGCTATTTTAAGCTCTATCTTCCATAAAGTCCCTTTTCCTACCCCACACATATCAGTTTATTAAAGGAGATAAGCTTTTTCCAATGGTTCATACTTATTGAGCAGTATATATGATGCTTTTTGCTTTATATTAATTAGCTCATCAAATATTTAGGGTAGTACTATGGGTTAGATAGTACTATCCTCAGTTTATAGATGAGAACACTGAGTGATAGAAACATATATTTTGCCTGAGACAATAAGTGGCAAGACCAGACTTCAGTGGTCTTATTCTTTTTTTTTTTTTTTTTTCTTTTTTTGAGACAGAGTCTCACTCTGTCACCCAGGCTGGAGTGCAATGACACGATCTCAGCTCACTGCAACCTTCGCACCCTACAAGGTTCAAGCGATTCTCCCTGCCTCAGCCTCCAGAGTAGCTGGGATTACAGACACCTGCCACCACGCCCAGCTAATTTTTGTATTTTTAGTAGAGATGGGGTTTCACCATGTTGGTCAGGCTGGTCTCAAACTCCTGACCTCAGGTGATCTGCCCTCCTCGGCCTTCCAAAATGTTGGGATTATAGGCATGAGCCATCGCACCTGGCCTAGTGGTCTTATTCTTAACCTCAGAACATCAAACATGCATCCTTTTTTCTATTTTCCCCTTTGCTATATTGTCTTTTTTGGGGAAATGTAGTTAATTACTGGAAGAATTATTTAACTTTTATTTTTAAAGAGAATTTCTCCTGACTTTTATATTAGTATTTGCCCATTTGACATAGGTAATTTTTTTTTTTTCCTGAGACAGGGTTTCACACTGTCACCCAGGCTGGAATACAGTGGTATGATTTCAGCTCAAGTGATCCCATTCAGCCTCCTGAGTAGCTGGGACTACAGGTGTGTGCCATTATGCCCAGCTAATTAAAAAGTTTTTTTTTGTAGAGATGAAGTCACACTATGTTGCCCAAGTTGGTGACATAAGTAATTTATTAGAGTGCTGTAATGTACTTCTCACTACCCTCATGCTCCATGAGGCCAATTTAGAGCATACTTTTCCTTTTGATAGCTTAGCAGCTTATCTACAGTGCTGTAATTATACGCTGCACACAACAGATTCATTTGCTACAATGTTCATTTTTAAATAATTGTCAAGTCTGCTGATCATTTGCCAACTTTTTGTGCCAAAATGTTGTCTACGAAGTTAATTTATAATAATTATTAATTATGAATACTTTATAAAATATCAATTATTCTAAACACTTGACCACTTTGCCTGCAGATAAATCAGTCTGCTTTGTGAAAGCAAACAAACAAAAAATCCTTGACAACCACTTCCTTGCCAAGACTGACCAAACACATAAAGAATTTTTATATGTTCACAAATACCTTAATCTTTATTTGGAATGGTTTTTAGAAAAACATTAAGCACAAAACATTTGTATTATAAATTCTTTAGTTGACTCCTATTTGTCCTATGTGTCAGTCCCTCTCCTTGTAAAACTAAGATTTATGTATCTGCCTTGCCAGGGTGGAAAAAGACTCAGTAAAGAAATGTGAAAGTGAATCAAAAGTCTGAAAATGTATAATTCTGTCTCTTTCCTTTTTTAACAAAAATCCACAGTATTTCAGAGATTCCTTACTCATCTCAGGGAATAAATTGAGTACTTCGGGCTGCTTACATTGAAGAGAAGGTTCTCATATGAATGCCAGGCAGTCTGTGTCCCATTCATTCCTACCAGGGTTCTTGTTTAAGAATGGGTTGCTACTCAATTGTCGTAATGTAAATAGATATTTTTTTGTCTGTAGTCATTTCAGCTTAGTTAATCCACAGTTATTCTTTTAAAAACTAGGAAATACAAACAAGTAAAAGGTAAAAAAAATTCACATAAGTTCAGAGATAACCAGGGTTTACATTTGGTTTGTATCTTTTCAGACATTTTTCTACACACATACATATATTGTGAAGGGAACCAGAATATGCCACTTTGGCATGTGGATTATTTTGAGCTGAAGGCAATTAAGAAATAGCTTATGCAGAAAAAACTCTCTGCCCTCCTCCATCTGACTAAAAACAGGACATAAATTTCCACTTGTAAAGGTGTTTACCTCTTTTTTATAAAAAAGAAGAGAACAACTCTTTTTTTTTTTTTTTTTTTTTAAAGAGATGGGGTCTTGCTCTGTCTTCTGAGTAGCTGGGACTACAGGTGTGCACCACCACACCTGGCTAATTTATTTTTGTAGAGACAGGGTCTCGCTATGTTGCCCAGGCAGGTCTTGAACTTTTGGTCTCAAATGATCCTTCTGCTTTGGTCTCCCACAGTGCTGAGATTACCAGTGTGTGAGCCACAGCTCCCAGGAGAACAAATCTTAATCACCAGGACTCTTAATTACTTGAGAGGACTCTAGAACTCTTATCAGCCCTGAGATGCACCAAGACAAATCTGCAGAACAAATCTTACTAAACAACCTTTATTTCCCATTAATTTCCTCATATATTTACTGTCTCACAATTTATCAACCCTAGGAAATTCCCCAGCCTCCTTTTCCTTTGACCTGTCGTAGCTCCAGAATTTAGCATTCTTTGTTGAAATGGTATATAAGTGCTCACGCCTATTTACTTCTTTGAATCTTCATTTCTTTTATACAAAGGCCTCTGTGGGCATGTAAACATATTAATATCAAATAGCATTTGTATGCCTTTTCTCCTATTAATCTGTCTTTTGTCAATTTTATTGGCAGGGCCCCAGCTGCTGAACTTAGAAAGGTGGAGGGAAATTGTTTTTCTTCCTCTACCATTGTATCAGTTGGTGTTCAGTCAGGGAAGCAGAACCACCAAAAATGTCACAGAATAAGGAAGTAATTATAGGAATTAGACCTTGCCCAATTGTGAGGGAAGCTGAGGAGGTGAAAGTCTGAAGGGAGGAGGATCAAGAAAGAGCTACTAACCAGTTCTCCCTAAGTGCTGGTGTGGGTGAAGAATTTGGAGCTTGCAGGGAAATATGAGTGAGAGCTTGTGGCGAGGTGTCTGGGTTGCTGGGTTTGGTGGTGTGAGCCTGTAGTCCTAGCTATTTGGGAGCTGAGGTGGGAGGATAGCTTGAGCCCAGGAGGTGGAGGCTGCAGTGAGCTAAGATTGTGCCACAGTGCTCCAGCCTGGGTGACCCTGTCTGAAAAAATAAAATAATATAATAAATAAAATGCCAACAAGGAATGAATCTAAAATGATTTTTAACAAGAGAAAGAGCTACACTGGCCAATACAAATGCTGAGGAGGATGTAGAGAGTGTTGAGTAGGATTAGGATTAGGAATATCAAGGAGCCTGATGTTTAGGAAAAGAATGGAGATGAGTGTGGCAAAGCTAAGAGCTTGAGAGGGCAGGGTGACAGAGCAGGTGATGCAACTTCCCAGAGGCGGAAAACTGATGGCGATGATGAGACAGCACTAAAGGGAAATTAAACACGGTTTTCTTAAAAGGGTATAGTTTCCAGGGACTGGGAGGGTGGGAATGAGAGTTGTTTAATGCGTATACAGTTTCAGTTTGGCAAAAGGAAAAGAGTTCTTGAGATTGATAGCATGACAATGTGAATATATTTAACACAATTGAACTGTACACTTAAAAATGGTTAAGATGGCAAATTTAATGCTATGTGTATTTTAACACAATTTTAAAAAAGGACATAGTGATCCATACAGTTTCAGCTTCTCAGTTTGAAATCCAGTTGGAGTAGAGGGTCCCTCCTGCGTTACCACCCTATTAGATAACATGATGCTTTTTAATTACTTTTAAAATTTTATTTTCTTTAGACTATATTGCCCAGGCTGATCTCAAGCTCTTGGGCTCAAATGATCCTTCTGCTTAGACTTCCCAAAGTGCTTGGATTACTGGCATGAGCCACCATGCCCAGCCCAATGATGCTTTTTAAATAAGATCCCATAAAACCAGCTTAGATGAACATTTCCAGCAGAGGAAGGAAAAGGCAAAGATTGCAAGGCCAGGCTTTGTTCTCAAAAATTACTTTTAAAGGGAAAGTTTTATTTGTACTTTAACTTATATTAATTTACAATTGCATTTAAAAAATTAAGTTGTTGAGTTCATTTGATGAGCAAAACCATCTTTGAAGTATTCTGAATCTTACTGAACTATTACTGTGATGTAACCATGTTTGTTATAATTTCCAAAAACATACTTATTTTGCAAAAGGAAAAGAAAAACAACAAAAATATTTTATTTGGAACATTTTGTTAGCCTTTTTACTTCCAAGTCTAAAACATCTGCAATTTGTCCTTCTCTTTTCCCCTCCTACCTCTACTACCAACACTTGCTGCCTGAATGCAGTTTTCTACATAGACAAAATGTAATTGCCTAGTTATGGAGCCGTATGTATATTTTGGCAGATGGTCCTGTGTATGTTAGACCAGTAAAAAGCAGGACTAAATTAACAGCAGTATCAGGAAAAAAGAAAAGGTCTCAGCCAACATTCTGTTAAAAAAAATAATTGTGTGACACAAAGATCTGAGAAGGTTTGAATTTTACATCTTTGGGTAACATATATGGAAACAATTCTCTACTTATAAATTATATTATAGCACTGTATTATACTTCTTTTAAGTGCTTAATGAGTACTGAACAACAGAAAGCTCATCATGTAGTGAAAACCAAATAAACAGTCAAGATTTTAGAAAGTGCTTCCTTCCATCATCACAGAAACAGATGGAGCCATGTAGCAGAAATAATGGGAATCTCTTAATGGCTGAGTCAGTATGATACCACAGAGGCATATTTGTAACTTCGTATTGCTCCTTCTGAGGCCAGATTAAGAACGTATTAAGATACCAATTGCACATTCCAGGTTCAAGGGGGAAAACCCCAAAATGTAATAAAATGTGAGGTAAATCATATGTTTTAGAATTAGCAATAAAGGAGGCAGCTGCTCTGACAATAATGCTGAGATATCCAGGGAGGCATCAAGGAACTTGCACGATGATTCTTTCTTAGATTAGCACCACCTAATTAAGAATAATTGAGTTATAGGCACTGCTTGTGAGGCCTATAGCATTTGTCTTGTTGAAAGTAACTCCAAAACACACCCACACTTGAATTAATTAACTGGTGGCTATTGAAAGGAGTAAAATGGTTTAGCAAGCTAATCAGAAGGGCTGGACAGGTGGGGCTGAAAACTGTAATGTCAGTTTTCCATCATGGCCTCATTATATTGTGTAATATGTTATCGAGCAGGTGGGTTGACCCTTCTGCCTCAGTTTCTTAGTGGTGAAGCTGGAAAACACACACAACTCGGATCTCCGTAGCCTTCTGGTCTTCCTGTTTCTGCTAATCCCAACAATCCAAACTAAATACCAGTGTCAAATGTGTTGATCCCTAATTCTACTTTGATCATATGGAAGTGAAAATGACACTTTGCCCTGCTTTCAATATAACTAAGCACTTCACATATGGCAGCCAGAGAAAACATACAACTATCAGACATAAATCAAAATTAACAAGGTCACTCTGGCTGGGTGTGGTCTCTATAGTGGTAAAACCTTGAATATTTTCTGTAAACCATTTTCTATCTGACAATTGGCATGGTGGTGTCTGAAGATATATCATGACCTTTGTGAATATGAAAATCACGTGAGAAAGCTACTGTTTTTCCTGCTTGTGCAAACTAATGCTAACTTAGAAACCTGGGTAATTTTTCTGCTTTCAAATGTAAATACTCATGTTTGGCTAGCCAGTTCTGCCGAAGTCTGTCTGTCTTGGAAAATAAATGTTTTCTTTCCTTTTCTAAATGCTCCCTTCTCTGAGTCTTCATTTGACAATCATCTCAAAGCCTTTGTACAAAACCTCTAATTTTTTTTATTGCTTATCCAATGAAATCCTAATTCCTTTGGCTGACATGTCATAGCTTCAAATCTGACCTTTTTCCTTCTCCAAACATATGTCCCTTTGTTCATTCATGTGAATTCTGCAGCAGTCACGTAGACCATGATGCCTGGATTTTCATTTCTGCATCTTTGTTCATGATAGTCCTTTTACCTGCAAAATCCCCCGCACACCTCTTTATCACTGCAAACAATACCCGTCTCTCCAGGTGCAGCACAGGTCCTGTGTTGGCCATGAAACCTCACCAGTAGCTCACAGGGCTTTTCCTTCTCTCATCTCATAGTCTGTGCCATGCAGTCAGCACTTAGTCATTTGTTGTTATGTGAAGTATTTTGCGTTAACATTTTATGTCACATAGCCCATCTCTCTAGATAGATTTTGAACTTCTATTCATAAATAAAATTGGCTTTTCTAATTTTTCTAATGCAGATCTGAAAAGCATCTTGGGGCTTGAAAGCTGAGTACAGTACTCTTCTGCCTTTTACATATATGTAACTGCATTAGTGAGATGTGAAATAAATGGGGGTATAAACTGCTTTTAATAATTCTATGCTGTATGAGTCCATTCTTGCATTGCTATAAAGAAATACCTGAGACTGGGTAATTTATAAGAAAAGAGGTTTAGTTGGCTCACTGTTCTGCAGGCTGTATAGGAAGCATAATGCTAGCATCTTCTTCTGGGGAGGCCTCAGGAAACTTATAGTCATGGTGGAAAGCAAAGAAGGAGCAGGCTGCCACATGGTGGGGGCAGGAGTGAGAGAGAGAGAGGGAGAGAGAGAGGGGGAGAGAGAGAGAGAGCAAGAGAGACAGCAAGCAGGGGGGAAGTGCTGCACACTTTTAAATGACCAGATCTCACAAGAACTCACTCACATCAGGAAGACAGCACCAAGTCATAAGGGATCCATCCCATGATGCAAACATCTCCCACCAGGTCCCACCTCCATCACTGGAGATTACATTTCAACATGAAATTTCAGTGGGGACAAATATTCAAATTATATCACATGCCAAATCTCACTTTACAACCTCCTAACAATACCTTGGGCGGATTCCAAAATTTTCAGTTTTCTTTTTGTTATTAAAACAATCTAGTCCAGGCCAGGCATGTGTCTCACACCTATAAATCCCAGTCACTTGGGAGGCTGAGGTGGGAGAATCGCTTGAGCCCAGGCAGGATGAGGCTGGATGCAGTGAGCTGTGATTGCACCACTGCACTCCAGCCTGGGCAATAGAGTGAGACCAAAAAGTAGCCAAAAGCTACTTTTCTAACAGGGGCTCTTTGCAAATATTAATCTTGTTCAAATTGTAAAGTGAATAGCTGCTTCATTTCTAAATAAGGTAATTCTAATGAAAGTCTAAGATTTCAGGCATCCCATTATGTTATGTATTAAAAGCACAGATTTCTTTACTTCACTAAAGATGAGACTATTCCAATAGTGTATTTTCAGTCCCCAACCTTTCTAAAATTTGTGATATATAAATTCATTCTATTACAGATCTTTTGGGATACTTGACTAAATTTCAGGCATTTTTCAGACAATTTATATATATGTATATTCATATGCGTATATATATATTTTATATATATATATGTTTTTTTTTGAGACGGAGTCCCACTCAGGCGCACACCATCACACCCAGCTAATTTTTGTAGTTTTAGTAGAGACGGGGTTTCACCATGTTGGCCAGGATGGTCTTGATCTCTTGACCTTGTGATCTGCCCACCTTGGCCTCCCAAAGTATTGGGATTACAGACGTCAGCCTCCATGCCCGGCCTCCATTATATTTTTATAGTTGATAATTGTCCCTATATTTTATTTCAGTTTAGTTTTTATTTATAACTTTATTTTGTGTGTTCTACTCCATTGTCAGTGTAATCTTTTATTATGGATTTTTACTTTTAGTCACTATATGCTTCTTTTACAATTCTCATTTTGTATTCTGTACCTGTATCTGATATTTCCAATAGCTGAAGTCCTTGAGGCCCTAATTTCTTATTTCTGCTGATTTTTACTCATGGTGACTTGTTTGCTGATGTGGTTTGTAATTTTGGATTGTGAAATCATATTTGTCTGACCTTTATCTGTTAATGTCTTGTTTTGGAGCTTTTAAAACCAGAGACAGAATTTTAATCTTAACTGCATGACGTTAAGCCTGTAGTTATAAATCTCAGGAGAGATTTTTATTTTTAAGCACATTGAATCTGGGTCAAGACTGACAAATCTTGTTTCTCCTTTCTGCTGTTGGGTAGACAGCTTTTTTTCAGCCTTCTGTTAAGCTGAATGTGAGGATTTTATTTTTAATTTTTAATTTTAGAGACAGGGTCTCCCTCTGTCACCCAGGCTGGAGTGGCTCCCTGCTGCCTCAACATGTTGGTCTCAAGCAATCTTTTTGCCTCTGTCTCCTGAGTGGTTGGGACTATAGCCACACCCCACCATGCCTGGCTAATTTAAAAAAAAAAAAAAAGTTTTTTTTTTGGAGAGATGGGACCTCATTGTGTTGCCCTGGCTGGTCTCAAATTCCTGGGCTCAAGCAGTCCTGCCTCAGCTTTCCAAAGTGCTGATATTGCAGGTGTGAGCCACTGCACTTAGATAGGTGTGAACACTTTATGTGAGGCTTCAATTCCAGATCCCTACCTTATGCAAGCTCACTGCCTTGTTTCCTGTTCCCAAGCAGCCATTAAAATCCAAGACTTTAGATAATGGAAACTGGCAATTGCTTTGAGGCCAACTGCTCCTTCAGTGTCAGTCTATAACTATGGGCTACAGCTTGCTTGTTAGTCTTTGCCCTTGGGAGTTTCTTTTCCTTTTTTTTTTTTTTTTTTTTTAGTGAACTCAACTATGCATGAGAAAGGATTGATGTTATATTGTATTCAGTTTATCTAGGTATCTTGTAGGAGAATTTTTGAAAATATCTAGGCTGCCATTCCTTTAAATGTCACATTCTACCAATTTTATTCCAGAATTTTCTCCGTGTCTTATTCTGAAGCAATAATACATAATAAAAACTACTGTTTACTGAATGCCTTTTGTGTGTCAAGTGCTTTTTCTGTTATCTCATTTTGTTGTCATCTTTCCTGTAACACTGATCACTCTGTATAATTAGGACCCTATCTGTTGCTCTCTGTTTCTACCCCTGTGTATTTCCTGTATAGCAGCCGTCATGATATATAATTATTTCTTTTTCTGCTTTCTTATCCTTGTATTCCACTATAATATAAGTTTCATGAGGATGGGGACCATGTCTATCTCGTTCTTAGTTCTTAATTGAATTTCTAACATCTTTGTGAGCAGCTCCTAGTGATCTTTTGATAATTATTTGCCATATAGATGAACATAATCTGTAATGTAAGTAATATTGTGCCTATTTTCACATGAGAACCTGTGCCTAGAGAGGTGAAGTAACTTGTCCAAGGTTACAGAAGTAGTCAGTGACAAATGGGAAAAGATCAGATGCCAAAGTCCGTCCCCCCTGCCATTTGAGAAGCTATTTCTTTCATTAGTTTCTGGAAAGCCAAGGTGAATAGTTATATTATGAAAGTGGCTTGATTAAATGATAATGGAAATAAATTGCTCACATCATTAATTTCAAATTATGTTTAATTCTAATACTGTTAGATGATTTATATTATATAGAATTAAGGAAATTTCATAGAGTCAGCACATCAGGGTAAAATGTCCAAGACCTATTGATTATACTTTGTGCCAATTTTTGGCCTATTTCTGAAAACTGGATTTCTTGTTTATTTTGGAAAGTGTATTTTTTTAAAATGAACTTAGCTATGCATTAGGAAGTTATCACCCCAGCCAAGAGAAATACTGAAAATTGTTTATCTTTCTTTCTTCCCTCCTCAGCTCTCCTTACTCCCTAATATAAAAGAGAAGGTTGACAAAACTATTGTTTTTATTGAGCATATTATAAAAATCAGTTTATTATTTTAAAAACACAAAAATTAGTAAGTTCAAAATGTCATAGCCTTAAAAGTCTGTAAAGATTAAAAAATATATAAAATTGGCTTGCTTTAAATAATCTTTGTTTAAGACTATACTTTTATTTAATTTTAATTTTTAAATTATTATTTTTAATTAATTGATTTTTAAGAGACAGGGTAATGCTCTGTTGCCCGGACTGGGGTGCAGTGACTTGTAGTCTTCAACTACTGGGCCAAGTGATCATTTTGCCTCAACTTCCCAAGTAGTTGGGACTGCAAGAGTGAGCCGCCCCTCTTGGCTAATTTCAAATTTTTTTGTAGGGACGGGATCTCACTATGTTGCCCAGACTGGTCTTGAACTTCTAGACTCTAACAATCCTCCCACCTTAGCCTCCCAAAGTGCTGGGATGACAGGTGTGAGCCACCATGCCTGGCCAAGACTATATTTTTAAACTGAAGAACATTTTTTGCAATAGAGACTGAATGATCAAACTGGTGATCAAAGTCAGGTGAATATTGCAAAGAATATCCTTAGCCTGGACAAAGTATACATCAGAGATGATATTCTCACAATATAAGAGTAGATGTGCGCTGAGTAGAAAGGCCATTTTGGATATTTTCACAATAAATCTGTCTGTGAGAAATTGTAGGTCGCCACAGCTATAGTTCAGTCTTAGATGGACGTTGAATTAAATGCATATATGTGCTCTCTGAGTATAATGACTTTGACTTATAGTACTTTTTCAGCTTGGTGCTGTGAAGAAAAGTGGCTACTATAGTCTGAAAGAGTAGTTTTCTGTAGAGTCTGGAAAATGTTCTTATACCTTTAATGGTAACTTAAAAAATGTTGTCTACAGGGTTCTATATTATACAGCTGGAGGCAAAATCTGAGTCCATTTCACAGAAAACATGGAGCCTTGATCATTAGATTAGTTCCCATGGCGGTATGCACAATGAACTACTTTTCAATCTTAAGAGTCAAAGTGTGGGTTTGAGTATGTTGGGTAAATCAATGCCATTTTAACTGCAAAAATGGAATGCAAAATATTTTGAAGATTTTTTTTTATACATAAGGAGTTGTAATGCTAGTATTTAGGGGAAATAACATTTCAAAAATAGGATGATTTTGAGGGAAAGTAAAAATTTAGTACATCGTGTTAATTTCCAAGTACCTATGAATGTAGAGTATGGTATCATAGATTGTGAGCTCCTAAAGGCAGAGGATACCTCTTATCCATTTTTTATCTTCCCATTGCCACTACACCTAGTCAACGCTAGATAAAGCTCTTTGGAGACACCCATCCAAAGGATCACAGACAAGCCTCATTTGAAAACGTTTCAACAGGTAACTCCCTATCACACCAATCAGCTCATGCCGGTTTCGACATCTGAGGCAGAATTTCTTCTCTTGAGTGAATATGTGCTTTTCTCTAACTTCCTCATGCTAGGTCTGTTCTCTGAAGCCTCACAGAACAAATCTGATCCATTTTTTTTTTATCATGTCAGAAAACCCTTTAGACATTTGAAGGCAAATAGAATGATGCAAAATTTTAATGATGGTATGGCAAGCATCATGCTATAAAGTCATATTCCGACTTCTCCCTTTTAGGACACATTGGGTCTTATAGCAACCCCACCCCTACCCTGAGATAGAGAGAGAATATTCATACAACATAAATTTTGTGTCAATTTTAGTGGGTTTCTGCATTCCCTAAGAACCCTCCTCTGCTCCCAGGTTAGGACTTCTGCTCCAAAATCTATTTCACAACATGACACTCCTTCCAGGACTGGAGAAAGAATTTTCCCATGTGTGGACAAGGAACACTGTGAATTCTTGATCTTGAGCTGAGTGACTATCAATGTTGAAAATCATATGAATGTTAATCATAGTAAAGCATGTAGTGAAACTGCCTTTGCAGAGAGTATGACAGTGGGAGAAGTCTAGCATGACTGACTCCATCTTGCTTCTGCCCTCACAGATTGGTTCTCCTTGCTTATTCCTGGGTGTAGGCCAAGCTAACCATGGGAGGAAATTAGTTTATAGTTTAACTTTGAAGCAGGGATGATAATATTCTCTCTCTAAAACGGACCGCCTCCTTGTGTGGGGTCTGAAACTGCCTTTCTAAGACTAATGAAAGGCCACAAGATTATGGGAGGGGGCTGAATTCTGCTATAATGTAGGTGTAATTTTAAAGAATCCGTTATTGCTCAGGGATCTTGTGGCCAGAGGTGACAAGATTTGTGACTTTCCCAATTGCTCCTATAAATAACATCACTATTGTGGAACCTGAGATTGGTCTTTTGAGGTGTTTTTCAAACGTTTGCATTCTGGCAACCAACTGACTCCACCAGGACCCATGACTCATGAATCAATTGGCTCTGTGCCTCCACCCAGAGGCTGACTCAGTGCATGAGGACTGTTTTCCACCTTCCTTATGATATAATTCCCAACCAATCAGCAGCACCCATCCCCTACCCCCATGCCTGCCAAATTATCCATAAAAACCTTAGCCTCTGAGTTCTCAGGGAGTCTGATTTGAGTAGTAAGCCCTATCCTTCCGCTTGACTGGCTCTGTGATTATTAAACTCTTTCTTTGCTGCAAAACCCTGCTATTCTCAGTGCATTGGCTTTTCTGGGCAGCTGGCAAAATGAACCCATTGGGGGATTACAGTAGTGTCTGTGGAATAGTGAAATAGTCAAAGAAGATTTTGTTAAGTGAGTAGACCCCGGAGGTTGGAAAGTGGTTGGAGCTGGAGGCTTGAGAGTTATCAATATAGAGGCAGAAATTGAATTTAATTAATACAACAAATATATATTGAGCACCTGCGTGAACTGGGTGTTCTGTTAAGCATAGGGATAAAATTATGAGCATTAGCATGTGTTACTAGCTTTAGAGTTTGTATCTACTTGTTGGAGCCTCAGGGAGAACAGGTAGATAGAGTTAAAGAGACACCCCTATAGTAATAATTAAAAGGATACGTTCATTTATGTAAATATGACTTTCTAATTTTTTAGGAATTGAATTGAAATTCTGTCATTTTACTAAAATTCGAAAATAGTAAAATGTCATCTAAATTTTGGGGGGGCTATTAAAAATGGCATTTAAATTTATGTACGAAATGAAAAATGAAGCAAGTGTTGTCATAGTTTGACAGGTATAATAACTTATCCTGTAATGCAAACAGTAACCTAATAGCAAGATGCTAATGTTGCTTTGGTGCAGGTGTTGCTAATTAGCTATTGGATTAGCCTGTATCATATTCTTTTCTCTCACCTATGCATAATATTTGTGCAAAATGCAAATGGAAGCTGTAAGCTGAAATGTTTAAGTGCCAATCTTAAACACTGGTTTGACCTTGAAACAATGAGAATTTTGAATTGGGCAGTGATTATGACTTAGTTGTAGTTTCGGGCTCAGTTAGATTCCTGGTTCTCCTCCCGACAGTCAAGGTTTACTGTCAAACAGGAAGTTAAGCTCGTTTGGGGTCTGGCCAAGTGACTAGGTGAGAAGAAAGCCAGAAGTCATTTCTTTCTTTTTTTTCTAATTTTAAAATTTTTAATTTTTTTGTGGGTACATAGTAGGTGTATATATTTATGAGGTACATGATATATTTTGATACAGGCATATAATGTGTAATAATCACATCAGGGTAAATGGGTTATCTGTCACCTCAAGCATTTGTCCTTTGTGTTATAAACAATACAAATATACTACTTTAGTTAATTAAAAATGTACAATTGAATTGTTATTGACAATGGTCACCTTATTGTGTTAGCAAATGCTAAGTCTTATTCATTCTTTCTAATTATTTTTTGTACCTATTAACCATCCCCACTTCCCTGCTCCCTGCCCTTGCCAATCTCTGGTAACCATAATTCTACTATCTCCATGATTTCAACTGTTTTGATTTTTCTCTCCCACAAAAAAGTGAGAACATGTAAAGTTTGTCTTTCTGTCCCTGGCTTATTTCACTTAACTTAATGACCTCCAGTTCATCCATGTTGTTGCAAGTGACAGAATCTCATTCTTCTTTATGGCTGCATAGTACTCCATTGTATATTTGCACTACATTTTCCTTATCCATTCATCTGTTGACAGATGTTTGCCCATTTTTATTTGGATTAATAGATTTTTTTCTTTAGAGTTGTTTGAGCTCCTTGTATATTCTGGTTATCACTCCCTTGTCAGATGGGAATATTTTCTCCCATTCTGTGGGTTGTCTGCTCACTTTGTTGATTGTATCCTTTTCTGTAAAAGATTTTTTAACTTGGCCAGGCGCAGTGGGTCACGCCTGTAATCCCAACACTTTGGGAGGCCGAGGCGGGTGGATCACCTGAGATCAGGAGTTTGAGACCAGCCTGATCAACATGGAGAAACCTCGTCTCTACTAAAAACGCAAAATTAGCCAGGCATGGTGGCACATGCCTGTTATCCCAGCTACTCGGGAGGCTGAGACAGGAGAATTGCTTGAACCCAGGAGGCGGAGGTTACGGTAAGCCGAGATTGTGCCATTGCACTCCAGCTTGGGCAACAGAGCAAGACTTTGTCTCAAAAAAAAAAAAAAAAAAAAGGATTTTTTAACTTGATGTGATCCCATTTGTCCATTTTTGCTTTGGTTGCCTCTGCTTGTGGGGTATTATGCAAGAAATCTTTGCCCAGTCCAACATCCTAGAGAGTTTCCTCAATGTTTTCTTTTAGTACTTTTACTGTTTGAGGACTTAGATTTACGTCTGTAATCCATTTTGATTTAATTTTTGTGTATGGTGAGAGATAGGGGTGTAGTTTCATTCTTCTGCATATGGATCTCCAATTTTCCCAGAACCATTTACTGAAGAGACTATCCTTTCCCCAGTGTATGTTCTTGGCATCTTTGTTGAAAATGAGTTCACTGTAGATGTATGGATTTTTTGGGGGGTTCTCTATTCTGTTCTATTGGTCTGTGTGTTTGCTTTTATGCCAGTACTATGCTGTTTTAGTTACTATAGCTCTGCACTATAATTTGAAGTCAGGTAATGTGATTCCTCCAGTTTTGTTCTTTTTGCTCAGGATAGCTTTGGCTATTCTGGGTCCTTTGTGATTTCATATAAATTTTAGGATTGTTTTTCTATTTCTATGAAGAATGTCATTGGTATTTTGATAGGGATTGCATTGAATCTGTAGATTTCTTTGGATAGTATGGCCATTTTAATAATATTGATTCTTCCAGCCCATGAACATGGAATATCTTTCCATTTTTTGTGTGTGTCTTCTTCAATTTCTTTCACCAGTGTCTTATAGTTTTCATTACAGAGATCTTTCACTTCTTTGGTTAGGTTAATTTCTAGGTATTTAAGTGGAAGTCATTTCTTATTTACTCTTCCTATTTCTAGTGGTTTGATTGCTCTGGAAGAAAGAGCAGCAGTCACTAGACAAGTAGGGATTGTTTGCTTTTTGCTTAGCAAATATTTACTGATTACCTCCAGTGTGACAGCACTTAGTATGTAGTAGGAATGATAAAAATATTTTTTTAGTGAAAATTATCACTGGAGCATTACAGAAAGAATTCCATAATTAATTTGTAAAACTTTGACTTACCTATAGTGAGAAAATTTTTCTGTTTGTGCGATTGAAGTGTGGAAGAGGTAGTCATAATACTCATCAAAGAGCAAATACTAGTTTTGGATAATGAAATGAGTCTCCTTCTGGAACAAGACAGTGGAAAGCCCAATGATCAGGGAGGGAAGCTACATCTCGATGATACAGTCGGAAGATGGTGGAACCGTGTGGAGCAGAGGGCCTTGCTGACTCCTGCAGGACACGTAGCATGAGTAAGAAATAGACTCTTATGTTAAGAGAATTTGAGAGTTTTTTTCCTATTTAATGGAAGGTTTTGGGGTTGCTTTTTTAGCATCACATTACCTCATCTATCCTAATGCAAGAACTACTATGTACTTTTGATTCTCAAAAATTTTTGTTGTTGTTGCAGTTGTTGCTGTTGCAGCATTGTTTATTGTAATGAGACTGTGGACAATTAAATAATCATCGTTCTCAGGTAGCTTAAATTATGGTGTCCCATATCATAGAGTATCAGGAAGCTATTTAAAATAATGTACTAATATGGAATTATCCCTAAGATATGTTGTTATAAGAAGAAAAAAGATACAGAATAGTGTTTACAGCTTTGATTAGTATTAAAAAATAGTAACTATCTATACACACATATATGCACACAGATACACATGAACAAATATAGTATTTTTATTATAAAATATACATAACATAAAACTTATCATTTTAACCATAAAGTGTACATTTCAGTGGCACTAAGTACATTCACATTGTTGTGCAAGCATCAGCACCATCCATCTCCAAAATTTTTTCATCTTCTCAAGTGGAAACTCTGTACCCATTAAATAAAAACTCCTTATTCCCACTTGGCCCAGCCCCTGGAAACCACCATTCTATTTTCTATCTCTATGAATTTGAGCACTCTAAGTTGCTCATTTAAATGGAGTCATATAGTATTTGTTCTTTAGTGATGGCCTGTTTCACTTAGCGTAATGTCTTCAAGGTTCATCTGTATTGTAGCATGTGTCAGAATTTCCTTCCTTTTTAAGGCTGAATAAAATTTCTATTGTATGTATATATGACATTTTGCTTATAGATTTATTTATTGGTGGACATTGGGTTGTTTCTACCTTTTGGCTGCTATGAACATAGATGCACAAATATCTGTTAGAATACCCGCTTTCAATTCTTTTGGTTATATACCCATAAGTGGAATTGCTGGATCATATGATAATTCTATATTTACTTTTTTGAGGAATCTCCATATTGCTCTCCATAGCTGCCGCACTATTTTATGTTCCCACCAACAATGCACAAGTGTTCCAATTTTTCCATATCTTTACTAACACTTGTTAATTTCTGTTTTGCTAATTTTTTATAAATATTTTTTAGAGGTCTGGTTTTGCTATGTTGCCCAGGCTGAACTGCAGCTCCTGAGCTCAAGGAATCCTCCCACCTCAGCCTCCTGAGTACCTGGGACTATAGGTACACCACCATGATGGGCGCTTGCTTTCTTTCTCTTTCTTTCTTTCTTTCTTTCTTTCTTTCTTTCTTTCTTTCTTTCTTTCTTTCTTTCTTTCTTTCTTTCTTTCTTTCTTTCTTTCTTTCTTTCTTTCTTTCTTTCTTTCTTTCTTTCTTTCTTTCTTTCTTTCTTTCTTTCTTTCTTTCTTTCTTTCTTTCTTTCTTTCTTTCTTTCTTTCTCTCAATGATGGTCATTCTAATGGGTGTGAAGTGGTGTCTCATTGTGGTTTTGATGTGAACTGATTATAGTGTATGGGATTAAAAATGTATAAATGATGGTAGGAAATCTTCCCTGAGTATTTTAGACTGCTATGGGATGATATGTTAATTTAGTTTTATTCTAAATTATTTTTTCACCAAAAAACAGAAAAGTACTTAGAGTTCAAAATATTGCTTTTCCTTCTTCACCTTCTGCAGATGCAGAATAATGGCCAATATTTCAATAGTTTTCATTTGCAACTTTGTTCAATGAAGTTTCTCAGGTTTCCCTGAACATTTGAGTGCTATCATCATGCAGTGGTTAAGAGTATAATTTCTAGAGCCAAGTTATTTCAGTTCAAAGCCTGGCTCTGACACTTACTAGCTGTTTAACTTTGGACAAGTGACTTATTCTTTCTGTGCCTCAGTTTCCTCTTCTGTAAAATGGGGATAATATTGGTCCTACCTCAGAGGGGTGTTGTGATGATTACATAAGTTAATATATGTCAATCACTTGGAACAATTCCTGGGACATAGTAAACACTAAATGTACTAGTTGTTATTATAGTTAAATTAGAATCCCATGAATCATTTGGTAACAGTACATCATTTAAATGTACTTAGAAACTATGTTATCTTACCTGGATCTCAAACAAGAGAGTAAAATGGTTTTTCATTATGGCTCTTGGAGAAGAGCCTATGGCTTTGAACAGAAGGGTTTATCTGGTCTGTGTTGGTCAATAAAAAGTAGTTGAAAGTCACCTTCAGGACTTCTCTTAAGAGTAACTAATCTTTTGACACCCCGGGGCCTTGAATCAATGGTTGCAGATCAATATTTTCTATATTCAGTTATTGTTTCCTTTCACCTTATACACTATGGGCTGAAAATCAACACACTGTAGCCTGAGAAAATCAATGGAGTACATTTGTGGTTTAGAGAACACTGGATAGGAGACATATGTCCTTTTGGAAAACACATACAAAGGAAATTATGTAGACACTTTCTCAGAGGAATCCTAAAGTAATTACTGGATGAATTTGTGATCCGAGAGGTTTCTCCTCAATTACACTGAGAGCGCACATCAATCACTTACCTTGCAGTAAACAGGCTATCTCAAGCATCCAAATAAAGACACCAAGGTTGTCCCTGTTAGAGTAATTGGCTCCAGTGGGCCAAAACTCAGAATTTACAAACCGCTTCTCATTTCTGGCCCATTTGGGCTTGATTTTCAGGGATGGTTACTACTTACTGCTTTTAAAAGAATCTTATTTCAGCAGTCTCAAGGAAACACGTCTGAATGGTTTTGAGCTTTCTGTTTTAGTGGAACCAGATGAATTACTATCAGAAGCTAATTCACATTGTGAGTTATGTTTCTTTACCAACATGCACTCCCTCTTGGGGAATTAAGAAAGCACTGCTTTGGTTTTAAAGTCAAGACCTCAAGAGTGCTGGTTGGCCCTTATACTAGGGAGTTAGTTCTGCAATAGCCTTCAAGAAATAAACACACTTCTGTGGTTTGGATGGGGAGTGGAATTTAATGCTGTGTTTTCTGAATTCCCAGATGCTGTTTACCAGGTGAAGATCATGTCAAGATAGATGTGCTATAAGATTTTCTTAAGTGAATGATCATTCCTTTCACATAGGAGAAACCTGGAGAGGCAGAATTTGTATCTGCATTTTCTGAATGTACTAGAATACTGAAGATGGGTTGCTTATATTGCCATTTGCAAATTAGATTCACACAGTTATTTAATCTTAAACAATTAAGGCTCAGGCTAAGACTTATCCCTACTTCACTGTGTAGCTATCAGCTAGCATCTGAGCTAGCTCAGGCTCTGCTTCATTCTCGCCATGACATTGGGCAACTCATTCATTCAGTCATTTATTCATTGTGGAGATATACTATATTTTGAGTGGCAAGTAGCGGCTGGAAATACAGCAGTGAACAAAAAGAAAATCTGGTCCTTTATGTATCTCATAACCTTGTTGGAAAGAGTGACGTTGTCCAAATCTGAACCAAGGCAGTTGAGCTAACAAAATATCACAGCCTGGGTGGCTTAAACAACAGAAATTTATTTTCTGACAATTCTGGAGGCTTAGAAGTCCAAGATCAGGGTGCGGGCTGATTCCTTTCCTGGTGAAGTTTCTCTTCCTGGCTTGCAAGTGAACGCCTTCTTAATGTGTGGAGATAGGAAGGGAAGTGGGGGGTGCAGAGAGAGAAAGAGTGAGAGAAAGTTCATTGATGCCTCTTCTTGTAAGAGCACTAATCTCTTCATGAGAGCTTTACTCTCATGACTTCATCTAAACCTAATTACCTCCCAAAGGCCCCATCTCCAAATACCATCACATTGGGGGTTAGGATGTCAAGATACGAATTTGAGGGCAGGTCATAATTCTGTCCATAGCAGGGATATAAAATACTAAATAAGCAAGTACACAATGGGCCAGATGGTAATATACACTACAGAGAAAGATAAAACAAGGTCCCGGGAGAGTGTTGATGGGGCTGCTGTGTCGTGTAAGATAGTCATGAAACGCCTTTCTGATAATGTGACATTGTAAACTGTGACTTTAGTCTTGACTGACATGGAGAATCATTGCCAACTTTTGGGCAGAGGAGTGATGTGATCTAACTTATGTTTTAGGTGAATCCCTTTGCCTCTTGTATTGGAAATAGACTTGGAGGTGGGGTGAGTTAGAAGACCACTGCAGAAATGCAGGCAGGAGTTTACAAAGGGCTACAGAGGCAGAGGTAATGAGAAGTGGTCAGATTCTTAATATATTTTTAGCATAGAACTGATAGGATTTGGTGATGGATTGGATGTGGGATGAGAGAAAGAGAAAAATCAAGGATGATTTTGTTGACATGAGCAACTGAAAAAAGAAAGTTGCTATTTCTTGAGATGGGGAAGAGCGAGGGACAAATTTTTGTGTGGGGGATTAGAGTTTGGTTTGGCTATTAGACATGACAGCAGAGAAGTCAAGAGGGCACGTGAATACAGGAGTACAGAGTTTTGGGGCCGAGTCTGAGCTGGGGATCTATATGTGGGAGTCATCAGAACACAGACCTACTCAAAGTCATGAGACCCAATGGAGTCAGCAAGGAGGTCCCAGGACTGTCTCTGGGAGAGGAATAGGAAGCATCAAAGCTGATAGAAAGAAAAACCAAGTAAAAGGTGATCCAAGAGAAAGTGGCATTTCAGAATCCAAGGGAAAAAAAGTATTCTGAAAAGAAAGATGTAGCCAACATGTCAAATACTAAAGGTTTTTGTTTGTTTGTTTTCTCAAGCAGAGTTTCACTCTGTCACTCAGGTTGGAGCGCAGTGGCATGGTCATGGTTAGGGAGCCTTGACCACCCGGGTTCAAGTGATTCTCCTGCCTCAGTCTCCCAAGTAGCTGGGACCACAGGTGTGCACCACCAGGCCCAGATCTTTTTTCTTTTTCTTTTTTCTTTTTTTTTTTTGGGTAGAGATGGGGTTTAGCCATGTTGCCCAGGCTGGTCTTGAACTGAGCTCAAGCAATCTTCCCTCCTTGACCTCCCAAAGTGCTGGGATTACAGACATGAGCCATTGCACCCAGCCTGCTAAAGGTTTTAGTGAAGAAATAATAGTGAAGTATATACTAGACTGTCCATTGCCCGCCTGGCATCGTGTAAAGCTGGAACTACATTTCCCCGGAATCCCCTTCCCTGTATGGTTCTTAGTTGGGCAAGAAAGAAACTTGCATTGAGATTTGGAAGACAGTGGTGAAGCAAAAGCCATGATTCACAGGAAGTCATGGCAGCCAGTTGCAGTGGCTTTGCAGGTTTCTCCAGAGCTCCCATGTGGTAGCTGTGATGTTCAGGTGCAACCTGGAAGTTACCTGGGTTTCCCTGTGAGCTTTGGTTGCTTCTCCCCATTCACTGCTTTAGTTTAGGGCCTGGCGACGTTGTCCAGTCTTTTGGCTTTCATGAGGTACATTGGAAGAAGAATTGCCTTGGGCCACACATAAGATACAGTAACAATAACGATAGCTGATGAGCTAAAAAAAAAAAAAGGCCCATGCATAAATTTCATAATGTTTTAAGAAAGTTAGGGACTGTTTTCCTTCTTTTGCTACAGTCTTTAATTCCTGTGTTAAACTCCTTTTTTCTTAATACTTGTAGTAACTGTTTTCTGAGCAAATCCAGACTGATAAATTCTGTTTGGATCTTTATAGGGTCACTTCAAAAATCCTAGACACTTCTTAGGATTTAAAAGGCAGTAGAGCCCCTGACTGCCTTTATAAATTCCTCTTTTATTTTGCTCTAAGAAATGTTGAAATGAGTCAAGGACAAACATTAAGTAAACCCAAAGGCTACACAACTCCTTTACCTCAGGGAATGTACTCATTTCTCCTGTCTCTAGCTTATTGGACAATCTACCAGCAATACAAAATACCCAAAATTTGATTGTGAGTTTCCCTTCCCTGTCAAGTAAAACCCTTTATTTCTCAGATAAGTTTAAATTCTTCCTCTCATTAATACTGTCTTCTTCCCTGCAAAAGTTAAAGCACACCTGGCTATTAAATCTTCCTTCTGTTTTTTTTTTCAACAGATAAAGTGCAAAAAGTGGCTTGGCATCTTCATAAAATTACAGCTCCACAATCTCTCTCCTCCCATTTCATGTTATTTTGTTCAGTCACAGTCTGAGCATCTCCCTCATAGACCAGGAAGAGGCCTGGCTACTTCTTAGGCATGAGGGGGTGCTCAGTCTTACTCTAGATCTATTGCAGAATTTTAAAAAGGAATCTCCATGTGTTACAGTTTTCTAGTCTCACAGGTCATGCACACATAAGAACTCTGCATCAGTCCTCACCCACAGACTTTAAAAAACACAAAGAAATCTGCAGACCAAACAAGCTCAAGTAGCAGTTTACAATGTGGACACCTAATCTGTGACTGGATTTTCAAATGATCTGAGAATTTAATTGTATTACATTTTAGATCCACATGAATCTTATCAGCCATAGATTATGACAGAAACAATATTTTTTGGGGAAGAAAGTAAACAGAGGAAATGGTAGAGAAAAGATCAGAAAGGTTTTTTTGGCCACAGTGTTGCCATGGAGCCAATTAAATGATGGCAGTTGGCCAGCATAGAGAGCCTGTAAACTTAAAATTCAGCTGAAAGAGAGATCAACACAAGTGGTAGCATCCGACATGTGGTATTCTTTACTTACTTTTTTAAGTATAACAACTTGAAGATGATTCATCTTGGTACATATAGAACTGCATCAGTCTTTTTGACAATTGTATAGTAATCTTTTGTTTGTTTATGCTATAATTTATTTAACTGTTTCCTTACTGAGTGACACGTTGTTGTAAAATCATTTTTTAAATCAAATACAATACTGGAATGAATGACCTTTGCATCATTTGAGGTTCATTGTGAAAAACAGAATTTACTTAGTATTTCAAACAGAGAAAAATTCAATATAGGTAACTGATTAGAATGGTCTTAGAGGTGTTGGAAGGGCAAAAGGAAGAAGGTTTAGGGGCCCTGGGAATAAAGGAAGATGGTGTGATAATCTGAGATCAGAAGCTGCTCATCCCCCCAGGGTAGAGGTGGCACTGTAGGAGATAATGGAGTTGGTTCTGACTCTGCCAGAATTGTGTACCTAGATTAGAACTGAAATAGCTGAAAAGATGCTGTCTATCATGCTGGGGGGTCGGAATCCTGTTGCCACTACAGTTCCTGCCAGCCTCCCCTAGCAACTGCCACACTGCCAGGGCCAGAAGCAGAATATTTGTCTCTTCTTGGACCAAGAAAAGACAACTAGAGCCTGTTATTGGGAGAACCAAACAGGAAGCGGCTGACAAGACAGCCTTAAAAATGTGGTCTGCACACTTCCAGCTCCAGGCATACAAGCATAGTCTAGAAGGGTGGCTGTGTGCTGAGGAGCAGTGGGTCACTGAGTAGCACAATCTGTGCCTTAGAGTCCTTGGCACCCATCCATGTTCTTCTACCCTGATATGGTATGGCTGTGTGTCCCCACTCAAATCTCATATTGAATTGTAATCCCCACATGTCAGGGGAGGGCATGGTGGAAGGTAATTTGATCATGGGGGTGGACTTCCCCATTGCTGCTCTTGTGATAGTGAGTTCTCATGAGATCTGGTAGTTTGGAGGTGCGTGGCACTTCCCCCTTTGCTTTCTTTCTTTCTCCTGCTCTGCTATGGTAAGATGTGCTTGCTTCCCCTTCGCCTTCTGCCATGATTGTAAGTTTCCTGAGGCCTCCTAGTGATGTTTCCTGTACAGCCTGTGGAAATGTGAGTGAGTCAATTAAACCTCTCTTCTTGATAAATTACCCAGTCGCAGATAGTTCTTTATAGCAGTGAACTCGTATTTTGCCATTATTTGAGTATATTTTCAGGAAAAATTCCTCATGTGGAATTGCCCCGACAGTGGATAGGCAGGAAATTTTGAAAGCTATAACCCAAACTCCTTTTCCTAGAGGCGTACTTGAGAGTGCCTATTTTTCCATGCCCTTACCAAATCTGCATCTTCACCCATTCAGTAGAACTAGCCTTTAAACCCTTATCAGTCATGCTCCAAAGCCTCTGCTCTCAGGAAACACCACGCTTATCACCCCTGGAAAAAAACCAAAAATCATTCTTAAAAATGTCTGAAATTCTTAACTTAACTAGAATCTCATGGTTTGTAATATTAAAATAAGGACACACCCAGCAAGGTTAAGGCTCTCTCTCACTCATTCATACAGCCCCATGAGTTAGCTCAACAGCACGCTCTTATAAAGGGAGGTGGCAGGATTTCAAAGGTTCAGTAGACATGGCCTAGGGCTGGCTCTGCAGTGACTGGAGCAGGAAGTAACTCTTCAGAGCTGGGTGGAAGCCCGGATGCCACCTGATCAAAACCCTTCATTGTGTTGCTGGAGAAAGAGGCCTAGAGAGGTTAATGACCGATGGGCAGAGCTGACCAGAAGAACAGGCTGAAGGGGACTGAACTTTCTGGAGTCTGATGGAGCATGTCTTATTCTCAGGCAACTAACAAATCAGGAGCACCAGAATAATTCTAGGAGAGAAAGATAAAATATTTAACAAAAATATTTACTGTTCATTATGGGAAAAATAAGGACTCTTTTGGACTTAGTTTATGGCATATGTCATTTGTATTTTGAATTTCAGCCTCCGTAGGGCCTGGTTCAGCCTGAAATCTAGGTCTCTTGATCCAATGTTTTGTTCCTTCTTTCTCCACATGCCATCTCTGTTTGAGCACCACTAGACATTACAATACACCAGGAGAAAGTGATATTTCTGGTTCTTCACTATTTATTCTGATTTTAAGTGAAATGAATGGTGAAATACACACATTATCTATTATTTTATTTAATTTTTTTTTGAGATGGAGTCATGCTCTGTCACCCAGGCTGGAGTGCAGTGGCGTGATCTTGGCTCACTGTAACCTCCACCTCCCTGTTTCAAGTGACTTTCCTGCCTCAGCCTCCCGAGTAGCTGGGATTTACAGGCACCCCGCTGGGATTTACAGGCACCCGCCACCATACCTGGCTACTTTTTGTATTATTATTATTATTATTATTATTATTATTATTTTTAGTAGAGACAGGGTTTTGCCATGTTGGCCAGGCTGGTCTAGTACTCCTGACCTCAAGTGATCTGCCCGCCTCAACCTCCCAAAGTGCTGGGATTACAGGTGTGAACCATTGCGCTGGACCTCAAATTATTTAAAACGCATTTTTAGAATTCCTAAAAAATTGCAGTGGGACTCAAAATTTCAAACATCTCAAATATCAAAATTTATAAACCTAGAAAACCTCAAGTAATATAAAAATTTGTGAAAATAAGTAAGCATACATTATAGTAGTATAAATTATTCTCGATAAAATCTATAAAATAATGTCTTTTTTTCTTTCTTCTTTTTCTTAGCTATGGGGTCTTGCTATATCGCACAGGATGGTCTCCAACTCCTGGAGATTGCTTATCTTCCTAGCTCAGCTTCCCACGCAGCTGGGACTGCAGGTACACGTCACCACTCCTGGCTCAGACATTTTCTTTTGACTCTGTCTTCAAGTCACCCCATCTCCTAAGAGTACCTTTTGAAAATTTTGTACCCTTTTTTTTTTAGAGTGGCACTCTTTTTATTATGGTAAGCTGTTCTATTTTGTTTTGAAGAGAGCATTTCTGGCTTGTCTTTGTTTTTCTTAGTTTCATCATGCACAGACTGAGACTTATGCTTTCAGTGGAAGCTTTCCAATTGTACATCTGGCTGCTCGTTGCAACCTTGATGTGCATAGACCTGTCTAGATGTAAAAAAATGAACACAGATTTGTTTTGTTGCATAAATTAAAAATTGAGTCATTGATTTTTGAATACATAATTTAGATTTCATGTTTTTTTGGAAATATGAAAATACCAGCATCGTTCAGAACTAAGTATGTGTTTCAATACTTAAGAATAACATAGTTTACCAGAATACTGAACATGGTATCATAAACACTAAGTACCATACTATCAGTTTTTGATCCTTTTTCTTCTTTTTTGTCTTTCTGTTTCTTAGGCTTATAATTCAGATTTGTAAAATAACATGAGTGTGGCTGAATTGTGAATTATGTAGACCCCCATGACTGGACCTGAAAACTTGACCACTTTTAGGACCACTTTTTCTTTGCAGAAGTGCTAGTTTACATTTAAGCAACTGACTTAAAAATGGGCTTTTTGTATTGCAGCATGTCTACTAGTCAATGTATGAAAATATTAATTTTATATATAGTTCTTATCTACACTACAATAAGAAAAGTTGGACAGAAACTTAACTGGTGAACAAGGATAAGAATCTAAATCTTTTTTTTTTTTTGAGACGGAGTCTGGCTCTGTCGCCCAGGCTGGAGTGCAGTGGCCGGATCTCAGCTCACTGCAAGCTCCGCCTCCCGGGTTTACACCATTCTCCTGCCTCAGCCTCCCGAGTAGCTGGGACTACAGGCGCCGGCCACCACGCCTGGCTAGTTTTTTGTATTTTTTTTAAGTAGAGACGGGGTTTCACCGTGTTAGCCAGGGTGGTCTTGATCTCCTGGCCTCGTGATCCGCCCGTCTCGGCCTCCCAAAGTGCTGGGATTACAGGCTTGAGCCACCGCGCCCGGCCAAGAATCTAAATCTTAACAACCAAATCGACAGCCCCTATTGAAAGCTCATTTGAACTAGTGCATTCTGCTAAGTGATGGTGCTCTTTTATAAAAGTCATGTCACAAACTAAAACATTTGTCCAAATTAACTTCTCATAAACCTAGCCTCAGACGTGAAGAAACATCTAGTAAAGACTGTGTTTACCAGGGATGTCATTCCCTATCACATCCATGTCAGTGCACCTATCCTTAAGTTTCCTAAGTATTAGGGTGAACTATGTGAAATTGCTTTGTTTTTGGAAAAAAAACCAAAATAATAAAACAGCAGCAATTTCTTATGGCGTAACCTATACTTTGTTTCCTGAAGATGCTATTTCTAGCATATTTTTCTTTCCAAATATTTTTGGGAATATTTGTAATAAAAAATAAGCATAGTTTACCTATTTTGGTCTCTCCTACCTGAAATTATAGTAGTAGAAGCTTAATTAATGAATATCCACTGGAATCAGATGTTGGGAGAAAGTGGCCAAAGGAAGCTGCCTCTGGGTATCACCGTCCAGGTCCCCGTCATAGTATCTTTCCAGAATCTTAGGGATGGCGGTACCGTAGCTGAGGCTTCCGAGATATTTGTGACTGTCCTTGACATCCTGTTCACCAGTTTTTTTTTCTGGTCATAACACACAAGCTCCAAATAATCTACATTAAAAAGCCAATATCTAGTCCTAAACAGCACTTTTTCATTCATAGTTGAAAGAACCTCAGTGTCCCGCTGTCAGCTCTGAAAATAGGCTGTAGTAAAATAGAATTACATACCAAGTGCAATTAAGAACAAACCAGCCAACTTGGTGCAAAGTTTCAGCTTTTTTTTTTTAGGAAAGCAAGACTTCTTTTGAACCATTTGCTTTAAAATTCTAATGTTATTGTAAAAATATTTACTTTAATAACTCAAAAGGTGCTGTTTATTTTATAACATAGTTGAATACATTTTCCTTCATCAATAGTTCTCTTTATAGTTGTATAAATATCAGCTTGTGTGTATGCCGTTACTTTTATGGTACTTAAAATGAAAGTGAAGGAAAGCACTGTAATTGGGGTCAGATAATTTTATTACGAAATGCATGCTGTAGTTTAGTGCATACATTAAAACATCATACACTAGGTTTAAATTTCTAATTTCATTTTTGTCTGAAATCAGAGAAATTTTATCTAGACTATCAGGCCTAAAGAAAACAAAAACAAATACAAAAATACAAAAACTCGCACTATAACAAATCTCATGTATTCCTTTATAGTGGAGAGAATTGCTTTGCAAAGGAGTCCAGGTCCCACTGGAAGGACCCCTTTCCATACACCGTAGCAATTCCGTAGCAGCCTCGACTCTCCCCTCGACGGACGGCAGATGGCGCTGCGCTTCTCTTTTTGCCGCCTCGATGACGGGACAGGAACCCAACTTTGGCAGAGCTGAGTTGAAGATTGCTAGCGACCTATTCGGAACTGGGTGAGCAAAGGAAACTACGCATATAGAATCACATTTTACCTTGCTTCATACCGATCTGTGCTCTGGAGAACGTGCAGTTTCTGTTATCCGTGATCCAGGGGGCTGCGTGTGTTGGATTAACCGGGCTCATTACCTCTTACAAATTGCTTGTCAGGAGAAGGTAGCTCGGGGCAGGTTGAAAGACTGTTATCAGCAGCACTCAACGAACATCAGCAAATGGACACACTCTGCTTCCTCATAATCAATTTGTATTTATGAAAGATCCCTTGGTGCTCTTTAGTGGGCTGCGGTGAGAAGATGTGATTTGGAACTTTGAGAAGTTTGTGGTCAAGAAGGTGACCTGCAGATAGTCAGTCAAAACTAAACAAACACAGCCACACTTCTCTGCGTTCCTGCTTCATCCACTAATTGTGTCCAGGGCTCCCCAGCAATCTCTCCTCTCTTTAGTCTTTTGGTTTGTGTCTGCTTTCTCCTTCTAGGTCTGTTCCTTTGGCTAAATTTGCATGTGTTGACCTTGGCAAACAGATATATTTAGCTTTATTTTCTTAAATAACTTTATAGAAACGCTTTTTTCGTGGGAAAATGATGACATTAAGTATAATAATCATGTAGTTTTCAGCTAGTTGGGATCTTAGGGATTATTTAACTCAACTGATTAAATAATACTATGAGAAAGTGGCACCTGGCCATGTGCAATGCCATGCTCAGTTCACATAGAGGCAGAGTGAGAACTCTGACCCAGGTTTCTTGAGGATCAGTCTAACAACCCATCTGACGTTATGCTCGATTATATTTTTAAACAAGTACAGATCATAAATGCCAGGGTTAATTTATTTCCCTGCCACGCAGATCGTGGATGGATTTTGGTCACACTCATCACACAGCCATACATGCAAATCCCTCCCCACCATTCCCACCAGAGTCAGTGGCTCGGTTCTCTTTGCTGCTGTTCCCTTTGTTCACACCTATACCAGGCACTAGCCCCGTTGTGCTTGAGTTTCCTCTCTAGATATGAGATTGCTGGGAACAGGCATGCCATCTCACTCATGTTTGTGCCCTCTGTGCCCTGCATAGTGCCTGACACCTCATAAGCTCTTGGAAATGTTGACTGAATGAATGAACTTTTGATGGAGACTACCTTGAACATAGCAAACCATGGTGCGGTGAGAAGGCCTCCTCAGGCTCTGGACATAGAGACATGCTGGGAATATAAGAGAAAGCCTTGAATGTATAGCTAAGCTTGAAAGTGAGAAAAGACACCCTTACATGTTAAAAACAAAACAAAACAAAAAACAAACAAACAAACAAAAAAGCAACAGCCAGAATTCATAATGCTGCAGAGTAGAGGCAGAACAGAATCCGAGTAGGTGGTGGGAAAGGAGACATTTTCAGCAGGATGAATTGCAAGTGAGTTTGTATCCATAGAACCTTAGAGGACAGGCAGCCATTCTATGTACCTGAGCTTTGTTTTATATCTGGATGCAAGGCCCTGGCACTAGGGCATAAAAAGTTGCTTGATGACCGTGTGCTCTGGGAACCCCTTGTTTTGTGGACCTCCAAGGTGCCACATAAGCTGCTTTGGCTAAGTATTTTGGAGGGTAACTGATGCTAGAGACAATCCAGTAAGTCAGCGAAGGACAGGGGTCCCTGAAGTCATTTTAAACAACTGTGGTCTCTACAGGAAACAAAGGAAAAACCAAAAATTAGCCAACAGGTTGTTTAATAAACTAAGTGTCTTATTCCAGATGAGGCTAGCCCATTTACCTCAAATGTGTAGTTTATGGATGTTTGTCATCCTGTTCTTTTTTTATTTGTGTAATGGGAAAAATTTGCAATCACAAAATACGTTCTGCAAGAGATTTCATATTTCATTAAAAAAATTCAACGGAAACATGATTGTGAGTGCTCTATATCCCAGGGTTTGGAAGAAATTTACAGTCAATATTGGGGCTCCTTCCAACTCCCTTGGGTTGTATAAGAATATGGTTTGGATTTTTGTCCCCGCCCAAATCTCATGTTAAATTGGAAGAGGTTCCTGGTGGGAGGTGATTGGATCACGAAGGCTGATTTCTCCCTTGCTGTTCTCGTGGTAGTGAGTGAGTTCTCATGAGATCTGATGGGGTTTAAAAGTATGTGGCACATGGCCGGGTGCGGTAGCTCACGCTTGTAATCCCAGCACTTTGGGAGGCCAAGGCGGGCGGATCATGAGCTCAGGACATCGAGACCATCCTGGCTAACATGGTGAAACCCCGTCTCTACTAAAAATGTAAAAAATTAGCCAGGCGTGGTGGTGGGTGCCTGTAGTCCCAGCTACTCGGGAGGTTGAGGCAGCAGAATGGTGAACCCAGGAGGTGGAGCTTGAAGTAAGCTGAAATTGCACCACTGCACTCCAGCCTGGGTGACAGAGTGAGACTCTGTCTCATTTAAAAAAAAAAAAAAAAAAAAAAAAGCATGTGGCACATCTCCCACTTTGTGCTCTCTCTCTCCTGCCACTATATGAAGAAGGTGCTTGCTTCCCCTTCACCTTCTGCTATGACTGTAAGTTTCCTGAGGCCTCCCAGTCATGCTTCCTCTTAAGCCTGTGGAGCTGTGAGTCTAGTAAACCTTTTTCTTCATAAATTGCCTAGTCTCAGGTTTTTTTGTTTTTTGTTTTTTTCATGATTTCAGCTTACTGCAACCTCTGCCTCCCAGGTTCAAGTTATTCTCCTGCCTTAGCCTCTTGAGTAGCTCGGATTATAGGTATGCACCACCAAGCCTGGCTAATTTTTGTATTTTTAGTAGAGAAGAGATTTCACCATGTTGGTCAGGCTGGTCTCGAATTCCTGTCCTCAAGTGATCCACCCGCCTAGACTTCCCAAAGTGCTGAGATTACAGGCATGAGCCACCACACCTGGCCTCAGGTAGTTCTTTATAGCAGTGTGAAAACAGACTAATACATATAAGAAGAAAGGCGGCTTAGTGGTGTCTTACTTTATGGGGAGGATCATCCAGCCTCAGTCCGGCATGGTGACAGCTGGCATCTGCTCTGTCCAAGCTAGGTGCCTTGGTGGCAGGCAGCTCTGTGACCTCTGGGCTAAGCTCAGGCACAAGAAACTTGCCCAGTTCTGAGAGCCCCACATTCAGAGGCCTGACCTGAGTGAGCCTTGACTACTTCCATTCCTTCCTTTCCTGTAGCGTAAAATACGGAGAGGAAACACACAGTATAGTATTTCAAAATACTATCCTGCCCCACCTATAGGAGAGGGATAATGACATCTGTCCTACTCTCCCTTTCTCAAAGGTGTTGACAGGATTGGGTGAGCTGGGTCTGCGCGAACACTTTTTCAGTTATAAAATGGTGGATGCTGCGGGAGCCGCAGCTCCTATGGGGGCTGAGACCTGTGGAAGATGCCATGTGGGGTCTGACATTGTCCCACCCTAAGGGTTTTCCTCCAGCATCTAATGCATGCTTGTTTCCTTAGGTTGAACACCAGATGACCTAGAGGTGTTCATTTGTGTTTAGGGATTGTGTTGTCCAAAAATACATGCCTTCAAATCCTAGAATCACGTTCACTGAGGTGAGGCGGTCTTATGATGAAAGCATCTGAGAATGGAGTCCCGTGGAGTGATCGATGTTGTCATGTTTCAGATTGCTTTCGCAGTCCATGCCATGTTTGCATTAAAAGGATGGGTCAGGGGCCAAGAGTGGTGCCTCTCGCCTGTAATGCCAGCACTTTGGGAGACCTAGGCAGCAGAATCACTTCAGCCCAGGAGTTTGAGATGAACCTGGACAACATAATGAGACCCCATCTCAACAAAATAAATAAAAATAAATAAGTAAGCTGGGCGCGGTGGCAGTGCCTGTAGCCCAGCTACTTTGGGGGCTGAGGTGGGAGGATCACTTGAGCTTGGAAGGTTGAGGCTGCAGTGAGCTATAAGTGAACCACTGCACTCTAGCCTGGTGACAGAGCAAGACCTGTCTCAAACAAACAAACAAACAAACAAACAAAAGGATGAGTCAGGGATGTTGCCTGTACTATTTAAATGGTTCCTCCCGCTCACTTTTTTTTCTCTCTATATTTTTCTCTCTTCCTTTTCTTTTTATTCCTGGAAAATTTATAATTGAATTCAAGTTAATCTGAATATGTGACTCCCCATATTAGAGAGAATCACAAGGTTTGACATCAAAAGACTTGGCTTCAGGTTCCAGGTCTGCCACTTACATGCTGAGTGACCTTGAGCAATCTTCAACCTTTCTCAGTGGCCTGTTTCTAACCTGAAGACTTTGGGCTGACAACGCTGATCTCTCGGTGGGAATGAAAGGCAACAGCGAGGTCATATGTATAGAAGCACGTTGTGAATGTAAACTGCTTGACAGGAGTTAGTTATTGTGGCTGATTGTGCTTTTTTGCTGTTTTCGACCTGTATCTTTAATATCCTGTGACTGCTGGACAATC
Organism: Chlorocebus sabaeus; assembly: GCF_047675955.1. Classification (NCBI taxonomy): domain Eukaryota; kingdom Metazoa; phylum Chordata; class Mammalia; order Primates; family Cercopithecidae; genus Chlorocebus; species Chlorocebus sabaeus. The sequence continues at coordinate 39,509,850 of NC_132914.1, read as the reverse complement.
AGCAGCTGGTTAGATAGTCTTTTGTCCCTCACCCAAGAGTTTTGGAATGATTAAAAAAACAAATTAGCTCTTAAATCCATGGAAAGTAAAAGCTGTGTTTTTGTTCGTTTGTTTGTTTGTTTGTTTGAGATAGAGTCTCGTCCCATCTCCTAGGCTGGAGTGCAGTGGTGTGATCTTGGCTCACTGCAACCTCTGCCTCTCGGGTTCGATCAATTCTCCCAGCTCAGCCTTCCGAGTAGCTGGGATTACAGGTATGTGCTTCCATGCCTGGCTAATTTTTGTACTTTTAGTAGAGACGGGGTTTCACCATGTTGCCCAGGCTGGTCTCGAACTCCTGGCCTCATATGATCCACTCGCCTCAGCATCCCAAAGTGCTGAGATTACAGATGTGTTGCCACCTCACCCTGCCAAAATTAGTATTTTGAGTTTCTTGTACTGACTGGGGACACTGTATAAGAGTCTGTTTAAAACTCTCCAGGGAGCACAGGTCTCCCCTAGGCTCTCTCTAACCTGAGGAAAAGGGGCTTTGATGAGGGTGTAGGGCTAAAGGGGTTTCCAGGGATACACCTGGGCTGCAAGGCTCCAGGGCAGGGGTGTGGGAATGGTGGTGGGGCCAGCAGGTTACAGCCTCGGAGATGACTGCCACTCTCCCCTGCTAGCCTGTGAGGCTAGTGTCATAGGAAGGCCTGAGCTGCTTCCAAGTTGGTCCAAGTTACTTGGAGGGACTCTTGCCCTCTGACGTCTGGGGGCTGGATAACAACAGAATTTATTATCCAAGCCTGGACATGAGTGGGAAAGGGTCTGTTATGAATACTTACACAGGACTGGCCCAGGCAAACCAAGACAGGGGTCACCCTACCCATGAGTATGGCTTAGGGAAGATCCTTCTCTTGGTCCTCTTTCTCTTGACTTCCTTTTTCTTTTATTCCCTTCTTTTTTTTTTTTTTTTTTTTGAGATGGGGTCTTGCTCTGTCACCCAGGCTGGAGTACAGTGGTACAATCATGGCTCACTTGCAGCCTCGACTTCGTGGGCTCAGGTGATTCTCCCACCTCAGCCTCCTGAATAACTAAGACTACTGGCGTGCATGACCATGCCTGGATAAATTTCTTTGTATTTTTTGTAGACTTGGAGTTTTGCCCTGTTGCCCAGGCTGGTCTCAAACTCCTGGGCCCAAGCAGCCCTCCCACCTCGGCTCACACCTGTGCTGGGATTACAGGTGTTAGCCGCTGTGCCTGGCTTTCCACTTTCTTCACATCTTTCCACCGAGTGGTGAGACCCTAAGAGCTAAGAGAAGAGTGGACCCACGGAAGAGGCCACGAGGGGTCTCCTAGCCTGGGCTTCTGGTCCAGGTGCAGCAGAATTAGGCATTTCACGTAAGGCTTTCAGTAAATACTTAGAGTCATCAGCAGTGAGCCCTTGACTGCCCTTGTCTTCCATCCTCCTCAGGTGCCCAGCTGGAGCTGAGGCTGGCTGTGGTAGGATGGGTACCAGAGGTCCTCATTTCCATTTCATTCATCACAAGGGTCTTCCTTAAACCACACTTATGGGTAGGGTGACCCCTGTCTTGGTTTGCCTGGGCCAGTCCTGTGTAAGTATTCATAACAGACCCTTTCCCACTCATGTCCAGGTTTGGATAATAAATTCTGTTGTTATCCAGCCCCCAGACGTCAGAGGGCAAGAGTCCCTCCAAGTAACTTGGACCAACTTGGAAGCAGCTCAGGCCTTCCTATGACACCAGCCTCACAGGCTAGCAGGGGAGAGTGGCAGTCATCTCCGAGGCTGTAACCTGCTGGCCCCACCACCATTCCCAAACCCCTGCCCTGGAGCCTTGCAGCCCAGGTGTATCCCTGGAAACCCCTTTAGGCCTACACCCTCCTCAAAGCCCCTTTTCCTCAGGTTAGAGAGAGCCTAGGGGAGACGTGTGCTCCCTGAAGAGTTCTAAACAAACTCTTAAACCCTGCTCCTAACAGCGTTCCCAGCCAGTACAAGAAACACAAAATATTAACTTTGGGTAGGGCGAGGTGGCTCACGCCTGTAATCCCAGCACTTTGGGAGGCAGAGGCAGGTGGATCACATGATCCACCATGTCAAATAATAATTTATAAGAACTAACATTTATTAAACACTTATAATGAAAGCTTGCTAAGAAGTTTATGTGGATTATCTGACTTCATCCATGCAACCATCCCTCTAGGGGAGTTATTATTGTGTCCATTTTGCAGATGAAAAAGCTGAGGTTGGGAGGATAAGTTGCCAAGCTCTCACAGCCAGTAAGTGGCAGATCTGGATTTGAATTTGGGGTCTGCCTCGAGAACAAGCTTTTAACCATGATACTGTCAGCCACAGCCTCATCTGGAAGGAGCTCACTGCCCGGGAGAGACAGTGAAGGACACTTTGCTGTAGTTCTGTAATAGAGATATATCCACGTCAGAATAGGGGCACAGACAGGGAGTGACTCCTCTTGCTAGGAGGAGCTGAGCCAGCTGCAGGAGTGACATTTATAGCTTCCTCATCTTGGCTACACTGTCTTGCTTCTGCCTGGCTTTGGCTTGCTTCCTCTCACTCTCTGCTGCTTACTCACCTCACAGTGTAACTAGGCTTCCCTGTGACTCCTCTCACCTCTTCCTAAAGGTGGGCAGTTTTCTTTTGCTGAACGTCTGGAAATATGCCAATGCAGAGGTAACTCAAAAAGCCAACTAAGGCTGGGTACAGTGGCTCACACCTGTAATCCCAAAACTTTTGGAAGACAAGGCAGGCAGATAACTTGAGGCCAGGAGTTCAAGATAAGCCTGGCCAACATGGTGAAACCCTGTCTCTACTAAAAATACAAAGATTAATCTTTTCAAAAAACCCCACAGAAATACAAACTACCATCAGAGAATACTATAAACACCTCTACGCAAATAAACTAGAAAACCTAGAAGAAATGGATAAATTCCTGGACACATACACTCTCCCAAGACTAAACCAGGAAGAAGTTGAATTCCTGAATAGACCAATAGCAGGCTCTGAAATTGAGGCAATAATTAATAGCCTACCAACCAAAAAAAGTCCAGGACCAGATGGATTCACAGCCGAATGCTACCAGAGGTACAAGGAGGAGCTGGTAGCATCCCTTCTGAAACTATTCTAATCAATAGAAAAAGAGGGAATCCTCCCTAACTCACTTTATGAGGCCAACATCATCCTGATACTAAAGCCTGGCAGAGACACAACAAAAAAAGAGAATTTTAGACCAATATCCCAGATGAACATCGATGCAAAAATCCTCAATAAAATACTGGCAAACCGAATCCAGCAGCACATCAAAAAGCTTATCCACCATGATCAAGTGGGCTTCATCCCTGGGATGCAAGGCTGGTTCAACATTCGCAAATCAATAAATGTAATCCAGCATATAAACAGAACCAAAGACAAAAACCACATGATTATCTCAATAGATGCAGAAAAGGCCTTTGTCAAAATTCAACAGCCCTTCATGCTAAAAACTCTCAATAAATTTGGTATTGATGGAGCGTATCTCAAAATAATAAGAGCTATTTATGACAAACCCACAGCCAATATCATGCTGATGGGCAAAAACTGGAAACATTCCCCTTAAAAACTGGCACAAGACAGGGATGCCCTCTCTCACCACTCCTATTCATCATAGTGTTGGAAGTTCTGGCCAAGGCAATCAGGCAAGAGAAAGAAATAAAGGGTATTCAATTAAGAAAAGAAGAAGTCAAATTGTCCCTGTTTGCAGATGACATGAAAACCCCATCGTCTCAGTCTAAAATCTCCTTAAGCTGATAAGCAACTTCAGCAAAGTCTCAGGATACAAAATCAATGTGCAAAAATCACAAGCATTCTTATACACCAGTAACAGACAGAGAGCCAAATAATGAATGAACTCCCATTCACAATTGCTTCAAAGATAATAAAATACCTAGGAATCCAACTTACAAATGATGTGAAAGACCTCTTCAAGGAGAGCTACAAACCACTGCTCAATGAAATAAAAGAGGACACAAACAAATGGAAGAACATTGCATGTTCATGGATAGGAAGAATCAATATCGTGAAAATGGCCATACTGCCCAAGGTAATTTATAAATTCAATGCCATCCCCATCAAGCTACCAATGACTTTCTTCACAGAATTGGAAAAAACTACTTTAAAGTTCATATGAAACCAAAAAAGAGCCCGCATCTCCAAGACAATCCTAAGTCAAAAGAACAAAGCTGGAGGCATCATGCTACCTGACTTCAAACTCTACTACAAGGCTACAGTAACCAAAACAGCATGGTACTGGTACTAAAACAGAGATATAGACCAATGGAACAGAACAGAGCCCTCAGAAATAATACCACACATCTATAACCATCTGATCTTTGACAAACCTGACAAAAACAAGAAATGGGGAAAGGATTCCCTATTTAATAAATGGTGCTGGGAAAATTGGCTAGCCATAAGTAGAAAGCTGAAACTGAATCCTTTCCTTACTCCTTATATGAAAATTAATTCAAGATGGATTAGAGACTTAAATATTAGACCTAAAACCATAAAAACCCTAGAAGAAAACCTAGGTAATACCATTCAGGACATAAGCATGGGCGAGGACTTCATGTCTAAAAGACCAAAAGCAATGGCAACGAAAGCCAAAATTGACAAATGGGATCTAATTAAACTAAAGAACTTCTGTACAGCAAAAGAAACTACCATTAGAGTGAACAAGCAACCTACAGAATGGGAGAAATTTTTTGCAATCTACTCATCTGACAAAGGGCTAATATCCAGAACCTACAAAGAACTCAATCAAATTTATAAGAAAAAAACAACCCCATCAAAAAGTGGGCAAAGGATATGAACAGACATTTCTCAAAAGAAGACATTTATGCAGCCAACAGACACATGAAAAAATGCTCATCATCACTGGCCATCAGAGAAATGCAAATCAAAACCACAGTGAGATACCATCTCACACCAGTTAGAATGGCAATCATTAAAAAGTCAGGAAACAACAGGTTCTGGAGAGGATGTGGAGAAATAGGAACACTTTTACACTGTTGGTGGGACTGTAAACTAGTTCAACCACTGTGGAAGACAGTGTGGTGATTACTGAAGGACCTAGAACTGGAAATACCATTTGACCCAGCCATCCCATTACTGGGTATATACCCAAAGGATTATAAATCATGCTGCTGTAAAGACACATGCACACGTATGTTTATTGCGGCACTATTCACAATAGCAAAGACTTGGAACCAACTCAAATGTCCATCAATGATAGACTGGATTAAGAAAATGCGGCACATATACACCAGGGACTACTATGCAGCTATAAAAAAGGATGAGTTCGTGTCCTTTATAGGGACATGGATGCAGCTGGAAACCATCATTCTCAGCAAACTATTGCATTGCAAGAACAGAAAACCAAACACCACACGTTCTCACTCATAGGTGGGAATTGAACAATGAGATCACTTGGACACAAGAAGGGGAACATCACACACTGGGGCCTGTTGTGGGGTGGGGGGAGGGAGGAGGGATAGCATCAGGAGATATACCTAATGTAAATGACGAGTTAATGGGTGCAGCATACTAACTTGGCACATGTATACATATGTAACAAACCTGCACTTGTGCACATGTACCCTAGAATATAAAGTATAAAAAAAAAAAGTTTGAGAAAAAAAATACAAAAATTAACTGGGCGTAGTGGCGCACCTGTAGTCCCAGCTACTCAGGAGGCTGAGGGACAAGAATCCTTTGAACCCGAGAGGTTGGAGGTTGCAGTGAGCCGAGAACGTGCCACTGTACTCCAGCCTGGGCGACACAGTGAGACTCTGTTTCAAAAATAAGGCAACTAAAGGGAGACATTTATGAAGACTTTCTGATATTCTGTGTGAAAATATTTTCACACATTCACTGGGGATGCCTTCCCAACTAATTTCCAGTGGAACTCAGGGCTGGCAATATGCTTTAAATGCTTGACCATTCTAGGCTTAAATAAGTAATGCATCGAAACAACAGCAAAAATAGATACTTGCAGCAGAAATTTTGGTACAAAATTTGGCTTGTACCAAACATTTGTATAGTCTTTTTTTGTTTGTTTGAAGTAAGAGATGCGTCAGACTGGTGGAAGACAACTGATACTTATCAAAGCATGTCAGTTAGGCTATTTGTTAAAATTCAGATACCTGCACTCAATCCAAGAATTCTTATTCTCAAATAAGATTTTGGGGGTGGTGGAGTCCAGGAATCTGTATTTAAAAAGATTTCAGATGATTTAAAAAAAATGCCAACTAGGCAGGGCACGGTGGCTCACGCTTGTAGTCCCAGCACTTTGGCCGAGGCAGGCAGATCACCTAAGGTCAGAAGTTCGAGACTAGTCTGGCCAACATGGCGTAACCCTGTCTCTAAGGGGTGGTATGCACCTGTAATCCCAGCTACTCAGGAGGCTGAGACATCACTTGAAACCAGGAGGTGGAGGTTGCAGTGAGCCGAGATCACGCCACTGCACTCCAGCCTGGGTGACAGAGCAAGACTCTACCTCAAAAAAAAAAAAAAAAAAAAAAAAAAAAAAGAAAAGAAAAGAAAAAAAAAACTGCCAACTAAAGTTTGAGATCCATTACTTTTAATAAATTAATCTAGCCATTCAATATTTAATAAACCCTGTGATCTGCCAGTTGTGTTTTTTCTTTTTTGATTCCTCAGCTCTTTGAATTCTCTGCCAGTCATTTTATGGCTTATAATGACATGATCTCTTCATTTCAAGGACTCAGATGTCAGTGAGAGACATATAAGGAAGGTCCACAGAGCAGGTAGGTTATATTATCTAACCACTTTAGGAATTCTGGAATCTCCTGGCTGATCTTCGAGGTATGAAACTCTGTAATTAGAACCTTTTAAATAAGCTCTTTGTAGCCTGGGCAACATAGTGAGACCCTATCTCTACAAAAAAATTTTTAAAAATTAGGTGGTGCATGCCTGTAATCCCAGCTACATGCGAGACTGAGATGAGAGAGGATTGCTTGAGTACAGGTATTCAAGGCTGCAGTGAGCTGTGATTGTGCCACTGTAGTCCAGCTTGGGTGACAGAGTGAAGTGACGCTCTGTCTCAAAAAAAAAAAAAAAAAAAAAAAAAGGACTCCTTGGAAAACATTTTGGAGGGGAGTTGTTGTGTCTGTCATTTTGTGAAACAGAGAGATTATACTCTCACAGCAGGGACGAAAGTGACCCCTGAATTCTACAGGAAATGAGCAGGGTAGGCAGGGAACGGCACCAAGGAGTCTGGATTCTGCTATTGAGCCCTGGGCTGGAGTTGATTGGGAGAGGTATCTGGTGCTGTCTAGCAAGTGTCCCTTAGCTTGGTGTCAGATGCCAGGGGAGCTTAAAAATACACAAAAGAGCCAAACTTCCCTTTTGTGGGAGTTCTAGCTGGGTCGGAATCTTTTCCCACCATGGTAAGAGAGAAGCAGCTGCCTTAGCAGTGAGGGGAAGGCCACATAGGGCTTTTGATTTGCATGTGTCCACAGGCATCAGTTCAGTTCAATGAGCTGATGATGAAATTGATTTTCTCACTGCATTGACTGCTTGTCAAACTGAATTGCTGTGGTGATTGGCTGGTTCAGCATCTTGCAGATATAGCCACCAACTCCAATGACTCGATCACATTCTAAAACATGAATTTCATAAAGATACTGTTTCTTTTTTAAACCAAGTTTCAATTCACTTTGAGAAAGCTGGGCATTTGCTAAAATGTAGGGTAAAAAACCCTCTTACTCAATGACATTGACAAACACTTGGTATAAAACATACAAGGTTTCACATAATAATTAATTTGGTTGAACTTTACTGTGCTTTGACTTTGAGACTAGTATGAGTGATAACTAAATAAGTTAAATATATTCTACTTTGCATTCAACAGGTTTGCGGTGTTTTTTTCTATCTGTTACAACTATCTTCAAATTTGTGAGTCACACTATCAACCAAAGGTTGGGACAAAATTTTGCAGGACCTTCAATGCTAATCAAGAGGATAGTTTTTCCACAAAACACAATTTTTTGCCTGAATTGTTAAACACTATTTGCAATTTTCAAAGTCTGTGTAGAAAACAAATATAGTCTGCCTTCAAGTAGGACATGCATGATAAGAACCCTCAAATGATATTAGCAACACTCATATAGCATTAGTGAAATCCCTGTCATTAGTAAATGTTATTTTATATAAAAAAAGTTGATAATAGGGTACAAAGATGCTAATATGATTAGGTGATGAGCTGATAATGGGATTTTTTTTTTTTCATATGAGTGATTTTCATTCATCAACAGCAAAGCTCATCTCCCTAATATGATATGATATTATAATAAAACCCAGGCAGAGAGTCAGCAGTGAAATTTATGGTGCAAAAGAAAAGTCAATAGCATTATAAATCTTATAAACTGATTATATTTCAGCTGTCAATGTTCTTGGCTGGGAAATCTCCTTTAATACCTGTGTCTTAGTCCTATTTACTTTAGTGATACTGAGCAAGGAAATGAAATAGATTTAAATCTTTATCTTAAGGATAACTTTAATGAGTGACAGTCAATTCCACATGGCCTGATGGGTACAGATCTGCCACCTTTGTTTGGCTACACTCCCATCCAATTAAATGCATATTTAAATGTAAGTAGTAGGCAGGGTGGAGTCAGTGGAATTTAAATAGAAACCAACAGATATAAACCAAGTTTCCTGTGATACAATGGCTTTAAGCAGTAAATGTCTACCTGAAGGTGTGGGATAGCCATTTGAATATCATCAAAGGATTACTAGCAGGCTTGTATCATGGATTAGAAAAGGGAAACCCTTCTTTTGAATGGAAATGTAGTCTAGTCAATGAGGCTTTTTGGAAGAGTATCTCCTCAGAGAGAGGGGGCAAAAAGCAATGAGATTCCGTTGAGCCATTCAATCATTCAACTACAATTTCTTGAGCTTAAGCAAAAATTCAGTATATAAGCAATAATATCAGAGTAGTGACTGGAGGGCTTCCCTGACTATCAATGCTTTGGAGGAATTCTCCAAGGGACCTGGAGTCCTAGCAAGCTGTTTCTTATTTGGTGTTACTAACAGAATATAAAATGTACCAACAGGAATGTGAAATGATGGCTCTCTCTTCTAGCTTATAAATTAAGAAAGAGCATATAAAAGTTGCTCTCAAAAGTAACAAATACTGCAGTAAGATATGAAAGTCTTAGTGTGAGTCTAATTTCAGTGTCTAATGCCTTGTCTATAAATCTGTTGTTCAACATTATTAATATATAGCATCAAACATGAGAATGATAAGTACAGGCAACTCAGCAAATTTGTATGTATAGACAAAGGACTGGGAGAAATACCATTACTGAAAATGCTTTGTGCATTGAGGTCTTAGTATATAACAAGACCTACTGCAGTGTGGAATGCAGAAGTAGGCAGATCCTTCCAGCAGCCTTTAAAAAAAGCTTTATGTTGGGGACACCAGGAGAACTTTGTTAGAACTTTAATTTGCCTCTATTTTACCTTTACCGTGACATGCCAGAGGTGTGTCCCCCAGAGGGAGGCCTGTTCATTTAACTTTTATAAATATTTTCACCTTCAGGGGTTCCAAAACACTTTATAAAGTAGATTTCAGGCTGGGCATGGTGGCTCATGTCTGTAATCCCAGCATTTTGGGAGGCCGAGGTGGGTGGATCACCTGATGTCAGGAGTTTGAGACCAGCCTGACCAATATGGTGAAACCTCGTCTCTACTAAAAATACAAAAATTAGCCAGGCGTGGTGGCATGTGCCTGTAGTCCCAGCTACTCAGGAGGCTGAGACAGGAGAATTGCTTGAACCCGGGAGGTGGCGGTTGCAGTGAGCCAAGATCGCGCCACTGCACTCCAGCCTGGGTGACAGAGTGAGACTCCATCTCAAAAAAAAAAAAAAAAATGGAGATTCCACAGCTCCTCTCATGTGGATAACTCTTGTTGGCTTCCAGATATCGGGGAGAAACCTCATACATTGTGTATGCAGGGCCAGTTCACTCTTGATGAAATAGTCACTTGAATAGCCTAGCGCCAAAGAACTTCCTTCTGAGAAAATATTTGAATTGAGCAAAATTCTCACTTTAAAATCTGCATTAAGCTCTCAGGTTACCACAAACTGCACTGGGCTAAACTTGGCTAGATTGGACTGAACTTGGATCAGAAGCTACACAGGGGCATTTTCCTCTCCAGGTGAGAAAGAGTTGCTTGGAACAGACAGTAAGGGGAACAGCCCCAGGGAACCTGCAGAATTCTGTCTGTGACCTTCTGATGCTTCTGAGATTGGAATTTCGGCTTCCATTCAGTTGGATTTCCTACCTGTCCCCACTACCCCATTTAATTCGTCTGCTCTTGCTTGTTACCCTAAGCACACAGGCTGATTCTTTTGGTTCCTGGTTATCTGCTCTGTGTTGCCCTGCTTTCCTTGGCTTGAGACCTAATCTAACCGCTGTGCACTCAGATACTACTTTTAACTTTTTATGCACTGCAGTCCTTGGATTCTGCTGCTCAGTTTTGTCCTAAGAAACACGGCAAGTAGGCCAGAACTAAGTCATCACCTGTGATTATTAAACTAAGGAGGCATTAGCTCCTGACTTCTTTGTCAGGCAATGGAGTTTAAGAAAAGTTCTTAAAAAATACTTGATTATGGCTGGGCGCGGTGGCTCATGTCTGTAATCCCAACACTTTGGGAGGTAGAGGCGGGCGGATTGCCTGGGCTCAGGAGTTTGTGAACAGCCTGGGCAACACGGTGAAACCCCGTCTCTTCTAAAATACAAACAATTAGCCCAAAAAATTAGCTGTAGTCCCAGCTACTTGGGAGGCTGAGGCAGGAGAGTTGCTTGAATCCGGGAGGTGGAGGTTGCAGTGAGCCGAGATGGCGCCACCGCACTTAAGCCTGGGTGACAAAGCGAGACTCTGTCTCAAACAAATGAACAAACAAACAAACAAACTTGATTATAATAGGGCTACTTTTTTAGTTTTTCCCTATTCTTCTATCAACACTTTGCCCCTTAAATTATGTTTGTCATTATTTTATTTATTTATTTATTTATTTTTTATTATTATTATACTTTAGGTTCTAGGGTACATGTGCATAACATGCAGGTTTGTTACATATGTTTACTTGTGCCATGTTGCTGTGCTGCACCCATCAACTCGTCAGCACCCATCAACTCGTCATTTACATCAGGTATAACTCCCAATGCAATCCCTCCCCCGTCCCCCCTCCCCATGATAGGCCCCGGTGTGTGATGTTCCCCTTCCCGAGTCCAAGTGATCTCATTGTTCAATTCCCACCTATGAGTGAGAACATGCGGTGTTTGGTTTTCTGTTCTTGTGATAGTTTGCTAAGAATGATGGTTTCCAGCTGCATCCATGTCCCTACAAAGGACACAAACTCATCCTTTTTTATGGCTGCATAGTATTCCATGGTGTATATGTGCCACATTTTCTTAATCCAGTCTGTCACTGATGGACATTTGGGTTGATTCCAAGTCTTTGCTATTGTGAAGAGTGCCGCAATAAACATACGTGTGCATGTGTCTTTATAGCAGCATGATTTATAATCCTTTGGGTATATACCCAGTAATGGGATGGCTGGGTCATATGGTACATCTAGTTCTAGATCCTTGAGGAATCGCCATACTGTTTTCCATAATGGTTGAACTAGTTTACAATCCCACCAACAGTGTAAAAGTGTTCCTATTTCTCCACATCCTCTCCAGCACCTGTTGTTTCCTGATTTTTTAATGATTGCCATTCTAACTGGTGTGAGATGGTATCTCATTGTGGTTTTGATTTGCATTTCTCTGATGGCCAGTGATGAAGAGCATTTTTTCATGTGTCTGTTGGCTGTATGAATGTCTTCTTTTGAGAAATGTCTGTTCATATCCTTTGCCCACTTTTTGATGGGGTTGTTTGTTTTTTTCTTGTAAATTTGTTTGAGTTCTTCGTAGGTTCTGGATATTAGCCCTTTGTCAGATGAGTAGATTGCAAAAAATTTCTCCCATTCTGTAGGTTGCCTGTTCACTCTGATGGTAGTTTCTTTTGCTGTACAGAAGCTCTTTAGTTTAATTAGATCCCATTTGTCAATTTTGGCTTTTGTTGCCATTGCTTTTGGTGTTTTAGACATGAAGTCTTTGCCCATGCCTATGTCCTGAATGGTACTACCTAGGTTTTCTTCTAGGGTTTTTATGGTATTAGGTCTAACATTTAAGTCTCTAATCCATCTTGCATTAATTTTTGTATAAGGAGTAAGGAAAGGATCCAGTTTCAGTTTTCTACTTATGGCTAGCCAATTTTCCCAGCACCATTTATTAAATAGGGAATCCTTTCCCCATTTCTTGTTTCTCTCAGGTTTGTCAAAGATCAGATGGCTGTAGATGTGTGGTATTGTTTCTGAGGACTCTGTTCTGTTCCATTGGTCTATATCTCTGTTTTAGTACCAGTACCATGCTGTTTTGGTTACTGTAGCCTTGTAGTAGAGTTTGAAGTCAGGTAGCATGATGCCTCCAGCTTTGTTCTTTTGACTTAGGATTGTCTTGGAGATGCAGGCTCTTTTTTGGTTCCATACGAACTTTAAAGCAGTTTTTTCCAATTCTGTGAAGAAACTCATTGGTAGCTTGATGGGGATGGCATTGAATCTATAAATAACCTTGGGCAGTATGGCCATTTTCACGATATTGATTCTTCCTATCCATGAGCATGCAATGTTCTTCCATTTGTTTGTGTCCTCTTTTATTTCACTGAGCAGTGGTTTGTAATTCTCCTTGAAGAGGTCCTTTACATCCCTTGTAAGTTGGATTCCTAGGTATTTTATTCTCTTTGAAGCAATTGTGAATGGAAGTTCATTCATGATTTGGCTCTCTGTCTGTTACTGGTGTAGAAGAATGCTTGTGATTTTTGCACATTAATTTTGTATCCTGAGACTTTGCTGAAGTTGCTTATCAGCTTAAGGACATTTTGGGCTGAGACAATGGGGTTTTCTAAATATACAATCATGTCATCTGCAAACAGGGACAATTTGACTTCTTCTTTTCCTAACTGAATCCCCTTTATTTCTTTCTCTTGCCTGATTGCCCTAGCCAGAACTTCCACCACTATGTTGAATAGGAGTGGTGAGAGAGGGCATCCCTGTCTTGTGCCAGTTTTCAAAGGGAATTTGTCCAGTTTTTGCCCATTCAGTATGATATTGGCTGTGGGTTTGTCATAAATAGCTCTTATTATTTTGAGGTACGTTCCATCAATACCAAATTTATTGAGCGTTTTTAGCATGAAGGGCTGTTGAATTTTGTCAAAAGCCTTTTCTGCATCTATTGAGATAATCATGTGGTTCTTGTCTTTGGTTCTGTTTATATGCTGGATTATGTTTATTGATTTGCGAATGTTGAACCAGCCTTGCATCCCAGGGATGAAGCCCACTTGATCATGGTGGATAAGCTTTTTGATGTGCTGCTGAATCCGGTTTGCCAGTATTTTATTGAGGATTTTTGCATCGATGTTCATCAGGGATATTGGTCTAAAATTCTCTTTTTTTGTTGTGTCTCTGCCAGGCTTTGGTATCAGGATGATGTTGGCCTCATAAAATGAGTTAGGGAGGATTCCCTCTTTTTCTATTGATTGGAATAGTTTCAGAAGGAATGGTACCAGCTCCTCCTTGTACCTCTGGTAGAATTCAGCTGTGAATCCATCTGGTCCTGGACTTTTTTTCATTGGTAGGCTATTAATTATTGCCTCAATATCAGAGCCGGCTATTGGTCTATTCAGGGATTCAACTTCTTCCTGGTTTAGTCTTGGAAGAGTGTAAGTGTCCAGGAAATTATCCATTTCTTCTAGATTTTCTAGTTTATTTGCGTAGAGGTGTTTATAGTATTCTCTGATGGTAGTTTGTATTTCTGTGGGGTCGGTGGTGATGTCCCCTTTATCATTTTTTATTGTGTCTATTTGATTCTTCTCTCTTTTCTTCTTTATTAGTCTTGCTAGTGGTCTGTCAATTTTGTTGATCTTTTCAAAAAACCAACTCCTGGATTCATTGATTTTTTGGAGGGTTTTTTGTGTCTCTATCTCCTTCAGTTCTGCTCTGATCTTAGTTATTTCTTGCCTTCTGCTAGCTTTCGAATGTGTTTGCTCTTGCTTCTGTAGTTCTTTTAATTGTGATGTTAGAGTGTCAATTTTAGATCTTTCCTGCTTTCTCTTGTGGGCATTTAGTGCTATAAATTTCCCTCTACACACTGCTTTAAATGTGTCCCAGAGATTCTGGTATGTTGTATCTTTGTTCTCATTGGTTTCAAAGAACATCTTTATTTCTGCCTTCATTTTGTTATGTACCCAGTAGTCATTCAGGAGCAGGTTGTTCAGTTTCCATGTAGTTGAGCGGTTTTGATTGAGTTTCTTAGTCCTGAGTTCTAGTTTGATTGCACTGTGGTCTGAGAGACAGTTTGTTATAATTTCTGTTCTTTTCCATTTGCTGAGGAGTGCTTTACTTCCAATTATGTGGTCAATTTTGGAGTAAGTGTGATGTGGTGCTAAGAAGAATGTATATTCTGTTGATTTGGGGTGGAGAGTGCTATAGATGTCTATTAGGTCTGCTTGCTGCAGAGATGAGTTCAATTCCTGGATATCCTTGTTAACTTTCTGTCTCGTTGATCTGTCTAAAGTTGACAGTGGAGTGTTGAAGTCTCCCATTATTATTGTGTGGGAGTCTAAGTCTCTTTGTAAGTCTCTAAGGACTTGCTTTATGAATCTGGGTGCTCCTGTATTGGGTGCATATATATTTAGGATAGTTAGCTCTTCCTGTTGAACTGATCCCTTTACCATTATGTAATGGCCTTCTTTGTCTCTTTTGATCTTTGATGGTTTAAAGTCTGTTTTATCAGAGACTAGTATTGTAACCCCTGCTTTTTTTTGTTCTCTATTTGCTTGGTAAATCTTCCTCCATCCCTTTATTTTGAGCCTATGTATGTCTCTGCGTGTGAGATGGGTCTCCTGAATACAGCAGATTGATGGGTCTTGACTCTTTATCCAGTTTGCCAGTCTGTGTCTTTTAATTGGAGCATTTAGTCCATTTACATTTAAGGTTAATATTGTTATGTGTGAACTTGATCCTGTCATTATGATATTAACTGGTTATTTTGCTCGTTAGTTGATGCAGTTTCTTCCTAGCATCGATCGTCTTTACATTTTGGCATGTTTTTGCAATGGCTGGTACCGATTGTTCCTTTCCATGTTTAGTGCTTCCTTCAGGGTCTCTTGTAAGGCAGGCCTAGTGGTGACAAAATCTCTAAGCATTTGCTTATCTGTAAAGGATTTTATTTCTCCTTCACTTATGAAACTTAGTTTGGCTGGATATGAAATTCTGGGTTGAAAATTCTTTTCTTTAAGAATGTTGAATATTGGTCCCCACTCTCTTCTGGCTTGAAGAGTTTCTGCCGAGAGATCTGCTGTTAGTCTGATGGGCTTCCCTTTGTGGGTAACCTGACCTTTCTCTCTGGCTGCCCTTAAGATCTTTTCCTTCATTTCAACTTTGGTGAATCTGGCAATTATGTGTCTTGGAGTTGCTCTTCTCGAGGAGTATCTTTATGGCATTCTCTGTATTTCCTGGATTTGAATGTTGGCCGGCCCTACTAGGTTGGGTAAGTTCTCCTGGATGATATCCTGAAGAGTGTTTTCCAACTTGGTTCCATTTTCCCCCTCACTTTCAGGCACCCCAATCAGACGTAGATTTGGTCTTTTTACATAATCCCATACTTCTTGCAGGCTTTGTTCATTTCTTTTTCTTCTTTTTTCTTTTGGTTTCTCTTCTCGCTTCATTTCATTCATTTGATCCTCAATCGCTGATACTCTTTCTTCCAGTTGATCGAGTCGGTTGCTGAAGCTTGTGCATTTGTGATGTATTTCTCGTGTCATGGTTTTCATCTCTTTCATTTCGTTTATGACCTTCTCTGCATTAATTACTCTAGCCATCAATTCTTCCACTTTTTTTTCAAGATTTTTAGTTTCTTTGTGCTGGGTATGGAATTCCTCCTTTAGCTCTGAGAAGTTTGATGGACTGAAGCCTTCTTCTCTCATCTCGTCAAAGTCATTCTCTGTCCAGCTTTGATCCGTTGCTGGCGATGAGCTGCGCTCCTTTGCCGGGGGAGATGCGCTCTTATTTTTTGAATTTCCAGCTTTTCTGCCCTGCTTTTCCCCCATCTTTGTGGTTTTATCTGCCTCTGGTCTTTGATGATGGTGATGTACTGATGGGGTTTTGGTGTAGGTGTCCTTCCTGTTTGATAATTTTCCTTCTAACAGTCAGGACCCTCAGCTGTAGGTCTGTTCGAGATTGCTTGAGGTCCACTCCAGACCCCGTTTGCCTGGGTATCAGCAGCAGAGGCTGCAGAAGATAGAATATTGCTGAACAGGGAGTGTACCTGTCTGATTCTTGCTTTGGAATCTTCCTCTCAGGGGTGTACTCCACCCTTTGAGGTGTGGAGTGTCAGACTGCCCCTAGTGGGGGATGTCTCCCAGTCAGGCTACTCAGGGGTCAGGGACCCACTTGAGCAGGCAGTCTGTCCCTTCTTAGATCTCAACCTCCGTGTTGGGAGATCCACTGCTCTCTTCAAAGCTGTCAGACAGAGTCGTTTGCGTCTGCAGAGGTTTCTGCTGCTTTTGTTGTTGTTTAGCTGTGCCCTGTCCCCAGAGGTGGAGTCTACAGAGACAGGCAGGTTTCCTTGAGCTGCTGTGAGCTCCACCCAGTTCGAGCTTCCCAGCGGCTTTGTTTACCTACTTAAGCCTCAGCAATGGCGGGCGCCCCTCCCCCAGCCTCGCTGCTGCCTTGCGGTTAGATCGCAGACTGCTGTGCTAGCAATGAGGGAGGCTCCGTGGGCGTGGGACCCTCCCGGCCAGGGGTGGGATATAATCTCCTGGTGTCCCCGTTTGCTTAAAGTGCAGTATTGGGGTGGGAGTTACCCAATTTTCCAGGTGTTGTGTGTCTCAGTTCCCCTGGCTAGGGAAAGGGATTCCCTTCCCCTTTGCACTTCCTAGGTGAGGCAATGCCTCACCCTGCTTCAGCTCTCGCTGGTCGGGCTTCAGCAGCTGACCAGCACCAATTGTCCTGCACTCCCTAGTGAGATGAACCCAGTACCTCAGTTGAAAATGCAGAAATCACGGTCTTCTGTGTCGCTCGCGCTGGGAGTTGGAGACTGGAGCTGTTCCTATTTGGCCATCTTGCTCCGCCCCTATGTTTGTCATTATTAAATATTATGCCTAAGCAAGTGCTAAAATAGATCCTTCCAGTGAGTTTCTAGCTGTAGACTCTTTCCAGCCACAGCACGTGTTGGGCATTGTAGCCATCCCATTTGTTTATTTAAACATCAGATGAAGTGGGGGGAAGGATGGGGTCAGGGAGGCAGGTAGAGGAGGAAGAATGGTTGGCAGGAGAAGCCTCCTGGCATCACAGCAACTACAAGAACTGATTTATCTTGAGTGCTAAGCATCTGCCATGCATTTTCTCATGCAATCTTTAGAACTGCGCTGGTAAGTCTGTTTCTATTGCTGATTTGTATGTGGAGAAATTGAGGCTTAGTGATGTTCTCCTGGTTACACAGCCAATAGGTATAGGGATTTAAATTCAGACCCATCTAACTGCATAGCTTGAATGCTTAATCATCTTGTTAAACTGCTTTTACACTTTTATGAGTTGGTTGCAAATATATTTAATGATTGACATTTACTAAAAATCCAATATGCCCTTGAATACATTTATATTTTATCAATTACACATTGAAAGACATGTGGAAAATAGCAGAACTCTCATTGAGAAGTGAGGTCTAATTGCCCTCCGCTTGAATCACAGGCTGGTCCTGTGAGTGTTTTGAGCAATAGAATGACACTGTGTGGTTTCCAAGGCTAGGGCATAAGAAGCCTTGCTGCCTCTATCTGACTTTTAAAAATACTCCTTTTTTGGGTGCTGTCTTTTGCAACCTAGCCACTTCGAGAAGCCCAATGTACATAGAAATTCCACATATAGATGTTGTGGTTGACAGCCTCATCTGAGCTTCCCACCAAGAGCAAGAATAGGCAGTTGTTTGAGCATGACATCTTGAATGTTCCAGCCCAGCCAAGTCCCAGATGACTGTTGCCATCCTAGCACTTCCGCCAGTACCGAGTGGAGCAGTGGAACCACCAATCCACCCGCAGAATTAGGAGAGAAGAATACATTTTTTTTGGCTTCTCATGGGTGGGGGGCGGGGGGTTGTTACACAGTAATAGATACCTGAAACATGCATCTGTGTGTGATAATATGCTGTATGTAGTCTGCACACAGTGAATGACTGTGCTCATAGTGATTCAAGGATCTCTGGCAATAACTCTGCAGTCCCATGAGGTCTGAGGCCCACTGTTTGGGACCAGAGAAGAGGCTTATGGGAAGCCTCCTATAGTGATGCATATCATGCATATTGGCAACATCATAATTCATCTGAGTCCCAGACGGTATTCTCAATTGTCCCAGATGGTGTTCTCAATTGTCTCATAGTGGATGGAAACTTTCTGTGGGGTGCCATGGAAAGTTGAGTTAAAATGCACACACATGCACCCACAATTTAGATGATCTCAAATGAACAGTATGTATCTGGGTGACATTTGAAAGAAGCAGCCATTTGGATTTCTCTCTTCCAAAGACAAAATACAGGCTAAATGATGCATCAGTAAGCGCTTTTACCAGGCATTCTTAATAGCCTTGGTTTATATGCCTATAATTCTAACATGGAATTTCAGAATGCAATAAACAAAGAACAAAGTGCAACCATTTTATGATATTATTAAAATAGTGCATATAATTGTTGTCTAGTAATCAGAATATTTTAAAAGATACTTGATTATAATGGGTGCTATGTTTTAAATATTGCTGTTCTCTTAATATTGATTCATCTATATAGGAAGTTTTTTTTTGTTGTTGTTGTTTTTGTTTATTTGAGATGGAGTTTGACTCTTTTTGCCCAGGCTGGCGTGCAATGGCATGATCTCGGCTCACTGCAACCTCTGCCTCCTGGGTTCAAGTGATTCTCCTGCCTCAGCCTCCCGAGTAGCTGGGATTATAGGTGCCCATCACCATGCCTGGCTAATTTTTATATTTTTAGTAGAGATGGGGTTTCACCATGTTGGCCAGGCTGGTCTCAATCTCCTGACCTCGGGTGATCTGCCCTCCTTGGCCTCCCAAAGTGCTGGGATTACAGGTGTGAGCCACTGTGTCCAGCCTAGATAGGAAGTTTAAAAATTATTCTTTTACAAACATGATCTCAGTTTTTAAGCTTTGGTTATATTCTTTTGGTTATGATAGTTCCTGTTTATTGTGCACCATGTGCCCTACATCACAGTGAACCTTTCCATAGCCCCGCAAGGTAGTTATGACCATCCCCCTTATAGATGGAGAAACTGAGGCTTAGAGAGCTTAAATCTCTTGCTCAAGGTTGCTTGGTTAATAACTGCAGAGCCAGGATTTGAACCACAGTCTAGCTGACACCAGAGTTATGGACTCATGCCATCTTCTATTACTGCACCTCACATTGCCCTTCTAAAGAGCTTATGATTCAAAAGGCAATCTGTAATAAAGAGCCAGACTAGAATTGAGGGTTTAAAAGCACTGCCTGCCCTTTCAGGTATAAAACATTTTGTTAGAAGCAATAACAGCACAATTACAGCAAATGTCTCCACCCTCACTGTTGGCTACTGCACACAGGTCTAGGTTACAAGTTCAAAATTTCACTGATTATTGGCGCATAATTGACTTCATGTGGATGATAAATGTATTACTGATTGATTATCATGACTTGGTCATATTTGAAATGTCAAAGTAGAAAATTGAATTGTCATATTATCGCATGTTCTCATTCAAGCACCAGATAAATATTACAAATGATGATTTTCCACTGAGTACTGTATAAAGAATTTATGGAATATTAATAATACTGTTATCCACAACCTTCATGCTTGGTGGATGACCCCAAACTGAAATCATGTTTGACTTTGGAGGAATAAACCTTAAGAATGATCTGCTTCAAACCACTTCTCTGCTGCCTACAGTTTTATAAGGTAAGTATTCCTAAGGACAATACTTGCCTCTCTTAGAGAGAATTGGACATTTATGACTGGCCTGATTTTTTTTTTGCTTCATCCTTTTACAACTCTCCACATATTATGCCAGTCAAGTGTCTTCTGAGGTGAAATCACATCTTCAAAGAGAAGCAAGTGGTTGCTCCGAGACAGTTTAGGCTCAGTCCCCAATCCTAAACCCAGTGAAGACACCGACAGCTTTCAAAAATGCTGCTGTCAACCATCTGAAGAAATCCAACATTAGTTCCCCTTTTCCTGACTGGTCTAACCTCTGCTTTCGCCAGGGCACTGGGGAATTCTTTCCACAGACCTTGTTAAGTAGAGTCGGGGAGGAAAAGCCCGGAGATAAGAGGCTGGAAGAAGAGATGTAAGCTCTTGAGATGCAGGCCTCTGCTCTGGGCCTTTGAAAGTATTAAAGAGTTCTTCAGATTCCTAAGTGCATGAAGCATTGCCTGTGGACTGAATAAACCACACTTTTTTAGAGACAGGGTCACTCTCTCTCTGTCACCCAGACTGGAGTCCAATAGTGCAGTCTTGGCTCACTGCAGCCTCAAATTCCTAGGCTCAAGGAATCCTTTTGCCTCAGCCTCCCAAGTAGCTGGGGCTACCAGCGTGTGACACTGTCCAACCTTAAAACATTTTTTGGAGAGAGAAATTGCCTGGGCTGGTCTTGAACTCCAGGCCTCAAGGGATCTTCCCATCTCAGCCTCCCGAAATGTTAGGATTACAGGTATCAACCACTGCACCCAGCCTCACACAATTTAACTACTTTTTTTTTTTTTTGTCTTTTTTTTTTTTTTTAATTATACTTTGAGTTCTAGGGTACATGTGCATAACGTGCAGGTTTGTTACATATGTATACTTGTGCCATGTTGGTGTGCTGCAGCCATCAACTCGTCAGCACCCATCAACTCATCATTTACATCAGGTATAACTCCCAGTGCAATCCCTCCCCCCTTCCCCCTCCCCATGATAGGCCCCGGTGTGTGATGTTCCCCTTCCCGAGTCCAAGTGATCTCATTGTTCAGTTCCCACCTATGAGTGAGAACATGCGGTGTTTGGTTTTCTGTTCTTGTGATAGTTTGCTAAGAATGATGGTTTCCAGCTGCATCCATGTCCCTACAAAGGACACAAACTCATCCTTTTTTATGGCTGCATAGTCAATAGATTCAATGCCATCCCCATCAAGCTACCAATTTAACTACTTTTTAGATATATGTAGAAGGTAGATACTGCTATGTTTAATACAACTTATTTTAAGATCACATTGAATTTATAATACCTTTCAACAATATATATTTTTAAATAGATAATAATTGAAAAGTATAACAGGGGGTGCATGGAATTTTTTTTTTTCTTTCTCAAATTAGCTGGAGCTATAGATTGGGCCAGGAACTGTTTGTTCAAGTATGTTGCTCTGGAGAGCTAGGAGGACAGCCAGGAGAATGTAGTTCCCCCTACCAAATCCTGCTAGTTGATGTGGCAGTTGAGGAAAACTTATGTTCTAGTGTTTTTGTGATTCTTTTGGGTAGACTACATGTATAAGTTCCTTAAGCACGCCACGTCTGCTCTAGGACTCAGCATAATCATTCTTTCATCCTTCCTGGGTACTGTTACCCTTAGGTCTCCATGGCTAGAACCTAAATATTTTTCAAATCTCCATTTCATTGTAAGCCCTGTGGATAGTAGGTGCTCAATAAATGCTGGTTAATGCTGAAGAAGCTGCTTTGCTCTAAACACACCTCTTACCAAATCATCACTGTTAATCACGTTCATATTCAGGGTGTTATCTCTGAAGCGAATGAAGCATTCCTGGGTTAGAGAGAAAAGGAAATCAATGCTTTATAAATGTCATTGAAAATGTGTCTTTTCTGCTCCTCCTTGTTATTCAGAAAAGAAACAAAATGTGTTCTAATTTGAATTAGCCACCTGGCTTTTAGAAGTGGCTTCTTACAGAGCTTGATTTAAATGTCTGGTATCTATTTTTCTTTCTTATACTGCACATCGTTATGTTTGGAGTGGAAATGCCAGAAGGGCATGGATACTTTTTGACTCCTAAATATGTAGTAAATATGAACCCCAGGATAATTTAGTGTTTTGCAAGCCACCATGTTCTCTCTTTCTTTGTGTTCTGTACCTAATGTTTCTTTAGTTAGTAGTACCAAGGCTCAGTTCGTTTCATAGTGAAGCCATATGATGGATAACCCAGCTTTGGTTGGGTAACCTATGAGCACAATGGGCATCTGTAATCTTGCTTTTATGGAAAATGCCAAACAGCTGTCTTTGTGACTGAACCTACTTGGAGCTAGTACAATTCTTGCCAGACTCCAAAATGCCTGCTGGGTCAATGTGTAATTAGTATACAAATTTCATGCAATGTAATGTGGGCCAATTGCTCAAACACTAATGAACTTCAGCATCCCCCAGTGACCTTGTTAAAATGCAGACTTGAGCCCCACTCTCCTACCTTACAATCCACTGAATTAGGAGTGGAGCACAGGAGCCTACATTTTTACCAGCCACTCTAGATGATTCTGATGCCTGTGTTCTGGTGTACAGATTGCAGGTGTGGCAGGGAAGATGGGAACTGGTGCTTTGAACATGATTAGGATGTAGATAGGGAGGGGGAGGGCATTCAAGAGTGGAGGTGGGGCTGGGCACAATGGCCCACACCTGTAATCCCCTCCTGGCCTCAAGTGATCCACCTGCTTCAGCCTCCCAAAGTTCTGGGGTGACAGGCGTGAGCCACTGTGCCCATCCAGGAGTTCAAAACCAGCCTGGCCAACATGGTGAAACCCCGTCTCTACTAAAAATATAAAAAATCAGCTGGGCGTGGTGGCGTGTATCTGTGGTCCCAGCTACTTGGGACTAGTATTGAGGCACAAGAATAGCTTGAACCAGTAGGCAGAGGTTGCAGAGAGCTGAGATTGTGCCACTGCACTCTATCCTGGGCGACAGAGTAAGATTCTGTCTCCAAAAAAAAAGAGTGGAGGTGGAATACATGAGCTGAAGGAAGTACACAGGAGACTGAGTTTGAGATAGTAAAGTGTGGAGTGAAAATTGTGTGCACTGAGCTCTGACAGACCTGCTTCCCTCATGAGTCTCCCTGATTTGCCACTGGCAACCTTTAAGACTTGGACAGGTTATTTCACCTCGATGCCATCTCTAACATGGGCATAATAATGGCATCTACCTGTGAGGGTTGGTGTGAGAATTAAATGAAAATATGCACATATGCACTTAATGTGCTCAGCGTCTGTCAAGGCCTTAGTAAACATTAGCTTTTATTATACATACATAAGAAAAACTGTATTTAAAATTTCTTTTTCTCCCTGTAGTTGTAGAATTTATATTTTGAAAACTTCTTTCTTTCTTTTTTTCTTTTTTGTTCTAATGATCACTGAGTCACATGGAGAAGTAGGAAGTACCTAGAGTTTGGTGACAGGTAACAGAATTCTATGGGCACGTCTTAGAGTATGTGTTCTCCCTCCAGATAAGACAGTTTCTGAAAGTTCCCAGTTTTACATATTCTGAAAAGAGCGTCAGGGAAGAGCAGAGAAGGGCAGTGGGCCACAAGCAGGATTCCAAGTTCTGGCTTTGCCACTTGCCTGCTATGCAATTTTGGGTAACTTAGTCAAGACTCCTCTCTGTGCTTCAGTTTCTTTCTTACTAAATCGAGAGGGTTCTAAGGGCTTGGCAGTACAGAGCGTTGCTTGGGCTTTTGAGGAGAATATGGGTATGAATGTGTGGATGGAGTGGTGGCTCTGGGGCAGGATCTCCCATGCTTGAATGTTGCTAACTGTGCAATTGTGGCCAGTTGCTTCACCTTTTTCCACCTCAGTTTCTTTATGTATAAAGTGGGAATAATTATGATCAGACCTACCTACCTCGTTTGATGATTTATCCGTTGATGGACACTTAGGTTGATTCCATATCTTAGATATTGTGACTAGTGCTGCAATGAGTATATAACAGTTAATACACACACAGTGTTTAAAACAGTGCCTGGGCACAGAGTGCTCTGCAAATGTCAGCTTAATATTATTTTATTGATGTATTGTCAATTTGGAAGCAAAATATTATTTTTAGAAAAAAATCCTTTTTATCGTGAAGATTTAGGTTAGTCTCAAATCTTCAACCAAGGACACCCCTTATCCTTTATTATTTCCCAGGCCTTCTTTGATTTCTGAGTTTCTCCTCGCTGTCATTCCATAATTCTAGTACATTTATGGAGTGCCTAATGCATGCCAGTGAATTGCTCCTGTGGCACCATCGTGGTGAAGCTTCACCACACCCCAGCAAGTGTGCACCTGACATTCCCAGTGAGGAAAATTGCTGAGGGTCACATATCCAGTAAGTGGCAGTGACTGCTCCAAAGCACATACTCTTCAACTATGTTTTATCTTTTATTTCCAGCTCACTCTTTTCTTTCTTTTTTTATTTGTGAGAATTTATGGAGTATTTGAGAAGATGTGTTACATGCATATGATACATAGAGATCAAAATAGAATGTTCAGGGTATTCCTCACCCTAGTGCAATATAGTTTTGTGAAGTATCGTCATCCTACTCTGCTGTCAAATACTGAATTGATTCCTTTCATTTTACTATATATTCATACCCTTTAAACCACTTTGCTTTCTTTTGCCCTCTCCTTTCCCCTGCCCCTCTGCTGGCCCTTCCCAGTCTCTGTTATCCGTATTGCCACTCTCTACGTCCATGAGATCAACCTTTTGGCCTCAACATGTAAGTAAAACATATGATATTTGTCTTTTGTGCCTAGCTTATTGTGCTTAAGATAATGACCTCAAGTTCCATCCATGTTGCTACAAATGACATGATTTCATTTTTTTAATGGCCAAATAGTATTCCATTGTGTATATATACCATATATTCTTTGTCCATTCATCTACTGATGGACGCAAGTTGATTCTCCATTCTAGATATTGTGAATAGTGTTGTGATAAACATGTAAGTGCTGGTATCCCTTTGACATACTGTTTTTTTTCCTTTGGGTAGATACTCAGTAGTGGGATTGCAGGATCAAATGCATACTATTGTTCATTCCACCTCCCCTCCCTACCTGACACTTCCCTGCTTTTCAAACTCTGTTCTTTCTGTGACCCATACCCATCCATCTCAGCTTTGACCCTTTTGGAGTAGCACTTACTTCCTCTTCTGCTCATTTGGCCTTGGACCTCCTGTTATTCTCTAAATGTCTCATCCATGTGTATGTCTCACTACCTGAGAGACTGTAAATTCCTTGAAGACAAGGCCATGAGATCTCTCAACAGGACAGTTTTATGTCAGGGATAGAGTGGTAATTTTTTGATAAATTAAATGTATTATGCATGTGTATTAGTTTCTGGGGCTGCCATAACAAAATACCACAGACTGGGTGGGTTAAACGACAGAAATTTATTTTCTCACAGTTCTGGTGGCCAGAAGTTCAAGACCAAGGTGTCAGCAGGTCTGGTTTCTTCTGAGGCCTCTCTCCTTGGCTTGCAGATGGCCACCTTCTCACTGTGTCCTCACGTGGTCTTTGTGCACCACATTCCTGGTGTCTCTGTGTTTCCAAATTTCCTCTTCTTGTAAGGTCACCAGCCAGATTGGGTTAGGACCCTCCCTAATGGCCTCACCTTAACTTAATCACAATATGACTTAATCATTTTAACTGAATCAGAATGTGACTGTATTTGGAGATAGATTTGGAGCCTTAGAGGCCTTTAAGTGAAGGGCTCTATCTCCAAATACAGTCACATTCTGAGGTACAGGGAGTTAGAGCTTCAACATGTGAATTATAGAGACAAGGCTGACACAGTTGACTTCATAACAGAATGTGTCTTTAAAATAACTCACAGTTGTACTGAATATGAAGTGCTGATCAAAAGTTAGAACATCCTATAAATATATGATCTCATATATAGAGGGATTTAATAAAAATTGATTTCAGAGTTCGCTAGGTTTGATTACAATAATTTCCAGGTGTCCAACAGGTAAGCTGATGATAGCTATGTGGTCTGCCTAATCACAAGTCATGACCCATTTGAGATTTTAAAATAACATTTATTTTACCCAATTAGTTAGCACATATGTGGGAGAGGCCTAACCACCCACCCACTTCTACTCCCTCCAGGTGTCACATCAGCAGGTGTGAATCAAATTAGCAATTTATGAAGGAAGCGGAATGTAATCAGTTACACAATTTTCAGCTGTTCAAATTTAATCCGCTAAATTACATCATTACACAGACCCGTCATGAAGCACTGAAAATAAAACGAAAAAAGCATGAATAAGGGCCTTTCCCTGGGAAATGCTATTATGAGAGAGGTCTTCTGAGTCCTCCAGACCTGAGTGAGGCCTGGCTCTGTCACTTAGTAGTTTCTGAACTTGACAAAGGCTCAGTCTCCTCACCTGGGAAATGGGAATAATAATGATCACTGCACACACAGGTTTTGAGAATTAAATGAGATGTTGAAAGGAAAAAATAATCTTCTGGTATATGAACAGCATGAGAGTAAGGACTTTGTTTCTTCCCTTCACTGCTTTATCTCCAGTGTTTAGAGCAATGACAGAAAATAGTAGGTGCTCACTAAATATTTATTGAGTGAATTAATGAATAAATAAAAGAAAAGAACTTCCACAGAGCAATAGTGATAGCTTTCATGAACATAAGGCAGAGGTTCTCAAGTCTGGCTGCACATTAAAAGTGGGGAGCTTTTAAAAAAAATACCAACGCCATGGCCCCTAACCTACAGAGTCTCATTTATTGGTTTGCGTTCAGCCTTTAGCATTGGGATTTTTTTTTTCCCCCACAGCACATACCATCTTCTAATACACAATTTAATCAATACATCTGCTCTATAATCTTATCATACATACACTAATTGTAATTATGTAATAATAAATATCATTTTTTTTTTGTTTCTAGTTCATCTCTTCCCTCTAGCATGTAAGCTTCATGAGTATAGAGCTTCTTAATGTTTTGTTTCCTGACGTATCCTAAGTGCCTAGAACATACTTAACACCTACATTCTCAATACATATTTGCTAAACAAATGAATGATCAAAGTATATGATCCAAAAAATTTGAAGTAGCTGAAGTTTATTTTTTTTAAGTGCCAAATTTTACTGATTAGAAAGAGAGAAAAGTTCAATCGGTTGGTAGTAGGAGGTGGATTAGAGGGAGGGGCTATCACCACAGCTGGTGGGTGTTGGAGAAGGAATCCCACACCTCCTGGGATGAGTCCTTGGCAGGGATTAGACAATGGAAAGCCCAGGTAAGTCTAGAGGAAAGTTCCAAGGCAGGGGTGCTTGTGATTTTCTTCCTAGGTTAAGTCTGAGAGGACAGAAAGCCACTTAAATCCAGGGCCCCTGCACCAATGGAGTTCCCAGTAGATTAAAAATGGTTGAGTGGTTGGCATGAGCAGAGAAGAATTTACAGCCCATTATCATCAAGTTTCCTAGCCCCTGAAGTAGTGTGGAAGAGTGAAGAAAGTTTTCCGTGCCCTTGGGAGGGGCGAAGAAGTGGCTGAGAGTGGCCAGAGACCCGAGAGGCCTTGCCATCCAGACAAGAAGGCTCCAGGTGAGCAGCATGGTTCTGGCGCCCAGACAGGAGGGCGGAGCCTGCATGGCTCAGCAGCAGCTACAGTGTGGTTAGCTCCAGCACAGTGAAAACCTCCAGCCAGTTATATTAGTAGTGGACACAGCGTGTGACTGGGGCAGATAGAGATGGAGAAATGACGCTCTATTCCAACAGGCAGCTGCTTTAGGCTTGCGACTGAAATAGTCTCTGGGGGGGACCGAAAAAAAAAAAAAAAAGAGTTAAAAGCAGAGGGTGAGAACTTTGGATTAAGTTTTCTTGAAACTGACTAGACTAAGTTTTCTGCTTCAGGTGGAATGCACTTTGAGAGCTAAGGGGGCCAGGATTTTAGAGAAACAATTTTTCTTAAGTTCCGTTTTTGTACATCTGAGTTTGTGACTGCAAAATTTATACCTGTACAGTAACGATCTTATTACTTTTTATCATTATTATGCACTTGGCTCACGTGTGTGTCCAGTCCAGTACTGCCCATCAGGCACGCTCTCCATGGCCTCATCATCACCAGCAGGACACTCACGTGGCTGGCATGCGCGGTTCCTGATCACATGGCCCACTTTTGAAGGCTCCCGTCAGGGTCAGCTCCAGGTGAGCTTCTTGGGTCTTGGACAGACCTTACCCTTTTATTTTATTTGTTTATTTATTTTTTGAGACAGAATCTCACTCTGTCACTCAGAGTTGTGTGTAGTGAAAAATGTCACTCAGAGTGGTGTGTAGTGAAATCTTGGCTCACTGCAGCCTCAACCTCCTGGGCTCAAGCGTTTCTCCCACCTCACCCTCCTAAGTAGCGGGGACTATAGGCATGCACCACCATGCTGGCTAATTTTTTTTGTATTTTTAGTAGAGATGGGGTTTCACCATGTTGGCCAGGCTAGTCTCGAACTCCTGACCTCAAGTGATCCGCCTCCCAAAGTGCTGGGATTACAGGCTTAAGCCACTGTGCCCAGCCAGATACTACTCTTTTAGTAGCTTCAGATGGCAGAGTGTGGAATGGTCGCTGTTGTCTCAATTTCCCAGCCAATGTATTAAGCCTATTTGATTTATGTGGCCAATGATTCCTCAAACTCCAGGATGGCCTTGAGGGGCACAGATGGCTTCAGAGAACTGGGCTGGAGCCCAAATATGGTTTTAGAAGAATGAGCTGGTCTCTCATGCAAAAACACATCTTACCTGAAAATCTTTTAGCTACTTCAAGATTCAACTCAGGTTGGTCTTTAAGGCCTTGTATACAGGAATCTCCAAACATTCCCTTGAAGACACATGAAGTTCCTTTGTTTTCTGTGAGTAGCAGGCTCTTTCAACTGTCTTGGCTGGCTTTTACATATGTTCTTTTGATCGCCCGAACTCCCTGCTTCATCCTTTCCACTCCTGTTCATCCTTTGAGTCCTGGGTCAAATGCTGCCTCCTTTTTGGAACCTTTCCTAACTCTTCTGGGCTCAGTCCAGGGACTCTCACAGCATTGGATATAGTCTCTAAAGCACTTTTCACGTTGTTCTCTAATTATTTATTTTTATACCTATTCCTCCGCCAGTCTGTCAGTTGTTCAAGCCAATAAGTTGTGTGCCTCGTTCATTTTGAGTGTGTGTGTGTGGTGTGTGTGCGCGCACAGAGAATTCCCTGGAAATCACATAGCTCTGGAGTCTTTCTATGGAATATGACATGATCAATATCCTCTCAGGGTAGCAATATGATCACATCCTATTCTGCGGGAAGGTCTTTGAGCACAATGGCATTCCCACCGGAGTCCCATCAAAGGAGCCTTGGTTCCTGAGAACATAGGTGAGTTGTTCCTAAAGTGCGGTTCCCAGTCCCGCAGCCTCAGCGTCACCTGGGCATGTGTTAGAAATGCAGATTCTCAGGCCCACCACGACCAACTGAATTAGGAACTCTGTAGTGGGCCCCAGCAACTGTGTTTTCTTATGCCCTTCAGGGGATTTTGTGGGTGCCACTTCCGGCCTTGGACCCACCCCAGGCATCTCCGTGGTTACAGAGGCAGGGAATCAGGGGCTGGCAGGGAGTGGGGAAGGCTGAGGTGGGTGGAGGAGTGAAGCTCTCCCACAGTGCCTTTCACTCAGTGGGGGTAGAGGAGAAATCCCCAGGGGAGGGATTGTATCTTTCCCCTGTACCCCACTTGTTGCTGTCCTGACAGGTTTTTCCATCTCAGCACTTCCCCTAAAATTCGAGCCCCCTGAGGAGGAACGATAGAGCTATCCCATCTCTCCATGGATAGGATCGCGCTGCTGCTTTGATGGATAAAGTGAGAGCGAGGTGCTGTGGGGACTGGCAGGCTTTGGGGTGTTCTGTGTTGCCAAGGCAGCGCCTCGCTTGAGCCGAGGAAGGGCCTCTGAAGGGGAAAGCGAAGCAGCTCCGCCACCCCAAGGATGCGTGCCGCTGCGCTCTTGACAGGCAGAAGACAGGGAAGTGAATGTTTTAGTATTTTATAAATCATTTGGAGGAAATTATGTTTTATTTATATTCATTTTTGAATGTATTTGAATTTTTATTATAGATATTTTTCAAAGATGCAAGCATTCCAGGCAATCCTGGGGGGACAGGCACCTCAAAAGGATGTGGCAGGGGCCGGCCTGATTGGCTGAGGGGGCAGACATTATTCATATTTTAAAGAGGAGTCTGAAGCTGGCTTTCAAAGGGACCAAATCTGAATGAAACTCAAAAGTTTTAAATCGTGACTGTGAAGTACTTGGATTTGAAAGGAAGAGTTAGTATTAGGGAATCACAGTGCCGCCTGAGTGAAGTGGAGAGAAATCCGGACTGAGAAAGAAGGAGGAATTAGGGATGAATCTTAATGAAAAGGGTTGATTCATTGTGTGGGCCAGGTCCCCAGCTACTTCTTCAAAATTCCCTTTCTCTGGTGTAATTGAGCTTGCAATTATATAGCTGCAAAAACAATAATGTAAGATGGTCCCTGGAATGCAGCTCAGGGGCACCAATTCTTTCACCTGCCTTCATTACCAGTGCACATCATGAAAGCTACTTCCCCAGGGGGATTGATTGTGTGGCTACAGGCACCAATCAATGAAATGGGCCAGAATGATTGTACTGTGTCTGTTACCACGAGGTTCATGTCCATTGGAGATATGACTGGTGTCCCCCTCCTGCTTGAACAGCAGAGGACTTCGATGCTGTTGGAACCAAAGTGAAAATGGACACACAGACATTTTTCTTGTGATTTTGCTTCTACAAACAGGTATTTGCTCAGTTTTTGCAAGAATGTTGAATTTATGGACATAAATGTTCATGACAGTATGAAGTTAGTCATGGTATGTTAAAAGTATGTTCTCAATACATGAGGAATGGCAAATGCAGATAAGGTGCATTTCTTCTCCACCGTACCACTGAAACAGGACATGGGAAAACATTTCAGGGTAGAAAGATGCATGCCAGTGCTGGGTGCTGGTACATTTCTTATACTGAATTTCATAGTTCTCCTTATCATGTGATAGTATGTGATAATGCTAAAAAGATTAGTCCAGAAAGTAAATAATGCCTTTGGGATGGAAAAACAAGACACTTTTTAAATAGTATTTCATTTCAAATAAAGACACTTTTATTGGAGAAAACTATAAATTAAAAGGTTTTAAAGGGCATTTTGAATAACAGTATTAGCTGACATTTATTGATGACTGAGATGTAATACCATGCCTAGAACCTGGTGTTTATGCACCGGTTAATTCAACCCATATTTATTGAGTTATTAAAGTATGCCAGGCACTAGTGTGGGCCATGAAGGTTAACAAGCTGGACCTGTATATCCATTCACACAACTTGTCAAAGTGCGTGCCTGCTAGTTGTGGTTCACAGCTGAGGAATCGAAAGCTCACAGCCACTGTGTCAGAGGTTCTCAACTCTGCTCTAGTGGTGGAATCATGGGGTGGGGGTGGAGGGCCATTCTGCTTTGGAAAAATACTGATGTCCAGGCCCTACCCGAGACTGATTAAATCAGAATCACTAAATATGGGGCTAGGAATTAGTATATTCTTTTGAAGTTCCCTCAGGGCTTCTGATGTGCATCTGGGGTTCATAGGAACACACTGCAAGGTTGCATGGGTCTGCTTAGGGATGGAACCTAAGTCATGAAGTCAGGTGGGTGCAGCACATTAAGAATGAGTAAACTCAGCCTCTGTGCTAGGTGTCGCATTTTCTAAAGCTGGTTGTTATCAGCAGGAATGTGCTCCCAGGGACTCACTGTTTCTCAGCACAGTTCTGCTTTAGGCCCCTCTGTTTCTTGAAAAGTCTTATCAAGGTAAGACAAATATGTGGTCCTCTGAAGGCTTTTCACTTAATAGACTACTACCCACCATGTAGCGTGTGTGCTTTGTAATTTCACTTAAGATATTTGTTATATTTGTTATAGTAATAGGAGTGGCAGAGAGAGTGTGGAGAGAGATAGAAGGTGCCGCTGAAGCCTCCTTTGGTCCTCTTGGAGGATAGCAGGTTATCGCTTTGTTTTCAAATAATGCAGTTGGTAATAAGTTTTTGGATGCATGTGAGCTGTAAATCGTTCTGAAAATTGAACTGAAGATACAATATCGTAAATCTCTTCCTTGGTGGTAGAATATTTATGGGGAGAGCAATATAATCAGTTATGTGGCTGTGCTATGTCTGACATCGGACTGAAGGGGACCCTGTTCCAAGGATCTATCGCCTATTAGAAAATTCCTGTGGGTGAGCGTGCATGTGTGTGTGCGTGTGTGTGTGTGTGTGTGTATAGGTTGGAGGACTCTTTTAAATGGGGATAATCAGATATTTCCTTATTAAAATTAATACGGAATGCATTAGTGGAGCAGGTAGGGGTGCTGGCAGGGCAAGGAGACGCAAGACCCTTTACCCTCCCGGGCAGCCTCCTCCTCGCCTGGATGCTATGTAATTTGGTTCCTGAAATCAATGCTTGTTTGTTTTGGGAACTCACTATCCTAAGAAAATGCACATTTCATTAGACTTGTTTTGAAACTCATGATCATCACTGTAAATACCTCTGTGTGGACAGCAATGAATTAAAACCAAAAGAAGTAGTGAAGTCATGGCAAGCTGTGAGAAGTGAAGATGCAGGCAGCGGTAGCCAACATTGTCATGATGTTTCTTTTGGATGATGACAATTATTTAAAAGGAAGAAAATCTACAATAACTACTTAATGGCTTTCAAACTTTTTTCCTTTGGTTTGTAGGGAAACACTTTTTCTAAAAACAAAATCTGACTTACGACCCCATTGTATAAAACAGATCAAAGGTTGAAGTTGGGGAAGTGACTGAAATCTTTGTCTACTTAGCCTCTCTCGTATCATCTCTCTCCAACACCCCGGATGCACCCCACCCAAGGGTGTGCTGGTCACAGTTCTGTAATTGTTGACCTAGTCCAGCTCTCCTCTTTCAGAGATGAAGAAACCACATCCAGAAAATGTCAACTTTCAGAGAGAAGACAGGGACAAGGATTCTTAAATCCATTCTTGTGCTGCTCCTACTGACACAGAAGAATGTGTGGCTGCTTTTGGGTGAGATAACTCATTTGTTAAGGTAGTATGATTGTTCTCACCTCCTTAAAGTCTTTTCTTAAACTTGACCTTCCTTCCTTCCTTCCTTCCTTCCTTCCTTCCTTCCTTCCTTCCTTCCTTCCTTCCTTCCTTCCTCCCTCCCTCCCTCCCTCCCTCCCTCCCTGCTTCCCTCCCTCTCTCTCTCTCTCTCTCTCTCTCTTTCCTTTTTCTTTTCAGAGTTTCGCTCTTGTCACCCAGGCTGGAGTACAATGGCATAATCTTGGCTCACTGCAACCTCTGCCTCCTGGGTTCAAGCAATTCTCCTGCCTCAGCCTCCCAAGTAGCTGGGATTATAGGCATGCACCACCATGCCCAGCTAATTTTGTATTTTTAGTAGAAACGGGGTTTCTCCATGTTGGTCAGGCTGGTCTCAAACTCCTGACCTCAGGTGACCCGCCCACCTCACCTCAGCCTCCCAAAGTGGAGATTACATGTGTGAGCCACGGTGCCTGGCTTTTTTTTTTTTTTTTTGAGAGAGGGTCTTTCTCTGTTGCCCAGGCTGGAGTGCAGTGGCACAATCATGACTCACTACAACCTCCACCTCCTGGACTTCAAGTGATCCACCTTAGCCTCTGAGTAACTGGGAGTACAGGTGTGTGTGCCCACACACCCGGCTAAGTTTTTGTAGAGATGGAGTTTTGCCCTGTTTTTCAGGCTGATCTTGAACTCCTGGACTCAAGCAATCTACCCATCTTGGCCTTCCAAAGTGCTGGGATTACAGGCATGAGCCACCGTGCATGGCCAAACTTCACATTCTTATTAATAATAAACTTTACTCTGGTTACGTCGTTTAAAATTACAACCCTCCCCATGGTTCCCTATACTTCCTAAAATGTTCTCTATATTTTTTCAGAGTACTTATCACCTCTTTACATATGATACCATTTATATTATTTATTTTTGTTTGTTGTCTGAACCTTCACCCACTCACCCCAACTACAATCTAAGCTTCATGAGAGCAAGGAATATTTTTAAAAATCTATTTTGTCCACTGATGTATCCATAGTATCTAGAACAGTGTCTGACACATAGTAGATGCTCAGTACATATTTGCTGAATACATAAATGTTATGAGCAATGATTATAAGCTAATGAGATGGTCTTCATAAGTTATCCATGACCACCTCACTCATACTATGTATTAGGTTTTACAGGGACACAGAAAAGTCTCCACAAATCTAATTAGCTCAACCATAGTCTCCCTTCAAGGGAAAAGTAATGGCCTTCTGAATCAACACTCCTCTAGGGAAGCCCTGTAAATTTTGCCTTCAGTAGCCTCTGCCTATTGGGAAGATGAAAATAGGTATAACAGGACTACGCCAGGGGTACTTAATTCAGGGATTGCATGAACTTGGAGGAGACAAAAACCCTACTTCTTTATTTTCATTAACTTCTAGCTGAAATTTAGCATTTTCTTCAACTATAAATATAGGCAACAAACCCCAAGAAACTTTGTTGGCCATAAAAACCATGGATTTTTTTCCCACGTTACATCATTGGTTTTGCAGATATATAAAAATAGTATTTTCATTTATTTCCACTTCAAAATTATGGTCATTACTATACCTGTGTGTGTGTGTGTGTGTGTGTGTGTGTGTGTGTGTGTGTGTATAAATAAAAATAAATAATTTATTAGTTAATGCAAAAATAATCACATATATTGCTTCCAATTGGGTTTGGCCAACAGGACAAGATCAGAGGACATGAGAGAGAGGTCAGAGTCTTGATTCCTCTGGCTTCCCTCCTGTGTGGCTGGAGGTCAGCAGAGACTGTACTTGTTGCTGAAGGCCATTGCTCCTGTCAGGGCCTCTCTCCACAGCTCTTTTGGGCCCCTGTGGGTCTGGGGCTGTGATATGGTTTCACTGTGTCCCCACCCAAATTTCACCTTGAACTGTAGTTCCCATAATTCCCACATGTCATGGGAGGGACCTGGTGGGAGGTAATTGAATCATGGGGACATTACCCCCATGCTGCTGCGCTCATGATAATGAGTGAGTTCTCATGAGATCTGGTGGTTTTATAAAGGACTTTTCCCTCTTTGCTAGGTACTTCTCCTTCCTGCCATCACGTGAAGAAGAACATGTTTGCTTCCCCTTCCACCACAATTGTAAGTTTCCTGAGGCCTCCTAGCTGTGCAGAACTGTGAGTCAGTTAAACCTTTATAAATTACTCAGTCTCTGGCAGTTCTTTATAGCAGCATGAAAATGGACTAAGACAGGAGGTAATAATTCTCTGTTCTTGCTGACTCTGTGATCCTTCACCATTTTTGTTTGTTTCTCTTAATCTGCCCCCATAAATTTTTAAGTAGTTATTTCATGAAATGCTCTTTCATCATCCCTTTTGAATGTGCTCTGTTTCCTGCCAAGACCCTGACTGATACACTTCCAAACTAGATCCAGTTCCTCTCTTCTTTAAATCCCCTCCTTCTTTGGGCACTTCCTGTAGTGTAGGATTTTCCTATTAGACAAAAGACATCTCTTGAGCACTTATCATCTGTCAATCAGTCACTATTCTGGATGCTAGGGAATACAGTGATGGACAAGACAGATGAAGCCTTTATCACCTTGAACTAGAATAATGAGCATTTAGTAAGTAAGTGCTTACCATGTGCCAGGTGCTTTAAAAAGTCCTTTTTAAATGTTGGAAGTCATTTAATCCAGACAAGTACCGTGTGGTATATTTGTCAAATAAGGAAAAAGAACTATGGAGAGAGTAAGTAATTTGCCAGAGGTCACACAGCCAAGAAGCAGCAGAGCTGTAATTCTAACCCAGGAGGCCTGACTCCAAATCTCATGCTCTTAACTACATCACTTTATTGTCTCTTACTAGCTTAGCATCTTTTTCAATAACCAGCACATTGCCAATGCTCAGCAAATATTTATTGTACTGATTTGAGTAAATAGTCCCTTTAGGAAAGGAAGATAGCAATGGGATTATGCTTTTGGTAGTTTCAGCAAAATTTTTATTTCAGCAGCTTTCAAGAAGAGTTTGGTTTTCTTTTGTTTTATTTTCAAGTGTTTATCTGCAGTAGCAGGTGGTAAGAAAAAGATTCTCTTCCCCATTTAGCTGAGTAAATATCGAGTCATGTGGCTGGATCTTCATCCCAGCACAATTGTGTGCTCTCACCCTGGGCAGGAGGCAGCCTCATGACACAGCAATGCCCAGTGGGCAGTAGTTGTAGCAAATGTTTAGTTACAACAGCATAGCACCCAACTTGTAATCATTAATATGAACCCATGCAAGAGTTCACTGCAGCTGTGACTTCTTTTCCTGGTGATTCATTCTGTTTGAAATATAATGTACTCAAAAAGCAGCAAAAACTGTAGCTAGAAATCACTGTAATGGTGTTCATGAAAGCTATTGCTAATTTATGGTCCAATTAAAACTAGAAATCCAATTATTGCTGAATAACATAATTGCAAGAAAGTAACTTGAATTGCACATATGTCAGTAATTAAGGAGGAAGCTTTAACAACAAAATCTATTTGTACTATTACAAGGAGGGGCCAAAGAGGCTGAAGATTGGCTCCAGGGTGGGTCAGTGCAAGGAATACCCCAGCAGTTGGGTGCTTACAGTAGGCTCCGAATTTTGTCAACATGGTTTGCTTTTACAGCCTAGCTCATGGGATCCTGGCAAGATAAATGCAGAATTTAAGAGCAGGATAAGGTTGATCTCTGAATCACATCCTATGAAGCATCAAATACACCATGAGCCCTGAAAAGTTAAATATTAGAAGGTATCATTTGTTAAACACTTGAGATGCTGTAGAAAGCAGTTGGCAAAATAAATGTCAAATATTGTACCTTTACAGTTCAAACTCTGATTTTGACCTTGCAGTTAACTTTACTGCATTGATTATGTTACTTCCAGTGGAGTGGCCAGGTTGGTGACAGTCTGGGTTTGGAGAGACAGAAACTGGGCATATCCAGTGTGTCAGCTATTAAGAAAGCTGCCTTGGGTTTTGGCAAGGTCTTGCTGCCCAGCAAATGATGTAGTCCTCTTTATTTGCATGGTCTGCAGAGGGGGCTAGCAGCATCTCTTGCAGAACCCCAGGCAGGTGATTCATTTACTGCAGAGGCAATCAGGTAATGTGAACTCTTACTGAAATATAGTAGGGCTGCAGTTCTCAGAATGCGTGCGTCAGAGTCTCCTACAGGGCTTGTTACATACATACAGATGCTGGGCCTGACCACCTCAGTTTCTGAGTCAGTAGGTCTGGATTAGGGTTAGGGTCTGAGATCTGCATTTTTAATACGTTCCCAGGTGATGCTGATGATGCTTGCTGGTTTTGGGACTACACTTTTTTGAGAACCGCTGTGGTAGGATAGATGATAGCTGGGTCCAGTGAGGAGGAGCTAGAGTTAGGAGTGTGAAAAGTTTGTTGGAGGGTAAAAGCTGTGTGGAGAGGAAAGCTGGAATCAGAAGCCGGGCTGGGCATGGTGGTTTATGGCTGTAATCCCAGCATTTTGAGAGGCTGAGGCGGGAGGATCACTTGAGCCCAGGAGTTCTAGACCAGCCTGGGCAACATGGCAAAACCCTCTCTCTACTAAAAATACAAAAATTAGCCAGAGTTGGTAATGCATCCCTGTAGTTCCAGCTACCTGGAAGGCTGAGGTGGGAGGATCACAGAGGGCAGCTGATTTGGGAGGGGCAAATTAGCTGGCAAAGGTTAGGAAAGGGGTCAGAGGCTTTGCTAATCAGATTGGACTTTAGAGTATGGCTCCAGCCCCACTGAGCATCAGGTATGTGAAACAGATAAGCAACTACATACAGCTTAAAAGTAGTAGTAATAATGGGCACCATTTCTTGAGGTCCTACTATGTGCCAGGTGTTTTAGTTAACTTTAATTTTTGAAGTAGGTCTGTGAGGAAGGTGATATCATCCCATTTTACTGAGAAAGAAACAAGAGCTCTGAGAATTTACATGTTATCCTGCTGCAACTTCAACTGTGTCTGATCCCAAAGCCTGAGTCCACCCAGGAATGAGCGAAGGTGATGTAGGGAGGGGCTGTGGCTCAGATAACTGTGAGCAGCAAAATGTTTTCAGAAGGATCTGGCAAGACAGAGACTTCTAACATCTTATGTGTTCCTGTCAGGATTGGCTCAGGACCTGGGCAGAGGTGAGTTTTCTGGTAAAGCCTTTACTCGATACCTCTGCTGAGTGTGTGGGGAAGTAGGAGCCAAGAGTTACAGCCATTTCCTTATAAATCACAATCCCTAAATGGGAGGCAAACATTTAGTCTTAATCATAAAGAGGTAAGATACTTATATTAGTTTCTCATGGCTGCCATAACAAATTAAAGAAAACTGGGTGGCCTGAAACAACAGCAATGTATTCTCTCAAAGTTCTGGAGGACAGAAATCTTGGATCAAGGTGTTGGCAGGACCATACTTCCTCTGGAGCCTGCAAAGAAGAATCCATTTTTGCCTTTTCATCTTCCAGTGGCCTCAGGCATTCACTGGCTTCCTTGACGTAAGGCTACATCACTCCAGCCTCTGCCTCCATCTTCTTGTTACCTTTCCTCTATGTGTTTTCTCCTTCTTTGTCTCTTATTAGGACACTTGTCATTGGGTTTAGGATCTACCCGGGTAATCTAGTTAGATCTTATCTCAGGACTCTTAATTACATCTTCACTTTTTTTCCAAATAAGGTCACATTCACAGATTCTAGGGGTTTGGATGTCTTTTTGAAGGTCATTATCCATTCTACTACAATCCTTAAATAAATGTTTCCTAAGAAATCAAGGGTAAAAGTTGTTAGAATGTTTACACAAAATAACTATTGTTTGTGAATGGATGATGTGTTTTCTAAAAAGTCGTAATTGAGTAGTTTTCTGTGGACTCTGAAGCCCAGATTTTACAAATAATATTTCTGGTGGATACTTACAAAGATGGTCACCAATACTTCCTCCCAACAATTTCTCCCTATCCTTGTGGAAGGATGTCCACATCCAAAGGTAGGCTGTATTTTCCTCTCTTTGCACCTGACCTGACCTTGTCACTTGCTTGGACCAACAGAATGCAGTGAAGGTGACCTTCTGGATTTCTGAGCCTGGGCCTGGCAACTTCTGCTTCACTTCTTGGGAGCCAGCTGCTTTGAAAGAAGATTGAGCAAGACAGCTGAAAGATATGTAGAGAGAGAAGCCAAGAGAGTGCCCAGCTATTCCAGTTACACCTACAGACTCACCACATGTATGAGTGAAGCCATCTTGGACTTTCCAGCTGAGCTCCCAGCTAAAGGCAGCTGCAAGGGTGATCCCAGCTGATGCCATGTGAAACAGAAGAACCATCCACCTGAACCCAGCCAAGGTACCGAATTAAGAAAAATAACAAATTGTTGTTTCAAGTTAGTAAGTTCTGAGGCAGTTTGTCGTGTCACAATAGGTACATAAAACAATGCTGTAAATTATGTCATTCAAAAAGTTTTACATGGGCTAAAGGAAATGAAATGATAATAAGCACTGTATAAGCAAAAGAGTGTTTGATAGTGGGAATGAAAGTCTTTAGTGGTTTGCCTTGGGCATTGTTCAGGATCTCAAAAGAAAGTATGCACAGGACACAGAGAACGTGAAGCTATGTAGGAGGAAGTATCTCTCATCTCTGGCTTTGTTTTTGGAAGTATAGCCTCAGGGGAAGAATACTATAGATATCATGACTTGGAGTTCTGGTTTTATAATGATATATTGTGCAAACCTGGAAAGGTCATGCATTGTCTCTGAGCCCCAGTACAGAAACATTTGTGTGGCTTATAATAACCATTACTAATTATGAGGCCCCTGATGCATGCCAGTTCTGCATATGACTATTTTCATAGCAATCCTAATGAGAGTATTATCCTTATTTTCAGACAAGGAAGCACTGGCTCAGAGAGGGTTACGGTTTGCCCCAGATCACACAGAGATGGGGAAAGAAGGGTGGATACAGGTATTCAAACCCCAGGCAATTAGCTCCACTGTTGTGCTTTTTCTACTGTGCTGTATCCATGGGCTTACTTCTCCCCTTTTTGGCTGGAGGCAGGTGACAGCCAGCCATTTGAGCAGGTCGTATGGTCAATCACTATTCACTGGGGCACTTGGGCAGGGATTCACAGGCATCTGTAAAATCACCCCAGAATGTCTTCTTACTTTATAGCTTATCCATACATATCTTTCTCCTCTAACTGGTTTTTCAGCATCATTTCTGCTTCTTCCTCTTCCACCCCTCTGGTGTGTTTGGTTTGAGTTCATAGCTGGGAGTGATGAGGTGGAGGGAGACCTGTGAACAGGGATAAGAAAGTAGAAACACAGGATCCTGAACAGCTTTGGAACTAACTGCTAGAGATTTTTATTCTTTGCAATGTTTCTTTTATCTATTACCCCCTTGAGCTTTCTATCTTTACCCTGGTTTGGCCTGGCACTATCTTTAGCAAGGAGCTCCTTATCTGGCTACCCCTCAGTCTCTCCATCATCCTGTTTATCCTTCCCACAGCCACCAGAGTTGTCTTCCTATGCATAAGTTCGACAATGTCATTTGTGTGTTCAGAAAACTTTCATAGCTTTTCATTGCCTATGGAATAAAGAAAAATATTTTTAAAATGTAGGATGTGAATAACATGTATTTATGGCTCATAGTAACTATATTTACTAACTGAAATAAACAGAATGTACAAATCACAGCATCCATTTTGTTCTATTCTGTTTAGTTCTGCAGTGTCTGAAGCTACATATGCCAGAGGCCCCTGGCTTGGGAGGGAGGAAAGCTGTTTTACTCCCAACACAGCTCAGACAAAGTTAACCACGTGAGTTTGTTTATGTTAGCTTAAGTCTCCCTGTGAGAGACCAACCCTAGCTTGTGCAGAATCCTATGAAGCATTTCATTTTTTTTTTTCTGAAAGAAAGTATTAATGAAATACTTGTTTTGTGCATTATTGTCATTATTATTGTATCCACTCTTGACTAAAAGAGAGTACAAGAAACTATTGCTCACTTGCTTTCTATGTGGGGAGAATGGGCCATCCCTGCCTCTTTCCTATCTCTCTTTGACTTTGCTATGCAAATTCACACTTAATTTAGGATAACACTGGGTTTGATCTAGAATTCACTTCTAATGAATGATGGAAGTCTTTTGGTAAAGACTCTGTTCAGGAAGTGTTTAAAAAGTTTTATTTATTTGTATATTTATTTATTTATATTATACTTTAAGTTCTGGGGTACATGTGCAGAACGTGCAGGTTTGTTAAATAGGTATGCATGTGCCATGGTGGTTTGCTGCACCCATCAACCCTTCATCTACATTAGGTATTTCTTCTAATGCTATCCCTTTCTTGGGCCTCACCCCCAACAGGCCTTGTTGTGTGATGTTCCCCTCCCTGTGTCCATGTGTTCTCACTGTTCAA
Source organism: Chlorocebus sabaeus (assembly GCF_047675955.1). Taxonomy (NCBI): domain Eukaryota; kingdom Metazoa; phylum Chordata; class Mammalia; order Primates; family Cercopithecidae; genus Chlorocebus; species Chlorocebus sabaeus. The sequence continues at coordinate 39,468,209 of NC_132914.1, read as the reverse complement.
CTCTCACTTATAAGTGAGAATATGTGGTGTTTGGTTTTCTGTTCTTGTGTTACTTTGTTGAGAATGATGGTTTCCAGCTTCATCCATGTCCCTGTAAAGGACATGAGCTCACCCTTTTTTGTGGCTGCATACTATTCCATGGTGTATACGTGCCACATTTTCTTTATCCAGTCTATCACTGATGGGCATTTGGATTGGTTCCAAGTCTTTGCTATTGTGAACAGTGCTGGAATAAACATCTATGTGCATGTGCCTTTATAGTAGAATGATTTATAATCCTTTGGTTATATACCCAGTAATGGGATTGCTGAATCAAATAGTATTTCTGGTTCTAGATCCTTGGGGAATCGCCACACTGTTTTCCACAATGGTTGAACTAATTTACACTCCTACAACAGTGTAAAAGTGTTCCAATTTCTCCACATTCTCTCCAGCATCTGTTGTTTCCTGACTTTTTAATAGTCACCATTCTAACTGGCGTGAGATGGTATCTCATTGTGGTTTTGATTTGCATTTCTCTAATGACCAGTGATGATGAGTTTTTTATCAAATGTTTATTGGCTGCATAAATGTCTTCTTTTGAAAAGTATCTGTTGATAACCTTTGCCCACTTTTTGATGGGGTTATTTGTTTTTTTCTTGTAAATTTGTTTAAGTTGCTTGTAGATTCTGGATATTAGCTCTTTGTCAGATGGACAGATTGCAAAAATTTTCCCCCATTTGTAGGTTAACTGTTCACTCTGGTGATAGTTTCTTTTGCTATGCAGAAGCTCCTTAGTTTAATTAGATCTTTGTCAATTTTGGCTTTTGTTGCCATTGCTTTTGGTGTTTTAGACATGAAGTCCTTGCCCATGCCTATGTCCTGAATGGTATTGCCTCGGTTTTCTTCTAGGGTTTTTATGGTTTTAGGTCTTACATTTAAATCTTTAATCCATCTTGAGTTAATTTTTGTATAAGTTGTAAGGAAGGGGTCCAGTTTCAGTTTTCTGCATATGGCTAGCCAATTTTCCCAACACCATTTATTAAATAGGGAATCCTTTCCCCATTGCTTGTTTTTGTCAGGTTTGTTGAAGGTCAGATGGTTGTAGATGTGTGGCATTATTTCTGAGGCCTCTATTCTGTTCCATTGGTCTATGTATCTGTTTTGGTACCAGTACTGTGCTGTTTTTGTTACTGTAGCCTTATAGTATAGTTTGAAGTCAGGTAGCGTGATACCTCCAGCTTTTTTCTTTTTGCTTAGGATTGTCTTTGCTATGTGGGCTCTCTTTTTGGTTTCATATGAAATTTAAAGTAGTTTTTTCTAATTCTGTGAAGAATGTCAATGGTAGTTTAATGGGGATAGCATTGAACCTATAAAGCACTTTGGGCAGCATGGCCATTTTCATGGTATTGGATAAGCTGGTTGTTCCTCAAACATCCCAATAGATAAGGGGTATGTTAACCAGGGATGTTCTTGCTCAAACCTTCTCTGGAGCATGTGGATTTTAGTGGGCTTTCATGCTGGGTAAAAGCCCCTCCAGTTAGCAGAGAGAAAATGGTTGTCACTAACAACCAAAGATTAACTCTAGGCTGGTGTTGCCGTAAAAATATATCAACAATGCTAATAATTTTTGTTTTGAGACAGGATCTCACTCTGTTGCCCAGTGGGGAATACAGTGGCGTGATCCTAGCTCACTGCAGCCTTGAACTCCTAGGCTCAAGCAATCTTCCTATCTCAGGTTCTTGGGTGGCTGGGATGACAGGCAACAAGTCACTTTGATTGTTTAATGTGCAAAGAGAACCTGCCCTGAAAATCCTATTTCTCTGGTGTGTTTGGTTTTAGTTCATAGGTGGGAGTGATAGGGTGGAGGGAGACCTGTGATCAAGGATAAGAAAGAAGAAATACAAGTTGCTGAATAGCTTTCCATTCAAAAGCAATGGGTGCAAATGGAACAGAATTTTCTGAGGTTTTTTTTTTTTTAGACGGAGTCTCCCTCTGTCGCCCAGGCTGGAGTGCAGTGGCCGGATCTCAGCTCACTGCAAGCTCTGCCTCCCGGTTTCACGCCATTCTCCTACCTCAGCCTCCCGAGTAGCTGGGACTACAGGCACCCGCCACCTCGCCCGACTAGTTTTTTTGTATTTTTTTAGTAGAGACGGGGTTTCACCGTGTTAGCCAGGATGGTCTCAATCTCCTGACCTCGTGATCCGCCCGTCTCGGCCTCCCAAAGTGCTGGGATTACAGGCTTGAGCCACTGCGCCCGGCCCGAATTTTCTGAGGTTTTATCATCTATTCCAGGTTTCCCCAGACTTTTCAATACCAAGGACCTGTTTCTTAATAGACACTTCTCTCATGTACTCAGGCTTTAAGATATTTTGTCTCCAAAATGACTTTATTAAGCAATAAATAATATTTTATTAAATAACAACATGTGATCGTCAATCAGATGTCTGATGAATGTGAGTTGGTACAATTGTTGCCAAAAGCAGATAAACTTTTTGTTATTGTTGGCTTGTGCAGATGTATCATTTGATTTTTGTTGGACTCTCAGAACCATAAAAATACCTAAGGGCTGGCATTTCCACTTTCCCAAATTTCTCTGTGTCCAAGAAACTGTGGTATTTATTACTAGGTTATTTTATAATCTTTCTAGATATGAAGTAACTGTCTTAAAATATTAAAAAGGGTTAAGTATACAATCTTGGGTGTTACAAAGTTATCTGATGGACTTCTGCTGAACGCTGGCCAAAGACAACCCAAAGGTAACTGAATTATGTGCACTTAAAACTAATCTGTGCCAACCTGTCAGGAGAAATTTATAATTTCATTTCTAGAAATAGGATAAAGAAATGAAGTAAAGTCTAATTACAGTGTATAAATTAGGGAAATCAACTACTTCTAGTTTGCTTCTGAATGAACTGCTTTCTATTTGGCATACTCAAGAGCGAGGTCTTCCCTTTAATACACATTGTGAAATAATTGCTCTGGTGGAAATCAGAAACATGTAATGTAATATATTAGTTTTACTCAATGATTCTTGAAAGGTGATACCTCAATTAACAAATCTTTAGGGAAAGAGGAAGTATTGAAATAAATATGCTCCAATCTCCTTCATAAATCAAGCCAGACAGTACTGCCTCTAGGCATTGGCAAGACAAAAAAACAAAACAAAACTGAGCAGAGTGGTTTTAGCCCTGCCCAGATGTAAGCGAACAAGGCTACCCCTTGGCAAATTTATAAAATGTTTCAAAGTTCTCTTTCTCCACCTTTTACTTTCTGTTACCCTTTGACAGGCTGCCTTGTTTCTGACTTAAAGAACTCCATACTTTTTTTTTTCCATCAGAAATTGGTTTTGTATCCATTGTATTTGTTAATACACAGAATGTTAATTTAATGTGAATGAATTTTAATAGATATGGTAAACCAAACCAGTCCTTTGAATTCAAGCCTTTTATAAATACAAGCTTTGTGAATCCTTGGGCTCTGAGCTGCTGTAGCCCAAGCATCTAGCTCAGTTCCTGGGAGGCAAATCACAGAGGGTAGTTGAATGAATAATGAAAGACTTGGTTCCTTTGCACTTGAAGGAATCCAAGCGGGAGTGGCAGAGGGAAAGGCTTGGGTGCGGTGGGGAAGCAGGGGAGGCTTAGTGAAGCCGGTGAATTGAAATCTTAGTAGGTCTCCTCTGAGAATAACCTTGACTTAGTTCCTCCAGGGTATCTGATAGATATGTCAGAAAGGGGTGGGTTTCTTCCCCTTCTTCCTACACCCCTTTTTTTTGGTCTCTGTAGAAAACAAGGAGGGACTGTGGTTCCTAGGGTCAGAGGTGCTTGTACCTCTATAAATAACTATAAAATAACTTTTATAGTTATTTTGCTCAGCTACCTAACTTGCTGGGTTCAGGGTGAAATGAAAAATGAGATTATTAAGAATTTCATGCTCTCATACACTGCTGGTTGGAATGCAAAGTGATGTGGACACTTTGGAAAAGAATCCAGCAGTTCCTTAGAAGCTAAACTGAGTTACCATATGATCCAGCAATTCTGCTCTTAGGTACAGACCTGAGAGAATTGAAAACATATGTTTACATAAAGACCTGTACATGGATGTTCATAATAGCATTATTTATTATAGCCCAAAGTACAAACAACCTCATGTCCATTAACTGATGAATGAACAAACACAATGTGGCATAGCTATGCAATGGGATATTGTATACATTGTATCCATACAATGGAATATTATTCAGCAACAAAAAGTAATGAAGTGCCGATACATGCTACAAGGCATATGACGCCTGAAAACATTATGCTAAGTGAGAGAAACCAGATACAAAAGGCCACATGTTGTGAGATTACCTTTATATGAGATGCCCCAAATTGGCAAATCTATAGAGGCCTAAAGTAGATTAGTGGTTTCCAGGGTCTGGGGGAAGGGTGGAGTGGGGAGTGACTGCTAATGGGTACAGGATTTCCATCTGGAGTGATGAAAGGGTTCTGAAATAAGATAGTTGCACAACCTTCTGAATATACTAAAAAAAGATGGATTGCACACTTTAAAGGGTGATTTTTATGGTATGTAAGTTATATCTCAATGAAAACATTAAGAATTTCAAGACAGCAGTAGCAGAGCATTAAAGCGAGCCTTGAGCCCCTCTGAGTTCAGGTCTCTGCGAAATCGTACCAATGCACACTCACGCAGCCGACCCTGCCTTCGGTCTCTTAAGCCCTCCCACCCTTTGCCTCCTCTCTTCCTAACTCATGTTGCGTATTTTCTTCCACATTTAATGCTGTGTTAACTAACACATGGCATGTAAAGCAGTTGAGGATACAGTGATTGACTATCTCAGTTAGCCAGGGATTGAGGGATTGAGGGATTTCCCGGAAGGTGGGACTTTCAATGCTAAAACTGGGAAAAATCCCAGGCAAATTGGGAGGAGTTTGTCACTCTAGTGGTGCAGAAAACATTATTTTACATAATGATTTCTCCAAATTGAAATCCTGAAGCACATCTCCAGGTTTCTGATTTCTACCAGTGATGATGGGAGTGTGGTGTGTAGCATTGGTCCTGGGCCCCATAGTTACTTTATTTGTTTGATAGAAATTCAGAATTTCAGGCCCCTCCCGGGCCTACTGAATCAGAACCTACATTGTAACTAGATCCCCAAGTGACTCACATGTACGTTAAAGATCTATGCCGTGAGGTGAAGGACAAATGATGGCTGAGCAGAGAGAAGATACAGGCTCTGGTGCCGAATTTGCCACTAGTTGGCTGTGTAAACTCAGACAAGTTGCTTAACCTCTCTGGACCTTGGTGTCTTCATTCATGGAGCACAGAAGTTGGATTCTTACAGCTAGTGATTAGTGAACACATAAATATTTTTTATATGCATCTGGATTTGAATAACCCAGACCTACTTAACTCCTAAATTAGAAAACTCTCCTTTGATCATTTACTAGCTTTGTAACTTTGATCAGATGACTTTCAGTTTTCTCATGAGGGGTTATTGTGAAGAATAAGAAAAGTAGCATTTACAAAGCGCCTGGCTCAGGGTAGACTTGTCATTATATGGTAGTTTTTACTTTTTGTGTTACTAAAATCTAAGCTTCTGATAAGACTGTACATTAGAATACATCTTCATGAAAAGAATTGAATCTGGATATCCTTTTTGTTACTGGAAGAATCCTTGTGTCTGGAGTTGAAGAGCATGTAGACTCTTGGTGTTAGGTGAAAGAATGTATTTGACTCCTGATTCCTTCTTATTTAGATGATTTTAGCTTGGAGGTTTCCTACAAGTTCAGTCTGCATCTACTCAGCACCTAAATCTTGTCTTAGGATACAGCTATCAGTTACACGGAAAAATATCAGGAAAAACACCTGCAAACAGGATACATCAATATGGTTTTCATGGTTAAGCAAGCTAAGCTTTGATCTTTGGAAAACACTGGTGACTGAAGTTCAGAGCTTGCGGTTTTCTGTGCGGGCTGGATTTTTCCAGTTAACAGAGGCACGTGAACGGTTCTGAATCTATACGGTCTTTGTTGGATATTTTTTGTTGTTCTTTGGTTCCAGCATTCCATCAGATTTACATGTGGGAGATATAATTAGCCATAGACTGATTGCAAAGTATCAGCCATAATTTAAAAATGTGAATTAACATAAAATGGCAAGCATTAAAAGTTAATGCTAACTTGATGCTCATTTATTTTTGCATCCAAATGAGCCTTATTAAGTTACTTAGTCCATCTAAACATCAGGGTTTTTTTCTCATACGCCAAGTTGTGATAACAATTTCTTATTGTAAATGCTGATAACACTTTTGAAAAGCGCAGGTTCAGTCTGCTGTTGATAATCAATTTTCAGCTTCTTCTGTGACCTGGTTTAAACTGACATCACTGTACCGTTTGGCATCTTAAAGTCCCGAGTACTTTTTAAAGGGCCTTCTAATGGAAATTATATTTTGACTGTCAAGGTCCTGTGGTTTCCTTCACTGTCAGCATGATCAATAACTTTGGGCAGGTGGATGGAGTGCAGATGGGAATGGAATGTATGGAAATGTAGCAGGCCTATGAGATGTGGGCTTAAATAAGCAAATCAAGCCAATTGGCTTAGAATTATGATGGCTGGCTTTCTAATGCATATTCAGGGAAGGCTGAAAAAATGTATGAAATTTAATTGTACCATAAAGCTGTCACCAGAAAATATATACTGAATACCAAGCAGGGTAACGTGTCTTCTGGAGAGTTAATCTGTGAAAGTTAAAACAATTCAAAGAATGTTACAGTGGAATAAGTCATAGAAAGAAATAGGTGGTGCTAGGGAACAGTTTTTGGAACAAGAAACAAATCGCACAAACTCAAATTTAATGAATGAAGCACATTTGATAGCTTATTGTCATTAGCAATTTCCCTATTGAATATGTAGAAAAATTTGGGGAAAAAGAGTGTAAAAAGTGAGGCAATTTTAACATTTTCTATGCCAAAGATTTAAGACAATGTATCCACAATATTTAGATAATCATTAATATTGTAATACTAGATGCTTTAGTATTAATGAGTGGAGTTTTGCTACTTTATGGTAAAAACCAATGTCTCTGTAAGCCAGACTGAAAATCCCTGATACTGCATCTAGTAGAGAGATTGCTTCTCACACTTCAGTGTGCGTGTGAATCACCTGGGGATCTTAAGGTATAGTTCTTTTGGTATTTTTTTATAGAGGTAAAATTCACATAACATAAAAGTAATCATTAACCATTTTAAAGTGCACAACTCCATGGCATTTAATATGTTTACAGTGTTGTGCAACCATCACCTCTATTCAGTTCCAAGACATGTTTTTCTTCAAGGAATCTCTATGTCCATCAAGCAGTCACTCCTCATTCCTCCCTTGCCCTCAGCTCCTGACCACTACCCATCTGCTTTCTGTTGCCATGGATTTGCCTGGTCTTGATGCTTCAGATAAATAAAGTCATACAATACGTGATCTTTCATGTTCTGGCTTCTTTCACTAAAATGCAGATTGTGATTCCAAAAGTTTGGGAGCAGAGGCTGATTTTCTTGCATTTTTAATTCCCTCCCAGGTGATGCTGCTGCTGCTGGTGTAAAGATCTTGGATAAGGCTGCATCTCCTGGGCGGAGGCACTGCAGTCCAGTGAGCATCAGGGAAGACTGGACCACTGATTCTCTGACTTCCTGTTGAACCACTGATAGGATCAAGTGGACTTGTTGGCTTATTGGTGCTTAGAGACATTGAGGATACCCAATAGATCCTTTCCACAGAATTGTGTAAAACTTCAGAACATGTACATTGTCATTTATGCTTTATTTTGTCAAATAATTTTTGCCATCTGTATCAGAGTTGGCAAAGTGTGGCCTGGGGGTCAAATCCAGCCCACTGACTGTTTTTATAAAGCCTGCCAGCCAAGAATGGCTTTTATTTAAAAAAAAAAATGGTTGAAGAATAATCAAAAGAAGAGTAATATTTTATGGCACATGAGCATTATATAAAATTTAAATTTCAGTGTTCACAGATAAAGTTTTATTGGAAGACAGCCAAGTTCATTTGTTTACATATTGTCTATGACTGCTTTCATGATACAATAGCAGAGTTGACGGAGACCATATGGCCCATAAAGCCAAAAATATTTACTGTCTGGTCCTTTTCAGAAAAAGTTTGCCAACCCCTTATGTATATGATGACTTCAACCTGCAAGTACAGAATAAAGACAGTGAGATAACCTGCAAAGTCCTCATGAAGAGAAAAGGCATGCACTATTAGGTATATAAACCAGAAGTTAAACATTACCAGAAAAAAAAAAAAAAATCAACTCATAGAGATGAGTTTTACAAAGCAGAGCTTTTAAAGAAGTCCTAATTTCCTAGTCAAAACAAAGAGCTAAAAATCAGATTTCTGCTCTTGACCAAGAATTAAAACCTTCCTTCCTTCCTTCCTTCCTTCCTTCCTTCCTTCCTTCCTTCCTTCCTTCCTTCCTTCCTTCCTTCCTTCCTTTCTTTCTTTCTTTCTTTCTTTCTTTCTTTCTTTCTTTCTTTCTTTCTTTCTTTCCCTCCCTCCCTCCCTCCCTCCCTCCCTCCCTCCCTCCCTCCCTCCCTTCCTTCCTTCCTTCCTTCCTTCCTTCCTTCCTTCCTTCCTTCCTTCTTTTCTTTTCTTTTCTTTTCTTTTCTTTTTCTTTTTCTTTTTTTTGTAATCCACTCTTGGCCATCTCTTGTGAGCCTCCTCACATTTCCATAGCTGTAAAGCTGTATGTGAAAATGTCAAGTGCTTTTTAAGAATGGATTTTACACTTGCCATTTTCAAGTGCAATGGATTTACACTTCAAAAAGTCAGACACAACTTCATAATTGAATTTCACCTGATCTTTTCAAGTGCGAGGTCCTGGAACTTGGCGTCAAGGACAAGCTCAGAACTAGACTTTTTACAGGTGGAGTCTCTCCTGCATTCAAGCCTTTAAAGTGAATAACAGATGACTTATGCAGCTGAAATACTTTTGCATTCCAGCCTAAATTATTGATGGAGGTTCACAATGTTAATTTTCCTGGTTTATTTTTTGATATTAAAGAAATTATGGGCTGGGTGACCTAGGATTTGTGATACACCCACATCTGACTGGCATAGCCACTAGGGTAATTTTTAAGGAAATGATAGTTTAAGCTTTAGGGATTGTCTCAGGTTTTCATACCTAAAAGATTAATGAACTAGAAAAGCCCAAGGTTGCCCCCAAGAAACCTTCAGTGGAAGTTACTGACTGTACCCAGAATGTCAATCATTTGGAAGACAGACATGCACACACATCTAAACTTTCACAAAGATGTAGTCTTTGTGTCTCTTGAAGAATAAAAAGGAATGTATCTAAATTCCGAGGTTCTAGAAAACTTTTTTTTTTAAAGGAACAAATCAGAAATAAATGAAACACGTTTTTTTCTGACTCACAAAAAAACTGTTAGCCCAATATTTTGGCAAAATTTGCATTCTTTACATTAATGCAAATGCACTGACTTGAGTTTTGTGTCCTTATTTGCTTCTGATATCTTAGAAGACTGCATGTAAATTTTTCTAAGGCATAGTTACATATAAAGTATGAAAATATTTGTAAATGTGCCCTAAAGGTACACCTTTCTTTAGGACGCAAGTTCTACATAGTTATTCCTTCTGCAAAACCTGATGAATGATATTTGAAATTCAGAGGAAGCAGTGGATAAAAGAAGCATGAAGTCTCCTGGCAAATGGAGAGCAGAAGTTACACCAACATGTTCTCTTCTGTGTCCTCCTAATGTTCCCTACAGGGAGTTAGCCAAACTGAAACGTCTGAGTTCTCCATAGGACCACCCTCACATCTGATGCCAACTGCAAGTTTAGGGGGTTCCCTAAACCATCCCCTGGTTCCATAATTCAATAGAAAGTCTCACAGCACTCACTGAAACTGACAATACTCGTGGTTATGGTTTATTACGGGAAAGGATACAGGTTAAAGTCAGCCAAAGAAAGAGACCTATGGAGCAGAGTTTGGGGGTTCCAATCATGAAGGTTTTGTTGTCCTCAGCATGTATTGCCCTCCTAGTATCAATGTGTGACAATATACATGGAGTATTGCCAACCAGGGAAGCTCACATGAGCCTTGGTGGCCACGGGATACTGGGGCTTCATTACATAGGCATGAGTGAATGACTGACTGCCCATGTGGTTGAAGTTGGTCACCGGGTGGACTGACACAATACGACCCAAAGCTGCCACCTTAAAACACATGGTTGGTCTTGTTGGCATGGCCAGCCTCCAACCTAAGACTGTTAGGTGTGTCCACTGGGTATGACACAGATGACCTCCCAGAAGCTGAGGGCAAGGGCCAGACCTCTCTTTGGGTAAAACCCCATTTTACACTGCAGACTTCCCTTTCAAAATAAAAGCAAACAAAAAAATTTTCAAGAGGGGGCAGTAACCTCAAAGTGTTACCAACGTTTGGGAAAATTGGTCTCCTATACTTCCTTAAGCACTCTGTTTTATACTTGAAATTCGTAAGTGAATGGAGAAGAATGAGAGTTCTTCAGTCCCTAAGACCCTCATCCATATACCAAAGAGAAGGAGTTTTGTTATTTATTTAGAGAAGAGTAAGACCTTTTATTCTAGATAGTTTCAAAGACAAAACAAATACAATAAAAAATATAGAGATCATTTACTGTTCTATATTCATCAGGATTACACGTTAAAAAGAAAATACAAATTAAGCTTTTATCATTTTCATTGATGACAACTTTTTGAGACTAATGCCATTCTTTCAAATGGTAATACATACTTATTATAAAAACATCAAACAATAGAGGAATGGTAAAAAAGAATAAAGATGCACTCATTAAATATTTCAATATCCAGAGATAACCATGTTAATAATTCTATTTTTTATCAATTTTAACAAACTTTATTCTTTTTATTTGCTTTCTTATCTGTTTTCTTTACCATATCATGAACTTTCTGAAGGCAGGGACCAAGTCTCTTTTGTTTAACCACCAAATCATTAACAATTACAGCATAGTGTCTGGCACAATCTCCAGAGATTTGCTTAATCAATGATCAGTGTGCATCTATTCAGTCATATTCATATATGCACACAGATATACAGATAGCTATAGAATGTAAGATCCATTGGGTCAGAGCTTTTTGCATGTTTTGTTTCACTTGTATATTTCACTTGTCCACAACAGGGGTCAGCAAACTAACTGCCAGGAGCTGAATGCATCCAGCAGCCTAGTTTTTGTAAGTAAAGCTTTGTTGGAACACAGCTGCACCCATTTATTTACACATCACCTGTGGCTGTTTTCATATGACAGTGGCAGAGTTGAGCAACTGCATAGGGGCCTTGTGGCCTACAAAGCCTAAAGTATTTACTATGTGGACTTCCATGGAAAACATTATTTTCTCTTTTTTTTTTTTTTTGAGATAGGGCCTTACTCTGTCACCCAGGCTGGAGGGCAGTGGCGTGATCTTGGCTCACTACAACCTCCACCTCCTGGGTTCAGTGATTCTCCTGCCTCAGCTTCCGGAGTAGCTGGGATTGCAGGAGGCCGTCATGACACCCGGCTAATTTTTGTATTTTTAGTAGAGACGAGGTTTCACCATGTTGGCCAGGCTGGTCTTGAACTCCTGACCTCAGGTAATCCTGAGGCCCTCAGGCCTGCCTCGGCCTCCCAAAGTGCTGGGATTATAGGCGTGAGCCACTGCACCTGGCTGGAAAACATCTTCTGACCTCTGCTATAGAGTAATATCTGTCACTTAGTATTTGATGAATCTTTGTTGAATGAATAATTTTTTAAATAAATTCTATGTGCTCATATTTAACAACATTTCAAATATCCTAGTCACACAATTATTATAGTCGTCTTGTTTTTTATTTTTTAATTTTTCTCCTCCTGTGTCTCCATATACCACCCTAAATAGTTGTTTTAAATTTTATTTGCATACCATAATATATTCAACTAGTTGCCTTTTATTAGATGTTTAAGATCTTTTCTTGTGTGTGTGCTTTGTAAACAGCCGCACAGTGGACATGCATCTCTTCCTATTAGTACCACTGTATTAGGGTAAATTTAAAGAAGTGGGATTTCTGGGTCAAAGGATATTCACATTTTTATGTTTTTGATATATTTTGGCAGATTGTCTCCCAGAAAGGTAGTTCCAATAATATTTCATTTCCTCATAACTGTACCCCAACATGTGAAATTAAGAGCAAGATTTTTATTCAGCCAAGACATAAACATAAAAAAAAAATGTCAGATGGAAATCACATTACTTCTAAGCTTCTTTTGGTAATAGAACTGACTCGTCCTGCCACAATGATGGGAGATAAAAATGGTTTTTATTTGCCAAATTAAAAGCATGGTGGTGCCCTTGATTACATTTACATTTACCACTAATTCCCTGAGCTCTTGAACACAGGAGGAAAAAAATCATTATGATAATGAAGGCAGCTATTTTTAAACAAATGTATGCATGTACATTTTAGAAACAGAAACGTTATGTTCTTTAAAGTGTGAAAAATGCTTACATATAATTCATTTATTCATATGAAACAATATAATAAAACATAACTACTTTTTTTTTAAAGGGCTTGTTTCACCTTTAGAAAGGAATAAGGTGGCAATCCAATTTCTGGGCTCCTTGATGGCAGGCTCGAAGTGTGTACTGACAGTGATGTATTTGGAAATTACTCTGATCAAGAGTTCACAAAACTGAGCTGGGATGCCTGCTGCAGTCCTCCATTTCACCAGGAAGAGCTTGCTCGTTCGTCTTGTTTGGAGGTGTGTAAAAGGCCTAGTCACAGCGGGGTGCGGTGGGAGGGGGAGAGTGGAGGAGCCTTTCTGGCCTCATCAGCTTTTTTGAAAAGTCAGCTGGAAACTGAAATCGAGCTCCATTAGCAGCGCACTGGGAGGGCACCAGGGTTAAGTTCCTAGACCCGAATGCTAAGCTCCTTATGTTTTAAATCTTCTGTCAAGAAGATTACTGACCTTCCCTTTGATGCAATGCAAAAGTTAGTGGGTTGAGTAGTAAAATTTCAGACCTCTTAGTCACAGATAAAACTAGGTATTCAGAAGGAAGAAAAGCCTGCCTGTGTGTTGAACTGAGGCAATGGATAACTTCATTGTGCAGCCAAGGGTGCTCTTTCCCTCCTGTTTAATGACTAAAGCGGCGGCGGCAAATAGCCAGATGGCATGTAATGGAGTTTAGGTAGCTGTGAAGCAGGTAGGGGACCAAGAAGGAGTCAAAGGGAAGGGAAGCATAATGCCTCGCTGCATGGCCTCATTGCGTGGTTCGAGGGCACCCAGCTATCCTGTCCGTCCTGCACTGGATCGACACTGCATGAAATGAAACGGAGGGTTGGAAATTAGCTGGTGAATAAGATGATGAAGAAATACAAACAAGTCTCCTCAGAGCTGGAACGCTTCTGGGGCCATTGTTACAGCTTAGAAGCCCCCTGAAAGACGTCAGTGCCCCAGCTTTTGTAAGGTAAAAGCCAGAGATGCCTTGTAAGAGTCAGCGTCTCCCTGGAAAAGTACAACTTACACACAGGAAGGTCTAGTTTTCTTTTCAGCGTGCTTTTCTTAATCTTACTCTGTAGATACTTCAACCAATTCCTCTAGTAAGGATGGAGAAAATACTGGTTTAAAACAATAAAACTGACTATACCTCTACTGATCCCCTTCTGAATCCAGGTGACAATTGTCACCCCCCACTGAAGAGTAGGTTTTGCAGATCTGACAACATAGAATGTCTTTATTTCAGGTTTACTTATGGCTGTCTATACAGTAGAACCTAAAAAAGAATGTTAGCAATCATCTGGAAATTTTGTCAATGGAAATGGTAAATATTCTAGAACACATCTGAAGAGCATGCCACAATATACAAAACCCACATTGGTTGAATAATTACCATCTTTGTTTCTAACTTCCTTCCAGTTTCTTTTACAAATTACAATTGACAACTAGAACTTAACTGGAAAAGAAAATCCATATGACTGCTGATTAGATCACTCAGGAAGTGGGAATATTTATTTGTTAAATGACTTCCAAAGGTTATTTGCTGAGAGACAGCTGCTATACTGGAACTTCTAAGTCAAGATTATTGACGGCAACTGTTAGGCCCAATCCATTAGAAACAAGTCAGCATTATAAACTAGTGGATGATTATTTTAGTTATAGAATAGACGATGGATATATGGAAGTCTCTCATTTTTAATGAGATGCCAGTTGTGGGCAATTATTCAGTTACTTTTTTGGTAATTGCTCAAATAGTTTATCATAGCAGGTATACTTGAAAGTAGAAGAGTTAATTTTTCCATAGGTGTTTTATTATGATTGATTTTTTTGGGGTAGCCACTGCCTTTTTTCAGTTTCTAGTTTTTCCAGGCTGAAAATTGTGGTGACCCAATTTTTTGGTGTGGAATATTTTAACTTAAGGTCATGCATTTACGCAGTGAAGAAGATTCAGTATTCATTTCAAAGGAGAATTTTGTTCCTGCCCCAAAATGCTCCCGTAGCTCACGGCCAAGTGGAGTTGAAATCACCTTTCCGTGCTTGTCAGGCTTTTCAATTTTCACCTAAGAATGTTAACTCTATTCCTAGCTCAACTGCCTGCCCAAGCATGAGGATTTTTATTGAATTAACAGCACAAAATAACTGTACTTTGGTTATTGTTGTTGTTGTTGTTGTTGTTGAGGAGTACAACTTTAAACTCACTGCTGTATGTATTATCTCTCAGAAAGCTCAGGGGAGCTCCACGATATTCATGGAGGGGGAATATTGTTGTGTGGAGGCCATGCAGTTTAAACACTCCTCTAGACAACCCAGAATGACGCCTGGATTAAGCCAGAGCCCCAGAAATCTGTGTACCTAAACCGATTCATGTTGTCCCCTGGAGATTTGCTTTCTACTGATTTGATGTTGGAGTTGTGCCATCACCAGGGTGACCAACTGTCATAAACAATTACTCCAGACAGTCCTGGTTTTGGAACTGAAAGTCCCACGTCAGGAAATGTCCTAGTCCAGGAAAAACTTGGACAGTTGGTCACCCTATCAGTTAGGCATATGTCTCCATAAAATTCACATGTGCATCTAACGTGAGGCCATGAATATCTTTGTGTGAATTCTCAGGAGGTAATTCTCTCTGGTCTTAGTTTCTCCTGAGAAACTGTGTATTTAACCAAACAACCTAAGGTTACTGTGAATTGTAGAATTCAAGAGTTTACTTTTTCTTTGCTTTGGCAAAAAAAGAGCCAAATTTCTGGCAGAACGAATGGATTCATTTTTGTGTTAGCCACATATCTGGTTCAATTTTATGTCATTTCCTTTCCTTTCCTTTCCCTTTTTTTTTTTTTTTTGTTTGTTTCATTTTCCTTTCTCTGCCACTTTAGCTGTGCTAACGGGTTATGTTTTACATAGCCGTGATAACTGCCTTTGATGCTTCTTTTGTTAAAGAGGAGGCATACATAAAAATTGCTATGTTTCACCACAAAACTAATGTTGTAGGTCAGATTTTCCAAGAAGGAGACTGAGAAGGAAACTTGCTCTCAGGATCCATTAGTTGGAGGGGAGGAGAGCAGAGGGAGGAAGCAGGACAGGTAGATGCCAAGTTGGCCGCATCACAGTCGCAAGAAGGCTTCAGCCAGCCCTGTGAGAGCTCTGTGTAGCTGGGAGGTCCCCTTAGAGTTGTCCTGGGGTTGGGTGAAGAGGGTGACCCTATCACTCCCTCCCCACCTTGGGGGATGAGTTATGGAACATGACCTGGCCATGGGAAGGGGTATGACCTTGGGATATGGGGTCTCTTCAAGCTGAAGAGCAAATCTGAGAGAAGTCAGGTGGCAGCAGCTACTCCAGCAGCTCCAAGAGTGAGTCCTTCAGCAGCACAGTGTCCTCCACAACTAGCATTTCCACCTCTCCACAATGATCCACCTGGCTGAAGGGCTGTGTGCAGTGGTAGAAGGAGCAGGGAAGTATTGACTCTCCATCTGTAAAATAAGGATACTAATATCTTCATTGCAGAATTGTTGTGAAGATCAGTTGGGTCCAATATATAAAGCACTTATCGCAGAGTATGCCATGTCATAGGTAAATAAATGGCAACTACTATCATCTCTCTCTCTCTTTCCACATGGGCCTAATGAATCAATTCATGCTTGCTGGATGGGTCATTTTACTGAATGATCTGACTTTGCATCAGGGTAGTTAAAAAGTTTTAGAAAAACCAAAACAAAACCAATTTGAAGCATGCACATCCTAATGCTAGTAGTTTTAACAGACTTTCTTTAACAAATTAATAGCAAAAATATATATGTAGGATATTCGATGGAGATTATTTTAAGGTCCCTAATGTGGGATTTCTTGTGAGTGTCTTGAGTCTTTGGGATGAAGAATTAGGAGAAGCCAGAGGAGCAGGTACAAATCTGGCTAGGCAACTTTGATGCTTTCCCAGTTGTTTTGGGGATTTTTTATGTTTGGGGCATTTCTGTGACCCATAATTTTTTTTTGTCAGGCACCATGAAAGCAAGGGACCGAAAACAGAAGGCAGAAAATGAGAATAATGATGGTTGAAGAAAAGGAAAGAACTTAATTAAAGAAGGCAACACAGTCTTAAAGCTAAAAAATTTTAAAATAAAATAAGGTATCTATCACCATGATACATTTTTAAATACAGTATTTTTAAAGAGCTGAGTGTAAAAAGATTCAAGGCAAATGAAACCCATGAGGTTAAAAACCAATACAATAATGCTGAATTAAAATAAATACAGTGAGATAATCTAAAAATATAACACAGAAATATTTGAAATTCTTTTGAACAATTAAGATGAAACATTTCGTAAATTTATGACTGGAACAGTTGTTTTATAAACCTGAGGTTACAGACATATACATGAAGACCCAAAATAATCTATTTACATTTAAGACCATTAAGAAGACATTTGATTATGTTCACTGTATTAAGTAATTTCAAATTGAATGTCTAGTCCTTTAAAGAGCTTTTTGGTACCATTTACTTACAACGTGAATTTGCCTAGAAAATGTGAATGAAGAGTAGCTGAATATAGGTAGAGTGACATTATGTTTGATTCCCTTAAAAGACATTTGAGAGCTGAGAAGGCAGTTAGAAAATATAACTCATCTCTACCCCTGTCACCTACCTCTCTCTCTCTCTCTCTGTCTCTCTCTGACACACACACACACAGATTCCAAAAAAGCAGAAGTTTGCGGTCCTAAAGAAGTGTTTAAATACCATTGTGCAGATTATTCGTTGATCCCTGGAGTGCTTGTTAAAGGCACTTACTCTTGGAGTCTTCTCCAATTTACTGAATCAGAATTGCTGGAGCTTGGGCCTGGGAATATGCATTCTAATGAATGTGACAGGTAATGCTGATGTCCACTAAAGTCTCAGAACCACTGTTTCAAGTAACAGGAATAATAACCTAGATTGGGGAGGTGAGAACTGGTGACATATAGAGCAGCTGAGAGGCAGTGAAAAGGTCTTTAACACGTATGTTTGAAAAATCAGCTGTCTCTAAGCTGAAATTGACACAGAAAAGAGAAAATCATATAAGAGATGCTTATCAAATTTGTAGACAACTCAATAGAAAGAAGGGTTAACATGATAGATGACAGCATTAAAGCTCAAAAGGGTCTTGACAGGCTGTGAAATGGGATTGAAATTAAGACGTTGAAATGTAAGAGGGATAAATGTAAAATCCTATATTTGGGTTGACAAAGGAAAAAAAAAATCACTGCACAAGGTCAAGATGGAAGCAAGCAACTTAGTAAGAATTCATAAATGAGGACCTAGCAGATGTTGTTGATGGTGTCCATGGTAGAAGCCACCAGAGTAAAAAAGCTGCCAACAAAGCTACAACTATATGAGTCTGGATTCGTAGAGAGAGGTGGAGTCGGGAGAAGTGAGCTTGAGTTTCTTGATGAAACATTTCAAGGAGAATATTGAAGAACCAGAGCTCAGCCAGAGGAAGTGGCCCGGATGAGAGGATTGCAAAAATTGTGCTAAATGAAGGACAACTGAGATTTAACATAGAAAAGACAGCTTTTTCAAATGTTTAAAGGTATCTGCCATTTACAGTAGGGAATAATCAAAGAACAGATGAGACTGTGAGATCTCGAGGAAGCTAAAGACTGGGGCATGGAAGGTGAACCAGATATAGAGTTTTGGAGAAAAACGACTAAGAGAAAGGTTTGATTGAGTATACAAAGTCAGTTCAGCTGAATGGTGGCGGCAGAAAATTAATTGATTGGAGATTAGAGGGGAGTGGGTGGTGAGTACATGGAGGCTATATTTGTAGATAACTCATTCTAGACTTTTGGCAGAGAAGATAGAGGAAAAAATTGGATGAATCTCTAGAAAAGACACCAGACTAGACTGTAATTTTAAGATAGGGAAGTCCTATGGGTATTTAATGGAGTGGCTAGATCTAGGTCTGCAGATTTATGTCTTTGTCCCAGGGTGTGGTCAATATGGTGTCCCCTTTCATGCTGAGAAGTATCCTGGTGTTGATAAATCTCATGGTTCCACAGTATTTGAAGGCCAAGGTAGGTGAGCCAGTGGAGAGAGCATGTGTAATGAGGGAGCAAGTCCTGCCAGGTCCTGGTTGGGCAGAAGCAGGCCTGGGTAGACCAGGGAGCCTGGCCAGGAATATGGTTGGATGGAAGAGGCTCTGGCAGGTGCTGTGAATCCAATGGCCGAGTGCCAAGTCTGGAACTCTGCGGGAACCAGCAGGGCTCAGCATTCTGTTTGGCAGTAGTGAAGACTTTTGCATTTTAATAGAGAATTCTCAAGAAGGGAAGCCTTCAGGGATCCAATAGATATGGTCAGAGAGATACTCTGGCAGTGTCTGCCTGGGGCCTCTCTACTAGACCATTCAAAGGTCAGCTAAAAAGTCCATTCATTTTCAAAGGCATACAGCCAGAAGCTCAGTGAGTGTCGCTCTTCTGCAGGGATTTCTGTCTCCAGAGTGGAATGGGGATGATCTGGCTTCATTAGCAATAGGCGAAAAGTGGAAGCTATTAAACCAGAGTGAGTTGTGTAAGTCTAAACCTCATAACCATGATAAATATACCATCAATGAGGGCTGTGGACATGGATGCTTTTTTGTGAGTGCACATTAATTGAGACCCATGGATTTGAATGTCATGTGGAATTCCCACTTACAAAACGCAGATTTAATAACCTGGATTTTTCAAATGCAAGGGAACCTGGGACTGTCAGCCATCCTTTTAACTGTTTGTTAGCCACTTTGTGATTGTATTTCTTTCTCTGACATGAAGGGGATATAGGGACATTAAAACCTCATCTGTGGTTAAGAGCACAGTTATTGCAGTTAGAGAAATCTGGTTGGAAGCTCATTTCTATTACTTACTATTTGTTGTTTGCCCTTGGGCAAATGACATATCTGAGCCTCAGTTGCCTCTTATGTGAAACGGGAATAAGGATAGTATAGACTTCATAAATTTGTTGTAGGGATTAAATGAAGTGATGGATGTAAAGTGATTAGCATGTTTAACTTATTACACAGTTGGTGTGAACAAATAGTACCTGTTACTAATTGTATTGTTCTTATTATGCTGCCTTGTGGGTGAGATGTTTGAGGAAAGCTCCATGTAGAGCCAGGCAGTGCTTCAGCTTAGGTCTATTTTTCAAAAATTACTGAGCACTTTATAGGTATGTGAAGGACTTTGCTGTTCAGGAAAGTTCTGAATAAAGAACTTTGTTCTGTGCTGGCCTAGTGGGTACTGTCTGTGCACTTTGGGTGAAACATGCATCTCTTCATGATGTGGTTGTGAGTTTATTGAATCATGTTTGATAATAATAACAACAACAATACACACCGTCTTAAAGTTGCACAGTGCACAGCCCTGGGCCAGACCACTAATGACTTCCTTAGTGTTAAAACTCACACGGACAGTGCTTTACAGTTAACCAATGTCTTCATACAAAAGTGTGTGTGTGTGTGTGCGTGTGTGTGCATGTGTGTGTGAAGGTCATTACCTTATCACAGTAGCCACATTGCTGGGGGCAGGGCAGATATTATTTCCCTCATTCTTTTGGTTGAACTCAACTAGGTTTGTTTGATTGCTTTTGAAAAAGAGTGTTGATTGAATAGCTTTTATGAGAATAGACAAAATTACACTATGCTTTGTAATCTTTAGTGATCTTTTTTTCCAGAGAGTTATACATTCAAATTTGGTGGCAAATTGAATTCATGCTGCATGTCAGGACTGCAGATTAGTTAAAAATGATTAAGCCCTACAACATTGGAATTAGCAATTTTTCACCATTTCTTTGTACTCTTCTTGCGGTTAGAAATGACACATTGGCCATCAGTGAGCACTGACAGCCTTAGAAAACACCGCCTTTTCCTCCCTCCCTCTCTCCTTCCCCCCTCCCTTTCTCAAATGCTTAGGTTGTTTCTATTGTGTGCAACTAAAGGTTGCAATGTACAGATCAATGTGCCTTTAAAATATACTTGAATTTAAAATATGTCTATATATGGTCATTTATCTTTCCGCCTAGCCTGATTTCTTTTTCTCCATTGGCTTAGTTTGTGGGTCTGGAGCCAATTTACATCACTGATTAAAACAAGCCTAGATAGTTTGTGACCCATTTTTGTTAGAAGTTTTTATCTCCCTCATCTACAACCACAGCCATTAAGATAGCTTACACTAGCCTGGCTAATGATTTTCAGATTTGAGTCTCAGAAAACTGTGAGCATGAGGTTTTCAGAAACACTTAGAATCACTGAGGCTGAGTTCTCTCATCTGTGAAATGACCGTATTAACATTCTCCTAAAATATGCGAATTGAAATATACCTTCTAATTCTTGGTTGATGGGTTTTTAAGGGCAAAACTTTAGCCTATGTTATTCGCCTTAAAAACAAAGTATGACTGAGTTGATAACAAAGATTTCTAGATCCATCCTCGACATTCTTTTTTTTTTTTTTTTTTTTTTGAGACGGAGTTTCACTCTTGTTCCCAGGCCGGAGTGCAACGGCCTGATTCCGGCTCACTGCAATCCCCACCTCCGGGGTTCAAGCGATTCTCCTGCCTCAGCCTCCCTAGTAGCTGGGATTACAGGCATGTTCCACCATGCCTGGCTAATTTTGTATTTTTAGTAGAGACGAGGTTTCTCCACGTTGGTCAGACTGGTCTCGAACTCCCAACCTCAGGTGATCCACCCGCCTTGGCCTCCCAAAGTTCTGGGATTATAGGCGTGAGCCACTGCACCTGGCCCGACATTCTTTAATACCAGCAATGCTGGTGGTGATGTCGGTGGTGGTGATGATGTCACTACCAGCGATGGAAGAGGTTAGATGAAAAAAGACCCATCAGTGTAACAGCATAGTAGTCGACTGGTCACGAGCAGTGGTTTGGCATTATGGTTCGAGGTAATAATGAAAATGTCATTTCAAATTATTCTATCATTTATTAAGAAGACATAAATGACATCCTCAAAATTCAGGTTAAGATCAACAAGTGTTCTTTGAGCCATTAGCTGCAGGGTCATTTTTACCTTAGTTTGGTCCAGAGACCATCTTGTCACTGCCTTTCCTGTTCCTGTGCATTTTGCATGATAGTATTGCACGGTAAACTGAGCATGGACTTTGGAATCAGTCACACCGGGGTTCAGATCTAGGGTGGTTTACTTACAAATCATGCAACATATTTAACGTGAGTAGTCTGCTTTCTAAAATGTAAAAATGAGAATAATGCCACCTTCCTCAGTGTGGTTGTGAAGGTGAAATGTGATAATGCTGAGAAGTTCTTTGCACAAAAAATTGATTATATTTATGGAATGGTTGTTCCACTCTTTTTACACACACACACACAGACACACACACACTTTTTTTTTTGAGACAGAGTCTTGCTGTGTAGCCTAGGCTGGAGTGCAGTGGTGTGATCTTGGCTCACTGCAACCTCAACTTCCCAGGCTCAGGTGATCCTCCCACTGCAGTCTCCTGAGTAGCTGGGACTACAGGTGTGCACCACCACTCCTAGCTAACTTTTTTTTTTGGTAGAGACGAGGTTTCACCATGCTTCCCAGGCTGGTCTTGAACGCCTGAGCTCAAGCAGTTCTCCTGCCTCAGGCTCCCAAAGTGCGGGGATTATGGATGTGAGCCACTGCACCCAACCTTACATATATTATTTTTACTCTTCACTCAATTTAGCTAGATGACACTCTTATTTCCATTTTATTGATGAGAAATCAGAGAGGTTAAGTGACTTGTTGATGGTAGATAGTAAGGAACTGAGTGGGCTTCACATCTGGGTCTACAGTTTCCACAGCATGAGCTTGTACTCTGTTCCATCCCACATGGTAGGTCTTCAGCAATGGTAGATTTTTCCGCTCCTTCCATGAAAGTTTGTAACTGAGGGTCTAAAAGAAATAATTTCTTCTTATTAAATAAATACAGTTAGATAGAAGGAGTAAGATCCAGTATTTGGTGGCACAACAGGGTGACTATAGTTAACAATAATTTATTGTGTGTATGTGTGTGTGTGTGTGTGTGTGTGTATATATATATATATATATATTTTTTTTTTTTTTTTTGAGATGGAGTCTCACTCTGTCACCCAGGCTGGAGTGCAGTGGCACGATCTTGGCTCACTACAAGCTCCGCCTCCCAGCTTCACGCCATTCTCCTGCCTCAGCCTCCCGAGTAGCTGGGATTACAGGTGCCCGCCACCATACCTGGCTAATTTTTTGTATTTTTAAGTAGAGATGGAGTTTCACCGTGGTCTCAAATCTCCTGACCTCGTGTCGTGATCCACCCACCTCAGCCTCCCAAAGTGCTGGGATTACAGGTGTGAGCCACTGTGCCCAGTCTGTTGTATATTTTAAAATAACTAAAATAATGGAATTAGAATGTTCATAACACAAAGAAATGATAAGTGCTTGAGGTGATAGACACCCCAGTGACCCTGATTTGATCATTACACATTGTATGCCTGTATCAAAACAGCACATGCACCCAACAAATACATACAACTACTATGTACCTATAATAACTAAAAATAAATTTTTTAAAAGTAAGGATTATTGCATAATTTACACATTCATTACATATTTGTCTTGCAAAAAGAGATTATAGATTTATGACTTCCAGGGAAAATAAAAGCTTTTTTAAAATCTTTTATACTGACACTCTATGAAGCTGAGCTAGGGATTCTGGATGTTATTAGTCACATGATCCTAATGACATTGCTCAGAATTGAAGGTTCTTGCTATATCCTTAAATATTCACTTTCTTTTTTTTAAAAAAAGTATTTTATTTTGATATAAATTGAGCTTACAGAAAATTTACAAGAATAGTACAAAGAACTTCTGTATACCCTTTATCCAAATTTGCCAAGTTTATACATGCATATTTTTCTCCACTTGCTTTATAATTCTGTGTATATAATTATATACATATATGTATGTAAGCCACAGTGGAATGATTTAATCCACATCCACAGCATG
The DNA here is from genome assembly GCF_047675955.1 of Chlorocebus sabaeus. Lineage (NCBI taxonomy): Eukaryota > Metazoa > Chordata > Mammalia > Primates > Cercopithecidae > Chlorocebus > Chlorocebus sabaeus. Next base: position 39,444,727 of record NC_132914.1, on the reverse strand, counting down.
TGCTGTTGTGATACAGGCATATAATGTGTAATGACCAAATCAGGGTAAATTGAGTGTTTTACATATATACATAGAATTTTTTTCCTGCACCACTTCAGAGTTCCTTTGCCATTATATGTGATAGTGTGTCTTTCCTTTGAACAAGGAAACTTCTGACAATAACCACAGTATAATGATCAAAATGAAGGGTTGTGCCATTGACACAGTACAATGATTTAATCCACAGTCCATATTCAAATATCGTCCATTCTCCAAGATCAGTCCAGGATCACGCATTATTTTTAATTGTCATGTCTCTTTACAGTCATTCAGTCTGGAACAATTCTTCAGCCTTTATTTTGTGCTTTTTGTCTGAAATTTTGCATAGTACAGGCCAGTTATTTTGTAGAATAGTGCTCAATTGACTTGTGTGATATTTCCTTATGACTAGATTGGTGTTATACATGTCTGGCAAGAAAACCATAGAAGTGATATTGTGGGCTGGGCATGCTGGCTTATGCCTGTAATCCTAGCACTTTGGGAAGCCGAGGCAGGCAGATCACCTGAGGTCAGGAGTTTGAGACCACCCTGGCTAACATGACGAAATGCTGTCTCTACTAAAAATACAAAAAAATTAGTCAGGCATGGTGGTGTGTGCCTGTAATCCCAGCTACTTGGGAGGCTGAGGCAAGAGAATTGCTTGAACCTGGTAGTGGAGGTTGCAGTGAGCTGAGGATGTGCCACTGCACTCCAGCTTGGGCGACAGAGAGGGACTCCATTTTTTTTTTTTTTTTAAAAAGAAGTGATGTTGTGTCTTTCTCAGTGCATTATTGTATTGGGATGCCTATTATGTTGATTTGTTCCCATTTCAGTATTGTTAAACTTTATCACTTGCTTAAGATGATATCTGCAAGATTTTTCCAATGAAAGTTACTATTTTTTCTTTATAATTAATAAGTAATTTATGGGGAGATACTTTGAGATTTTGTACATCTTGCTCTTCATCAAATTGGTTCACTTACCAATTTTAGCATTCGTTAGTGATTTTCTAACACCCATCCTTTATTTTATATGCATTAGCATTCTACTGTCAGAACATGTTTTCCCTCGTCCTCCATTTATCTAACTATTTATTTTTATCAGTATGGACTCATGGAGTCTTATTTTAGTCAATGAGTCATAATTCATTACTATCACTATTTATTTTGTTACTTAAAATGTTTTGCATTTGGTCAGTGGAAATCTTAAGCTGGCTTTTGTGTCTTTTGGGCATGTTTCTATCACTTTTTTGGAACACTTCTGTACTTTCTCGCACAAGATGTTCCAGGCTGATCTTACACTTATTCTGCCCTAACCCTGAAATCAATCTTTCTTTTCCAAAGAGCTTTGGTTCTTTTTAGGGGAGAATGCTATATGAAAACCAAGCTCTGGCAGGCATTGATACCAGAGTGCAATTTATTTCTAGTGTAAGTAGCTCTCAGTGTACACAGCTAGGAAAAACACACACACACGCGCGTGCACACACACACACGCGCAAACACATGTATTTATAGTTATTTCTCTTCTACCTATCATCTGTATATTAGAAATCCTCGATTATTTCTCGTACCTCCAATTCTAACTCAACACTGTAGGCTTTTTATTGTAGGCTTCCCTTTTCCATATTTGTAACTTTCATCTCTGACAGTGAAAAACCTGGCTGCCACTATCCAAAATATTTACTAATTTATTCAGACTTAGAAGCTAGTGCTAGAATTCTTAACCCATACTATTGCCAAAAGTAAACCTATGTACTAGAATTCAATCTTCACTTATAATTATTTTGAGGATAAAAATTATATACAATCACAGGCATAAATCTGGAGTCCGATTTGCTGAGTTTTGACAAATGCATGCATCTGAATATCCTGCATTCCTATGAAGATATAGACATTTAAAAAATCATTCCAGAAAGTTCACTTGCACCCCTTTCTAGTCAATCTTTCCAGAATAAACTAATTTACATATTTGTTTTACTATAGATTAGTTTGCTTTATAAGTGGAATCATAGAGTATGTGTATATTTTTGTATTTCATTTTCAATTCCTCTACAATTTAACTGTACTTCTTTCAGCATTTTTATAGTGTAGCTCTGCATAATTATTTCTAAATCTGAATGCTCATTTTCATATTTACATGAAACTCTGCTCTTATTTAGCAGGATTGCTAAAGCGATAGTAGTGAGAGGGATTGTCTTACCATAAAAGAATGCTAGAAAAGAATGGAATCCTGCTGATGTGAAACTAAAAACTCTTGGAATTAATTTTTATGAGACCCAGTATAAAACTGGTTGCATAAATGAGCTTATCATGGTACCACTGAGCTATTGATCATCATTCGGATTCCTCAAAATCCACATCGATTCATCAGGCATATGTTCACTTATTCTGACATTCATTCACTCATTTAGAAGTATTTATTTTGAATACTTCTGAGCACATCCCAGATACTGTTCCAACTGTTGGAGACCTAGGAGTGAAAAACTAGGTAATGTTCTCATTCTATTGGAGTTTCATGTATTCTATTTCCAGTGCTCTTCAGTTTCTTTTTTTTTTTTTTTTTAATGTAGATTGAGGTTTCAGTCTGATATTTTTATGGGCTGAATGCCTGTGTCCCACCAAATTCATATGTTGAAGCCTTAACCCCCAATGTGATAGTATTTGGAGATGGTTTCTTTGGGAGGTAATTAGATCATGAGGGTGGGACCCTGGTCTGATAAGATTGCTGTCTTATAAAAAGAGACCCCAGAGAGTCTGTTTTCTTCTTTTTACCGTGTGAGGCCACAGCAAGAAGGCAGCCATCTGCAAGTCAGGGAGATGGACCTTTCCAGATCTGGAACATGTTGGTATCCTTATCAGGAACTTCTAACCTCCAGAACCGGGAGAAGATAAATCTCTGTTGTTCATGCCACGTAGTCTGTAGTGTTTTGTTATGGCAGCCTGAACAGACTAAGACAGATATCATACTTCCTTCAGTACATCCCATAGAGTTAAGTATGCAGACATTGGCTTCCCTCAGTTTTTATTTATCTGAGAAAGTATTTCTTTTTCGTTTTTGAAGGATAGTTTTGCTGGGTATAGAATTCTGGTTGGCATTTAAAAATTTCCAGCACTTTAAATATATCACCCCCTTGTCTTCTGTTTTGTACAGTTTCTGATGAGATGCTGGCTACAATTCTTATCTTTGTTCCTCTGTATGTAACATGTCTTTTTTTCCTCTTGTTCCTTCAAGATTTTTTCTTTTTTCTTTTCAGCAATTTGAATGTGGTATACCGCAGAGTAGTATATAAGGGAAATAGAAGCCTCATCTTCCTTTTATGTGGCAAGAGAATTCCACCAAGAAGCTTTCTGCTGTTTGATATATGTTGGTCCCTTGCCTATGGTGCCCTCCCTAACCCCTAGTCCTCATCAAATCCTATTCAGGTATTAGGAACTAGCTCAAGTCCTGGGTCCGTGAGACTAGCAGATACCATGCTGTATTTTCTTGACCTCCAAGCCTTTCTCCTTCTCCTTTGAACTAGACACATTTTAGACTAAACTTTTTTTTTGTATTCTATAAACTAATTTTAAAATGCTTTACCATCTACCATCTTCTTAGACATAATCTCTTTACTTCTAAAAATTAGCCCAGGATTTAAGCGGTCTTTTTTTTTCCTGTTTATTTTTTAGTACCTTGTCCAGTAAAACCTTACAGGTCTTTCCTCTATTAGTATAATTCATTTATTTAGCTCATATGATTAACTTAGGTTGTTTTCCTTTTTAATAGGTGAGTAGGAAGGTGAGAGGAGGAAGGCAGGTATGGGCTGGGTGGCTTCGTCAGTGTGTAGCCTGCACAGTCACACTTGGCCCACATTAAGAGGGATCCTATGCTTGGTTTTATGCGTGCTGTTTGCCATCTTGAAATTCTTAATAACATTTGAACAAAGGGCCCTACACTTTCACTTTACATTGGGTTACCCTGAAAATTAGGTAGCTGGGTCCTGGGTGTGGGATTAACATCTTGGTTGGGACTTTGGACAGTCAGAAGGTGTTGTAAGGTGCTTGTCTTGGGCAGATAAGAAAGAGATACAAGAAGGCAGAGCCCTCCCCAAGGCAGCAATTCTAAAATATTCTTCTACAGGGCATTTCATTTATGTGTTATGTGGAAAAGGCATTATTAGGCAAATACATTTCAGAAATGTATTAAGAAAAGTTAAATACTTTTTGTTAGAAAAGAACGTTTCAGTTATTAATTTGATGAGCAGCACTGTGATTAACCAAAATAGGATGTTGTCTGCAGCATTTCCAACACTTATTTTACTGTGGCTACTAGTCTGTAGGAATAAGTTTTCTTTAGAGCACAATTTGGCAAACGGGGACAGTAGTTCCAGGGTCCCAGAGTGAGGAGACCCACTCCCAGCAGCAGCTTCTGTAACTAGGCTTGTGGATTGTCTAGTTGAGTGAGAAGAAAGGATCATTGCTCTCCAGTGATAGACCAAAGACATTGTTACATGCGTGAATCTTGGGTTGACTCTATCCCCATCTCTATTCCTAAATGCCTTCCAGGTGATATCTTTCTTTGCTTTTCCTCTTTAAGATTACCCTTCAATGTACATCTTGGTCAATATTTATCTTTTTTTTTATTATTATACTTCAAATTCTAGGGTACATGTGCACAACGTGTAGATTTGTTACATATGTATACATGTGCCATGTTGGTGTGCTGTACCCATTAACTCATCATTTACATTAGGTATATCTCCTAATGCTATCCCTCCCCCTTACCCCCTCCCAACAATAGCACCTGGTGTGTAATGCCCCCCTTCCTGTGTCCAAGTGATCTCTTTGTTCAATTCCCACCTAGGAGTGAGAACATGCGGTATTTGGTTTTCTATTCTTGCGATAGCTTGCTGAGAATGATGGTTTCCAGCTGCATCCATGTCCCAACAAAGGACACAAACTCATCCTTTCTTATGGCTGCATAGTATTCCATGGTGTATATGTGCCACATTTTCTTAATCCAGTCTGTCACTGATGGACATTTGGGTTGATTCCAAGTCTTTGCTATTGTGAATAGTGCCGCAATAAACATACGTGTGCATGTGTCTTTATAGCAGCACGACTTATAATCCTTTGGGTATATCCCCAGTAATGGGATGGCTGGGTCAAATGGTATTTCTAGTTCTAAATCCTTGAGGAATTGCCACACTGTTTTCCACAATGGTTGAACTAGTTTACAGTACCACCAACGGTGTAAAAGGGTTCCTATTTCTCCACATCCTCTCTAGCACCTGTTGTTTCCTGATTTTTTAATGATTGCCATTCTAACTGGTGTGAGATGGTATCTCATTGTGGTTTTGATTTGCATTTCTCTGATGGCCAGTGATGATGAGCATTTTTTCATGTATCTGTTGGCTGTATGAATGTCTTCTTTTGAGAAGTGTCTGTTCATATCCTTTGCCCACTTTTTGATGGGGTTGTTTGTTTTTTTCTTGTAAATTTGATTGAGTTCTTTATAGGTTCTGGATATTAGCCCTTTGTCAGATGGGTAGATCACAAAAATTTTCTCCCATTCTATAGATTGCCTGTTCACTCTGATGGTAGTTTCTTTTGCTATGCAGAAGCTCTTTAGTTTAATTAGATCCCATTTGTCAATTTTGGCTTTTGCTGCCATTGCTTTTGGTGTTTTAGACATGAAGTCCTTGCCCATGCCTATGTCCTGAATGGTATTACCTAGGTTTTCTTCTAGGGTTTTTATGGTTTTAGGTCTAACATTTAAGTCTCTAATCCATCTTGAATTAATTTTCGTATAAGGAGTAAGAAAAGGATCCAGTTTCAACTTTCTACTTATGGCTAGCCAATTTTCCCAGCACCATTTATTAAATAGGGAATCCTTTCCCCGTTTCATGTTTTTGTCAGGTTTGTCAAAGATCAGATGGTTGTAGATGTGTGGTATTATTTCTGAGGACTCTGTTCTGTTCCATTGGTCTATATCTCTGTTTTAGTACCAGTACCATGCTGTTTTGGTTACTGTAGCCTTGTAGTAGAGTTTGAAGTCAGGTAGCATGATGCCTCCAGCTTTTTTCTTTTGACTTAGCATTGTCTTGGCAATGCGGGCTCTTTTTTGGTTCCATATGAACTTTAAAGCAGTTTTTTCCAATTCTGTGAAGAAACTCATTGGTAGCTTAATGGGGATGGCATTGAATCTACAAATTACCTTGAGCAGTATGGCCATTTTCATGATATTGATTCTTCCTATCCATGAGCATGCAATGTTCTTCCATTTGTTTGTGTCCTCTTTTATTTCACTGAGCAGTGGTTTGTAGTTCTCCTTGAAGAGGTCCTTTGCATCCCTTGTATGTTGGATTCCTAGGTATTTTATTCTCTTTGAAGCAATTGTGAATGGAAGTTCATTCATGATTTGGCTCTCTGTTTGTCTGTTACTGGTGTATAAGAAGGCCTGTGATTTTTGCACATTAATTTTGTATCCTGAGACTTTGCTGAAGTTGCTTATCAGCTTAAGGAGATTTGGGGCTGAGACAATGGGGTTTTCTAAATATACAATCATGTCATCTGCAAACAGGGACAATTTGACTTCTTCTTTTCCTAACTGAATCCCCTTGATTTCTTTCTCTTGCCTGATTGCCCTAGCCAGAACGTCCACCACTATGTTGGATAGGAGTGGTGAGAGAGGGCATCCCTGTCTTGTGCCAGTTTTCAAAGGGAATGCTTCCAGTTTTTGCCCATTCAGTATGATATTGGCTGTGGGTTTGTCATAAATAGCTCTTGTTATTTTGAGATATGTTCCATCAATACCGAATTTATTGAGCGTTTTTAGCATGAAGGGCTGTTGAATTTTGTCGAAGGCTTTTTCTGCATCTATTGAGATAATCATGTGGTTCTTGTCTTTGGTTCTGTTTATGTGCTGGATTATGTTTATTGATTTGCAAATGTTGAACCAGCCTCGCATCCCAGGGATGAAGCCCACTTAATCATGGTGGATAAGCTTTTTGATGTGCTGCTGGATTCGGTTTGCTAGTATTTTATTGAGGATTTTTTGCATCGATGTTCATCAGGGATATTGGTCTAAAATTCTCTTTTTTTGTTTTATCTCTGTCAGTCTTTGGTATCAGGATGATGTTGGCCTCGTAAAATGAGTTAGAGAGAATTCCCTCTTTTTCTATTGATTGGAATAGTTTCAGAAGGAATGGCACCAACTCCTCCTTGTACCTCTGGTAGAATTCGGCTGTGAATCCGTCTGGTCCTGGACTTTTTGGTTGGTAGGCTATTAATTATTGCTTCAATTTCAGAGCCTGCTATTGGTGTATTCAGGGATTCAACTTCTTCCTGGTTTGGTCTTGGGAGAGTGTAAGTGTCCAGGAAATTATCCATTTCTTCTAGGTTTTCTAGTTTATTTGTGTAGAGGTGTTTATAGTATTCTCTGATGGTAGTTTGTATTTCTGTGGTATTGGTGGTGATACCCCCTTTATCATTTTTTATTGCATCTATTTGATTCCTCTCTCTTTTCTTCTTTATTAGTCTTGCTAGTGGTCTATCAATTTTGTTGATCTTTACGAAAAACCAGCTCCTGGATTCATTGATTTTTTGGAGGGTTTTTTTGTGTCTCTATCTCCTTCAGTTCTGCTCTGATCTTAGTTATTTCTTGCCTTCTGTTAGCTTTTGAATGTGTTTGCTCTTGCTTCTCTAGTTCTTTTAATTGTGATGTGAGGGTGTCAATTTTAGATCTTTCCAGCTTTCTCTTGTGGGCATTTAGTAGTATAAATTTCCCTCTACTCACTGCTTTAAATGTGTCCCATAGATTCTGGTATGTTGTATCTTTTTTTCTCATTGATTTCAAAGAACAACTTTATTTCTGCCTTCATTTCGTTATGTACCCAGTAGTCATTCAGGAGCAGGTTGTTCAGTTTCCATGTAGTTGAGCGGTTTTGATTGAGTTTCTTAGTCCTGAGTTCTAGTGGGATTACACTGTGGTCTGAGAGACAGTTTGTTATAATTTCTGTTCTTTTCCATTTGCTGAGGAGTGCTTTACTTCCAATTATGTAGTCAATTTTGGAATAAGTGCGATGTGGTGCTGAGAAGAATGTATATTCTGTTGATTTGGGGTGGAGAGTTCTGTAGATGTCTATTAGGTCTGCTTGGTGCAGAGATGAGTTCAATTCCTGGATATCCTTGTTAACTTTCTGTCTCGTTGATCTGTCTAATGTTGACAGCGGGGTGTTAAAGTCTCCCATTATTATTGTATGGGAGTCTAAGTCTCTGTAAGTCTCTAAGGACTTGCTTTATGAATCTGGGTACTCCTGTATTGGGTGCATGTATATTTAGGATAGTTAGCTCTTCCTGATGAATTGATTTTTATCTTTATGGAAGATTAGAGGGTATGTGCCTATTAAATCATAAATGAGTCTGCAATGTGCATGTCTTATCTGGAAACCTTGGACGGATATTCTCCAAGGAGCACAAATAAAGAGGAGTCTTGGCCTCTGTACTATAGATGCACAAACTCATTTATTACTAAATGAATAAAAGCAATGATCAGAGTCTGGGTCCCTTCCTCTTTGGGGATCCCTATGCACAGCATACTCTGCATACCCCGTTACACCAGCCCTGGCTGGGAGCCATCGAAATAACATCGTAAGTGATCCTATATTACCCTCTAATGTAACCATCAGCCTTACTCTATAAATCAGCTGGAAAATGAGCCTGCACTTAAGGAGCTTATGCCTAGCACAAGGAGACCACTCAGAAATATGTGAGCGAAGATGGGGAGGAGTGGCTGGGGATCACACACTGGGGCTGTTCAGAAGTTGGCACAAGTTAGTGGGTAGATTGCCGGTGAGTCTTCATTATGTGCCCATTGCTTTCAGAGCATATTTAATATCTAATAGTGATATGGTTTCAATGGTTTTCAATTCTGAAAGCCATGGTTTCAATTCTGGCTCAATCACATATGAGAATTTTAAAAAGAAAAAGAATAAGTTACACTACCTTTCTCTGATTTTGATTCAGCTGGTATGAGTTGGGCACAAGAATCTGAATTTTCAACAAATACTTCCAGTGAATCTGATGCAGTTCAAGAACTAAGGCAACAGAGTAAACTTTAGACAAAAAGTGTTAAAAGTACACTTCAACGTCAGTAGGGCTGAGCTGAGAAACAACAGATGTTAATGTAATTTGGAGAAACCTTTGCATCCCCCCTTTTTCCTTACAGATCCTCTTCTTTCCATAGAATATTTTTGGTGCCAAAAGAAGCTATCACTCTTGTCTGGGATTGAGATCTTGTGGTAATATTGTAACTTTTTCTAAGTATTTTCAAATTATTTTTCTAAATATTTTTATTTCATGATCACTGTAACTTTTAAAAATTGTTTTTATTGTGTCTTTGGAGGAAAATAATTACACAGTATACAGTACTATAAATATGCTGTGAAGCTCCAATTGTAACTAAAAAGACTGTATATATATGTGTGTGTGTGTGTTTGTGTGTGTGTGTGTGTGTCTGTGATTAAAAAGAATTATGCCTTTCATGGATTGTCTTCAACAATTACTCTGAAGCTTTTTTCACCAGTTAGTTTTTACAATTCGGTTTTGTATCATGCCAAATTTTCCAGTATAAAATCACTTTATAAAAAGTTATTTTACAATGAACCCTCATATCCCCACTGGCTAGATTCTGCTTCTAACGTTTTACTCTACTTGTCTTTAACACATATCTATTCAGTTTCTTTTCTCATCTCATCCTTTAATCCATCTTAACTTTTGATGCATTCTAAAATAAACTGCAGACATCAGAACACTTCCTCCTAAACAGTCTGCTATATATATATATATATATATTAATTTTATTTTAAGTTCCGGGATACATGTGTAGAATGTGCAGGTTTGTTACATAGGAAAACGTGTACCATGGTGGTTAATCTGCAATATATGTTTATCATAATTTTTTGACCTAAGGTTTCTATACAAAGATATGCACAAATATTAAGAGTATATTTATTAAATTTTGATAAATGCAAACCTCTATATGATGCAAATCCTCTATGTGATGCAAATCCTTATTAATGTACAGAACGTTGCCACCACTTCAGAATGTTCCTTTATGCCTTTTCCCAGGCAATCCTTACCTTTTGTTTGTGCCAGGATTTTATTTAAATGGAATCATACAGTATATACTATTCTCCTTTCACTCAGTAGAATGTTCTTTTTTTGTATTTTTTGTTGCTATATCATAGTTTGGGGGTACATGCGATATTATGATACATGTATATAATGCATAATGATCAAATCTGGTAACTGGGATATCCATCACCTCAAACATTTATCTTTCCTTTGTGTTGGGAATATTACAATTCTTCTCTTCTAGCTATTTGGAAATATATGATAAATTATAGTTAACTTTAATTCCCCTACTGTACCAATGAATATTAGAACTTATTCCTTCCATTCAAATGTATTTTTGCAGCATAGTATTTTGAGACTCACCCATATTGTTGTTTGTATGAGTAATTGGTTCCTATTTATTGCTGAGTAGTGTTCCACTGTGTGAATGTATCATAATTTGTTTATTCGTTTCCTGTTGACGGATATCTGGGCTTTCAGTTTTGGGCTATTATAAATCAAACTGCTGCAAGTATTCTTGTTCAAGTGTTTCTGTGAACATATGCTTTGTTCCTCTTGGGTGGAAATCTCAGAGTAGAATTGCAAATTGACATTTGCAGGAAGAGGTAATCACTGAATCGTGGAATAGGGAAGATTGAATCTGGGAAATGCAGCTAAAATTTTAGAGGGTTTCCTATGTATCACTTGGCATACATTATCTGACTTACAGTTTTCAAAGTTGAATTGTTCCATTGGGTGGTTAAGAGCAGAGTTAGGAGGCCAGGTGTGGTGGCTCACACCTGTAATTCCAGCACTTTGAGAGGCTGTGATGGGTGGATTGCTAGAGGTCAGGAGTTCGAGACCAGCCTGGCCAACATGGCGAAATCCTGCCTGTATTAAAGATACAAAAGTTAGCAAGGCTTGGTGGCACATGCCTGTATTCCCAGCTACTTGGAAGGCTGAGGCATGAGAATCCCCTGAACCTGGGAGGTGGAGGTTGTAGTGAGCCAGGATCACACCACAGCACTCCAGCTTGGGTGACACAGCAAGACTCTGTCTCAAAAAAAAAAAAAAAAAAAAAAAGAGTGAGGTTCGGACATTAGGGCCTTGCCTCATATGACTTTTTGGTGGCATTTTATTAACTATTAAACATACTGAAATACAACTAATATGCAATCAGTTTTTTTGCTTTTCAATTTGTAGTTAAGTTGTCTGAATGCCTGACAAGATGGAATTCCCTGCAGGTATTGATATCTTGTGTTTTATCTTAAAAATTCACATGGATCCCTACTTTTTATGTTATTTCTTTGACAAAATAATAAAAAATTGCTTATGATCTGTGGAAAAATTTGACAGGGAAGTTGCACTATATTTTTATCACCAGATTAAAAAAAAGATGAGTATAACTTAAAAATATTATATACTTAAAATATGGAGAAAAACATGCACATAATATTTCAAGCTTTGTTTTGAATGAAATCGTTCCTCCAGACACTTAATATAAAAATCATATATTATAACTTTTAAAGTCATACATATGAGCTCTAAATTGTAGACTTAAAAGTACACTTGTAGATATTTTTACTCAGTATTATTTGGAAAATAATATATATCCAACCACATAAAACATTTCATATGAATTTAATATAAGGGTAACTAAAAAGGTACTTGTAAGTTAATTTATTTTCCCTCTCCTGACACTTGGGATAAAATGGATACTCTAGGGAGAAGCACCTTGTTCACTGATACTATGACCATGTTCCCTGGAGCTACGTGTATACTTGTAGGAAAAACACAGGATAGAAAAGGATTCATAATTGTGTTCATTCTACTGAATTTTTTATTCAATGAAATTTATCATACTTTTAGTAGCAAATTATTACACTGTGCACTAATGATGTAATCATGAATGTTTTAATGCGTCTAGTTCGTTCCCTATATAAAACCCATTATGCATTGTCCCATTTTATCCTTCTACAAACCTTGTTATGCATTTTCTCACTTTTACTTGCTATGTTTATTTTATTTTTAAAAAATACTCTCAACTTTTATTTGAGTTTCAAGGGGTACATGTGCAGGTTTGTTATATGGGTATATTGTGTGATGCTGAGGTTTGGGGTGCAAATGATCCTGTTATCCAGGTAGTGAGCATAGCAGCTATGAGTTTTTCAGCCCTTCTTCCCTCCCTGACCCCTCTAGTAGTCTTCAATGCCTATTGCTCCTATATTTATGTCCACGTGTACCCAATGTTTTGCTCCTACTTGAAAGTGAGAACATGCAGTATTTGGTTTTCTGTTCCTGTGTAATCCACTTCGGATAATGGCCTCCAGCTGCATCCATGTTGCTACGAAGGATATATTTACTCACCATTTTATATATGAGGAAACTGGGGTTTAAGTAAGAAAAGTAACTTGTTTGTGGTTGCACAATTTGCAAGCTGAGGAGGGACTCCAACACAGGCAGCCCGACTCTAAACCCACACTCTGAGATGTTAGTGGAGAGCCAGCCAGTTATCTCATGTAATTATACTGAACATCAAGGTGATTTTGTTTATCTGGAAGGAGTGAAAGCAAGTAACATAAATGTTGGATAGAGGAAACACTTGATTTTATAATTTCCACTGATTATTTTATACAGCATTTTCCCCCCTTCATTCCATTCCATAAGACCACTAGTGGGTCAGACTGGTCTGAGTCAGGCTAGCGGTCCTTTGGATTGGAGGGTCATGTGATCCAATGCTTAGAGAGTAACAGATTTTCACACTGTCCTCACAGCTCACCATTGACAGGAGTGACCAAGAAGAGTATGGGTTCTAGGACTTATGACTTGAGTAGGACAACAAAAACTTTGCTTTTTCTGTTGCAAAGTCTTTCTTCCATTTAGATCTCACCAAAGATGCTCCTGTGAGAAACATTTTACTTAGTAGTCAATGTTTATTTGTTTAAATCATTTACAGCCATGTTTTAAAAGGCATTGCCAAGTAGAGATGGATATCTACTTTGGTTAACATCAAGATTTATTTTTCTAAGAAGTTTCAGATATATTGATTAGCATGAGGCTGTGATACCTGATTCATCTTAATACTTTAAAAACGTCTGCTTAAAAACTGACACTGGTTCCCTATTGAATACTGTGTAAGATTGATGCATCTCCATTAGACTTTCTAGGAGTTTAGTGCTACTCTAGCTATCCAGCCTTGGTTCCCCTATCACCCGAATAAACTTTGTATTTTAATTGGACCAATTTCCTTGCTCTCCTACAAATACCCATTCTTTCCTGCCTCCTTGCTCATGTTGGTTTTGCAACCCGTTCTCTGAGCTTATTCAGAATAAGCCATTCCAGCTGTCATTTCACCTCCTCTTTGAACCTGGTACTATAGTGGTTAAGAAAGTAAACCCTGGATTTAGATACACTTGTACCTGGCAACTTATTCTACCTTTCTTAGTTCATTTTTTCCACCCATGAAGTAAGGATAATAGTAGTTGATACGGTTTGGTTCTGTCTCCACCCAAATGTCGTCTCAAATTGTAATCCCCATGTGTTGAGGGAGGGACTTGGTGGGAGGTGATTGGATCATGAGAGCAGCTTCCCTCATGCTGTTCTTGTGATAGTGAATGAGTTCTCATGAAATCTGGTGGTTTAAAAGTGTTGGCAGTTTCCACCCCCCACTACCATGTAAGACATGCCTCGCTTCCCTTTCCCCTTCCACCGTGATTGTGAGGCCTCCCCAGCCATGTGGAACTGTGAGTCAATTAAACCTGTTTTGTTTATAAATTACTCAGTCTCAGGGAGTTCTTTATAGCAGTGTGAAAACGGACTAATATGGAAAATTGGTAGCAGGAGTGGGCACTTCTAGAAAGATACCTAAAAAATGTGGAAGCAACTTGGAACTGGGTGATGGGCAGAGATTGGAATAGTTTGGAGGGCTCAGAAGAAGGCAGGAAGATGAGGGAAAGTTTGAAACTTCCTAGAGACTTGTTGAACGGTTGTGACCAAAATGCTGATAGTGATATGGAAAATGAAGTCTAGGCTGAGGTGGTCTCAGGTGGAGATGACGAACTTCTTGGGAACTGGAGCAAAGGTCACTCTTGCTATGCCTTAGCAAAGAGGCTGGTGGCATTTTGCGCCTGCCCTAGAGATCTATGGAACATTGAACTTGAGAGATGATTTAGGATATTTGGCAGAAGAAATTTCTAAGCAGCAAAGCATTCAAGATGTGACCTGGCTTATTCTGAAAGTGTTCAATTACATGCATTCACGAAGAGATGGTTTGAAATACAAAGTTATGTTTAAAAAGGAAGCAGAACATACAGGTTTGGAAAATTTGCAGCCTGACCATGTGGTAGAAAAGAAAAACCCATTTTATGGGGAGGAATTAAAGCCAACTGCATAAATTTGCATAAGTAATGAGGAGCTGAATGTTAATAGCCAAGACAACAGGGAAAATGTCTCCAGGGCATATCAGAGACCTTCACAGAAGCCCCTCCCATCACAGACTCAGAGGTCTGGGGGGAAAAATGGCTTTGTGGGCCAGGCCCAGGGCCCTGCTGCTCTGTGCAGCCTCAAGACTGATGCTCTGCATCCCAGCCATTCCAGCTCCAGCTATGGCTGAAAAGGGCTAAGGTACAGCTCAGGCTGCTGCTTCAGAGGGTGCAAGCCCCAAGTCTTGGCAGCTTCCATGTGGTGCTGGGCTGGCAGGTGTGCAGAAGACAAGAGCTGAGCTTTGGGAGCCTCCGACTAAATTTCAAAAAATGTATGGAAATGCCTGGATATCCATGCATAAGTCTGCTGCAGGGGTGGTGCCCTCATGGAGAACCTCTACTAGGGCAATACAGAGGGGAAATGTGGAGTTGTGGAGCCCCCATGCCACCTAGTGGAGCTGTGAGAAGAGGGACATCATCCTCCGTACCCCAAAATGGCAGATCCATTGACAGCTTGCACTGTGCACCTGCTAACACTGCAGGCACACAACACCAGCCCAGAAAAGCAGCCAAGGTGGTTACACCCTGTAGAGCCACAGCGATGGAGCTACCCAAGGCCTTGAGAGTCCACTCCTTGTGTCACCATGCCCTGGCTGTGAGACGTGGAGTCAAAGGAGATTATTTTGGAGCTTTAAGATTTAATGAGTGCCCTGCCAGGTTTTAGGCTTGCATGGGGCCTGTGGCCTCTTTGTTTTGACCAATTTCTCCCATTTGGAATGGGACCATTTACCCAATGCCTGTATCTCCATTTTATGTTGGAAGTGATTAATTAACTTGTTTTTTATTTTTACAGGCTCCCAGTGGGAAGGGACTTGCCTTGTCTCAGATGAGACTTTGGACTTGGACTTTGAGTTAATGCTGGAATGAGTTAAGACTTTGTGGGACTGTTGGGAAAGCATGATTGGTTTTGAAATATGAGAAGGACATGAGATTTGGGTGGGGCCAGGAGTGGAATGATATGGCTTGACTGTGTGTCCCCATCCAAATCTTATCTCAGTCGTAATCCCCATGTGTTGAAGGAGGGATCTGGTGGGAGGTGATTGGATCATGAGGGCAGTTTTCTCCATGCTGTTCTCATGATAGTGAGTGAGTTCTCATGAGATCTGATGCTTTAAAAGTGTTTAGCAGTCCCTGCCGTCCCTCCTGCCACCATATAAGATGTGCCTTGCTTCCCCTTCACCTTCCATCATCATTGTAAGTTTCCTGAGACCTCCAAAGCCATGTGGAACTGTGAGTCAATTAAACCTATTTTGTTTATAAACTACCCAGTTTCAGGGAGTTCTTCATAGTGTAAAAATGAACTAATACATTAAGGTGACTCCCATGATCCCTGCTCTGATGTGTCTTTCCCCCCTTTTGAATACGGGCAGGACTTGCAACTTGCTCCTAACCAACAGAATATGGCAAAGATAACAGAGTATACATGATTAAATTTACATGATTGTGTTACATATGACTGTAACTTCAGTTTTGGTAGGAAACCCTCTTCCTTATGCTTTGAAAAAGCAAGCTGCCAGATTATGAGCTGCCTCATGGAGAGGGCCACATAGCAGGAGCTAAAAGTAGCCAACAGTCAAAAAGAGACTGAGGCCCTCAGTCTGGCAGCCTGCAGGGAACTGAATGCTGCCAACAGTCATGTGCTTGGAAGCTGATCCCCCAGTTGAGCCTCAGACGAGAGCCCGGTTCTGGCCCACACCTTGATTATAGCCTAGCAGAGGACCTAGTTCAGCCATGCCTGGACTCCTGACCCAGAAAACCATGAGATAATAAAGTATGTTGTTTTAAGTTGCTAAATTTGTGGTAATATTGTCATGGAGCAATAAATAACTAATATAGATACTATCTACAATATATGATTGTTTTGAGAATTAAATGAAATAATGCACGTAAAGGCTTAGTACTGTATTTGGCACACAATAGATACTCAACAGTTAACAGGTTCATGCCCTGACTTCCACCCTCTGCCTTCCAGTTTTCACTGATCTAGCAATAGTTGAATCCCTGTAGCACTTACCAGTGTTGGAAGAGACATTTAAGTATATTTAGTCTCATCTTGCAGCTGGTATTTACACTCCTCTACTAATTTACTTTCTGTCTAGTCTTTGCTTAAATAGCTCCAGTGACACGCAGCTCATTCTTGAGGCTTCCCTTTTCACAAAAGTCATGACTCTGGCATCCTTTGCTAAGCAGGACATAGACTCTCTGAGGCCCACAAGATCAGCAGACTTGCATCCTGATCATTTGAAACTGCAGCCCTTTTCAAACATATCTGCTGGAGCATTATTACAACAGGCTATATTTAAATAGCCAATAAGCATATAAAAAGGTGTTTATAAGCGTTCCACCAACTTCCACCCACACCCTGAGGGCCCAATGCCACATTAACCACTTGCCCAAGGAAAGGGCTCTTTTCCTCAAGGAAGACTGCTCTCTTCTTCAGAATCTAGTGTCAGTTTCCTCCCTGGTTTTCAGAGCATGCTAGATAGGGGAAATTTCACTTCCCTGCCACCCACATGGAAATGATATTTCTCTTTGATAGGGATAATTAAAATTTTCTCAGTCTTGTAAAAAATGTAAACAAAAGCATCTTAAACATTAAAAAAGATGTTCAGTATCACTAGTCATTAGAAAAATGCAAATTAAAACCACAATACTTCACCAGTATAGCTACATTAAAAGACTAACAATACCAAATCTTGGCAAGTGTGTGGGGAATGTGAAACTCCATCTCTGGCAGGTGTGCAGTTTGGCACAACTATTTGGAAAACTTGGCAGTATGTGCCAAAGCTAAACATTTACCTATTTAGCAGTTCCACTCCTGGGTGGATGCCTAACAGAAATATGTGCTCATGTCTGCCAAAAGATATATACAAGAATGTTTATAGCAGCTTTATTCATAGTAGTTCAAATGGGAAAATAACCCCAAATGTCCATCAAAGGAGAATGGGTAAATAAACCATTGTGAATATTTGCACAATGGTATACTACATTGCAATAAAAAATCCTAATTGCAACATGGATGAGTCTCTTAGACATAATGTTGAGTGAAAGAAGCTAGACATTAAAGAGTAAAATACTTAGTGACCTTATGTATATGAAGTTCAACAATAGGCACAAATAATCTGCTGTGGTAGATGTCAAGATGGTGGTTATTTTGGGGGCAATATTGCTTGCAAGAACATTCAAGAGTGCTGGGAATTTCTAAGTCTTGATCAATGTGGTTGGTTACATGGATATACACTATGTAAGTGAAAAAATGTACTGATAAATACTGATAAAATGTGTGGACTTTACAGTGTGTTGGGTATACTTCAATAAAAAGCATTTACAAAGTGTCCGTTGGGTTGCTAAGCATCTGGATTTTTTTCATTCACCAATTTAGGGAATAACAGGGTGTCGTTAAAGGCAGTCTAGATAACTGCAAAATAAATGAATTTGTTTCCGTATGCAGTTCTTGATAGCTTTTTTTTTTTTTTTTTTTTGAGACAGGGTCTTGCTTTGTCCTGCAGGCAGGAGTGCAGTGGTGTGATCATGGCTCACTGCAGCCTCGAAGTTCTGGGCCCAAGTGATCCTCTCTCTGTATTCTCCTGAGTGGTTTGGACTACAGGCATGTGCCACTATGCTGGCTATTTTCTTTTTCTTATGTTTTTTGGTAGAGTTGAGGTCTCACTATGTTGCTCAGGCTGGCCTTGAGCTCCTGAGCTCAAGCAATCCTCCTGCTTTGGCCTCCCAAAGTGCTTTATAGCTTTTATATCATGTCTTGTAAGTCCCCAACTGGCTTTATGCATATTATCTTTTCTACATTATTAACAAGTAAGGGATCATGGACGAAATATTTGTGTTGCCCAATGCACTTAGCAAAGAATGGGACAGATATGTATCATCAACAAGGATTTCTTGAGAGAGATTCTAAGGAAAGGGAGACTGTGACTTGACTTCTCAGCATCTGTTGCTCAGCAGTCACCTCATGGTATATAGGAGTCTTATCTCTCTCTGAAAGCATTTGTTGTCTCTTTTTTATAGAATTTTTTCCCTTAAAGTTGATTTCATATGAAGTGAGTTTCTACTTACTTAATCCCCAAGCATCGCCTGCCTGCCCACCATCCTGTTGATTTGATTTAAATGTAATCAGAGAAGTTTCAGATAACAGGTAAACACTGATTCCTTTTCAGACAACTTGGAACATTTTATCTTGGAAACCCTCGCAGGAGCAAATGAAGGTAGAACAAAACCAAAGCAGAGCACAACCAGAAAAGGCTGGAGTCATTTCTCAGGTTAAGGCCCACTGTTAGTTTATTCCTACACTGTGGGCTCCTTGTTTGTTTTGGTTTCTGACACACAGTCTTTATGCTGGAGGCATGACTACTACCCACAGAAAACTTGTGATGAGGTGGCAGTGACAGAGCTTCCTATCCCACTCTGCTCCATTAGCAAATGTACAGGCTGGGATTTGAAGATCTATCTTTACTGCAAATCTTTTCAACAGGGGAAAAAAATACTTTTTTTTTGTAGGCACGTGCAAATCCATCAGGGACACTTTTTAGAATAATCTGAACCTCCAAGCATCTATTTCCTTGCAGTCTTCAAGTGTCACAATAGCAGTATCTAGTGAATGAAGAGACTTTCTTTTCAACTGAGCAGCAAGCAGGAACGAGTGCAGAAACCCTCCCTGGGTTCCTAAGGGATGGCATTCCTTTTCTTGCTGTTACTGTAGGGTTTCTAATTCCCTAATTTACTGCCAGTGTGGATACAGATGCCTCTGGTGCCTGGTGTCACTGTTCCATTAGCAGGTTTTGCACATTTTATTGCTAAGCAACAATTAGCAGTGTGAATCCTGCCTTCTGTGATTTCAATTTGGGCTTCACACATGGAATCTTGCTTTCATCTTTGCAACACAGCAACAGTGTTCACTGTTCAGTGAAAGCTGTTTTAGAAGAACCTGAGGAAAAAAAATTGAGGAGGTAACAGCAGGTATTCAACCATTCAGTGGTATGGTTTTGAAATGTTATTTATGAAAAAACCTTCTCTAATTAGATATCCAATAATTTGAAAGTAATGCTAAAGGTTGGAGATAAACTCAAAGCAATTCAATTTGGCCTTAAGGGGAAAATGATAACAGTAGAATAATTATAAAAATCCTGAAAGAGAGCAAACTAAAGGTCCACAGGAAAAAGAAAAAATATTTCAGAAAAAAAAATGTTTCATGACAATAATGAAAGGAAATGCTTTCTTTCCAACCTCATAGCATGCAAAATTCTTTTCATTGAGTTAATGGGATATTATGAAAATTTAATAGGAATAGATCTAGAAGAAGAAGTAAGTAAAAGAGTAGAGGAAACAGGAAAAAAACTCCATTAAGTTAAATGTAACCTAGTTCTTTACCCATAAGGGAAGAAAAATGACCATGCTTCAGTTTAAATATTGTTTTTATGGAAGTGCAGCTTATTGTGAAAACTTCTTGTTAGATAAATAAAATTATTAACATTTAAGAATTCAGCAAACATAAAAGCATGCTTTTTTAACATATAAAAGAATATTGTTTAAAAAAATTCTATTAGGTAACCATACTCACCCTCTTGCGTTGAAGAAGAAAGGGAACTCTGGTTAAACCATTTACAGAAATAAGGTCTGGATATTTTATTCTTTTCTTAACGAGAGGTTTGTTTCCCAGTCTCTTCTTAGAGTCTCGAAGAAAGATCGAGGGAGGATCATAGTAGAGAAGAGTCCTAAATGAAGAAGGAGAAAATATCAGATGTTGGATCCTCTCTTGTAGCTCTCGGAAATACACAGTGAGTGTTTTAAGTGGAACAAGGATTTACAGGGGATTAAATTTTGGAGTTAAGAGGTATTGGTCATGGATGAGTCAAATTCTCTTAGAATGTAAGAAACTCTTTGACTGAAAACCTTTTCTTTAAAACTCTCTGACTTAAAAAATAGTTAATTCAAAGCATTTGGTTCTACTTTGAACAGTGATTTCTTAAATCTTTGACTTGGGGTTCATCGAACAAGATCCGCCTCCCTTTAACTTCACTTCATTCGGTTTGACATTTGTTGAATTTACTATGAAGTCTCTGTGCAGTTATTTGAATAAATAAAAGGCTTCTTGTCCTCAAAGAACATACAGTCGAATGGGCAAGACAGTTAAATAAATAGCATATCATGTTTAAGTACAAGGCTAGGGAATGGTACTAGTGCTATGATGGTACAAGAGAAGTTACCTTAGCTAATTTTGAGGGCAGAAGTTCAAGGAAGGATTCTTGCAGGTCATGGTGTGTGAACTGCTTGGCTTTTTTATGAAACTGCAAGTAATAAATCTACAGATGAATACACTTGGAAATGATAACACAGATAACTCTGGAGGGGAGTTGGAGAGAGGAAAGAGGCTTGACAACAAACTACCATGGTTTATTCCATGTCTTCCTATACTTCGAGAGTGTGTTAGAATGAGATTATATTTACACGTGATAAAAAGTATACAATAATTTAAAAAAGAAAGAGGATGTCTTTTCCCTTAGAATGGCCTTTCAAATATCTGAAGATGGATCTCTTGCTCCAGGCTAAACCCCAGCTCTCAGAGTGGAATGGCATAATATGTGTGAGATTCCCTGTGAAGTGCTTGCCATAGGACTTAAATAGATGTTTGCTTCAACCCTCTTCTTGCTCTCTCCCTCTGTCACCAGAAGAAGAGGTCCATCTTAGTTTTTGCCTTTGGGTTGTGCTTTTGTTTTAAAAATGGAACCTATTTCTTTAGGGTATCAATGGAACCTATTTCTTTAGGGTATCAATGGAACAGATTTAATCACTGAAAAAGTCCAGTTATATAATCAACTAAATAGAGCCGAATGTGAGGCTTCTGGTGATGCACACTGTATTTATCTGAGTAAGCTAAAGTTGTAGAAACAAGAGAGAAACTGAGTTAAAGAACATAGGAGCTTATTTCTCTTTCCTGTGGTAGTCAGAGGTGAACATTCTAAGCTGGTGGGGAGTGCTGCTCCACTTGGTCATTTAGGGATTCAGGTGCCTTCTGGTGTGCTGTTCTGCCATCCCCTAGGGCCTTGGAATCATCTTAGTCGAAGCTGGTAGCAGCCATGGATGGGTTCTAGCTAGAAAGGTAGGAAAAGACAGCAAGGAGAAGGCAGACCTACCGTGGGCTCAGAAGTGGCAAATATCACTTCCAGTTTGGTTCCATTGGCAATAACTTAGTCATATGATTACACCTGCTACAGGGGAGACTGGGGAATGTGGTCTACTTAGGCAGCCATGTGACTTGCTACAATTCAATTACAATGGAGGAAGGAAAGAATATATTTTATTAAATGGCTAGCAGTTTCTGCCACACACCTCTAAGTTGCATTAACTTTCCTTAAACAAACATTTTATTAGCTCACATTGAGTTTATAAAAATTAAATATTGCTAAAAAGATTTTAATTGGTCTTACATTTCTTTAGTATGATGTATTCTCTCAAAGTCATTATGCACTTAGTTTTACATCAAAATATTACAATGGACATAAAATCAATTTATGTCATTTCAAATTAGCTTTCAATACTTATAAAATCTGTATTTCTACATTGGAGTCATTCTTATGTATGTATTCTTCTTTCTCACTTCACGTTATTTCATGTACACATTTTCTTTTAATTTTGCCATTCCATGGAATTGCTTTGAATATCATAAAATAGTGTTCCATTACCTTTACGGCTGCATATTTTCAGATATTGTTTTGTTTCTTTTTGTATCTTCCCTTTTCATTCCTCCAATTCAAGCAGGTAGCCTGCACTCCCTTGCTGCCCCGGAGAGATGTATGTCAGGTGGAGAGCAGAAGCAATGTGTAGTCTTCTGGACTTTGTTTCCAAAAGCCTAAGCCCATAGTGGAACTTGGAATGTTTACTGAAGTTGTATAAGGGTCCAGGGGATTTGTCAAAGAGAAAAAGAAAGTATTTCTGCGAGTAGAATTTCCCAAGGCCAAAAAGGAGGCCAGAGGATGGGAGAGAGGTGGAGAAAGAGGCCTGTGGGTTCCTGAGTAAGGGGGATCCAGTCTTACTTGCTGGCAACAGAGGTGGGGAGGTGGAAAGCAGAGACAGCTCAGGCCTTGGCAGGGATCTGGATGGCCCAAGAGTGCCATGGAGCAGCAGGGCCCTCGGTCCTTACAGGCTGTGCAGACAAACATCCTGGGACAGAAGGGTCCACCCTATCCCCCGGGTCTTGCCACCGTATAAGACTCCTGAAATTTTCCAGGGATGTGAAAAATTTTCGAGAATGACTGAGATTATATTTTTTGCTTACTTGGCAGATTTAGATCTCAAAGTCAGAAGTTGAACTGAGTTACAGAAAATAAATAGACATTTCCTGCACATCTAAGTTTGGAAACTGATTTTTATATCTGCTGCTGAAGTGTGAATTGCTTAATCATCCTTTGGCTGTGTCCAGGCTTTTCTTATAAGCTAACAAGGAAATGGGGCCCCCGTTCTAAATTTGTATGATTGAGTTTTAGAACACATGCAGACTTTATATTATATGCTGCTAAATTTAATCTTGTTGGTTTTGACTCATTATTTCCATCTGTGGGAATAATTTTAAAAACTGATTTTGTCATCTGGAATATCTATTTCTGTTTTGTGTTATCTGCAGAAATGACCAAATGACAGTGCATTCTGTTTTCATTGAAATGGTAACTAGAAATGCAGGAGAGGCCAGAAACAGAGAGAGCATGTGGCTGCTGCTGTGAATCCCTTTTCAGTTTTCATATTTGCTGCATTCCTTTCTGACTTTTGTTACTCATT
Source organism: Chlorocebus sabaeus (assembly GCF_047675955.1). Taxonomy (NCBI): domain Eukaryota; kingdom Metazoa; phylum Chordata; class Mammalia; order Primates; family Cercopithecidae; genus Chlorocebus; species Chlorocebus sabaeus. Next base: position 39,421,350 of record NC_132914.1, on the reverse strand, counting down.
CCATTTGAGTCTACATAACTGTACTGTTACTGAGCCCATAGTTCCTTTTTTCATCACAGATATTGTATATGATGTTATCATCTGTTCACGTTAAGCCACACATGAGCATTTGTGTGGTGGCAGTGGAGGTAAGGTGCTTATCCTCATGAGGTCCCCAGCGTTCATGGACTCAGTCACATACCGAACGTACTTCATGACACTGCCTGGTGAAGCTTTGCTTTGTAAGGAACAGTTAGAAAACTGCTGAAAATTGTTTTCCCTGGGTCAGGTGATGGTAGGATTATGGATTATTTTTATTTTTTATATTGTATATTTCTGAAATGTTTGAATTTTATACTTGAAATTATATTTATCTATTCGTTCATTTATTCATTTAAAAATAGACAGGTGTAATGACTTGTGCCTATAGTCCCAGCTACCTAGGAGGCTGAGTGGGAGGATTACTTGAGCCCAGGAGTTTGAGGTTGCAGTGAGCTATGATCATGCCATTGCACTCCAGCCTGAGTGATAGAGTGAGACCCCATCTCTTAAAAAAAAAAAGAAACACAGAACTCCCCAAAATATAATGAAAGATTATATGTGCTAGGCACTTGAGATACAGTGGTGGGCAGAATCAGATATGGTCCATTCCCCCATGGAATTTAGTGTCTAGTGGCCAGATGATAGGGCCTAGAGGCTCATAAGTGTTCTGGAATCAGAATGCGTGGATTCAAATTCCAGTCTGCCGTTCATTAGCTATTAATCTTTGTCAGGTTCCTTAACTACTATTCCCCAGTTTCTTCATTTATAAAATGGGGATAATAACTGCAACTCCTCACCTCCTTGCTTAACTGGTTTGTTATGAGGATTAAGTGGAAAGATTTGTAAAACATTTGATGTGGTAGTATGTGGAATACAGTTTTTATTGGGCATGAGTATTAGTGAGGGAGACAGACATTAATTACATGTTCATACAAAAACATGTAAAGCACTAACTGTGACAGGTACTTCATGGAGTGGTTTATGGTGCCAAAGATGGGGCAAGAGACTACAGCTGGGATTCCAATCTGGTCAGGGAGGTGTTCCTAAAGAAGTGGTGAGTGAGCTATGAGTTACTTATCACAAAAACCAATCAAGATGTAACTATCCTTTCTAGAAAAACCCTGGAAAAGATAGGTTGTGAGCAAGGCTGGATAATGGATTGTTTGATTGATTGCCTCTTTGGTAATATCTGCTGGTTGTCTGAGCTTTTATGCAGAGTAGTCTTTGGTGGATAGCATGAGAGATATAAGAAGCAGAATGTAGCTCAGAAGAAAGGGTCAGAGGGAATAAAGTGAGAGGATCAGGACTCCAGTCTGTTGGTTGCGGTGAGGTGGAGTCCACTTCCATTTGGGCAGGTCAGACACTTCTCATGTGATTTGATGCAGAAGCTGCAGCTTGTTGCTCTTAAGGGGCCTTGGTGTCCCAATTCCAACATCAGGATATTAGACAAAGGCACAGGAACTACAGATTATTTCTAGGCCAAATGTGTTATTGGGGAGGAAGCTACATAAGCAGTGTCCTCCAAGGGTAATGAAGTGTGCTTTCACATTACAAATTTATTGTATTTAACAGGATATTTTCAAAAAAAAGTCTTAGAAGTTTATTAAATTTGGCCAAATTTAAGCCAGTGTCTTTGTTGTAGGCATTTCAAAAACCTTTACTATGCTAATGGGCATTAGGAATCTCCCAAAGGGAGTTTCTCATGGCTTAAACCATCAGTCCCCTTGGTCATGGGCTATCACAGAGTGTTTTGCAGGGCTAGTTATGAGAAGCACACGCTGGAAAATATCCTCAGATGTTGTCAACGTTGGCTGTCAGTGGCCCATGGACAAAGAAGGCTATAGCAGGCAGAGCCCGGAAGGACCTGCCAGAAGGAGCAGGGACCGACTAGACCATTGTTAAGACTGGAAATGACCAGGAGAGGGCGGATGCAGAGTGCAGTGAGGACAGGGAGGGGCGACAGCTGGGAGGAATAGTGGGCTCCAGGAAAAACAGAGAACTTATGCCCTGACTCCCAGATGCCATCAATTACAAGTAGACTGTGTTGGGCCCCAGGGAACACAGTGCTAGAGGCTATGGGGGCCTCTGCATCTTATATCTACTAGGTTTTGGTCATCATCACAAGCAACACAGAGCTCACATTTTGGGGAATGATGGGCAGAATAAAGTTAAGCCTCCTCCTTTCTATCATGTGTTCCAGGTTCTCAAATTTATCAAATCAAGAGTTTTCCTGAGACATAGTGCCCAAGGGTTTAAGATTCCTATTATTTTGAAAGTGAAAGTGTTCTGGCCTCTGACTTAATGTTTACGAGTCCTTAGGTGTTACTGATACTGATTTCCTCATCACCAGCTCCTGGGTCTGGACTCTTGGCCTCATTTAATACTGGTGTAAAGCTGCCTTATGATAGCTTCAAGTACCTTGGCCTGCTATTTTTGATTTTAGTTTTCTACTTCTATTTTCTGACTATAAAAGTAACAAATGTTCCGTGTCTGAAAGTTCATACAAATGTAACATCAAGGCAAAAAATACCCATAATCTTACTAGTGAGAGACAGCAGTGTTGGTAGATAGCCATCTGGTACTTTCTCTCTGATTTCATTTTTTCATAAATCAGGATTATTTGTGATTCAATTTTGTATCCTGCTTCCCTCCCACTTAATTTTATGCCATGTCTTTTTCCATGTTATTAAAGAGTCTTTAGAAACATAATTTTTAGTGGCTGCCTCATATGTTAAAGATGGAAGTATTGTAATTTACTTAGCTGTTCAATTTCCTCTTAACCATATTTGTTCTTTTCCTAATCTGAGTGTCTTTCTTTTTGGTGAAGACAGGGGCTGTTAAGGACTCTTCTTTTTTATTCATATATTACTATTACACAGCTTTTCTCAAGAAGTGGGCTCATTTATTCCATTTTCATTGATTTATTGAGCATGGTTAACCTTCGTGTTGTCTTAGCATTTTCTCCTAAGCTTTAGCTCACGGTGCTATTTAACTTTCCTGTCCTAATCTTACCGATGCTACTCACTTGCCCTTCATTCTATCTTTGGTACATGCCCTTTCAAAACATCAATCTATTAGAAGTTTCCCTGTATAGAAGCTTGGGATAGTTCCAGCTGGTGCTGAGACACATACTTCTTTGAATAGTCCTGCCTAACCAGCTGAAACTTTCAGCCATTTGCCATGTCACTACTCAAAGTGTTGGGAAATTCAATTTAGGTCTCTCTTCCTGGCTTGTAGACAACCCCTTCTCATTTTGTCTTCATGTGGCCTTTTTTCTATACTCGAGGAGAAAGAGAGAGAGAGAGAAAGAGAGAGAGAGAGAGAGAGAGAGAGGATGAGAGAGAGGAGGTGGAAGGCAGGAGAGGGGAGGAGAGGGGAGAAGAGGAGAAAGGAGAGGAGAGAGGAGAGATCTGGTGTCTCTTCGTCTTATAGTCACCAGTCCTTCTGGATTAGGGCCCACCCCTATGAACTTTAAAGAGTTAATTATCTCTTTATTTTTTTAATTTTAAAAATTTTATTTTTGAGACAGGGTCTTGCTCTGTTACCCAGGCTGGAGTGCAGTGGCACAATCTTGGCTTACTGCAACCTCCACCTCCCAGATTCAAGTGATTCTCCTGCCCAGCCTCCCAGGTAACTGGGATTACAGGTGTGTGCTCCCATGCTCAACTAATTTTTGTATTTTTAGTAGAGATGGGGTTTCACCATGTTGGCCAGGCTGGTCTCGAACTCCCAACCTCAAGTGATCTGCTCACTTTGGCCTTCCAAAGTGCTGGGATTACAGGTGTGAGCCATCGTGCCCGGCCCAGGGACCTCTTTAAAGACTCTATGAAAGAAAGGAATAATCTCACTTCTTGCCACCCCCAAATGAAAGGATGTTGTTGTCATTGGAAGTCAGCACTTCCAATCCCCTCAAGAATAAAAGACCCAACCTTACCCATAACCGTGGCAAATCTAGAGAGCTTGACCATGGATAGACCTCCCTTTCTTCACTCTAACTGGGAATGAGGGTAAGGATTTTAGATGCTTGGACATATGAGATATTTAAAGGAAAAACTTCACTAGCAGAGGACTGAGAAACCAGTGTGGGTTATTTTGAGTATTTAACCATCAGGTACTTACTGAGGGCCCTAGTCAGTGACAGAGTGGCACAGTTCCAGGCATTCAGATACAGAGGCGAGCAAACAAAATCTCTAGCCTCACTGGGCTAACACTCTAGTGAGAAAACAGGCGATAAACAGATAAACACCCCTCCAGGAAGTGAGGAGCGCCTCTGCCCGGCTGCCCCACCCTCCGGGAAGTGAGGAGCACCTCTGCCTGGCCAACCCACCGTCTGGGAAGTGAGGGGCGCCTCTGCCTAGTCACTATGCAACCCTCCAAGTGTGAAGTGGCAGACTTGTGTGTGATATTTCTGCCCTCCCTAAGTTTGCATTTTTGACACTGAAGTTTACTTTTAAATTAAAATTTATAAATTGGAAAAAACCCACAAACAAATAAATGTATAATATGTAAGTGGGTACGTGCTATAAAAAATAAAGCAATATAAATAGAGATGGGCTGGATCAAACATTGTTGATAAAATGTTTCTGATGTTTGACTTTTATAAGTCTTTATTGTTCACTCATTGAATACAAATAGAATCTCTTATTAAATTTAGGATATTCCTAGATCTTTGGCCAAGAATTTACCCCAAACAAGGTTTGGCTTCAGTTTTCTGATAAGGACATGAACTATGTGCTTTTTCTTCTAAGAGGGCCTATGGCCTAGGTGTTTGCAAAGCATGAGTATCTTCAGGTACTTATACAAATTTCATTATTATTATTTAAAATGGTTTTTTCATTTGTTGAATTGAGCAACACTTCATTCCATTAAAATAGAATAAGTGTTCCCTAAAAATTTAATTATTATTAAAAATTTTGTTGAATTAGGCAGCACTTCATTCTATAAAATAGAATGTTTCCTAAAAAATTTAATGATGATGATGATGATTTTCTACACAGAGTAAGCCCTGAAGAAAGTTTGTGCTTTTTCCTCTCCCAAAGGGAATTTGTGCCTCTGCTCCCGGTCCCCCTGCTAAAATGTGTCCTATGATTAATGGACTGGGGACACACTGCATGCTGTATTCTCCTCTTGGTTATCACAGCACATATTAGCATAATAAAGCCTCTGAGAAGTCTTTTTCTAAAGTGTTTAATTTTGCTTAATGTTTTCTAAACTCATGATGATGGAGTCCTTTTCCCCTTATTTAGAGTAGATTCACACACTGTCTTTCTCTCTTTTGTAGAGATGGGTTCTTGCTATGTTGCCCAGGCTGGTCTCAAACTCCTGGGCTCAAGCAATCCTCCTGCTTCAGCCTCTTGAGTAGCTAGGACTACAGGTGTGCGCCACTGTGCCAGGCTTCCAGCAGATTCTTTAAAGTTTAGAACTTCTGCACCAAAGTGATACAAAACATAATATCATTCAGATTAAATACAAATGTAACATCACTTATAATGCTTTATTTCTAACTGGCAGCAGACAAGTGATGAGTAGGTTTTTCTAAACCACTCTTCCAAATTAACACACCAGTCAGCTTTGTAAACACCACTTGTTTAACCTTACAGATCCACTTGTCTGTCAAGGTTAAATACAGTCAAGCCCTTACTGCATGGTTTCACTCACAGCCCCAACCAATATTCTTTTCCCACTTAAGACTCCGCATGTGGCTTCTTCGTTGGGCTTTATTTCATGCTTTCCTGGGCCCTAATCCTACTCTTTTTCACCTGTTCCTATCATTGGCTGGTGTCTCTTCAGCTAGATCTTGGTGTCTTGTCTTGCTGAAACTGTAGCTGGAGTCACTCCAAAAACAGAAGCAGGGAAATTTCCACAAGGGATTGCCTCAAATCGTCCTCAGATGCAACTCGTTGGGATTCCAAAGAAGCACTAAACTTTAGGGAGATCAATTTATTAGGGAAACTTAGGTAGAGAGGGGGCTGCAGCGATGCTTGCAAAGAAAGGACAGTGAGATAAGGGATGTTCTACGTAGGCATGTGCACAATGAGGGTCAGGACATGAGTTTACACAAGAGTTTTAGAAATTTGACTCAGAGTCTGGCTAGTTTCCTTTATTGTAATGGGCAACAACCTAAACACCTTTATCAGAGCCTGGGAATCCTCAAGGCTCCCGCCCGGGTTCAAGCCTGTAGGGGAAAATGCAGCTGGCTGGGTTGCAGGACAGTGAAGGCCCACTCTATTTCTGGGTCAGAATGGAGAGAAAAGTTGGGGAACCTGGGGCAGTCTGCAGTACGATATTCCAACAGTATGATCCTTGCTTTTATCCTCTTTGTTCCATTCCTGGGAAATATTAATACCAATAGCACCTAAGAAAATTTAGTAGCAAAACTGGGTCTGTTTGATTCCGAGGCCTGATTGCCAGCCACGTACTTCCCTTGGAGCTCTGCGTGACTTCACATTGAAGTAATAAACCCCTGTGGAACTTCAAAATTATCTGTCTGCCATTTTGTAGACTAAGTGTAAGCATTAAATGAGTCACTTCGTCATCCCTTCAAATGGTAGTTTTTATTGGCATTTCCTAAGTCAGACTATTTTTTAAAGCTGAAGCTGAAAATCCTTTTAGCTGATGAAAACCTCTTTTAATTTTTATTTTTTTAATGCTAAGGAAAAAAATATTAATAAGACTTCTTTTTGAAGAGTGTTTTCACTTTACTATAAAGAACTCCCTGAGACTGGGTAATTTGTAAAGAAAAAAGTCTTCATTGACTCACAGTTCTGCATAGCTGAGGAGGCCTCAGGAAGCTTACAATCATGGGGGAAGACGAGCGGGAAGCAAGGCGCCTCTCACGTGGCAGCAGGAGAGAGAGAGAGAGGGAGTGTGCACAGGGGAAACTGCCACTTTTAAAACTTTCAGATCTTGTGAGAATTCCCTCACCATCATGAGAACAGCATGGGGGAAACTGCCACCATGTTTTTTTTTTTTTTTTGTAAATTTATTTATTATTATTAAACTTCAAGTTGTAGGGTACATGTGCACAACGTGCAGGTTTGCTACATATGTATACTTGTGCCATGTTGGTGTGCTGCACCCATCAACTCGTCATTTACATCAGGTATAACTCCCAATGCAATCCCTCCCCCCTCCCCCCTCCCCATGATAGGCCCCGGTGTGTGATGTTCCCCTTCCCGAGTCCAAGTGATCTCATTGTTCAGTTCCCACCTACGAGTGAGAACATGCGGTGTTTGGTTTTCTGTTCTTGTGATAGTTTGCTAAGAATGATGGTTTCCAGCTGCATCCATGTCCCTACAAAGGACACGAACTCATCCTTTTTAATGGCTGCATAGTATTCCATGGTGTATATGTGCCATATTTTCTTAATCCAATCTGTCACTGATGGACATTTGGGTTGATTCCAAGTCTTTGCTATTGTGAATAGTGCTGCAATAAACATACGTGTGCATGTGTCCTTATAGCAGCATAATTTATAATCCTTTGGGTATATACCCAGTAATGGGATGGCTGGGTCATATGGTACATCTAGTTCTAGATCCTTGAGGAATCGCCATACTGTTTTCCATAATGGTTGAACTAGTTTACACTCCCACAGTGTAAAAGTGTTCCTATTTCTCCACATCCTCTCCAGCACCTGTTGTTTCCTGACTTTTGAATGATCGCCATTCTAACTGGTGTGAGATGGTATCTCATTGTGGTTTTGATTTGCATTTCTCTGATGGCCAGTGATGATGAGCATTTTTTCATGTGTCTGTTGGCTGTATGAATGTCTTCTTTTGAGAAATGTCTGTTCATATCCTTTGCCCACTTTTGGATGGGGTTGTTTGTTTTTTTCTTGTAAATTTGTTTGAGTTCTTTGTAGGTTCTGGATATTAGCCCTTTGTCAGATGAGTAGATTGCAAAAATTTTCTCCCATTCTGTAGGTTGCCTGCTCACTCTGATGGTAGTTTCTTTTGCTGTGCAGAAGCTCTTTAGTTTGATGAGATCCCATTTGTCAATTTTGGCTTTTGTTGCCGTTGCTTTTGGTGTTTTAGACATGAAGTCTTTGCCCATGCCTATGTCCTGAATGGTACTACCTAGGTTTTCCTCTAGGATTTTTATGGTGTTAGGTCTAACATTTAAGTCTCTAATCCATCTTGAATTAATTTTCGTGTTCTAACCACCTGCCAGCAGGTCCCTCTCTTGACAGGTGGGGATAATCTTATTCCAGATAAGATTAGGGTGGGGACAGAGCCAAACTGAGCAGTGACAATGTGCTAGCAGCCCTCACTCTCAGCACCTCCTCGGCCTTGGTATCCACTCTGGCTGCGCTTGAGGAGCCCTTCAGCCTGCCACTGCACTGTGGGAGCCCCTCTCTGGGTTGGCCCAGGCCGGAACTGGCTCCCTCTGCTTGTGGGGAGGTGTGGAGGGAGAGGTGCGGGCGGGAACCAGGACTGTGCTAGGCGCTCCCGGGCCAGTGCTAGTTCCCAGGGCCATGGGCGCAGCTGCACTGGGTGACCCCACACACATAGCAGCACTGCTGGCCCAGGGCAGTGAGGGGCTTAGCACCCGGGCCAGCAATTGCGGTGGGTGCGCTGGGTACCCCAGCAGTGCCGGCCCACCTGCGCTGGGCTGGAGTTCTTGCCGGGCCTCAGCTGCCTCCCCATGGGGCAGGGCTCGGCACCTGCAGCCCGCCATGTCTGAGCCCTGCCCCGTCGCTGTGGGCTCCAGTGCAGCCCCAGCCTCCCCGATGGGCTCCACCCCCTGCTCCATGGTGCCTGGTCCCATCAACCGCCCAAGGTCTGAGGAGCGCACCTGCGACTCAGGACTGGCCGGCAGCTCTGCCTGCAGCCCCTGTGGAGGATCCACTAGGTGAAGCCACCTGGGCTCCTGAGCCGGATGGGGACTTGGAGAACTTTTATATCTAGCTGCAGGATTGTATGTGCACCAATCAGCGCTCTGTATCTAGCTAATCTGGTGCGGACTTGGGGAACTTTTATGTCTAGCTAAGGGATGGTAAACATACCAATCAGCACTCTGTGTCTAGCTCAGGGTTTGTAAATACACCAATTGGTACTCTGTATCTAGCTAACCTAGTGGGGACTTGTAGAACTTTTCTGTCTAGCACTCTTTGTTTAGCTCAAGGATTGTAAACGCACCAGTCAGCACTCTGTGTCTAGCTCCCGGTTTGTGAATACACCAATCAGCACTCTGTGTCTACCTCAAGGTTTGTAAATACACCAGTTGGTATTCTGTATCTAGCTAACCTAGTGGGGACTTGGAGAACTTTTCTGTCTAGCACTCTGTGTCTAGCTCAGGGATTGTAAAGGCACCAAGCAGCACTCTGTCAAAATGGACCAATCAGCTCTCTGTAAAATGGACCAATCACCTCTCTGTAAAGTGGACCAATCAGCAGGATGTGGGTGGGGCCAGATAAGGGAATAAAAGCAGGCTGCCTGAGCCAGCCGGCAGCAATCTGTGGTGCCTTTGCAGGCTGTGGAAGGTTTGTTCTTTCCCTCTTTGCGATAAATCTTGCTGATGCTCAGTGTTTGGGTACACGCTGCCTTTATGAGCTGTAACACTCACCACGAAGGTCTACAGCTTCACTCCTGAAGCCAGTGAGACCACGAACCCACATAACTCACCACAAAGGTCTGCAGCTTCACTCCTGAAGCCAGTGACACTACCAACCCACCAGAAAGAAGGAACAAACTCTGGACACACCATCTTTAAGAACTATAACAGTCACTGTGAGGGTCCATGGCTTCATTCTTGAAGTCAGTGAGACCAAGAACCCACTAATTCCAGACACAAAACCATAGCAAAGAGTTTCTTTACAATGTACCCCTTTTCTTCCATTTTTAGCAATTTTCTGTATTTCATGTCTATCTTTTATTGTATCATGAGATTTTGAGTAAATACTTTGATATTGTTTATAATGAAAGTTGTGATGGGCTTTAGTAAAAAAGAGAGTCTTGGGCAAAACTGTAAAGGTGGTGAAGTGTTTGTCTCTCTTTCTTGCTCTTCTCTTTTTAATCCTCTTAGGTCCTTTCCCCATGCACCCCGGCCTGTTGTGCCCCAGCCTTACCTCAGTGGCTAAGAAGTCTCAATCAGTCCTGGTATATCCCTGTCCCATCTTCTACCTCACCAATCAATGTTCTTTTCCCCCCAAACTCCACTGATTTGAAGAGTAAGATTACAGCTGTGCACAGCCTCTTCCATTTTGTACCCAGTACATACACATTTATTTCATCCTGGGCTTACCTTCAAATTTTATCTTTTTTTAAATTTTAGCCTTATTTTCAAATATCGCTCCTTTTCTATTTTCATTTTATTATATATTTGCAGCCATGGAAACTATTAATTCAGATTATAATTCGGATTATAAGAAGACGCTTTTTTAAAAAGACTTAAAAAATGAATCTTTTTATATAAGTTAGGAACACATTTAGCTGTGAGTAATAAAGATCTGGAAAATAATGGCTTGAATCAGGATGCATGTCATTTCTCTCCCATGTAAAAGAATTTTAGAAGTGGGCGGTACAGGAGTGGAGAAGCCATTCCACAATGTCAGAGACCTAGGCTCCTTCTTTCCTATTCAGCCGTGTGTTACTTCCATTCTTATAAAAGAGTGCTCGCTTCTAGAAGTATTATACATTTCCACTTATACCTCGGCCAGAACCTAGTCACATGCCCACACTGAAATGAACAAGAGGCCATTTAACACTTTTGTTAGCTGGCCCGTAATGTGCGCACTTAAAACATTGGGGTTCTTTTATCAGGGAAGAAGAGGTGACTGGATATTAGAAGACAATGGGCTGTCTCTGCCATATCTTTATTTGTGTAATTATGAAAGTAATATACACTTGTAGGGTAAATGTACAAAAAACGTTAAGAAAGTGAAAAAGAGGAAAGTACTCCCAGAGATCAGCCCTCTCAACATTTTGTTCTAGTCTATCAGTCTTTCCTTCTCTTTCTCTTCACTACACTTCTATAACTTCAATTTTTATAGACTTGTGAGAAAAGTTGGGTCAATATATAATTTTAAAAACACACATAACCAAAATGGGCTAGTACTACATAGATCTGTTTCTTTTCAATTAAAAATGTTGTTATATTTGTTCTAATACCCATTTTTCCATCTATCCATCTTTCTGTCCATCCACCAAACCACCTTATCTTTTGAAGCATTTTAAAGTTGCAGTCGTTAGAATCTTAAGCTATAAATACTTTAACATACATATTATAAACTAGAGTTCAACATCTATTCTTTTGTTCTTTCTTTGAGGTAAGATTAGAGTGAAATGTACATGTTCCAATGCAATGAGTTTACATAACATTTTAAACTTGCTTTTTTCCAGTGAAAGTATCTTTATTATGATTAGCATGTGAATTCTTTTTGCATGTTAATAATGTAGATCAAAATAATTATTTTTAATGATTTGCTTTTACATTTAACTAATTCCTTATTGTAAGACATTTTAGTTGTCTCTAAATTTTTATTATTTTAAACAACACTGTATTAAACATTATCTATATGTACGCGCACACACACGTAAAATTGTATTCGGCTAAATTTCTAAATGTAGAATTTCTGATTCAAAAGTATATGTAGATGTATAGGGCAGGTGATCTACTTTGCCAAAGTGCATTCCTGAAATCTTTGTACTATTTCGCTTCTCACTAGCAGGGCATGTGATTGACAACCTCTAATTCATTCTTTCTTTTTTTTTTTGAGATGGAGTCTCGCTTGTCCCCTAGGCTGGAGTGCAGTGGCGCGATCTCTGCTCACTGTAAACTCTGCCTCCCAGTTTCACACCATTCTCCTGCCTCAGCCTCCCGAGTAGCTGGGACTACAGGCATCCGCCACCACGCCCAGCTAATTTTTTGTATTTTTAGTAGAGACAGGGTTTCACCATGTTAACCAGGATGGTCTCGATCTCCTGACCTCGTGATCCGCCCTCCTCGGCCTCCCAAAGTGCTGGGATTACAGGCGTGAGCCACCGCTAATCGCCTACAACCTCTAATTCTTTTTATCCAAAGCTTTAAGAGTTTATCCAGAGAATTTCTTACAAGAGACAATCTTATTTTATTTTTTACCAGCTTTCCTGTTAGCAGTTTCTAAAAATCTCCATTTACTTTATATTTTCTTTTTTCTTTTTTTTTTTTTTGAGACGGAGTCTCGCTCTGTCACCCAGGCTGGAGTGCAGTGGCCGGATCTCAGCTCACTGCAAGCTCCGCCTCCCGGGTTTACGCCGTTCTCCTGCCTCAGCCTCCCAAGTAGCTGGGACTACAGGCGCCCACCACCACGCCCGGCTAGTTTTTTGTGTTTTTTAGTAGAGACGGGGTTTCACCATGTTAGCCAGGATGGTCTCGATCTCCTGACCTTGTGATCCGCCCGTCTCGGCCTCCCAAAGTGCTGGGATTACAGGCTTGAGCCACCGCGCCCGGCCTACTTTATATTTTCTTAAACAACAAACAAACAAACAAAATGCACTCTTGCTCTGTCACCTGAACTGGAGTTCTGTGGTGTGATCTCTGCTCACTGCAACCTCCGCCTCCTCCCAGGTTCAAGTGATTCTCCTGCCTCAGCCTCCCAAGTAGCTGGGACTACAGGCACACCCCACCAAGCCTGGCTAATTTTTGTATTTTTAGTAGAGACAGTATTTGACCATGTTGGCCAGGCAGGTCTCGAACTCCTGACCTCAAGTGATTCGCCCACCTCAGCCTCCCAAAGTGCCGTGATTACAGGTGTGAGTCACTGCATCTGGCCTGCTGGGTCATATGGAAATTCTATTTTTAATTTCTTTAGGAGCCTCCATACTGTTTTCCACAATGGCTGCATCAATTTACATTATCACCAGGAGTGTACAAGAGTCCCCCCCCCTTTTTTCATACCCTCTCCAATATTTGTTATCTCTTGACTTTTTGATAATAGCCATCTGAAAAGGTGTGAAGTGCTATCTCATAGTGGCTTTGATTTACATTTCCCAGATGATTGATTATATCGAGCACCTTTCATATACTTGTTGGCCACTTCAATGTCTTCTTTGGTGAAATATGTATTCAGGTCCGTTGCCCATTTAAAAAATTGGGTTGTTTTTGTGCTATTGAGTTGTATGAGTTCTTCATAAATTTTGGATATTAACTCCTTATCAGATATATGGTTTGCAAATATTTATCCCAATCTGTAGGTTGCCATTTCATTCCGTTGTCTTCTTTGCTGTTCAGCTTTCTAATTTGATGTAGCACCGTTTATTTATTTTTGCTTTTGTAACTTTTTTGAACTTTTGGAGTTATATATTTAAAAAAACAATTATTGCTCCAGCCAGTGTCAAGGGACTTTCCCCTTATGATCTCTTTTAGGAGCTTTATGGTTTCAGGTCTTTGCAAATAGGGGAGAGAGACTGAACTCAATTTTTCTGAAACAAAAGGTAGGAGAGTTTTTAAACACGGAGTGAGCTAGCAGAAAAGTATTGGTGGACACTGGGGATGGGGGTAGTTGTCAATGTGATTAGGACATCACATTGTGTTTGCAGATTGATGCTCATCAAATTAGGCTCCCATGCTCCCACAGAGACTGAGAGGAGCTCTGTCCTTTCTTGATGATTACCTTTCCGAAGGATGACTCCCAGGTCCTTGAGAAAGGCATTCCTGGGTTGTGAAACTGGCAGGAGGCAGGGAGAAGATTTACATCTCTGAGGGGCAGAGAAAGAATTTATAATTGCAAATTTTCTAAAGTAAACGCTCCAAGCAAAGGGAGGTCAGGTGCCTATACTCAGGAGGAAATCTGTCTAAAGTAGAGCTGAAGGGAATGTTAAGAACTTCTTCGTCAGTGTGAGTTGTGTGTGTGTGTGTCTTTTCTACTGACAAGGCTCAATAAAAATTAACAGAGGCCTTCCCTCTTCAGGGCTCATCTGTTGCATTTCTGGGGCTCTGTTGGATGTTAGAGGATGGGTGGATGGCCCCATGGAGCAGATGGGAGGAAGCAAGGTGAGGAGGCCAGGAGAAACATTCCTAGGTGGAAAGCCTCCGGGATTATGATGGGTCTCTATGAAAACTGCCCATGCTTTGATTCTCTTCCTTCAGAAAAAAACCAAAAATAATAAATTAAAAAAGCATTGTTTAAGTTCTTAAATTACAAATTTGTAATTAAAAAGAAGAAAAAGAAACAGATAAAATAATTATTAAATAATAAATGAAAGAAGTGCAGAAAGCATTCCCTTCCCAAACACCTGCATGTGAATTTAAAAATCAATTTCATACAGGTATCCACCTCCAATCTCTCCCTCCCTCTTTATAAACAGCGCTGGAAATATCCAGGACACCTGGCAAAAAATCAAATCTTGCCAGACAAATAACAATAAGCTTCTTCTGCCTGTGAGAACCTGCCATCCTAAAGCACAAAGGAACCAGGCCGGGACAGATGCACAGACTCCACGCAGTCGCGGGGGCGTTCAGGAACATGTTTCGTCTACCGATGCTTGAGGGACTGGGCCGGCTGGGCCCGGTGTGCGCAAAGGTGTAGCGCAGGGATGCCAGTTGGGCGTGCTGTCGGCAAGGAGCCTGTAATCGCTGTAGTTAAATTGGGGAAGTGATGAAGGCTAATTAAAAAGCACTTAGGCTTGGAAAACAGGAAGCAGAACTCCGTGGCGGGGAGGCGACAGCGTGGCCGGCCCGGCGCCAGCAAGAGGCAGGCTGCTGGGTGGGTGGGGGCCTCGCCAGCATTGGCGCCTGGCTAGCGCCCCCAGCCTGCACCGCGGTGCGCAACGGCAGCCGCCGGGAAGAGGCGGAAACGCCCGGCTCTGCAGCTTGCCCAGCGCCGTGCTGCTGCTGGTTTCCTCTTCTTTGCGGATTGTGTTCGCACGCATTCCTATTTGTGTCAGTGAACAAAACTCCGCGCCTCCTTGCACAGAAGTTGGACAGCGGCGTTTGAACGTTGAGTAAAGCCTTTCCATTCGCCTTTAAAATAGAATCAAAGGCCGGACGCCGTAGTTTACGCCTGTAATCCCAACATGTTGGGAGGCCAAGGCGGAAGGATCGCTTGAGCTTAGGAGTTCGGTCTTGGCAACATAGTAAGACTCCTTTTCTATAATACAAAAATAAAATAAAATAAATTAGCCATGTGGGCTGGCTCACACCTGTGGTTCCAGCTGCCTGGGAGGCCAAGGTGGGAGAATCAGCTGAGCCCTGGGGGTGGAGGCTGCAGTGAGCCAAGATCGCACTAATGTACTCCAGCCTGGGTGACAGAGTGAGACTTTGTGTTTAAAAAAAAAAAAAAAAAAGCCAAGGTTTGTGATGAGGTAGGATTAGAGGTAATGGTGGTGGTGTCAGAAGCTGTTGGATGATGGTGATGGGGGCGATCACAAAATTCTGACTCCTTGATTCTGAGAGTTTGGTTAGTATGCTAGCTTTTATTTTTCAGGTTTAATTAGTAGCTGAGTGTGTAGCAACTAATTTCCAGATGCTGACATCCTGTTTCATTAGCTTTTTTTTTTTTTTTTTTTTTTTTTTTTGGAGACGGAGTGTCGCTCTATCACCAGGCTGGAGTGCAGTGGCACGATCTCGCATCCACTGCAACCTCTGCCTCCCGAGTTCAAGTGATTCTCCTGCCTCAGCTTTCCAGTAGCTGGGACTGCAGGTCTGCACCACCATGCCAGGCAAATTTTTGTAGTTTTGGTGGAGACGGGGTTTCATCATGTTGGCCAGGCTGGTCTTGAACTCCTGGTCTCAAGTGATCCGCCCGCCTCGGCCTCACAAAATGCTGGGATTACAGGCTTGAGCCACCGCGCCCGGCCCCCAGTAGGTGTTGTGAGGTTTAGGCTGCTGAGTTACGAACTACTGGACTAGTGGGATGCTCTCTTCCTTGGGCACCTTGGAAAATGCTGTCATTGTTAGGTAATTCGAGAATCTACTTGACCAAATTCTCTGTACAAGGCTCAGTCGAAATGATCATATTCTAGTTTTTATGAATGCACCAGTGAATTTTAATCTTGTCAAGCAAACAAAAAACAAACATGTATTTTTGAGGTATCAGCTACATTTCTGAGCTAAAGCTCTGAAGTTAAAAGCTCTGAAGTTAAATAAAGATAAGCAAGCCTTGATTTTCCACTGGGAAAGCCATTTGGAAATGTACCATTTACATACATGTAGCATCTTGTTGGATAGAGAGATATAAACCCTGATCTACTTTCAGAAATCCTATCATACTGTAAAAATGCTTAAAGACCACGGAGAAGACTTCAGAAAGTGAAAGTGTAACAGTAGATTATGAGGCAGACTTTTAATAAGCATATATTCAAGCAATCTACATGAGGGCAGGGCTTTTTGCCCATTGCCCTGCTTTATCCCTAAGTGGGTTTGGAACAATGTCTGGTACACAGAAGGGCTTCAATTAACAATTTTTGAGTAAGTGAACGAAGTTTGTGCTTATCTCTAAGGTAGTTACTTAAGATGCAAGAGAATCTTATTTCAGTAATGGTGTTACTGTTCAAACTATTTTTCAGGAGGAACTTTAGGAATTTCTTTTAATACTAGTCCCATTCCTTTACAGCCATACTTTGATTTTTACATCAAATCAGTACACCCTGAGCGAGAGGGTTTATGTGTATTATTTTTCAGACATAGAGCCAAATAATTTTCTCAGTTCATTCTTAGAGGCTGAATTTACCACCCTGGAGGTTATTAAAGAATGCCATAGGCGCTAAAGGCAGGTCTTCAAGAGGCATGCCAAAATATTTGCATTAATAAAAGCTTCATTGCGAAAAGTGTCTTAACTTCCTGAGATGAATACCTGGAAAGGAATAGAGCTCATCTGATTTTTTCTTGTGTGTTTGATAAAAACTCAATTCCATTACTCATATTTACATTATACTCCTGGAAAGAGCTTAAGTGCTTTTGATTGAGTAAAGAAAGAGGGATAAGGATTGTTTATTCTTTACCACTACTCTTCCAAAGATTTTAAGCTAGCTGAGAATAGAAGCTATTTCTTCCTATTGATTAAATTTCCATTCTCTTATCATTTTATCCGTTCCTATGCACTTCCAGAAGTTTCAGAATCTTTTATTTCCCCATGCTTTAGAAGTATGTTATATATTTTAAATTTTTTATTTATTTCATATTTAAAAATATTTTGTAGTCTATTTAGATTAAAGATAGCAGATTCAACATGTAGCCACAATCCAAATTCTACTATAATGAAAATGAATGGATTTTTTTCCCCAGGCATTTCAGTTTCAAAATATGTATCACTTAAGAAAATATGCTTAAAACATACATGTAGAAACATAATGAATTGTCATAAAATAAGTGCTATGTAACCATGGTCTAAATCAAGAAAATGAACGTTATCAGTATCTTGGAAGTTCTCCTGGGTGCCCATTCCTAATGAAAGCTCACTCCTCCACTAAAGATAACCAGTATCTTCTTATTTTTGATGGTGATTACTTTGTTGTACTTTTCCATCTAAGTAACACCATGGATGACTTTTGTTTATTTTTGAACTTTACAGAATTATGCATAAGGTATATCAGAGATTCCTTTTGATCAACATCATGCTTACATGATTTATCCATGTCATTTCTCTTCTTTGCTTAGAATTCCATTGTATAAAAGTTGACCACAGTTGATCTGTTCTACTACTGATAAACATTTGGATTGTTTCCAGTTTTTGGTTATTGTGATATGTGCTGCTATGATAGGAACACTTTAGTAGATGTCTCCTTGTTCACATGTGCCTGTATTCCTGTATATAGCTAGGAGTGGAATTGCTGGCTCATAGGGTATGCAATTTAGACTCCTGACAACACCATAAGAGAATTTCTCTTACTCTGTATTGACAACAGTGGGTATTTTCGATCTTTAAGATTTTTATATTCTTGTGGGTCCTCCACATTTGCTCTTCCTTTTCAAAGCTGTTTTGGCTCTTCAGGTTATTTGCATTTCTATATGAAATTTAGGATAGGCTTATCAATTTACACAAAAATATCCTGCTGCAATTTTGAATAGGAATGCAATTACTTTGTAAGTCAATTTGGGGAGAATTAACATCTATTCTTGCCATGTATTTTTCTTTTACCTATGTTATAAACCGCATTATACATAGTTACTAGTTTTGTTTAATCAGTCAATTATTTAAAAATATTTATTATTTATTATCAAGATATAATGTACATACCATAAAATGCATCATTTAAAAATGTATATTTCAGTGGTTTTTAGTATGTTCGTTAGGTTGTGCAACCATCACCACTGTCTAACTCTAGAACATTTTCATCACCCCAAAAAGGAACCCCATACCTATTAGGGTCACGAATTATCTTTTAAAGAGATATAAAAATTAAAATATTATATTTACTAATATAGGTAACTCAGTGTTGTTCTTTTGTGTAGATCCATATTTGCATCTGGTATTATTTACCTTCTGCCAGAAGCAAATCCATGAACATTTCTTGTAATGTGTGTCTGCTCGTGATAAATCTACTCAGCTATTTTACTTTTTAAAGGCTGTCTTCATTCGATATAGAATTCTAGGTTAATAATTTTTTCTTTTAGTACTTTTTAAAATATTGATCCACTGTCTTCTTTCCTTGCTCACATCCTTTCCAAAGAGAAATCTGCGGTCAGTCTTAGGTTCGTATGTAAAATAACTTTTAAAAAATCTGACTGCTTTATTTTATTATTTTTTTCTTTTGGAGAGGAAGCCTCACTCTTGTCCCCCAGGCTGGAGTGCGATGGCGCCATCTCGGCTCACTGCAACCTCCGCCTCCCAGGTTCAAGCGATTCTCCTGCCTCAACCTCAACCTCCTGAGTAGCTGGGATTACAGGATCCTGCCACCATGCCCAGCTACTTTTTTTTTCAGCTACTTTTTTTTTTTTTTTTTGAGACGGGAGTCTGGCACTGTCGCCCAGGCTGTAGTGCGGTGGCAGGATCTCAGCTCACTGCGAGCCCCGCCTCCCGCGTTCCCACCATTCTCCTGCCTCAGCCTCCCGAGTAGCTGAGACTACAGGTGCATACCACCGTGCCTGGCTAATTTTTTGTATTTTTAGTAGTGATGGGGTTTCACCGTGTTAGCCAGGATGGTCTCCATCTCCTGATCTCGTGATCCGCCTGCCCTGGCCTCCCAAAGTGTTGGGATTACAGGCGTGAGCCACCGCGCCCGGCCATAATTTTTGTATTTTTTTTTTTTTTGAGGCGGAGTCTAGCTCTGTCGCCCAGGCTGGAGTGCAGTGGCCGGATCTCAGCTCACTGCAAGCTCCGCCTCCTGGGTTCACGCCATTCTCCCGCCTCAGCCTCCCGAGTAGCTGGGACTACAGGCGCTCGCCACCTCGCCCGGCTAGTTTTTTGTGTTTTTTAGTAGAGACGGGGTTTCACCATGTTGGCCAGGCTGGTCTCGAACTCCTGACCTCCTGATCCGCCAGCCTCGGCCTCCCAAGTGCTAGGATTACAGGTGTGAGCCACCGTGCCCGGCCTCTGACTGCTGTAAAAATGTTCTCTTCATTACTGGTTTTAAGCATTTGATTGTAATGTGCTTTGGCATAGTTTTCTTCATATTAATTTGCACTCATGTTTCCTTGGGTTTCTTGGATCTGTGGGCTTATAATTTTCATCAAATTTAGCAAATATTCAACCATTATTTCTTTAAATAATTTTTTCTCTCCCAATCTTCTCATTTTTTTCTGGAATTTCAATTACATGGTTTTTAGGTTGCTTAGAGTTGCCCTATAGCACATAGATCCTTCGACCCTTCCTCCCTCCCTCCCTCCTCCTTCCCTCCTTCCTTTCTTCCCTCTTTCCTTCCTTCCTTCCTTTCTTCCCTCCTTCCTTCCTTCCTTCCCTCCTTCCTCTGAGTCCTTCATTTTGGAACATTTCTATTATGATGCATTCAAATTAATTGTATTTTTTACCTTGTCTAATCTGCTGTTGATTCCATGCAGTGTATTTTCCTCTGAGACATGTAGTTTTTAATCTCTAAAATTCAATTCATGTTTTAAAAATATGTTCAATGTCTGTATTTAATTTTTTCTACATTTGGAAGAGTTATAATAACTTTTAATGTCCTAATTCCAATCTTTGTGTCACCTCTGAGTTGATTTTGATAGAACTTTCTCCTCATTTCAGGTTATATTTTCTTGTTTCTTTCCGTACTTGGTAATCTGATAGTCACAGATATTGTGACTTTTACCTTGTTGGGTGCCACATATTTTTGTATTCTTATAAATATTATTATTATTATTTGAGACAGAATCTTGCTCTGTTGCCCAGGCTGGAGTGCAATGGCATGATCTGGGCTCCCTGCAACCTCTGCC
Organism: Chlorocebus sabaeus; assembly: GCF_047675955.1. Taxonomy (NCBI): domain Eukaryota; kingdom Metazoa; phylum Chordata; class Mammalia; order Primates; family Cercopithecidae; genus Chlorocebus; species Chlorocebus sabaeus. Next base: position 39,401,040 of record NC_132914.1, on the reverse strand, counting down.
TTCCAGGTTCAAACGATTCTCCTGCCTCAGCCTCCCGAGTGGCTGGGATTACAGGTGCCACCACCACACCTGGCTAATTTTTGTATTGTTAGTAGAGACAGGGTTTCACCATGTTGGCTAGGCTGGTCTCGAACTTCTGACCTCAGGTGATCCACCCGCCTTGGCCTCCCAAAGTGCTGGGATTACAGGTGTGAGACACCGCGTCCAGCCCTTGTAAGTATTATTGAGCTTTGTTCTGGGATGCAATTAAGTTACTGGAAACAGTTGATCCTTTCAAACTTTGAGCGTTTTTTAGGCAGGGACAGATTGGCATTTAGTATAGGACAAGTTATTTTCCATTATTGAGGCAAAATCCTTTTGAGTTCTCTACCCAATGCTGTGTCTACTAAGAGGTTTCAGTTTGACTCATGGGCACAGGCACTATTCTGGCCTGTGTGTGAATACTGAATACTGTTTCCTCTAAGCCTTTTGGATGGTTCTTTCCTTGGTCTTGGGTAGTGTCCTTTCACATGTGTGCTGATTGCTACTTTGCTGAATACTATGTAGAAAAGGACCTCTGCAGATCTCTGGGATTATCTTTATTCAACTCTTTCTTTCGTGACCCTGCAAACCCTGTTTGTCCTGTTCTGCCTGGGTTATAAGCTCCATTTCCTCAACTAGAGCAGTCCTCTGGGCTCTGCCTGACTTTCACCTCCCTGTTTTGTGGTCTACAGACTAAATTCAGGCAATGATAGGATGTATCATGTTTGATTTTTATTTCTCAGAGACTACTCTCTTTTGTCTGATGTCAACTTTTTTGCAAGCTCCTTTTTCATATACTTTGTCTTTTTATTGTTGTTATATTTGTCCCATTATTCTTTTAGATTTTCTATATATGCAGTCATATTGTTTGTAAAAAGATAAAAGCTTCTTTCTTTCTTTGCAATAGATAGGTCATTTATCTCCTGTTTTGGCTCCACTGCAGTGGTTAGCACCTCCTGTACAATGTTTAATAAAAATATCTGTAATCGGTATATTTGTCTCATTTGCATCTTAAAGGGATTGCTTTCAACATTTTACCATTTGATATGGTGGATATTGTTGTTTTTGATAAGTAGGTTTAAGATTAGGAGCATTCCCTTCTGTTTCGAGTTTGCTAAGATGTTTATTTATCTCTGTGTGTGTTAAGTTGTAAATGGATGTTGACTATAATCAAATGCTTTTAATGGAGCTACTGAGATAATGAAATGATATTTCTCCTCTATTAACATGGTGAATTACATTGATTTTTTGGAATAGTAAACCAACCTTATATTCCTGGTATAAATTCAACTGGGCTATGGGGTATACTTTTCTTTATAAAAAGTTGCTGTTTTGGTTAGCTAATAGTTTGCTTAAGCTTTTAACATATGTGTTAAATTGGCCTGTCATTTTCTTTTCATATAATGTCCTTCCTTGTCAGTTTTTTATAGTAAGGAAAAGCTAGCTACATAAAATGTGTACATAATTGTTCTCTCTTTATTTTTTATTATTTTCTGAAGGAGTTTGTTTAAAATTGGCATTATTTCTTTCCTAAATATTTAGGAGAATTTGCTGTTTGGTCAGGAATTTTTGCTTTTTTGGGGGAGCAAGGGGAAGGTTTAAAATGCAGATTCTGTTTTTGAAATATAAGATTGCTTTGCTCTCTGTCTCTTCTTGTTTCAGTTACAATAAATAAGTTGTTTTTCTAAGATTCGTACATTTTATATAAAATTTCTAACTTATTGGCATAAAGTAGCGCATAATTTTCTTTTGTTATCTTTTTTATACCTATGTAGCATTTGTAGTGATGACTCCCTTTCTATTCTGATATTTGTTATTTATATATTTAAAAAAATTGATACGTCTCATTGGTTTTTGCTCAATCTTATTATATTAGTTCTTTTAGTACCAACTTTTTGCTTTGTGGATCTTCTCTATTGGATGTTTCTTTTCTACTTCATTAATTTCTGCTTTTAGATTTATGATTTCTTTTCTTCTGTTATCTTGGTTTTATTTTGCCCCTTTTAGGCTTACTGAGATGGATGCTTACTTGATTTTTAGTTTTTCTTCTTTTCTAAATATGTGTTTAAGATTATAAATTCCCCTCTGAACTCAGCTTTAGTTGCATCCCACAAATTTTGGCAAATGGTATTTTTTGTTACCATTCAGCTAAAAATCTAATCTAACTTCATTGTGATTTTTTTCCTTTTACTTATGAGTTATTTAGATATTTATTACTTAATTTCCATATATTAGGTAATTTTCTGTTTTTTTTTTAAATTGATTTCAAGCTTAATTGCACTGTAATCAGAGAACAAACTCAGTATGATATCAGTGCTTTGAATTTTTTTAAGACTTGCTTTACAGCTCAGCATATAGACAAGTTTTATGGATGATTTGTGTTTTTCAAAGGATTATTTGTTTCACAGTTATTGGGTGCAGTTTTCAATAAATGTGCATTTGGGCAAATTACAGTCTTCACATTTACTTCATCTTTCTTGATTTCGTGTGGTGTTTCAAAATCACTGTGAGTGTAGATTTGTATTTCTCCTTGTAGTTTTGTCAAGTTTTGCTTTAAAATTTTTGAGGTTATGTTACATGCATACAAATAGGGAACTGTTTTGGCTTTCTTTTGGGTTGATTCTTTTAGAATAAAGTATACCTTTTTATATATATTTTTTCTTTAATAATCTAACATCAACTTTCTTTGGATTCGTTTTTGCATTGTATTTATTTCACCTTCTTTACTTTCACTCTTTCTGTATTCTTGCAGTTTAGATGTATCTTGTATAGTGCTTATAATTTGTTTTTCAAACAAATTCAAATCTGAAAATATTCATCTTTAATTATAGAACTTATTCATGAACATTTACTGTAATTATGCATGTACTTGGGTTGAAAAACATTTTAGTTTGAACATTTTAGTGTGTGCTTTCTATTTGCCCTTTTTTTGTTCCTTTCTCTCTTTTTTTGTCTTTCTTTAGGTTCATATTTTCCCTCTAGTCTGGAAGCTACATATTATTTTATTAGTCTTTTATTACATATTACAACATACAAGCTTAGATTATAAGAGTGTAATGCTAATTGTTGTTCTTACTCTTTTCTCAGATAATACAAGAAGTTTAGGTCACTTCAACTTTAGTTTTATCAACTTATCTGCTTTTGTTATCATGAATTAATGCTGTTTATATTTGAAACTGTAGAAGGCATTATTATGTTTTACAATAATTTGTATAATTAGTGTTCACTTGGATATATAAATATGTTTACCATTTTTTTCCAGTTTGCTATTTGTCTTTTAACATTTTAATAGTATTTTTAAATCTTAGAAATGTTTAATTTTGTTGTTGGCTGAATCGGTCATTTTCTTTAGGCCTCTGAGTCTTACTTGGGAAGGCTTTCCCACACTGAGATTACAGAAATACTGCCCGTATTTTTATTTTTAATATTTAGACTTTTAATTCATCCAGATTTGTTTTCCTTTGTGGTGTGAAAGTAAGGATCTGACTTAACATTTTTCCAGGTGGTTAGCACAATGGCTCACTGCTAGTAATTGACTATCCTCTTCCTTTGACCTGGAATACAACTTTATTATGTAATCATTTCCTTTTAAACACGGGTCTTCTATTTTCTTGCCCCAACTATTTTACTTACCATGATATGCAATAATTAATATGGAACTGCTGTGTGACAAAAACATTGTCTTGTATTCTATAAGGATAGGTCATTATAGTTGAATAGGAATCTGATGGTTCTGGTGTTTCAATCACTAAACGTATATCCTGATAGAGATAAGTGGCAGAGCTCTCTGGACAAAACTGTGATTGTAGGTGAAAGAGATTGTCCTTTCTCCTTTCTTCTGAACAGCTTTCTAGATCTCTGGGGTTCCAAGGTCTTCAAGTAATCTCAGGCTACACAGGGCTCTTCACTAGACCTGTTCTCAAGGGCAATGTCTGTTTCTCTGAATCTATTTTTAAATCATTCCTACAAAATTCTACTCTCATAGAGTCTATGTTGGAAATCCTCTGAGAAAATAATTTATACTATGGCAGTGATGACTGATGGTTTAATGTAGTCATAGCAGATGTGTGGCATTATAACAATGGGCCTCCTCCTGCACCTAAAGTAAGTGGTCATGGTGTACTTTTCTGCTGATCTTGGACTTGACCTGAGAACTCGTTCCAAAGCAACACTCCAGGATTCCTTAAAACTTCATCAGAATTGTCATGTGGGTTGGAATTAGTGTTCCACCCCTAAAAGAATGTTTAATTTTCCCAGGAGAAACAGGCACTGAAGAAATGGGCTGTGATGGCGGCTCTGTTAGTTTCCCAGGGCTGCCACAACAAAGTCCCAAAGACTTCATGGTTTCAGACAACAGGTATGTGTTGACTCACAGTCTGGATGCCAGAAGTCCAAGATCGAGGTGTCCGCAGGGCCATGCTGTCTCAGGGATAATCTTTCCTTGGCTCTTGTAGCTTTTGGTGTTTGCTGGGAATCCTTGGTATTTTTTGACTGGTAGATGCATCCCTCTAGTCATATGGCTGTCTTTTCCCTGTGTGTCTTCACACTCTCTTCCTTCCGTGTGTGTTCAAATTTCCCCTTTTTATAAGGAAATCAGTCATATAGGATTTGGGCCCACTTTAATGACCTCATTTTAACTTAATTACCTTTATAAAGTTTCCAAATATGACGGTTTCCAAAATCGTTACATTCTAAGGGACTGCAACATGAATTTTTTGCGGGGGCGGTGGAGGGGGAGAGACACAGTTTAACCCATCATAGTGACCCTCAAAGTTGTAGGAGAAAACCTATTTATCTGTGTTTAAGAGCAGTACTGTCATAGTCAATCAGTCCTGTACTAAAACACAACATCGCCGATAGTGGAAAAGCATTGAAGATAGTCATTATCATTTGTGTGGGTAAAGAGATTCTGGGCTGAGAGGCACAATGCAGAATTAAACTCTTTGAAGCTTCTTGAGGACTTAACAGGATTATTCATATTTGCTGTTATTTAGTTCTATTTTAAAGAGATATGGAGGCAATGTGTTTGCCTCACTAAATTATCCCTATGTCTTTCACTGCAGATACAGCAATGCAAACGAGAGCCAGGTCTGAACGCATTGTCTCATTTCCAGAATCTGTGTGTGTTTGTTTGTTTTTAATGAACCTGGCAAGTATTTGAACTTATGAAGGAAGAATCTAGTTCTTTTGTATTGACTTTTTGGTATCACAAATTATAGGTCAACTGAAATTTATGAGCACAGGTTCAGCAAGCTTCAGGTGTGATTTGAGTTCGTCTATGTGAAATGAACAAAGTCAGAAAGTAAATTGTGAGGTAAGAAATAGTACTTACTAGGCATTGCGAGATCTATTTGGTCAGCAGCTTAGTTGATTCATGGTTAAAAAAATAACATATTAGACTGTGCTTTATGAGGGATTAGCTTCTTACTGCTTATATGAAGTAGGCATAATCTAATTTTATTATTAGTGCAGAACAAATGTGCTAAGCCTTGAAAGGTGTGCTCAGCCAGATATGGATGAAAACTGTTCTTGAGGTTGAAATCGTTTGATGTTATTTGGGAAAGGTTTCAAGTGATTAGTCAGACACCTGGTGATGCCACCCAGCTGTTTACCGTTTCTCTAGTAGTTAAAAATAAATTCAATATTGTTTCTTTATTAAGGAAATCGGGACAGAAAGGCTGCCCTGTGTTAGCCACACTAATATAGTTATAAATGATAGTAACAGAACACACTTATTGAGCTCTTTGAGCTCTCATTAGATGCTAGGTTCTTTGTCAAGGGCTTTATGTGGATTATTTTATTTAATTCTCAAAACTGACAACTGAGGTATATTGTTATTCCAGTTTACAGAGAAAATAAGAATTTCACTAAGGCCACTATTGGTAAGTTGTGGACTCACAGACAGTCTCTTAACCACAACGGTACAGCAATGTCTCTTATTCTGCAGGTGATTTGCTATGGCAACTAACTAAAAAAATGGTTTGGTTTGTAGCAGACTTGGAGACTATATGGCATGGGGGAGTGTGTGCACTTTGAAGTTACACAGTTCTAAGTTTACATTTCAGTGCCATCTCTTGTACAAAGTTCTTAATCTGCATGAACCTCAGATTCCTCAATTTTTTTTTATTTTTTAAATTATTTTTCTGTGAACTCTGCAGAGCAGTAAGATTTCTTATTTTAAAATGAGGGCAATGATACCTCTCTTGCAGAATTGCGAGGATTCAATCAGATTATAATTGTAAAGTGATTTTTAAAAGTTTGCACCAAAATCTTTCCTATTCTTTCTCTCAAATTCTTTTTTTTTTTTTTGGCTGCATGATTATGTGATCTGATTTCCATCGTTTTAAATTAAAACCCATTTCCCGTTGAAAGAAAAGTTGGCGAGCTAAATCTCTTTTCTGTCCCATCACTCTGTTGAAGAGAGAACTGTCAAGATTGTTCAGCATTTTAAATAAAACCACCTTTTTGTAGGAGAGAGATTAGCGTAAGATATGTTAAAAGAAAGGTCATAAATATTCTGAAAGCAAATAGGTGCAGAGCTCTTGTTCTGGAGAGCTATATTAGGTTTCTTAATTTTGTAGGAGAGGAGCCTTAATATTATTTCCTTCTCTTTTTTATCTTAATCTGCACATATTTCAGCAGGGTCATTCACTGGCCTTTTTTAGCCAGTCCTGCCTGGTTAGAGAGAAATTAAGTTTGACTTTGTTTGACAACCTCAGGACAGCCAGAAAGATAGGAAAAAGGAGCCCACAGGTTCTTGTTTTAAGTTTACAAAACTTTGTAGTTCTGCTTAAACATTTAGATTAACAGTAGGGAAGGTTTAAAAATAACTTTAGATTTTCTAGTGTTCAAAGTATTTATTGAAGACATGTATTCTGAAAAAATTATCACCTTATAATTAAAAGTATCAAGTCTGGCTGCAACCTTTAAAAAACAAACTTTGCATGGGTTACAATTTTTGTTTTAGTAGCATAAAAATGAGTGGATTGCCTTGGATATGTCTATCACATAGTGTTCTGTAATTTTTCCCCGTGTAGAGTTATTATGTATGCATGCTTACTAGTTCTGTTGTCTGACTTACAGATACCTCTGTTTGGTTTCAAAATGTGTGTGTAAGCATTGCTAGGTGGTACTAACCATCTATAATTATCTCTATTTCTTAATAAAGAAATGGTATTTAATGGTCAACAATTAATTGCTTAGCAACATAGGATTTTCAAACAAGCTGCTGCTTTTTAGAATCAGGGAAAGGAAAACGTATCCATGTACTTGGTCTATCATTGGGGCAGAATTTTGCTACCCATAGCTCTTCTTAACAGCAATGGATGCCAGCAGGTTTATGACTTTATCTCTAGAGTTACTGTCCCAAGAAATAATATTTCAATTGCAGCTATGTCTGTGAGATATCTCTATAAAGACTCTCTTTTACTTTGTGCTTTGAAATGTGTATTATTAATGTACCAACTCCTCTTATGACCAATGCTGTCAGTGACGTAGATAGCAGAGGTGTAAGGTATATCAGTTAAGATTTAAAAAAACTAAAATATTGAATGAAAACAGTGAAGTCTGCTGGAAACCATACCAACATCTGGTGCTCAAACATTTTTCAATATCTATATATTGCCAGAAAATAAGAAATGTTTGAGATCATCTATAGAGTCTTTTGGTTTGGTAGAGGAATTTTTCACCCAAAGACAGTAATATAAATGCCAAACTTTCTCTTTGCTGTCTTAGGATCTATAAAAGTCTCAACTTAGACATGTACAAATAAGCACTATTTTCTCTAACATACATTGCTTGAGAAGTGCATTTTGAGAAAAAGCATGCTGCAAACTGACATATTGGAGGAAACAGTGAAAAGAATGCATGTAGCAGAGTTAACGTTTTATTCTGCTCGACACTTGACATATAATTTTCAGTAATCTCTATCGATTAACCTCTGATGTTTCTTAACAAGGTCTGCTAATCTGAATCTTATTTTGGGTGCCTTGGAGTTGTAGCTTATTGTTTTAGACACTTGGAATTACTGCTGTTCTTCTGAGGCCTATCTGAAGAGGGGCTGGCTTTGTTAATTTCTAATGCAGCAGCAGTAAGAACAATATTTAGCACTTATGAGGCTCCACTTCTCAGTTTCAAAGCACTTTACAAATATCAATTAATTGCGTTGAATGGGGAGCTCTGCAGCTGCTGAGAGAAAAAAGAGCACACAGTGATTGGTTCATTATCATTTACAGCTGTTGAAAAATGTTCTTCAAAGAAATAATTACAGATCTTCATATATATTTAAAGAAAAAAGGAGCAGGCAGGAGGCTACTAAGGGTCCTCTTTAACAAACGACTCTTGTCTTTCCATTCTGTTTCGAGAGCAGCAGCTTTATTGCGAACAATTATCCTCTCCTGGACAAAAAGAAAAAAAGCGCTGCAACAGCCCCTTCTCCAAGAAAATGCAAGAGAGTAAATCCTCTTTTGGAAAATAATCTCAATTTCACCAGTTTTGATTTGTTTAGAATTTTTGTTTCTTAGTGGTTGGACTGCTGCTGGACTTTGCCTAATGCAGCCTTATTTAATGTCTGATCCAATGTGGGCTTTGTCCAGCTTTAATTATGCATGAAAACAGAACAAGTAGACAATAATGGATAGTGCTTCTTGCTTTGCTTCCAACAGAGCTTTATCACCATACGGGCGCCAAAAGAAACTATCTGAACTGTCTCCCTGTCACCAGGAAGAGATACAGGCAGTCCTGGCCATAGAAACAGATTTCCGTTTCTTTTCTTTTTCATTCTTTTTTCTTTTCTTTTTTTCTTCCCTTCTCTTCTTTTTCATAATGTGAATCTCCTGGTCGAGCAGATAAGCTGCTAATTCTATTAATTTTCTTATCAAAATCAGCAAGGGAAGCGATGCTTCCAATTTAGTGATTTATTATCCTGAGCAAGCTGTGCGGAGTATGCCTTTCATATTCTGTAATTGGCACTAGAGGGGAAGAGACTTTCAAGGGAGATGCACTCAGCAAACCGTTTCCATTTCAATTGACTATTGAGCAAACAAATGGAGTGTCCTTTCATTGGCTTAAATCATTTAAAATGATAAAGCTAGCAATTCTGCATTTGAATGTATGCCAGTGAATATCTGTGTGTGAGATGCTGACCCTAACACATTAAAATATGAGCATAATAACATCTCTCTATAGGATTTGCCATCAATAAAACATCCAAGTGCAATACGTTAATTGACATGCAAAAGGCCAAAATTGATCACACATGTAATCTGACCCTTATTATTATACCACCCCCAAAGGCCTTTGAAATCAACATCTTTCCTTTGCATACTGAGTATTGAATGTTTTGGTATATGAAAGTTGGCTGCATAAGCAGTGGACTCTGATGTTTTAACACTGAAATAAAAATCAGTCTCAAAGGCAGGAACATTATCAGTTGGAAAGGAAAGAAAGTGGTGAGGAGTTGGATGCCAGGAGTGAGTGGGACTGATTGAGATATAGAAGGGAGACTAGGTTTTAGGTGGGAAAAAAGTTACTTCTTGTTTAGTGTCATTTGGAAAGCTAGGGAAGGCTCCTCTGCCCCAAATATTATCCTCAGTAAAATAGGAACTTGAATTGTAGATTTCAATTTCTTTTTGTTTATGACGACAACTTTTTTAAAAGTAAATTTTATATAACATTTGCCACCAACTAGTTTAATGGTTGCAAATCATGCTACCTACATTGCTCTACTTAAATCTAAGAGCAAGGCACTAGTGCCCCCATTATACAGATAGTGCTTACATAAACTTGAGAGTGTCATACATAATGCTTAGATGCTGGAGAGGTTATTTAACTTGTCTGATTTTACTTGGTTAGAGTGTTCAAGCTGGGAGTTGAATTCAGCACCACGAGATACGAAACTCTGTTGTTTTCTAATCACTGTTTTAGTCTTCCTCTAGCCTTGTAATTCTGGGCGAAATAGTATCAGCCCTTAAATCTTAAATATAAATCACGCCTTGAATCGCACCACACCCAAACCCTTGAATTAGTTTTTGGTACTAAAACTTCAAAGATAATTCATTTTAAAAATTGAATCATTTTTTTCTCATGATATATTTCATGAGAATGATGATATTTTGACAATTTGGATATTCCCTCCTAATTCTTTGGGATTTTTTTCCCTTGCATTTCCTGGGAGGAACAAGGCAGGGGATGATTTTTCCCTTGCAGAGTGCTGTCCATGGTGCTGATGACTGGGAAATGTACTACAGGAGTGTGCACAATGATTTAGACATTTGTTTGGGCTTTTAATCTTTTCTCATCTACACGTACCACCAAAATAAAAACCAGTGAAGTATGTACTCTATAAATCTGCTCGTTCTCTCACTCCTCAGAAATATTTCAGAAAGAACTTGACACTTGTAATCAGAACTGGGCTTAGATGCAGCCTCCTGTTGAGTCAGCGATGCTGCCTCTCTTCCTTTCCTATTTTAAATAGCACAAAAATAGTACAGGCCAGAGGTTATAGGCTGGGGAAGTGCTGCTGTTGGAAGAATGTAAAATCTACTTATGTGCCATGAACTTCCCCCGACTTCAAGTGTGTGGATTATTGAGTTAAGAGAAGAACAAGTTGAGAAGACAGGTAGAAAGCGTCGTGCATTAGACAGCTGGGGAGAAGCTGCTGGGCTTCGCGTGGGGCACAGCAGAAAGACAGATGTCCTGTGGTGGTGATGCAGTGCAAATGCTTTGGAGAATATAGTTGCAAAAGACCTCAGGAGATTATTTGCAAACAGAAGAGGCTTGACAGTAATTAGTAAGATTTCAGTTAAAAAAAAAAAAAAAGACTATGTTGGAACTTATTAAGAGAAAAGAGGAAAAGCAGATAATAATTATCATGGGATAATTCTCTGGGATGCTGGGAGATGTGCAGTATGTGAGAATAAAACCAATGGCCCAACGTGGGGAAAGAGAAGAAGGAAAAGTGAACCAAAGAAATGAGGAAAAAATAAAACTACATTTGTGACAATTATTCTATTTATGAAATGCTCTATGTCATGTGACTGTGCTATGAGCTTTCCAAATATTACCCCCTAAGATTATTTCCATTGTTTTGCATAAAGAAATTGTCTAGCTCTCATTCTATGCTCTATATTGTTTTAATAATAATTAAGGATATAATAAATGTGATAAATCCTAGAATTTTTGAGGGAATACAAGCTATAAAGCATGAATACTGTGAATTAACAAGAAATATGTATGGGACAAAAAAGTTTGAGAATACCTGATGCAGTGGTTTCAATAATGAACTAAGATGTTATAAACTCTGATTACTAACAGTATAGTTTCAGTGAAGTCACAGTAATTTTCTGATCTTCAATATATGATGGAATAAAACATCTTCTATTTACAATATTTCAAAAGTAAATTAAAACAGGCATTATAAAGAGAAAGCCTAATTTTGAAAAAGGCATTTTCTGAGACAAGTTATTTGTATTTTAAAGTGACCATATATATGTTTTTTAAGGTTGTGTGATGCTTTATAAAGCTATCTAAGATAAAACTAGAACTTTGTTCTTCATCTCTTTCCAAGTTTTCACCTGTATCTTCTGTGTACAAAGGTGACTTTGACTTCAAAGGGCAATGGGAATTGAATCTGGTATGAAAATGGGATGAGGAAATATATAGTCTTTCAGGAAAAGGTCATTACATACTGTACAGAAGCTCAACTTTTATTTTGATTAAATACTTTTTTCAGTGCGATTTACTAGCTAATTACTTCGTCAGCTTTGTGGCTTCGCAAGACTTACCTGATCTATAATGTCTACTGAAGGACTTAGAAGCCTCAAGGTTTGTGTGCTTTTATGTAAAATTATTAATATTAATAATAATTAACCATAAATGGTAACTAGGGTGGGCCAGATGGCCTTTTCTTCTTTCAACCATCTTTATGTTCTTAGTTATTCAGAAGGTAGAGGTGATAATGCAAAGACACACGTGACATTTTAAATTAAATTATTGATTTTGGAATGAAGCTTAAATAATTTACTCAACAAGGGGACTGACTGACTTTCACCTGTACCAGATTGAAAGCTCTAAATGCCATCTATTTATATCAAAGTAAAACTTTTTGTCTGTTTGTAGTCATGCTGAGTTTGGGGCTCCTGTTGGCCTCATTTTTAAGAATCTCACCCATTAATCATTAGTATTAGTTGGTACCACTGGTAATTAGTCTTTTAAGTTGCAACCAGATGGAATGTATAAATTATTAGAAGTTTCCTGCCAGGCATAAGTGTAGATGATTCATGGGCCTATGGCATTTTCCTGTGCTCTGTTCCTGATAGGAAAATATAAAGATTATGCAGTTGGAAAGACTAACCTTCACACTTTGTCTTGATTTCAACAATTGCTGACTGTTACTTCTGGTGTATCTGGAGACACAACAGCCTAAGTTCTTTTTAAAAAATTTTTAGACTTATTTTTACATTTTAACATTATCTCCCACTTCTTTTGGTTCCCTATTCGATTCTTCTTTCTTTAATATCAGTAGCATGTCACTCCAGAAGCAGTCTTGTCTGCAGGATATGTACTATTGCCAGGAATCTCCTTGCTGTGGCCAGTGGTAGGGGAGTTGAGGGTGGAGAGAGTGGGAGGGGTGACCAGATTCAATTTTTCTCAATATGAAGTTAACCTCAAATATATGTGTCCTCTAACTGTAATCCTAAGCTCAGGCACATGTGCTCTGGCATATAGATTAAAGGAAAGAAAGTTGGCTATGAGGCTTACACTCACTCTCTTCTGCCTTTTTCTTGTTGTTCACTTTCCTGGCAAAACCCTTCCCCTAAATACACCCCAGTAGTCACCTACATTTGTCCATGCCTATATTCAAGCAGTGAAGCATTTCTGGAGAAAGTGAGATAAAATATTGGTAGGAGTATAAATTTATGATTATGATGTAATTTTTAATGTGTAAATTAGACAGAAACCCAACTTAAGCTAGCTTAAGCAAAAATAGAAATTTATTGGCTTATGTAAGTAGAAAGTTAAAGGTGGTCAAGCTTCAGACATGACTAGATCTAGACATTCAAACAGTATCACCAGGGCTCTGTTTTTCTCTCCAGCTTGATGACAAGATAACATTGAGCAGCCTTAACTAACCTTACATTATCCTTATACTTTTTTTTGAGACGGAGTTTCATTCCTGTTGCCTAGGCTGGAGTGCGGTGGTATGATCTCGGCTCTCTGCAACCTCCGCCTCCCAGGTTCAAGTGATTCTCCTGCCTCAGCCTCCTGAGTAGCTGGGATAACAAGTGCCTGCCACCATGCCCTGCTATTATTATTATTATTTTTTGTATTTTTGGTAGAGACAGGTTTTCATCATATTGGCCAGGCTGGTCTCGAACTCCTGACCTCAGGTGATCCCCCCACCTCAGCCTCCCAAAGTGTTGGGATTACAGGCGTGAGCCACTGCATTTGGCTTCTTTATACTTTTAATACCAGTGGGAGGGAAAGAACATCCTTTGTGATAATGGTAATGAAAATTTCAGGCCTGACTTGGAATGGCCTAGCTTGGGTCATGTGCTTATCCCTTGTATTAGTCCGTTCTTATGCTGCTAATAAAGGCATTTCTAAGGCTTGATAATTTAAGGAAAGAGGGTTAATTGGCTCACAGTTCAGCATGGCTGGGGAAGCCTCAGGAAACTTACAATCATGGTGGAAGGGGAAACAAACATGTCCTTCTTTACGTGGTGGCAACAAGGAGAAGTGGAGAGCTAAGGTGGGGGTGGTGGGGAGCCCCTTATAAAACCGTCAGATTTTGTGAGAACTCACTATCACAAGAACAGCCTGGAGGTAACTGGCCCCATGATTCAGTCACTTCCCACTGGGTCCCTCCCATGACACATGGGGATTATGGGAACTACAATTCAAGATGAGATTTGGGTGGGGATATAGCCAAACCATATCATCCCTGGACCAATAATTCAATTATTTGTCCTATGTCTAAGTGTAGCATCACAGTCCGGGCTAGATCCACTTAAATCTCATGGGCTTAGCAGGCGTAAAATAGAGTGGGGAAGGAGAACATTCATGTCAATATTGAAACTCAAAGGTGTTGTCAAAGCTGCATGACACTCCTACTACAACCTTCTGATCCAAGTTGCACTTCCATTTCTAACAGCAAACATTTCAAACTGTCTTCACTGCTATCTCTGAACTCTCCCCACCTCACCCCAACTTTTTCTCTGATGCTGGACATGAATAACTTTTCCTTCTGTCTTACAAAGAAAGTTGAAGTGAATCGACGGAAAGCCACCATCAATTTCCTGCTACCCAACAATTATGCAAATGCAAAGGCTTCTGTTTGCATCCATCTTCTTCTCTTTTACACCAGAACAGGGGCTTCTCTGTCTATTTATGGCCAGTGCCATCGTCTGTGCCTTTTCCTGCCTTCTAACTCTAACCCTCTCTATATTTATTTCATGCACATCCTACTGCATTCTCCTACCTGGAATTTACATTCCTTCCTACATTCCCATTCTCTTTCTCCTTTATCTTTTAATAAAACTCTCAATTGGTCATATATTCCTTATCCAATTTCTGTCTTAAAGCTTTCCTTCTTTCAAAACCAAACTTCTTATGAATGATAACAATTCTTGCTATTGCCATTTTCTCACTTCCCACTTACTTCTCAACCCACTCTAGTCTAGCTTTGGTCAAAACAACAAACCTTCTTACGTCTCTTCTGCTTTAAACTCTTCAATGTTAGTGCATTGCTCTTAGGATAAACATCCACATTCTCAAAATGACTTAGAAGACTCTAGGTAGTCTGGTTCCTAGGGAGATTTGCAGCCACATCTTGTACCACACTTTCCATTTCACATAACCTTCTTCTTTTGGTTTCTTACATGTATTACAGTACACCCTTTGTATCTGTGGGTTCCATGCTACTGCATTCAGCCAATGTCAGACTGAAAATATTTGGGCAAAAAAGCATCTATTCTGAATATGTAGACTTTTTTTCTTGTCGTTATTTCCTAAACAATATAGTATTACAACTATTTACATTGTATTATGTATTATAAGTAATCTAGAGATGATTTAAAGTATATAGGAGGATGTGCATAGGTTATGTGCAAATATCACACTATTTTACATTAGAGACTTGAGCATCCTTGGATTTTGGTATCTTTGAGGAGTCCTGGAACCAATCTTCCACAATACTGAGGGATAATCATATATCACATTTCCAGCAGGAACTAGCTGGTGCATTCAAATAGTGTAACCCAGGAGAGTTATGAGGGACTATTTACAAGGATATGGGAAAGGTTAAGGGAAGTCAATAGGAGATGATGAAGCATCTGAAAGCTTAGTTACCAAGAACTTAGGTCCCTGTAGATGCAAGAGGCAGGAATAATTACAGATCCCTGAGATGCCGCTATCTGTAGCTATATGATAAAGCTTTTTGAGTAACTTTACCCAATTGGAACTGTGCCTTAGAAAGAAGATCACAGCTATAGCCAACCCAAGGCCAATCAGGAAAATAAATACCCTAAACAATTAACTAAAAGTAAGAAGCCAGAGGGCCAAGTGTATGGTTGATAGCTAGAGGTTAACCTTTTGGGGTGCAAGGCAGGGTAAAGAAGGGTAGAGAGTGGATTAGGAAAAGCAACAGATAATTTCCAGCTCCTTCTTACCACAGCAGTTTTGTACAGGCTGTTCCTCTGTTTGGATGCTGTTTTTGAAAGCTGATCATCTTCAACTAGTTCCTCTTTTTCATCCTTCAAACCTCAGACTCATGTGTCTTGTTTTGTATAGAAGCTATCTTTAAGCAACTAATAGGCCAAGATCCTTCATCATGGAGCTTGATTCTCTCTTTCTCAGCACTTACCTCAGTTTGTAATCATCCTGCTATTAGTGTGATAATTTAATCAATGTCTGTGTCCTCCCTGTGGCTCTATATTCCATGTGACTGGGGATTATGCCTGATTTAACTCCTAGTGGAATTCCTAGGCCCTAACACACAACACCTGGTATATAGTAGGAACTCACTAAATTGATGCTGAATAAGTAAATATACTGAAAATGTATGCTATAGTCTGAATGTGTCCCCCACCAAATTCATATGTTGAAGTCCTAACCCTTGAAGTGATAATATTAAGAGGTAGAACCTTGGGAAGTGATTAGATGATGACAGTGGAATCCTCATAAATGGGATTAGTACTCTTATAACAGAGACCCAAGGGAGCTTGTTTGCTTCTTCCACTAACTGAGGGTGCAGCGTGAAGATAACGCCTGTGAGGAAAGGGCCCTTACTAGTCATCAGATCTGGTGGTGTCTTGATCTTAGCCTTCCCAGTCTCCAAAACTGTCTAAGGTATTTTGTTATAGCAACCTGAATGGACTAAGACACAATGTAGCATGCTCAGTAGCTTGAGCTCTGGGGTCATCTTCTGTCCAGAGGCTGACTGGGCAGCACCCATCACCACAAGGGCCTAGATGGGCTGAGTGCAAGCTTCTTAGCTCTGTAGCTTTTTGTTCTTCATCCTTCCCTTGCTATCAAGGAGGCTGGCTCCTCTCTCCAGGGATTCCAGGAGTTGCTCTTGTTGCCAGGGCTCTGGCCAGGCAGGGTCCAGTGTTGCAGTTCAAGGAAAGTCCCCAGGATCTTCTCATTACTCATTCATGTTTCTGTAACATCACTCTGTTTTGATGAAGGTCAGAATTCCTGGAAGCTGTCCTGTCAACCTTCTCTGCTTGGACCTAGGCAGAGGCTTTCTGGAACACCTTAGGATTCTGACTGATATTGAAGTGAAGAGAAAAGTATGCATTCTCCAGAATATGCTAGGAGCGACCATGGTACACGTTCACCTTCACAGCCAATTTAGCCTATTGGTCGCTGTCCATGACATAATAAACATGTTCATCTCCAGTGTTAGTCCACAGCTGGTGAAGCACTGTCGATAGGTTTTGCAGGGAGACATTATTCTTGCAGCTGCAATACCCCCTTTTCTCCAGTACTCCTCACCCAGCTGGTTTCAGGCTTCCACCAGCTCAGGGTCCAACTTCATAGCCTTTGGTAGAAACTCCTTAGCCTTAGAGACACAATCAGGAGTCATGTTCAGTGCCTTCCCAGTCAGCATCCTCACTGCACCTTGCCCTGAATTAAACCCACGACTTCCTCCATCTGCTGCAGGGTCTTCAACATCTCCTCCAGGGGCTTCTACATCTCCTGCACATCCTATTGTTCCCTCCCCAGCATCCTCAACACTATGTGTCTTGAAATTGCAGTCTTGAAATGAATAGTCTCTATTCATTCAAAATCCTGCAGTTTCTGCGAGATCTGCCTGCCTTCTTCCTTTTCATTAGCCATCATTTCCCAGCTATCATCATTAATTAATTAATATGCAATCTGGTAAATGCAGTGATTAGAAATGGATTTTTCTGTGAAGTTAATGAAGCTTAAGCTTCAGAACTCTCACTCCCTGGGCCTGTTCCAAGACCCTGGCAAAGTGTTCACATGGTCATATGTTTTTGTAAAATATGCAGATGTTAGCTGTTTTAATCACACTCAGGTAAGAGCACGCTTTCTCTCTACTCTGACTTCCCATGAATCTCACTTCTGCTTGTGTTAAATAACATAAGAGTAGCATTGGGCATTTTTGGGATTTCAGTAAAGGGAATTGAGTTGAGGATGCATTTTGTTTGGACTTAGTGGGATATGTTTATGTGTTTTTCAGTTGCTTCCATGTATATTGAAGCTATTGTTAATCATCTTGGGTTAGAAATGTCTTCTAGGAATTCTTGCATTGATCATTGTGCCAACTCACCTGGCATTGGGACATGACAGTGCAGGGCGAGTTTGTAACCTGACGTGAATATATTCCATGCTCCTAGCACAAAAAGAAAGTGGGTGGAGACAAAACAAGATTGAACATGTATGGAGCCAGAAGTTCATCCTCGGAAAATTCTTCCCATCATTCAATGTGTAAAACTGTAAGCAAAGGCTTTGATTCTCATTTATCTTCAATTTTAATGGGAGATCTTTCATACATAATGACAACCATATTTTTTTGATAAGAATCATGTGAAGTAGAATTTATCAGAAATTCTGCGTGTGTAACAATACAGAGATTTTGTCTGTGTATAAAGTAGCATGTTTTACAAAGCCCAACTATCAATAATAAAAAAATTCTGATCAACTGTAGCATAGGAAAGACCGAATTCTATTTCTCCTCTCTCTATGGAAAGTAATATTACAAAATTATTGTTGAAGAGATGATAAAGAGTATGCAACCAACAAGTAGGAAAACAGGTAGGAAAGGTACTCTAGAGAAATCAGGTCATTAATTAATGAAATATGGTGTGTTTTTTTCTATATTTTGGATAGGTAGTGTATTTTTCAGATTTTAAAAATTTGTATTAATTTTTCCCTTTATAAATAATATTATCTTGGCATTCTAATTTTATATTTGTAATTTTGTATTCTTTTGCTTAAAGAGGGTCTTGAAAATTGTACTAGGTTCAGGCCCCACAAACCCGAGGCTGCACCCTGTGGTAGCAGAAGTAGGCACTAGTTTTTGAGGGAATGGGTAGTTTTGGATGGGAATATAAAGGATCAGATGCTTCCTTAAA
The DNA here is from genome assembly GCF_047675955.1 of Chlorocebus sabaeus. Taxonomy (NCBI): domain Eukaryota; kingdom Metazoa; phylum Chordata; class Mammalia; order Primates; family Cercopithecidae; genus Chlorocebus; species Chlorocebus sabaeus. Next base: position 39,382,417 of record NC_132914.1, on the reverse strand, counting down.
GAGGGAACACTTAACCTGAGGTCTAGAGGCTGAGTAGTTTTCCAGAGAAACTCTCCAAATTGCAGAAGTGCTTGCCCAAATCATGGAATTTCTTTTTAGTTTTATACTCATAGTAGGCATGTTTGGTTTACAGCTTCCTTCAGGATGTTTGTTGCCATTGTTATGTGTGGCTGTCATTACTTTATAACAGGTTGTGGAGAGATGACATTTGGTATGGGGTCTACAGGATCCTGTGGATTGACTTTGAGCTGCTTATAAAGAGAGTTAGCCAGGAACTGGTGAGATCCCAAGGGTGTTTGGGACTGTAGGCACAAACAGATCTGTTTTAGAGCCTAGGTGACCATTTTTCTGCATCTGCATAAATCCAGCTTTATTCTGTCACGTCCTTTGGCATGGACAATGGTGTAACCTCGATGCTGGGTGGCAGCTAGGATGTTTCTCTGAGTGGCTGAGCAGGCTGCAGAGTTGGAAAAGTGGGAAACAGCATGTGTTAGTCTGTTTTTGCATTGCTATAAAGAAATGCCTGAGGCTGGGTAAGTTATAAAGAAAAGAAGTTTAATTGACTTATGGTTCTGCAAGCTGTACAGGAAGCATGGCGCCCAGCATCTGCTCAGCTTCTCATGAAGCCTCAGGGAGCTTTCACTCATGATGAAAGGTGAAGCGGGAGCAGACATCTCACATGGTGAGAGAAGGAGCAAGATGCGGGGGCGGGGGGTGGTACCATACTCTTTTTAACAACCAGTGTGAACTCAGAGCAAGAACTCACTCATTACTGCAAGGACAGCACCAAAATGTTCATGAGGGATCCCCTCCCATGACCCAAACACTTCCCGCCAGGCCCCACCTCCAACACTGGGGATGACAATTCAACATGAGATTTGGAGGGGATGAAACCCACACCATATCACAGAGCTGAAGAGAAAGCACATCTAGCCTCATGGTGATGTCAGCTGGCAGATTGGTTGTGGCTTCATTTATGTACTCAATAAATATTTATTGAGTGCCTACTGTGTGCCAAATCTTATTCTAGACTCTGGGACTACCATAGAAAATGAAGTGTGTGAAACTCCTGGCTTCTATGGAACACATGGGAGACATCCCTTGGGAATGACAAGAAATAACAAATAGGACTTATTGGAGGAAGAAAGGGGAAGGAGGGAGGGGTGGAGGTTATGCTGTCATAGGTATGGGCCATTAAGGCATTGGACTTTCAGTTTCCAAATGTTATAATTAAACTTAGTGCAAATTCTGCATTGTATTCTGTTATACAATGGTGGTTTTTGTTTGTTTGTTTGTTTTTTAATAAAAATGAAGTTTGCCCATCCAAGTCTTTGAGAAAAACTGATAGTTTAGGGAGTTATGTTGTGTGTAACCAGGAAGTTATGTTGTATATAACCATAAACCCCTGCTGTGAGCTTTACAGTTAATTGAAGAGGAGCTATTTGATGATTTTCAAACAAAGGACTGATAGAATCAGGTCTGTGTTTATGTAACTCACAAACTCACTCTTACTTCTCTGTGGGACTTGAAGGAAGAAGCCAGGAAGACTAGTTAGGGGTTAATGCAACACTCCAGACTAGAGAGGATGAGGACCAGAGGCAGAACTGGGGAAACTGGAAGGGAAGAGAAAGGACAGAGTCAAATAAGACTTAGCAAGTAAAACCAACAGAACTTGGAAACTGATTGCATGGGAGTGGAGGCAGGAGATAGAGAAGTTGAGGACTATTCCCAGGATTTTCACGGTGGATGGTGAGGCCACCAACTGAGACAGAACATTAAGGTGGAAGAACACATCAGGGATCAAATAATGAATTCACCAGCCTGGGCAACACAGTGAGACCCTGTCTTTAAAACATAAAAAGAAATTAGCTGGGTGTGTTGGTGCATGCCTGTAACCCCAGCTACTGGGGAGGCTGAAGCAGGAGGATCACTTGAGCCTAGGAGTTCGAGGCTGAAGTGAGCTATGATTGCACCACTGCACTCCAGCCTGGGTGACAGAATGAGAACCTGACTCTAAAAAAAAAAAAGATTTCAGTGTTAGATATGCTAAGTTTGAGGTGCCTGTGGATATCTGATGGGAATGACCATTAGAAAGTTTGATTTTCAGGTCTGCTGGGGGAAGTGCTGTGAGCTAGAAATAGATATTGGCAATTATTGAAATACAAATGGTGCTTTGAGCAGAGATAAGGGATGAGATTTCTGAGGAGGAGTGGGGAGATTGAGATTAGTCCCCCAAGGACAGGACACTAGGGTTACTATATAGAATTTTTCTAGTGTGGTCAGAGGAACGGAGCCCTCTAAAGGTACTTAGGAGGGGCCCAGAGAAGTACAAGAAGCTTCTCCATTATACTCTTCTGGTGTGAGCAAATGTGGAGTTGCTGAGCCTCCTTAATTCATTCAAGAAATATTTATTAAATATCCCTGGCTATGTTGCAACATTTCCCACTAATTACTTGGTGACTGGTGTCAGATGCCCAGATGGTTGTATTGTTGAAAACACATATGATTAACTCCTTGGTGGGAAGAAATGGCTCTAAATAAGGTTCCATGGCCCATAGCAGGAAGGCCCAAGACACTGAGCATGAAGTCAGCAGAGCTGTTGTGAAGAGCCACCAGATGGGGACGGAGGATGAGGGGTGTGGGGGCAAGCAGGCCGGCCTGAGGGAATGCCACGTGTTGGACGTTGGAGGCGTGCTGTGTCGCTTCTGTCGCAGAGCCACCAGCAGCGTGCCTGGTGCTTTGCTGGCAATCATGGCCTCCTGCACGAGTGCCTGAATCCCTGCTTAAGCCACGAGGCTGGGACTTGCTGGTTTCCTTCCCCAAAGCAGGCTTCACAATCTGTTCAGGGCTGTCTTGGTGCTTGGGAGGAGGTGGAGGAACTGGGATTCACCGTCTGTGAGGGTATGGCAGGGAAAGAAGGAAGAATTGTTCTGTTTTTGAGTAATGATAAGGAAGAAAATCTCATCATTTTATGAGTAGAGTTTAATTCATATACTAGATAAGGGGACATCTAACCTCTGACAAGAATCGTTAATTTACTCCATCAAACATGTTCATAGAAATCCTAAGGTTGATAATTTCTCAAACAGAAAATGTTAAAAGATCTAAGAAAAAATATAATGGCCTTAGCTATAAGGGCCTAAATAATTAAGAATAGTCTCAAAGGCATGTAGAATATCAGAGAAAAGTTATGGACATTTTTTGTCTGTTAAAGGAGAAAATCTCAAGATGAAGATGACTTTTTAAACAGAAATGGCAAATGAACACTTGTCGAGTCAATTGTAAACACCTGTCCAGTTTTGTTTCCTGCACCAGACTCCTTTTAAAAACGTCGTACGGCAAGTGGCCAAGCATCAGTCGCTTTCAAATGCAGTCACCTGATCCTCAAATGCTTGTGATATCCGCATTATTATCTCTATTCTCAGATGAGAAAACAGAAGCCTCGAGAAGTAGTATACTGTGCACTTTTGTCAAAGCTGCTCAGCAGCAGAACCGAGACCCTCAGGCCAGATCACAGGGCTCGTGCTCACTCTCCACACCCTTCTACTGCAGCTTCACTTCTTGATGCTCCCTACTTGCCATGGTAGAATCCACTGTATATTATTATTATTATTTTTTGGATTTTGAGGCCATGCCTACTGATCAGTTTTATATGTGAATGAAGGACTGAGTTATGGGTGTGCCATGAGATTGGGTGGTCAGAATGCCCTGGTTGTCTCACATGCTGCCTCTACTGGGGTACAAAGTAGGAGGGAAAGATAGGATATAGTTTATGGCTCATCTTCTTGTTTATCTCCACCATAAAGGTCCAACGTCAGAGGTGATGAGTAGGAGTGAGGTGGAGGGGAGCAGGGCCACCCTCTCAGCGGACTCAGGCAGTGAGTCCCCACCATGGGGTGGCACAGGAGCAGGATCAGGAAGACAGACCCAGGATCATGTTGTATTGTGTTCCTTCAGAGAAAATAGGCCAAGGCCTGTATTCAGCCTTCGAGCTGAATCAGAGAAGGCAAAATCAGAATATATAAGAAAGTATGTAACTTCATTTCAGCATTCAATTTAAGTAGAGCTCATTCCCATTGGAAAATAGGTTTTACCCACAGCTTGTATTCTGTTACTAATTAAATTTCATCACCTGCTCCCCCTGTTAGTGACAGCATTAGGTGTTGGGATGATGGCATTGGGAGATTTCTCTGGGTTGACTGACCGTTCTTTGACTTTTATGTTGTCTTGTCTTCCCCCAACCTTTTTTCTTTATTTTTTCAATATTATTACAGAAAGACAAATTTTGAATGGAGTTCAGGCCTGCCCTTGGTTCCTGATGAAGGTATACACATGAACTAAGTATAAGGTCGGCTGACTGTGAAATGTTCAGCTTGGAAAGTCATTATCCCATGAGCAACGTCATCAAGATATGCAGGACTTGTTTTCAATGTTAAGCTTATGGCACAGATTTCCTAATGTGATATGGAAGTTACCTTACTAAAGATTGCTTGACCTGTTTGAGTCATGATGCATTTTGGGTGAATAATTGTCCTCATTTTACTTTTTACCGCCCTTGTAACCCCTTCAGGGTCTTGAAAAAATATGAGCTGGTACTTTTTTTTCTTTCGTTTCTACTGTAACACTGAATGTGTAATGTAGTTTTGCAGATCCTGTGGCAAGAGATTGGCTGGCTTCCATACTCATTTAAAAATCACTATCGGTGCCTCTGCTGGAGGGGTTTTCAATTCACCATCTCTAATCTGCCCTTCTGAAAGATTTAGTGACCAGATGTCCAGGATCAGTGAGAAAGATCTTGTCTGCCAGAGTCAATATTTTTTTCCTATCATCCTGCTGGCCTAGGGACTTGAAAATCCCCACCAAGCGTAGCTAGCTGCAAATGTCTCTGGTAGAAGTATTGTTAACCAAATTCAAGGTTACTAGACTAGCCCAGCTCTAATATTTATAAAACTCTTTTTATGTTTTCATCTTTAATTATTATTATTTTTTTTTTAAATCAGCTTTCTTTTTACTACCTTTTCTATTCTTTTTTTCCAGTCTGGTCATGTACCTGTTATCTTTGACTTTATTGCTTCTTATCTGCAGGGATATTTCTACCATGATTTCACTTTGCTATCACTTTCTCTACTTGCTTGATGTAACCTTGCCAAGCAACTGGCCTTGTTACTTAGAGTGTGGTCCTCGGGCATCAGCATCAGTATCACCTGCAAGCCTGTTGGGAATGCAGGATCTCAGCCCTCACTTTGGACCTACTGATTCAGAATCTGTGTTTTCACAAGATCCCCAGATAATATGGATGCATGTTAAAGTTTGCAAAGCTTTGCTCCAATGTATGGCCTTACAAACTCAGTTTTTTCTAGCAACCTGTGACACGGAGGGCATAGTTGCCAAATATTTTTCACTCTGTTGATGTGCTGGGGTAACCATTGACACTTGCAGTTGGGAGTGGAATGCCGGAGGAGAAAGTTGCTCAGCTGGGTTGGAACCATGTTCCCAAGGCAAGTGGTCCTGCCATGGCTCTGGACAGGTGAATTTTCTGCTTTTCATTATCTGCAGCAATCTGATGCCCTTCTCTCTCATACTTGCATAGCAAGGAAGTGAAGCCACTGCAGTATGAAGATGTATTTCAAATGACAAAAAAGTGTCACTTTAGAGCAAGAGTCCATAGAATGGTGGGGAGACAGATGTCTCAATTTCAGCTGCATGTACTAAGTGACACATTTCACGAGGCAACCAGATGTCTGTATTTCATCCGTCTAACAGTTGTTCCCCATGAGACGGGTAAGTGGGTGAACAGGCACCACAGCTCTGGGACTGGTGAGTGTCTTGATGTGACAGTCTCGTTACAGGAGGCACAAGGTTCATAATTGTTTTTTCAAGTTAACAGTTTCAACAGTTATATATCCACATTCTTTCACAAACTACAGAAGTTCAACAGACATTTACCATGGCGATGCACCTCTCACTATAATATGAAGTGTAAGGCACATGAATCTTCTGGGGATCTTGGTAAAAATGTAGATTCTGATTCCATAGGTCTAGAATAGGGCCTGAGGGTCTGTGTTTCTAATAGACTCTCCGGTGATTCTGATGCTGAAACCATGGTAAGCTCTTGCCTCTTCTCCAAACAGGAATTTCAAACTGAGGAGCAACTAGCTTTTCAAACATAATGCCACTTGGTCTACTTTTCCATTTGAGAATGAGATCAGAAAGTTTATTGAGATTTAGGAGCGTCTTTGCAGTGGTGCATTTTCTTTTTTAAAATCAAACTACGTATCTCTTGCTACCCTATATTCATCAAGCACAGGAAAGACAAAATACATTAGCCTTCAGTCCCTTTTGCCTCCAATCCATCCAGCGGACTGTCACCAACATAATCTTCCTGAAACACTGCTGTCACCATGTCACTTCCCTGCTCAAGAATTTACAGGCATTTCCTACTTCCTATTGGACCAAGTCTAAATTTATCTGCCAGGCTTTCAAGGACTCTCATAACTTGGCTCACTCTATTTATTCAATCTTATTTTCTTCCCCTCCTCAGCCAGGACTCCCTGTCACTCAGACCCGCCTCTGTGTTGCTTTCCTTCCACTGCCGCACTGCGCTGTGCTGCAGCTCACCTGAATCTGCTGATTCCATAGCAGGATTCAAGGGCTAACGTTCTCATGACATTGTTTCTAACTTTTTTAGGTTGCAATAATCACATCTTTCTCTGAATTTCTATGGTCAAACAATTCAGCACTTAATTTACATTTCTTTATTTATCTATGATGGAGTCTTGCTCTGTTGTCTAGGCTGCCAGGTGGGAATGCAGTGGCACGATCTTGGCTCACTGCCGCCTCTGGCTCCCAGGTTCAAGCGATTCTCTTGCCTCAGCCTCCCGACTAGCTGGGATTACAGGCATGCACCACGATGCCTGGCTAATTTTTGTATTTTTAGTAGAGACGGAGTTTCACCATGTTGGCCAGGCTGGTCTGGAACTCCTGACCTCAGGTGATCTGCCCGCCTTGGCCTCCCAAAGTGTTGGGATTACAGGCGTGAGCTACTGTGCCCAGCCCTACTTAATTTAGATTTAAAATTGCTTTGTGTAGGAGATTGAGTAGCATCCCCCTCAAGATTCATGTCTACCCTGAACTTTAGAATGTGATTTTATTTGTAGATAGGGTCTTGGCAGATGTAACTAGTTTAGATGAGGTCATTTGGCATTAGGGTGAGCCCTAAATCCAATGACTGGTGTCCTGATGAGAAGAGGAAATAAGAGGACAAGACACAGAGAGACATGTGTCTTGGGAAGAAGCCCATGTGAAGACAGAGGCAGGAATTGGAGTGATGCTGCTACAAGCCCAGGAATGCCAGGAGCCACCCTGGAGGAGGCAAGGAAGGATCTTCTCCTAGAGCCTTTGAGAGGAGTGCAGACCTGTTAAGACCTTTATTTTGAACTTCTAGCCTACACAGCTGTGGAAGAAGAAATCTCTGTTATTTTAAGCTACCAAGTTTGTGGTAATTTACTAAGGAAATCCTAAAACACACTTTGTATTAATTTTTATTTAATGTATGTATGGTAGCTTTAGCTCTTTAACTACATCCGAAGTCTCTACAGAATAAGGACCCCTGTGCTCTTCTAATATTCCCTGGAATGTTTTATGTAGGGCTAAAACAGTAATGTAAAAATATCTATATTTTTTTGCATTTTACTTTTGTTGTTGCGATACGTCATGCACAGTATAAAGTGCAAACATCTTAAGTGTATAGCTTATGACTTAAAAAAACCCACCATAATGGAATCACTACCCAGATCAATGTGGAAGACACCCACAGCACCTCAGAATCCTCCCTTGTACCTTTTCCTAATTAGAATCACTAGTTGAACTTCGATTGCCATATATTAGTTTTACTTGTTTGTGAACTTTATATGAATAGATTCATCCAGAGGCTCCTGTCAACCATGTGCTGTGAGGTTCATTCATGTTTTTACATCTAGCAGTTTCCACTTCATTTAAAATTTTTTAAAAATGGTGTTGTAAATTGGCAATTTATAACTGTATGTATTTATGGAATACAGAGTGGCTGTGGTGTATGAATACAAAATGTAATAATCACATTAAGGCAATTTGAACATTTATTGCCTCACATACTTATTTATTTATTTTTTTTTTTGTGGTGAGAACATTTGAAATTTGCCCTCAGTGGTTTTGAAATGCACAATACTTTATTATTGACTATATTCACCATGCTGTGCAGTAAATCTCAAAAAAAACCCAACACTTAGTTTTCCTGTCTGAGACTTTGTATCCTTTGACCATCATTTTCCCATTGTCCCCACCTCCAGCCTCTATAAGTGAGAATATGTGGTGTCTTTCTGTGCTTAGCTTATTTCACCTAGAATAATGTTCTTTAATTCCATCCATGTTATTGCAAATGCCAGAATTATTTCCTCCTGCTCCTCTTTCTCCTCTTCCTCCTCCTCCTCCTCCTCTTCCTCCTCCTCCTTCTCCTCTTCCTCCTCCTCCTTCTCCTCTTCCTCCTCCTCCTTCTCTTCCTCCTCCTCCTTCTTCTCTTCCTCCTCCTTCTATTTATTATTAAGAGACCAGTGCTTGCTCTGTCACCCAGGCTAGTCTAACTCCTGGCCTCAAGTAATCCTCCAGCTTTAGCCTCCCCAGTCGCTGGTAGTATAGGCACAAGCCTATAAATTTTGAACCATACCCGGTTCAAAATTTCCTTCTTTTTAAAGTCTGACTAGTGTTCTATTGTGTATCTATACCACATTTTTCCTTGTCACTTCATCTGTTGATGGACACTTAGGCTCATTCCATAGCTTGACTATTGTGCATATTGCTGCAATGAACATGGGAGTGTACATCTCTTTGACAAGCTGATTTCCTTTCTTTTGGGTAAATACCCAGAAGTGGGATTGCTGGATCATATGATAGTTCTATTTTTAGTTTTTTGAGGAACCTCCATCCTGTCTTCCATAATGGTATACTAATTTACATTCCTACCAACAGTGTACAGGGGTTCCTGTTTTTCCACATCCTCACCAACTTGTTACCTTTTGTCTTTTTTTTTTTTTTTAATAGTAGCCATTCTGACAGGTGTGAGGGGATATCGCATTGTGGTTTTGATTTGCATTTTTTGGATGATTAGTGGTGTTGAGCATTCTTAAATATATCTGCTAGACATTTGTATGTCTTCTTTTAAGAAATGTCTATTCAGATCTCTTGTTCAGTTTTTAAACTGGATTATTGGTGTTTTTGGTATTGAGTCTTCCTTATATATTTTGGATGTTAACCCCTTAACAGATGTATGGCTTGCAAATATCTTCTCCCAATCTGTAGGTTGTCTTGTCAGAGTTAATTGTTTGCTTTGCAGAAGCTTTTTGGTTCAATGTAATCCTATTTGTCTATTTTTAGTTTTGTTGCCTGTGCTATTGCAGTCAAATCCCAAAAAATTGTTGCCCAGACCAATGTCAAAGTGTAGGTTTCCCCTATGTTTTCTTCTAGTAGTTTTAGTTTGAGGTCTTATGTTTAAATCTTTAATCCATTTTGCGTTTATTTTTGTATATGGTGTGAGATAAAGGTCCAATTTCATTCTTCTGCATGTAGATATATCCAGTTTTTCCAATACCATTTATTGAAGGGACTATCCCTTTCCCATTGTGTATGGCATTTTTGTTGAAAATCAATTGACAATATGTGCATGCGTTCATTTCTGGGCTCTCTATTCCCATCCATTGGTTGATGTGCCTATTTTTATGCCAGTATCATGCTGTTTTCATTACTGTAGCTTTAAAGTATAATTTGACATCAGGTAGTATGAGGCCTCCAGATTTCTTCTTTTTGTCCATGATTGCCTTGGCTATTTGTAGTATTTTTTAGTTCCATGTGAATTTTAGGATTTTAAAAATATTTTTGTGAAAAATGACATTGCAATTTTGATAAAGATTGTATTGAATCTGTAGATCACTTTGGGTAGGATGAACATTGTAACAATATTAATTCTTTCAATTCATGAACACAGCTATCTTTCCATTGACCTGTGTCTTCAGTTTTTTCATAAATGTTTTATAGTTTTCAGTGTGCGAGTCTTTTACCTCCTTGATTAAATTTATTCCTAAGTATTTTATTTTTTGGTGGCTATTGTAAATGGGATTGTTTTCTAGATTTCTTTTAATACATTTTTATTAAATGACTATACCACTGTTTATTCATTCTGTTGTTGAAGCTCATTTGGGTCCTTTCTGGGTTTTGGCTATTGATAATGTTGCTCTGAACATTCCTATATGGTATTTTGGTGCACATTTAAACACCAAGGTATATACTGTTGGTCTATAACTAGGAGTGGATTGCTGAGTCATGGTTCAACATGGTTCATCCATGTTCTTGTGTGGTTCAGTAGTTTGTTCTTTTAAAAAAAATTCTTCATTTTTGTAGGTGCATAGTAGGTGTATATATTTATGGATTATATAAGATACTTTGGTACAGGCATGTAGTGCATAATAATATGGGTAAATAGGGTATCTGTCACCTCAAGCATTTATCCTTTGTGTTACAAACAACCCAATTATGCTCTTTTAGTTATTTTAAAATGTACAATTAAATTAGTTTTGACTATAATCAACCTGTTGTGTTAGCAAGTACTAAGTCTTATTAATTCTTTCTAACTAATTTTTTTGTACCCATTAACCATCCCCCCATTCCCCACTATCCTTCCTAGTCTCTGGTAACTATCCTTATACTCTCTATCTTCATGAGTTCAATTATTTTAATTTTAGCTCCTACAAATAAGTGAGAACATGCAAAGCTTGTCTTTCTATGCCTGACTTACTTCACTTAACATAATGTCCTCCAGTTCCATCCATGTTATTGCAAATGACATGATCTCATTCTTTTTAATGGCTGAATAGAACTCCATTGTGTGCATGTAGGTTTCTTTATCCACTCATTTTATTTATCCGCATTTTCTTTATCCACTCATCTGTTGAGGGACACTTGGGTTGCTTGGCTATTGTGAATAGTGTTGCAATAAACATGGAAGTGCAGATATCTCTCTGATACACAGATTTCCTTTCTTTGGGGTATGTGCCTAGGAGTGGGATTGCTGGATCATATGGTAACTGTATTTTTAGGTTTTTGAGGAACCTCCAAACTGTTCTCCATAGTGATTGTACTAATTTATGTTCCCACCAACAGTGTACAGGGGTTTCCTTTTCTCCACACCCTCACCAACATTTATTATTGCCTGACTTTTAGATAAAAGCTATTTAAACTGGGATGAAGTGTATATTATTATGGCTTTGATTTGCATTTCTCTGATCATCAATGATGTTGAGCACATTTTCATATCCCTGTTTGTCATTTGTATGTCTTCTTTTGAGAAACATCTATTCAAGTCTTTTGTTCATTTATTAATCAGATTATTAGACTTTTTTCCTATGAATTGTTTGAGCTCATTATATATTCTGGTTATGAATCTGTTGTCAGATGGGTAGTTTGCAAATATTTTCCCCATTCTGTGAGTTGTCTCTTCACTTTATTGATTGTTTCCTTTGCTGTGCAGAAGCTTTTTAACTTGATGTGATCCCATTTATCCATTTTTGCTTTGGCTGCCTGTGCATATGAGGTATTACTCAAGGAATCGCTGCACATTCCAATGTCCTGGAAAGTTTCTCCAATATTTTCTTATGGTAGTTTCATAGGTTGAGATCTTCGATTTAATTCTTTAATCCATTTTAATTTGATTTTTTGTATATGGTGAGAGATAAAGTTCTAGTTTTATTATTTTGCATATAGATATCCAGTTTTCCCAGCACCATTTATTGAATAAACTGCCTTTTCCCCAGTGTATGTTCTTGACACCTTGGTCAAAAATGAGTTCACTGTAAATGTATGAATTTATCTCTAGGCTATTTTTTTTCATGGATCAATATGTCTGTTTTCATGCCAGTACCATGCCATTTTGATTATTATAGCTCTGTAGTAAGTTTGTTACTTTTTATTGCTGGATAGTATTTCATTGTTATGAATCTACTATAGTTTCTTTGTTCATCTGTTGATGGATATTTGTATCATTTCCAGTTTGGGATTATTGCAAATAAAGCTGTGTGAAAATTCATCTTTTCATGAACATATGCTTTCATTTCTCTTGGATGTGGACTATATAGGAATGGAATTTCTGGATCACACAGTAAGCATAAATTTAACTTTATAAGAAACTGTTCAAGTTTTCCAATGGTTGTACCATTTTATACTCCAGCCAGCAGAGTATGAGGGTTTTAGTAGCTGCACATCATTGTCAACACTTACTATTGTCAGTTTTTATAGTTTTAAGCATTTGAGTAAGTGTGAAATGATATTTCTTTGTGGTTTTATTTGCATTTCCCTAAATGACTATATTAAATACCTTTTCATTTGCTAATATATGTTCTTTTATGAAATGTCTGTTCAACTCTTTTGCCCAAGTTTTTTATTGATATTTTTGTCCTTTTATTGTTGATTTATAGGAGTTCTTTTACATATTCAGGATTCACTCTTGGTCAGATATTTGACCTTTTCAGTTTTTCAGAAAACAAAAGATTTTAATTTTGATAAAGACAAATTTACCATTTTTTATGACTTCTGTTTTTTGCTTTCTGTCTTAGAAATCTATATCTATCCCAAGGTTGTAAAGATTTTTCTCCTGTGTTTTCTTCTAGGAGATTTATAGTATTATGTTTATATTTATGATTAGTTTTGAATTTATGTGTATGGAAGAAGGTAAGAATTGATGTTCATTTTTCTATCTATCTATCTATCTATCTATCTATCTATCTATCTATCTATCTATCATCTATCTATGTGTCTATCTATCTATCTATCCATCCATCCAGTTGTTTCAGCAACATTGGTTAAAAAGACTATTCTTTTTAAAATAAGTTACCTCGGCACCTTTGTTAAAAATCAACTAAGTACAGATTGTGGGCCTATTTCTGGAGTCTCTCTTTTGTTCCACTGATCTATTTGTCTATCACCATGCAAGTACCATGTTCTCTTTATTATTATAGCTTTATAATAAGTCTTGAAATCAGGTAGTGTAAGTTCTTCTTTTCAAGATCATTTTGGCTATCCTATCTCATGCATTTCCATATAAATTTTAGAATAAGATTATTAATTTCTATAAAAATGCCTGCTGGAATTTTGATTGGGATTGCACTGAAGGTATAGATTAATTTGCATAGAAATGACATCTTTACAATGTGTCTTCTAGCCCCCAGAATATGATATATCTCTATACTTGCTTAGATTTAAGAAAATCTTCAGTGTTCTGCAGTTTTCAATGTACAATTATTGTACCTTTCTAAAAATTCAACTTATGTCTTAAGTATTTTTATGTTTTTTTGGTGCTACTATATTTCCTAAATTTTATTTTTTAAAATTATTTGCTGCTCTTAAAGAAAAAAACACAACTGATTTTTGGTATATTGATATTGTGTCTTGCAACCTTGCTAAACTCACTTGTTAGAGGTAAATAGATTCCTTAGGACTTTCAATACATGCAATCAAGTTGTCTGACAATACACACAGCTTTCTTTCTTTGCAATCTTTATGTTTTTTGTTTCATTTTCTTGTTTTATTTCACAATCTAGGATCTCTTAATCTAGGATAGAAGTGGTGAGAGCAGACATCTTTGATATATTTTCTGTTTTAAAGGGAAAACATTCATTTGTCACTATTAAATATGACTGGGTATTGATTTCTGTCAAATGGTTTTTTTATATCTAGTGAGACGATCATATAATGTTTAAATTATAGTAATGTAGTAAATTGAATTCATTGATGAATTTAACCTTGCATTATTAGAATTAATTTCATTGGTTTTGCCGTGTTCAATTTTAAATATATTGCTGGATTTGGTTTGCAATAATATTGTTGAGGAATTTTGTATTTATAATCTTGAGGTATATAAGTTTTCTTGTAATGCCTTTGTTACTTTTGACACTAGAATTATGCTGAGCTCATAAAATAAATTGAGAATATTTATTCCTTTTTGATTTTCTGAAAGAGTTAGTTTAACTCAGTATTATGAAATGTTTGACAGAGTTCACCAGTGAGCCATACGGACCTTGAGTTTCTCTGTGAGAAGATTTTAAATGACAGTTTCAATTTATGTAGTAAATGTTAGGCTATTCATATTTTGTATTTCTTCTTGTTTGATTTTAGGAATTTGTGTTTCTCAAAGAATTTGTATATTTCATTTAATTTGTCCAATTTACTAACATACTATTACTTATAATATCCTTTTAGTGTCTGTAGGATGGTGTAGCAAAATCTCTCAATTTATTCCTGATATTGGTAATTTGCAGTTTTTCTCTCTCTTTTATGAGTCTTGCTAGAGGTTAAGCATTTTCGTTAAATCTACAATGGATAAAGTGGTACAAAGTTTTAGGAGTGATCTGGAAACCCTGAAAAAAGAACCAAATTAAAATGCTAGGACTAACAAATATAATCACTGAAAAAAAAATCACTGCATGGGATTAACAGCAGGTTGAACACAACAGAAGACAGGCTGAATCTGGAGACAGGTTAATAGAAATTATTCCAACTAAAGCACATAGAGAAAAAAATTGAAAAAAACCCCCACAGAACTTTAATAACCTTGGGGAAATTATCAAACAATCTATCATATGTGTAATTGGAATATTAAAAAGAGAGGAAAGAGAGAATTGTTCACAAAAATATTTCTAAAGTATGGACCACCCTATTTTCCAAATTTAGTAAGAAACTCAGCCCACCTGTCAAGAAAGGTCAGCAAACCCAAAACAGGATTAAAAAAAAAAATCCTAACCTAGACACATAATAGTCAAACTGCAGAAAAATGAAAAATACAGGAAAAATCTGAAAAGCAGACAGAGAGAAAAATACGTTTTATGTACTAGAGAACATTGATGTGGGTTAATTCTGCCTTTACGTAGCTTAAATCCCAACAGGGGACAGAAACAATAAACAGAAAACATAATATGTAAGTAAATTATCCAGTGCATTGAAAGGGGAGAGTGCTATGGGAAAAGGGGGAAGAGGAGCAGGGTATGATGAATCAGAAATGCTAGAGGCCAGTGTGGTACAGTGTTGTACAATGTGGTCAAGGTAGGCCTCACTGGGAAGGCATTTGAGCACAGCCTTGCTGTAAGTGGGGAAGTTGGGGAAAAGTATTTGTGTAGAGGATATAGGTGATGCAGATGCCCTGAGATAGGAAGAGTGAGGTGTGGCGTCTGGAGTGAGGGAGAGCTCTGTGGTCTGAATGTATGCATCCCTTTGAAATTCATATGTGGAAATTCGGTCTTCATAGGAATAATATTAAGAGGTGGGGCATGTGGGGGGTGGTGGGGCATTTGGGAGGCAATTAGGGCAGGAAGGCTCTGCACTCATGAGTGGAATTAGGGCCCTTATAAAAGAGGCCAGAGGGAGCTTTTTGCCTTCTATTGTGTCCTACATAGAAGTCATCATCTATGAGGAATAGGCCTTCACCATACACGAAATCTGCTGGTGCCTTGATCTTGGATTTCCCAGCCATCAGAACTGTGAGACATAAATTTCTATTTTTGATAAATTACCCAGTCTAAGGTATTTTTTTTTCTATTATTATACTTTAAGTTCTAGGGTACATGTGCATAACGTGCAGGTTTTTTACATATGTATACTTGTGCCATGTTGGTGTGCTGCACCCATCAACTCGTCAGCACCCATCAACTCGTCATTTACATCAGGTATAACTCCCAATGCAACCCCTCCCCCCTCCCCCCTCCCCATGATAGGCCCCGGTGTGTGATGTTCCCCTTCCCAAGTCCAAGTGATCTCATTGTTCAGTTCCCACCTATGAGTGAGAACATGCGGTGTTTGGTTTTCTGTTCTTGCGATAGTTTGCTGAGAATGATGGTTTCCAGCTGCATCCATGTCCCTACAAAGGACTCATCCTTTTTTATGGCTGCATAGTATTCCATGGTGTATATGTGCCACATTTTCTTAATCCAATCTGTCACTGATGGACATTTGGGTTGATTCCAAGTCTTTGCTATTGTGAATAGTGCCACAATGAACATACGTGTGCATGTGTCTTTATAGCAGCATGATTTATAATCCTTTGGGTATATACCCAGTAATGGGATGGCTGGGTCAAATGGTACTTCTAGTTTTAGATCCTTGAGGAATCGCCATACTGTTTTCCATAATGGTTGAACTAGTTTACAATCCCACCAACAGTGTAAAAGTGTTCCTATTTCTCCACATCCTCTCTAGCACCTGTTGTTTCCTGACTTTTTAATGATTGCCATTCTAACTGGTGTGAGATGGTATCTCATTGTGGTTTTGATTTGCATTTCTCTGATGGCCAGTGATGACGAGCATTTTTTCATGTGTCTGTTGGCTGTATGCATGTCTTCTTTTGAGAAATGTCTGTTCATATCCCTTGTCCACTTTTTGATGGGGTTGTTTCTTTTTTTCTTGTAAATTTGTTTGAGTTCTTTGTAGGTTCTGGATATTAGCCCTTTGTCAGATGAGTAGATTGCAAAAATGTTCTCCCATTCTGTAGGTTGCCTGTTCACTCTGATGGTAATTTCTTTTGCTGTGCAGAAGCTCTTTAGTTTAATTAGATCCCATTTGTCAATTTTGGCTTTTGTTGCCATTGCTTTTGGTGTTTTAGACGTGAAGTCCTTGCCCATGCCTATGACCTGAATGATATTACCTAGGTTTTCTTCTAGGGTTTTTATGGTATTAGGTCTAACATTTAAGTCTCTATTCCATCTTGAATTAATTTTCGTATAAGGAGTAAGGAAAGGATCCAGTTTCAGCTTTCTACTTATGGCTAGCCAATTTTCCCAGCACCATTTATTAAATAGGGAATCTTTCCCCCATTTCTTGTTTTTGTCAGTTTTGTCAAGGATCAGATGGTTGTAGATGTGTGGAATTATTTCTGAGGGCTCTGTTCTGTTCCATTGGTCTATATCTCTGTTTTGGTACCAGTACCATGCTGTTTTGGTTACTGTAGCCTTGTAGTGTAGTTTGAAGTCAGGTAGCATGATGCCTCCAGCTTTTTTCTTTTGACTTAGGATTGTCTTGGCAATGCGGGCTCTTTTTTGGTTCCATATGAACTTTAAAGCAATTTTTCCAATTCTGTGAAGAAACTCATTGGTAGCTTGATGGGGATGGCAGTGAATCTATAAATAACCTTGGGCAGTATGGCCATTTTCACAATATTGATTCTTCCTATCCATGAGCATGGTATGTTTTTCCATTTGTTTGTGTCCTCTTTTATTTCACCAAGCAGTGGTTTATAGCTTTCCTTGAAGAGGTCCTTTACATCCCTTGTAAGTTGGATTCCTAGGTATTTTATTCTCTTTGAAGCAATTGTGAATGGAAGTTCATTCATGATTTGGCTCTCTGTTTGTCTGTTACTGGTGTGTAAGAATGCTTGTGATTTTTGCACATTAATTTTGTATCCTGAGACTTTTCTGAAGTTGCTTATCAGGTTAAGGAGATTTTGGGCTGAGACAATGGGGTTTTCTAAATATACAATCATGTCATCTGCAAACAGGGACAATTTGACTTCTTCTTTTCCTAACTGAATACCCTTTATTTCTTTCTCTTGCCTGATTGCCCTAGGCAGAACGTCCACCACTATGTTGAATAGGAGTGGTGAGAGAGGGCATCCCTGTCTTGTGCCAGTTTTCAAAGGGAATTCTTCCAGTTTTTGCCCATTCAGTATGATATTGGCTGTGGGTTTGTCATAAATAGCTCTTACTATTTTGAAATACGTTCCATCAATACCGAATTTATTGAGAGTTTTTAGCTGAAGGGCTGTTGAATTTTGTCGAAGGCCTTTTCTGCATCTATTGAGATAATCATGTAGTTTTTGTCTTTGGTTCTGCTTATATGCTGGATTATGTTTATTGATTTGCGTATGTTGAACCAGCCTTGCATCCCAGGGATGAAGCCCACTTGATCACGGTGGACAAGCTTTTTGATGTGCTTCTGGATTCGGTTTGCCAATATTTTATTGAGGATTTTCACATTGATGTTCATCAGGGATATTGGTCTAAAATTCTCTTTTTTTGTTGTGTCTCTGCCAGGCTTTGGTATCAGGATGATGTTGGCCTCATAAAATGAGTTAGGGAGGATTCCCTCTTTTTCTATTGATTAGAATAGTTTCAGAAGGAATGGTACCAGCTCCTGCTTGTACTTCTGGTAGAATTCGGCTGTGAATCCATCTGGTCCTGGACTTTTTTTGGTTGGTAGGCTATTAATTATTGCTTCAATTTCAGAGCCTGCTATTGGTGTATTCAGGGATTCAACTTCTTCCTGGTTAATCTTGGGAGAGTGTAAAGTGTCCAGGAATTTATCCATTTCTCTAGGTTTTCTAGTTTATTTGCATAGAGGTGTTTATAGTATTCTCTGATGGTAGTTTGTATTTCTCTGGGGTCGGTGCTGACATCCCCTTTATAATTTTTTATTGCATCTATTAGATTCTTCTCTCTTTTCTTCTTTATTAGTCTTGCTAGCGGCCTGTCAATTTTGTTGATCTTTTCAAAAAACCAACTCCTGGATTCATTGATATTTTTGGAGGATTTTTTTGTGTCTCTATCTCCTTCAGTTCTGCTCTGATCTTAGTTATTTCTTGCCTTCTGCTAGCTTTTGAATGTGTTTGCTCTTGCTTCTCTAGTTCTTTTAATTGTGATGTTAGAGTGTCAATTTTAGATCTTTCCAGCTTTCTCTTGTGGGCATTTAGTGCTATAAATTTCCCTCTACACACTGCTTTAAATGTGTCCCAGAGATTCTGGTATGTTGTATCTATGTTCTTATTGGTTTCAAAGAACATCTTTATTTCTGCCTTCATTTCGTTATGTACCCAGTAGTCATTCAGGAGCAGGTTGTTCAGTTTCCATGTAGTTGAGCGGTTTTGATTGAGTGTCTTAGTCCTGAGTTCTAGTTTGATTGCACTGTGGTCTGAGAGACAGTTTGTTATAATTTCTGTTCTTTTCCATTTGCTGAGGAGTGCATTACTTCCAACTATGTGGTCAATTTTGTAATAAGTGTGATGTGGTGCTGAAAAGAATGTATATTCTGTTGATTTGGGCTGGAGAGTTCTGTAGATGTCTGTTAGGTCCGCTTGGTGCAGAGATAAGTTCAATTCCTGGATATCCTTGTTAACTTTCTGTCTCGTTGATCTGTCTAATGTTAACAGTGGGGTGTTGAAGTCTCCCATTATTATTGTATGGGAATCTATATCTCTTAGTAAGTCTCTGAGGACTTGCTTTATGAATCTGGGTGCCCCTGTATTGGGTGCATATATATTTAGGATAGTTAGCTCTTCCTGTTGAAATGATCCCTTTACCAGTATGTAATGGCCTTCTTTGTCTCTTTTGATCTTTGATGGTTAAAATTCTGTTTTATCAGAGACTAGGATTGCAACCCCTGCTTTTTTTTTTGTTCTCCATTTGCTTGGTAGATTGTCCTCCATCCCTTTATTTTGAGCCTATGTATGTCTCTGCGTGTGAGATGGGTCTCCTGAATACAACAAACTGATGGGTCTTGACTCTTTATCCAATTTGCCAGTCTGTGTCTTTTAATTGGAGCATTTAGTCCATTTACATTTAAGGTTAATATTGTTATGTGTGAACTTGATCCTGTCATTATGATATTAACTGGTTATTTTGCTCGTTAGTTGATGCAGTTTCTTCCTAGCATCGATGGTCTTTACATTTTGGCATGTTTTTGCAATGGCTGGTACCAGTTGTTCCTTTCCATGTTTAGTGCTTCCTTCAGGGTCTCTTGTAAGGCAGGCCTGGTGGTGACAAAATCTCTAAGCATTTGCTTATCTGTAAAGGATTTTATTTCTCCTTCACTTATGAAAGTTAGTTTGGTTGGATATGAAATTCTACGTTGAAAATTCTTTTCTTTAAGATTGTTGAATATTGGCCCCCAATCTCTTCTGGCTTGTAGAGTTTCTGCCGAGAAATCTGCTGTTAGTCTGATGGGCTTCCCTTTGTGTGTAACCCGACCTTTCTCTCCGGCTGCCCTTAACAGTTTTTCCTTCATTTCAACTTTGGTGAATCTGACAATTCTGTGTCTTGGAGTTGCTCTTCTCGAGGAGTATCTTTGTGGTGTTCTCTGTATTTCCTGAATTTGAATGTTGGCCTGCCTTACTAGGTTGGGTAAGTTCTCCTGGATGATATCCTGCAGAGTGTTTTCCAACTTGGTTCCATTTTCCCCCTCACTTTCAGGCAGCCCAATCAGATGTAGATTTGGTCTTTTTACATAATCCCATACTTCTTGAAGGCTTTGTTCATTTCTTTTTCCTCTATTTTCTTTAGACTTCTCTTCTTGCTTCATTTCATTCATTTGATCCTCAATCGCTGATACTCTTTCTTCCAGTTGATCGAGTCAGTTACTGAAGCTTGTGCATTTGTCCCGTATTTCTCGTGTCATGGTTTTTATCTCTGTCAGTTCCTTTATGGCCTTCTCTGCATTGATTATTGTAGTTATCCATTCTTCCATTCTTTTTTCAAGATTTTTAGTTTCTTTGTGCTGGGTACGTAATTCCTCCTTTAGCTCTGAGAAGTTTGATGGACTGAAGCCTTCTTCTCTCAACTTGTCAAATTCATTCTCCGTCCCGCTTCGATCCATTGCTGGCGATGAGCTGCGTTCCTTTGGAGGGGGAGATGTGCTCTTATTTTTTGAATTTCCAGCTTTTCTGCCCTGCTTTTTCCCCATCTTTGTGGTTTTATCTGCTTTTGGTCTTTGATGATGGTGACGTACTGATGATGGGGTTTTGGTGTGGGTGTCCTTCCTGTTTGTTAGTTTTCCTTCTAACACTCAGGACCCTCAGCTGTTGATCTGTTGGAGATTGCTTGAGGTCCACTCCATACCCTGTTTGCCTGGGTATCAGCAGCAGAGGCTGCAGAAGATAGAATATTACTGAACAGCGAGTGTACCTGTCTGATTCTTGCTTTGGAAGCTTCGTCTCAGGGGTGTACCCCGCCATGTGAGGTGTGGGGTGTCGGTCTGCCCTTAGTGGGGGATGTCTCCCAGTTAGGCTACTCAGTGGTCAGGGACCCACTTGAGCAGGCAGTCTGTCCGTTCTCAGATCTCAACCTCCGTGTTGGGAGATCCACTGTTCTCTTCAAAGCTGTTAGACAGAGTCGTTTGCATCTGCAGAGGTTTCTGCTGCTCTGTTTTTTTTTTGTTTAGCTGTGCCCTGTCCCCAGAGGTGGAGTCTACAGAGACAGGCAGGCCTCCTCGAGCTGCTGTGGGCTCCACCCAGTTCGAGCTTCCCAGAGGCTTTGTTTACCTACTTAAGCCTCAGCAATGGCAGGTGCCCCTCCCCCAGCCTTGCTGCTGCCTTGCTGTTAGATGGCAGACTGCTGTGCTAGCAATAAGGGAGGCTCTGTGGGCGTGGGACCCTCCCGGTGAGGTGTGGGATATAATCTCCTGGTGTACCGTTTGCTAAGACCCTTGGTAAAGGGCACTATTGGGGTGGGGATTACCCGATTTTCCAGGTGTTGTGTGTCTCAGTTCCCCCGGCTATGCAAAGGGATTCCCTTCCCCCTTGCACTTCCCAGGTGAGGCAATGCCTTGCCCTGCTTCAGCTCTCTCTGTTCGGGCTGCAGCAGCTGACCAGCACCGATTGTCTGGCACTCCCTAGTGAGATGAACTCGGTACCTCAGTTGAAAATGCAGAAATCACCTGTCTTCTGTGTCACTCGCGCTGGGAGCTGGAGACTGGAGCTGTTCCTATTTGGCCATCTTGCTCTGCCCTGGTATTTTCTTATAGCAGCCTAAACAGACTAAGAAAGAGAGAGTAGTAAGAAATTAGGTCATTGTTATTCCACCTCTCTCTACTTATCTCCAGACACTGCACTTATGCTGCCCTTTGGGGTTTTTTCCTCAGTCCATTGAATGAATATTTCTCTCTTCTACTACACTGGAAATCGTGGGACAAGGACTGTATATTTTACTTCTTTTGCACCATTAGTGCTTAAATAAATACACACATAAGTGAATGAATAAATAATAATGAGTGAATGAATAAATAAACAAATTTACAAATGTCCTGCTTTAATTCTCCCATTCACATTTATCATGTAGACAAAACAGTAGCTACCTGTTCTGTCTGTCCACTTACTTGGCTGACCTAGACTGTAAGCTGTGACCTCAGAGACTACCGCAGTCTTATTCACTGACACTTTCCCAGAGTTTGTCATGGTCGCTACCATACGGAAGTGCCCAATAAATGTGTGTGGGATGAATGACTAAGGCCACAATTTCGCAGCCAAAGAATCATGTATATATGTATTTATATAATGTGTGTATATGTAATTTTAAAAAGTCAAATTCAAAAGTTAACTTGACCTCACCTTTTATGAATTGAGATTACATTAGCAGGAATATGTCCCCATTCTGTTCAGGCCTCCAGACACTTTACTACTCCCATGACTATACCATCACTACCTTATCAACCGCCACCCCAGTGTGAAAACTTGTGGATTAGCATCTATGAAGACCTATCCCCACCTTGTATATCTAGCAACCAGGGGATTAAAACATAAATGATATAAATAGTGTAATCACTATTTCATCATAGTGCAACACTCCTTATAAGGACAGAGGTGCATTTATTGCCATATGAGATAGACCTTTGCCCTGAGAAATAGTATTAGTGCCCAGAGTCAATTGATTTTCTTACTTTCTACATTGCTTGTTGTAATTTCCAAGATGGCATATTTACGAACACTGAATGTTACATTGGGAATTGTATTTTTTCATCTGTATTACATTGCTTGGGAACATTGACATAAATTTCAAATTTTTGCATCCAAAACATGTTACAAATAAGATGGATGCTATTCACATTCAACCTAATATATATTGCACTGTCAATGAATTAGGCAATAGCACACTGGAAAGTTTTTTGGGGATAATTCACCCATAAGATCAATAGTAGAAAAGGAGGCAACTCCTAGTCCAATTTAGCAGCATAGCAATGATTTTTACAGAAACCTTGACAGGGTTTCCAGAGTAAATAATTACCATTTCCATTACTGCTGAAGATAGCCTGTTTGGTACAAAATATGTGGGTACTTAGACATCATGAATTACTTATTGTTGGAGACCTTCTTAGGGGGAGAGGATAATTTCTTATGCCAAAAGATGGAGAAGGCAGAAAGAGGTGTTCAGTTCTGAAGATGTTGCTAATAATATAGGTGGTCCCTGACTTATGATGGTTGGACTCATGATTTTTCAACTTTCAGCATGAGTGAAAACAATATGCATTCAGTAGAAACTGTACTTCAAATTTTGAATTTTGATCTTTTCCTGAACTAGAGACGCGCAATACAATACCCTTTCCTGATGCTGGGCTGTAGCAGCTCCACTTAGCCACTGATCAGGAGAGTAAACAACCGATACTATGCAGTGTCCTGTTGAGAGATCATTTTGCCCAACTGCAGGCTGATGTGTTCTCAGCACATTTAAGGTAGGTGAGGCTAGGTAAGCTATGATGTTCAGTAGGTTAGGTGTATTAATTGTGTTCCCACTTATGATATTTCCAGTATAGGATGGGTTTGTGTGGACATAACTTACCGTCACGAGCTGAAGAGCATCTGTACACAGAAAACAAAGGGTTTCTGCTATAGACTGAGGGGAAGTAATGACCACAAAATAATTACATTTTTGTAACAAAGAAGAGTTAATGAAATGAGACCTTGTAAAACCAGTTAGAACATTGTCAGAGAAGTGAGTCTTGAAAGCCAAGGCAAAGGATAATGAGATAATGAAAATATAACTGGCTGTGCCAAATGTACAGAAGTCTTGTGGGTCTCAAAAATGCATTAGAGGCTGAATTCATCTGGAAGACAAGGAAAAAGCTCAGAAGATCTCACTATTTCCACACCGGTAGGCACAAATGCTCCATTTGCTCCAGTTTTTCAGGAGCTATGAAATTCCTATATTCTCCCACTTCTATTTTAGTGATTTTTGACAACATTGAAAAAGTTTCCAGTCGATATAATTGATCTCATTTCAGCAGTTACTGTTGCTTGACATACATTTCTGTACTTCTAAAAGACATTCTTATTTCCTTTCCTTCCTACCAGTCTCTTTCACTAGTTTCTCCTTTATCTGCACACTTATAATGTGTGGATGCTCCCCAAGCTTTGTCTTCTTCCTTTTTTTTCTTGATCATACTCTTCCCTTGGGCTGCCTCATTCAGTCCCATGACTTCGAATGACAGTGTATCTCGGTGATTTTTAAAACCACAGTTATGGTTCTGATTTCTTTTGTTAATAAAGCCAAATTTCCAGCTGCCTGCTAGATAGGCTGCATAGATGTCTGCCTACTTCTTACAACTTTGGTTTGTTGTATTCCTCCTCAAGCTGATTCTTCCTTTTGCATTTTCTTTTCTGCTTTTGGGCACTACCATTCTCCTAAGGCTTTTACCTTCACTAGTATCTCAAAATAATTTCCTTAAATTTCTTCTCTCTCATACCCCATTTAGTTGATCCTACTTACCATGTCTGGCTAGGCCACTTCATCCCCCTAATTCCCACTGCTGCTTTCCTAATTCATATCTCATCATAGCCTGGTGAAACTTTTAAAAGACTTCCTTGCTGCCCTCTGTTCATTCACTGATTCATTAATTCAGTAAATCTTCACTGAATGCCAGTTATGTACCAGGTATTATTTTAGGCACTTGAGATATTGCTGTGAGCAGAACAGACAAAAAATCTCTCTCATTAAAAAGAGCTTATGCTGTAGTGAATGGGGGAAACAACAAAAAAGACAAGCAAATTCATAATATGTTAGAAAATGATGAGCAATATGGAGACAGTAAAACAAGGTAAGGTGGAGAAAGGAGTGTCTGGGGACAAAGGTTGTTGTATTGCTTATGTTCAGTGAAAACTATTGATGAGGTAGGTTTTGATCAGAGACTGGAAAGGAAGGGAGAGAATAAATTGTGTATGTACTTGGGGCAATAGCAGAGGTAGGGGCAGGCTTGGCATGCTCATTATTCAGCTCTAATTTCCAAAGCAAGCTGGCCAAGATGGCTAGAATGAAGTAAAGGAGGCATAAGAGAAGAGAGGGCTTACCTATTTATTCCAAGCAAGACAGCACACTATTTCATTTATCAAATAATCATGTAATTCCACACCCTGCTATATGTATTATATAAACTCATTTAAACCTTATAGCAAACCTAGGAAGTAGCTAGTTATTATCCCCATTTTACAGATGAGAAAACTGAAGCATCTGTAAAGGAGTGAGGGAGCTGGGATTTGACCCAAAGCTGTCAGGACTATGCTCTTAGCAACTACACTATGCTATTGCAGGGAATTAAGCATAGAAATAGGGTGATTGAACTTAACAGATCACTCTGGATTCTCTGTGGACAATAGATTGTAAGGCACAAAGGTAGGGGGAAGTTAGAACACTATTCCAATAATTAAGATGAATAATGATGGTGGCCTGAACTAGGGTGATAGCGGTAGACATTGGAGAAAGGTTAATCTGGGATATATTTTGAAAAATAGAGCTGATTTTCTCTTTCTCTTATACTCTACACATAGAATCTGCCATTCTTGGAGATAAGAGAAAAATCCAAAATGATTCGAAGGTTTGTGGTTTGAGCAACTGGAAAGGTAGAATTGACATTTATCGAGATGGGAAAGTGGCGTTGTAGAAGGGAAGCATATTTGGGCCAGGGTGTGGGCTACGAATTGTAAATTTGGCTTTAGACTTTTTTTTTTTTTTGAGACAGAGTCTCACTGTGTCACCTGGGCTGGAGTGCAGTGGTTCAGTCTCAGCTCCCTGCAACCTCCACCTCCTGGGTTCAAGCGATTCTCCTGCCTCAGCCTCCCAAGTAGCTGGGATTACAGGTGCCCACCACTACACCCAGCTAATTTTTTGTATTTTTAGTAGAGATGGGGTTTCACCATGTTTGCCAGGATGGTCTCGAACTCCTGACTTCATTATTCTCCCACCTCGACCTTCCAAAGTGCTGGGATTACAGGCATGAGCCACTGTGCCCAGCTAGACTTGTTAAATTTGAGATGTCTATAAAAGTCCAAATGCATATGTTGACTAGGCAATTGCTTATATAATGCTGGGATTGGGGAGAAGCCAGGGTTGCAGATATAAATCTAGGAGTGTCAGTTATGGCCCTGGACGATACCACCCAGGGAGTGAGTACAGATGAAGAAGCAGAAGAGGTTCAAGGATCAAGCCCTGAGGAAACTCCCAAATTTAGAGATCAGAGAGCTGAGGAGGAAGTGGTGAAAGAGATAAAGGAGGAGTAGGGAAGAACTAACAGAGTGTGGTGTCCTGGGAGCAAAGGAAGACAGTATCCTAAGGAGGGAATAATCAATTATGTCAACCCAGCTAATATATTGAATAAGATGAGTATTTTAGGGCTAGGCATGTGGAGGTCATTTGTGACCAAGAGCTATTTTGGTGGAGTGGTAGGCATGAACATTTTATTGGAGAAGGTTCAAGAGAGAACAAAAGTAGAGGAATCTGAGACAGCAAGTTTAGAGGACTATTTTGAGTTTTGCTGCAGCAGAGAAATAGTGTAGTAGTTAGAAGGAATGTTAGGTAGAATTTCTCAAAATCGCAGCCTGAGATAGAGATTTGAGTGAATGCGATTTATAAAGGATGCCTTGGGATGAAGGAGTAGAGGAAGCAGGAGAGGGGAGGGGATGTTACTAATCAGGGATGTGTTCTCAGCTGGAGTCTGCCTTAGCTTGATCATACAGGAGTTTGAATTATACTGTGAAGTTGTTCCTACCTTCAAGCAAAGGGCTGGACCTCGGCACTCTTATGCCAATCATTTATGGGTTGTGAGCTGTCCGCAGTTGGGAGCATGTAAATGATTGGCCCAGGCTGCTTCCATTTGGCCAAGGGAAATTCTCTGAAGACAGGAACATCTTGGGATGTCCACCAACCTGCTACAAAAAGGATATAGGAGAGAAACCAACACTATTCACTATGGCAGTGAATGGGGTTTATTTTAAGTTGGGCGATATTATGGTGTGTTTCTCATGAAAGGGAAAGGCCTAGTTGAGAAGGAAAATTAATACTTCATAAGAAAGAAAATAACCAATTTCACTTTTGCAATTTACCCTTTAAATAGCAACTGTAAATATGTATTGAGCAATGTAAGATACTCTGAAAAAATCATCATTATAATAAAACCTGAAATGTCAAAAATGCTAGACAGATGAAAACAAACTTTAAAAATACATTGCTAAACATGGACATTGCAGAGGCCAAGCAAGCATGCCGTTTACTAATTCTCCTTCCTTGAACAACTTAATTTACCTTTCTGTGCCTCAGGTTTTTCATCTGTAATATGGAATATTAGGAATAGTACTTATATGATAGGATGTTTGCAATATTTCTATGAGATAATGTATGAAAAATACCCAAAGCACTTGACTGTTTTCCTTCTTCTCTTTTTCCTCCCTTTTCTTGTCTCAGTAGCTTAACTTCCATCATGTACCTCTTGCACTCTATTCTTCACCGTTATTGAAAGACTTGTCATTCTCTGTACACACTGCACTATTTAAAGCTTACCTGTCTTTTTGGATGTGCTTGCTTTACTGAAATATACATGCCCTACCTTGTGCTTTTTTACCTGTATCCTCTTGCTCCTCATTCAAAATACTACTCAGATATCACTTTCTAATCCTTCCTTATTACTTCCAGAGTCACTTGCTTTTTGCACTGTATTTTCCTTCATTTCTTGTATTTAATATGCTTTCTGTAATACATTCTGCTTATTCAATAGTACTGTGCATTCTACTCATTCAATAGTATTGAGTATTCCAGGTTCTATTCTAGTTGCTGTATTCCATATAGATATATTATAATGTATTGTAATGACTTGCTTAAATGTCCTAACATGTCATTGGTAATGTCAGCTCCCAGACTTGCGGGAGCCATGTCTGTCCTTGTGTCCTCAATGCCTGCTCAGTGCATGGGTCTGTATGAGGCCCATTTGGAACCATTTGACACCAGACAGTTCGATGGGCACTTTCACGTGTGTTTCTAAGCTATACCTAAGCAGATGCTTACTACATATCTTAAGGTAGTACTAGTCTCATTGCAGATTTTTCTTTGGAATAGAGTATTAGGAATAATTAATCTAAATTTTTATTAATTTGCAATTCAGAAAAGAATATATTCAGATTTAAGCAAAATGTCTGGTAGAGTGAGGGGACTTGATTAAGCATGATTGGGAAGTGTAAATTGGAAAAAAATGTGTCCAGAATTTATTCCTTCCTGTGGGTTCTTGATCTTGCTGACTTCAAGGATGAAGCCACGGACCTTCGTGGTGAATGTTATGGCTCTTTAAAGGTGGTGTGTCTGGAGTTTGTTCCTTCAGATGTGTCTGAAATTTCTTCCTTCCAGTGGATTTGTGGTCTCACTGACTTCAGGAATGAAGCTGCAGACCTTCACGACTAGTGTTATAGCTCTTAAAGGTGGTGCGGACCAAAAGAGTGAGCAGCAGCAAGATTTATTGTGAAGGGCAAAAGAACAAAGCTTCCACAGCATGGAAGGCAACTGAGTGGGTTGCCACTGCTGGCTCAGGTGGACAGCGTTTATTCCCTTATTTGTCCCTTCCCACATCCTGCTCATTGGTCCATTTTACAGAGTGCTGATTGGTCTGCTTTACAGAGTCCTGATTAGTGCATTAACAAACCTTTAGCTAGACACAGAGTGCTGATTGGTGCATTTACAATCCTTTAGCGAGACACAGAGTACTGATTAGTGCATTTTTACAGAGTGCTGATTGGTGCATTTACAATCCTTTAGCTAGACAGAGAGCACTGATTTGGTGTGTTTTTACAGAGTGCTGATTGGTGCATTTACAATCTTTTAGCTAGACACAGAGCGCTGATTGGTGTGTTTTTACAGGGTGCTAATTGGTGCATTTACACTCCTTTGGCTAGACACAGAGTGCTGATTGGTGCATTTACAATCCTCTAGCTAGACAGAAAAGTTCTCCAAGTCCCCACTTGATCCAGGAAGTCCAGCTGGCTTCACCTCTCAAAAATACAATACAAGGAATAGCTAGCTACAGAGACTTATGTCAGTCTTTCTTATTACCAGTAATAGTGAATAAAATCAGGTTGTTTTTAAATGCCAGGTTTTTTATTCTCTCCTTTTCAATGATTTCGGCATAATTATTGAAGATGGCAGCTAAGAGAATTTGTTGATAGAGGGCCACTTGACTCATAAGTACCTGGGTCGTCCCTGTATTTGCTTCTTGTCTCTGAATTGTTTTACAAGGATATAAGGAAAGAGAAATTAAATAAGGTAGAACATTTTTCAACCTCTGGTGGTTTTGGCTCTAAACCTTAGGTAGAACTTGTGGTAGAGCAGCTTGATAAGGCAAGGCTAGATCCTATGGGGAATGCCTTCTGCCTTCACGGAGTTGGCCTCAGAGGCCTGAAACCAATATAAGCCTAGACTGCATAGAAGAAGAGAGAGAGGAGAGAGAGGAGAGAAAGAGGAGAGAGAGGAGAGAGAGAGGAGAGAGGTTTACCGAGAAGAAAAGGAGTAGCAGTCAGTATTTATTAAGAACTTACCAGGAGGTAAGCCCTGTTCTCGGTGTTTTATGTATTAATTCTTTTAATCCTTGATTGACTTAAGTTTTTTCTTTTAAATTTTATTTGATTAATGTTTTACTTCTGTGAGGTAAGTACTATTATTAAACTTCTGCATCTGAGGAAGCTGAGGTACAGAATAATTGACTTGTTCAAGGTCACTCAACAAATCAATGTCAAAGAACTTAACCGATCATAAAAGAACTTCCTCTTTTTGGGGTGGGGGATGGGAAAGGGATGGACAGGAACATTGACACTTGTTCTGAAATTACTATCTGCTAGAGATGAATCGGAAAGGAGAATGATCTATACAATTGATGATGCATCTTTATAGACTATAACTGGTAAGAAAATGAAGAGAAGAATACAGTTTGATTTAACAAATATATTTCAAGCATCTCCTGTGTGCAAGGGACTGTAGTAGGTGCTGGAAGTATAAAGAAGAATAAAACATTGTCTCTGTCACAGGAAAGCTGGCAGAAGAGACATACGTATGAAGAGGTTATCGCTGTCTAGTAGAAGTAGATGGTGTAATTGGAGCGCAGGGTAGAGAAGCCTACCTGGGGGTTCAGAAAAGGTTTCCAGCAAGTAATTTTGACTGAGCTGAGTTTTAAAGGATGAGGAAAGTCACTCAGCTAAAGAAAAAGGGCAAGACATTCTAGGAAGAGGAGACAAAAGGAACAAAGCTGTGTTCCGGAATTGTGTCTGTTTGGAATGATCTACGCTTGGTTTTACTAAAATCTCAAAGGCAAGGAACTAGATGATGTGGGAGGAGACTGGAGAAAGAAACGGGGCTCTTATTTTAGAGATTCTTACAGGCTGTGCTAAAGATTTAGGGGTTGGGCATGTCCTCTAGACATTAAAATGTACGCTAGAGGCGTGATCAAAATAGTGTGGTAGACTGGAGTGGAAATCAATGCAATAGAGAGCCCAGGAGAGATCCATGCATCATCTGTAGAAATTTAGGTTATAATAAAGGTGGTATTTCAAATTCATGGAGGGAAGTATAACCTATGCAATTAATAGTGTTAGGACAATTAGTTATGGATAGATAAAAAAGGGAAAGTAGACTATTACTTTATATCATCCATAAAAATAAACTTCAGATGAGTTAAGCAGCTGAACATAAAAGAAATTTTAAAGTATTTGGTGATTATATTGGAGCACATTTTTATAAGATTGGAGGTGAAAAAGGCCTTCTTAAACAAGACATAAGTACCAGAAGCCATAAAAGAAATGATCGACAAATAAAACCTCATAAAAATTAAAAATCATCTTTGCACAATAAAAAGCATGATAAAGTTAAAAGACGAGTAATGTGCTGAGAAAACTCTTTGTAGCATATTTAATGGATGACTTGATTATTGTGTAGGATGTGTACAGAGCTTGTATAAATCACTGAAAAACAGAAATATGGATAGAGGTTATAAATAGGCAATTTACAGGAGAAATACCAGAGGTCAATAAAAAGATGGTCACAAAAAGATGCTCTTCAACACTAAATTAGGTAAATAGGAATAAAATATAAATAATAGAAAAATTTGATGGGTATATTGAGAAGCAGCCACTTTCATACATAGTTGGTGGTAGTGTAAATTAATGTGGCATTTTTGGAGGGCAATTTGGTGTTGATCTATTCAAATAAATAATGCGCTCTTGTGGACAACTAACTACACCAACTGTCTGTGATTTCTGTTTGGGAATCAAAGCACTTCTAGATAAGCTGGCCCCACCTACAGCTTCAGATGAGTGGCATATGACTTAAGCATGTCAGGATATTTCATCCCTCTGGCCACAGTGATTGATGGTACAGGAGTGGACATTTGACCTAAGCTAATCAAATCAGAGAGAGAATCTCAGGACTTTTCCTTTGAATTCAGGGTCAAAGCATTCCTCTCTTCTTGCTGGATATAGATGGGGAACCATGTTGCCTTGGAAGACGTTGGCAGCTAACTGGGATCAATGAAATGAACTATCCTTAGGAGGAAGTGAATATTAGGGAAGGTAGCGAAAAAGATGGGAAGAAATGGGGGCCCACTGTGTCAAATCTTTTCTAAAGCAAGTTCCTCCCCAGAGTTTGGATCAAACGAGTCTAATATTTTCCCCTTTGCTTACACTGATCTGTGTTGAGTTTTCTATCATTTGAAGCCCAAAGGTTCCTAACTGATACATGCAAATGTGCTTTAACTGAGTAATGTAATTTCTATGAATCTATTGTAAGGAAATACTTGGACATGTGCACTAGGATGTTCATTGCAGCATTATTTACAATACGTAAAATATTGGAAACAACCTAAATATTCATTGAAGAGTCATTAGATTTTCATGGATCTATATATGGAACATCATATAGCCATTAAACAGAATGAGGTAGACCTTCGTTTACTTTTAATATACACATATTATAAGTGTATACAGATATACATGTATGATAAATAAACAGGAGACTGAATGGATGCTCACCAAATAGTGATATTAGCTATCTCAAGGGAGAGGAATGAGAACTGGGGAAATGTGAAGGGGGGACTTTCACTGCTTACTCTGTGTATGTTATATTATAAATATTTATTTATAATTAGTAATATTATATTATTAAAAATTGGAACACTATGCTGCATTTAAAAGATGTTATGTCTTTATTCTATAGGCTAGTGATTCTAAAACTTTGGTCAGCATAATGAATGTCTGTGGCATTTTTAAGAATGAAGTTTCCTGGGCCCTCCCCTCCGAATCTGAATCCATGGAGCATAACCTGAGCATTATGGCTTGACGTTTTCAAAGCCCACCTTAGAGGGTATGCTGCAGAGAGTGTGGATTTAAGTGGGACAGAGCCAAGTTGAGAGATAAATTAGGAGGCTATTGTAATAGTTTAGGTGAAAGATGGCAGCTTGGACAAAGGTTGTGTTAATGGGATAGTGAGATAATCCAGTGAAAGAACACATTATCTGGCACATAGTAGGCACTTAATAAAAGTCAGCTTCCATAATCAGCAGCACCACTACTACTTCTATGGCCACCACTATGAAGGATTCAAAAAACATTTGAAAATTAAAATCAGCAAATAAGAACATAAGAGACTTCAATAAAATATTAAGTGGGCCTAATTAGTATATACATATAACATCAATATTAACATTCTTGTGTTTTAAATCTGTATGCACATTTGTGAAAAATTCTATAACATGAAAATAGAGAACACATTTTCTTTTCTTTTTTTCTTTGTTTTTTGAGACAGGCTCTCACTTTGTCACCCAGGCTGGAGTGCAGTGGTGTGATCACTGCTCACCACAACCTCGTCCTCCCTGGACTCAGGTGACTCCTAATTCAGCCTCCTAAGTAACTGGGAGTTACTTGGGAGTAACAGGCGTGCACCACCCAGTCTGGCTTATTTTTGAATTTTTTGTAGAGACAGGGTTTTGCTATGTTGCAAGGTTGAAACAGGCTGGTCTCAAACTCCTGGGCTCAAGTGATCTGCCCACTTCGGCTTCCCCAAGTACTGGGATTACAGGCATGAGCCACCATGACCAGCCCAATATTTTATTTTCAAATGCTCATTCACGATAAACAAACAAAGTAAAGATTATACAACAACATTCTTTGATCACAATATAGGAAAATTAACAATAACAAAAAACCCAAACAACCAAAGTCTTTACCTCTTAGAAACTAAGATATTCTTTTCTAAAAAACTCTTGATTCAACTAAAAAATGTAAATCAAAATTGAAGAACATTCAAAAATAATTGTAATGAAAACTTTGTGTAATAGAAGCTATAAGCTAAGCAGTACTTAAAGGAGATACAGCCTTAAATACCTACATAAACAACCGAATGAAACAAAATCAAATTAAGTATTCAACTCAAGAAGTTTGAAAAAGACAATAAAATAAATGAAAAGAAAGTGCACAAAAATTCATGAAGATATCTGACTAAATTAGTGAGCTAGAAAATAGAAACAGCAACTAATAAAATCAAAAGCTTGTCCTTTGATGTAAACAATAATTGAGATAAACTGAAAGCTAATAGAACAAAGGAAAAAGTGAGAAAGTGCACATATAAAAAGGAGAAACAAGGGGCAAATAAGCACAAAAACAAAGTAAATTAAAAGGCAAGAAAATACTTTGCTAAAGTCTCTGCAAACAAATTGGAAATTAATAAAAAAGACAAATTTATATGAAAATGTAATTTACTTATTATAACCCCAGAAAAGATTGAAACTATTAAATGACCAGTTTTTATGGAAAACAAAGTTATCAAAGAGCTCTCCCTTGGAAGGACATCCAGGGAAGTCTACCCCGCTCTTAAAATGCAGGTAATTCCACTGCTATTTAAACTGTTCCAGCTCATAGAAAAGCAACTATCACAAGTATCACAAATTCTGGCAAATAATGCACAAAAACAAAACTTTGGATCAACTTCACTCAGAGATGTTGAGGCAAAATCCTAAGTTAAATATCAGCTAGGAGAGTTCCACAGCACATTAAAATAATGAGATAACATGATCAAAGGGAATTTATTCCAGGCAGGCAAAGAGTGGTTCAATAGGCAGAGAAAAATCATATGACCGTCTTCATCTAAGCTGAAAAGGCATTTGACAAAATTCAACATCCATTCTTGATAAAAACACTCAAGAATGGAAAATAAAATAGAAAGTCCAGAAATCAAGTATACAGATGTCCATAGTGTATGCTAAAGGTGACATCTCCAGTCAGAGATGAATAATAAATGGTGCTGAGGCCACTGGAGCAGTGGCACCTGAGTCTTTACAACTATTCTTTACATTTTACATATATCTTTTATACATATGTATGACCCATTTAGAATAGAATAATATACAATGGTGACAATTCTGCTTTAACAGGCTAAAGAGTTTTTTTGACCATTACAAAGCTTCCTTTATCTATGAATAAATGAGCTTGTTACCCAATACAAAAGCAACTCCTACAATCAGTAAGAAAACCGTAGGAAATCCAATAGAAAAATAAGCAAGACTCACAAAAAGCAATTCATAGAAGACTATTAAGTTTATAAAGAAATGTTTGTCCTCACCATTAATCAGATAAATTAGAATCACACAGGAATACTGGCTTATCTGCTTGGCAAAACCTAGGAAGATGAAAAATACCAAGGGCTGATGGAGGATATGAGGAAACAAGCTTCATGAGGGCAGGGACATTGTCAGTGTGTTCATCCTTGCATCCCCAGGATAACTGAGTTTTGCACTTGTGGATGCCAGTTTGTCCACACGTCCCTGGGTCTGTCTGCTTGGGTGGTTGCCCTCTGAACTGATTCTGGGCTTGGGTGTGACTTGCTTTGGCTGCTGGGAAAACAACAAATAAAATTCAATTAGAGATTTGCAGTGTTTGTGCTTCAGGGCTTATTCTGTCTTGCTGCTCTTTGGACCCTGAGACTGCCATGTGAAGAAACCAAGGCAAGCCTCCTGGATGATGAGAGACCCCATGGAGCAGAGACGAGCTTTCTCAGCTGAGGTCCCAGTGACATGAAAGAGGCAGCTCCCCACTGACCTGGAGGCTGATGCGTGGCTGTGCGTAGGAGAGAGAGCCTAGCTGACATCACCTAAGATAAAAAGTGCTTAATCATATTTTGCTGAATGAACAAATCTGTGATTTAAAGCAAATGGAACAGAAAGATTGCCCAGCTGCAAATAGAGATCTCCACTATTGAGGACAAAAGTTTGCAATCACTGGAAAAATTCAAAGACCATCCTATGGATTTGGAAGAGCCACCAGCTTCCACAAATGCAAGTTTGCTCATTCAGCACACATAGTTGTCACTGGGGCAGTGGTACCTGTACCACAATTGTGTGTGTTGAATGAACAAATATCAACCTGTGATCACTGGGAAGGAGATTTAATAATCATTCAGATGCATAAATTCTGGTGTTTAAAGAAATGCAAATCTGGCTCATTACTTAAGTAGGAAAACCCA
Source organism: Chlorocebus sabaeus (assembly GCF_047675955.1). Lineage (NCBI taxonomy): Eukaryota > Metazoa > Chordata > Mammalia > Primates > Cercopithecidae > Chlorocebus > Chlorocebus sabaeus. Next base: position 39,346,844 of record NC_132914.1, on the reverse strand, counting down.
TAAATTAGGTTTGAAGTGTTATTAGTTCTGTGATCTTAGGTTCACCAGCCTCTGAGTGTCTTACTCAGAATGGAGATAATAATACCTGCCTTGGCCGGGTGTGGTGGCTCATGCCTGTAATCCCAGCACTTTGGGAGGCCAAGGTGGGTGGATCACCTGGGGTCAGGAGTTCGAGACCAGCCTGGCCAATGTGGTGAAACCCTATCTCTACTAAAAATACAAAATATTAGCTGGGCATGATGGTGCATATCTGTAATCCCAGCTACTCGGGAGGCTGAGGCAGGAGAACCGCTTGAACCCGGAGGCAGAAGTTGCAGTGAACTGAGATGGCACTACTGCACTTCAGCCTGGGCGATAAGAGCGAAACCCCATCTCAAACAACAAAACAACAACAACAACAACAACACCCTGCCTTGACAACTCATAGCTTTGTTCTGAGAATTTTATAAGACAATAGAGTGAGTGTCATTTGTAAAATGAGAAGCTACCCAGAGTAATGGAGAGGCTAATGCACTGAAAGTTTTGCGATCCTTTTTATGTACCTTTTACCTAATGGCACATCATGCCTCCTTCTACAACCCAGGGAACGTATGTCGGCTTTACCCTTTATTTAATTTTCCCTGAGGCCATGCTGAGCTCCTTGGGACATAGTAGGCCTTAGAAAAAGCTTCTGTTTTTATTCATTGTAACTGTCAGATGCAGCCATGTAGAAACTAACCCTGTTACAGAATGTCTTCTAATTTGGTAAGGAGCTTAAATGATGTGAAGGGGGGAATAATGAATAGAGCTACTGGTGAGCAAAATTAAATTTCTTGCTCAGACCTCTGGCTGGCTCTGGTGAACATGCTCATAACCGAAGTGTTAATGCTAAGAAGGTCTCTTGTGATTAAAGGAATATTGAAGAATATTTGTTTCATAAAAGAGACGACATTGTGATAAATGGTCCCAGGCCTGCACTCCCTTTGGATAGAAATGCTCTGTTAGGCAGAGCCCTTGGAGAGATTCACTGTTTGGTGATGATATATCAAAAGCCAGCTCTTTATTCATAACTGTGAAAAACTCCATACTGAGGTTGTTCTATGTGCAAAATTGGTTGGTTTAACTCTTCAGTGTTTTTATTCCTGCTAGTGTTTTTATCACCGAAGCATAGATCATGCTATCTACCTTCTCGCCCAGAGGAGTCCCTTTGGCAACATCATTGCTGGGCTTCATCTAGCCTCAGCTTAATGATCCCAGTAACGGGAGGCTCATTGCTTTCAGAGGCAGTGCTTCCGAAGGCACTCCTTTGGTAATTGTTTAAACAAAGCACCCATGTTTGTTCTTGTTTGTCCTAATTCTATCCTCTGGGGCATGACAGAGTATGTCTCCTTTCTCTCCGTGGCTCAAATGTAGGGTTTATAGAAGAGCAAACATCCTTCGTGTTTCTATTCCTTTCTCTGACCACTGCTCTTCCCTCATTTTTCTGCTCCCCTGATGATAATCGCAAATCCTAATGATCCAACCATACTTTCACTTCTCCAAGTTCTGCACCTTTGCCAAATCTCACTTCAGACTTCTCCCATGATTACTATTTGAAGTTGGAAAAAGGCAATGTCCCTAGCCTGACAGTTGAAAGAATGTTTCCACTTACCATTTCTACAAGTTTCTCTAGGGTCTTCAAACTTTGGCCAGTGTGTTTAGGATGTATGTTGAATAGGTTCTGATATTTTCTCAAGAAGTGATAAATGATAATTATTTGCATTTTTTTAATTATTAAAGCTGACAATACATTAGTAGGATTCTAAGTAGACCAGCTAAAGGAGATCAAATTAGCCTTTAAAGTATCTTAGCCCTGGTGGGCAGAGTGTTTGCATCCTTCATGCTTTCTTCACCAGAGTGCCTGACACATAGTAGGTGCTCAATTAATGTTGAATGAATATGTGGAAAAAATCAGGCAAAGGAAAACTTTTACATATGTACTTGTATTCGTGAGGACAAGAACAATGCCTTAAATATCTTGAATGTAGTAGGCATTTGTTGGGATGATAAAAAGGCAGCAGGACCTGGTTAGCATCTGCAGGAAGGAAGTCTTGATGGGATGAGCTTAGTTCTATCGCATGTAGCCACTTAGGTGCATTGGAGGTAGAGCTAAGAGGAATATGATATGGTTTGATTCTGAGTCCTCACCCAAATCTCATCTTGAATTGTAATTCCCACATGTTGAGGGTGGGAGGTGATTGGATCGTGGGGGTGATTCCCCCATGCTGCTCTCGTGATAGGGAGTTCTCATGAGGGCTGATAGTTTTAAAAGTGTTTGGCAGTTTCTCCTTCATTTACTCACTTTCTCCTGCTGCCTTGTGGAGAAGGTGCCTGCTTCCCCTTCTGCTGTGATTTTAAGTTTCCTGAGGCTTCCCCAGCAATGTGGAACTGTGAGTCAATTAAACCTCTTTCCTTTATAAATTACCCAGTCTTAGGTAGTATTCTTTATAGCAGTGTGAAAACAGACTAATACAGAACTTGAACTGGATGTTCTTCCTTGGGTGTGTCTGCTAGTGAAGAGAAATTTTTAAAAGTTGTTAGAAATGAAGATATGTGTGTGTGTGTGTGTGTGTGTGTGTGTGTGTGTGTGTTTTTTAAAGAGTATTATAGAGTATGCTACTTGGCAGAGACTGACTGTGCTCTGCAATAATTTCTCTGAAGAAGAACTAGAGTCCATTTTTGTTCATTGTTAACCCCTACCCCACTCCTTTTGAGATCTCTGATTCTCTGCGGCCAGCACCTCTAATTGTCATCTTTGCCTTATTCTATTAAAGTGGCTTTGTTTAATAAAACTTTCCCTCCTTGACTGTGTTGGCCATTGGAGAAATCAGTGTGTGTGAATAATGGCAGAAAATAGAGCAGCCAGAGTGGTGGAGTGCTCCCTGAATTAACGGCTCCAAGTCTTCTGGATTTCTTGAACTAATAAAAAACACAAACGTATGGTTTCCAACTTTGTACTTTGCTAAGTAATGATACTAAAATTTTGTTCAAATTATCATCTTCGTTCATCATTATTTCATAAAGAATTGGAGCATTTTTGGAGTTAAAAGTTAGTGTAAGATGTGAATATTTTAACAAAGGCCAATTCTTTAAACAGAATAAAGTCAGCTTTATATCACTTTTTTTTTTTTTTTTTTTTTAAATTGCACCGAGGCAACATTTTGGCATAGACCAGAAATGACAGGGCAACCACTCCACACTGAGCTGGATGGCTGGGAGGCACAGTAGTGGTGGGAGGCTCTCCCATCCCTGGGTCCTGGGGCTCATAGAACATCACTTGGCTGGATCTAGTTGGTCAGCTGGTGACCAGGCTAATAGGAATTTGTACACATTTGCAGATTTGATGAATTTTTCAACATTTCTCTTGGATTATGACTTTCTGATCAGAGTTGTCATCACAATGACCCTACTAAGGGCAGGTGAAAAACATAAAAATTTTTCAGCCTGGAGAAATATTTATGACCTGACAATTCAATTGGTGGAAGAATTCTATGGTCATCTCTGTAAGGCTGTAGTTTTGTGCCAAATTAAATTGCCCCTTTTCAAAATATTCCGTTATTGGTATCTTGCTTTTCTGTTTATGAGGAAGATCATGTTTTAAGTACAAGATTTGTGGTTGTAAACGATAGAAATCAACTCATGTTAACTTAAGTAGATAAGGGCATTGAAATAACACATTTTTTTGAGACAAGGTCTCGCTCTGTCAGTCAGGCTGGGGTGCAGTGGTTTGATCTCAGCTCACTGCAGGCTCAACCTCCCAGACTCAACTGATCTTCTTGCCTTAGTCTCCCCAGTAGCTGGGACTACAGACTTGCTCCACGATGTTCAGCTAATTTTTGTATTTTGTAGAGATGGGGTTTCACCATGTTCCCAGGCTGGTGTTCCCTGGGCTCAAGTGATCTGCCCACCTTGGGCTCCCAAAGTGCTGGGATTACAAGCATGAGCCACTGTGCCCAGACAAAACAATTATTTTTAACTGACAAGAATTGTATGTATTTATGGTGTACAACATGATGTTTTGATACATGTATACATTGTGGAATGTCTAAATCCGGCTAAGTAACATATGCATTACCTCACATACCATTTTTTTTGTGTGTGTAGTGAGAACACTTAAAATCTATTCTCTTAGCAGTTTCAAATATATAGTACATTGCTGTTAACTATAGTGACTGCATTGTACAATAATCTCTTGAACTTTTTTCTCTTGCCTAACTGAAATTTTGTATCCTTTGATCAACATCTCTCCAGTACCCCACTCCCCAGGAGCTTTGTAATCACCATTTTACTCTCTCCTTCTAGGAGTTTGACCTTTTTAAGATTCTACATGTAAGGGAGAACATTGTCTTTCTGCGCATAGCTTATTTCACTTAGCATAATATCCTCCAGGTTCATCCATTTTATTGCAAATGATAGGACTTCCTTATTTTTAAAGTCTGCCAGTATTCCACTGTGTATATATAGCACATTTTCTTTATCTTTTCATCCATTGATGGACAGTTTGATTCCATGTTCTGGCTACTGTGAATAATGCTGCAATGAATGTGGGAGCACAGATCTTTCTTCAACATATTGGTTTCATTGTTTGTGACTATATACTTGGTAGTAGGATTGCTGGATGATATGGTAGATTTTTAACTTCTTGAAAACATTGCTACACTGTGTTTCTCAAGTGGCTGCATTTAGTGGCTGTATTAATTTACACTCTCACCAACAGTGTGTAAGAATTCTCTTTTCTCCACATCCTTGCCAACACTTATCTCTCATCTTTTTGATAACAGCCATTTTACCAGGTGTGAGGTGGTATCTCACAATGTTTTTAATGTATGTAATAAGAGATGATGAGCATTTTTTCGTATACTTCTTGGCCATCTGTCTATCTTCTTTTGAGAAATATCTATTCAGGTCCTTGGCCTATTTTTTTTTTCATTTCTTTAAGCAACACATATTTATTGAGAGCAGACCAAGTGCAGATACCTTTCCAGGTGCTGGAGATTTAGGACTAAATGAGACAAATTTCCTGCTCTCATGGTGCCTGCCTTTTAGTATGTGCAGAAAGATACTAACCTAAATATACATAAAGTGTGTAATATGTCACCATTAAATGGTGACAAGTGTTATGGAGAAAAAGAGAGGAGAAAAGAGGGGAGGGCCGTGGTGGGCATGGACACGGAGCCTCCTGCTGTGGGAACGTGGGTGGACAGGGTGAGAAGCCCACCCTCTTGGGCTCTTGGCCTCTCAGGCTGGTGTTGTGGATGCTGTGCGTGTCCTGCCCGGTCCTCTTGCTTGGCAGAAGTGGAATTCAGGGAGGTTCTCCTGCGGGTGGTCTTCCTTTGCCCATTTTTTTTTTTTATTATACTTCATGTTCTGGGATACATGTACAGAATGTGCAGGTTTGTTACACAGGTATACATGTGCTATGGTGGTTTGCTGCACCCATCAACGTGTTATCCACATTAGGTATTTCTCCTAATCCTATCCCTCCTCTTTCCTTCCACCCCCCGACAGGCCCCAGTGTGTGAGGTTCCCCTCCCTGTGCCCATATGTTCTCATTGTTCAACTCCCACTTACGAGTGAGAACATGCAGTGCTTGGTTTTCTGTCTCTGTGTTAATTTGCTGAGAATGACGGTTTCCAGCTTCATACATGTCCCTGCAAAGGACATGAACTCATTGTTTTTTGTGGCTGCATAGTATTCCATGGTGTATATGTGCCACATTTCCTTTATCTAGACTATCAATGATGGCCATTTGGGTTGGTTCCAAGTCTTTACTATTGTGAATAGTGCTGCAATAAACATACATGTGCATGTGTCTTTATAGTAGAATGATTTATATTTCTTTGGGTATATATCCAGTAATGGGATTGCTGAGTCAAAGGGTATTTCTGGTTCTAGATCCTTGAGGAATTGCCACACTATCTTCCACAATGGTTGAACTAATTTACGCTCCCACCAACAGTGTAAAAGCATTCCTATTTCCCCACATCCTTTCCACCATCTGTTGTTTCCTGACTTTTTAATGATTGCCATTCTAATTGGTGTGAGATGGTATCTCATTGTGGTTTTGATTTGCATTTCTCTAATGACCAGTGATGATGAGCTTTTTTTCATGTTTGTTGGCTGCATAAATGTCTTCTTTTGAAAAATGTCTGTTCATATCTTTTGCCCACTTTTTGATGTTTTTGTGTGTGTGTGTGTGTGTGTAAATTTGTTAACTTCCTTGTAGGTTCTGGATATTAGCCCTTTGTCAGATGAGTAGATTGCAAAAATTTTCTCCCTTTCTATAGGTTGCCTGTTCATTCTGATGGTAGTTTCTTTTGCTGTGCAGGAGCTCTTTAGTTTAATTAGATCCCATTTGTCAATTTTGACTTTTGTTGCCATTGCTTTTGGTTTTAGTCATGAAGTCTTTGCCCATGCCTGTGTCCTGAATGGTATTGCCTAGGTTTTTCTTCTAGGGTTTTTATGGTTTTAGGTCTTATGTTTAAGTCTTTATTCCATCTTTAGTTAATATTTGTATAAGGTGTAAGGAAGGGGCCCACTTTCAGTTTTCTGCATATGGCTAGCCAATTTACTTAACACCATTTATTAAATAGCAACTGCTTTCCCCACTGCTTGTTTTTGTCAGGTTTGTCAAAGATCAGATGGTTTTAGATGTGTGGCATTTTTACTGAGGCCTCTGTTCTGTTCCATCAGTCTATATATCTGATTTGGTACCAGTACCATGCTGTTTTGGTTACTGTAGCCTTGTAGTATAGTTTGAAGTCAGGGAGTGTGATGCCTCCAGCTTTCTTCTGTTTGCTTAGGATTTTCCTGGCCATACAAGCTCTTTTTTTCCTTCCCTATGAAATTTAAAGTAGTTTTTTCTGATTCTGTGAAGAAAGTCAATGGTAGCTTGATGGGAATAGCATTGAATCTATAAATTACTTTGGGCAGTATAGCCATTTTCATGATATTGATTCTTCCTATCCATGAGCATGGAACGATTTTCCATTTGTTTGTGACCTCTTTTATTTTCTTGAGCAGTGGTTTGTAGTTCTCCTTGAAGAGGTCCTTCACATCCCTTGTAAGTTGTATTCCTAGGTATTTTGTTCTCTTTGTAGCAATTGTGAATGGGAGTTCACTCATGATTTGGCTCTCTGTTTGTTTATTATTGCTGTATAGGAATGTTTGTGATTTTTGCACATTGATTTTGTATCCTGAGACTTTGCTGAAGTTGCTTGTCAGCTTAAGGAGTTTTTGGGCTGAGATGATGGGGTTTTCTAAATATACAATCATGTTATCTGCAAAGAGAGACAATTTGGCTTCCTCTCTTCCTATTTGAATACACTGTATTTCTTCCTCTTGCCTGATTGTCCTGGCCAGATCTTCCAATACTGTGTTGAATAGGAGTGGTGAGAGAGGGCATCCTTGTCTTGTGCCAGTTTGCAATGGGAATGCTTCCAGTTTTTGCCTATTCAGTATGATATTGGCTGTGGGTCTGTCATAAATAACTCTTATTATTTTGAGATATGTTCCATCAATACCTAGTTTATTGAGTTTTTAGCATGAAGGACTGTTGAATTTTGTTGAAGGCCTTTTCTGCATCTATTCAGATAATCATGTGGGTTTTGTCATTGGTTCTGTTTATGTGATGGATTATGTTTATTGATCTGCATGTTTGAACCAGCCTTGCATCCCAGGGATGAAACTAACTTGATCATGGTGGATCTTTTTAATGTGCTGCTGGATTCTGTTTGCCAGTATTTTATTGAGGATTTTTCCATAGATGTTTATCAGGGATATTGGCCTGAAATTTCTTTTTTTAAATTGTGTCTATGCCAGGTTTTGGTATCAGGATGATGCTGGTCTCATAAAATGAGTTAGGGAGGAGTCTCTCTTTTTCTATTGTTTGGAATAGCTTCCGAAGGAAATTGTACCAACTCCTCTTTGTTAGAATTCTGACCTCTGTTAGAATTCAGCTGTGAATCCGTCTGGATCTGGGCTTTTTTTTGGATGGTAGGCTATTAATTAGTGCCTCAATTTCAGAACTTGTTATTGGCCTATTCAGGGATTTGACTTCTTCCTGGTTTAGTCTTGGAAGAGTATATGTGTCCAGGAATTTATCCATTTTTTTCTAGATTTTCTAGTTTTTGTGCATAGAGATGTTTATAGTATTCTCTGACGGTAGTTTGTATTTCTGTGGGATCAGTGGTGATATCCCCTTTATCATTTTTTATTGTGTCCATTTGATTCTTCTCTCTTTTCTTATTAATCTGGCTAATGGTCTATTTTGTTAATCTTTTCAAAAAACCAGCTCCTGGCTTCATTGATTTTTCAAAGGGTTATTTTTGTGTCCCTGTCATCTTCAGTTCTGCTCTGATCTTAGTTATTTCTTGTCTTGCTAGCTTTTGAATTTGTTTGCTCTTGCTTCTCTAGTTCTTTTAATTGTGATGTTAGGGTGTCAATTTTAGATCTTTCTCACTTTCTCTTGTGGGCATTTAGTGCTATAAATTTCCGTCTAAACACTGCTTTAGCTGTGTCCCAGAGATTCTGGTACGTTGTGTCTTTGTTCTCATTGGTTTCAAAGAACTTATTTATTTCTGCCTTAATTTTGTTATTTAACCAGTAGTCATTCAGGAGCAGATTGTTCAGTTTCCATGTGGTTGTGTGGTTTTGATTGAGTTTCTTAATCCTGAGTTCTAATTTGATTGCACTGTGGTCTGAGAGACTGTTTTGTATGATTTCCACTCTTTTGCATTTGCTGAGGAGTGTTTTACTTCCAGTTATGTGGTCGATTTTAGAATAAGTGATATGTGGTGCTGAGAAGAATGTATATTCTGTTGCTTTGGGGTGGAGAGTTCTGTAGATGTCTATTAGGTCTGCTTGGTCTAGAGCTGAGTTCAAGTCCTGAATATCCTTGCTAATTTTCTGTTTCATTGATCTGTCTAATATTGACAGTGGGGTGTTAAAGTCTCCCACAATTATTGTGTGGGAGTTTAAGACTCTTTGTTGGTCTCTAAGAACTTGCTTTATGAACCTAGGCACTCCTGTATTGGGTGCATATGTATTTAGGATCATTAGCTCTTTTTGTTGCATTGATCCCTTTACCATTATGTGATGCCCTTCTTTGTCTTTTTTGATCTTTGTTGGTTTAAAATCTGTTTTATCAGAGACTAGGATTGCAACCCTTGCCTTTTTTTGCTTTTGATTTACTTGGTAAATATTCCTCCATCCCTTTATTTTGAGCCTATGTGTGTCTTTGCATGTGAGATGGGTCTCCTGCATACAGCACACCAATGGGTCTTGACTCTATCTGATGTGACATTCTTTGTTTTTTAATTGGGGCATTTAGCTGATTTACATTTAAGGTTAATATTGTTATGTGTGAATTTGATCCTGTCATTAAGATGCTAGCTGGTTATTTTGCCCATTAGTTGATGTAGTTTCTTCATAGTGTTGATGGTCTTTACATTTTGGTATGTTTTTGCAATGGCTGGTGCTGGTTTTTCCTTTCCATATTTAGTGCTTCCTTCAGGAGCTTTTGTAAGGCAGGCCTGGTCGTGACAAAATCCCTCAGCATTTGCTTGTCTGTAAAGGATTTTTTTTTCTCCTTCACTTTTGAAGCTTAATTTGGGTGGATATGAAATTCTGGGTTGAAAATTCTTTTCTTTAAGAATGTTGAATATTGGCCCCCACTGTCTTCTGGCTTATAGGTTTTCTGAAGAGAGATCGGCTGTTAGTCTGATGGGCTTCCCTTTGTGGGTAACCCGACCTTTCTCTCTGGCTGCCCTTAACATTTTTTCTTTCATTTCAACCTTGGTCAATCTGACGATTATGTGTCTTGGGGTTGTTCTTATTGAGGAGTATCTTTGTTTTGTTATTTGTATTTCCTGAATTTGAATGTTGGCCTGTCTTGTTAGGTCGTGAAAGTTCTCCTGGATGATATCCTGAAGAGTGTTTTCCAACTTGGTTCCTTTCTTCCCATCACTTTCAGATACACCAATCAAGCATAGGTTTAGTCTTTTCACATAATGCCATATTTCTTGGAGGCTTTGTTTGTTCCTTTTCATTGTTTTTCCCCTAATCTTGTCTTCATGCTTTATTTCATTAAGTTGATCTTCAATCTCTGATATCCTTTCTCCTGCTTGATTGATTTGGCTATTGATAGTTGTGTATGCTTCATGAAGTTCTTGTGCTGTGATTTTCAGCTCCATTAGGTCATTTATGTTCTTCTGTAAACTGGTTATTCTAGTTAGCAATTCCTCTAACCATTTTTCAAGGTTCTTAGCTTTCTTGCATTGGGTTAGAACATGCTCCTTTAGCTCGGAGGAGTTTATCATCACCCACCTTCTGAAGCCTACTTCTGTTGTCAAGCTCATTATCCATCCAGTTTTGCTCCCTTGCTGGTGAGGAGTTGTGATCCTTTGGAGGAGAGGAGGCATTCTGGTTTTGGGAATTTTCAACTTGTTTTGTGTTGGCTTTTCCTCATCTTTGTGGATTTATCTACCTTTGGTCTTTGATATTGGTGACCTTTGGGTGGGGTTTTTGCATGGGAGTCCTTTTTGTTGATGTTGAAGCTGCATCCACAGCCGCCCCTTCCCCCAGGTGCTCTGTCCCAGGGAGATGGGAGTTTTATCTATAAGCCCCTGACTGGGACTGCTGCCTTTCTTTCAGAGATGCCCTGCCTGGTGAGGAGGAATCTAGAAAGGCAGTCTGGCTACAGTGGCTTTGCCACATTGTGGTGGGTTCCACACCCAGTTTGAACTTCTGGTGGCTTATTCACACTGTGAGGGGAAAACGGCCTACTCAAGCCTCGGTAATGGCAGATGCCCCTCCCTCGACCAACCTCTAGCATCCCAGGTCGACTTCAGACTGCTGTGCTGGCAGTGAGAATTTCAAGCCAGTGGATCTTAGCTTGCTGGGCTCTGTGGGGGTGGAATCCACTGAGCAAGACCACTTGACTACCTGGCTTCAGCCCTCTTTTTAGGGGAATGAACAGTTCTATTTTACTGGCGTTTCAAGTAGCACTGGGGTATGAAAAAAAGAACAACAACAAAAAAACCCCCAAAAAACCCAACTCCTGCAGCTAGCTCGGTGTCTGTCCAAACGGCTGCCCAGTTTTTTGCTGGAAACCCAGGGCTCTGGTGGTGTAGGCACCCAAGGGAATCTCCCTGTCTGCGAGTTGCAGAGACTGTGGGAAAAGCATAATGTCTGGGCTGGAGTGCACCTTTCCTCACGGCACAGTCTTTCACGGCTTCACTTGGCTAGGGGAGGGAGTTCCCCAACCCTTTGCACTTCTCGGGTAAGGCAGCGGCCCACCCTGCTTTGGCTTGGTTTCTGTGGGCTGTACCCACTGTCCAACCAGTCCCAATGAGATGAGCTGGGTACCTCAGTTGGAAAGGCAGAAATCGTACCTTCTGTGTTGGTCTCACTGGGAGCTGCAGACTGGAGCTATTCCTATTCGGCCATCTTGCTAGCCTCTTCCCTTTGCTCATTTTAATTTATTTTTATTTTTAATTAATTATTATTTTTTTGAGACAAGATCTCACTCTGTCACTCAGGCTGGAGTGCAGTGGCCTGATCACCGCTCACTGCAGTCACGACCTCCTGGGTGTAGATGATCCTCCCACCTCAACCTCCCCAGTAGCTGGGACTACATGCACGTGTCACCAGGCCCAGCTAATTTTTTTTTGTAGAGATGAGGTTTCGCCATGTTGTCTAGGCTGGTCTTGAATTGTGGCTCAAGCGACCTGCCCACCTTGGCCTCCCAAAGGGCTGGGATTATAGATGTGAGCCACTGTACCCAGCCCTTTTGTCCATTTTTTAAATTGGGTTGTTTTTGTGCTCTTGAGTTTTTCAAGTTCCATATATGTTTTGTATATTAGCCCCTTGTCAGATGCACCATTTGCAAATATTTTCTCCCACTGCCAAGAAGATTGTTTTTGAAGGACACTGGGTAGGGTGCAAAAAGGACAGGGAGCCTAAAGAGCCAGGCTGGGGAAAAGGCAGGAATGCAAGGGGGCTGGGCACACAGGACCATAGCCAAAATCAAACCCTGGAACAGGTAGCTGAAGACTCTGTTGCCAACAGCACCACAGCCCGGGCTCCCAGGGTACAGTATGTGGCTGCTGCCTCTCCCAGAATGAATCTTTCCTGTCCTGCTTCTTTGTGTTATCAGATTAAGAGTTAAAAATAGGGGCGGTTAAACTGGCCACAGTCACACCCAGTTTGGCATTAGAGTTCACGGGCAGAGAGCTCACTAACTTTTAGGAATAGGGAAGACAAGTATTTGGGCTTGAGGCTCATACAAATTTCTCAAACATCAGAAATGGGAACAGGCAGCCCCAAAGGTAAATATCTACGCATGACCACAGAATAAGACTATGTTTTCACGTTATGTCCAAATCCATAGGGTGCAAGTCCCCATGCTGATTATTTGCAAGAAATCAAGCCTTTTACTACAATCTTTAATCCACTGTTCCCTGGAAATCCCTGGGGCATCTGCCCCTACTCCTCAGATCTTTCTGGTTGTTCCTTACCCACTCTGCCCATGGTCTGACTCTGGGGCTTTCCTTCCTTCTTCAGAAGATCTTACCTCTCACAAGGATGGGTGAGATGAGGCTGTAAAATTAAAAAGATGTTGCTGAATATTTGAGATTAATTGGTGATTATAATTGAGAAATTCTAAACGCATCTCAAACATGGCAGCTGTTTGAATGAAGCCTCATCCATAGGCTATTACCTATGACTCTGTCCTTAAGCCTGAACTGCTGACTGTTGCCACTGTGTCTTCACTTACAGAAACAAGCTCACTTTGAGATAAGGAAATAATCTGTGAGATGAAACTTGGCCAACAGAGAATAACAATCTAGTGCATATATAGAAATCACTGCTTTGTAGATTTGCTTTCACGTTTCTTATATATCAACTCATGTAGTCCTCAGGTAGTCCTATGAAAAAGGCTATTCTCCAGTTTCACAGATGAGAAAACCAATGCACAAAGGGATTAGTAAATTGTAACAAAGTCACAAAGCTAGTCAATGGAAGAAGCTGAGATTTGAACTTGGGCAGTATATCCCTACTGTCTGAGGGTATAACCATTAAACTATGCTCCCTCTTCCAAAGATACTCATCACAACGACCAACCAGCAGGTCTGCAACAACCTCTATTCTAGAACAAGATCTCTGCTTGATCCAAGATTTTTCACACAACCAAAAAGTTTATCCAAAGGATTTTTTTTTTTTTCAAATGATAGGAGCCGTTTGTCTCCAAAGTATAATTTAAGTCTTCTTCATCAAAGAAGCAGAAAACCACTTGCAGATTTAAAATTAACAGCTTCCTTGGGCAGGCATGGTGGCTCACACCTGTAATCCCAGCACTTTGGGAGGTCGAGGCAGGCAGATTGTCTGAGGTCTGGAGTTCGGGACCAGCCTGGCCAACATGGTGAAACTCCATCTCTACTAAAAATACAAAAATTAGCTGAGCATGGTGGCGGGTGCATGTAATCCCAGCTACTTAGGGGGCTGAGACAGGACAATCACATGAAACTGGGAGATGGATGTTGTAGTGAGCTGAGACAGCACCACTGCACTCCAGCCTGGGCGACAGAGTGAGCTTCTGTCTCAAAATAATTAATAAATAAATAAATAAATAAATAAATAAATAAATACAGCTTCCCCCACCTTCAAACTAACAATGCTTCACCCCACCCCACGCCAAAAAAAAAAAAAAAAAAAAAAAAAGAAAAAAGTTGTGGTCTCAAATCAGAGTCTAATCACCCTGAAATATTAAGTGGGCTTTTCTCAAAATGTTAAGTGCAAAAACCTAGAAGATGGACAGTGGCTATCAAGTGGCAGTAAGTCAAGAGATAAATAAGACATAGCCTATTTCATAAATTTGTTTTATTTCTTTGAAGGACAAAAGTTTATGTCCCTGATATTTTTGTTTTGCGGGTAGTAGTGATTGCTGAAACTTTTACACTAAAGTCCGTTCATGAGCTTTCATGAAAATAGTGCCTGCTTTAGTGATTTTATGCATTTGGATACCAATACATGCATGCAATTTATCAATTTGAAATCACCATGCTGCCTTTTGAGTGTGACATGTAGCTCCATCGTCAAAGCACTGCTAGCAAAACAGTTGTTGAGCTGTATGAAAAAAAATAGGGAACCTGGATGGGAAAATTTCTCTTTTAATCCTTTTATCTTTATTCTTTGGTTAATAAACACTGAGTTTCATATGAGGCTGTTTAAGATTCACCATTCTGTTTAAATTTTGAGAACAGTCGCTTACATTTGTTTTTAAAAGCTCTTCTTTCTTAGATGGGCTCCTTGGATCGACTCTTGCTTTAGTGATCCTGGCCTCTTTGAAATCTTTTGATCATATTAGTGTTCAAGTGGGCCCACAAATGAAAGGATTTCAGAGGGGACGGTGGCTTCTTATTAATCCCAAACAGCATCCATCCCATCTCAACCGTCAGAGACAATCACAGAGGGAGCCTGGCGTTAAGAGGGGAAATGAACACACCACTCACACTCGATAAAGATCTGTATAGACTGTATAAAAAATGTGCTAGGCACCATGGTGACAACACTGACAATATAGTGGCAATAAAACAGATGATGGGAAGTGAAGGAGACTGTCACCCTTTAGTAATTGGGAGCAGAACCCTTAACCTTTGTGGTCATGTACATATTTGTCTCATGATATTAGTGTTGAAAATTACTATTATGGCATTTTCATAGCTCTTGGGATTTGCTTTATGGAGAGGTACTGAGTCTAATTCTGTGTTTGGAGTTGGGCTTAATATGCCATTAGTGTTCAATAAATGTTTGCAATTACTGCAGTGTTTGGAGGACTGTGAGCCTGGTGGAGGCTGGCAGGACACCCAGCTAGTCCTCTGGTTCTATGTTGCTAGGTTATGCCCAGGGAAGAGCAGAAATAGAAGTGGCGCTCTGAAATAGCCCTGTTCATGAGCCCTGAGGATCTGTTGGGTAATGGTCCAATAGAATGTCAGGGCTCCTGGTTATCCTGCTTATTATATCACTTTGTTTGAGCCAAGTCCTCTCCTTCCTTCTCAGCACCTCTTAGAATTTTTTTTTTTGTTATTTATTCATTGTGTTTGTATTCATTCATCAAATATTTAGTGGGTGTATTTTCTAAACCAGGCCACTGGGAGTTGACCATGCAGTGAAACAGACATACTTCCTGTTTTCATGGAGCTCACATTTTCTCCTGTAGATGAGTCAGAACGAAAGAGGATTGTTCAACTACCCATGCCTTGGAATCGAGTCATGTTGAATAGTATTTGAGCCTGGATAACTGTCTCATATTTAGATGTGTTAATAAAGATTATTTAGAACAGAACAGGATTACCTATACATATTTAATTTTTAGATAGTTACTAGACTGTGTAAATCAAGAACCCAAGATGTCAAAGTTCAGGAGGTGAAAAAGATCCTTTTTTGCTTGTCTTCACCTCACTTTTAAGTTCATCAAAGATGAGACAGAGGATAATTACAGATAATTTCCCAGGCTGATACATCTATACACAGTAATGCTATCTCCAACAGTTTTCAAGCCTTGGGGATGGAGTAGGGGTGGAGCAGAAACTCAAGAAAATTCAGAAGTTAAGACTTCCTTACCAGAATTTTGCCAGCTTGAGAAAATAGTTTATAGAATCATAGAAAACCCCCAGGCACAACACTATATATATTTCATTTCTTTAACTTTTATTTTAAGTTCAGGGGTACGTGTGCAGGATGTGAAGGTTTGTAACATAGGTAAACGTGTGTCATAGTGGTTTGCTGCATAGATCATCCCATCACCTAGGTATTAAGCCCAGCGCCCATTAGCTATTCTTTCTGATGCTCTCCCTCCCCACCCCCAACAGGCCCCAGTGTGTGTTGCTCACCCTGCTTTGTGTCTATGTGTTCTCATGATTCAGCTCCCACTTATAAGTGAGAACATGTGATGTTTGGTTTTCTGTTCCTGTGTTAGTTTGCTGGGGATAATAGTTTCCAACTCCATTCATGCCCCTGCAGAGGACATAATCTTTTTCTTTTTTATGACTGCATAGTATTCCATGGAGTATATGTACCACATTTTCTTTATCCAGTCTATTATTGATGGGCATTTGGGTTGATTCTATGTCTTTGCTACTGTGAGTAGGTTGCAGTGGACATACACGTGCATATATCTTTACAGTAGAATGATTTATATTCCTTTGCATATATACCTGGTAATGGAATTTCTGGGTCAAATGGTATTTCTGGCTCTAGGTCTTTGAGGAATTGCCACACTGTCTTCCACAAAGGTTGAACTAATTCACACTCCCACCAACAGTGTAAAAGCATTCCTTTTTCTCTGCAACCTCATCAACATCTGTTGTTCTTTGACTTTTTCATAACTGCCATTCTGACTGGTGTGAGATATTATTCATTGTGGTTTTATTTGCATTTCTCAGTGATCACTGATGTTGGGCATTTTCTCATCTGTTTCTTAGCCACACGTATGTCTTCTTTTGAGAAGTGTCTGTTCATGTCCTTTGTCCACTTTTTAATGTGGTTGTTTTTTTTTTTTCTTGTAAATTTGTTTAAGTTCCTTGTAGATGCTGGATGTTAGACCTTTTTCAGATGGATAGATTACAAAAATTTTTCCCATTCTGTAGGTTGTCTGTTCACCCTGATGATAATTTCTTTTGCTGTGCAGAAGCTCTTTAGTTTAATTAGATCCCATTTGTCAATTTTTGCTTTTGTTGTAATTGCTTTTGGCGTTTTCCTCCTGAAATCTTTGCCTGTGCCTATGTCCTGGATAGTATTGCCTAAATTTTCTTCTAGGGCCTTTATATTTTGGGTTTTACATTTAGGTCTTTAATCTATCTTGAGTTAATTTTTGTGTATGGTGTAAGGAAGGGGTCCAGTTTCAATTTTCTGCATATGGCTAGCCAGTTCTCCCAGCACCATTTATTAAATAGAGAGTCCTTTCTTCATTGTTTGTTTCTGTCAGATTTGTTGAAGATCAGATGATTGTAGGTGTGTGGTCTTATTTCTGAGTTCTCTATTCTGTCCCATTGGTCTATGTGTCTGTTGTTGTACCAGTACCATGCTGTTTTGGCTACTGTAGCCTTGTAGTATAGTTTGAAATCAGGTAGAATGATGCTTCCAGCTTTGTTGTTTTTGCTTAGGATTGTCTTGGCTATTTGGGCCCCTTTTTTTTGGTTCCAAGTGAATTTTAAAATCTTTTTTTTTTTTGTAATTTTGTGAAGAATGTCAATGGTAGTTTAATGGGAATAGCATCGAATCTATAAATTACTTTGGGCCTTCTGGCCATTTTCATGATATTGATTTCTTCCTATCCATAAGCATGGAATGTTTCTCTATTTCTTTATGTCCCCTCTGATTTCTTTGAGCAGTGATTTGTAGTTCTCCTTGAAGAGGTCCTTCACTTCCCTTGCTAGCTGTATTCCTAAATATTTTATTCTTTTTGTAGCAATGGCACAACACTATATTAAGAAACAATACCTACTGTGGCCTGTCTGATGGACAAAGCTCAAGTGGACTGAAAGAACCACTTTGCTGGCTTCCATTGAAAAGTCTGCATTTTGCCATTCCAATGGAGTGATACACATGGAAGAACCACCCAAAATATCTCCTAGCAGATAGAAAAGCAGAGAGGGACATTGGGGGGAAAGTTTTCCAAAGGCCTGGGGAAGGAAATGTTTCATTACCTGTCTTAGACCTTCCCAGGGGGAAGCTCTTCTTTTAGATAACCCTGTGTTCAACCTCTTCATCTCTTAGGACACTCCACCCACTAGAGTGAGTCCTAATGCCATGTCTTGGAATGAGATCAATCAAGAGATGGATTCTCCTTTGGGGAGGAGGGGGAGGTAAGAATAAGAAGGCAGGAGCCTCAAGCTTTCCCTAGAAACCAGTCAATGAAGTAATCTAAACTAACAAGGGGCAAGGATAATTGCTGAATTTTAATGCAATTTCTGTAAAGTCCTCACATAGTTTAGTCCAGTGATTTCAAAACCGTAGGATGTGAACTATTTGTGGGGTCATAAAATCAATTTAGTGGGTCACTGCTGCAATAAAAAGTAAAGTGGAAAATATAAAATGCTGGGTCAAGATAAAAAAATAAATCTTTCCTCATTGGTTGTGAAAGATATTTGAACAGCACAGCTGTGATATATGTGGGTAACTGCTAAGAGGGATACACATCATGCAAGAGTTAGGGTGGATGAAATAAGTCTGGTTGGTGCTTCCTTCTTTTCTCTTTCTTCTCAGTATAAATGCTATTTGGTCATCTGTAGAGCTACTTAATTTGTTATCGACAAAGGGGAAGTGGAATCTTTCTGATGCTGTTTGACTGGAACCAATATTTCCAGGGTGGCCATTATCTAGAATCATTTCCACTTGACTTGCTTTCATTATACTGATAGCCTTGAAGAAAACTCCCACCAGCCATAGTCAAGTACCCTACTGAATGTCCCAAAAAACTACTGGCACGACACATTGACAATGGCATGGACTTTGTCACAGACTAAAAACAAAACCCAAAACGAACCTCACTGCTTGTACTAGCTTGGTACTAGCTGATTTAGGTCTTAGGTTCATAAAAACTGCATCATAAAATTCGTGGTCCCTGCCTTCAAAGCTTTCTCCAGCTTACTCCCTGCCTTTGACACTTTTTAAAAGTATCCAATTAGAGTTTAGAAACATTGAAATAATTATAGAATCACAGTGTATTAAAACTGTTAAGTCAAGTTTCGCTTAAAACTGCCTCCTTAGATATTTTAAGTTCAGCCTAAAGGTTTCTCTGTACATCATGAACTATAACAAGTGGGAGTGTAAACAGACCATAGCCTACACTTGTGCCAATCACCAAGTTTTGGCCAATCAGATGTAGCCAACTGTTCAAAGGGTGTTCAAATAGGACAAATGCCAAGCTGTAACCAATCCGGCTGTTTCTGTACCTCACTTCTGTTTTCTGTATATCATTTTCCTTTTCTGTCCATAAATCTTTTTTTTTTGTTTCCGAGGTGGAGTCCTGCTCTGTCCCAGGCTAGAGTGCAGTGGCACGATCTTGGCTCCCTGCAACCTCCGCCTCCCGAGTTCAAGTGATTCTCCTGCCTCAGTCTTCCAAGTAGCTAGGATTACAGGCACGTGCCACCATGCCCAACTAATTTTTGTATTTTTAGTAGAGACGGGGTTTCACCATGTTGGCTAGTCTGGTCTTGAACTCCTGACCTCATGATCCGCCGGCCTCGGCCTCCCAAAGTGCTGGGATTACAGGCGTGAGCCACTGAGCCCAGCCTCTGTCCATAAATCTTCTTCCACCACATGGCTGCGCTGGAGTCTTCAAGCCTACTCTGGCTCAGAAGGCTGCTGGATTCACCAATCACTCATTGCTCTATTGAGCCCCTTTAAATTTAATTTGGCTGAAGTTTTTCTTTTATTAAAACAATTGCTGGAATAATTTCTTTCTAGTTCTGCTTTTCTTTATCATTCTTACTGTCCTCATTGTACAGATAAGGAAACTGGGATCCAGGTGGAATGAGCAAAGCAGGGGAGGGAGACGCGGTGGGTTAGCCTTGGCCCCTGAGGAAGGACCTGGGACCTGCCAGAGCTCTGGCTTTGGCTGATGAAAATGGAGAAGGGGACAGAAAGCCTCACCCTGAGGCTAGAGACCGGGGCACTGGGGCTAGCGTAATGGGCTGCTTGGCAGAAAACTCAGACCACGTGGACTGAATATAGATGCAACCAGTGTTCTTATGTTTCTGACATTTCATTGTTTTCTAGTAAAAATACTTTCCTAAATAGGTAGAATACTTCCTCAAAACATTTTTACATTGTTCCTCTGTAGTGGTTGATATCAGTTTAAGTTGCCAATGGACTCACAGGACACAATAAGCTTTAATCTAATACTGTATTTTTTGGTAACTTTATAGAGGGGTGCAAGGAAGGAGATACAGCCATAGGGCACTTTCAGTTCATTGGAAGGCCCAGCAGCTATCGGGCCCACACGGTCTCTTTAGCCCCCTCACCTGCATGACGTGTGGGTATGTTGCAGGTGACTTCCCACCATTATTTTATACCACTGTGCACACGTAAGCCTAAGGCCTGGTGCCAGCTCACAGATCCATTCCCCTGGATCAGGGCTCGCACAGCAAACACAACAATCATAGAATAAATTCCACATTGATCCTAACTCTGCAGCCTCCAAAAATCAATACTCTGGGAAGAGAGATTCAGAGGTCATTTTCCCAGGCAGGTTTGGCCAGCCCTGGTGTTAACTCTTTCCTCACTTGCTGGAAACCAGGGGCTGCAGTGTAAAAGAGCTGGGTCATTTGGTGAAAAATATCATCAATTGCCTGAGAATCCCTGCTTTTCTAGATTGTCAGGTGAGTTGACCTAGGGCCTCATAATTTATTTTTAGAATCTGCAGAATGGAAGGAGATATTTGATATTTGTGCTGGTACATAACCTGCTATAGCTTGGCATTCAGAATTACCTGCTGGAGTAAGAGTAATGCCTGTGAGGAATGGGTGAAGGCTGGAGTCAGGGAGTGCCTGGGCCAAGGCAGGCATTTGCCCAGTTCCCTCATCAGCAGTGAAATGGAGCATCCCTGCAGACATGGGGACCTGTTAAGGGCACAGCAGCCCTGGACTAGCTATGACAGAATCAGAGATGAGCAGCACCAAACGGTATCCTACCGTGCTTGGGGAACGCCTTTTACGTGGGCTCAGAAGTGACCCTCCCACTGAAAGGAAAGGAGGGTAGATAAGGGCAATGATGAGTTTATTCTTGCACTGCCCAAAAAAAAAAAAAATTCTGGACTATGTACAAGAAAGCAAATGACCAGGGAAAAAGGAATTCTTGGAATAAGGAAGAAAAGAAAAGGAATAATCAGGTAGAATTATTTAAGTGGTTGCAGAGACATGCGATGAAGCAGGAGGAAATTGACAGGACTCCTATGAAAGACTTACTGACAAGTTATCAGAGGTTGGGAGAAATCTAATCTAGCACCGGCAGCGGCCACCACTAAGAAATTCTGTTAGATCTGTTGCTTTATCCAAATCTGTAGAAATGTAAGCCCAGTGATGCCAAAAGGGAATGAGGATACAAAGTGCCGGCCCAGGTGTTAAATTTACTCCTCTGCTAAAGGAGTGAAACCCAAAGCAGGTTGACTAGAAGGCCAAGATCTCCCTGCCCAACCTCCAGCAGGAGATCTGAAGTCATATGCTCTGGGTAGAATTGAATAGCCTGGGGCTGGAGAATGAAGCTTTTTAAGTTTCCTGGATATTGATGCACTGCTCTGTAATGCATGTTGGAGAGAAAGAGGCAATATTAAGGAACCGAGAGTGAAGCTTGAGGGGCATTCCAATGTCATCGTAGAAGGTGCCAAAGTCACAGTAAGAGTTCATATACAAAAAGAAAAATGGACAAAACTTGCTGTAGTGGCATCACCTTTACATGGATGTGTAAGTGGAATGGTTGTGCTGGATGAATGAAGTCTTGTCATTTCCAGCATGTAGCCAAATATAGGGCACAGCATGCACCAACTCTATATGTCGTAAGTGAACAGTGTCTGTTATGTGATATCGAGATAGCAGAAGTGTTCCTTTGTCTTTCCCATATATCTCTCCCATTGATCTACTGAGTCCAGAAATTTCAATTCCAGATATTCATTCCTTCAGTTTCTCGCCCTTAAAAAGGGCTCAATAAATACTCACTAACTTCTGTTAAAGAATGGTATGTTATAAGCTTGCACAATAATGCTGGAAGCTACTACCAATCATTTACATTTTTTTAAAAAAATTATACTTTAAGTTCTAAGGTACATGTGCACAATGTGCAGGTTTGTTACATATGTATACTTGTGCCATGTTGGTGTGCTGCACCCATCAACTCGTCAGCACCCATCAACTCATCATTTACATCAGGTATAACTCCCAATGCAATCCCTCACCCTCCCCCCTCCCCATAATAGGCCCCGGTGTGTGATGTTCCCCTTCCCGAGTCCAAGTGATCTCATTGTTCAGTTCCCACCTATGAGTGAGAACATGCAGTGTTTGGTTTTCTGTTCTTGCGATAGTTTGCTGAGAATGATGGTTTCCAGCTGCATCCATGTCCCTACAAAGGACATAAACTCATCCTTTTTTATGGCTGCATAGTATTCCATGGGATATATGTGCCATATTTTCTTAACCCAGTCTGTTACTGATGGACATTTGGGTTGATTCCAAGTCTTTGCTATTGTGAGTAGTGCTACAATGAACATACGTGTGCATGTGTCCTTATAGCAGCATGATTTATAATCCTTTGGGTATATCCCCAGTAATGGGATGGCTGGGTCATATGGTACTTCTAGTTCTAGATCCTTGAGGAATTGCCACACTGTTTTCCATAATGGTTGAACTAGTTTACAATCCCACCAACAGTGTAAAAGTGTTCCTATTTCTCTGCATCCTCTCCAGCACCTGTTGTTTCCTGTCATTTACATTTTAAAGTAAATGTTTGTGTTAGAAATAGTTTATGTCTATAAGCAGCAAAATACCCAACTAGTACTAGTAATAACTAATATTTATTGATCACTTAACTGTGGTTTAAGAAATATACTGTGTTTACATATATTAACTTATTTGTCACAACAGCTCTGTATTATTATTATTATGAGCATTTTTAAACATGAAGAAATAGGTACCAAGAGGTTGAATAATTTGCTGAAGCTCACACAGTGGGTAAATTGCAGAGCCAGCATTCAAGTAGCTTATATAGTAGAGGCTGTTATTTCACATGGGGAATCTAGAAAGTGGTGAATCTATGGTTGGTTCACTCAGGAGCTTTACCATGTCAGGACATTGGGTTGGTGTCTCTAATATTCTCTTGACTCTTTTTTTGGCTCACCATATAGCTGCTGCAATTCCAAGCATCACATCCCCACACAATTGTGTCTCAAGCAGGTGTGTGTAGGGGGGAAGGAGTTGGGAGGAAGGTGTCAATAAAGAGAAAAAAGACTTAGATGGGTAGACAGTTCATGTAAGAAATGTTCCCGCTTTATGCCTGTTAAAAATAGGGCTGACTGTGACTATAGTTAGCAGCCTGCCTGTGCACAGACACTAAACCTCAATATGCAATACAAAGGTAGAAGACAGTCCAGGCAGGAATGCAGAGGCTCTTGACGTATCACTTTATAGAGTGTCACAGCAGCTATTTCCTATAGTCATTTATGTGTCTGGTCTCTCTTGCCAGGCTGTGCACTTCTTATGGATGGCGACTGAGACTCTGTCACCTTTTATAGCCCCGACACATGGTGGGCTCTGTTCTGTTCCTTTGAAGAGGCTCGTTTGGAGACAATGGGCTTCATCTGCTCAACCACGAAGTTCTAGATTTTGCCTTATTCTGATGTCTGTACTGAGTGCATTGATGACTCCCTTCTATTGTGGAAAATAAAAGCCACAACCCAACTGCTTTGTCTTTGAAAGAAAAGGATTTCATTCTCTTCAGTATTTGATGGAATGGATAACATATTAATCTTAGCACATTCTGAATAGTCTCAACACAGTGTTGCATTTAAAAAGTATTAGGCTAATATAAAAAAAAAAATCCCTAGAAAAGCCGTTTAGCTTTCACTGATGTCTTTCAACAAGGCTCCTGATAGAAATGCCTTTATATGTAGCAAAATTGTCTAAAATCCTCTTTCCCTGTTCTCTCCCAGCACCTTGCATATCACACTATGGCAGCTACCCCTTATATCTTCTCTTCTCTCTCTCAAAATTCTTTAAAGGCTCAACTCATGCTAGCTCTTATCTTTCTCTTTCCTCCAGGCTCTATTCCACTCCTCCCCACCCCCAGACCCATTCTTTTGTTCTTTGCCTCTTTTCCTATGAATACAGTCTCTCCTCTTTCAATTTTCCTGATGAGTACAATCCAGGAAGCAAGTGACTCTTCCTCTCTTGAATCTGGGGAAAAAGTACTCTTGCATCAATATTTTCGATCTTTATCACAATGGAAAGGGAAACAAGACTATGGAACATGACTTGGCAAGCAAGGAAATGGCCTAAATCAACTGCTTTGTTGTGCAGGCTTTTCAACAATTTCTTTTCTTGGTCAAATTCCATAACATCTTTTAGTTTCAATATTCTCATCTGTTAAATGGGTTCATAATTGAAGGTTTTTGTGAGGTTATTGTGAGGGTTAAAAAAATTGTTATATGTAAAGAACAGCTCCAAATAGACACTTAAACTTTATCACAAATGCAGCCAGAAAAGGAACTAGAGGTGAGCTCTTGGTTGGTTAGAAAACATTTGGAGCTTAGGCCTCTGACTGGGCAACTTCAAGGAGGGTTTTGCATGAATTCAAGGTTTATAGTTCCTGCTGTGTTTACTTACAGCTTCCAGATAGGGTGATTTCTATACTCAGTGGTGTGCTGGAATAGGCTTGCACTGACTTGAGAGCCCAACCATGCACATCTCTCCCCAGCTCCACGGTCACTGACCTCATACTGGTGGCTTGAAATTGGCCGTGGTGGAAAAGTTTACACTAAGGAAATGGGCATGCCACAAAACAATACTCCCCTCAACCCCCAGTTTAACGTTTCTAGATTTCTAGCACACCAATGTCTATACCTCATATTTTGGTTGGACTGGACTAGGCATTGTCAAACTTTTTCTGTAAAGGGCTAGATAATAAATACTTTAGTCTTTAGGGACCATACTGTCTGTTGCAGTTTCTCAACTCTGATGTTGCAATATGAAAGTAATCATAGACAATAGGTAAATGGGCATGGCTTTATTCTAATACTTTTAATTTATACAAAATAAACAGGGGAATGATTTGGCCAATGGGGCACAGTTTGCCAATGTCTGATCTGGGTAGTTGCTGCAATTCCTTTTTCAATTGGTAGCAGTTAGAGAATAAACAAGAGGGTCAGCTGTGCAGTACAGGAAGTGGAGGCAACAAAACCAGAAGTATGAGAAGTAGAAATTTTTATTTATTTATTTATTTATTTATTTATTTTTTGAGACAGAGTCTTGCTCTGTCACCCAGGCTGGAGAGCAGTGGCACGATCTTGGCTCACTGCAAACCCCACCTCCCAGGTTAAAGTGATTCTCCTGTTTCAGCCTCCTGAGTAGCTGGGATTACAGGCGTGCACCACCATGCCTGGCTAGTTTTTGTATTTTTAGTAGAGACTTGGTTTCACCATGTTGGTCAGTCTGGTCTTGAACTCCTGATCTCGTGATCTGCCAGCCTCAGCCTCCCGAAGTGCTGGGATTACAGGCGCAAGCCACTGTGCCCAGCCGTCTTCTTTTTTTTTTTTTAAACCTGCTTTAAGGCATTTATTAAAAGCCCATAACTAACACTATATTTGGTGGTGAGACCGGATACTTTCTCCCTCAGATTAGACACAAGACGTTATCCTGTCACAGATCTCTTTTTAATTCAGAGTGAAATATCCAAATAACAGCCAAAAATAGTGACAAAGAGTAAAGGGCAACATATAGAAATAACCCACATGAGACTATACTCCATGATCAACTTTACATGCTGACAAATTGACACCAACTCTTTTTTAGCAGATAAAATAAAGTTTTTTTATACCAAGAAAGAGAAGTTTTTCCCATAAGAATAAAAGATGGAATATATACAATTGGTGAGGATATCTAGAACCCACCACATAACATGTGATGGTGAAGCAGAATTGTTGTCTGGGGTAAATACCCAAAGTCTCATGCCAAGAAGATTAAAAACACAGATACACACAAGGAGTGAGTTTAGGAGCAGAGGTTTAATCAGCAAAAGAAAGAGGAAGGAGAACAGGTCTCTCTTGTGAGACAGAGGGGCGCCCGAAAGGGAAATCTGACCCACGGCATAGTGCATTGAATTTTATAGGCAGACTTGAGGAAGCAGTGTCTGATTAATGTAGAGTCCACAGATTGGTTCGTCCAGGTGTGATGTTTACATAGCGTGCAGGGAAGGATGGCCATCCCACCCTAATCTTATTATGCAAATGGGCTTTCCACTTGGCTGGTGCTGTATTGTCTGGTCCTTACTGTACATGTGGCTGGCAAAGGGAAGGGAACATGGAGCCACCATTTTGAACATGCCTAGTCCCAGGTAGCCTTTTCTTGTTGGCACAACTGCTGGCATTCACCCCTGCAAACTTCTAGCTTGCTTGTCTATGTCTGCAGCTTGATTTTGCAGGCTGCTCGCTCTTAGAAAAGGAAATGATTTTGGGGCTGCTTTTCATTAAAAGGAAAATATTACTGAGGACTCCTGTACCCTCATTATCTGCCTAAATAATTTCTTCTTAACTCCTATATCAATGGTTAATGTTGAGTGTCAACTTGATTGGATTGAAGGATGCAAAGTATTGTTCCTGGTGTGTCTCTGAGGGTATTGCCAAAGGAGATTAACATTTGAGTCAGTGGACTGGGAGAGGCAGATCTACCCTCAATCTACATGGGCACCATCTAATCAGCTGCCAGTGTGGTCAGAATAAAATCAGGCAGAAGAACGTGGACAGACTAGAGTGGCTGAGTCTTCTGGCCTTTATTTTTCTCCTGTGCTGGATTCTTCCTGCCCTCAAACATCAGACTCCAAGTTCTTCAGCTTTGGGAATCTTGGACCTTCAACCACAGACTGAAGGCTACACTGTCGGCTTCCCTACTTTTGAGGTTTTGGGACTCGAAACCTTGTTCGAGTCCTTGTTCCTTGTTCCTCAGCTTGCAGACAGCCTATTATGGGACTTCACCTTGTGATCGTGTGAGTCAATACTCCTTAATAAACTCCCCTTTATATACACATCTATCCTACTAATTCTATCTCTCTAGAGAGCCCCAGTATATAAGGTGAGTAAAAAAAAGTCCCAACAATAAAGACTCAGTTATCAGTGACCTATTAATCACAGAAGAATTAAACAACTATATAAAAATTAACCCTATATATTAGAAATACATTTCAATTTCACCCAACAGATTCGAAATTATTTATTTATTTATTATTATACTTTAAGTTCTGGGATACATATGCAGAACGTGTAGGTTTGTTACATAGGTATACATGTGCCATGGTGGTTTGCTGAAGCCATCAACCTGTCATCTACATTAGGTATTTCTCCTAATGCTCTCCCTTCCCTAGGCCCCCACCCCGATGGGTCTCAGTTTGTGATGTTCCCCTCCCTGTGCTCATACGTTCTCATTGTTCAACTCTCACTTATGAGAACATGCAGTGTTTATTTTTCTGTTCCTGTGTTAGTTTGATGAGAATGATGATTTCCAGCTTCATTCGTGTCCCTGCAAAGGACATGAACTCATTCTCATTTTTATGGCTGTATTCCATGGTGTGTATGTGCCACATTTTCTTTTCCAGTCTAACATTGATGGGCATTTGAGTTGGTTCTAAGTCTTTGATATTGTGTACAGTGCTGCAATAAACATACATGTGCATGTGTCTTTATAGTAGAATGATTTATAATCCTTTGGGTATATACCCAGTAATGGGATTGCTGGGTCAAATGATGTTTCTAGTTTTAGATCCTCGAGGAATTGCCACACTGTCTTCCACAGTGGTTGAACTAATTTACACTCCCACCAACAGTGTAAAAGCATTTCTATTTCTCCACATCCTCTCCACCATCTGTTGTTTCCTGACTTTTTAATGATCACCATTCTAACTGGTGTGAGATGGTATCTCATTGTGGTTTTGATTTGCATTTCTCTAATTACCAGTGATGATGAGCTTTTTTTCATATGTTTGTTGGCCACATAAATGTCTTCTTTTGAAAAGTGTCTATTCATATCCTTTGCCCACTTTTTAATGGGGTTGTTTTTTTCTTGTAAGTGTGTTAACGTTTCTTGTAGATTCTGGATATTAGCCCTTTGTCAGATGGATAGATTGCAAAAATTTTCTCCCATTCTGTAGGTTGTCTGTTAACTCTGATGATAATTTCTTTTGCTATGCAGAAGCTCTTTGGTTTAATTAGATCCCATTTGTCAATTTTGGCTTTTGTTAAAATTGCTTTTGGTGTTTTCGTCATGAAGTCTTTGCCCACGCCTATGTCCTGAATGGTATTGCCTAGGTTTTCTTCTAGGGTTTTTATGGTTTTAGGTCTTCCATTTAAATCTTTGACCCATCTTGAGTTAATTTTTGTATAAGGTATAAGGAAGGGGTCCAGTTTCTGTTTTCTGCATATGGCTAGCCAGTTTTCCCAATACCATTTATTAAATAGGCAATCCTTTCCCCATTGGTTGTTCGAAATATTTTAATATGGATAGAAAAAATGTTATCTTGCTTTAACAAACAAAACAAAACAAAACAAAAAATCCTGCAAACCACTACCTTTTAAACTCAGGTACTGTTGCTTAAAAATACCTACAGAATTCTACTACTCAGCCATAAAAAGGAATGAAATAATGACATTTACAGCAACTTAGATGGGGCTGGAGACCATTATTCTAAGTGAAGTAACTCAGGAATAGAAAACTAATTATTGTATGTTCCCACTTACAAGTGGAGCTAAGCTATGAGGACACAAAGGCATAAGAATGATACAATGGAGTTTGGGGACCCTGTGGGGGGAAGGTTGGGAGGAAGTGAGGAATAAAAGACTACGTATTGGGTAGAGCGCACATTGCTTGGGTGACAGGTGCACCAAAATCTCAGAAATCACTACTAAAAAGCTTAAATTCATGTAACCAAAACCACCTGTTACTCCAATACTATTGAAATACAACAGAAAATAAAATTTCACAGTAATCTTCAAAGCCTTTTTATTATGGTAAACAGTACGGGGGCTTCTGAAAAAATTAAAAATAGGACAGAGAGAGGTTGGTTAACAGATACAAAATTACACTAGAGAGAAACACGCTCTGGCATTCTTCAGCACTGTAGGGTGAATATGGTTAGCTATAATTTATTGTATATTTTCAAAAGTCTAGAAAAGTTGAATCTTCCCAACACAAAGAAATGATAAATATTGGAGGTGATGGGTATGCTTATTATATGTCGTATATACATATTAAAATATTACTCTGTATCCCATAATTATGTAGAATCATTATGTGTTAACTAAAAATAGAAGGGGAAAAAATAAAAACAACCCCTACAGAATCCTCACCTAGAAATTTTATTGACTAATGCCACTTATCCAGCTCGCCTGTCTAATTTCTTTACCAATGGATGCCTCCAGCATGCTGCATGGGGGAGCCTAGTAGGCTTCACTCTCACAGATGGTTTCTTACAACAAGAGTTAATTTTGTTTGTTTTTTAACTTGTCTGTGTCCATTGTGCTTATTATTAGAAATATGGTATTGAAATACGACAAAAATGTCATGATACCAAAATATCATAAAAATATTATGAAAGTGAAGCAAACAGTGTTTTTGTTAAATAACTTAATGCAGATGAAAAACTTAAAGATGAGTCAATACAAAAAAACATCTATGGGATAAGATGTAGGCAAAACCCTGTGAAAGGTTGCATTGTACTCAGGAGCTTTGTAAGCGTCTTGATATTCTTCCTACACTTTCAGTAAAGCTAAACTATCAGTTATTAACACACATTCTGGGTGTGGTTTGTTTAGGAGTGACACAGAGCTATAATTAGAAGGACCACCTAATATCAGTCTCATTTTATCAGATAAGATAGCTTCTATTATATTCAGCTGAGCACAGGTAGCCTAGGGGACAAGGTAACACAAAATATACCTCTTTTCTTATCTCACACAATGAGCCTTCCTTCTCTTTCTGGTGGAAATAATCAAAATAGGTTTTCTTGTTGTTTTTTTTTTCCCCCACTGGATGGCCATTTACATAGCGCAGTGAACAATGAATTTATGCCATGCAGGAGAGAGAAGTTAATTTTCTTCAACCACCATGAATTCCAACTAAATGTTGGTTGAATAAATTAAGACTGTACAAAGAGGGAAATTTGTTCACAGTAAGGCCAAATTCCTATAATGGATGACAGTTATTTCAGGGAGATTACATTCTATTGGAATTAAGAAAATGAAAGTTGAAGATGATTGAGTTGGCCAATTTCATCAGCAGATCCCTGGGAGGAGGGTTGCAGAATGGGATGGGGGGCAACACAGGTTGTGGTATGATTTATTTTTGTACTGTAAAAGTAGCAGAAAAACACTTCCTAGTCAAGTGGATATTATGCAGTGTTACCATTGGTAACAATCATTGCCAAGTCCTAGGTCATCCTATGTGTTAAGTGATTATAGAGTTTCAGAATTGGCTTATTTGGTGCTAAATAGTTGCCAGATAAAATGTTCTCATTGGAGGACATTCAGAAAAATAAAGAGCATCATATAAAAATGACATCTGACCTCACTACCTGGAATGAAAACTATTAAAGTGTTGTTATTAGTCCTTACAGTCTTTTTTCCCCATGTTTAACCCATTTACTGGTCATTCTACAATGATATCCTAATTGATGAGAGCAAAGTTTTATTTACTCTAGCTATTCCCAATGCAAGGAAATACTGCTAGTTTCCTACCTCTAACTGTTATACCTACCTACTTTTTGCCATCCCTGAAACCCAATCACTTTCTCTTCATGGCCTCTACACTCCTGCACACAGCCCAGTTGTCTGTTCCTTGGCTTACTCTCCTAGTCTGTGTTCCCAGATGTCTTTTATCATTCAGCGTATTTTACCTCACTAGATTGACTTATTCTTCCTGGTATGCAGGTTGTTTTCCATCCATCCTATAATTCTTTTTAGGATCTGTAGAGTTGAGATCATGACCACTATTTTCTCATCTTTTTCTCTGTCCAAAGCAGCTGACTTCAGACGCTTAGGGTCGCATTGCACTCCCTAGCCAAGAAGCTAGGAAGTCAGGGAAGGTGGATGCTAACATTGAGGGAGGGGGCATTCTGTGGTCACCATTGGAAAGAATATGATGTTGAAGACATAACAGGACAGGCACAACTTGAACTTCATCTCACACAGTTTTGAGTGTTGAATCAAGTTCATTTTTCTACCTTATGGCACTCATGTTTTATGTTGTCCTCCATAAGGGAATATTTAAGAGGAATATTCATAGGAATGGGAGATCATGGTTGTATTAATTATTTGGTTGCAAGTTACAGAAAATGATGCTGGCTATTTTAAGCAAAAATGAAATTCCTTAGAAACAGATATCACAAGATTGACAGGAAGAATGAAGAACCAGGCCTGGGAGTTGCAGGGTAAGAGGAACTGCACTGGGTCTCCTTTGTAGAAGCTATTCAGCAATTTCCCCACCTGGAGTCTGGGATAATTGAACTCCAGTGGTTCCTCTGGTGCTGAGGCCCTTTGGTAACTCAGAGTCCTGGGAGACAGAGGTTGACTGAGTTGAGCTTTGCTCATGGCTACCCCCTGACTATCCTGGGAGGAAAGACTGAGGTGCAAGAGCATCCAGGGACTCTGTGTTTCAGTAAGGGAGAAGCCAACCTGCTGTTAGAAGGAGGACATGAAGCCTGGGCATCCAAAACTTGCAACAGTAGTTTTCTTAATTGAGCAATGGATAAGATAGAAAACATTAGCTTGAATTTGGCCCCATATGTGAGGCAGCCTCTTGTGGTGGAAACAGCTGCCAACATACTGTCATAAAAGCGGCTAAAAGCAAAGGTGTTGGAGTCAGAAAAATCTGGTGAAAATCTGGCTCTGTGACCTATAAGTTGTGTGACCTGAAGCCAGTTATTTTACCCATCTAAGCCTCAGCTTCTTAGTTTGCAAGAATGGGGATTAATGCCTATTTCATAGATTT
Organism: Chlorocebus sabaeus; assembly: GCF_047675955.1. NCBI lineage: Eukaryota > Metazoa > Chordata > Mammalia > Primates > Cercopithecidae > Chlorocebus > Chlorocebus sabaeus. The sequence continues at coordinate 39,315,087 of NC_132914.1, read as the reverse complement.
GTGGTCAAGATTCAATGAAATAATAACATGTATAAAGTACTTAGCCAAGAGTCTGATGCACTCTCCATGGGTGCCAGCCATTATTATTAAAACATTTTTAGACTATCAGCTCTGAAATCTGTCATCTCGTATTGTTTGTTTCCTCATCTGTAAAATGAACAGATGAACAACAAGCTTTCAGAGCTGTTGCCCAGTTGACATTGTACGCATGGACACAATTATTTCTAGAAAAGCTTCATTAATGACCCCTCTATGAATAACTGCACAATTCATCTAATACATAGCTTCCATGTCATTTTAGGAAACACTTATTAGCACACAGCAGCCCCTGAATGAATGCCTTAAGGCCTTTCCTAGAAGCTTGCAGTCTGTTGCCACGGAATAGCTTTTGAAGTTTGGGAAACTATAAATGACACATATCCCATGGTAGAAATGAAGATAGAGCTTAGGGGCACACCAGAATAACGTGTGAAAGGAAGCTGTAATAAACATAATTATAATCAGCTTCCTGCCTAAGGATGTTAGAACCGTTTTAGCTTAGCTTAGGATTATGCAAGTTAAGACATACCACCGTTTAAATCATCTCTCTCAATATACAGCAACAACACATAGCGAAACCTTGTTAGAACATTGTAGTACCTTTCCTAACTGGGTTCCCTGCCTCTGATCTCCATTTTAAGCAATTTCAGGCACAGATACCAGATTTTCTTCAACAACCTTTATTACATTCAATGGCTCTCAATTTTTAGAGAATAAGTTCTATAAAATTATAGAAATAAAATAGTACAGATACAGTGAACTATACATTATGTAATTTAGAATTTATTTCTTTTGTAATTATAGTTATATAAATAAGTTTTTAATAGAATAAGTTCATTCCTCCAATCAGCATTTTTAAAACTCCTACCCTGTTTCAAGGCATTAGGTTCTTGGGATATAAGGATGTCTAGAGTACAGTCCCTTCTTTCCAGAGTATATAGGTTAGCGGAAGAACATATCTGAAAAAAAAAAATACGACATTGTGTAAGCATTTTAATTTATGCACAATGTCTTATGGGATCAGAGAAGAGAAAGCATTTATTTTTGCTTGAAGAGGACAGAAGAGCCTTCCAGTCTAGGCAAAGAAGGAGGTGGGAAAGGATGGGGAAAGGGGAAAGATAAAGGAGAAAGCAAGGAGTGGGAAGATGAGCATGAGGAGGAGGGGGAAGGAGGATGATGATTATGAGAAGGAAGATAATTTTCTAGAAAATAGAAAGCATAGTCATAGAACTCAAAGGCATAGAAATGAACAAAAGCAACTGGGCGCGGTGGTTTACGCCCGTAATCCCAGCACTTTGGGAGGCTGAGGTGGGCAGATCACTTGAGGCCGGGAGTTTGGGACCCGCTTGAGGACAACATGGAGAAACTCCGTCTCTACTAAAAATATTTTAAAAATTTGGCAGGTGCACTGGTGAGTTGCTGTAATCCCAGCTAGCCAGGAGGCTGAGGTGGGAGAAGCACTTGAACCCAGGAGACCAGGAGACAGAGGTGGCACTGAGCGGAGATCACACCACTGCACTCCAGCCTAGGTAACGGCATGAGACTCTGGAAAAGAAAAAAAAGGGATTAAAAGCATTCAGCATGGTGTCTTCAGGGATCTGCAGGTATGTGCAGTAGCTGACCTGTGGGAGCGTAGGAGGAGAGTGGAAGAGTGACAGGAAATGGGATTGGGCATAGGTCAGATCCTGAAGGGATTTTATATGCCAAGCTAAGGCTTGGAGTTTTAGAGATGATAAGGTGTTTAAGGAATAGTTGGACATGATTTCTGTACAGAAAAACCATTCTGAGAGCATTGGGAAGAATGGCTTGGAAGTACAATAGACCGACCGAGAGGTCTGTTATGGCAAACTTGATGCAAGTGTTCATAATGACAACTACCAGCAGAAATTATACTGGAAAAACAGATATAGGCAAAACATTATACTCAGGAGCCTTGTAGTCAAAGCAAAAGCAGATTATACTGGAAAAACATAAATGTCCATTAATAGGCAATGAATATCTACATTGTAGTATATTCATATGACAGAATATTATACAGCAGGCAAAAATGATTGAACTACATGTATTTTTGTAGATATAGTTCTACAAACTACAGAACATGGGTAAACTTCAAAACCAAGAAAAGGTCAAGTTGAAAATGAATCTGTGGAGTTGAACAGCATTTATGTAATTTAGAAACATACGTAAAATGCTATTAATATGTATCATACATGTGTCCATACATAGTAAAAACATAAAAGTAACAATATAAAAGATAACATAATACTCCTGATGATGGTTACCGCTGAGAGAGGTGGTGTGCCCTGAGGCCAGTTAGTATAGTTCACTGTATCTGTACTATTTTATTTCTTTAAAAAATACCCAATGACTTGAAACAAATGTGGTAAAATAAAATATATTAAAATTAAACATTGAGTACATAGTTGCCACTGTGTTTATGCTTTTTATGGTTGTAGATGGTCACTTCCTAAAAAGAACTTAAACTTTACAAAAGTTATGTGAAGTAGATTCCCTGTTGTTGTACCCATTTTATCAATTTAACTACGTTTGTCACAGTCCACAGCTAGGAAGTGGCAGAGCTGAGATTTGAACCTGTGTTTTGGCTCTGGAGCCTACGGTTTTAGCCAATGCCGTATATATATCTTCTCTTATGATTAAAAGCAACACCAGGTACATGGTGAGAGAAATCAATTAGAAATTTACAGAAGCATAAAAAATGATAAACCAAATTCTCCCCATCCATGACATTAATCATAATGTTGACTTCTCATAGTGGAGACGTCTTACAACCATTTTTGATTTTTGTTTATTTTGTAATTGCTAAATTTTGAAAATCATCAAACTTCACTGAAAAAAAGAATGATATGAAAATGATCACACCCCAACTTTCTTCTCTTTCCTTTCCTTTACAGCTCTTCATAATCTGTGACCTTCTTTCAGATACATTGATACATTAATTATTTTATATTATCAAGAGCTGTAACATTTACATTGTTTTGTAATCATATATTTTTAATACTTTAATAAGTTACTCCAAAGCTAGGGAGTGAATTAAGAGCATTACGTTAGTATATGGAAATATTATTCAACATAAAACAGAAAATGATTTGAATCGTGGAGCAGGAAACATATGCCATTTTACTAAACCTGTATGGCTAGCTAGAAGAAAAATCTTGAGACAGTTGAGAGCAATAAATTCTCTTCTATTCCATCAATGGCTCTGCCTACATTTTATTAAACCAGATCCTTGGAGGGTGGGGCTCTTGTTTACTATTGTTAGAACTCAGCTTAGGTTATCTGCTGCTAAGAATGAGAGGAAAAATTTCTCTCTTCAGGAATATGATAGGATTTTAATAAAATCACCAGCAAACACAAGCCACCAATATGGTTAAAACATATAAACAGTGATGTTTAGTGATTTATTTATTCTTCATATTTCCCCCTTGCCAAGTGAGGGAGAGCCTAGAAAAAAATCTGGATCATTATCTTAATTGTAAAACTATACAGTCAATGTAATCAATAATCACATCTGACCATATCACAACAGAAATTATTTTGAATGTTAAATCATGAATTTTTATTAAACTATCCCCATTAAGTTTATATGCTTACACAGCACCATAAATTCAGCTCATTATAGTCGTGCACATGAAATCCATCCTCTCCTTGTCTCTTATCCATGAAGCCGATTATATTTATGAGTTTGCCTTGTAGTTTTATATGCAATCTTATCCTTTCCTAACTTAAGATATTATTTCCCACCTTTACTCTTGTTCCTGCTGTACAGTGTGTTAAACTTTTCCTTTCATGTGAGTCCTGCTCTAATTCCTTCCTCCCCAGAAGCCTTGATGGTCTAGATATGTTCAGCCTTTTGTAACGGTATCCTTCGATGACTTCATAATCCAAGTCTTTTATCCAACTGACCTTCTCTGTTTGTCATTGACAACCAGACCTATAATGCATCCCACCATTCTAGTGAATACATCTGTCCCTTGTGAATTTAGAGAGCCTTAATTCATTCATTAAATCATAGGCTCATTCAGTTAATCATTGTTTATTAAGAAAATTCTCTGCTCTGTGTTACATTAAGGTTTGGGGATAAAAAAAAATAAAGACTAAGACATAGTTTCTACGTATAAGGGGCTGAATGGAGACCCAAAAGATAGGTCTCCCTGCAACCTCAGAATGTGGTTTTATTTGGAACAAAGGTCTTTTCAGATGTAATTAAGGTAAGATTCCCGAGAGGAGATAATCCTGGATTAGGGAAGGCTCTAAATCCAATGACAAGTGTCCTTTTAAGAGACAGAAAAGGAGAAGACATGGGGTCACAGAAGAGGACACCATGTGAAGACAAAAGCAGAGATTGGAGGGATGTTGCCACAAGCCAAGGAATGCCAGGAGCACCAGCAGCTGGAAGAGACAGGAGGGATTTTCCACTAGAGCCTTTAGAGGGAGTGTGGACTGATGACACTTTGATTTTAGACTTATGGCCTCCAGAGCTGAGAGAATAAATTTCTATGGATTTAGGTTGTCACGTTTATGCTTATTTGTTATGGCAAAGCTGGTAAATTAATACAGTAGCTATGCCTTATGTAGTCTATGAGAGAAGACAGATATGCCCATAACTAACAAATATAGTAAAGATGGAAGAGCTATATTCATTCTGTTCATTGAGCAGCTTCTATGTGCCAAGCATTAGGGACACATCAGTGAACAATACACACTAATATCTCTACTCTCAGGGAGCTTACATTCTAGTGTGGAGGAGACAGGTACAAAACCAAACCAACCAACCAACCAACCAAACAAACTGTAGGGCAAATTCTATGAGGAAAGTTCTATGGGGAAAAAGAAAGCAGAAAAAGAGAAGTTTTGGAAGGGGAGGGTTGTCATTTTAAAAGAGGTGGTCAGAAAAATGTTCACTCAAAATACAACATTTGCACAAAGACCTAAAGGGCAGGTGGGAGCAAGCCATCTGAATATATTTTTGAGGGGTATAATATTGAGAACAGAAAATACAGTGGCCCTGAGGCAGCAACCGCAATGGGACATATATGGTTAGCATGAAGTAAGCAAGGGAGAAAGTAGTGGGTGGTAAGATGAGACATGGGTGATGGTGATCATGGAAGGCCTTAAAGCCATAGCAGGGACTTTGGCTTTTACTCTTGAATTTGATGGGATGTTATAAGAAGGTTTTGAAGAGAGAAGTTACATTGATTTGACTTATATATATATTTTTGAACATTTTCCCTTGAATACCACATACATGATACATCTGTCATATAAAATATGTACATATAAATATATTAAATATAAGTATAGTATACATATTTGTATGCTCATAAGTATATACCATACTCCTTTCCCCTTCTCTCCTCCTTTTTCTCTCTCCCTGTGCTATTAATTAAAATAGCAACAATTTTACAGTTAATCACTGTCTGTTTCATAACTCCTGCACTGTTGTTTTACATCACAGGAACTTAATTTGTACTGCTGGGTAGAAAATATGCAGCACCTACTATTTGCCAGAAAATATTTTGGAGATTTACAAGTGATTAAGATACAGTGCTCAAGGTTATTTAATTTTGGACTTGTTTTGCTTTCCTACTGTTTAAAAAAGTTCCTCAAGGACAGTGTGCAGATTGAGTATCCCTCGTCTGAAAGCTTGGGACCAGAAGTGTTTTAGATTTCAGATTTTTCCAGATTTTGGAGTATTTGCATAGACATAATGAGATATCTTGGGGATGGGACCCAGGTCTAAACATTTATGTTTTATATATAGGCCTTATGCACATAGCCTGATGGTACTTTTTATAATATTTTAAATGACTTGTGCATGAAACAAAGTTTTGATGGTGTTTTGACTGTGACCTGTGATATGAGGTCAGGTGTGGAATTTTCCACTTGTGTCATCATGTGAGTGTTGAAAAAGTTCTAGGTTTTGGAGAATTTCTCATTAGTGATGCTCAAACTGTACCTTATTCCACTGTCTCTCCCAGTACAATACCTTTCCCATACTAGGTATTCAGTAAATACTTTTTGGCCAATAACTCATGTAACTGTGAGATGAGTTGCTAACATTTTTATCCTGAGTGTCAGTGTTATTTATAAGCTTCCCAAATAAATAGATCACTAGAGGTTAAAGATGTTCTCTAATTTTGAGGGTATTTGTATGCTTATGCTTATGGGATAATAAAACATTCAAACCTGTCGTATTCATTTCTTTTCACTGGTGTAACAAATTACCACTTTTTTTGGTAATAATTTTTTTTTTTAATTGTGAAAGTAGCAATTTTCTTATTCATTCTAACACATTTCTTTTTTGGTTTTATTTTATTTATTTCTTTATTTTTAATTTAATTCAATCTGTAAGTTTTGGGATACATGTGCAGGACGTGCTGGTTTGTTACATAGTTAAACGTGTACCATGGTGGTTTGCTGCACCTGTCAACCCATCACCTAGGTATTAAGCCCAGCATCTATTAGCTGTGCTTCTTGATGCTCTCCCTCCCCCTGCACTGCCTGACAGGGCCCAGTGTGTGTGTTTCCCCTTTCTGTGTCCATGTGTTCTCATTGTTCAGCTTCCATTTATAAGGGAGAACATGCAGTGTTTGGTTTTCTGTTCCTGTGTTAGTTTGCTGAAGATCATGGCTTCCAGCTCCATCCATGTTCTGCAAAGAACATGATCTCATTCCTTATGGCTGCATCGTATTCCATGGCATATATGTACCACATTTTCTTTATCCAGTCTATCATTGATGGGCATTTGCTTTGATTCCATGTCTTTGCTGTTGTGAATCACGCTTCAGCGAACATATACATGCATGTATCTTTATAGTAGAATGATTCATATTCCTGTGGGTATATACCCAGGAATGGGATTGCTGAGTCAAGTGGTATTTCTGGTTCCTGGTCTTTGAGGAATCGCCACACCATCTTCCACAATAAATTGCTGCAAATTCAGTGGCTTAAAACAATACCGATTTATTCCTGGACAGTTCTGGAGATCAAAGGTCTCAAGTCAGTTTCACTGGGCTAAAGTCAAGGTTTTGGCAGGACTGGTTCCTTCTGGAAGCTCTGAGGGGATACTCCATTCCCCTGCCCTTTTCAGCTTCTAGTGGCCCCCTGTATTCCTTGTCTCATGGCCCCTTCCTCTATCTTCAAAGTGCATCCCTCTGCTGCTGTTATCACATCACCGTCTCCTCTTCGGCATCTCCCTCTGCCTTTTGCGTGTAAGGATCCTGTGGGACCACCTGGATAATTGAAGACAATTGCTCCATGTCAAGATCCTTAACTTAAACACATCTGCAAAATCATTTTGCCATGTGAGAGAACGTAGTCACCGGGTCTGGGGATTAGGATGTGAACATCTTGTTGGGAGGGGTGGCATTTTTCAGCCTACCACATTTGGCTAATGTAAATTCAAACAGAAAGGCAAAATTGAAGGAAACGTAACTTGACATACTGACTCACTCTACCATACCGTACTCTGAAGGATAAACAAATCTGCAGATAAGCAAATGTGGGAAAATCATGAGGGTTGCAGAGGGCTCATCTGCTAGGTAGTCAGTGGCATTTGGTGATGCATGATGATTAATTACAATCTGCAAAGGCTGTCCCAGATGTGAAGACCTCATAAAGCCAGAGATGGCATCAATGGTTTATTAGTTTTCTTGATGGAAGCACCTTAAACAGATGTGGCCTAAATGTCCATTTTTCAACTATTTCTGTTTAACAACTGGGGGCTTGCATGCATGTTTGTCAAACCTCTCTATATATGCAAGGGTTTTTTCTTAGAAAGTTGTGTGTACACTAATTTTTCAAAAGTTAAATCCTCATTTGAATGAACCCTGTTAACTCTTACTCAAGAATAGTAAAGCAAATCTTTCTAATAAGTGAATTATGAAGGTTACTTAAGGAGGGCTCATATGTATGTTCTGAATAAAAGGGATTTTAGGAAAAATCTATTTCATTTTGATTAAAAATTCACATTAAAATCTAGCATTTTCTAAACAGTACACTGTATGGCAGGTTTGTTGATACAGTATCCTATGTGGTAGAACTTGTCAGATATTAGGCAGAAACCACGCAGAAGAATCCATTACTATGTCAATTTTGATAATTAAACACAATCTTCTCCCACTGAGAGCACACATGCTTCAGAGGTAACACATTCAGGTACCAGTGCCTTAAAGCAAGGATGACTTACTTCTTGACTGGAGGTGCTGGGCATTGAGAAATTCTTGAGCTCTAAGGAGGAAAAAAAATGCTACAGAAGAAGATGGGTGTGAGTTGATGAGGTGCAGGAGGACTGAGCACTAACTTCACTGTCTAGGCCTGGTGCACGTAGCAGCTGACACCCTAGCTGCGGAAGGGAGAAGGAATCAAGGAACTTCGCTAGGTCCCCTAATATCTTGTGGGTAGGCATAGCCTTACATTTAGGATCTTAGTGGAAGAATCCCTCAGAGTCATATGCTTATTTATTCCCAGCTGGCAAATATGACTGAAAAAAAATCTCTCCACACAGCTCAAGCTCGTTTCTTGCTGAGTCTCCTAAGGATGAATAATTCCTGCAGTTCTTTCTTCCCTTCTCCCCTTCATTGCTCTGTCAGAAAGCTTATTAACGTATGTATATTCCTGGCTTTTCCACTATATGAATGATTCAGAAACAAATAAAAATGTCAAGTTCTCCATGGCTTACTGGTAATATTAAAATCTACCAGTTTCTATTAAATTTCCATCAAATAGTATTATTCAGAGACAAAAGATCAATTAATCCCTGTTCTTCTGCTCCCGAAAAACACTGATCACAGGAGACCCAGTGATGTGAGCTCTTATTTAATCAACAGAGTCAATGGTGCCCTGGAACACAGGAGAAAATGAGACCCAGACATAAAGCCTTGAGCCATGCCCTCTTTATGAACTCCACACATTATATGAGAAAGGCCAGTTCAGAAGGTTTGATAGATACTCACTCAAGTATGCCATTTCATAAAGAAGAAGAAGTTACTTCCAGATTTGAGTGAACAGCTTTCAAAGAAATGTATGACTTTATTTTATGCGACATAGGCTACCTTTATAGAAGGAGTAACCACCCCTTTTATAGCAGGACTAATGCGAAAGAAAAAGACTTTTTCATCATTACTTCCAACTACTCCCTTGGCACTTTTACAAGGAGAGCTGGGCAGTTATTGTTTCCGTCTCAAGATAAACATAAGGAGAAGTATCAATAAAAAAGTAATTATCATAATAATAATTATAATAACCCAAACCAAAATAATAACAATGAAAGTAATAATCATAAAAAACATTATTACATCTTTTTTCTTTAGGTCTTTCACCCACTGAATCTTTTTAATGTGTAGGAGCTGTGAGTTTTCATCCATTCCGCCTTAAGCAGTAATTGCATTTGATTTGGCCTGCACAATTTTACCCATAATATTAGAAATAGAAGAGAGTCATGCAGTGTGCTTATTATTGGTTATTATTAAAGATCGGGATCAGTGCCTTATCATGGGGAGCCATCAGACTGTCAGCAACAGCTTCCTTTCACTCACTTTCAGACTGCTGTGATACTCAATCCAACTCTGATTTAAACCTAACATCTGGCTGTTTTTAACTGAGAAAACCACTTATTGGTCTCTCCTCCTTGGGCTCTGATTTTGGCTTCTTATGTGGCTTATTCCGTCACTTTCACCCCCTGCATTCAGTAGCTACCCTAATCAGAATAGAACCTATGCCACATCCAGAAGGAAATGTATCTTTGTAATAGATATATCAACGATTTCCCCTTCTCTGGATGGGCCCTGGTTTGCAAGGGTGTCTGTCCCTGGAACCCAGGCCCTGTGGCCCTTGCTGATTGGTTTTGGGTATAGACATCTGAAAGAAACGCTGCCAATCATTGCACTTCTGTGGATTTTCATGTGGTGGTCACCAAGGGGAGTCTCTCCCTGGCTGTGAGAGCCATAGGAGCTCAGGTGACTGTACTTTCTACAATGTGGAGGAAGCTAGGCTCCAGGAGAGATGGAAGCAGGCCTGAAAAACAAAGACAATGAGAGCCCAGGCAGCTTTCAAGTTGTCTCTGAGGCTCAGTTTTACCCTACCCTTCCTGCGTCCTACAAGATTTTCTCATATACTTTGGACAGATTCCCTTTGCTTTCCAAGTTAATTTGATTTGGACATCCTTCTTTGTAAGTTGATGAATCTTAATGAATTAAGTCTTGTTCAGGTAGTGGTTCATAGGATCATAGGACCAAAGGTCTGGTGGTGTGGTGGGTAGAAACTAGCAATTGTGAATGTTTTACTGCTTTTGTAGGTTAGAGGACAGTCAAGGTTATATGTATAATTGAACATTATTTATACTTTCACACATTCTAACATGTTTTCTGGAAGATGCGAGAGGGAGTGGTGTTATGGTAGGTGCCTGGGAGTTGTGTGGATTCTGTGAAAATGTGTCATGCATCTGGAAGATGTGGCCTTCTTGATGTCCATTGCCGTAAGTTTGCTGAGTGCTGCAGCCTATTCTGGGATCCAGAATCTTCATCCAATTTGTCCATTGGATCCACCTGGTTAGGACATCCATTTTTAGAGATGTATGAAATATTATTTAAGCTCTCACTTTTATAAAGCCAATAGTGTATAATAAAATGTTTTGGGGGGAGTTCCTCTTTGAGCACATTCTTGGGAATCAGGCATATCTTGGTTTGTCTAATGGGCTAGAGTGGTAAGGTTGCCTGGAGTGTTTGCAGTGGGAACTGAGATCATTGTAAGGAAAGGAACAGTCAGGATGAGCCCAATAGCAAGGTGTCAGTGGTCTGAGAGGAGGGACTGAGAGCCATACAGTATGGTAGTCCAGTCTTCATGGCCTCTTGTATGACAGAGTGATTCTATTATACATACAAAGGAAGAGAATATCATAAAACAAAAAGTTCCCCAAATAACCCAAGATTTTAGATGATCCCTTCCCCGACAAGAAGCTCTGTAAGGCATTGTTTTTCAGGGCAGGATTCCTGTGGTTCCCTTTTAAAATCCAGAAGAGGAAGAGAGCCATTCTCCTTTCTTTTGTATGGAAGACAGCCTGGCTGTGGTATTTTGAGGACTCTGGAAGACAGGGATGATCCTGTGTTTCCTACTCCTGTGTTTCAGTGGGTGATGAGAGCCAGCACATGGCAGCAAATCCTGCATATCTTCTGGGAACTACAGAAAATAGCTGGAAGACCTTGACGAGGGTTGGAGGTCTTGTAAGGTGAGTGAATCAACAGATGGGGGAAAATGGCTACTGCTTTATTGAGTGCTTGTCATTCACCCAAGTGACCTATGTGTTTTATAACTTCCCATCTGCCAGAATGCAAACTAAAATATTAGGGGTTGATATTTCTCTTCTGTTTTCTGGCCAGCATGTGTTCTCAAATAAGGATAGGCTAAAGTTCTTTTCCTCTTCAGGGAAAGAGGGAAAGTGGAGGAGAGGCTAATGCTAGGTTAGAAAATGGAAGACAACCTTGGCTCAGGAAGCAGGAAGGCAGAGACCCAAGTACTCTTCCAGCCTAGTTTCTCCACCAATGACAAAATGGGTACTAGTTAATTCTTTGTCTTGGAAATCTTGGTTATACATAGAACTCAGAATTATCTCTGTTAATATAGAAACCAGAGAAGACATTTGCCATCAAGTGCTAACAAGCTGTAGCTAGGATAGAGGTGGATTTGAGTTTCATAGCTGGACTCCTAGTACTTGCAGCCAGCTAGTTGCACAGACTGGCCCTATCATTTGAGTACCCTTTCAACATGACTTATATTTATATGCCCAGTTGAACTTTGGGGACCCTATTTATTACATTACAGTTGAGTTTTAGTCTTCTCTACAGCTCTGTGAAGTAGGCACTACTTTTATTCCCATTTTACCAGCATGAAGTTCTAAGATTAAGTAATTTGCTCAAAAGCACACAGCTAGCAAGTGTGAACTCAGGCAATCTAAGACCATAATGTGCTCTTTTAAAGAAATTCTTTATTAGTGAGTAATATACACATAGAAAAGTATACATGTCCTAAGTATACAGGTTGATAAACTTTCATAAACTGAATACCATTTGTAATCAGCACCTAGATGAAGAAATAGATCATTACCAGCATCCTGGGAGCCCTCTCATGCCCCTTTCTAGTCACCATCCCTGACAAGGGCAACTGCTCTCTTGACTTGTAATTGCATAAAGTAGTTTGACAGTTTTTGTACTTCATATAAATGGAATTTTACAATATTCTTGTCTATGTCTGGCTTCTTTTATTCAACACTGAAAATCACTCATGCTCCAGCATGTTGCAGTGATATCCATGCTGTTTTAGTTGGTTCACTCCTGTTGCTGTAGTGTTTACTCGTTTGAATATACTCTGTTCATTATACCATTGGTGGGCATTTGGGTAGTTTTCAGGTTTGGACATTGATGACAGTACTGCTACAAATATCCTAATGTATACCTTTTGTAAATGTATTTATACATTTCTGTTGGGCATTTACCTAGGAGTGGAATTGCTGTGTTGTACACAGCACATGTATGTTTATGTTCATCTTCAGTAGGTGCTGGCAACCAGTTTTCCAAAGTGGTTGAACCAATTTACTCTCCCACCCGCAGTGTGTGGAAGCAATGGTTGTTTTATATTCTTGTCAGCACTTGGTATTTTCTTTCTTTTTCATTATAGACATTTTGGTGGATGTGGAACAGTAGATATCATGTTGTAGTTGGTTTTAATTTTCTTTTCCCTGTACATTTGCATGTGTTTTTTGGTGATTCTATAGTCTCTTTTGTGAAGATTCTGATCTAGTCTTTTGTTCTTTTTCCTATTGTGTTATCGCTTCTTATTACCACTGTGCAAGAGTTACCTATAAATTGTGGATGTGAATCCTTTGTTGGATACGTATTGTGAATATATTCTCCCCTTCTTTGGATTGTCTTTCATTTTCTTATGGTGCCCTATGAAGACTCTATGAAGAATGGAAATGTACCGAAACTTTAACACAGTATAGTTTACGTATTTTTTTTTTTATTGCTAGCACTTTTTACAGTCTCTTTCAGAAATCTCTGACTACCCCAAGGTCATGAAGGTATTTTCTTCTGTTTACTTTTTACATTTTTATCTGTAATCTATCTGGACTTGATTGGGATGCATAGTGTAAAGTTGGGAGTAAAGGTACATTTTTTTTCCATATGAATATTCAGTTGGTCCAGTACCATTTATTGAAAAGCCCATCTTTTCCCCATAGCACTCCAGTGTCACTTTTGTCATAAATCAGATAACCTTAGAGGTGTAAGTTTGTTTTGGACTCTGTTCTGTTTTGTTGGTCAGATAGCCTTCTTGTCCACAGACTGTTCTTTTCACCACTGTGCTGTTTATATGAACCAATTTATACTTGCCCGGTTTGTGTGACTTGGAGAAATATGGGTTACATACAATATTTTAAATATTGTCTCACAAACTCATTTGCACACAATAAAGTAAAAATAATATATAGGGTGATATAATATTATTTTTAAATTAATTTTCATCTTTTCCTACTAAATAAATCATACTTTATTTCATTTGTTTAAGAGAAGTGTCTGCATTCTAATTCTTCCTGAGTTTTCTCTTATTTTTAATGGATTTCCAATCATCTGCTAGTTACCTTCTTTCTTTTCATGCTGGTCCAAATTTAACTCACTTCTGGGTTGAAATGGGGATAAATTCTCAGAAACTCCATATTTATTTGTTGAAAACATACATTTTAACTATAGAAAGTTTATTAACTTTATTTCTGAATTTCCCAATTTGCTACTGTGCAGATCTACGCAACACTGAAATGCTGAACACTGCATCATTGAGCTTCTTTTTTTTTAAAAAGTTTATAACATTTTTATTTGATTTGAGTATTATACAATATATTAATTGGAGGCTTGGACATAGTATTGTCACTGCTCATGTTACAGTTCAACAGCATCTCAGTTGATTCGCATGGTTGGCAAATAGCCATTACTGGTTAACTGAATTAATCAGATTTTTGGTGAAAATGCACAAAGCAAGGATCCTTCTAAAACTTGTCTCTTCAGAACTTTATGCACCATTTTGGCTTTACTTCAGTTATAGTGGTTCTAATACGTCTTATAAATGCTTCTTTACAATTTTAATAGAAATAATCCTGTGTGGTTTTGAAGCATTTTTCAAGGAGTGGTAACTTGTGATTTACTGATTTATTAATTGAAAATCTGCATTAAGTTTTAAAAATGCCTGATGTAGATAACTCAGGTCTGAAAGGAATTTTTCACCTTATTTTCTGTGATTTATCAGTAGGAGGGGTTATATAGATAATTTATGCTTTTGATGGGAAGTAGAAAACTTCCAGTTTGATGATTAACTGAAAATATCTCCCATTTTGCAAAGTCATTGACTCATTATTGCATTGTTAAACTTCTCTTTTCTCCCACTCCCAACCATAGCAGTCTGCAATCTTCCTGATAACTGTTTACTTATTTGGGTGTTACTTGGCAGTGTGTTCCATATAATATGGAAAAAAAAGCTGCTGCTCTTTCTATATGTGCAGTTTAAGGGTAAGCAAAATTAAGAGTTGGCAAGATGTGAGCAAACCTTAAATGAACTTCTCCACCCCAGCTTTCTCCCTGAAGATATTCTTTGCAAAAGAACATAATGAATCTTTATTTTATTTTATTTTACTTTTTTTGAGAGGGAGTTTCTCTCTGTCACCCAGGCTGGAGTGCAGTGGCACGATCTCAGCTCACTGCAACCTCTGCCTCCATGGTTCAAGTGATTCTCCTGCCTCAGGCTCCCAAGTAGCTGGGATTACAGGCTCCCACCACCATGTCCAGCTAATTTTTGTATTTTTAGTAGAGACCGGGTTTCACCATGTTGGCCAGGCTGGTCTCAAACTCCTGACCTCCGCCTGCCTCAGCCTCCCAAACCGCTGGGGTTATAGGTGTGAGCCACCGTGCCCAGCCCATAATGAATCTTTATATTGTCTCCTTTCAGATTATAAATGTCAATGAGATAAAGGTGACTAACATTAGAATTTAACTTGGATCAAAATTCAAAAAAATTTAATGCTTCTGTGAACCTTAGTTATAACTTAAAGTAGCCATCAGGTACTACTCTCCTGTGTTCAGCAAGGTATTGTTCTATTTTTATGAAGGGGCCTCAAGTACTGATACAATAATTCATATTATTATGTAAAACATTTATTTTATGGGCAGGGAAGTCCATGAAAATCTTGGCCAGTGTCATATAAGTGGAAGTATAATGTGAAATGTCTCAGATATCTCTTTGCAAAGGGAAGGCCTTTATCCTATGACTAGGATCTTGGATGTGATGGCTGAAGCATAAACAGCTATCTTGTTACTATGAAGATGAAGGGCGCATCTTGGGGAGTTGGAAGGGAGGGTTAGAAAGAGCCTGGGTCCTAACCATGTCAGTTCAGGACAGCTGCCTCCAGAACTCCATCTCTATTTTGTTCAAGACACTTCTTTGGGTTTTCAGTTATATGCAACTGATCCTTACGTTATAGAAATACTATTTTAATATGGATTTAGACTGGACTGTTTCTGACAATAGTGTTTTTTTTTTTTTTCTTTAGGAGGTATGGGTCCCTTGTGTGTGTGTGTGTCCTTGCACATACTTTGTTCAATACTTACCTACCACAAGGCTATAAGAAGAATTAAGGCAAATATAAACATCTCTGGCAGAGAGATCTTGAATGGTGCTAGACTTGGGGTAACAAAGCCTACTTGGACTGTTTAGCTGAAGCTTTTCATGATATTATTCTCAATTAATTAACTTAGGCTTAGGGAAAGGTAGGGTTGAAGGCTATTTTTGCTTTAGAATGCCCCCTGGGGAGGGAGAACACATGCTAAATCATGGCTATCTCCTCTGAGTAGAAGACTGAATTTTCATGGATGGAGATGTGCAATGGAAAAAAAATGAAGAGTGGATATGTTTCAGAGAGGAGGAGAGGAGGTTGATTCTTGAGACAGTGTGTCTACGATGGCAGCTGAGGAAAGTTCTGGCTTTATGCCTTTTTAAATTTGCATTTTCTTAGCATGGTGGTAGCACTGAAGTTTTAAGTTTTTAATCTTCTGCTTCGCAATTTGTCTGGTTGCTTATACGTTCTCAGTACCTAAAACTTGTTTTGTGAAACCTCATGTTGTGGTGGAAGGGAATTAAGAAATTAGACCATAAGGGAAAGGATGAGCTTTCCTGTATCAGCCCTTGAGTGAGGCCAGCACTATCAAAGATAAGGGTAGTTTAAAGATTTAAGGTCTGACCATCATGGAGCTAGCAGATGCCCAAGAAGGGGCTGAGTCGGATGGGAAGAAACAGCTGCTTAGCCAATGACAGGTGGATATGAGAAAAGTCTCATTTTTTCCCAGATTCCTTTTTTCTAATTTACAAAAGAAAATTAAACCTCTTAAACATTCAGATCTTACCATGATGTATTGCTTGTTGCATTGCCCTTGGATTTATAAACTTTTAGGTCAGGCAAAGGAATAATTTGAAATACTGGTGTAGGTGTTAGGAGAGTGGATATTCCAACGGCTGATAACACAATGTAAAAAAGTTGGCAGCTAATTCTTTGCTTTCAAAAGCATTGAATGAAAGCTTATTTGAAATGTCCACCAATAATTGTTGAAACTGAGTTTAGATGGTGTATTACTGTGTTATTTTGTCCAATATCTAGCAAGTTGTTTAAAATATTGAGTGAAATTGCTATAAGATAACTCCTTTCATTCTCTTCTACTTATTTTTAGGAATATCTTAACCTGAGTTCTCAAAAATACAAAGCCAAAACAAAGCTCAGCTGCTAATATTTTATTTGGGTGGGTAAATGGATGAATTCCAGATAATTGAGAGTGAGGAACAAAGTGAAGTGAGGTGGTGAAGGATGGGAGCAAATACAAGATGATGCATTATTATACTGGCCACAGTCTAAACCTGGTTGGTTATTCAGTTTCATGGGACATTTCTGTATTTCTGGAGAGACTGTTCGGGATCACTGTGTCTCAGAAGAGTTTGTTCGGAAGAGGTAGGGCAAGGAATTAATTTATGAGCTCCTGACCATATCCTGCCTTTCCAGTGAAAGTGAACAGTAATTATTTACTGTTAATTGATATGGTAAGTGTCATTGTATGAATTTTAAGGCTGAATAAATACAATCACATTGCAAAATCGTGCATTTGCATTAAAATCATTCAGGCTTAAAAAGGGAGGAAAATCTGACACATGCTATAACATAGATGAACCTGGAAGACATTATCTTAAGTGAAGTAAGCCAGCCACAGAAAAACAAATATTGTATGATTCCACTTATATGAGATGTCTGGAACTGCCAAATTCGTAAAGACAGGAAGTGGAATGGTGATTACCAATGGCTGGAAGGAGGTGGAATGGGGAGTTATTATTTAAAGAGTACAAAGTTTCAGATTGAGATGATGAAAACGTTTTGGAGACAGATGGTGGTGATGATTGCACAACACTGTGAATGTACTTGGTGCAATTTAACTTTAAACTTAAAAATTGCAAAAATAATAAATTTTATGTATTTTACCACCATAAAAAGAATTTATTCATGTAATAAAATGGATATCAGTGAGTATTAAATAATCGTAATCTCCTATTTTATTAAATCTAAGTTACCACTATTACTTTTTGTTTCACTAAGAGAAAATTCTGTAACTGAAACTGACATGACTTTTTTTAATCACTTAGAAATTTTATTCTATATGTATTGAAAGAAATCTTTTAGACTTATTTGAATCTTTACCATCAATTATGCTTTTCCTCTGAGCCATCACAGTTTGGTGCTACAGCCTGCCTACCTCCCCTCCCCTCCCCTGCCCTCCCCTCCCCTGCCCTCCCCTCGCCTGCCCTCCCTTCCTTCCTTCCTTCCTTCCTTCCTTCCTTCCTTCCTTCCTTCCTTCCTTCCTTCCTTCCTTCCTTCCTTCCTTCCTTTCTTCCATATTGCTTTGTCACCCAGGGTGGAGTGCAGGGGCACAATCATAGCTCATTGCAACCTCAAACTCCTGGACTCAAGGTATCCTCCTGTCTCAGCCTCCCAAGAGGCTGGGAACTATAGTTTGGGACTACAGATGCATGACACTGCACCTGGTTAATTAATTTTTTTTGTAGAGATGGGGGTCTCACTTGGTTGCCCAAGCTGGTCTCAAACTCCCAAGCTCAAGTGAGTCTCTCACCTTGGCTTCTCAAAGTGCTGGGTTTAAGCCTATAGGTGTAAGCCTATAGCATTTCTTAAATACAATTTTCTCTGGAATTTTCTTCTAAGTCACTGACACGCATAAGCATGCCTGACACTTGACTAGAGCAATAATGATAGTCATCCCAATTTCAGAGATCTTAAAATTTTAAATAAGAAAGCACAATACTTGGAATCCATTGAATATATTTAAATGAATGAGGTAATAGTTTTATCAAAAATGTTAATATTTCTGACATGCTAAAAATTAGATCCTTTGCAACCATGAAAGTTATGATGAAAATGTTAATTTTCAACCAAATACATTGGTGAAGGGGTACATCATTTTTTTCAGAATTCCTTTAACAGAAAATTAAGAACACTTTCGTGAAGAAGGTGACCATGAAGTGATGAAAGACTGAAAATTGAGTTACATGGTATTTTATTTAAATGCTATTTACATATTTTGGTTATTTTTTTGGCTGGAGATTATAGCTCATGATGAATGATCCATTTGTAGGTTAATGAAATGAATCCAGACAAATTCAGATAAAGAAAATGTATATGTTTAACCAAATATTTCCCTTCCTTTCTGTGTTCTCTCAAACATCTTATGGTCTATGAGCTTTTTTTAAACTTTTTTCAACTTTTGTGTTTCCATGGCTATTCTGACACCAGCTTTTACCTTGCCAATTTACATGGTTACTCTGTCACCCAGCCTGGAGTGCAGTGTGCAATCTCTGGCCACTGCAGCCTTGGCCTCCCTAGCTCAAACCATCCTCCTACCTCAACCTTGCAAGTAGCTGGGATTACAGGCATGTGCCACTATGCCCTGCTGATTTTTGTAGTTTTTTTTGTAGAGATGGGGTTTCACCAAGTTGCCCAGGCTGGTCTTGAATTCCTGGACTCAAGCATTCTCCTGCCTTGGGCTTCCCAAAGTGCTGGGATTATAGGCATAAGCCACCACATCCAGCGTCTTGCCAGTTTTGAATGTCTTCAACAATTCTTCTATGTTGATGGTTCTAACTTTTCTCAAGATTCAGTCATTCAATTGAAGCCAGCAATTGGGCAACTACTTAAAGTGACAAATACAGCATCCTAGCTATAAATAATAAATACTTTGCACTACCAACTCAGATTGCGAAGATTGCTAAGTGTACATTTGAAGATATTTTCTGGTGATTTTGACAGACTGAGATTTTAATATCCTTGGGGTATAATAATCAGGGACTAATATAGATGAGAAGATGTACAAAGATCTTCATTAAAGGGAATTTATGTAAGTGAAACATTCCAATTTAATATCGGGTGACTTTTAAGTAGAGCTAAATGTCTGAAAGCTTTGATTTTTAATATGATAATGTCTTTTAACTTCTAAGTGATCTTGTATTGAACTATGGCTTTGATTGACTTCAAAATTTGTGTAGCTCAGAAAACAAGACTTCATTATTTTTGCTTTTTAATAGATGGTAATGTTACAATTGATTTTTAAAGATAATGTACTCAGGTATTCAGGTAATAAAATTATTTTTATTGCTGAATTCAAATGGGGAAACAATTTTAATTTAAAGATCTATTCAGTTTCTCTCCTTAAAACTTGCAAGAAACATAAAAGGGTTTCTTTCCTTTAGTAACGAAATCCGATTTAGAAACCAGATTCTGAATATTTGAACATCTTCGTAAAGAAAAGGAAAATGTGTTCTAATTTTTATGTGTGAGCTTACTGGTACATAAGATGTTTGTGTAAGTCATATGGGGCTGCTATAATTTGAGAGGATAGAAACTTCACCATTGGAATTAGAACTGATGAAATGTGGAAGTGTACAGTGGCAAGTGACAAGCGATTTTGTCCCTCTTTTTTTGTCCATCCAGTCTGGCCATCTAGACTTCCTGGAACTTGATGCTTCAGAGAGGGAACTTTTACTGAGTTTAAGGGGCTCACTCTTCCAGAACCTAGGTGGTCTGGTTTTTCCTTTTTGCGCACAAGCTCTTTGTGTTCCTGACTGTCCGTGTAAAGTTGGTGACTGAGAATGTCCCTTTGGTTTTTGCCTTGGATCAAAACATTTGATAAGTTTCTTTGGGAAGTTTATAAACCTCTGATATTTACTACCAGTAACCACACTTCTAAATGTTACTCAGAAAGTACTAAGAGGTGCCCCCAAAGAGTCTCAGGTTCTAGTCTAGACATAGTCTATCCTAAGCAGCAACCAGTTTCCCTTTGTTGATCAAGATTAATGACCCTGGCCAGTACAGTAGCACCCCTTTTGCCTGTTGGTTCATTGGTATGGAGAAGCCAGAATGGCTGAGTGGTAATGTTAACTTCCAGTTCTACAGAACCATTGTTGTATTCCTTGCTGGAAGCATTCCTTTTGCCAGGATGAAGACTTCTAAACCCACACTGTTTAAACTTGTGTGGGGATGGGAATAAAAACATTTTGCTCATGAATCTCCAGTCTGGGGAGGCCTTGGTGGAGAAAGCTCACCTCCTCTCACTTGGCATCAACAGATATCTGGCAGTTGATGCTGGTAGTTGACTGGGGAGACTAGAATGGCTGAGACTGCAGTGGGACGTGGCTTTTTCATGTGGCTGCTTGGCTTCCTCACACTGTGGCGGCTGGGTTCCCAGGGGCAGCATCGCACCAGAAGACAGCACCAGGTGGAAGTTGTATTCTTTCTATGATTTAACTTTGGAAGGCACATTGCATGCATCTTCCACGCTTTCTTGGTCAGAGTAGTCTCAAACTCCTACCCAGATTCCAGAGTAGGGAACATAGACTCCATCTCTCACAGGAAACAGGGTCAGTTGCACGGTATTACCTATGGAGGGATTTTAGATTCTCAGATCTCAAAATGTATTGTTATCTTCCCAAATTGCCAAATTGCTTTTAGAGCAAAGGTGAGGTGGGATGGTTTCTTTCATGTCTTCCGGCAGGGCACAAAAGTTCCTCACTCCTGATATTATAGGCTTTTAGATTTTTATAATTTGATAGTGAAAATAATATTTGTTTTAATTTATGTCCTTGCTTACTAAATAGGGTAAATATTGCTACACATGTCTGTTCACTGAATTGTTTGTTGTTCACTTACCTAAATGAGTCAGTATTTTTAATTGTTTTCTGTGAGTTCCCAAAAATTAAGGCTATTAACCTTTTGTGAAATTTTTTTTGGCAAATATTTTTCCTGTTTTTAAAAAATTCAGCTTGTGAAATTTGGTTATACATAAAAGTTTCCTGTTTTTATGCAGTCTTATCTGTTAGTCTTATTTTTATCCTTTTATCTAAGAAACTTTTCAAATGTATCTACTAATTCATTTGTTCATCTTCTCTAGTGTTGAATTTACTTTCCACTTTTGTTATATTGTGGCTTTAAATTGGTAGTCTTTATCTTGGATTGCTCTCTTCCATTTTTATAAATTTCACAGAGGCAGCATCTTCTTGACAATTGTAGACAACATTAATCATATGTTTAATAAAATATTCTTATACCTATAAACTGTTTCTGAGCAAAGAAGAGTGTGTGATTCTTTTGAAGATCAGCGGTTCTCTCCACAACTCAGGTTTTTTTTTCTTCCTTCCCAAGATCTTTTCACATATCCCATGACTTTCTTCATTTAGCTCATCCTTTTAGAGGGGGCCTAAGTTTACCCAATATTGCTTTATATTTTGTAAATTTATCTAAATATCAAGCTGTGATGTTAACCAAATATCTCAGAGAAGTCCCTCCACAACTTCCCTATAGATCTAGAGTGAAGTAAAAATAAGTTATTATAACCAGAATGGTAAAAGGTACCAGGAAAAGCCATGCTGGTGCTTCTGTGTCCTGGGGCAATGAGGGGGTTAAGGTGTTCACCTCTGGGCTACCCCTATGGATTAAATATTAAGTAACCTTTTCTGCTGCCCCACTCCCCTAAATTGGGTTGTTTCTATGTTGAGTGGGCCTTTTGTACCTAGAGGAAGCTGCGGAGTTTCAACACAACACTACATTACAGAAGTCACTCAGTATTTCTGGCATGTAAAAAAAAAAAAAAAAAATATAGCAAATTGATGCAGATGACATTGGACAAAAAATGACTTCCAGTGGGCTTGGACTTTAAAAGATGAAAAGAATGGTAATGCTTGGCTCTAAATGACAGAAATCATTTGCAAACCACTACACAGTCTTTAGGGATATTGCATAAAAAGAGAATAGCAAAACTGTCTACATTTTGGTGGTACCAGAAGCACTATCCTCAAATGTTAAAGACATTATAGGCAAATGTATAGGAATGGACAGAAGGACAGACATAAATATTTATGTTTTAAAATATGAGCCAGTAATAATCTTGGCTAATTCTGTCCACACTTACTTATTATTCAAAGGTTAACATGAAAGTGTGAAAATTTTTACAAAGCTTAAAAATTATAATATATAGTTTATTCGAGCAATAATCCCCTCAGAATTGGTTATTACCACTGTTAATGACTTGCTAGTTAGAGTGTTAATGGCCCATAGCAAAAAACTGCTGGTAATGACTGATTTCAAAGGGATTATTGCTTCCTTAATGGAACTGCACCTATCCTTAGTAATTTTGGTAAGTATCATTTTTACTGCCTATTTCAAGACCCTGAAGCTTAGTTTATTACATTTAAAAGAATGGCACCAAGGCAGATAAAATAGATAATAATCTTTCGACTGTGGTTAGCTTTGCAATGTGTGGGCATTTCACTAAATTATTTCAATATTTCTTTGTCCCTTATTAATAAGATGTCACCTGTGACTTATGGGTGGGTTACAAAAATATGACTTAACAATTGATGTGTTTATTTTTGGATAAAAAGGTCTAAATTATTGTTGAATCAATGGAAAAATTTTTGCACATATCCCATTTGGATTGGGTCATAAATGGGAAATACACATAAGTTGAGGTATTTTCTTTTGGAAACATTCTTAGTCTGTGCAAAGAATGCTAAACAACATGCCATGTGAGCTGGAGTTTGGTTTCAGCTCAGCTTCAGAGTGGTTATTCAGTTTGCTTTTCTGATTTTTACTTTTACCACTTGTAAAATGAGGTTATTGGACTAGATCACATCTTAGTTCTTCATAGGTATTAAATTCTACAATCATAAATTACAGTTTAAAAAGGGTGAACAGGTAGGAACATTTGCATTAGAGCTACAGAAAATTCTTTTTCAATAAACCTTATAGAATAATCAAATTATTTCTTATACTAAACATGAACCTTTTGAGTATTGTTTGAAGTAAATGGGCCACTATCTAGAGTTTGAAAAATAAAAATAGTTTTGTTGTGACAATATTAAGTTTTGTGGACTTTGACACAGCTCAGTTTCTAACTGGCTGAGTGATTTGGGGAAACCCTGATACCTAAGGTGGGCCAACTTCATGAACTGTCTTGTATAATATAACAGGATGGAACTTGACATTAATAAAAATACCTGACAACAACAGAAAACATTCATTGAAATTCATATTCCCACAAAATGGTTTCAGTTTCTGAAATTATTAAGTTTTAAACTATTTGTCTTATTTTGCTTCATTTGGAAATATGCCTTATTAGACTGGACTCTGAAAGATTTTTAACTCATCCTTTAAATCAGTGGTTCTTAAGGTGTGCTCTGAGTATCCTGGGTTCTTTCAGGAGGTTCACAAAGCCAAACTTATGTATTATAATAATACAAAGAAGTTATTTGTGTTTTTCGTCCTTACTTTCTCATGAGAGTACAGTAGAGTTTTCCAAAGATTTCATGACATATGATAATATTGTGTAATGAAATGTGTCAATATTTGAAAGATCTGCACAACTCAGCAAACCAATATTTTCCAAATAATCAATGTATGATGTTTTAAAATTGTGCATGGATAAATGATTCTTTCAAAGTGCGAGATAAACTAGTGGATTTTAATGTAACAGTGTGTGAAAAGTTTATTGATGTAGTTTCAGATTTCACTTTGCACCTAACCATTGAGTACCACTTGTTGATTTTGGCATAATATCAAAAAAGGTTATCATAATTACCTGCAAAGACTGTTGAAACAATCCATTCCTCAAGTACATATGTGTGAGAATCTGGATTTTCTTTATATACTTCAATTAAAAATAATATTATAACAGATTGAAGGCAGAAACACACAAAAATCTATGTTCTACTGAGCAAGATATTAATATAATTTACAAAAAATATAAAATAATGCTACTTATCTCAAATTTTTTTTTGTTTGGGAAAACAGTGTTTTTTTAATAAAAATGTTTTTCTGTTAACATATAATGGATTTGCATTGCTATTTAAAAATGGATTAATCAATAAACATTTTAAAAATTTCTATTTTAATTTTTAATATGGCAAGTATTGATAGTATAATTCACATGAACAAAAACTCTTTGGGATACTCCATAATTTTTACCTGTGTAAGATGATCCTGAGACCCCAAATTTTGAGAATAGCTGTTCTAAGTCAATTATATGTCTGAAGAACTACTTTCTATTACTGTGAAGTTTAAAAAAACGTACTATAGTTTCTGAAGGCAATTTCCAAGGGCAACTTCTGACAATGTTCTGAGAAATGACACATCAGTGAAATGAATGCTTTGTTTCCCAAGGTAAGTATTTACATGGGTCAACCTTATTTGGATGTAGAATTCTGATAGGTTTAATTTTCTAAAAAATAGCGTTGTAGTGTTTAGATTCACATCTTGTATGTACTGGAGAGTATGTAGAAGAAAAGCAAACTGTCTTATCTGAAAATGAATGAGACAGCTAATTAATGTGATGTGACCTTGTTACTTTCAGAAGCCTGCATGGTAAGTCCTGAGACCTGACCTTGTGCTTCCAGAGCCTTGGGTCACTCTAAGTCCTTAACTCTGGATCTGTATTGTTCAGGGCAGAAGAGAGTCCCCACTTTCCATGTAGAAGGGAAGTGATTTTGAAAATGTCCATGGCAGTCTCCATATATGCCCATGACAGCCTTTTCAGTATATTTGAGCCTTCTTCTCTTTCAGGGCAGAGCAGATACAAGAGGACACGAGCAGGGACAAGCCATTGGCACTCACTTATTTCCTCTTCCCTTTAAAATGCTGAATTATCAGTAAACTTGAATATCTGAGACTGCTCCAAATTGAGTTCTTATACATATGCAGCAAACTCTGCAAAAAACCTTACTACTTGGTATTAAAATCAGTTTCTGAAAAGAGAAGAAAGGATGGAGCTGTAAGTTCCATATTTGCTTTCAATTGTGTGTAATGGCAAATGATTAAAGAGGTCAAACCCATGTCCTTCATCGCACAAAACATCTGTAATGCGGATCCTGTAGAGAGGTATATCCCTTTCTTATTCTGTGCTTTGGCATTTATACAGGGTGAGAAGGTGATTAAACAATGATAGAAGTTTATGCTAGGATATTAATTACATAATGTGTATTAACCCCCCATGGAGTGTTTATATTTTCACTAGAATAATCAATCTGGGAAAGATTTTTGAATAAAAGAATGGATAATTGTGAAATTATCTAGGCAAAGATTGGGTACTCTCTTTCCAAGCTACTCACATCACATGACATAGGGTAAAGCCTAGTAATAAAATACTAATAAAATAAAAAATGGAATACTAAAAAGCCTTCCAATAAAATCAGCAGCCCTCCCCCACAGCTAATTTTAAATTTTCCTCTGACTTTGTAAGTATTTTCATTGAGTCCAGTGCTCAGTTCTGGCTCTTCATCAGACCTATTAGGAAAGCATTTAAATTTTTTATTGGAAAATAATATATATTTATGGTAAAAAATGTTCAAATGGTTCAAATGGTTCAAATAGCATTACATAAAATGTAAATTTCTGCCATCCTTTTTATATTCCTCAGAGCTTTGTACCTAATGCCTGTCTTTTTCCCTCCCTCCCTCCCTCCATTCTTTCCTTTCCTTCCTTCCTTCCTTCTTTCATTTCCCTCCCTCCCTCCCTCCCTCCCTCCCTCCCTCCCTTCCTTCCTTCCTTCCTTCCTTCCTTCCTTCCTTCCTTCCTTCCCTCCCTCCCTCCCTTTCCTCCCTTTCCTCCCTTTCCTCCCTTCTTTCCCTTCCTTCTCTTCCTTCCCTTCCTTCCCTTCCTTCCCTTCCTTCCTTCCTTCCCTCTGCCTTCATCAAAGATTTATTAAGCACCTACTATATATCAGGCACTGTTCAAATTGGGGGGACACAGTGAACAGGACAGATGAAATTCTTGTCTAGTGGGGTTTACTGTAACTTTTGAAATAAAAAAATAAAAGGATAATAGATGGAATGTATGAAGAGGTGCGGGATAAAGAGAGCATAATGTACAGGAAGTGACTATGGGATGGAGTGAGATAAGCCAGAAACTAAAAAGTTTCAGTTGTAGTTTTTCCTAATCGTTGCTGCCATAATTCTGAGTAATACGCTTCTAAGTCTATTTCTTGATTTATCATCTTTAGTCACTATTGACTCCTCGTCATGAAAATTAAGGTATTTAACTTTCAAATAATGGTTCCTCCTCTATCCCACCTTTCCCCAATTTTGTTATTTATATTTTAGTCCTCTAATTGTTTACCTTCACAACTTGAATCTTTATTCCTAGTTGGTCAATTTGGACAGTATCATATGACTCCAGGGAGAGTTATGTAAACTCATATTCCT
The DNA here is from genome assembly GCF_047675955.1 of Chlorocebus sabaeus. Lineage (NCBI taxonomy): Eukaryota > Metazoa > Chordata > Mammalia > Primates > Cercopithecidae > Chlorocebus > Chlorocebus sabaeus. Next base: position 39,288,198 of record NC_132914.1, on the reverse strand, counting down.
GAACTATACTCTAGGTGTACAAGCGTCTCTGGGGGCAGAACTTGGCATCTTTATTTGAAAACAAAAGCTTTCAGAAGATTCTAGTGATCACCTGATTGGTTGCCATTGCCCTAGCCTGTACTACTCTTCCTCCAGAAACTGAGTGATCCATCCATGCTGTGACCCACTGTTTTTTCAGATTTCTGCATGTCACGCAGTTCGTAGATATGCAACTGACATCAATATTTAAAATATATTTTTGCTTTAAATGAAGATATATATTGTCATGATAGAGCAACTCAGAGCCAAGTGACTCATGTGGTCTTGTGCAGGATGAGACACATTTTGTGGCAAGGAAAATACATAAAACAATATTTCGGACAGTTGGGACAGTAAAGAGCTCACTTAAGGGGGAATGTCAGGGTTTTCTGTTCACATGCAGCAGGACTAATTGTGAGCAGAAAACAAATTTGTTAGATAGATGTGGGGCAGTTTGGTCCAAGGCTGGACAGGGATCAGTAATGTTGTCTGGAATCATGCAGCAGACAGGCCCTGTCAGGACACAGCCCAGATATGATTGCAGTTTGTACCGTGGACCCAGCTAACACCTAGCACTTCCCAGTGCTGCCATTTTCTACTCCAGAAACCCTCTCTCACTGCTGGCGATGTTGCCACTTCCAGAGAGTCCCTCCAGTTCTGTCTTGTTTGTATCTAACTGTAGATTTAGTCCAGGCAGGTGTGTCTAGTTAGCAGAACTTAGGTTTCTTCCTGTTCCCAGCTGCGAGGAAGGCAGGGAAGGCAGGTAGCTGTCACTATCATCTTCTCTAATGGTATCTATAAGGTGGACAATTCTTCACGAATAAGAAGTTTCAAATGCAGGGTGGTCAAATGTTTACTATGAGAAACATTTTGAGAAAACATACCCAGCGTGCCTTGAATCCAGTGACCCAGTTGAGAACCACTTCTTTAGCCTGTGTATATAGCCTCATCTGCTCCTTAATTTCAGGATTTAACTAGAAGCACCTGAAAATAGGGACCATGCCTTCTCTTTCTTGGCCTGCTGCATCATTCACATGACATTTGCCAAAATAACTACCTTGTAGCTGCGTATTTAGAATGTGTGTGCGTGTGTTGTATGTGTATGTGGTGGAGATAAAGAAAGGTTAGGGCTGCACATGTATTTTCTTTAAAAATAGAGCAAAGATCTGGTAGGAAAAATTCATGTCTTATTCAGAAGATGTATTAATCCACTGTGCCTCCCATAACACAATGACCATAGACTGGGTGGCTTAAACAATAGAAATTTATTTTCTCACAGTTCCAGAGGGTAGAGGTCCAACACTATGGTATTGGCAGATTTTGGCCTGAGGGTGGCTATTGTCTCAGTCCATTCTCAAATTGCTATAGAAATATACTGGAGACTGGGTAATTTATAAAGAAAAGAGGTTTCATTGGCTCACAGTTACACAGGCTGTACAGGAAGCATAGCAGCTTCTGCTTCTGGGGAGGCCTCAGGAAATTTCCAATCATGGTGGAAGGTGAAGTGGGAGCAGGCTTACCTTCCATGGCAGGAGCAGGAGCAGGAGCAAGGGGAGAGGTAAGTGCTACACACTTTAAAATGACCAGAACTCTTGAGAACTCTATCACGAAAGCAGCACAAAGGGGAAATCTGCCCCGTGATCCAGCCACCCCCCCACCAGGCGTCACCTCCCACCAAGCCTCACCTCTAACATTGGGGGTTACAATTCAACATGAGATTTGGGCAGGGATGCAGATCCAAAACATATCAGCTGCATTCTCACTGTGTTCTCATGCAGTCTTTTCTCCGTGCACACGTATCCCTGGTGTCTCTCAATGTGTCCTAATGTCCTTTGCTTACAAGGATGCCAGTCAGATTGGATTAAGGCTCACCCATATGACCTCATTCAATGTCAATCACTTCTTTAAAGGGTCTATCTCCCAATATGGTCACATTCTGAGATACTGGGGATTAGGGCTTCAGTATATGAATTTTGGGGAGACATAATTCAGCTCATCACAGAAGAGTAGCACCAGAAGGAATCATTGAGATGATCTTGCCTGAAAGTTTCATTTTGGCAAGCCAGCATTTCTTCACTCTTCTTTCTACAACAGCAGCCTGGTTTCTCTCTGCATAACTCTGCTCCATTCTCTTCAGGGCAGTTGTTGTCCCCCTGGACTTTACATGTGTGCATCACATTCTCCCAGCTATGGGCAGCAAGTAGCACATCATGTGGTCAGAGCAACGAGATGCAAAGACATATTTGGATATTAGGAAAGAGGCAGGTGCTATTTCTACTGGGTTGGCAAGTGGGGGAGGGGGGGACTGTGTGAGCCAGACCAAGGATAACCATGGAGTGCGTGAGAATGGAGCTAACAGCACAAGGCAAAGCAGAGAAGTGGGAGAATTTTGGTGTCATGGTTCAAGTTCTTGCATAAAACTGAACTCAATGTCAGAATGATGTCTGGCTTCTTAATGAGCCTCCCTTCCTGTCTTAGTCTGCTTAAATTAGTTTTTTATTATATGCAAGACTTCTAAAGCATGTGCATCCTATTAATACAAAAACACTTTCATTTTTTAGAGAAGAATAAAGAGAACTGTGAAGGGATTTGAGTATTTAAGGACTCACAGTGGAGAAACATAGACTTGAAATCATTTGCTCATTCCACATCTTTGAATACCTCATAGCACCGTTTCTTGCTCATTAATACTCAACCGACATTTGTTCAATGGATGAAAGAATGTATTTGAATCTTAATTTAAATATTTTATTTTAGCTCTTTTTTTAAAAAAAAGCAGATAGTGTTGCACAGTTGATATTTTTATACAACAGGTTCTCAAATAACATAATTTCACTCAATGTTGCTTTGTTACAACATAAATGAGAAAAGAAAATTGATTCTTGGCAGGGACCACTGTCAGTGTGGAGTCTGCATGCCCTCCGAAATCTGTGTGGGTTTTTTCTGACTACCCCAGTTTGCTCCCACAACCCAAAGCTGTGCACATTGGGTTCATTGGTATGACTACATTGTCTCAGCCTGAGTGTGTGTGTGTGTGTTTGTATTTGTATGTATGTGTACCCTGCAGTGGAATGGTTTCCTGTCCAGGGATGGTTCCTGCCTTGGGCCCTGTCTGCTACCCTTGGCCATGAACTGGAATAATTGGGTAAATAATGATCTTAATTGTTTTTATTTTTCTTTCTTAAATGTATGTATAACTCACATTTACTTCAGTGCTTAATATGACAAGTGTTTTGGTCTTTATTTAAAAGTTTAGTGATGTTTTTTGACCAGAAATATGTTATAGAAACTTAATTCTTATTTATTTCAATTAACCTAGAGTAAAATTTGTTTTATGATACCATCTTGCTGAAAGTTGCAGTTTCCAATAATCTATTGATGATGTTAAATGAGGATTTACTGTATTTCTAACATTGCAAAAATGATCTCAGCGTAACTCTTCTAGTGGTAAGGCTAAGTTAATTTTAATGCCTTCAGGTAGGCCCATCCTGCTTACCCAGTGTACTCAATGCAAATTAATGATGCTCAGCCTGCACTTTGTTTTAGTATTTCCAGACTCCTGAAGCATATGCATCCTATTTCCCAGCTCACGTTGCACTTACACAAATGATTAACTACATAGAAAGGGCTCATTTCTCCTAAGTGGAGCTGCAATATTATTTTTTAGAAGAAAAATATGTGGATGAACCAGCACTTACTCAACCTAACTATATCTAAAATTCAAATATCTGCTATATATATATATATATTATTTATTCATTAATGAAAAAAATGGAGAAGATGCTGACTTCAAAAAACATTAAAAACAAACAAACAAACAAAAAACTCAACCATTACAAGTGAGGGAGAATTGGGAGGTGGTGTTATGTTTGTGTAAAACGTTTTTCCCCCAAAAAGGAGGACATAGAGAGATTAAAGAATATTCACAAATCATCAATGTGTCTGCTGTTTTAATTTAGCCTTCCAAATAAGTTTAAAAATTTACCATCTTGCACAGGGTTTTATCAGTCCACCTTCCCTCCAAGGAGATAAAATAAATGAAATCAGCATTCCTTCTAACCCTCTTGGCATAAATTATTTCTTACCCTAAGCAAGATGACTGATGATTTTTAAAGCTCTTTAATTATATGCTAAACGGATTAGTGGCTGAAGGGAAGTCCTTTTAGAGCAGTGAACCAGGATTATTCCACAAATATCTGTATGTTGAGGTGGGTACTGTGCCTCCAAAACTGTTAATGTGTGAAAGGTCTATGCTCTATATCAGTAGGGGCCACCAATACCTCAATAAATAATAGAAACTTGGCAAAAATTTTGTCAGAGTGATTTTTTTTCACCATTATCTGGGGTGACTTTAGAAGTAAAGAAAGGACCAAAAAATATTATTCAATATTAAGTACTTTGAACACAGAAATTCTTCTTGCTTCCTATATAGAAAATAAACTAATAGATTTAGAATGAGGGATTTTAAAAACAGCAAGCATTTTCCCCAAGCAGAAACACTTACATGGGCTTTTATTAGAACATAAAGAATTGAGGGAGTTATTTAGGTAATTAAGACCTCCAACTTTAAAAAAATTTCTGAGTGGCTGGGGCACACTAAAAGCCTCTCATCTACCATCTTGGAAAACAGAAAGAGTTGGAGGTCTTAGACCCTGGGGAGGAGAATGCAGACAAACAGCATTCTCTCACACATGCTGATAGAAGTGCGTGAAGCCTCAGTACATGAGAGAGGCAGAAAGCCTCCCTCTGTGACGTACCTTTCCACTGGGGATGTGAGCAACCCAGGCCGCAGGAGAGCATTTTGTTCCCTCCAAGCCCTGGAGCTGACTTGGGGAGAGGGTTGGAGATGCTGAGAGGGAAGGACACTGGAGAAGTTGCAGGCATTTTCCCAGACCTGGGAGGGAGAGCAGGATGCAATTTTTAAACCAGATGCACACAAAGTCAGTCATTCTTTGGTGACCTGGCAATGTGGCCATGCAGACATTTATCTCAGGCCCAGATTGGAGCACCCACCCTGGAGTGAGACCTCCACAGCCAGAATTGTGGAAAACACCTCAGCAGTAGGTGCTGGAATTGTACTCTCCCTGTTGCAGGTCTTGGGTGGTAGGAGAGCTGCTACAGTTGTGGTTTCTCCTGGGCAATGAGACTTGCAACTGGGGTCAGCTTGGAGACCTGTAACTGATCTGTGTGTGTCATTGCTGGCTGCCCCAGCCTGCTCCTCTGAGATTGTGGTGCAGCGGGGCCCTCTCTGCTCCACACCCAGGCAGATCTCTAGGCATTCAGAACCCCTGCTTGCCTGGTTCAGCAGCCTGAGCCACCCCCGTCTTCTTGGACATAGATTGTGGTTCAGTGAGACCCCCTTCATTCTACCCCCGGGCATAATTCCAGGCATTTGGAGCACCTGCTTGCCTAAACCAGCATCCTGAGCTGCTCCACCCTTTCTGGGCAAAGATTGAGATACAGCAGGCCCTCTCCACTCTATGTGCAGGTAGATCTCCAGGCATTCAAAGCACCTGCTTGCCCAGATTGGTAGCCTGAGCTGTCCCACCCTTCCTTTGCAGAGATCATGGTGAAGCAGGGTCCTCTACACTCCATTTCCAGGCCAATCTCCAGGCATTTGGAGCATACACTCATCTGAATCAGCAGCCTGAATTGTCCACTCCTCCTGTGCAGAGGGCCCTCCCTGTTTTACACCCAGGGAATCTCCAGGCAATCAGAGCAACTGCTGGCCTGAATCAACAGCCTGAGCTGGCCCACCTTTTCTGTGCAGAGGCCACAGTGAAGCAGGAAGGACTCTGTCCACCCTATGCCCAGGCAGATCACCAAGCATCTGAAACACCCATTCTCCTGCATTGGGAGTTTAGACCACCTCTCCTCCCTGTACAGAACTTGGGGCCAAGAGAACTTGGTGACTGCCCGCTGAATTCTCCCTTTGTGCTGTTTCCTGTGCCTGTCATTGGGGAACCTGTAGGTGGGCCTACCTGTTCTGGTCCTGCCCATCTTGCCTCCCACTCTCCTGAATAGGGAGCTCAGACCACTGTGCACTCCACAGATCAGCCCATTGCCTGAGGTAATGGAGAACTTCCCCCAGTAAGTAACGACCAAGTATATACACAGTCATATTGGCCACAGCAGGCTCTTACCCATAGGTGCCTTCTACTAGCTTATAGGTCAAACTGCACAGCCCAACAGAAACAATCTTCCAACAGAAGTGCATAGGGCTACAAAAGCAAACCCAAAAGACCCTACCCAACATTCTCTACAGTCACACTCCCTTGGCAGGTGGAGGAAAGGGAAAATAAAAATCCAATAATATTATAGAGAGAGAAAGAAAAAGTAATCCTACCCAAAAGATAATTACAAAAATCAGAAGTGCCAGAAATTTCAGATTAAAAGGAACCAGCATAAGAATTATGGCACCATGAGAAATTTGAGTGTAGCGACACCACAAACGGATTAACTAGCTCTCCAGCAATGGTTGCTAACCAAAATGGAAACTCAGAAATGACAAAAAAGATTTCAAAGAATGGATTGCAAGAAAGTTTAACAATATACAAGACATGGTTGAAAATTAACACAAAGAAACTTCTAAAGCAATCCAAGAAATGTAGGAAGAGATAAACATCTTAAAATGAAATCTGTCAAATTTTCTGGAATTGAAAAACTCACTTAAGGAACTTCAAAATGCAATGGAAAGCTTTATCAATAGACTAGACCAAGCAGAAGAAAGAATTTCAGAGCTTGAAGACCAATCTTTTGAACTAACCCAGTCAGACAAAAATAAAGAAAAACATTTTTTAAATGAACAAAGTCTTTGAGAAATGTAGGATTATGCAAAGCAACCAAGCCTATGAATTATTGGCATTCCTGAGAGAGAGGGAGAAAAAGCAAACAACCTGAAAAACACATTTGAGGGAATAATTCAAGACAATGTTTCTAATCTTGCTAAACAGGTATACATCCAGATATAAGAAATCCAGAGAATGCCTGTGAGATGCTATACAAAACTAGCATCACCAAGGCATATTGTTACCAGATTGTCTAAGGTCAGTGCTAAAGAAATAATCTTAGTGGCATCTACAGAAAAAGGGCAGATCATGCACAAAGGGAATCCCATCAAGCCAACAGTGGACTTCTTAGCAGAAACCTTATAAGCCAGGAGAGATTGAGGGCCTATTTTTAGTATTCTTAAAGAAAAGAAATTCCAACCAAGAATTTCATATCCTATCAAACTAAGCTTCTTAAACAAAAGAGAAATAAAATATTTTCCAGACAAGCAAGTGCTAAGGGAATTTTTTGCCACTAGACTAGCCTTAAAATAAATCCTCAAGGGGGTTCCAATGTGGAAAAGAAAGAACAATACCTGCTACCACAAAAACACACAAGTACAGTGTAGAAAAGCAGTTCCCTATGGAAAGCACTTTGGAGATTTCTCAAGGAATTTAAAACAGAACTATCATTCAACTCAGAAAACCTATTACTGGGTATATATCCAAAGGAAAATAGATCATTATACCAAAAAGACATGTGCAGTCATATGTTTGTCACTGCTCTATTTACAATAGCAGACATTGAATCAACCTAGGTGCCTATGAGTTGTGGATTGGATAAAGAAAATGTGGTACAAATACACCATGGAATGTTACACAGACCATAGACCCTATAAAACAAGCACACAATGGAAACTACAAAGCAACCAGCTAAGAACTTCACAATAAGATCTAAACCTCATATATCAATATTGACTTTGAATGTAAATGTCTCACCTAAAAGGCATAGAATTGCCAATTGGATAAAAAATTAAGACCCATCCACCTGCTATCTTCAAGAGTCTGATTTCACATGTAATGATACACATAAGCTCTAAGTAAGGGGTTGGAGAAAAATCACACAAACAAGAAATTAAAAAAGAGCAGTAGTTACTATTCATACAGCAGATAAATCAGACTTTAAACTAATAACAGTACAAAGGAACAAAGACAGGCATTATATAATGATAAGGGGTTCAATTCAACAAGAAGACTTAACTATCTTAAATATATATACACCGAATATTGGAGCACCCAGATTCATAAAACAAGTACTTCTAGGCCTATGAAAGGACTCAGACAGCCACACAATAATAGTGAGGAATGTCAATATCCACTGACTATGTGAGGCAGAAAACTGACAAAGAAATTCTGTACTTAAAATTGACACTTGACCAGTTAGATTTAATAGACATCTACAGCTATTCCATCCAACAACCACAGAATATACATTCTTCTCATCTGCACATGAGATATGCTCTACGACTGATCACATGCTAGGCCATAACGCGAGTTTAAAACATTAGAAACATTGAAGTCACAGCAACCATAATCTTGGACCATAGTGGAATAAAAACAGAAATCAATTCTGAGGTCTCTCAAAACTACATAGTTACATGGAAATTAAACAACTTGCTCCTAAATGGCTTTTGGGTAAACTGTGAAATTAAGGCAGAAATCAAAAAATTGTTTGAAATAAATGAAAACAGAGACAAAACATAACAAAATATCTGGGATGCAGCAAAAGTGGTGGTAAGAGGAAAGTTTATAGGACCAAAGGCCTATCTCAAATAGCAAGATCTTAAATAAACAATCTAACATCACACCTACGGGTATAAAAAAAAAAAAAGAACAAACCCCAAAGTTGGCAGAAGAAAATAAATAACTGAAATCAGAGAAGAACTGAATTAAATTGAGACACAAAAATCTATAAAGAATCAATGAAACAAAAAGTTGGTTATTTGAAAGGATAAACAGGATGATAGACCACTACCTAGAATAGAAACAACAAAAAAGACATTACAATCAATCCTACAGAAATACAAAAAATAACACAGACTTGTGAACACTTCTCTGCATACAAACTAGAAAATCCAGAGGAAATGGATACATTTCTGGAAACAGACCACCTCTCAAGACTGAAACAGGAAGAAATTAAAACCTTAAATAGACCAATATTGAGTCCCAAAATTTAATCAGTAATAAAAAACCTACCAACCAAAAAAAGCCCCAGACTAGAAGAATTCACAGCCAAATTCTATCAGATATATAAAGAAAAGCTGGTACCAACTCTACTGAAAATACTCCAAAAAATGGAGGAGGAGGACATCCTCTGAAGCCAGCATCACCATGATACCAAACCCTGGCAAAGACACAATGAAAAAAAGAAAACTATAGGACAATATCCCTGATGAAAATAGACACAAAAGTCCTCAACAAAATACCGGCCAATCAAATCCTGCAGTATAATAAAAAGTTAATTTACTACAATCAAGTGGGCTTCATTCCTGTGATGCAAGGTTGGTTCCACATAAGCAAATCAATAGATGTGATTCACCACATGAACAAAATTAAATTAAAAACAAAAACCATGTTCTCATCTCAATAGACATGGAAAAAGCATTCAATAAAATGCAACATCACTTCATGATAAAGACTCTCGACGAAGTGGACAGTGAAGGAACATACCTCGAAATAATAAGAGTCATTTATGACAAACTGACAGCCAACATCATACTGAATGGGCAAAAGCTGGAAGCACTGCCCTTGAAAGTTGGGATGAGACAAGGATGCCCACTTTCACCACTCATATTCAGCGTAGTACTGGAAATCCTAGCCAGAGCAATCAATCAAGAGAAAGAAATAAAAAGCATCCAAATAGGAAATGGAGAAGTCAGACTATTTCTCTGCACTGATGATATGATTCTATACCTGGAAAACCCTGAAGTCTCCTCTGAAAGGCTCCTGGAGCTGACAAATGACTTCAGTAAACTTTCAGGATACAAAATCAAAATCAATGTACAAAAAGCAGAAGTATTTTATTTTTATTTTTTTTTACTTTAAGTTCTGGGATACACTTGCAGAATGTGTAGGTCTGTTACATAGGTATACGTGTGCCATAGTGGTTTGCTGCACCTATCAACCGGTCATCTAGGTTTTAAGCCCCACATGCATTAGATGTCTGTCCTAATGCTCTCCCTTTCCTTGCCCTCCACACCCCAACAGTCCCCAGTGTGTGATGGTTGCCTCCCCTGTGTCCATGTGTTCTCGTTGTTCAACTCCCACTTATCAGTGAGAACATGCAGTGTTTGTTTTTTTGTTCCTGTGTTAGTTTTCTGAGAATGATGGTTTCCAACTTCATCCATGTCCCTGCAAAGGACATGAACTCATTGCTTTTTATGGCTGTATAGTATTCCATGGTGTATATGTGCCACATTTTCTTTATCCAGTCTATCATTGATGGGCATTTGGGTTGGTTCCAAGTCTTTGCTATTGTGAATAGTGCTGCAATAAACATACGTGTGCGTGTGTCTTAATAGTCAAATGATTTATATTCCCTTGGGTGTATACCCAGTAATGAGATTGCTGGGTCAAATGATATTTCTGGTTCTAGACCCTTGAGGAATCACCACACTGTCTTCCACAATGGTTGAACTAATTTATGCTCCCACCGACAGTGTAAAGGCATTCCTATTTCTCCACATCTTTGCCAGCATCTGTTATTTCCTGACTTTTTAATGATCACCATTCTAACTGGTGTGAGATGGTATCTCATTGTGGTGTTGATTTGCATTTCTCTAATGACCAGTGACCAGTGATGATGAGCTTTTTTTCACATGTTTGTTAGCTGCATAAATGTCTTCTTTTGCGAAGTGTCTGTTCATATCCTTTGCCTACTTTTTGATGGGGTTGTTTGATTTTTCTTGTAATTTTGTTTAAGTTTCTTGTAGATTCTGGATATTAGCCCTTTGTCAGATGGATAAATTGCAAAAATTTTCTCCCATTCTGTAGGTTGCCTGTTCACTCTGATTAGAGTTTCTTTTCCTGTGCAGAAGCTCTTTAGTTTAATTAGATCCCATTTGTCAATTTTGGCTTTTGTTGCAATTGCTTTTGGTATTTTAGTCATGATGTCTTTGCCCATACCTATTTCTTGAATGGTACTGCTGAGGTTTTCTTCTAGGATTTTGATGGTTTTAGGTTTTATGTTTTAAGTCTTTAATCCATCTTGAGTTAATTTTTGTATGAGATGTAAAGAAGCGTTCCAGTTTCTGTTTTCTGCATATGGCTAGCCAGTTTTCTTAACACCATTTATTAAATAGGGAATCCTTTCCCCATTGCATGTTTTTGTCAGGTTTGTCAAAGATCAGATGGTTGTAAATGTGGGGTGTTATTTCTAAGGCCTCTGTTCTGTTCCATTGGTCTATATATCTGTTTTGGTACCAGTACTGTTTTGGTTACTGTAGCCTTGTAATATAGTTTGAAGTCAGGTAGCATGATGCCTCCAGCTTTGTTCTATTTGCTTAGGATTGTCTTGGCTATACGGGCTCTTTTTGGTTCCATATGAAATTTAATGCAGTTTTTTTCTAGTTCTGTGAAGAAAGTCAGTGGTAACTTGATGGGAATAGCATTGAATCTATAAATTACTTTAGGCAGTATGACCATTTTCACAATATTGATTCTCCCTATCCATGAGTGTGGAATTTTTTTCCATTTGTTTGTGTCCTCTCTTATTTCCTTGAGTGGTGGTTTGTAGTTCTCCTTGAAGAGGTCCTTCATGTCCTTTTTAAGTTCTATTCCTAAGTATTTTATTCTCTTTGTAGCAATTGTGAATGGGAGTTCACACATGATTTGGCTCTCTGCTTCTCTGTTATTGGTGTATAGTAATGCTTGTGATTTTTGCACATTGATTTTGTATTGTGAGACTTTCTTGAAGTTGCTTATCAGCTTAAGGAGTTTTGGGGCTGAGACAATGGGGGTCTCTAAATATGCAGTCATATCATCTGCAAACAGAGATAATTTGATTTCCTCTCTTTCTGTTTGAATACACTCTATCTCGTTCTCTTGCCTGATTGCCCTAGCCAGAACTTCCAGTACTATGTTGAATAGGAGTGGTGAGAGAGGGCATCTGGTCTTATGCCAGTTTTCTAAGGGAATTCTTCCAGCTTTTACTCATTCAGTATGATGTTTGCTATGGGTTTGTCATAAATAGCTCTTCTTATTTTGAGATGTGTTCCATCAATACCTAGTTTATTGAGTGTTTTTAGCATGAAGGGGTGTTGAATTTTAATGAAGGCTTTTTCTGCATCTATTGAGATAATCATGTGGTTTTGTCATTGGTTCTGTTTATGTGATTGATTATGTTTATTGATTTGTGTATGTTGAACCAGCCTTGCATCCCAGGGATGAAGCTGACTTGATCATGGTAGATAAGCTTTTTGATGTGCTGCTGGATTCTGTTTGCCAGTATTTTATTGAGGATTTTTGCATCGATGGTCATCAGGGATATTGGCCTGAAGTTTTCTTATTTTGTTGTGTCTCTGCCAGGTTTTGGAATCAGGATGATGCTGGCCTCATAAAATGAGTTAGGGAGGAGTCTCTCTTTTCTATTATTTGGAATAGTTTCAGAAGGAATGGTACCATCTCCTCTTTGAACCTCCGGTAGAATTCAGCTGTGAATCCATCTTGTCCTGGGCTGTTTTTGTTTGCTGGACTATTAATTACTGCCTCAATTTCAGAACGTGTTATTGGTCTATTCAGGGATTCGACTTCTTCCTGGTTTAGTCTTGGGAGGGTGTATGCATCTAGGAGTTTATAAATTTCTTCTTGATTTTCTAGTTTATTTGCGTAGAGGTGAAAAAGCAGCAGCATTTCTATATACCAATAACATTCAAACTGATAGCCAAATCAAGAAATAATTCCACTTAAAATAGCCATAAAAAATAAAACCTAAGAATACATCTAATTAAGGATGTGAAATATCTTTACATGGAGATTTATAAAACACTGCTTAAAGAAATCATAGATGGCACAAACAAATGGAAAAACATTCCATGCCCATGGATTGGAAGAATCAATATCATTAAAACACCCATACTGCCCAAAGCAATCTACAGGTTCACCGCTATTCCTATCAAACTAAGCATCTTTTTTTTTTTCACAGAATTAGAAAAAAAACTTTTAAAATTCATATAAATCAAGTAGAACAGCCTGAATAGCCAAAGCAAACTTAAGCAACAAGAACAAAGCCAGAGGTATCTATTACCCAACTTCAAACTATTTGATAATGCTACAGTAAGCAAACCAGCATGGTACTGGTAGAAATACAGACACAGAGACCTATGAAACAGAATAGAGAGCCCAGAAATGAAGCTTCACACCTACAGCAATTTGATCTTCAGAGAAATCAACAGAAATAAGCAACAGGAAAATGACTTCCTGTTCAATAAATGGTGCTGGGATAACTGATGAGCCATATGCAGAAGAATGAAACTGCATCACATACGAACATTAACATAAGATGAACTAAAGACCTAAATATGAGACCTCAAACTATAAGAATCCTAGAAGAAAACCTAGGAAACACCATTTAGGACATCCACCTTCGGAAATAATTTATGCCTATGTCCTCAAAAGCAGTTGCAACAAAAACAAAAATGATTATTACATCAAAAATGAATGTTGTCCCACTTTGACAAGTGGGACCTAATTAAAGTAAAGAGCTTCTGCACAGTAAAAGAAACTATTAACAGAGTAGACAGACAACCTACAGAATGGGAGAAAATATTCACAAACTATTCATTCAACAAAGGTCTAATATCGACAACCTGTAAGGAACTTAAATAATTAAACAAGCAAAAAATGAACAATCCAATTAACAAGTGGGCAAAAGATCTAAACAGATACTTCTCAAAAGAACATACAAGTGGCCAACAAACATAAAAAAATGATCAACATATTAATAGAGATATGCAAATCAAAATCACAATGAGACACCATCTCACACCAGTCAGAATGGCTTTATTAAAAAGTCAAAAAAACAACAGATGCTGGTGAGACTGTGGAGGAAAAAAAAACACACACTTTTATACTGTTGGTGAGAATGCAAATTAGTTCAGCCCCTGTGGAAAGCAGTTTGGAGATTTCTCAAATAATTTAAAACAGAACTACCATTTGACCCAGTATTCCCATTACTGGGTATATACCCAAAGGAAAATAGAAGATTATACCAAAAAAAGCCATATACACTTATATGTTTGTTGCCACTCTATTCATAATAGCAAAGACATGGAATTAACCTAGGTGCCCATCAGTCATGGATTGATAAGGAAAATGTGGTACAAATACACCATAAAATACTATGTGGCCACAGAGAAGAATGAAATCACATCATTTGCAGTAATATGGTGGAGCTGGAAGCCATTATCCTAAGCAAATTAACACAGGAACAAAACACTAAATACCATATGTCCTCACTTATAAGTAGGAGCTAAACATGAATATGGGTAGACATGAACATGAAGATGGCAGTGATAGACATGGGGAGTACTAGAGGAGGTAGGGGGGCAAGGTTTGAAAACCTATTGAGTACTGTGCTCACTACCTGGGTGATGGGATCAATTGTATCCCAAATCTCAACATCAGACAGTATACCCATGTAACAAACCTGCACATATACCCCCTAAAGCTAAAAGACAAGTTGAAATTATTAAAAATAAAGACCTCCAAAAAGAAATATCCTGAAAATTAATGTAGAAGCTGGGTTTTACAGTTGTATTTTTTCTAAATTACCTGCTTGAAAAAATTACTTGATCGTAACTGTTTTTGAGCATTTCCCATCTTCTCAAAACTCATGCTCTATATTTATGGAAGGGACTTTAATCTTCCTGAGGCCAGGACAGTGGGACTGTGTAGAAGGGAGAAATGGAAACCACACTGTGGCACTGAGTACATTTAATGTGTTGTTATTAATAAAACAAAATATTTCCTATAAGCAAATAAATGTTGTGGTAGAATTCTAAAGCAGCATCCCCAAGATTCCTACCCCCAGTTATTCAATCAAACACTAACTTACGTGTTGCAGTAAAGGGACTTCGCAGATGGAATTAGGGTTACTTATCAGCTGACCTTAAAATAGGGAGATTACCTGCAGTATGTGAACGGGTCCAGTGTTAATCACACAAGCATTGAGAAGGAGAAGAGGGAGGAAAGTAGAAGTGTCAAGTCAGAGAGATGTAGTGGAAGAGGAAGTGGCAGAGGAGTGATGTGAAAAAGGAAAGGGGGATGTCAGGGAGATTAGAAGTGTGAGAAGGATTCAACATTTGAAGATAGAGAGCCAGTGCCATGAGTCAAGAAATGTGGGCAATCTCTAGGAGCTGAGAAAGAATTGCCCCCGTCCCCGCCATCAACTAGTAAGGAAATGGGACCTTAGTTCCATAGCAGCGTGGAACTGAGTTTTGCCAACAGTCTTAATGATCCTGGAAGCTGATCCATTCCCAGAGTCTGCTGATTTTGATTTAGACCTTGTGATACTTTGAACAGAATGCAACTTAGCCAACCTGGACTTCTGACCTACAGATACTGTGAGATAATACAGTTGTATTGTCTTAAGCCATTAAGTTTCTGGTAGTCTGTTATAGCAGCAATAGAAATGAACACAAATGCAAAGGAACTTAATACTCCAAAATTAACCTTGAACTCATAGCATATTGGAGATACACAAAGAATGCCCTTTAAACACTTATACAACAAATGGAGCAAATGCAGCAAGCTCGATGCTAAAACTGGACTTTCTTACTTTATGTCCTCAGGAAGGAAAAGTTTTGTCTATTTAGCAAGAAAAACATATATGTAAGAAAAGATTCTTTTCCAGACATCCTCCTTCTTGAATGAAGATTGTGACTGTTACGCCATAAGAAAAAAAAAGACAAAACCTAGTCTCCTTTTTCTATTTCTTTCTAGTCTACACTACATTATACTACACGACCCTACACTCAGATTTGTTTATCAGAATAACTACCTACCATGATTTTCCATTTTGACAAACATCAATAAGATAAAACACCTGGAAAGAATATTGATCGAGAGTTTTTTTTTTTTTTTTTTTTTTGGTGGGGGGCAGTCTTAGCTTTAAATTCTGATTCTGCTGTTTATCATTTATCAGTGAAGTGAGTTTGGGAAATTGAACTTTTCCATATCTTGACTCTTCTCATGGGTAAGATGAGGAAAAAGATTCTTACCTATACTGTGTTGTTGAAATAATTAAATGAAATAATGTGTATTTTCAAACACTGCCTAGCATACTGTAGGCATTCATCAAATAACAGTTATTCTTTTTACCATAAGTCGGTCTTTACCTGGGCTACCAAACCTTACTCTAATTATGGTCCAGTTTAAGTTGCACATTGCTATTCTTAGATGCCCTCTATACTTCTCAGATGAGCTGTATTGATTATTCCATTTTTTGACCACTTGTAATTGAGGAGTTTCTTCTGATATTTGTAAATATTATAAATGTTATAATAATTTATAAATGACTTTGTTTCCTTAACTTTATTCTAAACTGTTTTTGAGCAGGAACCATAAGGCACACAGTAGGCTCTCAGGAAGCACATGTAGGTAGTTTAAACATCTTAGTAAAGTAGTTTTCACTTTGCTTGATTATGTATGTCAGTGTGCACACATGCTTTATTTTTCCTGCACCAGGAATGCCAAAAAATGTGAAGAAAAAAATCCATCCTCACTGGACATAGAGCCAAGTCCCCAATCTACAGTGCCAGCCATCTCACAAGAGACACTAATCTTGAAAGAATGCCAGCATAATTTTGTAGAGCCCTGAGATTTGGCTTGTCAGA